>NC_089494.1:150047874-152447874 GCF_036850765.1 Saccopteryx bilineata
AACATGGTGGTGCATTTCTCCTTTTGAAACAGTGCTATGGTGTTCTTGGGGCATATTCCTAAAAGTGGGATAGCTGGGTCAAAAGGCAGTTCGATTTTTAATTTTTTGAGGAATCTTCATACTGTTTTCCACAGTGGCTGCACCAGTCTGCATTCCCACCAGCAGTGCAGGATGATTCCCTTTTTTCCACATCCTCGCCAGCACTTACTCTGTGTTGTTTTGTTGGTGAGCACCATTCTGACTGGTGTGAGGTGATATCTCATTGTGGATTTAATTTGAATTTCTCTAATGATTAGTGATGTTGAGCATTTTTCCTATGCCTATTGGCCATCTGTATGTCCTCTTTGGAAAAGTGTCTATTCATTGCTTTTGCCCATTTTTTGATTGGATTGTTTGTCTTTCTGGTGTTGAGATTTACAAGTTCTTTATAAATTTTGGTTATTAACCCCTTATCAAATGTATTGTCGAATATGTTCTCCCATTGTGTAGTTTGTCTTTTTATTCCATTCTTATTGTCTTTAGCTGTGCAAAAGCTTTTTAGTTTGATATAGTCCCATTTGTTTATCCTGTCTTTTATTTCCCTTGCCCGTAGAGATAAATCGGCAAATATATTGCTGCGAGAGATGTCAGAGAGCTTACTGCCTATGTTTTCTTCTAAGATGCTTATGGTTTTATATCTTACATTTAAGTCTTTTATCCATTTTGAGTTTATTTTTGTGAATGGTGTAAGTTGGTGGTCTAGTTTCATTTTTGTGCAGGTAGATGTCCAATTTTCCCAACACCATTTATTAAAGAGGCTGTCTTTACTTCATTGTATGCTCTTACCTCCTTTGTCAAATATCAGTTGTCCATAAAGGTGTGGGTTTATTTCTGGGTTCTCTGTTCTGTTCCATTGATCTATATGCCTGTTCTTATGCCAGTACCAAGCTGTTTTGAGTACAATGGCCTTGTAGTATAACTTGATATCAGGAAGTGTGATACCTCCCACTTTATTCTTCCTTTTCAAGATTGCTGAGGCTATTTGTGTTCTTTTTGGTTGCATATAAATTTTTGGAATATGTGTTTTATATCTTTGAAGTATGGCATTGCTATTGCATTGAATTTATAAATTGCTTTGGGTAATATAAATATTTTAATGATGTTTATTCTTCCTAACCATGAGCATGGTATATGCTTCCACTTGTTTGTATCTTCCTTGATTTTTTTTTATCAATGATTTATAATTTTCTGAGTACAAGTCTTTAATCTCCCTGGTTAAAATTATTTCTAGGTACTTTATTTTTTTGGTTGCAATAGTGAAGGGGATTGTTTCCTTAATTTCTCTTTCTGATGGTTCATTGTTGGTGTATAAAAATGCCTTTGATTTCTGAGTATTAATTTTATATCCTGCCACCTTGCTGAATTCATTTATCAGGTCCAGTAGTTTTTTGACTGAGACTTTAGGGTTTTCTACATACAATATCATATCATCTGCAAATAATGATAGTTTTACTTCTTTTCCAATTTGAATGCCTTTTATTTCTTCTTCTTGTCTGATTGCTGTGGCTAGGACTTCCAGAACTATGTTGAATAAGAGTGGTGAAAGGGGTCACCCCTACCTTGTTCCTGATCTTAAGGGAATTGCTTTTCATTTTTGCCCACTGAGTATGATGTTGGCTGTGGGTTTGTCATAGATGGCCTTTATCATGTTGAGGTATGTTCCCTGTATTCCCACTTTGTGAGAGTTTTGATTATGAATGGGTGCTGGATTTTATCAAATGCTTTTTCTGCATCTATGGAAATTATCATGTGGTTTTTCTCCTTCTTTTTGTTTATGTGATGAATCATATTGATTGATTTGCAAATACTGTACCAACCTTGCCTCCCCAGAATAAATCCCACTTGATCATGATGTATGACTTTTTTCATATATTGCTGGATCTGGTTGCTAATATTTTGTTGAGGATTTTAGCATCTAAGTCCATCAGGGATATTGGCCTATAATTTTCTTTCTTTGTGTTGTCTTTGCCTGGTTTTGGAATCAGAATTATGCTCACCTCATAAAATGAGCTTGGAAGTCTTTCTTCCTCTTGAATTTTTGGAAATAGCTTGAGAAGGACAGGAGTTCTTCTTTGAATATTTGATAGAATTCACTTGTGAAGCCATCGGGCCCAGGACTTTTCTTTGTTGGGAGTTTTTGATAACTGTTTCAATCTTATTTGTTGTAATTGGTCTGTTTAGGTTTTCTGATTCTTCCAGATTAATTTTTAGAAGATTGTATGTTTCAAGGAATTTGTCCATTTCATCTAGGTTGTCTAATTTTTTTGGCATACAGTTCTTCATAGTATTTTTTTTACAATATTTTGTATTTCTGTTGTGTCAGTTGTTATTTCTCCACTCTCATTTCTAATTTAATTTATTTGAGTCCTCTGTCTTTTTTTTCTTGGTGAGTCTGGTTAAAGGTTCATCAATCTTGTTTACCTTTTCAAAGAACCAGCTCCTGGTTTCATTGATCCTCTGTATTGTTTCTTTAGCCTCTATGTCATTTATTTCCACTCTGATCTTTATTATTTCCTTCCTTCTACTAGCTCTGGGCTTTACTTGCTGTTCTTTTTCTAGGTCTTTTAGATGGAGGGTTATGTTGTTTATTTGAGCTTTTTCTAGCTTCTTAAAGTATGCCTGTAATGCCCTGAACTTCCCTCTCAGGACTGTTTCTGCCGTGTCCCATAAATTTTGAGTTAATGTGTGCTCATTATCATTCTTTTCTAGGAATTTTTTTATTTCTTTTTTGATCTCATTGGCAATCCATTCATTATTTAATAACATGCTATTTAGTTTCCAAGTGTTTGAGTATTTTCAGTTTTTCTGTTGTGGTCGATTTCTAATTTTATGCCATTGTGATCAGAGAAAATGCTTGATATTATTTCAATCTTCTTAAATTTGTTGAGACAGCTTTTGTGCCCTAACATGTGGTCTATCCTAGAGAATGTACCATGACCACTTGAAAAGAATGTATATTCTGCTGCTTTAGGGTGAAAGATTCTAAAGATATCTATTAAATCGAGTTGATCTAGTGTGTCCTTTAAGTCTGCTGTTTCTCTTTTAATTTTCTTTCTTGAGGATTTATCTAGTGATATTAGTGGTGTTTTGAAGTACCCTACTATTATAGTATTGCTGTTGATCTCGCCTTTTATATCCATCAAAGTATGCTTTATATATTTAGGTGCTCCTATATTAGGTTTGTAGATATTTATAATGGTTATATCTTCCTGTTGGATTGTTCCTTTATCATTATGTATTGACCTACTTTATCTCTTACTTTATCTCTTAGTTTTAAAGTCCATTTTGTCTGATATAAGTTTTGCTACACCAAATTTTTTTCATTTCCATTTCCATGAAATATTTTTTTCCATCCTTTAACCTTCAGTTTATGTGCATCTTTTGTTTTAAGGTGTGTCTCTTGTAGACAGCATATGTATGGGTCTTGTTTTCTTATCCACGCAGTTACCGTATGTCTTTGATTGGATTATTTAATTCATTTACATTTAAAGTTATTATTGATATGTTGTTGTTTATTGCCATTTTATTCTTTAAAGCTATATTCCTCTTTTGCTATATTCTTTTCCTCCTTTGATCTGTTTACAATAGGTCCCTTAGCATTTCTTGCAGCATTGATTTTGTTGTAGTGAATTCTTTGAGTTTTTTTTTTTTTTTTCTGTCTGGGAAGCTTTTTATTTCTCCTTCAATTTTAAACAGTAGCCTTGCTGGATAAAGTAGTCTTAGTTGTAGGCTCTTGTTCTGCATTACTTTGAATATTTCTTGCCATTCCCTTCTGGCCTCAAGTGTTTCTGTTGAGAAGTCAGATGTCATCCTTATGGGGGCTCCTTTGTAGGTGATAGCCTTTTTTTCTCTAGCTGCTTTTAATATTTTCTCTTTATCACTTAGTTTTGGTATTTTAATTATGATTTGTCTTGGTGTATATTTCTTTGAGTTTCTCTTTAATGGAGTTCTCTGTGCTTTTTGAACTTGTGAGACTTTTTCCAGCATTAATTTAGGGATGTTTTCAGCTATGATATGATTGAACAAAGTCTCTAATCCTTGTTCTTTCTCTTCTTTTTCAGGAACCCCTATTATGTGGATGTTATTTCTTTTCATGTTGTCACAGAGTTATCTTAGAGTTTCCTCAGACTTTATTAGTCTCTTTTTTTTTCTGTTCTGCTTCCATGCCTTTATTTTTCTTGTCCTCTAACTCACTGATTCAATCCTCATCTTTATCCATCCTGCTTTTAATTCCTTCCTTTGTGGTCTTCATTTCTGATATTGTATTTGTCATTTCTGACTGATTATTTTTTATTATTTCAATGTCCTTTTTTTATATTTGCTATGTCTTTCTTTAGGTGTTCGTAATGACCATTTATTGTTTTTCTAAGATCTTTGAGCATCCTAACAATCATTATTTTAAACTCTGCATTCGGTAATTTGGTTATATCTGACTCATTCCAGTCCTTTCCTAGGGATTTCTCTTGATTCATTTGTGTTACATTTCTCTGCCTTCTCATTTTGTCTGTGTATAAAAAGTTTTTGGCCACTGGAGTCCAATGGGTGTGATCTCTGTGTTCCCTAGGTGTGGTCTGTCTGCAGGCCTGACAACCCCTCTACCCCTGCTGCTTAGGGCATTCAGGTATGGGCATTGATTGTGCCAACCCACTTGGGGTGTCACTGCAGTTTCCACCTCTCCTCCACAAGAGGGGCTGTTATCACATGCCTGGGTCTACAAGCCTCAGCGGCCTCGGTCTTTACCCTGCCCCCATGGGTGAGGTTATGCACCGCAACCGGGCCGCAAGCCAGGGCACTGCAGGCAGGGGTGAGCACCTTTGCTCAGCTGCAGGTTTCCACCTGTTTCTGGGCTTTTGCCCCACCCCCATGGGAGATGCCAGCTTGCAGGTCAGGCTGCAAGTCTTGGTTCTGTGGCCCATTCATCCTTGCTCAGCTGGCGGTTTCCGCCCCTTCTGGGGCTTCTGCCCTTCCCCCACAGGCAGTGTGGGTGGGGGTGCTGCAGCTCATACCTTAACATTCCATACTGTAGTCCTGAAGCTCCCTCCTTCTAAGCAACTCTGCTCTGAGTGCCATGGGAGAGCTTGTTTGCTTCTCTTTGCTGGTACTGCTATTTCCAGGGGAAATTTCACTGCAGATTTGGGGAGTGACTCAGCCCAGGGGTTAGGGTGGCTGTCCCTCAAAGTGTTTCTCCCTGTGTGTCCTAGATTACATTCTCTTCCTGCTGCTTTAGTCCTCTCCCATCCCCCGGAGCCCTGGGTGGTTGTTTGTGAGAGAGGTTTTCTGCGTGGCCCCTTTAAGAAGAATCCTGGGTCTGATAAATCTGTCATGTTTTGGAAGGGGCTTGGTAATGCTAATGTGTGCTAGGGGAGGACTTTCATGCCAAAAAGTTTTAAAAGGGGGAGCTAGGAGGCCATTTTGGGACAGAGACCAAAATGGCTGTAGAGAGGGAGTGACCACGTTGTTCCAGGGGAGAGAGGCCACGTGGTTAGAGGAGAGAAGGCAAGTTAAGATGGCTTTGTGCTGCCTGACCTGTGGTGGCGCAGTGGATAAAGCATCGACCTGGAAATGCTGAGGTCGCTGGTTCAAAACCCTGGGCTTGCCTGGTCAAGGTACATATGGGGAGTTGATGCCTCCAGCTCCTCCCCCTTTCTCTCTCTCTCTATCTCTTCTCTCTCTCTCTGTCTCTCCCTCTCCTCTCTAAAAATAAATAAATAAATAAATAAAAATTAAAAAAAAAAAAGATGGCTGTGTGCTGAAGGAGAAGGCAGTTTGTGCAGAGAAGAGAAGGGAGATGGGGAACCAGAGGGGATAAAACTGGTGGGGGCCTTTGATTCTAGGCATACTTATATGTGTCAGTAGCTTTGTGAGTGCTGAATGAGTGGGTTTTGGAGCCCAGTGTGTTTGTGTTTACTCACTTGCTGAGTGTGAGCTAGGAATAAAGGTAATGGCCCACTAGTTCTTAGTTCTGCAGTTTCATTACCATCTGCCTGAATTAAAGTGAACCCGCAAAAGCCAGGTGGCTGTGATGGTGACCATGGCTACTGGTCTTACAGTGCTCATTTTGTTGACTTGGTGGTAAAACTGGGTAGTAGACAAAATTTATTTTTGTTCTTCCACATTTTCCCTGGATAGATGTAGAAAAATTCTTGTCTGAAACTCATGGTTCAGCTCTAAAATCTTATCCAGTGTCTTACAATTTCTTCCAGAAGTTTCTTTTCTTACTTCTAACACTTCCTCAGTCCTTACACATCCAATTTGGGAATTGATCAGTAGCAACTAGCAACAGAGAAAAAACAATAAGATCAACCAGCTTTTTGTCTACTAATGTAATATTTTCCCTGAATCTCAACTTCTCTAGTTTTTTACTAGAACTCTTATGAGAAATCTTTATTTATTTTTGTAACAGTGTTTTTTTTGTCATTAAAAAACATCATGTGTTTGTTATTAAAGATTTGGAAAATTTTAAAAAATATACAGAAGAAATTAGGAGTCTTCCAATTCTGTGATGCAAGGATAATCAGCATTAGCATTTTTGGAGTATATACATTTTATTTATGGTCAAATAAAACTATATTTTAGTTTTATTAAAATAAGAGTTACTTTTTATTCAGCATTGTTACTAATTTTTCATATACTGATATCATGAGTATTTTTTATGCCAATAAACATTCTTCAATATTACATTTTAAAATTATAGGTATATAATTCTATTATATGGATGAATCATATTTTATTGACCTAATTCCTATTAATGGGTAGTGTTTATTGTTTTCAACTTTTTGTTATTATAAATAAAATGCAAATAATTATCTTTTTCATAGTTCATTAATTAGACTTTTACACATTTATTTTCTTTTGTGCATTTTTACCATCATGCTAATTATATTATTGTAAGAAATTTTAAAAATGCATGAGAGGAAAGCATGAAAAGAATCAGTCATAATTTTTACCACTAAGAGATAGTCATGAATATTTTTTCAAACTATTTCTAGAGGTGCATTTGTGTGTCTGTTTGTGTGTGGAGGGTTACATAAGTGAGACCATTAGATAGTTGTTGATTCTTGATACTGTTAAGAGCTAACATTTAGTATTTATATTTGTCATGCACTATTCTAAGTGATTCACATAGATGAATTTATTTATTAATTTAATAAATATTATTATAAATATATTCAATAGTTTTATGAAGTAAGAACTATAATTATTCTTGCTTTATGGATGAGGAAACTGCACCACACAAAGGTTAAATGAGGAAGTCATAGAGCTAACATTCAACTACAGACAATGGGCTCTGGACCTTAAAGCAAACAAGATCACAGGAGGTCGTAGTAAACTGGTATCCCAACAATAACCACCTTTTTATATTTAACTTTAATTATAACTTTAGTGGAAGAGCAGGAATTATTTTGCATGTAAATCACAAAAATCAGGATTTTAGAAATTTTCCATTTATTTTTATTATTTTTTTACATTCTGGTGAGGTAGCTTCTGCCATACTCTCAGGTAACAAACTCAACATTTATCTCTTGAGTCATGGAAGAAAAAGCTTCAACATATACTGGCTTTCTGAGAATGAAAAAATAGCATCTAAAGCACAAACTTGGATGAAAACATTTTAATTTTTGAGGCAGGCACTGCATTCAGCAACTGCAAGGGGACAACCCACTTGTTCCAATAAATATGTCTCTGAAACAAAAAAAAACAAAAAAAAGGAGGATGGAATAGGACCTGTCAGAACATCCTCTTAAACCTGCACCCCTCCTCCAAATTCCAACTGTGGGAGCTACTACTTCTGTTATGCAGACTGCTTCCTGTTTATTTGCTACATAGGTTAAAATAAGTCATATGTCAACTACTGCATGGATTTCTTATCATCATAAACTCTCAGAGAGAGAGGGACTGCTTTCTCTCATCCAACTCAGACTATGACTGGTCCTCCTCTCATTTACTGAGCCTAATTGGAGAATATCAGATGCTGAGAAATCTTTCATGCGCTCCTCCCTCTCTTTGCAGTTGTTTGCTCAGTCAGATGCCCTGTGGTCCCAGGACAGGCTCTGAGGGGAGTTAAGCAGCTGGCTGTTCCATCTAAGTATGTTGTAGGCTGTACACCACCTGTCTGTCTGCCTCTTTTTGTTTGCAAAATGAAAATCTCTCTAAGCTCTATCATCTTTAACGTTGATGTGAAAAACCAGTTTTAGCGATGATATGAACCAAGCAGAATAGCAGTATGGGGTATGTGGCAGGGGACTATTTTTGACTGCATATTTTACTTTATTATTTATTTATTTTTTGACCACATAGTTTAAAACTTTGTATGCGGCAGAAATAGCTGAGTAAAGTTGTGCTTTGTCTGTTAAGATGGAAGATTAATATCCAATAAATTACTTCCCAAGTCCATAGTTTTAAATTTCAGTTCTTAATGAATAATACTGTGCTCTATCATGGGAAATCAATTTGTCTTTTTCTTCTATTTTCTCTCTCTCTCTCTCTTTTTGATTAATGTGTTTTTATTTTCACCATTGTTTTCTTTTCTTTTTTTTTTCTTTTTTATTAAGTGAGAAGCAAGGAAGCAGAGACAGACTCCTGCTTGCGTGCCTACCAGGATCCACCCAGCAAGCCCCCTACCAGGAGAAGTTCTGACTGTCTGGGCTGCTGCTCAGTTGCTCTGTAACCAAGCTATTTTAGGGCCTGAGGCCAAGGCCATGGAGCTATCCTCAGTCCCTGGGGCCAACTTTGCTTGAACCATTCAAGTCAGAGCTGAAGGAGAAAAAGAGAGGGAGAGATGTGGGGGAAGGGTGGAGAAGCAGATGTTTGCTTTTTCTGTGTGTCCTGACTAGGAACTGAACATGCTGGGCTTACACTCTACTGCTGAGTCAACTCACCAGGGCCTATACTTGTTTCAAAGGCCCTTGCATAATATAAAATTTTGAATATATTATAAATATTTGGATTTTTTCCCCCTAAAGTCACAGAGGTTTTTTCTCTGAAAATTTAATAGTAGAATACGGGAAAGGATTATAGTTCAAGAATTATTTTGATTCAATCCTTTCTGGAGGCAGTAGAATTAATTTGACCTTTAAATGTCTACTTTAGACCTATGCTTCTCTAAAAACATAATCTGAGTTAGATAGGAAAGAGCAAACTCTCTGCTAAAATGAGACATAATTAACAGACAAAAATAATCTTAATTTAAAAAATTATAATCAGATCATAATTAGAGCTAGTTTCTTTTCCCCTTTTCATATGTTCTTAGGCATTTAGTGTGCAGTAATGAATATATTGCAGGGTTGGATGACAGAATATGGATTATGTTCTAACTCAAATCTTACTGTGTGATCCTAGGACATATTTTTACCTGTTTCATTTGTTTCATCTATAAAATGATAGAAAAGGCCCATTCAGTTAGCTCAGTCATTTAGAGCACTGTCCCAAAAAACAAAGTTGTGGGTTTGATCGTCAGTCAAGGCACTCAGGGAAAGCAACCAAAGCAATGCATGACCAACTGGAACAACATATGCTTTCTTTCCCCCTTCCCTCTCTCTCCCTTCCTCCCTCTGTCTCTCTAAAGGTCAATAAAAATTAAGCCTTGGCCGGATAGCTTAATTGGTTGAAGCCTTGTCCAGGGGTTGCAGGGGTTGATTCCTCAGTCAGGGCACATACAGGAGCAGATGTCTCTCTCTCTCCCTGTCTCTTTAAAACAAAAAGAAAAAGAAAAGAAAAGATGATAGAAAAGTTATTTTTACCTTTTAAGGCAGTGTAATGTAGCAGAAAAAACTTGACTTTTGAAGTCAGGAATACTTGAATTAAGGGTTTATTTTTTCACCTTTATATCTGCTTAATATTTGGCAAATTCCTTAAAACCTCATAGTTTTATTTTATTCACCTATAAAATGAAATAACCATATTTTGATCTTAGTTTTATTACAGGTATTTAAGAAGATTCTATCTGGCATACATTATTTACTCCATTTCTTTCATCTACTCTTCTTGCTCTTGGGTCCTTGCATCTGACAAGGGTTTATAATATTGCAATGGTAATGTTAACACTTCCATGGCACTTACCATGTGTCACATTGTATGCTCAGCACTTGACCTGTCTTATTAATGACATGTCTTCAATCCTCATAATGACCCTATGAAATAGATGATATTTTTATCCCAGTTTTTCAGATGAAGGAACCAAGTACAGAGAAGTTAAACAAGGTCACAAAATTAGGAAATAGAGAAGCTATGGGCTTGAACGCAGGCTCTCTGGTTTCCGGTTTCAGGCTCTCTTGCTTCCAATCACTATGTTTGATGACACCATTATTAGCAAGCCTGGTCTGTCTGAACATGGACTAGGTTGATTATAGTTGAAAGGCCCCCTGAAAAATTTTTTCCAGTGCCATCCAAACTGTTTTGAACACACACAAGATTCTTGGTAAAATATGGTTGGGAACTACAATTTATACAACTGATTTGTTGTGAAACTTTATTAGAATGTCTTGTGGAGGCATTTCGTGTACTAATGTGTATTACAAATTCCAAAGAACATGTGTGTTTATGTGTGTGTGTGTGTGAAATACAATAAAAAAAAATTAGTTGGCCACATAAATCTTTTCAAGAGAAAGCTTAGTAACACTTCTGACCTGTAAAGTTGAATACATGGGATCGTAGTCCAATTGTCTCCTGTAATGGAAATAGATGTTCAGAGACAGGATGGAACTTGTTCAACAGGCAGAAAGTTGGTGGTAGAGTTGAGATAAGACTAAGGCCATCTGCCTCCAATTCTAGGGCACTTGTCTATGCTACACCAGTTAATAATGCCCTAGAGAAAGAACCACAGTATTATTTTCCAGTGATTCTGCCTAATTCATTTAGTACACTAAATAGAACTCACATGTAGCATTGCATTGTAATATTTTAGTTTGTTTAAAAGGAGAAATATCACTTTTAAGTGCATAATAATGTAGTCCACAATGGTATTGCTTTCCTTTTTTTCTTGCTTCTGGGACTCTGTGTAGAGTTCTTAAAAGCTAGACATCAGCCTTAGGGCTGGATCTTGCTTGGTTATCCTGCTTTCAAGTGCTTGAAGATTGCATCTCTTAACCACTCTTTAGAGAAGTGGGTCACACAAATATAACAGCTTTGAAACACAATTCTAAAATTTCTGAAATATTTTTAACCCTACCAGAGATTTGAACATTACATTTGAGGTAAATTCTGGGGAAGAGGTGAATTGATAAATGTGGGCAGGTCAAATCTGAATGATACGGATGGAATTATGGTAGTGCTCATAATTCTATAAGTCCAAATTTCTGAGTACTAAGAAACAATGGGATTTTATTAAAGAAGAAATTTGTTTCAAGGGAAGATATATTGAAGCCAACTAATTTTCCAGTGTACCTCAATTCTCCACTATAATAACACATTTCAGCTGAATCTTCTTAGAATCTTCTGAAACATCCTTAATGATCAGGTGAGGTTTTGATGACAAGGAACTCAAAGTTTAAATGTTGGAGAACCCTGTGTTGTCATTTTAATTTTAGGTAGGGTAGATACATTAAAAATTGTCAACCATTCAATCAATTAAACCTGTGAAAACAGGACACATAAAAGATGAGAGAACCTGAAAGGGAGATGAGATTAATCCTCTGTCCCCATTCTTCTCCCGAGATCACTGTGGGTTTATAGATGTTTCTCTGCATCTCCAGTGGGTGACTGGTTCTATAACTGCCTGCAGGCAATGTCTGTGAGCAGCCTGCTTACAAAGATATATTTGATATGTAAATGAAAGGCATGAAATGGAGCAGACTGATAAGACTCCAGACCAATTTCAAGTGAGGGTCACAATGGGGGATGAACAATGATCAAATTCATAAATTAGACTTCTGTTTCCATTGCCTTTGTCAAAACTAAGTATTTATTAATCAAACTAAGAAGGCTAGGATGTATTGATGAACAAATCAGCACACCAAATCCTTGGATAAGAGTTCATGAGAATCCAGAGATAGGGGAGAAAGTTGGGGAAAGAAACAGACACTGGAGTTTACAGTTTATTTTGCTATTAATCAGGTAATAGCCAGGTGATTTGCTAAATCCAAAGCAAAGACTTTATGAAACAAAATTGCTATTAATCAGTTTAAAGTAACTTTTACCTTTTTCTTTTAATTTGCAGGATTGATGACAGGAAATTTAAAGAAAAGGATAACAGGAAATTGGTAGTCTCTGCCAATAACTACTTCAACTCACTGGCTCTCATGAGACTATGTACGAATGACCAAACTTGACACAAACATGGTTAAATTGGTGACACTACTTTCTATGGAGATTCCCTCACTGTTACCTCTGGGAAATTAGCTTAACTATCTGGTTCTGGATTTTCAATTTGTTCTCCTGTTTTCTTCCGAACGTCAAACTTTTAGTAAGTAGTTTCATGATAGATTTTTCTGAAGCTGCTCCCTGGTATACACACAGTTGGGTGATAAAGGATTTAAGTAGGATTTTTATTTTCATAGGAGACTGAACAATCATTTTTCACCCTTGGCAGTCATCACCTCCTTTCCGCTGCAGACAGCCCTGGGCTTCTCTTCATAATAATTTTATTTTAAATTATTTACTATTTCTTGCTGCTTATATACAGCCTTTTTTTTTTTTTTTTTTTTTTGCATTTTTGGTCACAAACCTAGACAGATGGTAGGCAAGCCACCTCCCTTTTTGCTTTGATTTCTTCATTAGTGCAATGAGCACTGGATCAGTGAGTCTTAATATTGGCTCAACATTCAGAATCATCTAAGGAAATTCTGATTTTATTGTTTTGGGGTGGGGTCTAGGCACTGGAATTTTTAGAAAAGCTCTTAAAAGATTTTGATATAAAGCAAAGTTTATGCATCACCGTATTTCTAAAGGCTTATTACTCAAAGTGCAGCAAATGATTCACCATCTCAAACCGCACTTCTAAGTACATTTATATATTTATGCAATATTTAAAATATGGTTTGAATAATCAATAATGTTATACATTCACTGCTTGGTGACAAATTCTAAATAATACTCAATCCCAGATATTTCCTTTATAAAATTCTTTGATAAAATAGCCATCATTATCTCAAGTATCATTTTTTGCCAAGTTAAAAGATAAATTTTGTAGTTAATTTAAATCTTTTTCCAAAGTGCTTTTAGAAGTTCCTATTGTTTATTCTTCTGTGCTACATGATTCTAGAGAAGAAAGGATTTGGGCGATTAGGGCCAATGAAGAATTAGTAAAAGAGAGAGATATCCATACTGTTATAAGTTCTCAGAAAAAAAATACTATTTGAACATTAAAGCTCTCCAGTGTGTAGAGAGATAAAAAGTGCTCACTTACACGTAGTGCTTTATTGTGGTCCTGGCAACTGACGAGAAAAACATAAAGCTTTGTGCACATTTTCTAAGTGCTAGATGGAGAGAGTAGGGGGACAAGACCAAAGTAATTATAAATACACTTCTGTGTCTTCTTTCCAATGCCAGCTAGGGCCCTCAGTAATCAAGAAGAAACAGTACAAATGGAGATTGGAAACTTGGTTTCTCTTATTACTCTTAACAGAGCTCAGTGATTGAGGGCCAGTGTTTTCACTTTTTGATGGTTGGATGTTATGATGTTATATACAGAGGGGAGGAAAGGAGGGTTATCGCTCAAGGCAACATCTTAGCCTTGCCAATCTTAATTTTTTTTAAATTTATTTATTCAGTTTTTTAGAGAGGAGAGAGAGAGACACACAAAGAGAGAGAGAGGAGAGAGAGAGACAGAGAGAGAGAAGGGGGAGGAGCTGGAAGCATCAACTCCTATATGTGCCTTGACCAGGCAAACCCAGGGTTTCAAACTGGCAACCTCAGCATTTCCAGGTCGACACTTTATTCACTGTGCCACCACGGGTCAGGTAGCCTTGCCAATCTTAGATGAAGTTTTTTTTGTTTGTTTGTTTGTTTGTTTTTTTTTGTATTTTTCTGAAGTTGGAAACGGGGAGGCAATCAGACAGACTCCCGCATGTGCCCAACCGGGATCCACAGGCATGCCCACCAGGGGGCGATGCTCTGCCCATCTGGGGCGTTGCTCTGTTGCAACCAGAGACATTCTAGCACCAGAGGCAGAGGCCATGGAGCCATCCTCAGTGCCTGGGCCAACTTTGTTCCAATGGAGCCTTGGCTGTGGGAGGGGAAGAGAGAGACAGAGAGGAAGGAGAGGGGGAGGGGTGGAGAAGCTGATGGGTGCTTCTCCTGTGTGCCCTGGCCAGAAATCAAACACGGGTGATGAAGTTTTACATGAGGTCTCAGACTTCAATTCAAATGAACATTCCTTGTTATACAGTAGTGATTACCTTTAAGAGAGGGGCTTCCAAAAAATAACCTACAAGGCTTGAAGGTTTGAGCCTGTAGAAAGCAGAGAAAAATGACTCTCCACCCTCCAAGAATATATTCCTGGTACCTATGAATATAGCATAAAAGTGAATATCAGACTATATTTCCAAACTAATTGATTAGATTAAGAATCTTGCGTTTATACTGGATTATCCAGGTGGGTTTTATGTGCAATAACTTTTTTTGTTTGTTTGAGAGAGACAAGATGAGATAGAGACCCACACAGAGAAGAAAGCAATGTGGAGGTTGACACAGAGATTGGAGGGATGTGGCCACAAGCCAAGGAATACCTGCAGAGACCAGAAGTTGGAAGAGGCAAGAATTCACTCTCTCCTAGAACCTCTGAAGGGGCTATGGCCCTACAAACAGCTAGATTTCTTGCTTCTGTTTTCCAGACCTGTGAGAGAATGCCTTTCTGTTACTTGTTTACCAATTACTTTCCAATAACATAAAGCTAGCTAATGGTCTTGGTATATAATTCAATAATATCATCCTTATTGAGTGGGTGTCAAGGCTGAGGCACAACTAGATTAAGCAATCTTGGGTCTAGGTTATAAGACTAAAGAGAGTGACTATTCGAGAAAACATGTCCCAGGAAAACGGGGTGGGAGCATCACTTATTGCGTGGAGGATGCATTCTGCATCTATTCTGAGTTTTGCAAGTCAATCCTCAACTGTCCAGGTAAGTTAACAGGTTTTCTAGCTGCTGTAACAGAGTACTACAAACAACTTGGCTTAACCAATAGAAAGGTATTCATTCTCTCAGAATTTTAAAAGTTGGAAGTCTAAAATCAAGGTGTCAGTAGGGTTGGCTCCTTCTGATGGCTGTAAAGGAAAAATTTCTTCCAGGCCTTTCTCTTTGGCTTGTAGATGGCTGTCTCCTCCCTGTGTCTCTTCACATTGTCTTTCCTTCATGCATATCTGCCTCTGTGTCCAAATTTTTCCCTTTTATAAGAAGACAGGGCATATTGCATTAGGGCTCACCCTAATGATGTCTCCACTTTAATTTGATTATATTTATACATCTATAAAGATCCTATCTCCAAATAAGGTTCCATTCTGAATTTCTGGGTATTAGGATCTGGGACTTAAAGAATTCAGTTCACTTATAACATTTGGTGACCTGAGAAGATTTGGAGCAGTCTCTGCTGATCCCCGTAGTTACCTTTGCCTGTGCCTCTGTGTGATGCGGTGCCCCGTGGGTTTCTTGCCCTTTTTTGCTTGACCCCCAGTGGAGCTAGAGCTGATCATAAAGTCAGCACTCATGACCAGATAGAGATCTCAGACAGCTGACTCTCAAATTACATTAATTGCCCCTGGGAGATCTTAGGCATTGTTTCCTGGATGATTTAAATAGTTTTGAAGAAGAAATGGAGACTGATGGTTTGGGGACATCTGCCAAATATTGGTGAAGCTATATATTCATACTTTGGAGGGTGTTGGTGGGTATCAAGTTGGAAAATCTGCCTGGTCTAGGTAGGCTTCATATTCAATAAGAGTGAGAGGAAAACTGGCTAGAGCTATGGGGAAAAGAGCCTGTTTCAATTTGATGAAACCTCTCCCTTTCCCCCAGGACTAGAAGAAAGTAAGAATGTAGCATTCTCAGTTGTACCCTCCTGGTAATCCAAATGTTTATTGTTCATTATGCAATATTTTTCTATACGGTGCCTTGAGGTCTTTAGAGGATTTCCAGTTTAAAGACTGAATGAATAATAATTGATTAAAAAATGCAAAGCTAGTCTGGAATGGAAAAGGCATTGAAACTAGACTGTGGCTAAGAAAAAACACAGGTTGGAAAAGAAAGCCTCATGCAGAGTTGGAGTATGTGGTTACTTATTGCAACCTGAGGGCTTCATTGATCAACAATATCACTCACCTTCATGGACCATGTTAGAATTCCCCAGTGTTAAAATGCCCCATTAGAGATTCTTTCGGGTTAGGTTTGGCATAGTGGAAAGCTCACAAGCAGTAAAGAGTCAGACAGACTTGGGTTGGAATCTTGAAACAGGCATTTATTAGCTTTGTGATCTTAAGGAATTTACTTAACCTCTAAAAAGGAACATTTTGGCTTACAGAGAAAGGATGTTGAGGATTAGGTGAAACAATCTCTGTGAAAACACCGTGAGGAGTATCTATCACACAGTGGGATATTTGTATATCTGTATATCTTCTCCACTCCCCACCAAGTGGTGGTCAGCAGAGACACACATACATTAGTCTTGGTCTCAAATAAATCTGAATTGTTAAATTGTTTTCTTTTTAAGTGGAAAGGGCTGGAGCAATATTAAAATACCATAAAGTGAAGTAGGAGCAGGATGAGGGGTGGGAAGGTGGGAGGGGAATGCCTTGGGTATTAGAAAGTAGGACTCACCTGGGTTAAATGACAGGAGAAAAGAATCAGAGGACATGGTGAAGAGTTGTTTTTATACGTATTTGGGGGGGGGCAGAATGATGTTATTAGTTAAAATCCTATATATCATTTCTAAGTAAGTTGTAGCCTTATAATTTTTTTGTTTTGTTATTAAGTGAGAGATAGAGAGGTATAGACAGATTCCTGCGTGTGCTCTGACTGAGATCCACCCAGCAACCCCCCTACCAGGTGATGCTCTGCTCATCTGGAGCCCACTAGTCTGTTGCTTGGCAACTGAGCTATTTTAGCACCTAAGGCCAGGCCATAGAGCCATCCTCAGCACCAGGGGCAAACTTTGCTTGAACCATTTGAGCCATGGCTGCGGGAAGGGAAGAAAGGTGGGGGGAAGGGTGGGAAAACAGATGGGTGCTTCTCTTGTGTGACCTGACCTGGAATTAAACCCAGGACTTCACATGCCAGGCTGATGCTCTACTGCTGAGCCATCTAGTCAGGCACTTTAATTTGTTTTTAAAAAAAGTAGAGACAAATGTAATATTATGAATTTTACTAGATTTGATGATTTTGGTAAATATGAAATCAATCATTTCCATTCAAATGGAAATTATAGTCAAATCATACTTGACTGAAAAATAAAGTGATCTAATTTCTGACTGCTTTAAATGTTCAAAATGCCTAGTAGATACCTAGAAGCATAAGACCTGCATGGAGATTGTGTAGTAGTCTTTGTAGGTCACTATAACAAAAGTATTATATACTGAGTGGCTTAAACAACAGCACTTATTTCTCACCTCAAGAATAGTGAGAAGTAAATGCAAGTCTAAGATCAAGATGTTGCCAAATTCTATGTATAGTGTGGACCCACTTCCTGGTTCAGAAACGGCTATCTTCTTCTTGTGTCCATACATGGCATAAAGATAGGAGGAAACTCTTTGGGGTCTCTTTTATAAAGGCACTAATCACCTCCCAACCATCATACTCTGGGTTAGGATTTCAACATATGAAGTTTGGAGAAATACAAACAACCATTACAAAACTGATATAAATTGACAAGTTGGATCACCTTCATCTTGTTTAATTCATCCACAATTGTGGAAGCTTAGTCTCAGATTGCTGCATATGGATAATGTTAATGTATAAACTAGCTTTTCTATTCTCAAGGCCATGCAATTTGTTTTATGATGTAGAAATATAATTTTTGAACCTGATTCACTACATTTAAACTGAACATATTTGTGTGAATATAGCCCCCTGAAGGTCTGGATCTTTCACATACATAACCAACTTGTCTAGATAACAGAAAATGTAAAACTTTACTATATTATTCTGGGGCATCACCACTATAAGCACTTAAAAATCAACAAAGACCAATGGTGCAGTGATAACTAATGAGTGATTGTGTTCCACATTTCTGATCCTGGTGGAATGTCTGCTTTCAGTTTGACCAGCAACCCTGTTTGACAACATGAGGCAGCATGTTGTGCTGAGGGATCTCTGAGCTGAGATGTGGCCTCAGTTGGAGATGACTGGGTATGGAGCCTGCTCAGCAGAGCAGGCAGCACTCATCATGGCCCTCTGCTCTGCAAGGGAAAGACAACACACATGTTCTTGGAAAGAGCAGGAAAAGGACATTCCTTCTCCATGGCCAGAGGAGGAAATGGAATCAAGGTCAAGTTCTCTAATGAAATCATGGTAACTCCTTTCTAAATCGTCTTCGTGAGTTTATACTCAGCCTTCTTCTTTATGCCTCCAGATGCAATTTGAATAGGTATTTGATATGTTGCTTTTCTGAAGAAATGAGATATCCAGATGATTCTCTTTGGTTGTAGGTGATTTGCTCCTAGGTGTTACATCTCATCATCACATTTCATTTCAGGTATTTAATGAGTACTGGCTCAGTTAAAAGTATCAATTACCTAGGGGAATTTCCTAAAGCCCTTTTAGATTCTTTAATTCCAGTGTTGGCCAGGAAATTATTTATTTATCTAGGAATTCTAAATATAGCAGCTTAGTATTAAGTGACAGACATCAGAAGCAGTTTACTTTGAGATTATCAGCTGTTTATTATAATCGGGTAAGTAATGAGAGAAACTTTGAGAAATGTCTTAAGGAAGATTTTCTTCTCTTCCTCTCTACATGCAGATCTTGTAAGACTGCTCAGTACAGCTCAGTTCCCAGTGTTCTAAATATTTTTTCAGGGTAGAGTTTTAGGCAGAGATGTTCTTCTGTTGACTTAGACTCACTAAAATTTTTTTCTAGACTATTTCTTGTATGAGGACCTAAGTAAGTATCGTATCCTTCATTTTCTCTTATTCTACCTATGTTTAAATACTGACACAAGAGTTATGGGTAAATGATTGTCACTATTTTAAGTACGGTCTTTCTCAGAAATATTTTGCATTTTAGTAGGAAACAAAATATTAAGCCAAGAGACTAAAATTTTAATGGTATAATTTTAGGAAGTAACAAATGAACTAGGAGGTAAGTTTTGGCAGCTGGACCAGCTGGTTAAAAAATTATACTGGTTCATAGTTACAGTGATTATAGGTCCATTATTTATTTTCCAGGTCAGATTTTGCTTATAATGCTCAATATCATTTATCCTCTGAGACAGTCTCAAAGCCCAGGAAATTCTAATTTAAAAAATCATAATCAAATTAATTAAATTGCAAAGATTTTATAATAAAGCTATGCTCAAGAAACAGAAG
Organism: Saccopteryx bilineata; assembly: GCF_036850765.1. Classification (NCBI taxonomy): domain Eukaryota; kingdom Metazoa; phylum Chordata; class Mammalia; order Chiroptera; family Emballonuridae; genus Saccopteryx; species Saccopteryx bilineata. Next base: position 150,067,363 of record NC_089494.1, read on the forward strand.
TCCTCTGTCAGATTATGTTTTCCAACTAGGGATTCAGAAAATACAGATATGAAGATTAATTCTCCTAATTGTTTGAAAATTTATCTTTATGGTAGATTGGAGCTACTAACAGGTTGTATCTTTAAGGCCTGGTGCCAATTTTTCTAAGAAGTCTACAAATTTTAGTTTTAAATTCATATATTTTTGAAAAGGAGACATTCTTTCTAGTGGAAGTTAGGTATGTTCTGGTCCAAGTTTTTCATTCAGGGTCTATCAGGATCCATTTGCCAATGAAAACAGATACTTTTGAAAGCCTTTTACAAATGTTAGTGTCATGGTTCACTTTAAGTGCACTCTTTCCTTCTTTTTGCTCACATTGTATTTGTGAATGGACACATATGTTGAAAATGTGAGAAAAAAGTCAATAAAAAGTTTTAAAAAGTTACAAGAATAATATTACTCCTAAATTTAGCATTTTATTGATCAAATATCCCAGCATTTATGAGCATGACTTTGGATTTTATGCAACAGTTATTGACTGAAGATCTACTATGTGTCTAGCAGTCAAGCCAAATACTGAGGATGAAGAAACAAAACAAAAAAATATCTCTGTTCCCAAACTTACTATACAGTGGAGGAGAGGGTAAGTAAATAATCATCACAGTGTAACCAATATGACTGCAGACATGGAGTCCAGGGAGAAAAACTAGCTCCTTCCTGGACTGAAGTCAGAGAGTTCTCATTAGTCTTTGAGAGTCACCTTCTCTATAAGGCAGTAAGCCCCAGTGAGGACAGGGGCATGTCTTTTAATTTCTGGCACATAGTAGATACTCAAATTGCATCTATTGAATGGCTGAGTGGTTAAATAAAAATTAAATGACTAAGTAAAAGTAAATTACTTGTCAGGTACAGGGATGCTAGTGGTGAGCAAAACTGACACAGCTTTTGCACTCATGGATCTTAATGGGTGACCAACATTAGACAGGCAAATAATTGATGACCATTGTTATATGCCCTCTAAAAAAGTACATAGTACTATGAAAGAGGGTAATAGGAAAAGTGAATTAGTTGGGTTCCTGAATGGGATCTCTGACTTGAGTCCCTAAATTATTCTGTGGGTATTCATTCATTAAAGAATTCTGGTTGTCTGATGCCAATATAGCTAACAGAATTCTGCCTCTGCAATGTTGTCATGTCCACCTCAGTGGGCCTTTCAATCAGTGAAAAATCAAAGTATCTTAAAGGGTACAGGGCTAAGACTTCAGCAAGCTTACACAATAGCTGCATACATTGTTCTTCTGCTCACTTGCTGTTATGGGCTACGTCGTGTGCCCTCAAATTCATATTTTGAAATCCTAACCCCAATCCCTCAGAATGTGACTGTTTTTTTGGAGACAGGACCTCTAAAGAGGTAATTAAAATAAAATGAGGTGAGCTCTAATCCAATATGACTAGTATCCTTAAGAAGAGATGAGGACAGAGAAGACACACAGATCAAAGGGCAACTGTATAAGGACATAACAAAAAGGTAGCCATCTGCAGACTGAGGAGAGAGGCCTCAAAATGAAACCAGCATTGTCTACACCTTGATTTTGTGCTGCACGGTTCCAGAACTGTAAAAAAGTAAGCTTTTGTTGTTTAAGACACCCAGCAGGGGCACTTTGTTCTGACACCCCTAGTAAATGAATATACTTGCTAATAAAAATGCATTTATGAATAACTATGTATGGCCGATTTTGGCCTCAGACTTACTTTCATTTCAGTCTGGTTACCCATTTTAAGGTTCTTTTTAGTGGATTTTGTTATTTGCCTCATAGAGTTTGAAGATAGTACACCAAAAGTGTGGCTTAGGTCAGTTCACAGCAATGATAAAAAATATAATGGCTCAAGGTGAGCTTGGAGAAGTCAGCAGGCATCAGATCACAAAGGTCATATTGAAAATTTTATTTTTTTTCAAATGGAAGCTTATTCTAGCATTCTAATTAAGGAAGTGACACCATACAATTTATGTTTTATAAGATAACTCTGGCTGCTTCATGGAGAATAATTTTGATATGGTCAGGAATGAAGGCAAGAAGACAATTATGAAGCTATTAATGGCTCAAGAAGAAGACGCTGAGATGATGGTAGATTAGTGTAAGACGGTATAAGTGGAGATGGGGAACAAATGAGGAATATTTGAGAAGCAGAATCAACAGAAGCTGGTAGTGAATTAGATGGAGAAGTTATAACGAAGAGGATGTCAAGGAAGACTTCCAGGTTTCTGGCATAAGGAAATGGATGGGTGGACTCTTACTTAGATGAAGAAGACAGGCAAGTGGGCATGAAGAGCAAGAGTGCAGATTGAGATCTTTTTAGGTCAAAATAGCTACAAGACATCTACATGGAGAGCTGACAAGCATGTGTTTGCATATGTGAATCTGAAACTTCCCAAGAGGTGTCAATTTAGAGAAAGCTCAGGAAAAGATTTGATTTGGAGAGGTGGTAGCTCATCGCCCTGCTTTTGGTTGCCCAGTCTCTAAACTATCTTCTTGTATTTGTGGAATTCCTTTCTTTATGAGCCTGGTTGGGGATAGCATACCTCACGTGATAGGTGTGATAAACATTATGTGCTTGACTTTGTACCTCTCTTGTAGGTGGGGTATATGGTGTAGCTTCACCAACCAGTTGCATTTCCCTCTGGGTCTAGATTCAGGAGCTGAGAATGTTGAGGTTTCTCTTGGCGGTTTTAATGGTGGCAAACAAAATTGTATTCCACATTTAATATGCATCAAGGTTAGCAGTGATAAGGTTGTAGCCACATTGAGTTCCTGGAGCAGTGGATGTCCCAATGTCCAGTGCTTGGCTTCTTGCCAGAGGTTGCCTGCTTTTAAGGATTAGCCAATACTTTAGGATGATTTGGGGTATTTTTCTTAGCCATGCAGTTTCGAGCCTCCTACTAATTCTGTGAGTTATTCATAACACTTAATTTAAATTGTTACTCATCTCTGGTTACTACTCCTTGTAGAACCCTCACTGATTTAGAGGAGGAGAAACTGGCAGAGCCCTGAAAAGAAGTGTCTAGAAATAGAGGTGGAAATCATGAAAGCAAGAATCACATAAACCAAATAAGGAGTGAGGGACCAAGAAAGGATGTAAAATGCTACTGACAAGTCAAGTAAAATGAAAACTGGGACTTATTCATGTGGAGATAACACATGACTTTACTTGGTAGGAGCAGTTTTAATAGTTAAGCAAGTAGCTGTGGAACATGAACAAGTTAACAGAGTTTATAGGGGCAACCATTTTGAGAAGCTTGGCTGTGAAGGAAAAGAGAGAGCTAGGCCCATAGTTTGAGAAGTAGGTGATTTCAGGGTTCTTGGATTTTAGGAATGGAAGATACGGGAGTATACTTACATGGGGCCATCACTGTACAGCATTCACCAAACACTGGTGAGTGAATGAATGAATGAGCTGGTATTGAATAAGTAGGAATTAGATGGAAGGATGATATTAGGAAAGACTCAAAAGTAAACACATGAGTAAAGTTACAGAGGCTGGATAGGATGTGATAATTTCATCCACCAAAGTTTCTCCCTTACTAATTTTTTTCTTGTGCTGCATATATATTTGGTGCCCTGAACATGTTTATTATAAACCCAATAGATATGACATGTTTATAATAAAAAAATAAATAAGATGATAACACAATTTTAGTGTTTTCAGTGTAAATTTAGTGAGGAGATAGATACTTAGAAAGGACATGACTTCATCAAGATCACACAGGAAGGCAGGATTCAAATTTAGGCTTATCTCCCACCAAAGATCTTTTCTTACGGCTACTGCACAGAATCCGTCCAGGTCAATATACCCTACTGCATGTCGTGAGGTTGACAGCTATACCTCCCGTCCCCTAGAAACATAACAAATACTGTGGTGACATTTATAATCTCTCCAAGTCAGATTATATAACCTGGAATCTGCACACAGAACCTACTAGCATTTTGGGGAAAATACATGTGTAAGTAAGAAAATATTTTCCTCAACTTCTTCCACTTTAATTCCTTTTTGAGAGGCCTAAGACACCTGACTGCCTTCCCTCAGCCCTAGAGAGTGAGGATGCTCTTTTGTTGAGACCCCTCTTTCTGTTGTGAGCCTGTTGCAAAAGGCATCATTTCCTTTGCCCACCACCAGGGGCAATGTTTCAGAAAAGTCTTGACTGCAGAGATATCCTGCCCGATTCCCAGTGTGAAGGAGTTTCTAGTTCAGGAACAAACTGTTGAATCTATTTCTAAAGTCGACAGTCTGCATAATAAGGATCCTTTGGGAGCGTGCAAAGGCTAGCAGTCCTGGGCATGTGCACTGGTTGCCATTCCAAACGAAAGAACTGGTTTGTTTGTGTTTTAATTATCTCTTCTTACAAGATCTACCCAACAGTATTGCTCCACATGGCTTGAAAGAATTTAATTAAACCAAAGAAAAAAAAAAAGTTCTCGCTTTTGTTGTTGTCATTACTTGCTGGAATGAAATCACTAGATGTGCCCGTGCGTGGAGATTTTGTTTTCTTTGCGTGGAGATTTTGTTTTTCTTGTTCTTAAGAAGAAACTGCTATTAAGACCATGAACATAAACACTTTGGAGCACAATACTTTTTTTTTTGAATACATGAAGGGTCTCCCTCATTGATACAGCCCAGAAAAGGACAACTTGAGTACCCTTACTTCCCATGGAAAATACCAGAACTCTGTAAACTAATTGAAGTAGAATTAGATTAACAGGGAACTTGAGTGAAAATTTTAGTGCTCCAGAAAGGCTACAGAGAAATAACAGAAGATACTTGCAGTAACACAAAATATCAGCTCTGGAAATGGTTTTGAGACCATCTGGTAGAGCTAGCTGTTCTGAAGCTCTGAGGGAAGGGACGGACCAAGAATGGCTAAGTGGCCAACTGAAGTTGCTCAGCGAACAGTGACATAAGACTTTATTAAAAAACAAACAAAAAACTCCCACCATTTTCTTTGAAGAGGCATTTTTTTCTATTGTAGAAACTCTATTCAATATAGATAAGTAACATGAAGATTCCTCCAACACTCATGTCATTTAAATACCTAGAAGATCTTACTCTCAGACTGTTTCTTTTTTTGTCTCACCTCCTTTTATCTCTTCCGCTGTCTGAGCCTTGGCAGAGCAGATGGAAATGGAAGCTAACTGAAGCTCATTAGCAGTCAAGATAAGATGTTTGCTACAGAAGAGAGGTAAAGAGAGACTCCTGATTCTTAAGCAGTCATCTGATGTCACACATTTTTATTAAACATGCTCTCTGTGTTACCCACCACTCGGCCTTTGTAGTATAAAAATGAGTGAGAAATTGTATCTGCTTACCTTCAAGGCACTTACAATCTGGTTGGCTACATTGGCAAAGCACGCATTTTTAAAATATTAATTATTTTTTAGATATTTTTCATATTTGAGAAACAAGAGACACAGGGGCGAGACAGAGAAATGAACATTTCTTCGGTTTCAAATTGTAAAAGGTTGAGTGGTATTTAGATGTCAGAAAAGAGAAAAGATATTGCTCTTGGGCATTTCTCTTAGTTTCTCACTATTTTTTATATAATGCTTTTCTGCATCACTCCACCACAGATGCCAAGATATAGATAATCATTTCTTTACTGTAATAGACATTTTTTCTGCACTGAACAAATGTGCTTTGCAAGGTACTTATTGCTAAGGCTTTCATAACTGATAAGAAGTTAAGGCCTGAACCAGTTGGCTCAGTGGGTAGAGAGTCAGCCCACATATAGACGTTCCAGATTTGATTCCTGGTAGGGGCACACAAGAGAAGCGACCATCTGCTTCTCTCCCCCTCCCTTTTCCCCTCCTGCAGCCAGTGGTTCCATAGGCTCCAGCATCAGCTCCAGGTGCTGAGAATAGCTCACTTGGTCCAAGCATTGGCCCCATACAGGGATTCCCAGGTGAAACCTGGTCGGGGTGCATGCGGGAGTCTGTCTCATTATCTCCCCTCCTTTTACTTTTAAAAATAATGAGTTGATATGCTTATTAATTTCTTTGTTTCTCATTTACCCTGTATTGTTGAATATCCACAATGCTTTAGGTGCTAGGTGTTTAGCAGGAAAAAAAACAGCAAAGCCCTGACCTCATGGAACTGATATTTTATGATCAGTTCTGTACATGGTGTAGAATAATGGAAAAATTAATTAAGTCTTCTAATTATATAAGTATACTGCTGCTTATGTGATGTGTTTTGAAGAGTGCTTTTAGATGCCTTTCTTAAAAATATCTTCTTATTGCACCTGTAAAGATGCCCTAAATTCCACTAGCTTTGCTCCTTTAAAAAATACAAAACTCTTTGAGACAGAAAACCATTGAAGACTTAACAGCTGTCAGTAAGTAAGGAAAAATCCCATAGATCCTTTCTAACCTTATAGATGGCTCTTGATCAATCAAGTGAGTAACAGGTGAGTTTTGCTGAGGGGTGGTGTCAGGTGGTAAGGAAGGCGAAAGGAGAAAGTCTCAGAGCCAGAGACATGATTTGAGATCACAAGCTAAGGGGACAGTGTGAGGAGGTGCAGACAGAGGGCATGGAGCATTAAAAAAAGGGAGTAAAATGCAAGGAGGAGGACATGAAAGATAAACTTATCCATCCTCTGTTTTGTTTCACATTGACCTTGATCCCACCATGCCTTTCTGTCAGTCCTCTAAGCCACTGTTAGTCTAGATGACAAGGGATTTTGCTGCAGACACTTAGAAGAAACCACTACTGCCTGCGTAACCTGAAGTTATGGCTGGAAGAATAATGTCAGAGATCTATTACTGCATGTGACAAAATAGCTTCTGTCTTGTTTGAACAATAAGTGTTAAAATACTGACACATTTTGCATTTTCCTGGAATGATCACCTTTAGGTTTTTTGCTCTAATTATATGTTATCATCTCACTGTTAAATTTTTTGCTTTGACTGTGAGATACAGTCTGAAATATAAAAAGTCAGTGGATAAAATTTTCTAACTAGGAAAGGTCAATAGTATGCAGCTTTTAAAAATTTGAATAAGCCGAACATAGCTCCTCAAATGACTATCCCATTTTCCAAATTTGAAGCTGGAGAATTATTTTTTTTTCAACAGACTGTGTACACGCCTCTGGAAGCACAGGTTTATAATTGAAATGTTGACACAACCTTAAAGTATCACAGCACGAGCGGCGTTGTTCTAATAAATCTCGTCCCTAATCCTTGGAGAGAACTTAAGGCAGAGATTCACTTTCTATATCAGGTTTCATTTTACTGAAAGGCTTCTGGAGATAAAGCTTATAAACTAGGAAGGGACAGACACAATGTGGACTAAAGGGTTAAAGGGCTGGAGAAAGCTCTGTAATTCTCAGAAATGGGAAACAGATGTTGTTTGACATTTTGAAGCACAGTTTCCTTCTCCTTTGCGCACTTTTTGCTATCACGGTTTTCAAAGCAGAGATGTATTACTGTAAATGAGAATGGCTTTGCAATGAGTTTCCTGCTTAGAGAACAGAGGGAACTAATATTAAGACTAATTTTTATTTAATATAGCGTCTTTTCACATAACGGAATCACAAATTGCATTAGGGAACCAAATGGCTTTGGTACAATTTATCATGAAACCTCAGAAATTAAATAACACCTCACGAAAATGAGTAAATATAATTGGAAAGAAACACTGCCTGAGCCAGGAATGCTCCTACATATTAATTTTTGCTGTGAGAGGAACTGCCCTGACTTGTACTGACTGCTGGTGACTTCTGTGCAGATAACACCTGCAGCTTCAGCTTTGCAGGTACAAGTATACTAGGGACTTGGTATTTTACAGAAAGAGGTGAGAAGAAGAATGGTGATGGTCAATGTTTAGTTCAGGGCATAGAGCCTATGGGGAGGCAAGACCCCGAAGGAAACGGTGGGCAGATGAAGGCGCAGGTGACCAGTGGCCTCCTCCAGGGGAAGCTGTGAGTGTAGGGGAGCCTTGTTACAAGAGTGACTGGGTGTAGAGAGGCAGGGGACTGAGGGGAGCCACTGAAGGAGCAGAAAGAGCAGCGACCTGACTGGAGTTTTACAAGCTGTGGAAAGTGAAGCTCTTCTCTATTTGATTTGCATCTATGCTACCAGTTGTGATGTCTGTTCCAGCTTATTGAGAGATAAAGCATGACCGACTGCTGTGTTGGCTATTTTTGTGGGTTTGTTTGAGAGGGGCATTGGATCAGAAAGTGAATGAGATGGACTGAACTGTGCAAGGTGTTGGCAGTTTGCACTGAAAGTTTTCCCATTGCCCAGGACACTGTTTATGCGAAAAGTGTGGATCTTCTGTGTCTTATAAAGTCCAGTGTGTGGAACTATGTTTACTGTATGACATTTAATATTTAGAGGGCTAAAATAATAAAAGCAATAATATTAACAACGATCAATATTATATAGATAAGTGTAGCTAACTGACTAAAGCTACCATGGCAGATAGACAAACTAAAAAACCAACCAAACAATTGGCTCTTTTTTTTTTTTTTTTGCACATAGAGGGGAGCAGAATGACAATTTTTGTGTGTGTGTGTGTGTGTGTGTGTGTGTGTGTGTGTGTGACAGAGACAGAGAGAGAGACAGAGAGAGGAGCAGACAGACAGAAAGAAAGAGAGATGAGAAGCATCAGTTTTTTGTTGCAGTTCCTTAGTTGTTCATTGACTGCTTTCTCATATATACCTTGACCCGGGGGGAGGGGGCTACAGCAGAGTGAGTGACTCCTTGATCAAGCCAGCAATCTTGGGCTCAAGCCCGTGACTTTGGGCTTCAAGCCAGCGACCTTTGGGCTCAAGCCAGTGACCATAGGGTCATGTCTATGATCCCAAGCTCAAGCTGGTGAGCCTGCACTCAAGCCAGATGAGCCCACACTCAAGCCGGTGACCTCAGGGTTTTGAACTTGGGTCCTCCACATCCCAGTTGGATGCTCTGTCCATTTTGCCACCACCTGGTCAGGCAGAATGACAAATTTTAATTAGTTCTTCTCACTGGCAATGGAAGAAAGGTGTATCTAAATATTGAATCTCAGCTTGAGTCTCACCTCTTTCCTGCAGAATTCCCTACATCCCCAGGTCTCCAGAGCTTGTCTTTTCTGGATTATTGATTAAGTTGTCTGCTTTATGATAAGAATATCCTCAAATCAAGTGCAAAAACAAAACAAAACAAAATGAAAAGAACAAAACATATTGAGTAAAACAAGTAAAAAGTCCTCAAAAATGCTGATGACAAAAAGTAAATACTGATAATTGATCTTAAAAAAGTTGCTTTGAATTAATTAGCAACAGACATTCAAAGTTTAAATATTGTAGGAATGCACACACCAATAGTTAGGTATATTAATTCTGAGGTCATCTTTACAGTTTCTATCATTGTTTAATCAGAAGTGATCCTATTCTCTTGGAAGTGGAGGGCTAACAGCCTGAATGGCTTTGCTTTATGGCGGAGTATTCTTGAAAATGCTCTTTCTTGGTTCTCCTCTAGTAATAATACCACCTCATTTTTAGCATTTGGCCCTATTTATTTCTAGGTCTTTCTTTTGAATACACTGTGAATGCTAGACCCTGGTATTTGTTTGGAATCCTCTTTGTTCTTCAAAAACAATGTCTCAGTGTACTACTATATACAAAGCATTCGGTCAGCCTTTTCAGCCTTACTCTTTTACTAGTTCTGCTTAGACACCTCTGCATGCTGAGATTTTCTGATAGTCACCTTGACTTCATCTATTTAAAAAATTTTATTATAAAATTAAGAAATTCTTATGATAAAAATGTTACCACATAGTACAGTTACATGTGTAAATTAAAAAGTAAAAGACACCTTTCCCCCATTTGGGCTGGTTTCTGCCAGCCAGCCCAAATCCCACTTTCCAAAGGCATTACATTTATATCAAACTATATTTATTAATGGAAGTCAAATTTAAAACTAATGTATGTAAGAGACAACATGTCTCTTCAGAAATAATTTTAATTCAATTTTACATTTATTTCACTGAAATTATGTGTCACTACTAGTTTCCCAATACAATAATAATCTCATATTCTCTCTTTCTTTATAATCTTTTTATTCCTTTTAATCTACATTGTTCCCCACTTGTGTCTTTTCAGTCTCTGTTATTCTTAGCTTATGGTCAATATCTCAGAGTCATTAATGAAGAATTTTGTCGTGTGATCTCCTTTACCTCTCCCACTGCCTTGTATGTAAGTCAGCATCAAGAAATATTTGTTAATGATGCTAATAGTATTTGTAATGAAATGAATCCTTAGTAATATAGAAAAATATGATATATGTGAAGTTCCCATCTAAGCCAAACACACCATGGAAACCTACGGCTTAAGAAGGCAAGGAGCTTGTATCAAATGTTTAGAGGCACTGCTGTTTCTCAATGCAGTCGTATTACTTCTTTGGGTGCACTGTCAGGAGTTTTTGTGCAATGGTTTAATGTGCTCTAGGGTTTAAAGCAGAGCCAATAGCATAGCAATGATACCACAGTATTTTCTAGAAAGAAAATAAAAGACTATATCTTTATGGAATAAAACCATCGGTGTCCTACTGAGGGCCTTGCAAGATGATGAGCTGAACACCACGAACAAAATGGTTTGTGCTGGGGCCTTGGCTTTTCTTCATACTATTATCTTTTTCCTCAGAGTTCTGTCAGTTGCCAGGATTTTGGTTTCTACAAGCTGGTAATGCTTACTAGGGAATTATTGTGGGCTAATGAAAGTGAAATAACATGGAAGATCCTACTCTCAAGTACATGTGGAGAAGACAGGAGCAACCGAGATCAGGTCTGGACTCAGAAGAGAATCCAAGGGCTTATAACTGCAATATGGACTGAGAAATACAATAAAAGAGTGTACATTAGTATTATTGTTAGTTCTTTTTATTTATTTATTTATTTATTTATTTTTTTTTTTTTTTATAATTTTATTTTTTTAATGGGGTGACATCAATAAATCAGGATACATATATTCAAAGATAACAAGTCCAGGTTATCTTGTCGTTCAATTATGTTGCATACCCACCACCCAAAGTCAGATTGTCCTCTGTCACCTTCTATCTTGTTTTCTTTGTGCCCCTCCCACCCCCTATCCCTCTCCCATTCCCCCCTCCCCCCCGTAACCACCACACTCTTATCAATGTCTCTTAGTTTCACTATTATGTCCCACCTACGTATGGAATAATACAGTTCCTGTTTTTTTCTGATTTACTTATTTCGCTTCGTATCATGTTATCAAGATCCCACCATTTTGCTGTAAATGTTCCGATGTCATCATTTCTTATGGCTGAGTAGTATTCCATAGTGTATATGTGCCACATCTTCTTTATCCAGTCATCTATTGATGGGCTTTTTGGTTGTTTCCATGTCCTGGCCACTGTGAACAATGCTGCAATAAACATGGGGCTGCATGTGTCTTTACGTATCAATGTTTCTGAGTTTTGGGGATATATACCCAGTAGAGGGATTGCTGGGTCATAAGGTAGTTCTATTTTCAGTTTTTTGAGGAACCACCATACTTTCTTCCATAATGGTTGTACTACTTTACATTCCCACCAACAGTGTATGAGGGTTCCTTTTTCTCCACAGCCTCTCCAACATTTGCTATTACCTGACTTGCTAATAACAGCTAATCGAACAGGTGTGAGGTGGTATCTCATTGCCGTTTTGATTTGCATTTCTCTAATAGCTAAAGAAGATGAGCATCTTTTCATATATCTGTTGGCCATTTGTATTTCTTCCTGGGAGAAGTGTCTATTCATATCCTCTTCCCATTTTTTTATTGGATTGTTTGTTTGTTTGTTGTTGAGTTTTATGAGTTCTTTGTATATTTTGGATATTAGGCCCTTATCTGAGCTGTTGTTTGAAAATATCATTTCCCATTTAGTTGGCTTTCTGTTTATTTTGTTATCAGTTTCCCTTGCTGAGCAAAAACTTCTTAGTCTGATGTAGTCCCATTCATTAATTTTTGCCTTCACTTCTCTTGCCATTGGAGTCAAATTCATAAAATGCTCTTTAAAACCCAGGTCCATGAGTTGAGTACCTATGTCTTCTTCTATGTACTTAATTGTTTCAGGTCTTATGTTTAGATCTTTGATCCATTTTGAGTTAATTTTTATACAGGGGGAGAGATTGTAGTCCAGTTTCATTCTTTTGCATGTGGCTTTCCAGTTTTCCCAGCACCATTTATTGAAGAGGCTTTCTTTTCTCCATTGTGTGTTGTTGGCCCCTTTATCAAAAATTATTTGACTATATATATGTGGTTTTATTTCTGGACTTTCTATTCTGTTCCATTGGTCTGAGTGTCTATTTTTCTGCCAATACCATGCTGTTTTGATTGTCGTGGCCCTATAATAGAGTTTGAAGTCAGGTATTGTTATGCCCCCAGCTTCATTCTTTTTCTTTAGGATTGCTTTGGCTATTCGGGGTTTTTTATAGTTCCATATAAATCTGATGATTTTTTGCTCTATTTCTTTAAAAAATGTCATTGGAATTTTGATGGGAATTGCATTAAATTTGTATATTGCTTTGGGTAATATAGCCATCTTGATTATATTTATTCTTCCTAGCCAAGAACAAGGTATATTCTTCCATCTCATTATATCTTTTTCGATTTCCCTTAACAATGGTTTATAGTTTTCATTATATAAGTCCTTTACATTCTTTGTTATGTTTATTCCTAAGTATTTTATTTTTTTTGTTGCAATCGTGAAGGGGATTATTCTTTTGAGTTCCTTCTCAGTTGTTTCATTGTTGGCATATAGAAAGGCTATTGACTTCTGTATGTTAATTTTGTATCCTGCGACCTAACTGTATTGGCTGATTGTTTCTAGTAGTCTTTTTGTGGATTCTTTGGGGTTTTCGATGTATAGGATCATATCATCTGCAAAAAGTGATACCTTTACTTCTTCTTTTCCGATATGGATGCCTTTTATTTCTTTGTCTTGTCTGATTGCTCTGGCTAGAACCTCTAGTACCACATTAAATAGGAGTGGAGAGAGTGGACAACCCTGTCTTGTTCCTGATTTAAGGGGGAAAGCCTTCAGTTTAGTGCCATTTAATATGATGTTAGCTGATGGTTTATCATATATGGCCTTTATCATGTTGAGATATTTTCCTTCTATACCCATTTTGTTGAGAGTCTTAAACATAAAATTGTGTTGTATTTTATCGAAAGCCTTTTCTGCGTCTATTGATAAGATCATGTGGTTTTTGTTCTTTGTTTTGTTGATATGGTGTATTACATTAACCGTTTTACGTATGTTGAACCATCCTTGAGATTCTGGGATGAATCCCACTTGATCATGATGTATTATTTTTTTAATATGTTGTTGTATTCGATTTGCTAGTATTTTGTTTAGTATTTTAGCATCTGTATTCATTAGAGATATTGGTCTGTAGTTTTCTTTTTTTGTGCCATCCTTGCCTGGTTTTGGTATGAGGGTTATGTTGGCCTCATAAAATGTGTTTGGAAGTATTGCTTCTTCTTCAATTTTTTGGAAGACTTTGAGTAGAATAGGAACCAAGTCTTCTTTGAATGTTTGATAAAATTCGCTGGTATAGCCGTCAGGGCCTGGACTTTTATTTTTGGGGAGGTTTTTAATGGTTTTTTCTATTTCTTCTCTACTGATAGGTCTGTTTAGGCTTTCTGCTTCTTCTTGACTCAGTCTAGGAAGGTTGTATTGTTCTAGGAATTTATCCATTTCTTCTAGGTTGTTGAATTTAGTGGCATAAAGTTTTTCATAGTATTCTACAATAATTCTTTGTATATCTACGGTGTCCGTGGTGATTTCTCCTCTTTCATTTTGTATTTTGTTTATATGAGTTCTTTCTCTTTTTTCCTTGGTAAGTCTTGCCAAGGGTTTGTCAATTTTGTTGATCTTTTCAAAGAACCAGCTCCTTGTTCTATTAATTTTTTCTATAGTTTTTCTGTTCTCTAATTCATTTCTTTCTGCTCTGATTTTTATTATCTCCTTTCTTCGGCTGGTTTTGGGTTGTCTTTGTTCTTCTTTTTCTAGTTCCTTAAGGTGGGAAGTTAAGTGGTTCACTTGGGCTCTCTCTTGTTTGTTCATATATGCCTGAAGCGATATGAACTTCCCTCTTATCACTGCTTTTGCTGCATCCCATAGATTCTGATATGTCGTATTGTCATTTTCATTAGTCTGTATATATCTTTTGATCTCTGCACTTATTTCTTCTTTGACCCATTCATTTTTTAAAAGTATGTTGTTTAGTTTCCACATTTTTGTGGGATTTTTTTCCTCTTTTTTACAGTTGAATTCTAGTTTCAAGGCTTTATGATCAGAAAATATGCTTGGTACAACTTCAATTTTTCTGAATTTGCTGATATTGTTTTTGTGGCCCAACATATGGTCAGTTCTTGAGAATGATCCATGTACACTGGAGAAAAATGTATACTCAGTCACTTTGGGATGAAATGTCCTGTAGATGTCTATCATATCCAGGTGCTCTAGTGTTTTGTTTAAGGCCACTATGTCTTTGTTGATTCTCTGTTTGGATGACCGATCTAGAGCCATCAGCGGTGTTGAGGTCTCCAAGTATGATTGTATTTTTGTCAGTTTTTGTTTTAAGATCAATAAGTAGCTGTCTTATATATTTTGGTGCTCCTTGGTTTGGTGCATATATATTAAGAATTGTTATGTCTTCTTGATTCAGTGTCCCCTTACCATTATGAAATGGCCATTTTTATCTCTGAGTACTTTTCCTGTCTTGTAGTCAGCATTATCCGATATGAGTATTGCTACACCTGCTTTTTTTTGGATGTTATTTGCTTGTAGTATTGTTTTCCAGCCTTTCACTTTGAATTTGTTTTTATCCTTGTTACTTAGATGAGTTTCCTGTAGGCAGCATACAGTTGGATTTTCTTTTTTAATCCATTCTGCTACTCTGTGCCTTTTTATTGGTGAGTTTAATCCATTTACATTTAGTGTAATTATTGATACTTGTGAGTTCCCTATTGCCATTTTATATCTTGCTTTCTGTTAGTTTTGTGTCTTGTTTGATCCTTCTCTTTCGTTTTTCTATCTTTTGTTTTTATTTGGTTGTATTCCATACATCTTTCCTCTGTTGCTATCTTTTTTATCTCATGTGCTTCTGTGGTGGTTTTTTCAATGGTGGTTACCTTTGAGTAATGAAAAGGGTCCCTACCCTGTTCATTGTAGCGAACTATTTTGTGAGTACTTTTGCACTCCATCGTCCTTTGCTACTGTTAATCTCCGTCTTCTCTCCCTCTTTCTTTTTGTTGTTGTCACAGTTTAAATTTGGTTTTATTGTGTTCTTCTTGGAGCTTTTACTTGTGGCTCTGTTTTTTTTTGTTCTTTGTATCTGATTGGAGAACCCCCTTTAGTAATTCCTGGAGTGGGGGTTTTCTGATGATAAATTCCCTCATCTTTTCTGTATCTGTGAATGTTTTTATTTCTCCTTCGTATTTGAAGGATAGCTTTGATGGGTATAGTATTCGTGGCTGAAAGTTCCTCTCTTTCAGGACTTTAAATATTGGGGTCCACTCTCTTCTA
The DNA here is from genome assembly GCF_036850765.1 of Saccopteryx bilineata. Lineage (NCBI taxonomy): Eukaryota > Metazoa > Chordata > Mammalia > Chiroptera > Emballonuridae > Saccopteryx > Saccopteryx bilineata. The sequence continues at coordinate 150,082,902 of NC_089494.1, forward strand.
GCTTGTAGAGTTTCTGCTGAGAAATCTGATGATAATCTAATGGGCCTTCCTTTATATGTTGTATTCTTCTTTTCCCTGGCTGCCTTGAGAATTTTTTCTTTGCTGTTGGTTTGTGTCAATTTCATTATGATATGCCTTGGAGTAGGTTTGTTGGGGTTAAGAAAACTTGGAGTTCTGTTTGCTTCTTGAACTTGAGGCTTTAGTTCTTTCCACAGGCTTGGGAAGTTCTCATCAATTATTTGTTTAAGTATGTTCTCCATTCCATTTTCTCTCTCTTCTCCCTCTGATATACCTATTATTCTTATGTTATTCTTTTTGATGGAGTCAGATAATTCTTGTAGGGCTATCTCATTTTTTTTAATTTTTGAGTCTCTTTCTTCTTCTCTCTGTTGTGCCTCAAGTTGCTTGTCTTCTATTTCACTAATCCTCTCTTCTATCTGATCTGTTCTATTAGCTAAGCTTGTTACTTCGTTTTTCAGCTCGTGAATTGAGTTTTTCATCTCTGTTTGATTTGTTTTTATAGTTTCAATTTCCTTGGACATATATTCTTTGTGTTCATTGAGTTGTTTTCTGATCTCCCTATATTGCCTTTCTGTGTTTTCTTGTATATCTCGGAGGATTTTTAGGATTTCTATCTTAAATTCTCTGTCATTTAGCTCCAAGGTTTCCAATATATTAAATTTTTTCTCCATAGATTTTTCCTCATCTAGCTGTGTTACCTCTCTTTCTTTTGTATCCATGATATTCGATTTTCTCTTCCTTAATGGCATCTGAGGGTGGTTTTGTTGATAGTATTAATGAGATTTAATAAAGAATAAAAAGTTAAAAAAATAAAAAAATAACAAATCGAAAAGAGTTGTTTTTTTAAAAAAAAATTAATAATGAAATAAAGAAAAATAAAATAAAATAAAAATTTTTAAAAAAGGAAATTATTCCCTCCCTCTTTTTTTCCTCTCCTCTCCTCTCCCCTCTTTCTTGAGAAAATCTTGTGGTGGACTGTGAGTTATAACAAACAATGCCTGTGATGGAGGGCCTGAATTGGGGAAAAGTAATAAAGGGGCAAAAAAGAGAGAAAGAAAAAAAAAAAAAAAAAGGAAAAAAAATAAAAGAAAAAAGAAAAAAAAAAGAGCGTATGGACCCACAAAAAGCAAATAAGGAAAAAATTTGGGTCAAGAATAAAATGATTTGCTTTTAGGTGTTGGTTTTCTAAGAGTTATGATGAGAGGAATAAGAGGAAAATGGAAAAATGGGGGGACAAATTAAAAACTTACTATTGTGTTTAGTGGAACAAGAACTAGATAATATGGAGAGCCAGGGATGGGAGCACTGCTAGTGAGTTAAAAAGGTGAAGTAAAAACCCCCCAAAATGCCACAAACATAGGTTTGAGTCCCAGATAAGATAATTTGTTTGTTATTGAGGTTTGAATGAGAGGAGATGTAAAGGAGAAAGGAAGAAACTAATATAGAGGGAGAAAAGAAAGAGAGAGAGAAAAAAAGAGGGAACCACTAAAAGAAGAAAAAAGAAAGGAGAGAGAGAGAGAGAGTTAAGGGTTTTGGAGTGCAACCCTCATAGAGAGAAAGGAAGAGAAGAGAAATGATAATGGGAGATGTAACACTTATGGGTAGTGTAGTTCAAGGAGAGGAGAGAGTAAGACCGGCAGAGAGTTAATCGGCCAAATTGGAGGAGGAAAAAAAAGTCTCAAGAATGAAGATAAGAGAAACAAACGAACAAATATAATAAAATGGGATAGGTTATAAAGTCTGCAGATTATTCTTGATTTTGAGAGGTTATCTTCTTGCTTTTTCTTTTCTCTCCCTCTTCCTGGTCGGTGACTCTGTACCCCGGGTTCTGCCCCTTTGGCACGCTCAGGTAGAGGTTTGCAGTTGATAAGTCTCTATGGCAATGTCATGTATTATGCTTTATTCTCGTTGGGAGTTGAGGCTCATTAGCATTTATAGGCTCCGACAGTGAGAGAGTCCGTGTTCCTGGAGCCTTTCTCCTAGTCTTTCCTTCCTCAATTAGTAGCCTGATAGTCCAGGTATGGGGTTGCTGCTGCCTCTGCCTGGATAGTAAGAGGCTCAAATTGCTGGCAACTCCCCACTCTATTTCCACTCAGCACAGGGCTCTGGGTAAGGCTCAGTCAGTCAGAGCTGCTAGCATAATCAGGCGGGCTTTCCGCCCACTCGAAGACCTCTGGCTCTGCCACTCTATCCGGTAACACAAGCGGGCGCCCACTTCCGGGGCGCTTGGAGGAAACTCTCACTCACTGTCTGCAACCAGGATATCCGGCCAGCAGTCTCACGCTCTGAGTGAAACCCCCAACCGCAGGGAAAAGTTGCAGCGTTGGAATTGAGTCTAGCTCCGTCCCCGTGTGCGGCTTTTGCAAGGCGCTGGGGCGGCCCGAGATTCCGCTTTGGCCCACACAAAGGCCCCTGACTCTGCCCCTCTCTGCGATAACACGGGTGCGCACTGCCGAGGCACTCGGAGGAATCGCTCACTCCTTATCTGCGCGCGCACACCAGGATATGAGGCCGGCCGTGGTTCCCTCTGAGTGAAACAGCCTCCAGCACGGAAAATCTCCACCGTTGGGATTAGTTCTCACTCCCTCCCGTGCGTGGCTTTCCCAGGGCGCTGGGGCTGCCCAGAGACTCTGCCCTCAGCCCACAGAAAGGCCTCTGACCCTGCCTCTCCGTGGGGCAACACGGGCACCCACTTCCGCGGCTTAGGAAGAAATCTCTCTTCCACTAACTGCGCACCGACCAGGAGACCGGGTAAAATGGCCGCTCCGCTTTTCTTTCTTTGTTTGGGTTTGGTGCGAGTGTTAGCTTGTATTGCCCGGGTTGCCACAGGATCAGATTTTCCTCGGCTTGGATCTCTGAGCCACAGCCTGGTTCGGCCGTTTTTGCTGCGGGGGCCTGGATCTATTCACCCCCTTTGCCCGCCTCAGTTTCTATATTCACAGTTACCAGAGAAAGCCGCCCTGTTTAGGTTAGTGAGGAAGGCGGAGCATTTCTTACTCCCTATTTCCTTCGGGGTTTGGTTATATATTTAGCCAATTTTTCACTCAATCATACCTTTGGGTGTATTGCGAAGAATCTGGAAGCTCCAAGTATAGGTTTTTCTGTTTCTGGTTGAAGATCTTGTTGAGTTTTGGGGGAGATTTATCGGTATCGCTTCCTACTCCGCCATTACTCTGACGTCATCCCTATTGTTACTTCTTTATTAAAGCTGTGGACTGTTGCCCCAGTCTTTATACCTATGTGTCAAAATTTTGTTAGCATGTACTTCCCTTCAAGATATAATTGAACGTTAAGTTTTATTCTAACCTGAGATTTGGGAATTCTTGCTGGAAGTATATCTCTGATTATCTGCCTCTAGTCAACTTAATACTGTTGTAGTTATGGATATGGAAAGTAAACAGTGGTGTTGTAGAAAGGCTTCTGAACTGGAAGAATCAGGAGACTAGAGTTCAAGTTCCACAGTCAATCAACTGCATGAACCTGGTCAAGTGCAGTCATCTCTTCGGGTCTAGATCCACAAAGTGTGACAGGGGGGTTAGATGAGCTGTAAGATCCTTGCCACCCTAACATTCCTGATTATTATTATTTTAATGTGTGACTTGCTCAGTACTTCCCAGCTCCCTATGGAAAATAGTCCATCACAGTAAATATTATTAAATAGCTCTTTTGCTCTGCAGTGACTTGTCTCAGTGAGCTTTGTGCAATATTCAATAAGAATTTTAGTGCCCTTTATCACTAGGCTACCTCTTCTGTCAGAAAATCTCCCCCCCCCACACAAAAGCCACATGGCCTATTCTTTCACCACCTGCAGGTTTTTGTTCAAATGTTACCTGCTGGTGATTTTCTCCTATCCCACTTAAGTTAGTGAAACCCACTCTCATGTCAGCACTTCCTATTTCCTTTCTCTGCTTTATTTTTTTTCTCCGTAGTATTATCACCATGAGATGTATTGTATCAGCGTGGATCCATTCAAAGGGCAGAAACCACATGATTAAATTAATAGAGAACTTAACATAGTGTCTTAACCAAGTATTAAAGAACAAAAAGGTAAAATAAAAGGCAACTGAAGTTTCATAGAGGTGGTAAGTGTGGGAAGCAGCTAGTCTGTGATTTGGCTGAATTTTGTCTTCCCAAAATTCATATGCTAAAGTCTTAATCCCAAGACTTTATTATCCATTCTTTTCTAATTAATACATAAAACATTTATTTTTAACATTTTCATCATTAGACATTAATTGAAGATTTTTAAATTCATTGCATACATTAGGATGATATTCTGTTATATTCTGATAAAAACAAACTAAAATAACAGTGGCTGAAGTGAGATAGAAGTTATTTCTGTCTTAGGAATCAGAAGCATTGCACAATATTTCTCTGGAAGTTCACAGAATCCTACCTTATGTGTCATTGATCAGACAGACGTTAGTTACAAAGTCACATCTAGCTGCCAGAAAGGCTGAAAATGGAATATATTATTTGTATGCCATATTAACATAAATAAAACTGAGATTCTGCTGCTAAGGGAAAAAAGGTGGCAACCAGCAGCATCTACAACACACACACTTGTCTACTTACCGCCTTGTTCTACTTCATTGCGTATCTAATCTTGACCCTTTCTGATTCTTTGGCTGCCTTGACAATTTGGCTGTTAAAGAAAAAGCAAAGATTTGGGAGGATAGAAGCCAAAGGATATTAAATCTCCCCAAACTCAAAAGACTGAAGTCCATTTATGAAGACTTTTGAGCTGGAAATGATGATAAAAATATAGATAATATGTACTGAGCACTTACTATATACCAACATTTATGCCTAAATATTTTATATATAGCATCTCACTTAATACTCAAAGTAAACCTATGGGGCAATCATTATCACTGTCATCCCCATTTTACACCTAGGAAGACAGTCGCAGAGACATTTTATAACTTGTCTAATTTCAATGGCCAGTGATAGTAGAGGTGTTGTTTATTTTTTCAGCTCACTAATTCCGAAGATGGAGTGCAGCCACTGTATTCCTCGTATCTCATAATGGGAAGGATAAAAGGATGGCAAAGTAATAACTCAGAAGATCTATTTAGAAGTACCTATAGATAATTCCTTTCTCTATAGCTTCTACTAACAATAAATGTTGGCAGCCATGTTTGTGGTATGAACCCTGAGTCTTTAAGCAGATCTAACTGAGTCAGGAATGGACATCAGCCCTTCAACTGCCTCATGATGATTCTTTTCCTTGAAATATTCAATTAGATTACAGAAGGTTTGAACTGTGGAGGGACAGAATTGAAAGATGTAGTGGAGTGAGTAAGGACTTCCATTCATAGGTGGAAACAAGAGAAATTGTACAGGCTGTGCATGACTCCTTTGCTGAGTGACTAGTACTGCCTTGTACTCAGAACCACTCAGATTCTAGTTGCCACGAGCCATGACTGGGAACCTGAATTTCATGGTCTCCACATCCCAGTCCGACGCTCTATCCACTGTGCCACCGCCTGGTCGAATTTCATGGTCTCAAGAGTTTCTTCAGGCTTACAGTAAACTCGTTGTATTAAAGTTCATTTAGGTGTGTTTCTGTTTTTTACAATCAGGAGGACCACAAGTATAACTGACATGCATTTAGACCATACTCGTTTCAGAGTGTGATGGTTGAGCAGCACTGACTCTGTAGGCAGGCTGCTTGGGTGCAAATCCAGCTTCACCACTCATTAGCTGTGTGGCCTTGTTCAAATTACTTAACCTACCTATGCCTCAATTTCTTTATAGAATGATACATTAATTACGCATGGCACATAGTTAATATTATAAATGTGTTTAATATGATTATCACTCTTTCTGTGTTAGTTCTATGAGAAAAAATAGCTTCTGTTTCTGACCTTCACAAAGTCAAAGAAAATAGTTATTATATATAAAAATGTAGTAATAGCTTCTATGTATTAATAGTTCACTGTGTGCCAGAGATGGCTAAATATATTATATAAATTAGTTTATTATGACTCCCCAAAACCTTTGAGATAGGTAATGTTACTTCCTTTTTTGCAAATAAAGAATTGAGGCCCAGAGAAATTAAGTAGTCCATGATCACCAGTAAGAGATCAACTCAAGATTCACATCTGGGTCTGATTCTAAAATCTGTGGTTTCTTCCTGGACCACAAATCACCATGGGCTTGCTCTGTGCAAAGTAGGCTGGGGGGAAATTGTCCATGATCCCTTTAGTCTCTAATGAGATATGCCATATATTTCTCAAACACCTTGCATTTGTATAGTCCTTTATTTTTTTTGCACTATGACATTACTTTAACATGAATTACTTCTTCTGTTGTATAACCCAGAATTCATTGGCATAAAAACATGTAAGTCTTTTGAGTAGATAAGAAAAATTCACTCAAGGCTTAGTTAATATCTACGAGTGTTATTTTCTCTCCTAGATCTGACTTGTAAATGGCTTATTTTGTCAGCATAGTCAGCTGACGGGCTGGGAATGCAATCTGTGACTGGTGTTGGCGGTGTATGAAGAGTGAGAAAAAGTGAATGATAGAATCAAGAGGCAAACAATGTTTAAACACAAGGCCATCAGCAGCAAAAGAAATCCTCACATGCTTCAGAACCCTGCTTTGTGTGGTAGGAGCCAGAGAGACCACAACCATAAGCTGTCTCATGTCTTTTAAATCTGTCTTGGCAAATTAGCTACTAGATAGCTTTCAAATATGCTTGGGCAGCTTGCAGTTGTAATGACTGACAGGCTGGGAAATCTGGACCTTTATGGAATAATGGTTTTAGGGAAGAGGAAAGAAAATATTCTGATTAGATGTCATTGAAGGCTTTATATGTACTATTCATGGCACTAAATTATGAGGATAACATCCTGACTTGATCTATTAAAGGGCTTCAACAGGCTCTGGAATGACAATATAGATTTTAATAGTGAGCCTAAAGTGGAACTAGTTTTCATCCAAATTGGCTTGGGAGTGGGAGAGGTTAAGTTTAGCATCAAGTTGGAGCAGACAGAGATACATTTCCAAAGCCCTAAGAAAAGTTTTAAAGTCTTAATCCCAGATATCTCTTAGTTCCTTTATTGCCAGTTTTCACTGTGTTTCCTTTAACAAATGGAAAGTATCTTTTTTGCTTAGAGATTTGGGAGAAATGGACATCAAGTTTTAGCTAGTTTTGTTTCTTTATAACTAGAAATGATATTAGTATTCTATACATTATTGCAAATATTCCAAGTTGATAGACAAAACCTTTTTCATGGGAGAGATTCCCATTTCACTTCTTCTCCTGGGACATGAAAGGTTATTGTAGAACACAATGCTGCCGATGTTTCCATTTCAGTTCAGGCATATTTTTGTTTCATCATCTAGGCAGTAACCATGGTTGACTACATAATATTTTTGTACTGAGTTCTGCAACTATTTCTCCACATGGCCTTGCTAATCCAGCATCTGCATTGCATATCCAACTGAAATGGTGCTCCTATAAGCCATGACGATTGCAAAATTTTAATATAGGATGGTTTAGAAAGTTATACATAATAGTTTTAATTTCACAAACATCTCATTAAAAACATTTTAGTGTTTCTTGTGTAATATTTTACATTCCTATGAACATCGTGTGTCGGGTAACATCTATTGTAGAATGATTATATATACATAAACATTTAGAGTTTGCAAAGCATTTTTGCAGGCTATCTTAATAATAATTTAAATAAGTTATTAGTACCAATTTAGAGATAAGAAACCTAAGGTTGAGGGGGCAAGTTTGACTCTGATGTCAAACTCCTCCATCATTGAGTAAGGGTAGCAGAACAGGGAGGTGGTTATATAGGCAGCCATTCACACATGATAGGTCAGAGACCACCGGTACACATGGCATGTCTTCACCTCCCTGAGTGCAAAGCCTTATACAGACGCTACTCCCTCAATTCAAAATCAAATGAGAAGAACAAATAATTTTATTCCTAGAAGAGCTTCCAATACCTGTTGTGTTAATCCTCGTCTTTATAAATCCTTTTATCTCTCTAGTTAAAATTGCCCTGGACAAGATCTTAACTTTGTTTTTCCTGCAAAAGTTCAGATTTTTGTGGGTAAATCCCTTCGGTGTTTCGCATGGCTCCCAGGTTTCTCAATGAAAGTTGCAGAGTGTCTCCTTTGTTATCGTCAAGTGGCATGCTCACAGAGATAGATAAACCACACAATTATGGGGTAGAGCTATAATTACCTCTGCTTTCTAAACCACAGTGTAGGATCTTTATGCTACTTCCTTTTGAATGTGATAGTTAATTGTTATTACTATGTTATCATGTAGCATTAACTAATAAACCCAACTAAGCTACCTAGTAATTCAAGAGTCATTGCATAACAAAGAACCTGGTGACTTAAAGTGTGATCAGCATTTATGAAATGTGTGAACTGCCTCCATCACTATTGTAACCCATCAAATTGTTGTTGCTTGTGTTCAGCCTGGGATTATAGCTCTCATAAAAGCCTTAGCAGTGTAGTGTCCTGAGCCTGGTTTTGAAATACCTGAACATCACACAGGCATGAAGCCGTACAGTGTCTGACTCAACAATGTAATGCCACTCACTGTGCTGTTTGTGTGTATTTAAGAGGAGAGCTTAAAACTGGATTTCTGTGTGCACATATGGACTCGGGGCATTTGGGGAGGGAGTAGGAGTGTCTTTATGTTCAATCAACAGGCAAGCCTGCTATACTGGTAATGGTATGTATTAGAGAGATAGAAGAACTAGTTTATAAAAATGAGAACTGCTGTTTATCCCACTCACTATGACCTATCACCCAATTTTTAGCAGTGTCTGGAGCCAAAGTTTAGGACATTTTCTCCCTCCTTGTAAAGCACCTTTGAGTTGTAAAATAACAAACAGGTATCTTTGCAACTATACATTGTACCTGGATCTATCAGTCGATGTACCTTCATATCAGTCTATCTTGGTATCTTTATATCTATGTATATGTTTATTTGTGAGTTTATATATCTCTTTTTATATCTTTATGGGACATGCTGGCATGATTAGGCCCAGATTACTAACTCCAGACTGGAGTTCATGGATAACAAGAGGAAACTCGAAAGGGCCTACACATTGCATAGTTGAGCCTGAGGCTTTCTGGCTTTCCAGAAATCCTGCAACTCTTTCTTTCCCCCAACACCTTGTTTCTGTGATGTCTCTTGCATCTGTCTGCTCCAGCTGCATCTATGCCAGCTGAATTCTTTACTCACTATTAACTGAAATTATGACAGTATCACAAACAGGCTCCCTGCCTCCTCCTTTCTAACATTCTACACCAGTGGTCCCCAACCTTTTCTGGGCCAAGGACCAGTTTAATATCAGAAAATATTTTCATGGACCGGCCTTTAGGGTGGGATGAATAAATGTATCATGTGACTGAGACAAGCGGCAAGAGTGAGTCTTAGACGGATGTAACAGAGGGAATCTGGTCATTTTAAAAAAATAAAACATCGTTCAGACTTAAATATAAATAAAACAGAAATAATGTAAGTTATTTATTCTTTCTCTGCGAACTGGTACCAAATGTCCTACAGACCGGTACCAGTCCGCGGCCCGGGGGTTGGGGACCACTGTCCTAAACCATATGCATATGTCCTCCCTCTTGTTAAATATTGGTAATGATTTCCTAAAGCTTAACTGGCTATTCAAAGCCTTCTGCAGACCTCCATCTACGTTTCCAGCATCTATCTCATGTGTACTTGGTCAGGATCCCTTAAGTCCTACCAGAGTGGTTGCTGGTTTTGAGATATTATGTAGCACCTTCCTTCTGCACCACTTCTTTTGCTAGGCTTTCCAACTAAATTCTGTCCTTGAACGTTTGAGCCATTCTTGAATGGCCTTCCTTTCTTTTTTTCTCTCTCTCTCTCTTTCTCTTTCTTTTTTTCTAGTATGGAATGCTTAATAAATTTGTGTGTCATCCTTGTACAGGGGCCATGTTAATCTTGGTATCATTCCAATTTTAGTATCTGGGCTGCCCAAATGAGCATGAATGACATTTCTGGTACAAAAGAAAAATCTTTGATTTTCTGATTTTCTCCAAAGAAATGACTTTAGATAGGCCTTATATGCCCTAATTGATTTAATCCTATTGTAATCATGGACTCTCTCAATGTTACAATTCTAAGAAAGTCTCAGATTTGGATCCTTCTTTCCACCCCCATTGCCATTGCTTTCATTTAGGGCAATATTTTCAACTGCTGGTCCGAGGACTGGTCTGCCAGAAATTTTGTGCTGATTTGCAAAAGAGTTTACCACCTTGATGTTGTTTGAAGGTTATAGACCCAATGATCTTAATCAAATTCGCTTATGCTCAGGGTGATTTCTGCCTTAGTGGCCCCCAAAATAATTCTATTTCTACAGTTCCTAAGTGTAAAAATGTTGAAAACCACTGGGTTAGGGGATTCCTCTTTTCTATAATATTGCAAATGATATTCCTTTTCATTTATCTTCTAGTCATTTGCACGTATTGCTACTATAGTGTTTAAAATGTTAATATAATCATTTACTTATTGTTCCTCTATTTAAAGTCATGTTCCAAGAAGAAATTTGGATGGATGAGTGAGGAAGAGCTATTATAATCTATGGGTTTATGGTTTTATCAATTTTAGCCATTATTACTTCAAATTTCTTCACCTCTCTTCTCCTTTGGAGATTCCAATCACATGTATATTTGGCTACTTATAATTTTCTCAGAATTCAGTGATGTTCTTTATATATATTTTAAAATTCTTATTTCTGTTTCATTTTGGATAGTTTCTACTGTTATGTTTTCAAGATAACTATTTTTTTCCTCCTATAATATCTAACCTGTCATTAATCCTGTACAGTGAGTTTTCCATTTTACACACTGAAGTTATCATTTCTAGAAGTTGAATATGCATCTTTTTAAAAAAATATCTTCCATCTTTCTACTTTTTTTTTAAACAGATGAATATATTTATAATAATAGTTTTAATGTCCTTGTCAGCTTATTCTAATATCTAAGTTCTGGGTATGTTTTGGTTGAGGAATGTTTCTTTTCATTATGAATCATATTTTCTCTCTTCTTCACTTGACTGATACTTTTTGATTAGATATTAGACATTGTGAAATTTGCATTATTGGATGCTGGATTTTGAAATTTTTTATGTGTTCTTTTAAAAACTTTTTCAATTGATTTGAGAGAGAGAAAGCATCAATTTGTTGTTCAATTTAGTAGTTCCATTTAGGTGAGCTCTATAAGTATTCTTTTTTTTTGTATTTTTCTGAAGCTAGAAACGGGGAGAGACAATCAGACAGACTCCCGCATGTGCCCGACAGGGATCCACCAGGCACGCCCACCAGGGGGCGATGCTCTGCCCCTCCGGGGCGTCCCTCTGCCGCGACCAGAGCCGCTCTAGCGCCTGGGGCAGAGGCCAAGGAGCCATCCCCAGTGCCCGGGCCATCTTTGCTCCAATGGAGCCTTGGCTGCGGGAGGGGAAGAGAGAGACAGAGAGGAAGGAGAGGGGGAGGGGTGGAGAAGCAGATGGGCACTTCTCCTGTGTGCCCTGGCCGGGAATCGAAGCCGGGACTTCTGCACGCCAGGCTGACGCTCTACCACTGAGCAAACCGGCCAGGGCTATAAGTATTCTTGAAGTTTGTTCTGAAATGCATTTCAGTTTCTTAGAAACTGGGTTCCTTCTGGGTCTTGCTGTTAAGATTTGTGAGAGTAGAATAGTGCTCATTCTAGGGCTCATTATTCCCTACTCCTGAGAAAATACCTATTTAGGTACTTTACCCAATGCCTTGCTAATCTTTAGGCTTTCTAATCTGGCTTTGAGAACTATTCTCAAGTCTCTGTGAGTGCCAAGAACTGTTATCTCTAAATCCTTTTGGATGGTTCTTTTCCTCGTTTTGAAGAGTCTCCTCGCATGCATGAGCTGGTCAGTAGTAAGTTGGGTACTATAGGGGGTGTCCCCTGCAGGTATCTGCACTTTCTTTGAGCAACTCTCTCTCCTCTGACACTTGTTCTTAGAATAGAACTGCATTGGTCAATTTAGAGACTCAACTCTATCTCCATGGCTTATGCAATACATTAAGCTCCACCTGAGTTACCTTTCTCTGCACCATGATCTGGAAACTCTCTCAAGGTTCACTTTGTTTGCTTTTAATCTTTAAAGGGTTACTGTCCTTCATTATCTGATATACATGGTCTTACAGACCATTTTTTCACGTTTCTTTTGGTCCACTTTTTAGTGGTTTCAGCTGGGAGAGAACTTCAGTTCCAATTATTCCATCTTGGCTGGATTAGCTTTATTTGTAATTATATTTTCACATTCCTCCTCAAATATATAATTCTTAAAATAGAATCAAGTTTTATTTCTCAACATTCTCTTAATGTGTCTATATTTTAAAACTTTTTTTGTTTTCTTCAAGAGAATGACTGTAACTTGCTAGAACACGGTGAGTCCTCTGAAAAATGAGCCACTTGTTCTGAAAGTTTTTTCTTTTTCATTCTCCACATTACTGTTTTTCCTTATTACAGAGTTTTATCACTGACCTGCAAATGTCCTGGGCAATATTTGAATTGCCTCTTATGTTTCCTTGTATCATAATGCTTTACTAAAGACAGAATATTTACGTAAGTTGTGGACTAAGAAGGTTTAGACCAATATTTACAATGGAAATATGCTTGGGTAAGTAGAAAAATATTTCTAATATTTTTGTACTTTTGTATTATATTACTAGTATCCTACCTGTAATGGTGAATTCATATTTGATTCTTTCTTGTCTCCTTTTATCACCTTATATCTGATGTCAAATTATGTCAATTGTATTTCTATAAACTTTTTTCATTTTGTACTTCCTTATGTGGTTTCACTTCCTAGTTTAGGCTCTAATAAAATATTTCTTGACAGCTTTAATAGTCTCTCTTCCCAATCCCATGTGCACACCCAACAAGTCATCAAACATGTATTGATTATAGTCTATATTCTAAGAAATGTTAAGACCTGGCTTGGGATGGTCTGATAGTGCTAAAGCGAAACTTAAATACCTGCCTCTTTCTCTCCAAAACCCTTAATGAATTCCTCCCTCTAAGATAATTAAATTCAAATTTCATTTCATGACAGTTGTAAAATCTTATATTTTGTTAAATAAAAAGTTTTTGTTTTTACACATGAAATATTCTCTTTGCTTTGCTGGAATTTGATATGTGCATTCTTTACTCCCTCCTTCAAGTTCTAACTCAAAGTTTTCTTTACCACAAAGATGAATGTGATCACCTTCCAATTGGGGAGTTTTATTTTCTCATAGGCTTTTCAACTTTTTATCATACATTATTTTTACTTATATTTATATGTTATCTCCTCAAATGACAAGAAAACAGTTTGAGGGAAGGATTAGCATTGGGCTCATCTTTCTATTTTCTGATATGTTTTGAACTTAATCATAGATGTTTAATAAAAGGTAGAAAATAGGTGAACAAATTAGGGCCATGGGTCACTTAAATCTCTTGTCAAAACAATTCTAAATGAACCAAAAATTCAGGAATGTTCTATCTGGTACCTACTTGTGACTATGGGAAGAAATACAACTCTTGGCCCATTGGGCTGGGGAAGAAAGAATAAGTTCTGTAAGATTATTCTGATAGTTTCTTTTTGGATCAATGCATAAGACTATATTAGCAAATCAATGCTAAGCCTCAAATGGCAAAACATCAAGAAAATTGATATAGCAGTGCATGAAGAGTACATTATTTTTTCTTTTAAATAAAGGTTACTAATAGGTGCCTTTGATATCAAATAAGTGGGAAATTTTGAAAATATTTTAGAAAACTTAAAATTTCATGTAATAAACAAACTCATAGCTCTGCCCCTTTTTAGCTAGATATCTTAACTGAAACCTTAATTTTCTCATCTGTAAAATGGGAATGATTATACTCCATAGTATTGTTGTAGGAATAACTTAGTTATTTTGAATGGAATGCTTAGCATAGTCCTTTTTGTTATTTTAGTTAGCATTATATAAGTTTTAACTATTATTATTATAGACCACAACTTACAAAAATACCAAATTTGCATTTTTTCTTGTTTATTTAAGCTGTGTAAAACATTTTATTTGCATGTTGCAAATGTTCAAACTATATTTGTTCTCAAAATGAGTGAGTTCAGACCTTCTCTCATTCCTTGTCATGGGAGGGACTTAAACTGAAAAGCATTTTCATGACAGTGAGTGACATTAAATACTGAAATGAGAGACTGAGAAGGGAGGGATCTTTTCCTGAAGGCCTTTAGGATTAGGAGAGTAATTCATTTGTATCATCTTAGAAATAATCTTGCTAGAAGCAATGGAGAAGACAGATGAAGTCCTATCAATTTTATAATTTTAAAATTGCAAATATCAATCATTGAATGATATAGACAATTCTGTCTCTCACCACATTACTTGTACCCAAATTATGTGCTTGGAAGAATATTGATTTAACACCTTTGGGGGCATGATACTTGTTAGACTTCTATAACCTAGCATTCCAAACAGTAGGCTCCTACTTCCCTTCCAATTTGAAATATAAGGCAAGAACTTATATATAAGGCTAAAAAAGGATGTAAAAAATATAAAGATAGTCACTTAAAGTGCTGAGAGGCCCCTTTATTTTCAAATGGTGGTTGTAATTCCTGAAACTCTAGTTATTAATCTGTTCTTTTGGGGTAACTCATTTGACCAGAATTGTGTAACCATTTTTAACTTGTTATTAATACAAAGAAGTAAATTTTAGTTCCAGAACTGTTAAGATTTTGAAGGTCTTCTCTCAGCAGTGAGAGATAAAAACAGGGCATGGAGAAATGTTAATTTTCCATGAAATAAGGAGAAGAAGTAAGATCCTATTTGGGCAGAGAACACAGAATTTCTTATGTGGGGAGACCACAGTAATTGAATGTGTCTTGGGTAGCCAGACTGCAGTGTTGGAGGCAGGTAAAAGGAGAGACAAGAGGACTGAGAAAGTGCTGAAGTAAAACATTTCTGATTTCTCACTATTTCTTAAAGCCACGTCTCATGACACTCATGTTTCAAATAAGGGTGTTGAATTAGAAACAGTGCTTCTCAATTCACTTTATATTCTGACTTTGCACCTTAATTTGGGTGAAGAAATAGAAGAGAGGTTTGAGTGTGCACGTGGGTGGGATGAAGACCTGGACCACAAATACAATCAAGGTGGAGGGCGCTGTGGTTCTTAACTTTGCTGATGTCTCCCTTTCCTGTTTGTGCTGGGGGCTGAAGATCCCTTCCAGCTATAAGCTGCTTGGGTTCTGTATACTGTTCTCAGCATAATAGTCTGCCATGCTGATGTGCTACATTCACAAATTTGATTGAAATTTGTGACCACAACTATTTTCAGCAACTTAAAACTACCATACAGGTATATGTGCATGTTGTGATAAATTGAGCCAATTACAAACCACCACTGGAAAAACAAACAGGAACAGAGTTTAATATTTCTCCTTCACTTACTTCTTTATTCCAAGTACCAGAGATTTTATAGTTCAAATTATCTACATGATTGTCTCAGCACTTCCCTTTAATTTCTACATAGAGGTAACTCAAATTATGGACAACATTGCCAATGCCCCCAATTTCTTTTTGGTTTCATGATAATAAACATTTCTTAAAAACTTAAAAAAAATTGATATGCCCTTTTCACTTTGACCATGCAGATGGGAAAATTATAAATAACAAATTCTTGACATGCTTCTGAAATAAAAAGTGATGAAGAGTTTAGTCATTTGATTAAATTCTCCCAATAAAATCTCACCTAGCCTACTCTTACCCCAGGGATAAAGGGCTGTGAACATAATAGACATTATTTTTCTTTTGAAAATACTTGTATCTTGTCAAGATGTCATCAATACAAAGACTTTGACATTTTTAATGCAACAATTGGGAAGCAGGTGAATTTTTCAATCTTCCCAGCCAATATAAGTCAGTATGAGATACTTAATTTCTATTTGAGATCCTTCCTTTCTATTATAAACAGATCCCGCAGTGGGAGATAAATTTCATGGTAACAGTTTGGACTTTTTTATGAACCACCTGCAAGTTTTCTGCAAACAACATGTTTTATAGGAGCTCAAGGCAATGTTCACCCATCAAGAGCTGACAGTAAGAGGAGGATGGATAGGGCCTTATCTCAGGCACACATGTAACCTTCCTTGTCCCCTGGCCTGACCTCCCTCTGCACTCATTTATGAAAATGATTCATCTTTAAAGAGCTTCCTCGCTCTGCCTGCAGGCTGTAGATCTTTTTGCTCTGGACTTGTGTAGGCCAAGGTTATAAACTTCAGTGTGTGAGCCATTTGCAAGGGCTTAATTTTGAATATTAGAAGAAGGGAAGTGCACAATACATGTGTTTCCTTAAAGGAACAGTCCTGAGAACATCTTCTACAGAAAGATGTTTCCAAGGGATTCTATTGAAAAAAGCTTTGCTGTGATTCAACTTTTATTTATGGTTTTAAAGTGTTGCTACAGTGAACACACTTAAATAGAGGATCAATTGAGTTTGGAAAATAGTGCTAGAATGTTTGGGACATGAACATGCTACCCACTATGTGCAGAAAGAGACTGTGCATGTGGTATTCCATGTTCACAGAAGGCACAGCTGAAGGTGTTATTTGTGTCAAGAGTAGTGAGAATTGCTGGTTCCTTTAGAATATTTCTTTGAAAAAAACCCCCAAACCTTAGAAGGTTTGGGTAGGAACTATAATTGAAGGGAATAAATATCTAAACAGAAGTAGAAATAAGAAAAGAGAGAAGACAATATGAATTGGTTTACCCATTCAAGTTGAATCCATGGGTTGTAAGAGCCAGAATTATGTCCAGAGTTCTCAGGAAGTGGGTCTCCCACTGGAAATATGGCAAGGCACCCAAGGAAATAAACGTGTGTGGAGCTTATATTTAAGGCAGAGAGAGAAGATGAAAAATGGTGATATAATGGCTTTTAAAATTCAAGTTTTTGTGAGCAAGGTTTAAGTAGAAATGAGATGTTCTCAACCAGGGGTAGGCAAACTTTTTCTGTGAAGATTCAGATAGTATTTTTATAGGCCACATGATCTCTGACAACAATACTCTGCCACTATGGCCTGAAAATGAACATAAACAAAATGTAAATGAATGGGCATGGCTATACTCTAATAAAACTTTATTTATAATGACATAAAGCAGCCTGGGTTAGGCCTGCTGGTTATAGTTTACTAGCCTCTATCCTAAACTATTCAGGTTTATCATCTGACTTCAAATAGGCCTGAGACTGTTTCCATGTTTCTACAATATATAGAGACCAATGACCAAAAGGAAGCAATAACAAGCAATAGCATTTTGCTACACATGAGTTGCAAAAATGAGTCCAACAAGATGCAAAATGTTCATTGTTATTACTTGAAAAGGGTTTCCATAGCTAAATAAGTTTGGTGTGAACAAATCTTCTTGGGACTTTCAGTTTTTCACATGCACTGAGAACGTCTAAGAGAAGATGTAAGAGGTAATATTTCCCAAGCCTGTTTGTTTTTAGGGCCTTTTTGTGCTCATGTCTATTACCATCTTTGAGTTTTTGAGATTGTCTATCTACTCTGCTCCAAGACAACAACTGGATTATTGATGTGAAAAGCCAGATGTCAGCCCTACACAGCTGTCTCAGACCATTCTCTTAATCTTCAAAACCAACAGAGTAAAACTTTCGCTATGTCTCCTATGCCAATGGCTGTTCTTCTTGCATCAGTTTACCCTTCCCTGGTAGGCATTTAGTCATGTGTTCCACTGGTCTGAGAGTTGCAAAATAAAAGTAGAAAATAGTTATCTTTCTAAACTCTATTTATGAGGGAAATCATGAGAAGACAAAAAGAGAATTTTGCCTTCTAGAAATCACTGATTCTGTGAGGTCCTATTCTGAGAAACTGTGTCCTAAAATTTTACCTTAAAGGGAATTTGCTCATCCTCATGGAGAGCAGCGGTCAAACCCACAGTCGTTCTCTTACATGAAGGTCTGTGTCATGGATAGATGAATAATTCAGCTCATCTCTACTAAGCACCCTCCATGTTCATGGCACAAAAAAGGTGTTATGGAAATTAGTATAATTAATAAGATATTGTTCTTTCTAAGAAGATTTAAATTATTCAGAAGTTAAAGGAGTACAGTTGACAAGTTGTTTTCAAATTGGGGAGCTCTGAAGATCTACAGAGCTCCCTAAGGAGTGAGTTGCGGTTTCTGGGTCGCTCAACCCTGCTTCAATCAGTGCAGCTCTGACACTATTTATATGTTGGAAAAACAGCAGTCCCTGGAGTCAGAAAGACACATCTCTTCTACTTCCCATGGTGCCACTGAATTCTTCTGAGCCTGTTTCCTTATCTGTCTATGTGGAAAGTACCAAGACATCACAGATTTGCAGTGAAGATGAAATGAACTAATGCACATGAAGCACCCAGGACAATTCCTGGCACATAGTAGTACCTCAATAAAGAATAGTTAATATTATTATAAGGTCAAATATAAGAAAAGTCAGAAGAAAATCATACTTAAAATAAAAAATAGTTGTACTGAAAAAATATTTGTTAAAACAACTGAATGAAAAAATAAGAGAATAAATGAGAGAAGGGATTGGCAACTTCTGACTCGGAAATCACAGAAGGTTTCATAGGAGTGAGAACATCTGAGATACTCCAGCTTCTGAGTATATATGGTCTCCTACAACCAGTTAACCTTAATAGAAGAATGACAGATGTAGCCAAGACTACTTAGATACCTCAAAATCTATGGGAGTAGCCTCTAATCTGTATAAGAACTAGAGTCCCTACAAAAAGTTAGGTGATATTATAAAAAGATTTTCCTAGAGAAAAAAAAGGAAGGGTGGGGGTTGGGAGGAGGGAGGGAGGGAGGGAGAGAGAGAAAGAGAGAGAGAGATTGACTACAGTTCTAAAATATAAAATAACACTCAGGTGTGTACTGGAAATATCAAGAGAACACTTTGTAACAAATATGACCATCTAAACCACTATTCTGAAACCAATACAAAATAATATTGAAAGTAAGTTTATAATTAATAAATGAAATAAAAAATATAACACTAACTTTATGGAAGATAATCCCAATTTCACTATTTAATTTTCCTTTTAAACAAATGCAATACATTTTCTATGAATCTTTACCTTGTTATCAAAATAAGTAGGACTGCAATTATGTTTGTAGTTATCAAATTTATTCTCAAGTTTTTCTAATATATAAATTATGACTTAAAATATCTTTGAGGTCTGGGACTAAATTTATTCCAAATTCTCAATCCCAAAATGTCTAATTGAATGGACTGGCTCTTTATTATACACATGCAAAAAAATTTTAAGGTAATATTGTAACATTTGATGGTACAGATGGACAGAGAAAAGATTAGAGAATGAAGAGTGGAGGGAATAGAAGAGGTGAGTCTGAGAAGGGTCTGCTGGTTCTTTTTTTTTTTTTCTTAAGCTTTTATTTGTTGATTTTAGAGAGAGAGGAGAGAGAGAGAGAAAGGTTGGTGGTGGGGAAACAGCAGGAAGTATCAACTTATAGTTGCTTCTTCTTTGTGCCTTTACTGGGCAAGACTGGGGTTTCGAACTAGCGACCTCAGCATTCCAAACCAATGTTCTATCCACTGCTCCACCACAGGTCAGGCTGGATCTGCTGGTTCTAAGCAAAGACAAGGAAATGCATAGCATTCACAGTTGTCTCATCAACTGAGAAGTAGAAAAGATATTCTGTGATTTTCATTCAGTATTTACTTATATGAAGTATATCTCTTCTCTAATACTCACACAGTGAATTGATTAATAATTGTAGCTCTTTCCCTTTGTCAAAATAATAGCATTGTGACAATATTTGTGAAATTGAAAAACCACAACTTACAACCTGAAATTTTCTGAGTCCCACTCTCCTTTCCTTTTTTAGCCCCCTGGACCACTTACTTCCCTTTCTTCCCCACCACCCTTATAACTGGAAGTTTATAAAAATACTTCCCATTTACCTATAAAAAATCCCATCGGCATGCCTCACCTCAGAGTTGGAGAATTTCTAACTTGTACCCAGCTTCAGTCTGTTCCTGATTGGGCACATCTTGCCTGACGGGGTCCCTGCCACTTGGTCATGCATAGCTGAACGGGGTTCTGCCATGACAGCTGGCTATGCAGTTATGGCTTCCAGGCACTCAGTTCAACCAGGAAATACTGCCCCTCTCAGAGGTACTTATGTTCTCAAGGGGTTTAAATGGCATAATGCTAAAGAATTCAGCTTTCCACTTAATCTGTTACCTTCCCTAGCTTGAATAGGAGGACCAGGCTGGAAGGTAAGTTCATGTACAGACACTACGCTGTCAGAGTTGATTGCTCCTTGAAAATGAAGGCTTTCTAATTGGGCCAACTTTGTGTGCACAATTCTCTCCACTCCATGGTATAACCTTTTGGTAGGAGTTTCCTCAGCCTTCATGCATTTTTTTTTTGCCATTTTATTATTTCTGTAAGTACACTAAGCATATCTTTGAATGTTAGGTATAGTTAAGACTCAAGATGAGATTGTTCCCACACTATTTTAAATGAAGAAACTAATAATTGCAGTAATAATGGTAGTTTCTCGTTAGCTTGCTCCAAATATTGGTGACAGAGCGGGACAAATTGACATTATTTCTAGGTTTTCATATAAATAGCTACTTTAACCTAAAAGAGAACAAATCGAATCTGAATATTAGAACCAAAAGGAGTCTTGGAAATTATTTCATGAAACACTTACACTCTAATTTTACAAAGGAGGAAACTGAGGTCCAGAGAAACCACATGCTTTGCCCAGTGTCCACCAGCTATGTTATGGCAAGACTGGGTTCTGAACTTGGGTACTCTAGAACTAGGTCCAACAAAAAATTTCACTATACCGTTTTGCCCTTAAGAATTGTATAGGCACTCATTCTTCTAAAATTTAGGTAGAAAATGGGCTGTTGCTATGCTCCACTTTTTCAATGAAGCAGCTGTACCTGCAGGTGGATTTGTAGTGCTCTTACAGTGAAAAGTCGCTTATAGACTCAAGGCCAAAGTATTCACTAGATGCCCAGCCCAATGTCTCCTGTCTCTTCCTCGTCTCTCAGACTTGTTGGCTTATGGCCAGATCTTTTCTATTGCTCTATACTTCAACAGAAGAAGAGACAGGGGAAATGAAGAGAGATAAAAATCAAAAGAATAAGTGCAGCTCTTTGGGAGGACAAGCCTGGCGCGAGGGTTGGGTAACCTGCACAGTGCAGTTAGCTCTGCTTGCTGTGTTGTTATGAAGGAAGAGATATGAATGCTGAGGTCTGAGCACACCAGTCTTCCGCTGCAGACTTCACCAATGAAGACTGCGGCTTTTTGTAAAAGAATGTAATCTATAAAATTTTGAACTTAATCATCACATTGTTTCATCTGTGATGACTTACACTATGAAGAGATTCTTGATTTCCCCCCAAATAAACTCTTGATAGAATAATTATTCATGTGCAGTGTACTTTGCAACACATTTCTTTGAGGTGACGTGTCTTGTGGTCAGTAGTATATTTTTTTCTATTAATATTTACTTCTAAGGTATTTACTTTTAGACCTTTGTTCTTGGCTTTGCACTGTCTGGTCAGTCAAGCTGCCACCTCATCATTGTTTCTGTAGCATTAGTAGAGTGCCTTTTTTTCTTTCCAGTGGTCCATGTTTCAGTACAAAGATGCAGAGCTGTGTAATCACTGTGTAGGTGTGAGTTGAAAAATCGACACATATTGATAGAAAACCCTGCCCAGGCACTGAGAATGCTTTTGCCTTTGGTCCAGTCTCAATGTTAAGAACAGCACACTAGTACTTGCCTTGTGTTTTTATTTTATTTTTTAAAAATACCTGTTTTATTGATTTTTAGAGAGAAAGAGAGGAAGGGAGAGATAAGGACAAGAACATTGAGTTGTTTCTGTATGGGCCCTGACTGGGTATCGAACCGGCAACCTCAATGCTCTGGATGATACTCTAACCAACTGAGCTATCTGGCCAGGGCTGCCTCATGCTTTTCATCATCAAAGTTCTTTGCACACATTAACAAATCCTTATTATATGCTTGGCAGATATAAGGTATACTCACAGTGGATTAGAATATTAGGGGATTCAGAGGTTTTATGGGATTAGATCTTCGGTATCCTCAATAATGTCTCCAAACAGAAGTCTCTTTAATGGCAACTCAGTCTCAGCATTCCTCTTCCAAAGCATATGCTGCCTTTTCTGATTCCAAAAAGAAAGTGTGTATTTTATTAGGACTAAAAACTGAACACCTGTAAAATATCTTTCTTACTGAGCTGCTAAATATTATTTTACATTTCCTTTCATTTGAAAAAATTAAGCTATAATTTACTACAGTATAATTCACCCTTTGTAGTGCATGCTTCTGTGTGAGCTTTCACAATGGATACAGTTGAGTAACCACTATCACAATCAAGATATGAAACAAGTCTATCATGCACGCCAATTGCCCTGCCAATCTCTCCTCTTGCTCCCAACTGCAGGCAGCGCTATCCTTAGTGTCATGTTTTGGCAAAACTCTCACATGAATAGAATCATAGAATCCTTCAACTCTGGCTCCTTTTACTTAGAGCAATGCTTTTGCATTCATCTGAGCTGTTGCATATGCAAGCAATATGCTTCTTTTTATCGCTAAGTTGTGTGACATTGTATAAATGGACCATATTTAGTTCGTCCACTCTGTATCTAGGGGACATTTGGCTTGTTTCAAGTTTAGGTGAGTACGAATCAAGCCACTATAAACATTTGTGTCTAGGTTTTTGTGTGGATGTTAAGTTTTTATTTCTCTTAGGTAAGGTTATACTTAAAATTGTTTTTCAGATAGAGAAATAAGGATGGATATGGCACTTGAAGCAATGTATAGGAGAAATTGTTATTGGCCCCTGATACTTAAATTTTTTGAATAAAAATTTCTTTAGATTTTAACTACAAGGTCCCCAGAACAAAAAAAAAAGTGTGTCCTCAGATTGTTCCCAAATACTTGATAACTTCATTACTTTTCCAGTCACTTAAATATTGAGTGAGTATTGTGTGCCAGCCATTCTTGAGGCTCTGCCCTTGATAATGAAGAGAGAGGGATGTTTCTGAACAAATAAGGATGCATATTTGCTGCCTTTATATCCAGACATTCTCTATTCCCATTACTCTTTTATAAAGTCTGTGTGTGTGTGTTTGTGTGCATTGAGAGAGAGAGAGAGAGAAAGAGAAAGAGAGAGAGAGAGAGAGAGAAGTTTCTCATAGATCCTCTGTATCTTCTGGCAGAAACAAATAAATTGCATTTCTGTTATCTGTTAATTCCTTAGAAGATTTCAGAAAGCTTTGCTTACAACAGGCACTAATCTCTCTTATTATGCCCCATCACCAAACTGGTGAATAAATTGTGAACCTATAGCTAACTGGTGATATGAATGTTGTCATTATAATAAGTGAGGAGGTGGCTGCCTATTGGTAGGCAGAGAGATCCTTGGGAGGGTCTTACTAAGAAATCTCATCCTGCTTGGCCGGTGGTGGCACAATGAATAGAGCATCAACCTGGAACACTGAGGTTGCAGGTTTGAAGCCCTGAGGTCATTGGCTTGGCTTGGCTCTTCACCTTGAGCACAGGCTTGCCAGACTGAGTGCAGGGTCACCTGCTTGAATGTAGGATGATAGCCATGACCCCATGGTTGCTGGCTTGAACCTCAAGGTCTGTGGCATCAGCCCAAGGTCATTGGCTTGAGCAGTGAGTCACTGGCTTGGCTTGAGCCCCCTGGGTTAAGACACATATGAGAAGCATTCAATGAACAATTAATGTGATGCAACTAAGAGTTGATGCTTCTCATCTCTCTTTTCCTGTCTCTCTCTCTTGAAAAAAAAGAAAAAAGAAATTTTATCCCCACTGTCTTGTTATACATGTGTGAGATGCTGTATTAGATACTTAATGTCTTGTGTTAAGCAGTATTATAATTTATTAAAATAAAATATCCCATTGTAATGGAAGAGAGAGTATAAGCACTAACATTATTTTACTCGTGTTAACTAAGAGAAATTTGAAATCATAAAAGGACTTTCATGGAAGTAGTTATGAGGAAGGAGAGAAGAGAAAACAGTAGTATTGGAGTAAACTCTGTGTAGCTTACATTTTTGGCTATGATTGGCCTCTTGGGAAAAGAGAGACGAATTCTCTGTCCAGTGATCTGTCTATTCATTCCTTAGAGTGCTTAATTTTTTAGCCAAATCAAGAAATTAGCTGGGCTGTAGGTTCATTTTCAGGTCTTCAATTAATTAAATAACTTTGTGGTCTTAGAAAAAAATTAAATAAAGTATTTAATCAACAGAGTTGTCTCATTCAAAGTAACTTCTATGTGAAGCAGGAAAAACTCCTGACCTAATGAACTAGTAAACAAAATGTAGTGGAAACATTTGAAGTGATGCTGGCAGCCCCATCATGGAAGTCAGGCATTTGTTTTTCTGCTAATGCAAATTGAAGATCTGCACTTGGTGCAAACATGTCCAATTGAGATACTTAATTGTCTACTGTTATTTGGTCTGTGATTAGCTAATTTCATATCAACACACTTGAGAAATGATAAAAAAACTTACTTTTTTTCTCAAAAAGACCAAGATCCTTGTTGCTAATCAAGCCCACAAGGGCTAAAATGTGGCTCCCACGATATGGAAACCTCACGATGACAAGTAAAGCATTTTCTGGAAACTGTCAGTCATTCCTTTTCCTGATGAATTGTCATGCCCTTCTGAGAACATAAGCCATCAGTCCTCTGAAATAGAGAATCAGATAAGTCAGTTGTGCTCAGCTGATTTGCCAGCCGATAAATGACGAACTGTACTGACATTACCTGCCCACAAGTTTTTGAGAAGAAAACGGCCGGAGTCTGAGATAATGAGGCAACAGGACTTAGAGCCGAGTCATGGTTTTCCTTGGCCCACACAGAGATAGCGGTAATTTCCGTGTCTTCATCCACATCCTATTTGTATATTTCACCGTCTCAGCAAATGCTGTTGTAACAGACATGATTAAAGAATGTCACAGTGCCAGAGACATGGTAAATATTCATTAAATAGCAGAGAAAAGAGGCTTACAGTGGTGATGAGAGCTACTCTCAGTGGTTTAAGTGAAGTAGCATTCCACACACATGGCCTGATAACTAACACCTATGGGACAAAATGTGATTGTTCTCATTCACGGATATTCATCTCGAAGGGTTTGTATCTCCTTGTTTTTCCTGTGAGCATTGCAAACAGCATCAATAAAGCTAAAACAGGTGAATGAAATGTTGGTAAGTTGCAGATTGGAAGGCAGCTGATTCCTGCAAGACAGTATGCTGGAGAAACACACAAGAATTCTGTTAGTTGCTGTGCAGGTGAGATTTTATTTCTAGAATAGTGAGAATATGAAGTAAGTAAAATTTTTTTAGGGGGGAGTATATCTGGGGTGTGCTAGAGTGATCGTATAGAACAAAAAGAGCGGGGAAGATATTTAAAGGGCTACCTAGTATCTCCTAGGTAGAGACTCAGTCAATAGAGAATTCCAGAAGTGAGCTTCAGGAGAGGTGCTATTTTAATGCTCTCACTTGGGGTGATGATGATGTTGATAACAGTAGCAGTGATAGCAATACTGGTAGTAATAATAAGAGTTAACATGTATTGAGGGTTTATAAGGTTGCTGGGGAGCTGTGGTAATTGCTTAGCACATAGTATTTCATTTAATGCCCACAACAACCACCCCGGTCAGATAACTACAGTTGTTATCATGAGGAAGCCCTGGCTTTGGGTTAAATAAACTGCCCCAGGCCACATAGCTTGTTAAATGTGGAGGTTCAAACTAGATTCTGAAGTTGGAATGTGTGAATTAAAATGATATAAACAAGAATGATGGACAATCATTTCTACATTAAAATAAATGCAATGTAAAAATGGCAAAAATAAAACCCATCATGATTGACATTTCTTTCCAAATGTCTTTGTTTTAATTTTTTTTAATCCTTTTGATCTCAGGTCAACAAACGGCAGCCTGGGGGACAAGCCTGGCCTGCTGACTGTTTTCATGGGGGCTGTGTTACTAAGAATGGTTGGGAGTTTTTAAATGGATAGGAAAAAAAATTAAATAAAGAACATTTCATAGCACATAAAAATAGTATAAAATTCAAATTTCAGTGTCCATAAGTAAAATGTTATTGGAAGACCACAAAGTCCTTTGGCTCGCACAGCCTAAAACAGCTACTTCTGGCATTTTGCAGAAAAAGCTTGCCAACAACTGCTTTTGCCTATTCATGGTAAAGGAGTTTAGAACAAGGGCTTAGACTTTTCATTGTTGGGTTTGTATCCTGTGTTTCTCACTTGCGCTTCCATTTGGGGAAAACTATTTAACCTTTCTCTGCCTCCATTTCCACAGGTGCACAATGGGGTTAATGGCACCAACCTCAAAGGGTTGTAATAAGTGAATGGAGTGGAATGCTCCATTGAGGATTTAGAGATGTGGTACATTTACACAATGGAATACTACTTGGCCATAAAAAAGAAGAAAGTTTTACCCTTTACGACAGCATGGATGGACTGTTATGCTAAATGAAATAAGCCAGTCAGAGAAAGACAAGTACTGTATGATCTCACTCACATATGGAAGGAATCTAATAAAATGAACTAACAAGTGGAATAGAGACAGACATATACATAGAGAGCAGGCTGACAGCTTTTGGTGGATGGCAGGGCAATGGGTGCTGGCAGGGTGGATGGACTGGGCAAAAAAGAGAAAAAAACTCAGGGGCATGGACAACAGTATGATTTCCAGGGTAAAGAAGGAGGAAGGTGGAGAGGGTATGGGGGATAAATGGTGATGGGCATAGACTTGACATGTGGTGGTAAAAGCACAGCACTCGTACAGACAATGTGTGGTACAACTGGGCACCGGAAACCTGTATGTTTTTGTTAACCAGTGTCACCCCAATGAATTCAACAAAAAGGAAAAAAAAATTGAAAAATAAAGAGATCTTATTGTTGAATTATATATATATATATATAATATAACTATTATTGTCCTTACTCGCTAGTAAGGTTTCCCTATATTCATTCAGTATGAATCATTCAAACACCTAGTAGCCCCAAGACTGATTAGTTCAGTTAAGGAAGGCGAGTCTCTTCTCACAACATCTCATTGACCTACATTATGAGAGCCGGAATGGTTGGTCTCCTTGGCTCTTCTTGCCTCAGGTCAGGAGCTGGAGAGGCACAGATAACAAATTCACACCTCCCATCTCTTCAATTATAGTTGGCTCTAGCCTCACTTCTCTTGGCCTTAAATTCTGTGGCCAGTATAACTATTAGAGTGGGTGTGGGATATTCCCTGTAAATTTGGTGGCTAAAGCATGATTTGGTAAGTGTTCAAGACTCCAAAAGGTAGAAGACTTAGAAGGCTCTGCTTGGATCTATAAGCAATCCTAAAGGAAATGGCTGTCTGATGGGTGAGAAGGGTTGGGCAGCTGTTTTTATGAGGTGAACTTTTGGGTTGCCATCACCAGCTTGGCATATCAACTCTACTGACTGCCATTCTCCTTCAAGGATTCATGGATGGGAAGGGGAAGAGATACCCAGAAGAAAGAGGGATGCAGCACTGAATTCCTGCTTTGCCTACATTAGTGTGATGGAATGACATGTTAATAGCAAAGATAATTTCCTCCTTAGGGCTCCTAAAATAGAATTTTTCTAGAGCATTATGACTTCTGACTCTTAAGCAGGGTAGGAACCTGACATGACTATTTCAAAATGGGCCATTATCAACTAATTCATTACTCTAACTGGACTTCTTATGATCATAAAACAGTGGTGAACATTCTACTTTCTTATTCAAAACCTACCCTTTACATTTCTCCAGTGCTTTATTCTGTCTTCTGTTAGCCTTTGTTTTGTTGATTTATAAGAGAATGGAATTGGGAGGTTTATAGGTCCTAGCTCCAACTCAATTATGAACCTTCCAGATGAGTGAAATGTTTGAGATTGTCAGTTAACCTTCTTCTTAATTTTTAAAGAAAGAAAGGAATGTATGCAGAGGCATTGTGGTTAATTGTATAGATTCTGGGATCAGATGTGATTTAACCGCTTCGTATCTTCAAGATCTTGAGTAAAGAAAGTTCTCTTTCTGTTTCTCAGTTTTCCCATCTGTAAAATAGGATAGTAGTACTATCTCTCCTGTGAGATTGTTGAGAGGATAAATGAAGAATGCTTAGAACGGTAAGTGTTATCAGGTAAGTGTTATTGTTGCAGTGTTACCTCACAAGGAACATTCATTCTGCTTAGCACTGAACATTATTACAATGAATCCCCACAGTGGCCATCTGAGATAGGTGCCAATACATGATTGAATAATTGTGAGATTGAAAAATTTGTCACACATATGTAAGAGAACTGGTATCAAAACCCAGCCTGATTAACTGCAGAGCCTAGGAACTACAGTATTTGTGAATACCCTTACAGTTTTATATAAGAGTCATTGATTCTATGCTCAGACTGACTCTAATAATGTAAGCTATGTTAATTACTTGAATAATTAACAAGGTAGCACACTATCACTTGAAAATTCTCATGTAACATGTTTGTCTTACATTCTGTTTATTAAGAAATTAAAGTGTGAAGTCAATAGTGAATTATGTTTAATATTAAGCTACATAACTTTTAAGACTAAGTTTTTAGTTTTTTTTTCTACTGCCAGACATTCAGTAGAAAAGCTATAGACATTTTATTTCACACGTTTTCCTGTGAGTGCCAAGCAAGTGAAACTTATATGAGCTTGTAAACTCAAGAGTGAGTATTGTGGCCACGTGGAACATGTGATTGAATGTTGGTGGAGGTGGGAGTGGGAAAAGAGAAAAATGTAATTAATTGCTACCAGAAGAAAAAGTTGAACTGGGTGGAGGTTCAGAATGATTCACCTGGATCTTTGACTCAAGGGACTTAATGAGTTTCTGCAACGCCTTCTGATAAAAGTTTGGCCAAGGAGATGATATTTTGTTCAGGGTGTAACCACTCCAAGCCTTGATTACTATTTAGAAGCAGTGAATGCCACTTTACAAAATGATGATTCAGATCGAAAAGCAAAGGGGAGTGGTTCACTTTAACTGGATTGCTGGTTTGGGATTCCAAAAAGCATAAGCTTCAGCTACTAACCTACCAAGAATTTAAAAAAAAAAAAAATTAAAAAAAATTACCCAGGAGTAACTATGTTTTTAAAATGGGAGAAAATAACCCAGAAGGTATAAGAACATATCAAAGTCAAGGAAACATGTCTTAGTTAAAAAAGCATCTCACCCAGACAACAAAAAAAAGGATGGAAGTCAGTGGTACCTGTTTTCTTTGATATCAGTTCAAAAACAATCCACGAAATCCGAAACCGACGAAAACCGAGGCAATTATTTCCATATGAATCAATGTAAATCCAATTAATTCATTCTAGTCACTCCAAAATACATACCAAAAACACATTTTATAGAGAATAAATGCAGTGTTTAATACTAAAAATAATAAGAAATTAATATAAAATGAATGTAAAAGACTAATGTAAAGAATAAATGAACACTTAACATGGCATTTACCTTTCTGAAGACTCTTCTTGACATATGAAAGACAGCGAGGAGGGGAGAGAGAGGTGCAGATGTTATTGTTTGGATGGGGAATCCCCCTCCATAAGGCCCTTAGGTATCAAGGCACTATCTGGGGTCACTTCCCTTCTTGGTCTTTTGGCACTAGGACCAGCTTCAGAGTCGGTAGATCCATTTCACACAAGAAAGCTGTCCAAAGAGGTTTGTCTCTGCTGCCTCTTTAAGATTTGCCTAAAATGCAGCAAGACATTATCATTAAACAAGTTGCAGACACGGCCTGCAACAGCTTTGTCTGAGTGATTTTTCCCCACAAACCCCTGTACCTTACTCCACATGGAGAAGATGTCCTTATTCTCTGAAGAAGACGCATTCCCCCCACCTCTTCCTCCTCATCTGAAGCAGCTTCTTCCTCTGCCGTCTGCTGCACTTCTCGGTGGAGGTCTTGCAGCTCTTCAGTGGTGAGTTCTTCACTGTGCTCATCCACCAGCTCTTCCACATCCTCACCCCTCACCTCCGAACCCATGGACTTCCCCAAGTCAACAACTGACTGCACCACATGTGTAGGGCCATCGGGGGAAGGCTCCAACCCTTCAAAATCTCTCATGCACACATCCTGGCCACAATTTCTTCCAGGCAGAGTTCATCG
This sequence comes from Saccopteryx bilineata, assembly GCF_036850765.1. NCBI lineage: Eukaryota > Metazoa > Chordata > Mammalia > Chiroptera > Emballonuridae > Saccopteryx > Saccopteryx bilineata. Next base: position 150,113,219 of record NC_089494.1, read on the forward strand.
TCCTGGATGTCACTCCCTGCCAAGCCTTATCTCTGAGGCTAATGCAGTTGAGAATGTTGAAATATTTTTGCCAGAACTCTCTTAAGGACAATTCTGTATCTGATGTCACCTCAAAGCACCTTGGAAACATTGCTTTTGTGTAAAGTTTCTTGAAATTTGAAATGACATTCTGGTCCATGGGCTGGATAGTGGTGTGGTATTAGGGGGCAATAACCTCACTGTGATAAAACTGAACACCTCCAACAATATGTCTTCCACACCTGGAGGATGTGCAGGAGCTTTGTCCATTACCAGGAGGCACTTAAGGGGCAACTGATCATCCTGGAGATACTTTTTCACACTCGGGCCAAACACTTCATTCATCCACTCAGTGAAAATTAGCCTCGTGACCCATGCTTTCTTGTTTGCCCTCCACATCATATACAATGTACTGTACTTTTAATCACATTGTTTTTGCTAAACACTCTAGGAGTTTCTGAATGGTCCACCAGTAAGGGCTTCACTTTACAATCACCACTAGCATTGCCACACAACAAAAGAGCCTATCTTTCATAGGCTTATGTCCTGGCAGTGCCTTTTCCTTCTGTGTAATGAACATCCTCTTTGGCATTTTCTTCCAAAAAAGGCTAGTTTCATCACACTTGAAGACTTGTTGGGGGATGAGTCCTTTAGCTTCTATGTAATCTTTGAATTTGGACACAAATTTTTCAGCGGCAGACTTGTCCAAACTCGCACTTTTGCTGTGCCTAGTGACACTGTGTATGCCAGTGTGCTTCTTGAATTTTTTGAACCAGCTTCTAGTGACCTTAAAATCACTAAGTGCACTAGCATTGTCCCAGACATTTTTTTAATGAGATCGGCATACAACGTCTGGCCTTTTCACATATGATGGCCTCTGAAACAGAATCACCATCTAACTGTTTTTGATTGATCCAAATTAATAATAACTGTTTGATATCTTCAATTGTTTGCGATCTCTGTTTAATTAACACATTCACTCCTTTGCTACATTAGTCTCCTTTATTGCTTTCTTTTTCATCACAATGAACTTATTGTGGATAGCAACTTCCCATACATGCAACTGATTTCAGCAATCTTGAAGCCATTCTTGTATTTTTTAATGATTTCCTTCTTCAACTTGATTGTATTCCTGGGCTTCTTCTTTGAAGGACTGCTGGCTCTGGAAAGTTTCTTTGGTCCCATGATGGAGCTAAATGGAAAGGGTTAACTTATTAGCAAGGGAAACACAACAGGGACAATAAGATTTGAGCACATGTGATTTTATCTTATGTAGGTGATGCACATTTTAAAACTGAAAAACACAAAATAAAGACAGTACTCCAAATACTGTATATGCAGCAATCACTTAAATGTAAATGTAGTATTAGCAATAGCAATCAATTAAAAAAAAGCACAAAAACACTGGGAAACAATGAAATTGTCTGGCTGGATGCCCTGGTGATGCTCACACAACGAGAAACAACGCCACACTGAGCAGGAGAACACGTGCGTCAGTCACCCTTCAGTTTTGCAAAATTAGCAGTGAGGTCATGTGGCATGCTGACAAAATTTGAGGCAACTGATGAAAACCAAGACAAATTTTTTTTGGAAAAAATCGACAAAAACCAAAGTCAATGAAAACTGAGGTATTACTGTAATAGATTTACCTTTAGGTGAAAATAATGGATTTAATGAGCATTTGTGAGTCTTTTCTGAGATATTTTAGTTCATAATACATCTTCCTGAACTTATAATCACCTATTTAGTATACAAAACTTGGGAGTTATCTCTTGCTATTAATTTTTAAGGTAATTTTTGTTATCTCTAATTCCTTTTGGTAAATGTCCAAAAAGGAAAAGTAGGATTGTCTACTAACCAGAGGTGCCATTTATTTATTTATTTATTTATTTATTTATTTTTAAACTTATTTATTTAGAGAGGGGGAAGAGAGAGAGAAAAAGTGTGAGAGAGAGAAGGAGGGAGGAGCAGAAAGCATCAACTCCCATATGTGCCTTGACCAGGCAAGCCAGGGATTTGAACCAGCAACCTCAGCATTCCAGGTCGATGATTTATCCGCTGCACCACTACAGGTCAAGCCAGAGGTGCCATTTAAAGTAAAATAACTGCATTGAGCCTTTTCTTAAAAAGTTGCAATGGTTTACAGTTGAAAAATAGAGTCTAGACTTATTAGCATGACATTTCAATCTTTCTTTTAAAAACTAATGATGACTAGTTTTTTGCTTTGTATCTTATCATTTCTTTCTGTGAATTCTATACTCTAAGCACTCTGGGATATTTGACCTTCCCAAGCCACCAAAGTGCTCTTAGGCTTTTGGCTTCTCTGAACCTAACACTGTCTGGAATGTAATTCCCAAATTTTTCTGCCTGTGAAACTTGTATTTTTCTTTAGGAGCCAGATCCTGGTTCTTCCAAAAAGATTGTGTTTTAGATGCATTTCTTTATGTGCCCATTTAGTAATTTCCTAAAAAATGTGTAGTGTGTGTGTGTATGTGTGTGTGTGTGTGTGTGTGGTTACTTAATATGCATATATCAAAAATTTTTGAACATTTTATCTAATAAGTAGGGAGTTGCCATTTTTTCTCTTTTAAACATATTATCATAAGTAACCTTGCACATAAATCCTTCTGAGTTTTACTGGTACATTAAAAAAATATTTTAAGAGTAAAGTAACAAGCCTGACCACATGGTGGTGCAGTGGATAGAGGTTTGACTTGAAATGTTGAGGATATAGGTTCAAAACCTGAGGTTACCGGCTTGAGCACAGCTCATCAGCTTGAGGTCAGGCTTGCCAGGGGTCTCTGGCTCAGCTGGAGCCCCACAGTCAAGGCGCATATGAGAAAGCAATCAACAAATAAATAAGATGCCACAAGTACCAGTTGATGCTTCTCATCTCTCTCCCTTCCTGTTTGTCTATCTCTGTATGTCCCCCCCTTCTCTGTCCCTCTCACAAAAAAATAAAAAAGAGAGTAAAGTAACAAGGCCTGGTTGGTTGGCTCAGTAGATAGAGTGTCGGCTAGTGTGTGGATGTCCTGGGTTTAATCCTTGGTCAGGACACACATGAGAAGTGACCATCTGCTTCTCTTCCCCTCCCTTTTACACTTCTCTCTCTCTTCCCCTCTTGCAGCCAGTTGCTTGGTTGGTCTGAGTGTTTGCCTCAGGCTTTGAGGACAGCTCAGTTGACTTGAGCATCAGCCCCAGACAGGGGTTGCCTGGTGGATTCCGGCTCGGGCACATTCAGGATTCTGTCTCACTATCTCCCCTCTTCTCACTTAAAAAGAAAAAGAGTAAAGTAACATACCCTTGGTACATATGCCAAGTTGCTTTCTATAGAGGTATATCTTTACATGTCTACCAGTAGCACAATAGTACTTGTTTTAACAGATTCACCTCAACTCTAGGTTTTATTCTTTTTTTAAAAAAAAGAAAAATAATTTTCTGTAAATAAAATGTTTACAAAATATAGACAAAATGATGTTTATATTTGATATATATTTCTTTAGTTAGACCAAAGTTATTTTTCTGTGGCTAATGGGCATTCATATTCTTTCTTTCATGAAAGGCCTTTTATGGTTATTGGTTCATTTTGCACTGAATGGTGTTTATTATGCTATTGTAGCAGTCAAATAAAAAATTATTAAGCTATTATTATATTCCAGATAATTTTCATTGATTGTATCGCATAATGTCATGAAGTATGCACTATTACACCCACTTTAAAGATTAGCAAGTTGAGGCACAGAACAGTTAAATAATTGCTTAGGCTGACACTGTCAGTAAGGGATGTGGAAGAAATATAAATTCTAGTAGCCTGACCTGAGAACATTACTTTTCTCAAATAACACAAACTGTTTTACTTGATATTTTTAAAAGACAGACATACTAAAATAGCATTTGTATTTAGTAAAATTCATCCTTTTTAGGTGTGTAGCTTTATGCATTTTGATAACCTATGAGGTCATGCAATCATTACTATAGTCAAGATACAGAGTACTTCTGTCATCCAGTGCTTTCTAGTCAGACCTCCTTCTCTCCTTTACTTCCTGGCAATCACTGATCCATTGTCTATTAATACAGTTTTGCTTTCTCTGGAATATAATATAAGTAGAATCAGACAGTGTACAGTTCTTAAAGTCTTCCTTTTTTTACTTAGCATGATGCTTTTGAAATCTCTCTCTGTTGCGCGTGTAACATTAATTCATTCAGTTTTGTTGGTATCCTGTACTACAGTTGTATGGATGACACTTATGTTTTTGCCTTGGCTTTATTTTTATACTCGTATCCCTCATTGAATTGTGTGCCCTTGGAGAGAACTGATAGTATCCTGCTCATCTTTCTGAGCTTCAGTCTTGACACACACTTAGCACACAGCTGTGGTCCATAGATTTCCACTGTACAAATGAAGTGGTAAAGTATCACAGTAAATGCTATGCAGTCTCATTAATAGTAAAATAAATAATAATCATACAGATTTTAGGTATCTTCATAGGTCATTTAACTAACAATACAAAAGGGTCATAATTTTTAAAAATCACTGAAAACTGGGCTACAAGGGATGCACATTCATGCAGGACTGCCAGGGTGGCAATTAAAACTTGGTTGTATAAATGTACACAAAAGAGAAATTTGAGTGAAAGTATTCATGGCAGAACTATCGATAAGGCTCTTAAGCTTATTTTAAGCTATTCAAACAACTCTACATTAAGAGATAGTAAGCTAACTACACTATTACAGCATAACTGAATATTGTGTAGATTAAAAATAAAAATAATACGATCATTGTTACATAAAAATAAATAAATAAATAAATAAATAAATAAATAAATGGAAACTCAAAGTGATTTATGATCAGTAAGGTTTTAGTAATATTTAATATTTATTTTTTAGGTGAGAAGAGGGGAGATAGTGAGACAGATACCCAAATGTACCTCAACCAGGATCCACCTGGCAACCTTATATGAGTCTGATGCTTGAATACTGAGCTATTTTTAATGCCTGAGGCTTACACACTCCAATGGACCCATCCTTAGTACCTGGTGCCACACTTGAACCAATTGAGCCACTGGCTGCAGGAGGAGATGGGGGAGAGAGAGTGGGGAGAAGCAGATGGTTGCTTCTCTTATGTGCCCTGACCAGAAATTAAACCTGGTCATATCTATGTGCTGGGTTAATGCTCTATTCATTGAGACAGTGGCCAAGGACAGTTTTAGTAATTTTTAATATTTATAAATACTTCTTGTAATTTATAAAATTATAAATACATTTTGTAATGAATAAAATAGATCTTCAAAAGTTATTTCCTTAATATTTATATTATATGTATAAACACATTTTTATCACTTGCATTATTACTGAAGTATTATTATTAAAGTAAAATAAAAAATCTCTTTATGGCAGTACAATTCTGATGTTAATGTAGATAGCTATGTTGGAATGAAAGAACACTTGGAACACAAACCACACCATCTGATACTGTAGTTCTTCAGTGACTATCTGTATCAAATCAAAGACAATGGAATTAACTTTACAAATTATTCAGGTCAAAAAAAACCCAAACAAATTATTCAGGTCAACTTCCTTATCTATCTCTTTTCTCATATATATGTTTACCTTGATTACTAAACATTTTTTGTAAAATAATTTAAACAAATTAATTAAACATAGATACAGACAACAGGGTAGCAATTCCCGGAGGGAAAAGGGGAATAGGAGTGAGATGGCAGGGGGTGGGGAGGGAAGGAGTGAGATGAAAATGGAAAGAGACAGTGCATGGAGTCACGATGCAGGGGGTAGAGGGTGTCATATTCAGTGGGAAACTTGAAACCATGTCAATACAATAAATTAAGAATAACAAGTTAAGAAACAATATGGATTTTAGTCCAAAAATAAACAAACAGGACAATAGGGATAACTGTGGTATACTTTCTTTGAAAGATTTCATACTTAGTTGAATATTTTTTATTTAATTCTAGGTCCCTTTTCCTTGGAAGACTCCTCTAGTTTGATGAAGGCCATTCAAATATCCTCTATGTAGGAAACAAACATTGGAATGACATTACCTAAGACCATTTGTGCTGGTTCAGCCTGTATGAATGTAAAACTAAAACCTTGATGCACTTGCTAGCTCTATCCCTTGTAACCTCTTTATTTCCAAAACATGTTTCAAAGATATTAGAGATTTTGATCTGTTGTGGTGCAGTCAATTCTGTCACCGATTGCTTGTCAGATCAATTATTTGTTTGGGTTATTATTGCTTTTATAATATACCTCTGTACAGAGCCAGATTAGGGTAAAATCACATCTTTACTTTTAAAGTCCTGGTTGGCTCTCCACAGGGCACAGCCTACTCAGCCTCCTGTCAGTAATCACTCCAGCTCCTTGCTAGATGAAAATAATGAACAGTCAGTCAGTTTTATGTGAGAATGAAGGAAGAAAGATGTCTGATGAACCATAATTCACAGGAGCTTTGGATGTGAACACTGAAAGGAATAATAGCACATTTTAAATAGATTTCAATGAACTTCATCTGACTATTAGTGAAGATCTGGGGTAACTGAAGAATTAAAGGACCAGTGCTTTCCCCAGAAGTTCAAAGCTGGTGTTGGATGGCACCATAAACACACACCTCAACCTCATAATATTTACTGACAGCATTCTAAAAGTGAAAATAATACACATCATTTAATATATACATTGAGAAGTCCTAAATGCAGAGTGAGAACTAACATATTAATTTAGTAAGATTTCCTGAAATAAACAAGATTCATAACATACAACAGAATGGAAGACAGCATATTTCAAGATGAAGAAAAGTATGTGCAGAGGAAGGAAAGTATGTTTATTATTTAGTTATTGAGAATACATTATATACCAGATACCATGGGCAGTGCTCAGGCAGTAAGAATAACCAATACAACTTGGTGAAAAACTAATCCTGTTCTGAAGGAGGATTCAAGCTACTGGGGTACATAGTCAAGCAGAAGGCAATCACAAGAGAGTGGAAAAATGTTTAATTAGCCTCAGTGTAGGGTACTAACCAGTCCATTTTGGGAAGAGAGTTAATAAGGAAATACCCCAGGATATCTTGACATCTAAGATATAAGCCTCAGCTTGAAGGAAGGAGAGGCAATGTTCTGGGTAAGGCAGGCTCTGGTTGCATGTGAAGGAGTTTGGATACAGGGTTCATTTTACATCCTACATATCCTTTGCAGATGGAATTGGGAAGCCAATGAAAGATTGAAAGCCAAGGATTGAAAAGATTAAGTTTGCATCTTAAGGGTATCACTCTGGTTACAGAATAAACCATGGACTAGAGAGAGGTAAACAGAACACAGGGAGTATAGTTAGAGGACAATGACAGTGATCTAGTGGATAGTCTAACCCCAATCCTTGAACATGGAGGTTTATGGGAGTGTATAGATTGATGAGATGGAAAGGAGCCAGAATTAGCAGACATTAGTAAGTCTTGAAGAAGGATATTGGGCAAGACGACTTCTAGCTTTTTGTTTTTGGTTACTGTGTAGATGGTTTTGCATGTTCTGAGACACAACATGGAAGGAGTAGTAGGTCTCCAGATAGGAATGGGGAAGAGAAAGAATGAGGGAACAAGTTTAGTTTTGGTTTTCTTAAGTTTGACATTCTTGTGGGGCATTCAAATGGAAATGTCTCAAGGGAATTTAGCAGTGAAGGAATGGTAAAGATCTGGGTTTAGAAGAAAGACTTTTAGAAGAATACAGGAAGATTTTAAAAGAAATATGGAGCCAGGGATATAATTGATATTAATGTAGAGTACAAGGAACTACAGAGTGGACAGAGGGATATTTTGAGTGTGTTGCTTTATATTAATCCACAAAAATAAGAGCTGTAGTGGTGCTTAAAGAAAAATTTAGAAAAAAAGTAGTAGTGCTTATTAGACTTAAAGCTATTAATTAAAACAAAGAAGAATCTCATTTTGGTGCCATCATTAATTTCTCTCCAATCATTAGCTTCTAGATAACTTCAAACTTTCATTTGTAACTGAAAATAAGAGTTACAACCTGATATATAGCTCTATTTTAAATTGGTTAAATATATCTTAAAACTAATATGAGTCTTGATCATTTCAAGAGCCCTTCAGTATATTTGATATGGGATCTCTAAAGGTAGTGTTTCTTTTGAGTGACAATGAGCATTCATACTTGAAAGGCACTTCACTTTGTACAAACACTCACAGTCATCTTGTGCAACAGGTAAGAGAGTCATTATTATTCTTTCAAGTTTACAGATGAGAAAACTGAAGCTGAGGAGGTGAAAGGACTTGTCCAAGATGAATCACTTCTAGAAAGTGGCAGATTTGGAAATTTATTTCTGGTGTTTGGGCCACAGATAGAATTATGATTTTTAAAACTATTCCCCAAAAGTCCACTGTTTTATCTTTGTATTCCAATTAAATGATTTTACTCAATCTGTTAAATAATTCAGAGTAGCTAGTATAGTTAACATCAGACAAATGCAAGGCATTGTGCAAAGCAGTGGTCAAATATACAACATCTCTAGGAGCTGATTATTTGCTTGAGGCATACAAAATAGAAATGTCTGGTCAATTAAAGAATACTAACAACAACAAAACGATAGCAGTAATCTGAGAGATCTTAATATGCGTGGAATGGATGGTCTGTACTATGGGGGTTTAGAGAGTCATTTGCAAAAACTGCATGGACGAAGCACAACATACTTTAGCTAAGATGATGAGGCAGAGAGAGAAATAAAAGCAGCTCAGGTCAATACACAGGGCAGAAAAAGGCAAAGAAAAGGAAAGGTAGAGACATGCGTGGCAGCCTGTAGAACGGGTTGGCTAGAACAGATGGTTTATGCAATGATGTCATATTTAAAGTCCTATAAAGGACAAGTGGGCCAGATGTTGAAGAACCTTGAAATATCAACCTAAGGAAGTCAGAATCAGTAGAGTTATGGAGTATTATTCCCTGAATTGTTTTGTCAAATTAGTTTAAAATTATATGATTAATTCAGTGCAAGATTCCTTAAATTTCACCGCATTGATTGATTAAATTGATGATTTCTCTTTTCATTTTTCTAATCACAGTTTGAGAACACCTTCAGGCCCTGGCAGTAATCAACTGTATTTAAATAATCAAAATTTATATGCTATTTTCTATTAAATTGCTAAGTTTTCAAAAAGGAATTTAATGAGGATCTTTAGAAACTGTTTCATCTGCTGAGGGAAATGCTCCCTTTAAACTTTTCTTGGAACTTTCCTGAGAATTTTCTTGAGGTTAGCTTTTGTTAGACTAAGTGGGATCAAGGACTAAGGTATTAAAAATGGCAACTCTTTTTTAGCAAGAGAAAGTAATTGTCAAAGCTGAACATGAAGTCAGAAAGTTTATCAAGTCTTTGGCATATAGTTACAGAAGATTAGCACCTCTGGCATTGAAGTCCCTTGTTTCAAATAAACAAAGAAACAAAGAAAGAAACAAACAACTGGTATTTAAGAAAGCTAAACCTGAAGCTACTTTTAAATCTTATCAAAACCACTATCGGGAAAAGATGACAAATATTACTGTATGAATACTGATAGCTCCAGCCTCTATTAATGTCTGATGAATTATATAGCCAGTAGACACTTTCAGGTTATCTCCTGGAGATATCAGTGATATTACAACATTTGAGGATGGCTTAGCATGAACAGTGACAAGAAGCTAAAACCTTCTCTACTGACATATGATTATGTCATGCTCAAGATGTGCCCAAAACTGCTAAGCCTGATGAATGAGCTCAAGCATTGAAAAGGAAACTACATTCTCTATACTAGGATAGCCTCTGAGACATGCATGGAGAGACACATTTCATGGGCCCATAGGAGCTCTGTGGTTGGTAGCACTTCTGTGAAGGAAGAATACTTCCCAGCTAGACAAAGGTTTCACTATCATTTGACAAAATTAGTCAGGTGTTATTTGCAAATGAACTGATTAAAGAATTATCCATATGTATAAATTGACAGTTCTTCTGGTTCCATGGAAGAGGTAATTTTCATTTCCAGAACACATGTGGAATCTTAAAAAGGATGAACTTCATCTACTCCAATATAACGTGAAATTAAAACCTGTAGAATAGCCAATTTGGACCTTGTCCCCTAAAACACTATCCTATTTTTAAAAAACAGATCTAGGTCATATAATACAGGGTAAGAAAAAGATTTTTGACTTCTGTTACATAAGAAATCTTGAATTAAAAAGGGAAATGACATTTTAACAATTCAATAGTTAATTTTGTTATTACTCCGTGGAGTGGATATTGCTTGCTACCCATCCAACACCTATTCCCCCATATTCTTTCATAAAGACCCTAAATATTTTTGTGTTTACTCTCCCTCGGCAAAAAAAGAAAGAAAGCAAAAGAAAGCAAGAAAGCAAGAAAGAAAGCCATTGTTAACATTCCTGTGCTTCTGACCACACTGACCACGCTGTCCTTTCACTCTCTGGGCCTCCAGTTATGTGAAGAGATAAACACCCTTGTTATCGAAGCCCCTTTGTGAAGGGGTTTTCTATCACATTCTGCCAAAAGGTCGTAATGGATTCTTCTGGTGTTAGAAGATGAACAAGAAAGGTATGTTCACTTGTAATCTCTTTTCTCTTATGTTTTCAATTGAAATATACAGCTCAGGAATGATCTTAACTACATTAACAAAAAATTAAGAGTGCTGCCTGACCAGGCAGTGGCGCAGTGGATAGAGCGTTGGACTGGGATGCGGAGGACCCAGGTTCAAGACCCCGAGGTTGCCAGCTTGAGTGTGGGCTCATCTGGCTTGAGCAAAAAAAGGTCACCACCTTGGACCCAAGGTCACTGGCTCAAGCAAGGGGTTACTGGGTCTTCTGAAGGCCCACGGTCAAGGCACATATGAGAAAGCAATCAATGAACAACTAAGGTGTCACAACAAAAAACTGATAATTGATGCTTCTCATCTCTCTCCATTCCTGTCAGTCTGTCCCTATCTATCCCTCTCTCTGACTCTCTCTCTGTCCCTGTGTAAAACAAACAAACAAAACAAACAAACAAACAAACAAAAATTAGAGTGCCAAAGCATTGTTCTAGAAGGCAGAAGTTTTGATACATGTTCTTGCCCTGGTATATTTTGGGGCTGTGTGTCATTGGGTGAACTGCTTAATATCACCAGCTTTTTTTCCTTCTCTTTTAAATTGGCATAACAGTACCTGACCCGTCTACCTATAGTGTTTCTGTGAATATAAAATAAGATAATGCATGATGATTTTGAAGACTACTGATGCAATATAAGATATTTTACATGTCAATCACCTACTCCCAACAGGTGGGCTGTTTAATTAAATATGTTGCTTAACTAAATTCTCATATCAAAAAGTCTTGCAGGTAAGTGGTGGTATCCCCAATATACAGATGGGAGAGGCTGAGCCGTAGAAAGCTTAAATAATGTACCCAAGGTCATACAGATGGCATACAATGGAAAGCGAATTCTAATATAAGTCTGACTGACTCCAAATCTATGTTTCACCCATTATTTATCCTGTGTGATGTGATAAACTATGGTTGGGGAAGACCGTTAAAATCTTAGCTGCGATTAGACTGGGTAGCAGGAATTATGAATACACCTTGGGCATACCTTTTGCACCGGGGACTGTGCTCTACTTCCAGGTCTTACTCTCTGATCACTCTGGGAATTTAGGCATTGTTCACATTTTATAGATGTCAAAATGATGTACAGAGATATGAAAATGCTCTGCCTAAAGTATTTTAGCCGACAAGTGGCAGAGGCAAGGTGGAAGCTTTATTTGAGGTCTGTGTAAGTCCTAATTCCTGATCCCATTACTTTTTAGGTTGAAAAAGAGGCAGGGAATGTAAGTGCCAAGGGAAGAAGTCACTACTGAGGAGGTGCAAGCAAATGGAGCAGGAGTTTGAAGTCTGGTTTACACAGGAGGTGTTGCTGTAGTTAGTGCTGATTACCTGGCTTTGTACTCATCTTACGTCCAGCTTTCCACTGGGAGACAAAAACGGTTCTGGATATCCCACCACATTCAGTGTGGTGCTAGTGATATCAAGCCAGGAGAGACAAACAAAGGGCAACAAAGTAAACTGTAACCAGTGACATTTAGCTCATAAGAAAACCCACCAGAATATTGGTAATCTACCATGGCCAAGTAGATAAATTGGTTCAAGTGTCGTCTGGATACACCAAGGTTGTGTGTTTGAGGGGCACATAGTCAGGGCACATAGAAGAATCAACCAATGAATGCTCTTGAGCCCATGCTGCTGTCCTCAGGTATGAATAACCAAATATCCTTTTTGGTCATATTCATCATGGACAAGCCCTACTTACTCATCATTGCAACTATTAATGTAAAATGTGTATATGTTGTCAAGAAGGGATTAAACAGACAGTATAACACTAATGTTCATGCTGTTAGGATATGGACTATATTATAATATATATAAAGAAAAGAAAACGGATAACCCCTAAGACTATACAATGTTAATAATTTTTGATAAAAATAGTTCTAGAATTAGAAGCTGCCTTGAACAGTGTACTAAATTTAATTCAAAGATTTTTAATGATGTAGCATCATGGTGGTGGTATACATGACTATTCTGTGATCACAATTATTTGCTTTCTTAATGTCATCTCTTTGCAATTACTCTTGCTTACAGAGATAGTTTTCTTCCAATATGCTCTCTCCATCCTAATTTGAGCATCTAATTTGCTCTAGTCTAAGAAATAAGATAAGATAAACACAGTCATCAGAGGTGCATGGGAAATAGAAATCAGTGAGGTTGGGTTACTGGCTGTGTCTGTATGATGGTTTTCCGGAAGACTGAAAGAATTCATGAGGTCACTTACTCTGACCCTTTCCAAGAGGAGACTGTGACTCAGAGCTGATGACAATGACATTTTGATGACTCAAACAATATTTTACACTTAGTATCTTATTTGCCCATCATTACAGCCCTATGAATGAGAACCTTATTATCTACCTATGACAGATAAGAATGCAGAGGTACAAGAGATTGAGTAATTTGCCTAAAGTTATGCAGCTACTTAGTGGTTGAGAAAGGATTCAAATCCACACAACTTAGCCAAGAGGGGCTCTTGTATCCACCATGGGGCAACCTGAAGTTACTTGCCTGAAGTCAATCGGGAAATCAATGGAGAGTAGAGATTAGAATTCAGGCCTCTGATTACCAGCCCAGGGCAGTGTAAATTGTGCTCTGATAGCAAAGTCCAGTGTAATAACTCTCTCTCTCTCTCTCTCTCTCTCTCTCTCTCTCTCTCACACACACACACACACACACACACACACACACACATTGTGATTCTGGCTTATAAATTTTCCAGAGTTTTTTGAAATAACCTGTTCTCTGATCCCTCACTCTGCATTCAAACCACTTTACAATAATTTTTAATATAAATGTCAGGCTGGGATGGGGATTTGGGATCTGGGATCTAGTGTAGAATTATTCTGAGGATATTGATCAGTAAATATTTTAGAAAAGTTATCTGGAGAAACCATTTTGAGAATTAGTTTCATGATGAAAGACAAAAATTTGTGTGTAAAATTTTCATCAAGTTAGTGAGTTCAAATATTTTTTAAGAAGGGATATCTAGCCAAAAGTTAATCTGTGGCTAATTAAGCCATTCCAGTTTTTCCCAAAGTTTTATGACTGGAAGTCTCCCAAGGTATTAATTTCTTCCATCAAATTTCAAAAAGTAAAAGTAGTATTTGTATCAGAAAGTCTCCCTTTTCTGAGATTGCCAGCGGTTGTCCTAAGTATCTTCAAGCTTATTGTGTCAAGTTAAAACTTACTTGTAAAAGTGACTGGCAGTAAACCACTGTCCCATTTCTACAGTAGCTTTTATTAATAGCTTGGAAGGCATCTAATGCAAAGGAAAATCATTGCTCTTAATAAAAATTTTATTTAAGTTACCAATTCTGCAAAATTTTAATCTTCCTCTGTCGAATCAATATTTTTATTAGTTTCACACATATTTCTTTTTACCTCATTAATAGTGTTATAATTTTGAAAAGATTTCCAATAGAACATTTTTTTGGTCAGATTTAGAAGGTACAAAGAATCCATGTGTTTGGCATTTGGATCTCAAATATAATTGTTGATATTAGAAAATGCTAGCATGGTTAAAGAAATAATGCCAGTTTTGGAAAGAAGTCAATGAAAGAAACCTCTAGTAATCACCTAGTAAGTTAATGAATACATGTAGTCATGCCTCTGGTTTCTGGGCTGTCTTAGGTTTCTTTCTGTCTTCTTGAGGACTCTCTTAAGTGGGAACACTTGTGGCCCCAGGGATACACTCTCATCTATCACTTTAAGAATGCAAGAAAATGGTCAGCTTACTGTGGCTGATAGGAGCTTGGGTCAGGCATAGCCACAATGGCATCAGACAACAGGTCTTTGACTATTTCAGTTCTCATCCCTTCTTCTTTCCCAGTTTTCCCCTTCTTTTCTACCTTGCTCAGGCCACATTTGTATCCAATTATAGTTCAAATGTGCATAGGGGCTAACCCTTAAACAGGAACAGTGTTCTTTGGAATGAGTTTGCATTTATTCTTGCATCAGTCCCGTGTATGTCCCCATAGACAGGCATGTACATACAAACACACACAGATATGCACATGCATAGAAGCACACAGACACAAACAGAGCCATATTGTAAAGATTCACACAAACACATACTGGCACAACTTACAGAGACACACAGATATGCACATACAGAAATGAACACACATGTATGGACACAGGTATATATGGACACATAGCAATTCAGACACAGAAACACACAAATAAAGACAAAGACACACCTACACATGTGGGCCCTCCCTATTAAACCTATTGGTCACAATTACTTCAGTGAAACTTTTATTTCTCTCTGTGTGGGAAATGGTAGTGGTAGCCAGAAATTAGGATGCATGAGTTAAGTTAGGTGTAACCTTTTGCCATGTGCACTATAATTATCTTTACATGTCATGATATGAGAAACACCCTCTTGAATGGCTCCTGGAATCCAATGGCTTCTGTAACCAGCAAAAGCAGGACTCCAACTGTGTTTTAGAAGCAGAGTGGGGAAACAGTGGCCAAAGTAAGGGACAAACACCTGCAAATGTGTGCCATTGGCTCGGCCCTTTCTCTTTTTGTGACATCTGGGAGCCACACTGCTTCACATGTTCAGACTGCCTGCCCTCCTTCTCTGTAAGGAAGGAAAGCAAAAATGATCAGGCTGAGGAGAAGACTGCTCAGTAGAAATAGGCTCTGATGGTCCCCAAACACGTGGAGTTAAGTTTCTGAATCATAAATGTATTTGGATGTACCTTATCTAATTACAACTACATGGCTGTAACTTTCTTTTTCCAATTAGCATACCTATCTGAGTTTCCATCTATGTATCTGCTCTAACAGATCTTTCTAAAACAACTTTCACCATCATATATAAGTGCTTCCTTTAGAAGCTGATTATTAAGTCCAAGGAATACTAGTTTATATATTCACTGTTTCCCAGCTGGAACTCTGTACAAGGTATCAGTCCCTAGCATTGTGGTTGTTTGGTGGGTGAGTAGGAACTTCATTTGATTTCTGAAGTGAGAGTAGACACCTAAGTACAAGATAGATCTAATAGTGAGGAAGAGAGGGGGAAATCCAATAATAATTTGATATAAATGGTAGCTACCACTTATTGATCATCTATTGTATATCAGCCTCTATTCTGGGGGCTTTGAATCCATTATCCAAGTCCTCACAACAGCTCCACAAGGCAGGAGGGTGTTATTAAATTACAGAGATAAGGAAACTGGGGCTCAGTATTTCTTGGATACATGACATATATATTTTTTTATATGAGGCTTTAGACATAGAAAATTTGACACATGGATTCAGATTCTCAAGAGTTAATGATGGATTCCAGGACATCACTACATAAACCATTTGTGTGGTTCTTTTTACATCTGGATCAGAGTTTACAAACGTGCTGACTGCAATAAAGCTTTACTAAGCAGTGTTCTTGTATTGTTTTCAGTGAAACAACAGGAGTTAAGAGTGTATATCTAGAGTCAAGCTGCCTGGACCTTAATTCTGACTAAGCCACTAATCTACTGTGTGACCTTGAACAAATCATTTAACTTTACTGTTCTGTAATGTCCTGGTTCTATAAAGTGGGAGTAATTATAGCACCTATTTCATTAAACTGTGATGAGGATTAAATGAGTTAATCTGGGCAAGACTCTCAGAACTGTCCTTGGCATATTGTAAGCAACATACTAGTGTAAATTATTATTATTATTATTATTATTATTTTAGTTACAATTTTGGCTCCTTATTTCCTTACAAGTTACTGGAATGTCCCTTCTTCAAATGTAAATGTGAACAAGAAAACAAATTTTAATTTATGTCTCAATGAACTGAATACTAAGTTGAACACGTCTCCCAAGTAGCACCTTCATGATGCTACAGTGGACTACAGAAAGAGTTTGGTGTCCTAAAAGCCCCTTCAAATCTCAGACATATATGATAAGCTAGTTTATTTTGTTGAACTTATGAGAATAATGGAAGCAACAGGAGTATTTATAGCCATTTCGCTGCTTTTGTAAATAGGATGAAGGTTGACCAATTAGTAGCCTATGGCAATGAGTTAGTCAAACTCAGACTTGACTAAGAGACTGGTCATAATAATGTAACAAGAAAAACCAGCAAGATATTTGAATGGCAAGGTTGTGTGGGTGGGAAACTTGTTGAAGTAACTGGTATTATAACTTTATTGCATTATTATTTCAGCTTAGAGAAATATCTCTGTGACAAGCTAAGACAGAGCTCTAAAGCAATATATGCTTACTGTTCTTTTTTTTTCCTCTCTTTCTTTCTCTCTGTTCCTATCCTTTCATCCCTTTTTCCCTTCTTCCCCAACCCCTGGTCCTCCATTTTTTTCTTGTGGAAAGTCAGGTCTTTTATATTTGTGATAGCTATTGAAATAACCTTGGAAAGCCACTCAGCAGAGGCAGTTGCGAAAGTGTAAGTTTGCTTCTATCTGCCACAGGTTTAGAGGCATTCCTGTTAGTGCTGAATTGTGAAAAAGGTATAGTGGATAAATTGTCTGGACACATTAAATCAGTGTTAATAACAAGTATAGGATTATGGAGAAAGTTTGGGCTAAAACAGCTAGACATAACAAAGAAACTTATAAAAAATGACAAGTTGAATGTAGTCTTCACTTCTTCATTAACTTTGTTTTTGTGAATCTGCACTGACTTGTTACAAGCACCATTACTGTAATATTGGAATGGTATACAAAGAAAAACAGAGCATAATTATTCAGTGTGCTCAGAGATTCCTTAAACACCTCTGCCTCATCCTTAAGAGAGAGAAGTCAACAAATTAAACCCTAAACATTTCTACAGGGAAAAAATAAAATAAGTCAAATAAATTAAAAACCTAACTAATGTTTGTTTCTATCGTCCTTTCCTCTATGATGATGAGCTCACCTCTCAGCTTTTCATTGATTAGAGAGTATTTTAAATCAATTAGGGAGAGTTGAACAATGTGATATCAGGGAAAACTCTTAATATCAGAAATAATTGTAGTCCTACCTCTAAACTCCCTTAGATCTTCCACTGTTCACAGTCTATGATTTATATCTTTCTCAGTCATCTTAGAAACCTGTGATCTTATTTTTCTCAGAAATCCTGTAGGATGTGTATTTTGCTATATATTTAAATTGTATACCTTTAATGTGTCAGTTTTTTGGCAAAGACACTCTTGTGTTTAATCTTGTCTACTCACAAAGATTATAAACTCCTTGAAGGCCAGACCATGTGGCAGTCTCCTACATAAAATAATAGGTTCTCAATCGGTATTTAATGCTTGAGTGACAGTAGATAGGCAAGCCCTCTTTTCCATGTGGATTTGTGCTCAACAACAACAGGACAGGTGTCTCCTTTCTAGGGACCGCGTGGTTGCCATTTATGGGATTTTCCTGTTGTCCACAAAAGGAGAACAAAATGCTGGCTCCCCTGTCCCAGAGATGTGTTGTTCTCATACACAGAACTATTCACAATTGGAGCAATTCCAAGTTTGTTTCACTTGGGAGTCCAGGAGAAATTACACTCTTGCTTATAAATTCTCAGTGGATTTACAAGTTTGCCTTGCTTATACTGGTGGCTTGGTAAGGGTGGGGTAAAGACATAGGAATGGATGAAGAATAGATCCTTGGGTTGCTCTTTGACTCCTTCTCACTCTCCTACAACCAAATCCAGGGAAGTGAGAAAGAGGCAGACAGAGCTTGAGGGCTAAATCTTATTTTTATAATGAATAAAGCTCTCTGAAGGTCTGAGAGTGTTGTTTCTATCTCTAGGAAAAGAAAAAAAAATGAAGAGGCAGTTACATTTCTTTTTAATCTCCATTTGGAAACAGAATTAAGGTACTATCATTGACTTCAACCTATGAAGATCATCTGAACAATTTTCCACACTCTTGCTTTTTAATTTCAAAGCCAATCTTTGAGTGGAAATGTTCACTCACAACAAACAGGTAACAAATAAGCCAACAGACCAGGTTGAATTTATCACTGAGTGTTCAAGTCATCTGCTAACCGTTCCAGGTATCTGATTCCAAAGCAAACATATCATACAGCTATTCAGATCCCCTAGAGGCACTGAAGCCAAGTGAAAGGGCGAACAGCGATCGGTGGCACAGACTGCCACTGCAGTCAGAGTCACTGAAATTCTTGGAGATGAAAATTCCAGTTTGTTACTTTTGCATTGAATAATTCATTATGTTTTTTCCTATGTGAAGTTTTATGGAAGCTACAATTTTTAAACTAGATATATAGATAAAACTAATAATTACAGCAATTACTGTTCTCTCCCTGATTGTCACTGGGTCTAGGTTTTTCGGGGGTAGTGACCAGTTTCATGAATCTGAAATGAAAGCCTCTTCTAGTTCCTGTGAGTATGGGCAAGTCAGCCAACCATGCCTCAGTTTCTTTGTACTAGGTGGTAAAAGCTATTGGTTTATCAAATATTAATGTCTTTTTTATATATCAAAACAGTATTACTACTAGTGGTGGTAGCAATTTATTATAAATAATTCTCTGGGAAAAATATCTATTAGAATATTAACTGCATGATGAGTTAAAAACTTGTTCATCTATGCCCCAATATGTCAACTTTATGTGTATTTGGTGGATGTGGGGAGTGGAAAGGGGGATTTGACCTATAAGTAGTATTACATTAGAGGAGCTTATATTACACCAAGTTTGTATGAACTAGTCCAACTGAACCCAGACTTTTTTCTTTTTTGTAACTTGTTTGTTATATAAACTAATGCATAGGCAGCCTGGATAATTCTGCATTTTATACAGAAAAATAAGTTATTAATCGTTATGATGTGTGGTGTAGTTGGGCAGTTGTGTCTTCGTCAAAACTGAACCAGAAATCATTTTCTTATGCTATATTTATTGGCATTTCTTGGCTTTCTAAAGTACATTATTTTCAAGAGAGAAGTAGAAATCCAGTTAAACATTCTATTCATGTCATAAATTGGGGAGAAAATTCTTTCCTTTTGGTCTTTGCAAACCATAACTTCTTAGAGGGATATCCAAGAACTGCATCAGGAACTCTAAGACCATGCATTGATACTTATCCTTACAGCTACTGAATTACAAACAATCCCAGACTTGTTAAAATGACCAAACTCAGTCACTTGCCTCATGGTCCAGATATCCAGCAGAAACAGACTCACTGACCATTTTCAGTTTCATCTGATAGTATTCCTATTTAGTTTTCCATCAAGAGCATGGACACAAGAGGGGAGATTAGTTTGCAGAATTTTTAATCACTTGTGAAAATTTAGAATTATAATGGTGAAGGGTTGAAATGGCTCTGCCTTCTTGGGTGACCCTGTGAATATTGAATTATTGTTTTTCACTCTCCTTAGCACTCTGTTGTGAAATAATGGCCAAGCTTGTTTTTCTTGTCTGAGTGTACTACATACAGCCAAGCCCACGTGGACAGAGGCTAAGCCGACTTCCTTAAAGCACACAAAATTTTTACTGAATGTTTTTTCCTCAATTTTCGCAATTTTATTAGTTTTTAATCAGCATTTTTTCAGAACTTGGTGGTTTCTGAAGTTTTAAAATCATTTTTACTAGTGGCTTCTAAAACACACCTGTGTGGTAAGTCTGTGCTTTCAGCCATGTTTTTACAGGACACGTGTGACCAAAAACACAAAGAGGAGAGGCAGAGTTTTACTTTTAAATTCCGTCCCTGGCTGTAAACCACCAGGGGAAAACAGCGGACTTGCCTGCTTGTTCACGTTGAGCATTATATAAGCGGTGTAAGTGATGTGGTTCCAATACGCAGGTGACTTCATTTCCCCGTGTTTCCATCAAGAAAGCCTCCTCATAAATATGATTTATGGTAAGTTTGGGAAAAGCAAATTCTCAAGCTTAACAAGCTTGAAAATACAGCTTGAAAACAAAGCTAAACAATAATAACGATCTTTTTAAAAAAAACTATTGTGTAATTCTGGTTGTTGAGAATAAATTCGGCACTGGGAGTTTTCAGTCCAGGCATATGACAAATTAGTATAATGACATAATGACT
The DNA here is from genome assembly GCF_036850765.1 of Saccopteryx bilineata. Classification (NCBI taxonomy): domain Eukaryota; kingdom Metazoa; phylum Chordata; class Mammalia; order Chiroptera; family Emballonuridae; genus Saccopteryx; species Saccopteryx bilineata. The sequence continues at coordinate 150,133,864 of NC_089494.1, forward strand.
TGTGCACATTTTTTCTGTACACGGAGGGTGTTTAATTGATTGAAATGAAAGTTTATGATTAAGATCTAAGAATTTTCATTAACAACTTTCTAATGCTTTAACCCACTCTTAGAAGCAATCCTTTACCTTTGGCCTTTAGAGCTCTCATAAAAACTATCGTAATTCCTAATGAGTTCCGAATATTTCATTATTTAACCCTTCTCTAACTCAAAACCTTCTCTAATTGTTTAATCATGTCACTTATTGGGCATTTGAAAACTTAAGTTAAAAGACCTAATAACCCCCTTTATTCTTTTCTCTCTTTTACAACACTTAAGATACATAACTGTGAGGAAATAAAGCTATTAACACTGAATTGATAAAAATATACTCACATAAATTAGCTTCACTAGTAAAATTTATAAGCTTATAAAAACATAGATCTCTCCCTTCCAATCGATACTTAAATTAATTGGTAAAAATCCCTTGCTCATTAAAATATATTTTTAATAAAAAACAATATTTTGGCAAATGAAGGGGAAAGCTCAAGCTACAAAAGGAGTTATTAAATTATTTTTATTTTCATACATATATATTTCTACTTTATTTTTATGTCTATTTTTTTTACAAACATGATTTTTGTGACATTGAAAGTTGAATATTTCTGCCTTTGTTGGATTGAATTTAAATTTGCTTTTTAGACTTTGCCTTTTAGGCAGAAGGTAATAAAACAGCCAGCCTAGCAAATGACAACCTATGTCAACAAAAAAACCTCCAAAACAAAGAATTAATGAAAATTAAAAAATTGTATTTAAGTGTCTTCTTAATTTAGGGAATTGACTTCTATATCAAAGCAAATAAAAATTTATATATAGAAAAATGTATTTTCCCTTTTTCCATTTACTGTTTCCACAAATCAAAAGCAAGCAAAACATATTTCTGAGATACATAAAATTACATGCATGCATCTATACTTTCATATAAAGGTAAATATAAGACAAAATAGGTTAATATTTTGGAATTTTTCAGCTTAAATACACATACTACCATCTATATTAGTATATTTTTATTTGCTTGTGCTGATAATATTTTATTTTATGTATTATAAAAATGTTTTATATTTGTCTCAAATTATGGATTTCAAAATGATGCAATTAAAATGTCAATTGATTTTAGTAATTATTCTATTGGACAACTTTTGGGGTGGTTGTGTGAGATAAGATAATTTAATCTAACAAAACAAATAAACTAATTTTTTAAAGTCAAGTTTAAGATAATTTCATCCAAAAAAAACCCATGATTAAATTAAAAAATTTTAAGCCAAGTTTGTTGAGACTTTTATAAACTAAAGAGGGCAGAATCATTACATGATAACTTTTAGTTCAAGTGTTCTGCATTGAGATTAATTATTCTTTTTTGTTGTTTCTCTGTTTTTATTTTGGTTATCACCATCATTATTGAAAAATTGACATTCCAAAAATTTTATCGTTTTGTAGGACTTTCTTTGTGCATCAATGGGTAGGCCTGAGTGCTGGTGACCTGCTCTATTGCAAAAATCTTGTCATAGCATAGTATCTTGGGCTCTGACAGGTTTTGACTCATGATTTAGGTCTCACTACTTTGCAATTTCTTCTGTGGCAAAACATTCAAGCATTTTTTAAAAGTAAACACTCAATATTTCTTTTTCCTGTACAATTGAGTGGGAGAAAGAAAAATGAAAACAAGCTATCTTATAGAAAATTTATGATTTCACTGGAACTAAGATTTCCAGTGGCTTTCATAGTATCCTTTCAAATTCTTTATTGTACAGTGAGGGGAAAGATTTTAGCTGTAAAGTAGTGATTTCTCTCAATATATGGCATCTAATAGTTCAATGCATCATTCAGGAATGACAACAATAAAGATATAATTAGCCATCATTGTAGTCAAGTTTATGACATGTCCTAAGAGTAAATATATTTATGTGTTTCAGTATCTTTGAAACTCAGGTCCAGTCATGAGAGTCAATTGCTCATGAAGATCTTTAGAATGAGTGATCATTTCCTAGGGCAAAAGGGTCAGATTTAGTTAATTTATGTGTAGTAATAAGCCTGACAGAACAAATCCAAAATACTAACCACGTATCCAAGGAACACAAAGTGGAAAGTGTCACTGATACCAATCTGGTAGCAGTGATTCAATGCAAACATATCAGGCTTTACCCCAGAAAGAAACACATAGAACCCTTCCAAAAATTCTCTCTTAAAGCATGCACATGCAAACAAAGAGAAACTCAAGACTCACAGTTCATTTGAATTCACAGGGGAAAATTTTCGGGATGAATGTTGCTTTGACGTTGTCTTACTGATGCAGAGGGAAGTCAAACCTGTTTTTAATTGCAAAGCCAAATGGTTTATGCATTGGCTCTGCCATGCTTGTGAGAACATGTTGCTTTTATAGCCCCCTCCCCCTCCATGAACACGAGACTGGGCTTGCCAACGCTGTGTTTGAGCATGGACACATTAAGTCTTGCAGGTATTTTTAAAGGGAGAGGTGTCAATCTGTCAGAGATGTCACTATAAGTGGATCTATCTGCCTATCTGTTACCACTTGCTAATTATGGATTTGGGTGATAATTGTCATAAATCTTGCCACAAAATGTGTAATAAAATACATTTTCTGAGGGTAGAGGGTTATATATGGTGAGGGATGAAGCTAGAATCTAAGAGCTTATGATGAACAGATCACAAAGTCTGTGCTGTAGAATTGTTTCACTGTTTAATATTGCAATGAATACACATATTGTTGCATGTGTCAGGATGCTTCAGGCAACATTGCTGGCATTCCATTATAGGAATGGTGAGTGTACACAGAATAGAGCCTGTAGAGAAGTTTCTCTACATATGGCCAAAAAGGGCCTTCAGGAATACTCTGTACTATTAGAGCTAACCTGAAGAGGGCAAAGAAAGAAAACAGAATAAATGACTAATAAAATAAGTGTTTGCAAGGAGCCGACCAATTACAGCAAAGTTAGATCCTGGAAAAAATTCTGAGATGGTTCTTAAATATTTGTTTTTCCAGGATTACTTACAGATAAAGAAGAGAAAAGCCAGAAAAGAGCTCCCACATGGGGAAGGAAAATCTACGCTCTTTTGAAAAGGGTTCACAATAAAAGAAGGTGTAACTTAAGAAGACTTTCTGCTTCAGTGTCTAGTTCTTGTAGTTCTTGCTGCCACCAGATGCCTCCCCATTAACTGCCTTTTCCACTTTATTTCCCCCTCATCTCTGTTTACTCTTCCCTTCTTAGCTCTCATCTACAAACACACACACATACACAGCTACCAACCACTTTAAACATTAATTTTACACAATTTGCAATATAAGCCCAAATGTTCAGTGTAGGAAGTTCACTCTCTCCATGGAGAAAAAATTGGTACTTTATTCTGATATTCTAAGAAAGATTGTGAGTTTTTGTAAGGGCAGAGACATTGGTTTATTATCCTTCAGTCATCAAAGTAAGTGCTCAATGCTCAATAAATATTGAAGAAACAAAGGATTCCTTTTAAAAATATTTCCCCTGAGAAGTAGCATTTTAAGAGAACACCTGGCCATCAGAGGATCAAGGTGCCAGTGGACATTGATGCTTACCACTCTTGATGTAATCAAGCAAACAAATTTTGGCTTGTTAGAAGAAGGAAAACATAGAATAAAGGAAGCATAGTAGCTATTTATAAATGTCTTATATTCAGATTCAGACAACAGAGCCTAAGAAAATATATGCCGAATTCTGTATTGATACAAATACACATTTAGCAGGATTCACTGGCCAAGGCTTTGTAGTGACTGGTTCATACAACTCTAAAGGAAATGGAGGCTAGAACATTCTAGCCCAGCATTCAAAACCAAATCTTCTTGGGTAACTCATTCTTATGTGCACTGTCCTCTCTACATAAATAGTTTTGTATGACCCTGAATAAGAATTTTCCTTGTAACCTGGAGTTATTACCCTTTACTTTTCACCATAGGCTAGAACTATCTAAGTCAGACTCCAGGTCACCCATGAAATCTTTCTCAATAAAAGAAACAGATGCTTAGTCATAGTGCTTACAGTTATTGACCACCCTATGGAACACTTTATAGCCTTCTCTGGTATTTTTCCTCTCTTTTTTCTGATTTTCCAAGTGAGAGGAGGGGAGATAGAGAGACAGACTTCTGCACATCCCAAACCAGGATCCACCCAGTGGCCCCTGTCTGGGGCCAATGCTCTACCCATCTGGGGCCATGCTCACAACCGATCTATTTTTAGCACTTGAGGCAAAGGTTCCACAGAGCCATCCTCAGCATCCTGGTTGATGCACTCGAACCAATTAAGCCATGGCCACAGGAGGGGGTAGGGTGTGAGGGAAGGTGGAGAAACAAATGGACACTTCTGTGTGCCTTGACTGAGACTTGAACCAGAACATCCACACACCGATGGACACTCTACCACTGAGCCAAACAACCAAGGCCTCTGGCCTTTGTCAAACATTCAGAGAATGTAATATCAGTTTAGAACATAATGCTCTTAGCTCCCTGAAGACAGGAATAATAATAAAAATCACTTATGTATTTTGGATCTACAAAATATAAAGCAAATATTATAGAAACAACACTCATATATCACAACCACACTATCAGAGGGCACTGCTCTCACATTTATTTAAAAACATAAGAAACAGGCCCTGGCCGGTTGGCTCAGTGGTAGAGCGTCGGCCTGGCGTGCAGAAGTCCTGGGTTCAATTCCCGGCCAGGGCACACAGGAGAAGCACCCATCTGCTTCTCCACCCCTCCCCCTCTCCTTCCTCTCTGTCTCTCTCTTCCCCTCCCGCAGCCGAGGCTCCATTGGAGCAAAGATGGCCCGGGCACTGGGGATGGCTCCTCGGCCTCTGCCCCAGGCACTAGAGTGGCTCTGGTCGCAACAGAGCGACGCCCTGGAGGGGCAGAGCGTCGCCCCCTGGTGGGCGTGCGGGGTGGATCCCGGTCAGGCGCATGCAGGAGTCTGTCTGACTGTCTCTCCCCGTTTCTGGCTTCAGAAAAATACAGAAAAAACAAACAAACAAACAAAAACATAAGAAACAAAAGTTCAGAAAACTTGAGTGGTTTGGCTAGAGGCATGTGCTAAAAGCCAGTCTGAGAATCTAACTCTTATCTATAAAACTTTCTATTGCCATTTACTTCTTTCTCATAGGGGTGGCACGATAGACTGAAAGGTGCCATAAAATGGAAGAAGAGTTTTCTTGTTGGTTGCTAGGGAGTGTTTCTTAGGTAGAATCAGACTATTGTATTTAGTTCAATGGGATAATAAAATGGCAAGAAATGAGTTCTCTCTACTATTAGGAACAGGGAGTAAGGTATCGTTGTCTATATGTGGGGAGGTGTATGAAGGAAGATGAGGAAGTAGACTTTGGGAGGAGAAGAAATAATTTAGTTTACCCGTGTTTGTGAATAACTTGCCATCTGCCAGGCCCTATGTTCAGGGTCTGAATATGACAAGATGAATGATACTGATTCCTTGTCTTCATCATGCAAGAGCTACTTGATGGTTCAGGGAAGAAGAAAAAAATCCTAAAAATCATGCTAACATAGGATAAGAAATGATCTGGTAAAGCTCAACAAGGACTCTGGGAACACAGGAAAATGATTTACTTAGTCCAGCCAAGCAAAGGAGGTGTAAGGAATGAAGTAACAGGAATAAGGGACCAAGCCCCTCCAAAGCAGTGAGTGCATGAATAGTCTTGCCTCCCCCAAACACATCAGGAGTTCCCTGGGTTAAGTAGTGACCCAGGGCATATGCGAATACACTCGAACACAAAAGGTGTGCCTCAGAAACACCCCTGCTCTGAGGCCATGGAACTTGTCAACTAGGACTGGCTACATACGCAATTTACAGACCCTGTGCAAAATAAAAATGCAGGGCCTCTTGTTCAAAAAGCAGAAATAAAGTCCCATTAAAGGTACTAAAATGTAAAGCTTTTTTCTTTCTTTCCACACACTCTCTAGACTGACTGGTCAAGCTGTTACATGCTATTTGTCAGACGAGGTTAAAAAACTTTAAAATTTAAACTATTTGCAAGAATTTTACCATTTATCTTTATATTGTTTTAAGCCAATTTTCAGTGCAAATAAAAGAGCATTGAACTAGTATGCACTGAAATTACACAATGCATATTATGTTGCTCATGTATGCTTTTGTAGTTTATTCTTACCAGAACAGTAAAAACTAACCCAACTATTTTTTTTCCCGTTCTTGATACATGCATATTTTAGCAACATCACATGTTTATCTCATGTTTTCCTTGAATCTCTCTGAATTCCATACATTGTGGGTCATGGGCATCACAAATGCTATATGTGAATGAGGTGATGAGGGATGGAGGTGATATTGTGTTTTTCTCCTCTACTCACACATTCTCCATTGTCTCATTGGACGTCACTTACAAACCATTCGTTCAAAGATAAAATTATTAAGAATTTTGAAAAGTGACAGCAGAGCATTTAATCAAGCACAGGTTTCCTTCTGAGCATGGAGTCTGGGGTGTTCTCACCGCTGGCAAACCCATGAAGCTTGCCTTGCTGTCAACACAATTTCATCTTAGACAAAAAGGCAAGGTCAAAAGATCAAACTGAATTCTCTGCTCTTTGACTTTTAGGCTAGAGATCAACCATCCTTCATCTTGAAAAAACCCAAACCAGAGATACAAACTGATTATTCAGAAAAAAGAATAAATCATTGCCCCAAATTTATTAGGATGAACTTGAACAGAAGACCAGCTGGGTGTGCACACAGATTTGACCCTCCTGTCCATCTTGTAAGTTCTCTGCACTGGATAACTCAAAATTTTCATGTCGATAATAACGGGGTAAAAAAAAAAAGGATCCTTTAGTTGTTTCTGTCTTTTCTGGGAACTCAGACAACAAGTTAGTAGCCTGGGGAACAATAGAGAGGAGAATTCTAGGAATAGGCTACAATGCTAGCCTTTCCTTCCCAAACAGCATGCTTGCATACATTCATGTTCCTGCTGGGCTACATTTCCAACTACAGGCTGTGTCCCAGGCAACTTTTGATTCATTTTCCTCCTGGTCAATCATTCTCTTTAATTTTATGCCCCAGTATACTGTATGCATTCCCCTGAGTATTAAAACTCTTTTAGTGCCCAAATCTAAGTTGAGTTATTCTTGGAAACAGACAAATAAACAAACAAATAAACAAACAAAAAACACATTTCTATATATATGTTGTTTGTTTGTTTTTTGATAAATTATCCTCAGAACATTGGTTGTCCCAGTTTTATTATTTTTTTTTTTACCAGCTTTGTATTCTACATTTTGAGAGGAGAAAGAGTATGCTATTATTAATAATTTAATACCATTAGTTGTATTAAATGCTTATTATGTGCCAGACATAGTTCCAGGCATTTTATATACGTCAACTCATTTTGATACTCACAAAACTCTGTGAGGCTGGTGTTATTTTTAAAGCCATTGTAAGAGCAAGAGTTCTTCAGTCAGGGTTTGAATCTTGGTTTAGCTGGGAGATTGTGGGCAACTCAATCACTCCTTGCCTCAGTTTCATCACTAGGAAAATGATAGCTGTCTCATAGAGTTGTTTGAGTAAATAAGGTTATAGGTGTAAAATGCCTAGAACAATGCTTGGCACATAGTAACATTCAATAAATGTTAGTGATGCTTATTATTTTGTTACTTATTTTCCTGTGGCTGTGCATCTTTGGGTTAACTATTTAATCTCTCTGGGCCTCTTTACCCTCATTGGCAAAGATGGAAAAATAGGGGATTCTGGTAAAAGTTAATTCAGGTACTTCATGATACACAGAGGTGGACAAGTAAATTCTTGTCTATGATTATGAGTGTTTTATTAGGAAACTTCCACCTCATTCTCACTTTACTGTTTCTTGATGAAATGATGTTTCTTCTTTTATTTTTTAATTGAGCGCTAATTGACGTATAGCATTGTGTAAGATTAAAGTATACACAGTGATTTTTACCGATGTGGCACAAAGACTTTTTAAAATATGCAATACTTTACTATTTAGTTAGGGGCATTGACTTCTTTTCCCTTAGATTGTCACATAAAAAATGGTGACAGCTAACACAATTGCTGTCCAGTGTGAATGAATCAAAATTATTCCTATTTTTTTCTCAGATTGGCAAAAAACATAAATATCTTCTGGTGTGCTATATCATTTTCTAATTAGTTTACACGTGCCATGAGATGTTAATTTGATACATTTACATATTGCAATATGGTTACCAATGTAGCATTACTAACACCTCCATGGCATCATATGTTTCATAATAATTAAGCTCTACCCTTTTAGCAACTCTGAAGTTTATAACATGGTATTGTATTGTTGTACATTAGATATCCAGAATTTATTTATCTACTAGTTTTAAGTTTGGACCCTAATGTTTCACCAGTGTAGATGGCCAGCTGTCTACAAAAGCTTTCAGGAGGGTGCAAAGGATGGAAGGTGGGCACTAAGGAAGAAATTTAAAATATCGAAGAATGCTCACAGATGGTAGGTTTTAAATGTCCTGTCTTTCACTGAAAAATCTCTGCTTCCTTTTGGATGTCTGAAATACGGTGATGACCACTAGCGCTGGTTTACCATCTCCTTCCTTAATCAGAGTTGCTATCTTTTCTTTTCTTTTCTAACTTTTTCCATCTAATTTTAGAAAGTGAAGAAAAAGAAACTTCATTAGCTATTTTCTTTAGGTATAATTAAGATTGAATTTTTTGTGTGTATTGAACTAAGGTTGAAGCCAAGAGTTAAGTTTATTTCTGTTTCTTGAATAGTGTCCCTGATAAATAACTCATAATTAGTAAATTTTAAAATGCAACCCTTTACATTTAACTTTAAGCTACTTATCTTTTTTACTCAGTTTATTGTGGAGAAAAATGGTACAAGTAATACTTTATTGTGGAATGGGATTAAAATTAATTTACTGTAAAATGAATTGAATTCAAGTAGATTACTTAAAAGCTACTTTGAGTAAAACCATCACCATATTTTATAACTTGAAATATAATTCCTCCTCCAAAACAGGTTAGTTCAAAGCTAGTAATTCCAGATCACTGGCTTTATTTATATAACTGCTCAGGTTCCATCCCTGACTCATCTCTTCACCATCTCAAGACCTCATTTGCTCAGACTTTATCAGCCACAGGCTCGTTGAGTCATCTAATTGAATGACAGTGAGCTACTTTTTCCACACCCTCAAATTTATATTTTTAAGAGCATAGGAATATAAAATTCATTACAAATGAACATTTAGAATTTATAAGGTGCTTCATGAGAGTGATATTTACAACCTTGACTGAGAACTTATATTCAAAATATATCAACAGCTATAAAAAATTTTATGATATAGTAGTGCTCTCAGGAAGCCAAGGTCTTGGTTTAGCTACAGTTCAACCAATATTCTATTTTGTGATCTTGTCTTGATTACCTATCCCAGTCTCCTCACCCATGAAATGAGAAGAATAATATTTTAGTAACTTTATGGCGATAGTGTGACAATGCAAGAATATAAAGTATGTGAGAGAAACTTTGCAACCCCACATATCAGTTAAGTCTACGGCAAATATTATCAGGATCACCTACTGTAATCTATATATACAAAGCAAATTGAAGATTTGAATAAATTAGATTCCCCCCTCCCCCTCCCCCTTTTGCTATTCTATCATCTGACATGTTGATCAGAGTCTAGAGCCAAGTATTTTTAAAGTATTTTTTGGCTTGTATTTTCTCTCTAAAATCTCAGATTTTTATTTCACTTTGTATGTTCCATTACCACCTGAGCTATTTACTGCTAGAATCTTGCTCAATTGTTTCTATGAAGAAAGAGTCCTATAAATAAATTCTGATGTTATCTTAAAATCTAACTTGCTCTTCTTTACATAATACAAATTCCATTTAGTTGTTAGTTTATTCTTTCCAGAAGGGACGTTTAATCTAATTGGCCATTTTAGAGTTAAGACTCTTTCCCTAGAGAGCAGAGCAGACCTCCTCTTATCTTTAGTCCATGAGTTTCCATTAAAAAGCAGTAGCATAGCTGCTGGGAGGTCTTTCATGCCCCCCTAAAGAACAGTCATCTCTTTCTAAACGTTGTGTAGAGTATCTAATTCATATAGAAAAACAATCACAGAAGAAGAGGTGGAAACTCGTTACTCAGGAAATTGTTAATATAAAAGATTTTGAAAACATTAATTCTAGAGAGACTTGTACCAAGACCAGAAGGATCTTAACTATCTTCCCCATTAAGTTATTAAAAACTAATTCTGAAGAGGGATTTTTTCTTGTTTTATTGACAAATATTTAACATAAATCCTTGTATAAGTTTAAGGGGTATAGTATGGTGGTTTGGTTTACATATATAATTGTGAAATGATTATATTAGGTTTAATTAATATTTATTATTTTATATAAATGCACAATAAAGAAAAGTCTTCTCTTGTGATGAGAAATCTTAAGATATACTCACTTAACAACTTTTCTATATATTATACAGTTGTGTTAATTCTAGCCATCATGCTGTAGATTACATTACAACTTCTTTATTCATTCATTCATCATTGATGGACACCTAGGTTGTGTCCATGTCTTAGGTATTGTAAATAATGCTGTTAGAAACATGAGGGTACAGATATTTTTTAAGCTAGTTTTTTCTTCTTCTTTTCTCTTTCTCTCTCCCTTCTTCCTCCCTTCTTTCCTTCCTTCCTTCCTTCCTTCCTTCCTTCCTTCCTTCCTTCCTTCCTTCCTCCCTCCCTCCCTCCCTCCCTTCCTTCCTCCCTTCCCTTTTTTTTTTTTATGAGTGAGGCAGGGAAGAGACAGGAACATCGAGTTGTATCTGTCCTGACAAGGCAATTAAACCAGCATCCTCTGTGTTTAGGGACAATGCTCCAACCAACCAAGCTATCCAACCAGAGCTTAATTTTTATTGATTTTTAGAGAGACAGAGAGCAGACTGCAGAGAGAAGGGAGGGTAAAGGAGAGCACTTGTTGGTTCACTCAGTCGTGCATTTTTTTGTTGCTTCCTGTGTGTGCCCTGACCAGGGATCAAACCTGAAACCTCATTGTTTCTGGATGACACTCTAAACCAACTGAGCTAACTGGCCAGGGCCACAAGTCAGTGTTTTTATTTCCTTTGTATATATTTATTCCCAGAAGTGGAATTGCTGGGCCATATGATAGTTCTATTTTTAATTTTGGGGAGAACTTCTATATTGTTTTCCATAGTGGCTGTAACAATTTGCACCCCACTAACAGTGCACAAGGGTTCCTTTTTCTCTATATGCATGGCAGCATTGGTTATTTTGTCATTTTTGTGATGATTGATGGTCAATTTTTGTATGAATCCCAAAATCTGTTTCTGAACATTATTCTGTTTTTTGCTCATCCTTTTCAGTTGCCCACTCCATGAAGCCCACTATTTCATTCTTTGCTTTCTAGGACCCACCCTTAAATCTACTGAAACTATCTTCAAAAAAATCTTAAATGACCTTTTTGATCACTTCATCTCTAAATGTTGCTTCCAAACTTCTTTATTACTTTGAGTCTCCATTAACTCTATCTCATTTATCTGCACCTTCTAAATATTAAAAAAGGGAAGAAACTTTGAATAAAAATAGCTGATCACATGTTATAGCAAGGAAGATATCATGAGACAGAACAAGAAGAGGGAGGGTTGGTCTGAAAAGATCAATTCTGTAGCTGAAGAAATTGTAAAAAAAAACAGTGAAAGATGGAACCAGCAGTCCATGACAACACAGAACAAATAAAGGCCAGAAGCAGAAGTCAAGGTATTGATTAGCAAAGATTTCACTCAGGAAAACAACACGGGCAGTGATGGTGGTGGTGGAGTTATATCACTTCTGGGTTACTCTTACAGACCTGGTTCTGTAATTCATACGTAAAGCAGACTTTATTTATTTATTTATTTATTTTTCATTTTTTTAATTGATTTTAATTTATTGTGTTTACATAGATTCTAGTGTTTCCCCGAATGCACCCCCCTCCCCCATGTGAAGATAAGTAACTTACAAAGTATTTATTTGCCTCTTGATCCATTTGGTTTTTTTGTGGGTTTTTTTTTTTTTTTTTTTTTTTTGTATTTTTCTGAAGTTAGAAGCAGGGAGGCAGTCAGACAGACTCTCGCATGTGCCCAACCGGGATCCACCCGGCATGCCCACCAGGGGGTGATGCTCTGCCCATCTGGATCATTGCTCTGTTGCAACCAGAGCCATTCTAGTGCCTGAGGCAGAGGCCATGGAGCCATCCTCAGTGCCTGGGCCAACTTTGCTCCAATGGAGCCTTGGCTGCGGAAGGGGAAGAGAGAGACAGAGAGGAAGGAGAAGGGGAGGGGTGGAGAAGCAGATGGGTGCTTCCCCTGTGTGCCCTGGCCAGGAATTGAACCCAGGACTCCTGCATGCCAGGCCAATGCTCTACCACAGAGCCAACCGGCCAGGGCCTTGATTCATTTGTTTTATGTCAAGTAATCTTAATGCAGAGATACTCCTTTAACTCCAAATGCATATGCAGCAGTACCTGTGTAAACATATCCTTTCTTATCTACATGCTTATATTTATAATTTCACTTTTCTTTTTATTGTAAAAATTTCAAATGATTTTAGGCCCCACAACAAGGCTATTGCCAGTACTGTTCTCCTGAGTTAATGTTAAGCCACTGGCAACTGCTTTCTAGATGCCTCTGTCCAGTCAGCTGTGCAGCCACTGAATAGTTGTGTGGTTTAGATTAGATCTCCCCAGTTTGTTGATGAGAATGTCAGGTAGGACAGAATCAAAGGCTTACAGAAGTCTAGAGAGATTACATCTATTGCATCCTTTTTATCTACAAGGCCTGTCACTCTATCATAGGAGGAAATTAAATTGGTCTGGCATGATTTGTTCCTCTAAAAGCCATGCTGGTTGCTACCCAGTTCATTATGTTCTTCCAGGTGATTGCAAATTGATCATTTTGATGATTTATCTTAGTAACTTCGCTGGCACTGTGTTTCAGACTGACCAATATTTCTTTTTCCTTATTTTAAAGACAAACATTTCACTTACCATTTTCTCTTTTTTAAGGGTTTCATTTGATAATATGTAATTTATTTTATCATAGCCTAATGAGGTCTGACAACAAATTTTAAAACATCTATTTGAATATTTTTATAATCTGTCATTTGTGTAATTGTTAACAACTGATTTAATGTAGCCTATATTTATCCATTCCCTCTATCAACCCATTGAATTATTTATTTAACATTTATTGAAAATCTAATATTTTATAAAATAATAAATTTATAAACAATGAATGCATAAACTTCTTGAGAAATATATAATCAGTCAGTGCAAGAGACATACGACGAAGTGATTATAACACAGGGTTGAAAGCTCTGTAATAAAGGTACGATGAAACACCTACAATAATCATTTATTCCAATAAATCAGGGACACTTCCCAGAGGAGGTGATATCTAAATTGAGTTCTCATTACTTAACAGGAGTTAGGAGATGCTAGAGAAAGTGGTAGGAAGAGAGAGAGTAGAACAGAGAGGAAGGGATTCTAGGCAGAGGAGGGGAATTTACAAAGATACAACTGTGAAAATAGTGGTTTAGCTTGTAGGGTGGCAGTTCAGGAGCCTTAGAGCAGAGATTTTCTTGTCTAGACATTGGGGAAGCAGGACTGGGACCAAGCCGGGGAGTATGGCCGTGGCAGACCGTGAAGATCTTGAATGGCTACAAAATAAGCTCAGGCTTCTTGAGTGCAATGCAGAGTATTCAAACCATATTCAGCTAATTTTGTATTGAGTAGCTATTATTTTAATAACATGATTGGTCTTAAGTATAAGAGAAAGATGGAATATAGGTGATGACATCAAAAGCTGATTCATTCAGTGCTGGAGGTGACCATAACTGGGAGAGGGGCTGATCCTTCCACAAAGCAAAATACAAAAGTACTTCCAGATCACAGAGATACAGACATCTCTCCAGCTCCAACCAGTGCAACAAGACACAGCTGAAAACAAGAAGTGGGGAAGAGGGGCAGTAACTCAGGTCTCTATAGAGATCTGAGATACACCTCCCCCTACTGAAGCTGAGAAAGCAACCCACCCTCAGAGAGATTAACTGGCAGAAGAGGATATCAGAGCCTCAGGTCACATCCACCGCATTCTTGGATACAGTTTCAAATAAGCCCCCTGCTGAGATCAGCAAACAAGACAATCACCTTTTAAGAAAACAAACAAATCAAGACTTCAAAGTGGCCCAAATCCTAAAGTGTATTACAAATAATAGCTGATGCCAACCCAAGAAGACCTAGAAACAACACAAGTAAAAATTGGAGGCAGACAACACCAAGCCTAGACTCAACCAGCTCTACAAAGCAAACACCCAGACACCCAGACACAATGAGAAGACAAAGAAGTACAATCCAAATGAAACCACAAGAGAAACCTTTAGGAGATGAATTGAGTGATATGGAAATAATCAAACTTCTGAATGCGGAGTTTAAAATAATGATTGTGAGGATGCTGAGGGATCTTAGAACAACAATAAATAGTCATCACGAACACCTAAATAAAGAAATAGCAAGTATAAGGAAATTGAAATATTAAAAAAGAATCAGTTGGAGATGACAAATACAATATCAGAAATGAAGATACAACAGAAGGAATTAAAAACAGGATGAATAGAGCTGAGGATTGAATCAGCAAGTTGGAGAACAACTGGAATGAAGGCATGAAAGCAAAGAAGAAAAAAGAAAAGAGACTCAAAATGAGGAAACTCTTAGAGAGCTCCGTGACAACATAAAGAGAAATAACATCCTCATCATAGGGGTTCCTGAAGAAGAAGAGAAAGAACAAGGGATAGAGGCTTTATTCAATCATATCATAGCTGAAAACTTCCCTAATTTAATGCAGGAGAAACTCTCACAAATTCAAGAAGCACAGAGAACTCCACTAAAAAGAAACCCAAACAAACCTACACCAAGACACATCATAATTAAAATACTAAAGCTAAGTGATAAAGAGAAAATATTAAAAGCTGGGAGAGAAAAAAAGGCTATCACCTACAAAGGAGCCCCATAAGGATGACATCAGACTTCTCAACAGAAACACTTGAAGCCAGAAGGGAATGGCAAGAAATATTCAAAGTAATGCAGAACAAGAACCCACAACCAAGACTACTTTATCCAGCAAGGCTATCATTTAAAATTGAAGGAGAAATAAAAAGTTTCCCAGACAAAAAAAAGTCAAGGAATTCATTACAACAAAACCAATGCTGCAGGAAATGTTAAGGGGCATGGTGTAAACCAGGGGTCCCCAAACTTTTTACACAGGGGGCCAGTTCACTGTCCCTCAGACCGTTGGAGGGCCAGACTATAAAAAAAAAACTATGAACAAATCCTATGAACACTGTACATATCTTATTTTAAAGTAAAAAACAAAACGGGAACAAATACAATATTTAAAATAAAGAACAAGTAAATTTAAATCAACAAACTGACCAGTATTTCAATGGGAACTATGCTCCTCTCACTGACCACCAATGAAAGAGGTGCCCCTTGGCGCTGGCCGGTTGGCTCAGTGGTAGAGCATTGGCCTGGTTTGTGGAAGTCCCCGGTTCGATTCCCGGCCAGAGCACACAGGAGAAGCGCCCATCTGCTTCTCCACCCCTCCCCCTCTCCTTCCTCTCTGTCTCTCTCTTCCCCTCCTGCAGCCAAGGCTCCATTGGAGCAAAAGATGGCCTGGGCGCTGAGGATGGCTCCGTGGCCTCCACCTCAGGCACTAGAATGGCTCTGGTCGCGGCAGAGCGATGCCCCAGATGGGCAGAGCATCGCTCCCTAGTGGGCATGCCGGGTGGATCCGAGTTGGGCACATGTGGGTGTCTGTCTGACTGCCTCCCCGTTTCCAGCTTCAGAAAAATGTAGAAAAGAAAAAAGGTGCCCCTTCCAGAAGTGCAGCGAGGGCCAGATAAATGGCCTCAGGGGGCCGCAGTTTGGGGACCCCTGGTGTAAACAGATCAAAGTGGGAAAAGAATATAGCAAAAAAGAAATACAGCTTTAAATAATAAAATGGCAATAAACAACTACATATCAATAATAACCTTAAATGTAAATGGATTAAATGATCCAATCAAAAGGCATAGGGAAGCTGCATGGATAAGAAAACAGGACCCCTACATATGCTGTCTACAAGAGACACACCTTAAAACAAAAGATGCACATAGGTTGAAGGTAAAAGGATGGAAAAAGACATTTCATGCAAATGGAAATGAAAAAAAAGCTGGGGTAGCAATACTTATATCAGAAAAAATGAACTTTAAAACAAAGAATATAGTAAGAGATAAAGAAGGCCACTACATAATGATAAAGGGAGCAATCCAACAGGAAAATATAACTATTATAAATACCTTCACACCTAATTTAGGAGCAACTAAATATATAAAGCAGACTTTGATGGATATAAAGAGTGAGATCAACAGCAACACTATAATAGTAGGGGAATTTAATACCCCACTAACATCACTAGATAGATCCTCAAGAAAGAAAATTAACAAAGAAACAGCAGACTTAAAGGACACGCTAGATCAACTCGATTTAATAGATATCTACAGAACCTTTCAACCTAAAGCAGCAGAATATACATTTTTTTCAAGTGCTCATGGTACATTCTCTAGGATAGACCACATATTAGGGCACAAAAGTGGTCTCAACAAATTTAAGAAGATTGAAATCATATCAAACACTTTCTCTGATCACAATGGCATAGAACTAGAAATGAACCACAACAGAAAAGCTCAAAAATTCTCAAACAAATGGAAACTAAATAGCAGGTTGTTAAATAACGAATGGATTAAGAATGAGATCAAAGAAGAAATAAAAAATTCCTAGAAACGAATGATAATGAGCATACAACAACTCAAAATTTATGGGACACAGCAAAAGCAGTACTGAGAGGGAAGTTCATAGCACTACAGGCACACTTTAAGAAGCTAGAAAATGCTCAAATAAACAACTTAACCCTGCATCCAAAAGAATTAGAAAAAGAACAGCAAGTAGAGACTAAATGTAGTAGAAGGAAGGAAATAATAAAGATCAGAGCAGAAATAAATGACATAGAGACTAAAGAAACAATACAGAGGATCAATAAAACTAGAAGCTAGTTTTTTGAAAAGGTAAACAAGATTGATGAACCTTTAACTAGACTCACCAAGAAAAAGAGAGAGAGGATTCAAATAAATAAAATTAGAAATGAGAGTGGAGAAATAACAACTGACACAACAGAAATACAAAGGACTGTAAGAAAATACTATGAAGAACTGTATGCTAAAAAACTAGATAACCTAGATAAAATGGACAAATTCCTTGAAACATACAATCTTCCAAAAATCAATCTGGAAGAATCAGAAAACCTAAACAGAATGATTACACCAAGTGAGTTCGGAACAGTTATCAAAAAACTCCCAAAAAAGAAAAGTCCTGGGCCAGATGGCTTCACAAGTGAATTCTACCAAATATTCAAAGATGAACTAACTCCTATTCTTCTCAAGCTATTTCAAAAAATTCAAGAGGAAGGAAGACTTCCAAGCTCCTTTTATGAGGCGAGCATAATTCTGATCCCCAAACCAGGCAAAGACAACACAAAGGAAGAAAATTATAGGTCAATATCCCTGATGAATATAGATGCAAAAATCCTCAACAAAATATTAGCAAACCGGATCCAACAATATATGGAAAAAATCATACACCATGATCAAGTGGGATTTTTTCTGGGGAGGCAAGGCTGGTAAAATATTCACAAATCTATCAGTGTTATTCATCACATAAACAAAGAAAGGAGAAAACCACATGATAATTTTAATAGATGCAGAAAAAGCATTTGATAAAATCCAGCACCCATTCATGATCAAAACTCTCAGCAAAGTGGGAATACAGGAAACATACCTCAACATGATAAAAGCCATTTATGACAAACCCACAGCCAACATCATACTCAGTGGGCAAAAATTAAAAGCAATCCCCTTAAGATCAGAAATAAGGCAGGGGTGCCCCCTTTCACCACTCTTATTCAACATAGTCCTGGAAGTCCTAGCCACAGCAATCAGACAAGAAGAAGAAATAAAAGGCACTCAAGTTGGAAAAGAAGAAGTAAAGCTAACATTATTTGCAGATGATATGATATTATATATAGAAAATCCAAAAGTCTCAGTCAAAAAAACTACTGGACTTGATAAATGAATTCAGCAAGGTGGCAGGATATAAAATTAATACTCAGAAATCAGAGGCATTTTTATACACCAACAATGAACAATCAGAAAGAGAAATTAAGGAAACAATCCCCATTCACTATTACAACCAAAAAAATAAAGTACCTAGGAGTACATTTAACCAAGGAGACTAAAGACTTGTACTTGGAAAATTATAAAACATTGATAAAAGAAATCAAGGAAGATACAAACAAGTGGAAGCATATACTATGCTCATGGTTAGGAAGAATAAACATCATAAAATGTCTATATTACAGGCCCTGGCCGGTTGGCTCAGTGGTACAGCGTCGGCCTGGCGTGCAGAAGTCCCAGGTTCGATTCCTGGCCAGGGCACACAGGAGAAGTGCCCATCTGCTTCTCCACCCCTCCCCCTCTCCTTCCTCTCTGTCTCTCTCTTCCCCTCCCGCAACCGAGGCTCCATTGGAGCAAAGATGGCCTGGGCGCTGGGGATGGCTCCTTGGCCTCTGCCCCAGGCGCTAGAGTGGCTCTGGTTGCGGCAGAGCGATGCCCCAGAGGGGCAGAGCATCGCGCCCTGGTGGGCAGAGAGTCTCCCCCTGGTGGGCATGCCTGGTGGATCCCGGTCGGGCGCATGCAGGAGTCTGTCTGACTGTCTCTCCCCGTTTCTAGCTTCAGAAAAATACAAAAAATAAATAAATAAATAAATAAATAAATAAAATGTCTATATTACCCAAAGTAATTTGTAAATTCAATGCAATACTAATTAAAATACCAATGACATACTTTAAAGATATAGATCACATATTCCAAAAATTTATATGGGACCAAAAGAGAACACAAATAGCCTCAGCAATCTTAAAAAAGAAGAATAAAGGGGGAGGTATCACACTTCCTGATATCAAGCTATACTACAAGGTCATTGTATTCAAAACAGCCTGGTACTGGCATAAGAACAGGCACATAGATCAATGGAACAGAACTGAGAACCCAGAAATAAACCCACAGCTCTATGGACAACTGATATTTGACAAAAGAGGTAAGGGCATATAATGGAGTAAAGACAGCCTCTTCAACAAATGGTGTTGGGAAAAATTGGACAGCAACCTACAAAACAATGAAACTATACCACCAACTTACACCATTCACAAAAACAAACTCAAAATGGATAAAAGACTTAAATATAAGGCATGAAACCATAAGCATCTTAGAAGAAAACATAGGCAGTAAGCTCTCCAACATCTCTCGCAGCGATGTATTTGCTGATTTACCTCCACGGGCAAGGGAAATAAAAGATAGGTTAAACAAATGGGACTATATCAAACTAAAAAGCTTTTGCACAGCCAAAGACAATAAGAACAGAATAAAAATACAAACTACACAATGGGAGAAATATTTGACTGTATGTCTGATAAGGGGTTAATAACCAAAATTTATAAAGAACTTGTAAATCTCGCCCTGGCTGGTTGGCTCAGCGGTAGAGTGTCGGCCTAGCGTGCGGAGGACCCGGGTTCGATTCCTGGCCAGGGCACACAGGAGAAGCGCCCATTTGCTTCTCCACCCCTCCGCCACGCCTTCCTCTCTGTCTCTCTCTTCCCCTCCCGCAGCCGAGGCTCCATTGGAGCAAAGATGGCCCGGGCGCTGGGGATGGCTCTGTGGCCTCTGCCTCAGGCGCTAGAGTGGCTCTGGTCGCAACATGGCGATGCCCAGGATGGGCAGAGCATTGCCCCCTGGTGGGCAGAGCGTCGCCCCATGGTGGGCGTGCCGGGTGGGTCCCAGTCGGGCGCATGCGGGAGTCTGTTTGACTGTCTCTCCCTGTTTCCAGCTTCAGAAAAATGCAAAAAAATAAAAAAATAAAAAAACAAAAAATAAAAAATAAAGAACTTGTAAATCTCAACACCAGAAAGACAAACAATTCAATCAAAAAATGGGCAAAAGCAATGAATAGACACTTCTCCTAAGACGATATGCCGATGGCCAATAGGCATATGAAAAAATGTTCAACATCACTAATGATTAGAGAAATGCAAATTAAACCCACAATGAGATATCACCTCACACCTGTCAGAATGGCGCTCATCAACAAAACAACACAGAATAAGTGCTGACGAGGATATGGAGAAAAGGGAACCCTCCTGCACTGCTGGTGGGAATGCAGACTGGTGCAGCCTCTGTGGAAAATAGTATGGAGATTCCTCAAAAAATTGAAAATCGAACTGCCTTTTGACCCTGCCATCCCACTTTTAGGAATATACCCCAAGGACACCATAGAACGGTTCCAAAGGGAGAAATGCACCCCCATGTTTATGGCAGCATTGTTCACAATAGCGAAGATCTGGAAACAGCCCAAGTGTCCGTCAGAGGACGAGTGGATTAAAAAGTTTTGGTACATATATACTATGGAATACTAAGCCATAGAAATGATGACATCGGATCATTTATAATACAATACTATGGATGGACCTTGATAACATTATACGGAGTGAAATAAATAAATCAGAAAAAACTAAGAACTATATGAACCCATGCATAGATGGGACGTAAAAATGAGACTCAGAGACATGGACAAGAATGTGATGGTAACAGGGAGGGGGGTGGAGGGTTGAGGAGGGGGTGAGAAAGGAGAGGGGGGAGTTGGGGGAGGGGAAGGGCACAAAGAAAACCAGATAGAAGGTGACAGAGGACTATTTGACTTTGAGTGAGGGGTATGCAGCATAATCAAAGGTCAAAATAATCTGGAGATGTTTTCTCCAAACATAAGTACCCTGATTTACCAATGTCACTGCATTAAAATGAATAAAAATAAGATTAAAAAAAAGAATAGTTCTTACACCTTCTGTTATATATGTGGTTGTTACACACTTCAACATCAAAGGCGCAATATTTCATCATTTGTGACATGTGCATATATTGCCTATTTTCAAGTTCCCCTTGGCGATCAAGACAAGAATTGGGCTCTTTATATTATGTGTCATAATTGTGAGGAAATGCTTCATGACTGGACAAAAGGAAAATGCAAAGAAATGCCTTTTGGTATTCCCATGATTTGGTGTGAACCTAAGGACCACAGCAGTGACTGTTATTTCTGTCTGATCCATACAAAGGGCATCGGCAAGAAAAAATGGCATATGATTACATATCCTGATATTTCTTCAGCAATATGACCTATCTCACACTCTAAGATACTCCTGGTTCCAGTTTTCAATGGTTTTATTTCTTCTAAGTTTGACGAAAGTGAACATGGTGATCAAGTGTATTTTGATAAGATGCATGAGGAAACAGTTGCAAAGTCTGAAGGGTTTTCTTCTGATGTCAGGCAGTCACTAACCCCTCAGCAGTTTAGCCAAACTGAATTGAATGACTTAGTAAGAGGTTTGGGCTTATCAAAGAAAGCTGAGTTATTAGCCTCCAGGCTTCAAGAAAAGAATGTACATCACCGGTCAGCTAAAGTATTCTATTTCATGAAGTGTGAACAAATTTTTGTGGACTTTTTTCCGAAGACAAACACTTTGTTTACTGTCATGATATCAGTAGTCTTCTCAGCCAGCTAGATGTTACCACGTACAGTCCAACAGAATGGTGGCTATTTCTTGACAGCTCTAAATGGAGTCTGAAATGTGTTCTCCTACAGAATGGTAATGTTTATGCAGCAGTTCCAATTGGTTATTCAACTCATCTGTGAGAAGATTATAATGACATAAAAATTGTACTCAACTTACTAAAGAATGAGGAGCATAACTGGATCATTTGTGTGGATCTTAAAATGGTAAATTTCCTGCTAGGACAAAAGAGAGGTTTCACAAAGTATCCTTGCTTTCTGTGTTTGTGGGACAGCCGAGCTTGGGAGAAACACTGAACACAGAAGGAGTGGCTGAAACGTGAAGCTCTGGAAATAGGGATGCAAAATATTGTGAATGAACCTGTAGTTCTTTGAGACAGGATCATTTTCCCCCCACTTCACATCAAACTTGGCTTAATGAAGCAGTTTGATCAGGCTTTGAATAGAGAAAGTGAATGCTTTCAACATATTTCTGCTTTTCCTGCCTTGTTTTTCAAGAAGATAAGAGCAGGTATATTCGATGGACCTCAAATTTGAACACTCATACGTGACAAAGAATTTGCTAGGAAGATGAATAAGAAGAAAGCAGCATGGCAGTCTTTTGTGGCAGTTACAAAGAAATTCCTTGGCAACAAAAAAGCAGAAAACTATGAACTTCTGATTCAAAAGATGCTGTAGGCTTTCCATGACATTGGATGTAACATGAGCATTAAGATTCACTTCCTGAATAGTCGCCTTGATAAGTTTCCTGAAAATCTTGGAGCTGTTAGTGATGAGCAGGGAGAATGTTTTCATCAAGATCTGAAGATGATGGAAGAGCATTATCAGGGGCTATGGGACAGAAATATGATGGCAGAATACTGCTGGAGCATCAAACGAGATTGTCCTCAACAAGTACACAAACATAAGAGCTACAAATGCTAATTTTTCCTGAATAGAATTTAAATAAGTTTTGCACAAATTTTATGATTAAAATTAGTGTTTTAATATGTTCTATTTTGAAATTGTAGACAAATTCTGATGCAATCATATCTTTTAGTGTATTACTGTATTTACTGCATTATATAAATTATTATATTTTCACAAAGATGATGTCCAAGAAAACATTCTACTTCATTATGTTAAACTAAATATTGAAAAATTTACAATAAGGTGAAAACCTAAAATTTTGAATTGCAAAAAAACCCTGTAGCTTACAGAGAAAAACTAATGTCAGATATGAGATCAGCACACTAGAATTAGGTAAGAACAAGTGTTTTTTGTGGATGCAACAAAAATTTTGTTCTCCATATGTCTTGTCACAAGGACATATGAATATAATTAAATAGAGAACTCAAAAATAGATGTATGGTTATTTGGACACTTCTTTTTTTGTCATTGTTAACCTATAGAATAGTGGGGAAACAGCGGTCTTTTCAATAAATGATACTGTGTTGATTAGCCATATGAAACAAAAATTATATTTTTATATTTGACACCTATCTCTCATATCACACAAAGCTATTTCAGGTGGATTGTACTGAAGTATAATTTCCGAAAGATCATATAAGAAAATATGTTCATGATATCCTTTGATTTCTTAAGGAAAAATATATACAAAAAGTATTAGCCATAAAAGAAGGGATTAAGAATTTAGATTACACAAAATTAAATTTTTTATGTATTAAAAGACAAAAGAAAGTAAAATGCAAACCACAAAGCAGTAAAAGATTTTTCAGCCTGCATACTAACAAATATCTAATATATAATGTGCCCCAACAAATATGCATGTGAAAGACACAAAACCCAATAGCAAAATGGCCAAAGATTTTAATTGGAAATTGTTAAAGGAGGATATACAACTGGTCCATAAACTTATAAATGTGGTTGAGCTCATTAGTAATCAGAGAAATGCCATGATTATTATATAACATCATTTATTCACCAGAAAAGCTAAAATTAAAAAGACTAACATTACCAAGAACCAGCAAAGACAGAGACATGGAAACTCTAAATCATTGCTTGTGAGAATAAAAATTGGTACAACCAAGGTTGGAAAACATTTTGGTATCATCTATTATGATCAAGCATTAACATTCACTATGATCTGCTGTTCTACTTCTTGATATGACCCAATGAAAAGTATGAATATCATAACAAAGAATAGATTATTTTTGCTTGTTAAAAACTGAAAACAACTTCAGAACCATTGACATTATAACAGATAAAAATATCTGGTGGCATTTATATAGTAATGAAAAGAATTAAAGCTCTGCTTAAAAACATAGTTGAATGTCAAGAACATAATGTTAAGCAGAAAGAGGTAGACTCTAAGAAATGCTTATGTATGTGCCTATTTACATGAGATTAACAGATAGGCAATTTTTTTTGTATTTTTCCGAAGTGAGAAGCAGTGGGTGGGGAGGCAGACAGACAGACTCCCACAGTGCACCTGATTGGGATCCACCCAGTATGCCCACCAGAGGGTGATGCTCTGCCCATCTGGGGCAATGCTCTGTTGCACTTGGAGCTATTTTAGTGCCTGAGGCAGAGGACATGGAGCCATCCTCAGCACCCAGGTCAACTTTGCTTCAATGGAGCCTTGGCTGCGGGAAGGGAAGAGAGAGATAGAGAGAAAGGAGAGAGGGGTGGAGAAGCAGATGGGCGCGTCTCCTGTGTGTCCAGGGTGGGAACCAAACCCTGAACTTCCACACACAGGGTCAACATTCTACCACTGAGCCAACTGGCCAGGGCCAACAGATAGGCAAAATTTTAATAAAGAATTTAGGAGGCCCTGGCCGGTTGGCTCAGCGGTAGAGCGTCGGCCTGGCGTGCAGGAGTCCTGGGTTTGATTCCCAGCCAGGGCACACAGGAGAAGCACCCATCTGCTTCTCCACCCCTCCCCCTCTCCTTCCTCTCTGTCTCTCTCTTCCCCTCCCGCAGCGGAGGCTCCATTGGAGCAAAGATGGCCTGGGCACTGGGGATGGCCCTGTGGCCTCTGCCTCAGGCGCTAGAATGGCTCTGGATGCAACAGAGCGACGCCCCAGAGGGGCAGAACATCGCCCCCTGGTGGGCATGCCGGGTGGATCCCGGTCGGGTGCATGCAGGAGTCTGTCTGACTGCCTCCCTGTTTCCAGCTTCGGAAAAATGAAAAAAAAAAATTTAGGAATGTATGCATAGGTAATAAAGCTACAAATAAGAGCAAGGTAGTAACAGTAAGAAAAGTACATAGTCAGAATGTTGTTTCCATTGGGCATTGGGAGCAGCAAGGGTTTTGAGTGGGCAAAGGTAGAAGAAAGCTTCCAAAGTGCTGGCAATGTCCTTTTTCTTAAACATTAAAAAATTTTTTTTCCAAACATTTTTAGTTTAGAAAATTAAATTTAATTGAGTGACATTGATCAATAAGAGTACATAGGTTTAACGTAAACATTTCTATAACATTTTGTAATGCTAGTGGTCATGGCCAGGCTGGTTCACATTGGATTTGGGCAGATGGTAGAGGGACTGCGAGCTGGAAAGTGGTGGGATATTCCATTTATTAGATTCTCTCAACAGTGGGTTAGCAAACAGGCAGGGAAAATCAATTTTCATGGCAGCAGGTGAATGAACAGCAAAAGGCCCCTCAAGTGACTGGCAGGCAATCCACTCAAGAGAAAGCACCCATAGCCTTATATAGGCTATACAAACATGGCTTTTCCATGTGCTCATGCACTAAGCATGCGAAGTACAAGTGAGCAAGACTAACACAGCTGTTTTCCTTACACATTTGAACTGTTGATTATGTTGTGTGCCCATCACAAACATTGAGGAATTGACGTGGATTTTTAGTTCATGATAATTCATTGATATTTTGTGTATTTTTCTATTTATGTATTATATTTTACAATTAATATATTATTTTTTGTGTATGAGAGAGAGACAGACAGACAGAGACACACAGGAAGGGAGAGAGATGAGAAGCATCAACTTGTAGTTTTGGCATTTTAGTTGTTCATTAATTGCTTTCTTATATGTGCTTTTATGGGCGGCGGGGAGCTCCAGCTGAGCCATTGACCCTTTGCTCAAGCCAGTGACCTTGGGCTTCAAGCTAGTGACCTTCGGGCTCAAGCAAGCGACCATGGGGTCATGTCTATGATCCCACATTTAAGCTAATGAGCCCGCGCTTAAGCTGGGTGAGCCTGCACTCAATACAGCGACCTCTGGGTTTCAAACCTGGGTTTTCAGTGTCCCAAGTTGATGCTCTATCCACTATGGCACTGCCTGGTCAGGCAACAATTAACAATTTCTATGTGGAGAAAGAAAAGAATCTACCAAAATCATGAGGATATTAAGTAGAAATGACCTTGGTAGTAGAATTCTAAGTAAACCCTAAACTCTCTTCTTTCCAAACTGGCTGTTTGCTTTCCACTTCTTTCTGAAATGCTATATGTAATTTTATCAATTATAGCTTTGTTCTTGTATACTAAATACCTTATGCAAAAACGCAAATACATCTGGTAATTTGAAGGGGCTGTCATCACAGGTCTCTTGTTTCCAGAATTCTAACAAGTTCTACAATAATTCACTTTCATTTTACAGGTTAAATAGTCTTTTCTGACCTAGATAAGAACTTGACTGCCATTTACAACATTGTCTCTGTAGAGATTCAATTCAGATTTAAATTCCAAAACAAAGCATTATTATATGATCTATTTGCCATTTGGGAAATGCTAATTCAGTGACTAGCATTATATAAGGGAGAATTGATCAGATTTAGCTTTGGGTTAACTGGGCTAAAGTTTTGGTTCTACTAATTAATGTGATAAAAATTATTAGTTTGTGAGACTCAGTACATTCATATGTAAAATGTGAGTAAAAATACCTATCCCCAAAAGATGTTATGAGGCTCAAATGATATAAAGCACTATATAAATATAAAAAATAAAGATTTAAATTCACAAGAGAGGAAGGAAAATTGGATGTAAGAGATAAAACAGGCTAATAAGAATGTCATAAGACTAAATCATTGTTTAGCTGGTATTCCCACTCTTATTGTTTTGAGCAACTGCCTCATAATTGAATATTTCCCTATCATTCTCAGAGGCTCAGAAAATACACACAGAATACTTCTCACTTAACTTTTGAAAACCTCTGTGAATTCATCATCCGTATTTGCATCTTAACTCCTGATCTGTAATTTCCACAAGAGAAGAGAAAGTGCCTGGCATATAATCAACTACAAATATTTGTTGAATTTGTTTAAAACTCTTCTTGAACTTCCTATATCTACAACCTGAACCACATCTTGAGATAGAATGATCTGTATATGTCCTATCTGCTCGATAAATTGTGTACTTTTATTTCTTCTATGACAATATCATATGATTTAGAATATTCTCCCTATATTTAAGATATAAGAAAGGTGACCCACATTATTCAATATGGGGCACACAGTACCTCCACTTTGTCCTTGCCACCCAGGGCAAGTGGCAGTGCAATAGACATTGAGAAGCTGGATAATACTGGAAGCCACACACATACCTTCTTTGTAAGTAAAACTTATCCTTTCCAGCAAGAGCAGTTGTTGTATAACTATGTATAATAAAATAAAAATATTTAGGTTTTTTCATTCCTTTTAAATTTCTGTTTCAAAGTATCTGGTGTAAATAATTTTAAACCCATACATATATCTTTGGAATGGCTTAAGATGCTCTTGTCCCTCACTGTGACTGTGAGAAAGAATGGTGGTGATAAATTGTGGCTCAGAATCTCTGAAGTAGAGATAATATCAGGAATTGAATTAGCTATGTAGGGTATTGGGCTTTTGTCTGGCAAACCATGTGGACAAATAAAATAATCAATAGGACATGCCCCAGTGGCCCATCCTCCTGGGAATTTTTGAGATGTATTTGTGGAGATATTCTTAGAGATCCTTCAATAAGCTATTTAATTTACAATTTAAATTTAAATCAGAGAAGTACTTAACTCTTGGATCCTGGCTTTTGGTACTACATTATTCAAAAAAAAGAAATGTATTATCTGGATTTTTAAAATTATAATTATATTTTTTATAGCAAAGAATAACCTCAAGATATTTATTACTTTCTCCAATACTGGATAATTTACCTTTTAGCTAAGGAATGAGAGGGAACTGAGAGAGGGTGTAAACAGAGCTGCCTTTTGGATAGTTATAGTTTTAGTATCTTTCCTAGAGGTTTTTATTTTCTTCTTTTGTTCACACTGATGAAGAAATAACCTGGTGTGGTTCTACTGTTTTGGGTCTACAGGGTCAGGATAGCTTGTAGATAGAAACATAGTTGGTTTCATGGTGACCCAAAATTATCCTGGACTTCAAAGAACTTCCTCTTCTCTCTGCATGAAGAACTCTTTAAAGAAGTTCTTTTTCCTTTTACAAGGTGAATGCTTCAAAGCACGTGGGAGGAGTATTTCCTTCTCAGTGTTTACCTTTCAGAGGTGAGGAGTTCATAGACATTTCCCTGTTTGTACAGTAGAATCTAATCGTTGGCTTTGAGGCAAAGGCTCTCCTCACTGCTGTTCTGTCAGGAGTTTCCCGTGCTCATTTTTCACTTACTGATGCACTAAAGAAGCTGTGCCAGAAACCCGAAAAAAGCTGCCTTAAATTCCTCTGGAGTATATTTCTGTCAACGTTGTATGTCACTAAAAAAAGAACGCGGTTCTGTTTTCAAAGCCTTGCTTTCTTTCACAGGTTACAAAATGTTCACTGAGTGTCCAGAAATGACAGGCAAAGTGGATGAGTGGGAAAGTCCACATATTTTCTCACCAGACATGAGTGAAGAAAGACCATAAAACAAAGTAACAGATTTTAAGGCATCCACATGGATTTATACATTCAGATGGGTATTAGTTCCTTAGTTAGGAAAATGGGGGGAGGCTTCTGCAAGATACTCAACAACATGCATCATGGTACAAAAATCAAAACAGTTTGGGAAACATATTGACATTGCACTCAGATCTTGTGAGGTGTCATTTTATACCATTTGTGACATCATTTGGTCTGCCCTAGGGAGCTCCGTGAGTGTGAGAGCAGGATTGTACAGTGTTAGTTTGGACCATTATTTTCAGGAATAGAACAATGACTTGTACTTTATTAGAATTCAAAAAAAATTGCATTAATATGGAAAATTTCTAACTTTTGAGGAAATCTGGTTTTCAAAACAGCTAAATACACATTAAAATGTAATTTGGCAAGTGATTGATATTTGTAATATTATTCAGAAAAACAATAGATAAAAAATTAATGCCAAGAATTATACATCTATACTCTAATCATGATAAATAAAAGAATGCCACACCCAGAGAAAACCAAATGAAAGAAAACACTAAAGTGTTATTTTGGAATGGCTGTGAATGATTATTTATACACTATACAAGTTTATATTTGGAAAAATAATGAAGCAGATTTCTTGTGCAATGAATACACAATCTCTGCCTGAGGAACATTATAAGCAAGAAGATCAAAACTATTTTAAGCAATGGAACAATGCATGAAAACTGAGTAAAGATAGCTGCTGTTTATTGAAAAGCTATTATATGCCAAGCACATTGTTTCATGCTGCATTCAAATGGTCTTGAACTCAGACAATACTCTTCAAAGTGAACATTTTAATTTTAATTTTCACCTTGCAAAAATAAAAGTGTTAAAAGATAAAATGATATGTCCAAGGTCATACATGGTATATGGGATTGGGTGTAGGCTTTTTAAGTCTGAAGGCTTCATGTTCTTTCAGTGACATCAGAAAGCCTCCTCCTATGTCCAACCAGTCTTCTCACTGGCCAAAGGCAAATGCCTGCATTAGAGGCCTTTTGTCACCTGACCCCAGCTAACTGTCTTACATTACATCATCTCATCTCCAGTCAAACCAGTGATTCTGTATCTCCAGGCTCACTTTGTACACTTCCACATTCAGCCCCTTTCTGCACTGAGGGGGCCTCCAAGCTTGTCTATCTTGGTACAGCTGATTTAAGATATCCAAAACCATAAAAATCCCTGGACCTTGCCAGTTTGCTGGATTTGTGTCTACATTTTAACTTTTATTGATTCTGTTATTCATTGAGCATCTGCTTTTAGGCAGCTCTTATTTTCTATCATATCATAATTCAACTGGAATTTTTTTTCTTATGGTCAAGCATGTATATTTTATTTAGTTTTACACTTTTTGTAGTGTATCATAATGGTTAAGAGAATAGAACCTGGAGTCATAAAGTCAGTGGCTCCACCATGTTTTGACTGTGTGCCTTTGAACAAGTTAATAGTATTTAATTTCTCACATTGTAGTTTTCTCATCTGTAAACTGTGGCTAATAATACTATAAATTTATAGATTTGTTGGGAAGTAAACAACATAATAAATGTAAAGTAAGCATTGGTACATTTGTGAGACAATGAAAAACCCAATAAACATTATTATCATTAATCATAATATTCTTATTAACAAAAATAAGCACAGGAAACTATATAATAACCAGAGAGTGACCAAACTTAACTAAAAACATCACATGTCTATTCAAATCTGTTTAGATCTTTTCAACATGCATAAATATCTTTGTTTTATTAAAGAATAATTTACATTTATTTTTACATCTATATTACTTAACACAGTACTAAATGTTTATAAAGCACCTGATACAACATTAGCAAAATGCATATGAATCAATGTGACCACTCTCAAATGATAACCAAAGTAAGAAAAAGAAAAAGAAAAGAACAGATAAAAAAAACCCCAAGAAAATCAGAACTTTCAAAGTAACATTATGGTTGGTACTGGAGCACTCATAGACTTAAAAATTGAGGCAAACCTGTGCAAATAAACTTAACAATTATAACTGGTTTTTTTTAGTGCTATAGTCTTTTTAAACTAACAGTTCATTATGGAGTGAGTCACAAGGAAACAGGTGGGACTCAGCTGATTTACTTATTTACCTATTGGTCAGTAACTCACATACATATTTCTTGGGTCTTGGGTAATTATCATTTGTGACTGATGTTTCCATGCTAATATTCTAAAACATTTCCAAAGACTCAGAAGTTTAATGAGGCAAGCCCATTTCTTATGACCGTTACTGGAGAAAATAAATGACTTGACTATACACTAAGCCTCTGCATGTACTCTTAAGTGGTGCCCTAGTAGCTGAAATTCAGTTTCAGCCTCAAAATTTAATAAAGTTACAGGCAAAGCAATTCTGTTTTAGTGGCACTAAAGCAAAGATGCCCAGTGTCCCAAGAAGACAAGGAAATAGCTTTGAAATGTCTAGGCTCTCATCTTCCCCCTGCAGTTGGATCTGTGTGGGTACATTCTGCTTGAGGCTTATGCCTGAGGTTTGGCTCTGCAAATGGGAGAAGGAAGGTGACAAATTTAGGTTACAATCTTGAGTAACGAGGGCAATCAATCAACTCTCCTGGCTATTACTAGAAACAGTGAAGTTTTTAAAATACCAATTTGAATTGCAGGAGGTTCTTACAGTGATAGACATGCAAGGAGCCAGAAGCTACTGTGCCTTAACTCCTACATGTGTCTGAACTCCACTAGTTGTGGAACAGTCTTTCACATATGCAATTGTTATATTGTTCAGAATTGCTTCCACTATTCCTACTGATGAGCAGAATGCCAATAACATAATATGTGCAATGGTAA
Organism: Saccopteryx bilineata; assembly: GCF_036850765.1. NCBI lineage: Eukaryota > Metazoa > Chordata > Mammalia > Chiroptera > Emballonuridae > Saccopteryx > Saccopteryx bilineata. The sequence goes on from NC_089494.1 coordinate 150,165,298, forward strand.
GCAATATACACACAATGCCTCAGTATGGAAAAATTCCACTGAAAAATGCCCCCTAAGCAGAAGACATGGGTTATTCTAATCAATAAGATGCAAATGCATACATATGTTGCCTACAGGAGACTCACTTCCGATCCTAAAACACACACAGTCTGAAAGCAAAGGGATGGAAAAAATATATCATGCAAATGAAAACAAAGAGTAAATCTGGGGTAGCAATACTTTTATCAGACAAAATTGACTTTAAAATAGGGCTATAATAAGAGACAAAGAAGGACCCAATAATTCAATTTCTGGAGATTTATCGGAACAAATCCAAAACACTAATTCAAAAAGATGTCAGTATTACTATGTTCATTGCAGAATTATTTATAATAACCAAGATATGAAAGAAGATGAATAGATGGATAAAGAAAGAAATTAAATCTTGCCATTTGTGACAACATGAATGGAGTTAGAGGGGATTATGCTAAGTAAAACAAGTTCAACAGAGTAAGACAAATACAAATGATTTCACTTATATGTGAAATCCAAAGAAAAAACAAATGAACAAATAAACAGAAACAGACTCATAGAAAAAAAAATTTTTTTTGGTTGCCAAATGGGAGGGTGTTGGGGGATGGGTGAAAAAAGGGAAAGGATTAAGATGTGCAAATTGCCAGTTATAAAAATAATCATGGGAATGTAAAGTACAGCATAAGAAATATAATCAATAGTATTGTAATAACTATATATGGTGTTAAATGGGCACTGGACTTAGAGTGATCATCTTATAAGTTATATAAATATGTAATACTGTATTTTACATTTGAAAATATTATAATATTGTATGTCAACTGTAATTGAAAGATAAAATAATTAAAAATAAATAAAATAAAAAGTATAAAAAGCTATGAAAAGACACAAATGATTTAATAAACCATGCCAGCTCATTCTCTCTTTAACTGGAGTGATCTTCCTATACTGAGAATTTGCATGACACCCATTCCATGATTTCTCATGTCTTCAGGACATGTTACTATGTTAATGTGGCATAGGAAATGTTCTCTTGGCTCTGACTACTTTTTACCTCTTCATCATCTGGAGTTTAATCTCTTCCACCCATCTGCTCTTCACCCTCTCTTCTCTTGTCTACTGATTACTGACAGGTCTCCTGTGTGCCCTTTTCCGGTGTGCCTCCAGGCCTTGATCAGTCTTGAGGACTTCTCTGTGTTAGCTGGTTCTTTGCCAAGCCCATTCCTTTCTCTTTGCATCAACTTCTTTCTGAAATACCCTTTTGGATGCCATCCCTCTGCAGTCTTTCCTGTGCACTCCTTCCTCTCAAGAATAATTTAGATTTTTCTCCCAGATATTCCTGTAGCTCTATTTCTTATAGAGATATAACTGACATATAACATTGTATTAATTTCAGGTGTACAACATAATGCTTTCATATTTGTATATATCACAACATGATTACCAGAATAAACTGAGTTAACATCCATCACCATACATAGTTTCAAATTTTTTTCTTGTGATGAGAATTTTTAAGATTTATTCTCTTAGGAACTTGCAAATATGCAATAGAGCTTTGTTAACTATAGCCACCATTCTGTACATCCCCAGGACTTCCTTCTCTTATCCAGGTGTTTCCACATTGGGAGCAGAGGGAACACTGCAGGGGCATGTGAGAGCCTGGGTGGGGTGATGGGGTGGGGCATCTCATTCAGGGAAAGTGGCAATAGTGAGATTAGGGAACGAAGAGCTCTCTCCCTCCCTGCACTCTCACTGGCACCTGCCCTTACCTCACCGAAACCATTTTGGGCAGTGAGTAGGGTGAAGAATGGGGGAGTGTGGGAACTCCCAATTAGTAAAGAACTTTTTAGAGCTGAGGTGAAAAAAAGAATAAACAAGGAGAAAAATGTTATTCTATAACAATGCAGGGAAATGGAGTGTTTCTATGTAGAGCCACATTTTTATGATGACATTTTCTGGAGTGTTACAAGTGAGGGGACAGATGAATAACTCACATTTTATAGGTTTATAACCTATAACCTAGGAAGTTTTTAAGTGCAGATGCCTAGACTTTACACTATGTTTTTGATTCAACAGGCAGTGGGGCCTAAAAATCTGAATGAAAAATAAATACCTTAGGTAATTCAAACATAGCTGGTTTATGTCCCAAACTTTGAAACACATTGACTCTTTCTGTTTTTGTGATGCAGAAGTAATTTTTTAGTCTAAAATAGTCAAATGACCAATGCTTTTTTTAATGTGTGAAGTTACTGTCTATTAATTAAATGATAGCATTTAATTTAGATGTTCTGGCAACAAAAGACCTATTTTTGCACATCTAAAGCAGATATCATTTATCTTATTGGTGAACATTCTATGGTAATGTTTGGCCTTTTCTACAAATAATTGGCATTGTGACATTCTTCTATCTTCATTTTTTAATAAATTAATATGATTTTTTTCTCCCTATTTCAGTTTCCTATTGAATCTGTTACTGCCTGTTAAATCAGGTTCCCTTCACGCAAAGACTGAGGCTGCTCTTGTTAGATTAAACATTCTTCTATCTGGCCCAGATTTCAGCTCATTTACTTAGTTATATCATTGGTTGGGTAGGAGAAATTGCCAGGATGTCACCCATTGGGAAAATCAATTCACGAGAGAAGAGCAAGTGTTATGCTTTTGGCTATAGAGCATCTCTTTCTTTCTTTGAGCATATCTGTCTCAGCACACCTGGGTATTCCTCCCCAGGGCTACGAAGAAGTTTGGATTGCCCTGTTCTTAATTAGCGACATCCTTTCCCCTTATATAACAGGTGAACATGACTCATTCTCTTGTATGTATTCCTAAGAGAGAGACACACTGAAAAAGGACACATTATTGCAAAGTGAAGAGGAGGCCAGTGGTGAAGTGCTTGAAAGATAATTCCTCTCTATTGTTCTAGGAGGTTTTTAAAACAAATGTTTCTTATAATATAATCTAACATCCACTAGGAGTTAGAAATGCTCTTGTTGTGTGAATTTAGATATTTCAAAGAAACATCCCTAACTTCTGATATTTAGTATCTCTAGCTTTGCCACTGGTTTAACTCAGTTGGTCTTTATCTATGTGTATGATATCTTATAAAGAACATAGCATATACAGGCTCCTTTGGGTCTATAAAGTTTCTGAAATTTGTGTATATGTATACACAAATCTGCCTTCGTGTGAGGAGTTCTTAAATTGTATAAGTTTCTCTGTGGAGTATATGATACCAAAAAAAAAGATGAAGAATCATTGAAATAATGGATCAACATGTTGGCCTATAAAAATTAATCCCATGTTGTGTAGCAATAGTTTTCAAGGGGACTCAGAGTTAATTTCCAAAGGAAGCTAAACTTAAAAAGGAAGATTCTTCCTCCACAGGAGACCTCTCATTAGAAAGAAGTGCAATATGTTTTCCACCCCTTGAGCCTAAGGGGCTATGTATCTCTGAATTAGATTCTGTGAAGTGGTCTGTGATCATCCACATGAACCAATTGCAGGGAGTTTAATTGTAATTAACTCTCACACTCAATTTTAAAATTTAACTTTTTAAAGCACATTTGACTATTGGTGAGTTTTTAAGAATTGAGAAAGAATCTGGATAGTAGAAAGATATAACACATAAAAATTTCCCCCACCCCTCTCCTATACTTATAAAGCTTTCTGATACAAGAATTCCTTATTCTAAAAATAATGCTATATTCAAATGAGAAGGTTATTGGCTCTTTTGTAAAGGAATAAAATTTCAGATGGATGTTGGATTTAAATGAGTGATTTTATATATCCCTTAAAAGTTTTTCATTATTATTTATTAGCTGAGTTTACTAAGTTTGGCCTTAACAAAATCATCTGGAATACCCTATAGAATTTAGGTTACGCTAAAACAACATGCTTCAGCATTTTTCTTATATCTAAATGGAAATAATAATACTATTTTTTGCATGGGATTCAAGTGAGAATATAATGCATAACCTAATCACAATGTTTAGAAATGAGCCTGCTTCATTTTGGTTCAATGTATATTTGCTATGATTATATTATAATATCCACCAAATTAAAAAATTGATAAATTAAAACAATGAAACACTTGAATTAACAGTTATCTTTCATGCTTTGTATTGGGTTTGAGTTTTTAACCCCTTGCCAGATTTCAGACAGAGTGACTTCTGGCTAAATAAATGTTGATTTCATATTTTTCTGGATTCTTTCTCCTAACCTTAGAGACTTAATCTGTCCTGAATTCAATTTCTTCAGAATTCTATTCCTTATAGTTCAGCAGTTTTTAAAAAATTGTCATCAGTATTGCTAAACATTTTGTGCTATTCTGTAAGCCATGATAAATTTTATACTTTTCAGATAACATTTGCATTTTCTTAAGGCTTCTTGGAAAATTTGTTTATTGGAAGAACAGACTTGACTGAGAGAAATTTGAGACACATTGATAAAGTTATTTTAAAGACCAATATGACTTTCTACCTTAGGACTTTGTAGAAACACTATTCTGACCACCCATGGAAATAATGACCACACACTGCAGAGACATAAGGGTCAGCTGTTAGCTCCAGTCTGCCTGGATTTTATATCCCAGGTCCAACTTACAAGCTGAGTAACCCTGAACAAATATTTATTTTCAAAGAGTGTAAATTGTCTCATCTCTAAAAAAAGAAGAAAAACATAGAGTACCTACATCAGAGGGTTTTTATAAGAATTAAAGCTAATATAACACAAAGCACTTAGAATAATAAGAGATGATGCATGTGCTTATATGTGTTTTGCTCTCATTATTTGTAGAACAATCCTAATTTCAGTTTTCTTTTCACAAAATACATTTCTAATCAGAAACTAATCTTTTGTCAAACCAAGTATCTTGATTCTGAGTTCAGATTTATCAGGACATTTTTCTATATGAAAGTTTGTTTTTGTTTTCATCTCTTGAATTCAGATGAAAAGCTTAGTTATAACTAAAGTCATTATAACTTTTACCCCAACATTATGCAATGCACTCATTATTCAATAAAGTATGGATACATTATAATCATTTTTTAATATAACAAAAATATTTGATACTGTGTTTCTTCATATCATCAGAATGGGCAATAAACAGATGTATTTCCACCTAACAGAAACTGATATTAGCTAAGAGTCTAATGGGGCTTTTTATAAAGCAATATCAGCATGAAAAGTAACAAGAGCAAACCAAATTCTCCTGACATTCTATTACATCTCAACATGGGTGCAACCAATTTCCTCAACTCACAAGTTTCTCTCTCAATTTATTTCTCCTATGCCTTTTCCCCTTGTCTTTCTTCTTCATTTAGAAAGATGAGACAAGTGAAGATAAATTACTTGCCTAACAGTTTAACTCAAATCAGATAAAACTATCCACTTATATGAAAATTGTACCACACCCCAAGTTTATGTCTCATCACAGCCTCTGAAACACTTCTATGCCTAAGTTGTCCACTTTCTCCTTTCTAAGGAATGCAAAAAATACTAGGTTTTTTTTGTAGTGTCTTATAACTATGACTTAATGAATTGAGCTACTGAAGTAATTTGTAACTAAATTCTGAAACCCATGATGGCATGTAACATAGCATGTTTCTAACAGGTATTAAATATTCACATGTGAAAAAGAAGGGCCATTGTGGTTACTCTATTTTGGGTTAAATTACAGACCTATCAATCTTAATGCTGCAGAGCATGAAATCAGGAAGTGTTTCTCCTTGTACAGAATATAGTATTGCACAGTTAGGTGTGTTTTGCAAGAAATGCTTCTGTATGGGAAGAAAAGATGGAAAGTAGAAGACACAACTACAATAAATTTAATCAACTTTCCAATTATGACTTTCGTGTAGCTCATATCATGGGTTTTTAATCTTTGCCCTGGGGCACTGAGACTGATGAATCACACTCAACGCTTTCTCATTTCTCTTATGTGGCTATCATTTACATTGTTCACATGTATCTTCGTGATAATATGACAACATAGAAATACCCAGTCCATAGTACGTGTACCTTAGATTTTTGGTAGTTGTTGTTCTTGTTGTTTTACTAACATGAGAGAGAAGAAAAGGATGAAAAAAGTAATTTGATGGCTAGCCTTTTAGCCAAGTATTTTGTAAAGATGGAAGATTAAATCTTATTACCAAACTGAGGAACTGATTTTTTTTTAATTTGTTTTGTTATTAGAGTTGTCAACTGATTGACTCATAGCTGGGCATCTTTTTGGGATAAAAACTGTTAGCACATTAAGTACAAAACCAGTCTTTTTATGACAATGCTTTTGGTGGCTGTTATTTAAAAGAATGACAAGAGAAGCTCCAGACCTAAGCTATCAAATACAGTCCAAGTGATTAACAAGCACTGAAATGTTGCTCATCTAAATTGACATACACTGTAAGTGTATATTAGCTATAAGATCTCACAGACTTAGTTTGAAAGATATCTCATTTATATATATATTGTATGGTAAAGTGATAATATTTTGGCTACATTGTATAAAATAAAATTCCATATTAAAATTAATGTATTTTTTTTTTTACTTTTTAAATGTGACTACCTAGAAAATTTAAATTTATACATGCAGCTCACATTTGTAACTTGCATCATATCTCTGTTGGACAGAGGCACTCTATTCCAAATGATCTAATTCAGCAGTTCGAAGTTCCAAGTTAACAATCTGAGCTGGAACAAGCACCAAAGAATGCTTCTAAACATGAGTACAAGTCAGAACATCATCTGTATTCTTGTATCTGGAGAGGAACAGAGTGACTTACTCCAAAGGACTTCCTTGGTGAAAGTGGTTCACATTTTCCAGATGTCACCTGTTGAATATGCACATAATCAGAAAGACTGATTTTTTTAAAATTAAAATTCTGGAGGCAACATAACTCTGGTGAAGATATGAGTCTTCCTGACATGCAATGCCATTAGCTCATGGTAAGAGAATTGCTTGGAGGCGATCATTAGACAATGATGAATTGAGGGTGTGTATGTCTCTATGTGCGTGTGTGTGTGTGTGTGTGTGTTTGTGTGAGTGTACTCAGGTGTGCCTGAGATTCCTTGTAAATACTCCACAGATAAAAAAAAATCAGGGGATTTATCCATTAAGTATTGACACTGAAAGTCATTTTTAAAAGTGATACAAAGTGGGATAACTAAGGACTCATTTGAATATTAAGATTCAATAATCAGGTAACTTAAGTTATATTATATTGAAATAATTTTTAAATTAACGTTTGATTGTCAGAGTTCAACTGAAGTTGAACAATTAACTGGAATCATTTTTTAAACATTGATGCAAATATTATGTAATACCTAGATTTGGAATGCCAATCAATCAAGTGATATTTGACCGATACAATGGGCAAGGACGTCAGATATGATGGCAATTTTAGGCGATTACATTAACTAGTCAAGATTTTATGTTCAACATCATTTAAAATGCCCATGAGAAAATTCTTACACAGATTATATCCCATAGAACTTTAGAAAGTTTAATAATCAATATTCCTTTATAACTTTCAACTTGTACCTGTTTTAAAGATTTAATAGGTGACTCTTATGTTTTTCCATAAACTCCCCTGAATTTCTTTACCATAAGTTTTGAAGTTTTGATTGCTATTTGGGAGGAGATTAAAACCTTACCATAAAACACTAATAGTAAAAAAAAAAAAAGGAAAGATACACGGCATAAAAGCAAAAATCCTGAGCAATGGACAGACTTTGGGAGCTGTGAGTTCTAATTGCAGTTTGATGGTAGATGCAATAGTTCATTATTTTTCTTATCTATAAAAGGTTGATAAACTTTGTTATCTAATTCATGGGGCTTTTGTGAAAGAGAAATATTAATAACAAAGCCTCAAAATATCAAAGCATTTAGCACAAATAAAAGTTCTATATAAGCCAGCAGAAAAGCAGTGTTTGATGAAATGAGAGGTTTTGCACCTCTGATTTATGCTCCAGTAAGATGTAAGATACTGTCAGAGGAGGTTATTAAAGAGAGTCAAGAATCATTACTTCTGGAGTTGACATAATTATGAGTGAATTCAGAGAAGAAAAGTCTACTTTAACTGTCAAAAATTAGTTGAGAGAAAACCATTCTCCCCACCCAAGTTATATACATTAGAGACTGATACATAGTTTTTGATTTTTAATTATAAATAATAATGATAGTAATATGTTTCATGGTCCAAAATCCCAATAGATTCAGTAATACAAGATACTAGTATATTGCAGTATGGTAAGAATAGAAACTGTAAAAAATGTTCTAACATGATGCTATAAAATATTTATGCTTTACTGGAAACTCATGAATAAAGACTGAGAGACAACTAGGGAAAACAATATAGCAACCAACTAAGCAATTATAACTGAATTTATAGCATGGACTGACATTGTACAAAAATTGTGAGCAGTTCTGATTTAGACAAGGAATCATGGCGTAAGGCCATTAAAAAGTACAAAATAGCACATAAGTAAATATAAACTAGTGTAGAAATATCAAATGGTGTGATACAAAAATGGGGAGAATGTAATGTAGGAGAAGTGAGAATAACATTTAAAAGACCCAAGGTAAGAGAGAATGTGATGAGATTCAGGAACTGAAGAAAGCTCAGCCTTGGCTCTGTGCTTAGTGGGAGAGTGGCACAGGGGAGCGCAAAGTGTCTTAGAATCAGAATTCCTGGATACGAGATCAGGCTTTTGTTCTGAGACTTGGTAAAGCTTTGGGCAGAGATCTCTTCACCAAGCCTAAGTTTCATCATTGGTACAATAGGAAAAGTAAAAGTCTTCCCTGCCCACTTTAAATTTAAATTTTGGGATCAAACTAGGTGATAAGTAGTTGAAGTGGCAGAGCTAGCTAATGAAAGGAATGGAAAGAAGCTCAGGGCTGCAGGGGCAGAAGCGATACAGTGGTAAACAGTAAGACACTGGAGAGTGGATATGGGCCAGGTCTTGTAGAGCTCTGGATGTCCTGCGATGGAAGTCACACATTGTCTTGTCTTGGCAATTACAGGGAAGCATTAAAAAATAAAATCAAGCTGGGAGAGGACATAATTGGATTTGCATTTTGCTATTTACAAGGACCACATGCCCAGCAGGTTAGAGGGTAGGCGACAGATAGGTTAGAACAATGGGTGAGAGATCAGTAAACTGGTCATTGCAACAATTTCAGTGAGAACATGAATTGAAGCAATTACATTTGTGACATACAGGGGAGGATGACCATATGAGCTCTTCTCAGGGAAGCAAAGGTTAAAAGTGGATGCAGTAGTGAAATTGGGGCACCTATCATGCCCCAAACTTTTGTGTGGACAGGTTGATGAATACAAGAGAAGCACACTTGCAGGAAGGGAGAGATAATGATTGCTATTTGGAACTTGTTAGGTTTGAGGGATAATAATTTTAGTGGAAGAGTAGATATAGGTGTCAGTCTGTGAAGTAGCCTACACTCAAGATTCTATAGAATGCATTGCATTTTAGCATGACAAAAAAGGCCTGAAACCTTCACACATTGCTGGTGGGAATGCAAAATGGTGCAATCACTTTGGAAAACAGCTTGTCAGTTCCTCAAAATGTTTAATATAGAGTTGCCAGTGATCCAGAAATTCCTCCCTTATGTGTCTGCCCAAGAGAAATGAAAACATATATCTACACAAAATCTTATACCCAAATGTTTATAGCAGCATTATTAATAATAGTTAAAAATAAAAACAACTCCAATGTCCATCAGCATAAAGAAGCAAAGTGAGTTATATCTACTCCATGCAGTATTATCCAGCGATAAAAAAAAAAAGAATGTATGTTACAACATAGATGGACCTTGGAAACATTATGTCAAGTGAAAGGAGCAGTCATAAAAGAACATATATGATATGACTTCATTTAGATGAAATGTCCAGAATAGGCAAATTCACAGAGACAGAGAGTAGACTTGTGGTTGCCTAGGACTGGGAGGTGGGAGAAAATGGAGAGGGCTGCTAATGGGTTTGAGTTTTTTGTGATGATAAAAGTGCTTTAAAGCTGATGATAGCCTGACCTGTGGTGGCTCAGTGGATAAAGCGTTGACCTGAAGTACTGAGGTCACCAGTTCAAATCCTTGGGCCTGCCTGGTCAAGGCACATACAGGGAACAACTACACTGAGTTAAAGCTGATTATGATAATGCTGGCACAACTCTGTATATAAACATACAGAACTGTATACTTTAAATTGTGAGTTTTAGAGTATGAATTATATTTCAATAGAGCTTTTAAAAAAATAAAGGCCAATTAAAATATTGTGTATTATGTAAAACATCTTCCATTAATGTAATAGATAATACTAGGTTAAAAAACCCAAAAAATAAAATGAAAAAAGAAAAGGCCACTGCTATATAGGTAGGTAGGTGCATGATTCCTTTGCCTTCTATTTAGCTCAGGCAGTAAAAACACATGATTCAGGTGAGGGGACTTTTGCTTTTGTCAACACGACAGTTTACTCTAATAGGCAGACCTTCCAGCTCTAATATATAAAAATGCTGAATAAAATTCAACAAAGCATTTTTAAGATGTCAACTGAGTTTACAGAAAAGACAAGAATCCTTTAGGGGTCAGATGTTGGAACTAAAAGTGTTGTTTAAGCGGGTGAGCAACCTAGGAGGGCTGGTTCCAATAACAACGTAGGGATGGATTTTACTGCCTTTACTAGGTGGCAGGTTAGACCTTGTGAAGAGGGAGCTGTAATGCAAGCCCAGCTTAGAGCCAGATTTCTGAAGGACTACACACATAGAAAAAAAATCTACTCACTAACATGAAACAAAAAGATACATAAATCTTAACTCTTGTTTTCTAGACAGAGCCAAGTTCTCTTGTAAGCAATCAGAATGCCAGTCTTATTCCTTCAGTAAGATTGAATTTTGGATAACTTGCTGAGAAATTACCATAAAATTGGTTCAAAGCCAGTGCTATTCCTGGGACATCTGGAAGAATCAGACCCAAAATAGCTCTAGAAGGACCCTCCCCAATCTAGGCAGTTGGGATTTACTGCAGAACAAAATCCTACTGAAGATGAGCTTACAAACAATGAAACAGACACAAAAAACCAGTCCCTTCCAATCAAGAGTCTATCCATTCAACAAACAAGAATATTACTTCTTTACTTCTGAGAACTTGACATAGTAAAATCATATTAGAGAGAAAGTGTACAATAGAAATCTTCAAAGTGATGAACTGTTAGGCAGATTAAAGATTAGAGGCATACATTTTAACATAGATCTTTTAAAAAGTATTGAATCTTTTCCTCCCCTTTTTCTTTCTCTCTCTCTTCCCCTCCCTCAGCCATGGCTTGATTGCTCTGAGTGCATCACCGTGGTGCCGAGGATGGCTTTATGGTGCTGCTACCTCAGGCACTAAAAAGAGCTGGGTTGCAGCATGGCCCCAGATGGGGGTTGCCAGGTGGATCCCAGTTGGGTCACATGTAGGAGTCTGTTTCTCTGTCTCCCCTCCTCTCACTTGGAAAAGAAAGGAAAAAAAAGTATTGACTCTTAAAAAATCATATTCTTCAGCACGTTACCATCTATTTATAGAGAGAAGAATAATAATGGAAATTAGGATAAAAATAATAAAATGAAATAGTAACAGATTCTTTTGTGGGCTGAAGATGCTAGCAGGCCATGACCTAAGACACTATTGTATAAAAGAAGTACACAGGCTTTAGCCAGGTGGTTTCTGTTTAGACTTCAATGCTGCCACCTAATTAACTGGGTCCTTGGTTAAACAAGTTACTTAATCATTCTGTGCCTCAGTTTTCTCATTTCTAAATGACAGTTAACCACAGTACCTCCCTCACAAGAGTATGGTGAAAATAAAGTGCTTGCCACACGCCTTTAGTAATTGCAGTGGCTGCTGGGAAGTGCTGCCCAGACTCTCCCCAGGATTGGAGGACTTCCTCTCCAGCTGCTAGGAGTGCTGCAGACAGGAAGCCCTAAGTGGGCAGCCCCTTTCAAGAACTACCTCATTTGAAGACAGAGGCTTCATTCAAAGTTACACTTACTTCTTGGGATGGCCTGGATCTAATTCGTGAGATTGAAATGGGCTGACTTCTGTTCGTGGTGGAGATTCCTGTGCGGAAGCAGCTTCACTCTGCTTGCCACGGGGAGGCGCCACAGCTCAACTTCTCACCCTGCTCCCTCCTGCTTCTTTCTCTTCCATTCCACAAAAGTTGAACTCAAGAGTTCTCCCTAATAATGTTTCTGCAATCTAATCTCTGCCTCAGGTAATCTCTGCTTTCTAGGAAGCCCAACACGTGGCAGCTGTTACTAGAGTATGAGACATATGGTTAATTCAATTCTCTAAACCTAAGATCCAAACTTTTACAAAACTATGTAAAGTGAGGGAGAAAAGAGAAAATAAGACAGGAAAATGCAGGGAAAGAGCAAGCCACTAAAAAAGAACTAACCAGAACTTTTGATATATATATATATATATATATATATATATCCATGACATTAATTAATACCCAGTAAGCGAAATAAACAATGACCTAGATGCAGCTGAAGAAAGAAATTAACTGGAAGAGAATAAATATATTACCCAGAATGTAGCACAGAGAGTTAGAAAATTTTAAGAGGCATGAGAAAAGAAGAAACTCTGATATGTGTCTGTAAGAAAAATAGTTCCAAAAAAAAAAGACTAGAGAATGGGAAAGAAAAAATACTGAAAGATAATGGCAATAACTTTTCCAAAGTGATGAGAGTTACAAATCTTTAGAATAAAGAAACACAGCAAGTCCCATGAAAATACATAAAATGCCCTGGGCCATCTAAGGGTTAAGCTGTAGCACACCAACAAATAGATCTTACAAGCACTTTGAAGGAAAAGATTCATCTAAAAAAGTTAAATAATTATACTGACAACAGACATCTCAAAAGTAACAGTTCAGAAAACAGCAGAAAGACCACTTTGTCGATTTCAGAAAAAATTACTGTCAGCTCAAAATTCTATATCTAGCGATTCTATTTTTTCAAGACTGAGGGAAAAGAAAGACTTTCTCAGACTGAGAGACTACTTGCAGGCCCACCTCAAAGGTCTATTAAGAATGATTTTGGTAGGCCCTGGCTGGTTGGCTCAGTGGTAGAGCGTCGGCCTGGTGTGCGGAAGTCCCGGGTTCGATTCCCGGCCAGGGCACACAGGAGAAGCGCCCATCTGCTTCTCCACCCCTCCCCCTCTCTTTCCTCTCTGTATCTCTCTTCCCCTCCCGCAGCCGAGGCTCCATTGGAGCAAAGATGGCCCGGGCCCTGGGGAGGGCTCCTTGGCCTCTGCCCCAGGCGCTAGAGTGGCTCTGGTTGCAACAGAGTGACCCCCCCCCCCCGAGGGGCAGAGCGTCGCCCCCTGGTGGGCGTGCCGGGTGGATCCTGGTCGGGCGCATGCGGGAGTCTGTCTGACTGCCTCTCCCTGTTTCCAGCTTCAGAAAAATACAAAAAAAAAAAAAAAGAATGATTTTGGGAAGAAATTTAACTGAGAAAAGAGTTGTGGGCTGACATGCACTAAGTAATTTCGATCAAAGAAATTGGTTCTCATATAGGTAAATTTAAATGTGCTAACTATAAAACCAATAATGATAAAACAGCATAAAATAACAATAGTAGCAGCAACAATTACAATAATCATGACTTATTTCAGAGGGTTAAAATTAAATAAAGACAAATAGACCAATGTAAAAAGAAAAGAGAAGATAGAAGCAAAATATATGTAAAATATTTATATTATATATATTGCTTATATATTTATATATACTGCTTATATGTATATATATCATACACATACATACCTATATGTATATATGTGTGCATACATCATACCCATGCACACATGTAATATATAACATATGTATATATATATACATATGTGTGTATGATAGATATGTGTAATATATATAGTATAGATGAGTTTTTAGTATATGACACAGAGACTATTACAAATTATTAAGGAATAGCTAGACTATTTAAGTAGTTTTGGGATAATTAAAATAGAGAAACATCTCTACCTTACAATTAAAGACCTAAATATGAAAAAACAAAGCTTTAAAAGAAACTTAGGTAAGACCATGTTTATGATATTGTGTGAGGAAACAAATTCTCGAGCAAGATTCACAAATTAAAAAAAAATATTTTAAAACTATTGAGATAATTGAACCATTCATCTTGCTACAAACTTAAAAATGTCCTAGCGTGCGGAGGACCCGGGTTTGATTCCCGGCCAGGGCACACAGGAGAAGCGCCCATTTGCTTCTCCACCCCTCCGCCGTGCTTTCCTTTCTGTCTCTCTCTTCCCCTCCTGCAGCTAAGGCTCCATTGGAGCAAAGATGGCCCGGGCGCTGGGGATGGCTCTGTGGCCTCTGCCTCAGGCACTAGAGTGGCTCTGGTCGCAACATGGCGACGCCCCGGAGGGGCAGAGCATCGCCCCCTGGTGGGCAGAGCGTCGCCCCATGGTGGGCGTGCCGGGTGGATCCCGGTCGGGCGCATGCGGGAGTCTGTCTGACTGTCTCTCCCTGTTTCCAGCTTCAGAAAAATGGAAAAAAAAATACTAAAAAAAAAAAAAAAAAATGTCAGCAACAGCTTAAAGGAGAGAAAAACTGAACAGCTAATAAACAAATTAAATTATGTTCATTTTCTACATTAACCAGAAAAATGTAAACTAAAACATGCCATTCTTTACACACACCACATTGGCAACCTCAGAAAAGTCTGGCAATTTCAAGTGTTGTTGTGTATATGGTGAAAGAGATTGCCTCTTGTGTTTGAAAGGGCTGTACATTAACACCTAAGAGATCAATTTTGCAATACACAGTTAAGTGGAAGATGTATATAATTTTTCTTTTTGCCTCAAATTTTACTGCTAGTTATTTTCCAAAGAAAAATGCTAAGAAATATACAGAAGAAGATATGTAAAATCTTAAGTATTGCAGAGTAATAAGCAATAGCAAAGAAAGAAAGAGACATCTAATTGTCCATCAATGGTGGAAGCTTCATTTTATAATCCTACACAGGGTGAAAATATATACAATAGCCCTACATGAATTAATAGGGAGAATTGTAAAAAACATGATGTCAAGTGGAAAAAAGAAAGTTTTGTAAAGAATATGTATGATTTGATGCTCTTATATAAGTTTTCTAACCTAGTAAACCATCTAGTGTGCTGTTTGTGAACTTATACCTGATAAAAATAAAAAAAGAATGGAATAGATAACTCTCTGTCCTAGTTATCTGGACCTGGGAGAGGGGTAAATGGGTGTGGGTGTGGATTTCTATAATTTCTTTACCTCTCCAGGAAGAAGGGAAAGAGTGGGGAGGGAGAGAAAAGTAAAGAACAAAAACTGAATCAAATGGCAAATTTAATACCTTTTCCATTTGGGTGATAGGTAAAGAGGGTTTCTTTATTGTACATACTTACATGTGTCTCAGGTATCTCATAATTAAAATGAAATTAAAGAAATTATGATGTGTAACCTTCATTACTCTGAGTTGACTGTGTTTTTCCCCATCAGTATTTCTATAATTTTTAATCTTAATCTTAGTGATCTTCACTGTGCTTTCTCTTTCCAGGTGGTGCATTTCCTTTCAAGTGTACCTTTACCATGTACAAAATCACCATGGCTTCCTTTGTAATAAATATGTTTTTTAAACAAGTAACATTTAGTTTTCATTTTAAAAACATAAAAACCTAACCCTGGCTGGTGGCTCAGTGGGTAGAGCATCAGCCTGGTGTATGGATTTACCCGGTTTAATCCTGGTCAAGGCACATATGAGAAGCAAATGGTTGTGTGCTTCCCCATCTCTCTCTTCTTCCTCTCTCTCTCTCTCTCTCTCTCTCTCTCTCTCTTCCCCTCTTACAGTCAGGATTGGTTTAAGCATTGGCCCTAGGTGCTGAGGATAGCTCAGTTGATTTGAGCTTCAGCCCCAGACTGGGTTGACAGGTGGATCCCAGTCAGGGTGCATGCAGAAGTCTATCTCTCTATCTTCCCTCCTCTCACTTAAACACACACACACACACACACACACATACACACACACACACACACAAACACACCAGTTAGTTCAGTGGTAGAGTATCAACTGTCAACCAGCATGTGGAATTCCTGGGTTAGATTTCCAGTCAGGGCACACAGGAGAAGTGACCACCTGCTTTTCAACCACTTCCCCTCCCTATCCTCTTTCTCTCTCTTCCCCTCCCACAGCCATGGCTAGGGTACTGACAATGGCTCATGGAGCTTCTGCCTCAGGTGCTAAAAATAGCTTGATTGGGAGCATGGCCCCAAGGGGACAGAGCATTGGCCCCAAATGAGTTGGGATGCATACAAGAGTTTAAGTATCTCCCTTCCTCTCACTTAAAACAAACAAACAAACAAACAAACAAAACAATCCATGTTTACTTTGTTTCCCAATTCTACATATAATATTTGTCTATTGTTCCTGGAAAATTTCCTATGATAATCACCATCTTTAGAAACATCTTCTCCATGTTGTTGCTCTTTATTCATATCAGTCATATTGTCCATTAAATCTGTTTTTAGTTTTGTTCCTTCTGGGTTCTTTCCTGTTTGATCCTTGAATTTATTCCAGGTCTGTTTTGGGATGCTATCTCTTAGTCTCCAGGTAGGCGTAATTCTTTGTTGTAGTTCTGGGTTGTTCATTATTACTTTCTCATATGTGCCTTGACTGGGGATGGGGGGGGCTAGAACAGAACGAGTGACCCTTTGCTCAAGCCAGCAACCTTGGGCTCAAGCCAGCAACCATACGGTCATGTCTATGATCCCACGCTCAAGCCAGTGACCCCTTGCTCAAGCTGGTGAGCCCATGCTCAAGCTGGAGACCTTGGGGTTTTGAACCTGGATCATCTGCTTCCTAATCCCATGATCTATCCACTGCACCACCACCTGGTCAGACTCCCACCTGTTCTTTGTAAAATAAACTCGCCCTACTGGTCAGTACGGTATCATTAAATCACACCTTTAACACAGAGTAGGACCCTCTTACTACATATGTATATATTAGCATATTTTCCCCCCAGTACGTATAAGTTAGAAGGGCTCAATTTAGAAAACAAAATGTTGATTATTACTCTACCATTGATTTACTAATTGTTTAAAATTCCATATTTTATGAAGTCAGTCTTTATGATGAAAGAGAAAAGCAGGCAGCACCTGTGCCCTCAGGGTTCTGTTTCCTAACCTGAACTTCAAAGTATCCAGTGGTATACTGTAGACATTTAATGACTATATCATTTGTTCCTATGTGAGTCAGTAGAGGTGGTTGTGATCATCCTCTGGGTGTTCCTGCAGGCCTTCTATCATAGCTGGCATGCATACTCCAGGAAGACAGTATCCCTCTATACACTTCATCTCCCCATCCACTCAGCAGTGTGTCACCACCTACATTGTTGCTTTTCTCTCTGGGATACTAACATCCTGTTTCCTAATTGCTAGCATCTATGGAATTGAACATTAACAGGAACAAAGGCTAGCATTTCTTCAGCGTGTTACAGTTATCCATAAAAGGAGAAGTGTGATAAATTACAACGATCACTGGGCAGAGGATCAGACAGCCAGGGTTTGGCTTCATTCTTTTATTGTGAAATGAAAAATCAATATCATTTTAAGATAAAATCTTAAGTCATGGAAGAAATGTCAAGCTTTCTGGAGTTTTCTATACATTTTGTCCATTTCTCCTTCCTTTTCTGTGTGTGTCCCTAAATACAGGGCACATGTGTTCACTCTCCTTTGCCCTTGGCCACACAGAAGTGGGAAGATTGGCAAGCTATTGATATACATATAAGTTTTTATTAACTCCAAAGTTGTAAGTATATAAATTCATACTACTCACAAGAAATTGTTTTTTTCTTCCTTTTTGATGTTACATATTTCTCCATGCTCCTACTAATCAGCACCCCTAGCCCCAGGGCTTTGAAAAGGTGTTATCTCTAGCCTTAGTCCTAGGATTTCCCCCCTTCTTTTTTAAAAAATATTTTATTTATTAATTTTCTTTTTAGAGAGAAAGGAGAGAGAGAGAGAGTAAGAGAGAGAGAAAGGGGGAAGAGCAGGAAGCAACAACTTCCATATGTGCCTTGACCAAGCAAGCCTGGGGTTTCCAACTGATGACCTCAGTGTTCCAGGTCCACACTTTATCCATTGTGCCACCACAGGTCAGGTTTTCCTTCCTTCTTATCTAAGAAACCTTCATAGTAGTTAATAACCTGGAGTATTGAAAGGGACCATATGGGGCCTTTTTCCTTTCCCATTAGCAGGAATATGGGTTTCACTTGTAACAAATAGAATTGGCGATCACCTCAGGTGGAAGACACAGGACGTTCACGGACTCTGCAGGCCACTGTGTCCTGTGCCCTGTGTCTCTTTGTTTGTGTCCCAACTGAACTCACAATTAAATTTACTTCTAAGGACTCCTGTAGAAATTTATTTGTCATTGTATGTGTAGCAAGGCCTTACCCCACAACAATTAAATTCTGGGGAGAAATGTCAGGTTGCTGGGAGAAGGCGCAGTTTGAGACCCGGAGGACCTGGCAGTTCCACAAACACCAGGTAGGAGGTGCCAGCTGCACTGATGCATACAAACTTGCTTGTCATTAGAGTAGCTCCATGAGGAGCAAGCTACTGTTCTGAACGGATTCCTGTCCGTTAGATAGCAGTTTATGCATTCATGAATGGTTGGTTCATGATCTCTAGTTAATATTGTATTTAAAACAAAGAAAGGACTTTTTTTCTGTTTTAAAAGGCATTTCTACTTATTGTAGAAAATTTGCAATGCACAGAAAAACATAGAGATGAAAATTAAGGTTTGTAAATTCTTATCCTCTCCCCCAAGAGCAACAGGATTTATAGTGATAAGAGACCAATAATAAGTAATAGGAATTATCAACCTAATGCCCGGCATTGTGTGGGCATCTCAGTGAACTGGCAACTCTGGCTGCATAACTGTGCTTTTAATCCCTCATTACTGACAATACTCTCTGATATACATGCTCTAGGATCCTATAATAACCGTAATGCTAATGACTAAAACTATAATGATGTTTTAGATTTATTAGCATCATCTTAGCTCGCGTGGGCTGAGCCGCCAGAGGCACACTCTCTCCTCGGCTTGAGCGTCTCTGCCCCAGGCCCCAGCCCTCCCTTTCTCTGTTTCAAGTGAAAGCAGCCCTTGCTTAGGTCAATGAGGAAAGCGGAGTGTTCCATTCTCCATCTTATTTCCTTCAAGATCGATTATATATTTAGCCACCTTTTTGCCCAATCGTACCTTTGTTCAGCGTGTGGGTCTCATAGATGCTCTTGGGATCATTTTTCTGTCTTTAGTTGTTGAACTTGTTGAAATTTTGGGGAGAGGTATCAGGAGCCCTCCTCATGGTGCCATTTTTCTCAAAAAATTTCCTACATTATCCTATTAGCATCATCTTAGTTAATCCCCACAATAACCCTTTCTGATAGATACTGTTATCATCTTCATTTTTCAGATGAGGCAACTGGGTCCCGGAAAGGTGATATACCTGCTCAAGACCAAGTTTACAAGTTAGTGTTCAGGGAAGCTGAGATTAAAATGGGTCTTTGACCAGAATCTTTCCTTTTTGGAATCTTGATGAACATGTACTGCTTTCTTGAACTGTTGGAGCTAGAAGAAGTATCAGCAGTCACCTTTTACAAACTGCTTATTTTATAGAAGGATAGGTGAGAATCAGAGATATGAAGAAATTTTCAAAAGGAAATAGAATTAGTTAGTGACCATGATCAGCACCCTGGCATCCTGGGCTCCAGCTGTGGAAAGTATAAGCAGTGGTTCTTGCCACTGGGCAGTTCAGGAGAATAATTTTATACTAATTCTTAGACATTATTTCCTACATCTTTGTCTCTGATCATTCTATGTGACATACACAAATTCTCAGATCTCATTTAGTTTTTTTCATATGGTAAAAATTCACTCAGAAACAAAATGTAGTTTAGTCTTTAGAATGTTAAGCTTCAATTCTGAGAAACTAAATACAGTGTCTGGAAGCCAAAATTCCAATCCCATGTAAGCCATGAAATGGACTTTTGACTCTCCAGTTCCAAATGATAATATACTGCTCATGTGCAGAGGTAGATCAAAAACAGGAGAAAAGAGCTTGAGAACCATGTTTTAGTCACGGGGAGGAAACCTTTTTCTAGCTCTAAATAGATGAAAGGTAGGAGACACTTCAACCTTGGCTCTGGTGAGAGAGATCTGGGTGAAGTGTTGTCATTCAGAGTTTTATTATTTTTTGTCCATTTTTTAAAATCAACAGAGCTCCCTTTAAGAAAAAGCAGAGAGAAGGGCACAAAAGGACCAGGCAGTGAGGGAAATATTTAAAGTCACAAAGCAAACGAGCCTCAGAAACCGAGAAAAGAATTCCAAAGGAATCATGTGCAAGACACAGTAGATTATGACTTCTCCAAAGCATGTTCTGAATAGGCAAGCCTATGTTAGGCAATCTCAAGCTTTCTTCTTAAACTCCTTGTTCTCTGTTTCTGCCTCTTACCCCTTTACCTCTTACACAACATATTTCTTTAACCTCATGTTTGCATTGAAGAGTAGGGGAAAGGCCCACCAAATCTGTGGCTTACCTAAATTCTGGCCAATAGAATATCAAAAGAGAGGCCAAATATTTCCATAGGTTGGGCTATATATCGAGTGTGCATTGCCTAATACAGCTATTATATTTTCTGAGTGCAGCATGTAGGCACAGCCTTCTCTTTGTATTTAAACATTACTAGAAAAAAAAAGTCTCCCCACTTTTCCTGGGTCATGAAATTCCTTGTCTCCCTTCCCCCTGTAAGTAACAGCACCTGCTCTTTTACTGTCTGTGTAAGTTTCAATTAGACCTCTGCTTTGGAGGCATTTCATAGCTGTGAAACTTCTCTTTAAAATGTAGGGGGAAAAAATCTCTAATTATTTTAATTATTTTACTTTTTGTGTCATGCTTTATTGTTAAAGTTTAGAAATGTTTTGCAGATGGAAGAAAATATGTATTGTCAGCCAAACATGTATAATGTTACAAATGACACAATTTTTATGATTTTAACAAAGAAAAAACATCTGGGGGTTGATAAATATGCTTGCCAATAATTAAAATAATATTAGCTCTAAGACCAACTTATCTGATACATTATAATATTTAACAGGTGAAGGGAAAACCTCTAATGTTACAAACTTCAGAATCACTTAAGTGACAGAAGACTCATTGGTTTTTGGTGTTTTGTCCATTCCAGTGCTCAGGTCACTCTTATAACTTTAGCACAACTTAATGCATTAAACCTCATTACCACTAGGGCACTAAAGGCTTCCCCTCCATTTTGAATAGTTGAGGGTGGGTTGATTTTCAAAAACCCACCAAACATGTTTTCTCCTTCATGATAGTTTATCAATTTTATTATCATTCAACTAAGTAGAGTGGCCTAAATTGCCTAAGCTTCCTGAGGAATTAAAGATAACCATCATCAATAAATATTTATTGAGCACCCTTTCCATGGTTAAGAGACTGTGCCAGGCACTGTACAAAATTGGATTACAACTACACAGCTACTGCCCATAGGGGCTTGCAATCTAATTACAGACAGCCAGATGAGATAAACACAGATGACAAGCTCTGGCCAGGCAACCACATATTGTTCATCTGAGAGAGAGAGAGAGATAAAAAAGAGAGTGCACTTTATTGGGTTAAAAAATTACACCCCCCCCCACAAGCAATATCTTTTGTGTTTACCTCAATCCGAGTTTAGGAAAATGACTTTGATTTGGGTAAATGCTGGTATACGTGAAGTCTTATCCAGGAATGATATCGTGCAAGGCACACTTAACAATTTTTCTTGTTCTCTCCCTCCTTTTCTTCTTATACATGCCCAGAGCTTAGGCATCAATTCCATTCACAGTAGGAATAATTTATCCCAATAAAGTAGCCCCTATAAAAGTAACAAGGGTCAAGGCCTTCCAAATGTTCTGAGTTACAAAGGTGGTAGAGATGGTCAGTTGAGAAACAGAATGATGAATAGGGGTTAGCAAATATCTCTAATATTTAATGTCAGTAGTTCTCAAAGAAAGTTCCTTGAACCAGCATCGTCATCTGTCCAGACCTAAAGAGTCAGAACTTCTAGTGAGACCCAACAACTTGAGCTATAACTAGCTCTGCAGGTGACTGATGCTACACACCTTTAGAGAACCTCTGCTATATATGCTCAAACAGTCACAATGGATTTGAGACAACTCTGTTGCTACCCCCATTTGTTGCTAACTTGTATAAAAATCCCAAAGCAGAGGCACCCCTAGAGTGCTGTTTGGATTTGAAAAGATGTCTCTATGATTCTAGCTAAATGAACTTAAGCCTTTAACAAGAAAGGACTAGAAAAATTGGGGGTATAGGGAAAAAGTCCAACAGGCTTTCTGAAGAGACTTATTCTTTAGATGGGCTCCAATTTGCTTTTGAAAGGTCTGGGTATAAACACAGGGGTAGAAGACTTGGTTAGTTGCTGCAAGGGTATTATCCCTAATGACTGATGATATTGATCTATCAATGTAGACCTTGTAATGAAAAATGATCTCAAATGGAGGACAGAATTGCCTGCCAGTACCTGATATTAGGAATTGCAAACCTGGATGTCTCGACTTTAGAAAAAAGGCAAATGGCTAAGGCAAGCACACAAACACAACCAATCAAGAGGAATAAGAAGAATTTAATATTCTACTAGAGAAGTGAAAATATAATTGTGTGACTCTTATATAGTGTATAAGTTTATGACTTGTATATCCAAGGAAAGAATGAAAGGAAAGAGGGAAAATAGAAAAGTGTAAGGATCAGTGAGCTATTTGGGGGACAGGTCAAGAAAGTGCTAACAACTTCAAATACATTATTTGATTATATACACTATCTCATTCAGTGTTCCCTCACTTAAGTGGCTGGTTTAAGGTTACTGCAGTTTGTAAATATAGGAGCTAGGACTTGTAGTCAGGTCTGTTTGACTGCACACACCCCGTAGAATCCAAATATGTACAAAATCTCCACTACATGTGAAGCATCAAGCTAAGAATTGTAAATGCTTACTTCACTAAATCTCACAGTAATCAGGTTTTTGGTAGTTATTATTACCTCCAGTGTAGGAAAAAGTCTGAAGAATGGGGTTACTGAAACAGAGCCCTGTAGCTTACATCTTCAACTATGATTTTTTGGGGGAGTCAGACCTCCAACAGATATATAGCAATGATAGATTTTAGTGAAGGGGAACCACACAAATATAGAGGAAGACACTTTGATAAGAGTATTAGGTTGTGCTCTGATTTCTTTGTGGGGGTAGACCTTACATTATTCTGATTAGGTGTCTGAAATCTAGAAAAGGATCTTGCCTTTAATATCTCATGGAGATGATAAAGAGAACAACTACAGTCAAGCTCTTGCATTCAAGGCAGCAGAGTGTTTATAGAGCCCAGTCCTGCTCTCTCCAGAATCATTTAAGCGGCTACTTCCAATAAGGAAAAGACTGGTGGGGAAACTGACAAAGACACTAAAACTGAGAATGAACAAGCTTCATGATTTAGGATCTCAAAAATTCCTATCCCTAGTAGGGACTTGCTTCAAACTAGGAGCATTTGCAGAGACACCTGTAAGGGCTCAAAAATTATTGAGCCAATTGATACTTCTGCTTCTCAAATTACTTTTCAAGAATTATTCCCTAGGAGTAGGTAAGAACTTTTTGAAAAATAGGTCTTTAAAGTAAATAGGGCATTCTATTAAAAATTAACTAAAATAAAAAAGAATATGTAATTAATGTCAATTTAGATTAATAGAGTCATATTATTATATATTTGTGTTCTAGGATGCTCAAGAACAACATTTAATTTTCAAGTGAATGTAAAAGCTTTCCCCTTCTAATGTTTTATATAATACAATCCTAAAAAATAGTTTATTTAGCTATAATGGGCACATATATATTCTTTAATAAAACTATATATGTCACACAGCTATCCAGTTATAAAATTAACTATGCCTAGATTTACAGATTTAAGCATATACAAATATAAATGAAGACTTATTAATATTAAATACATACATTTATGTATAGCATTAATATTGAAATGTGGAGGAAAACATTAAATGTTTTCAACGTATCCTTTGTTATACTTTGAGGAGGTACATTTTAAAGATTTGTTTGCTTTGAAATACCTCAGAAAATGTATCTATTAATATAGTGCATTGGTTTTTCAATAAGGAATGATTCCATTTAAAGAAATACTGGGCCATTATGTCCTCATGACAAGCATAATTAGGAATGTCTGTCTCCAAATTTCACAAGAATAGAGAAAAAGTTGTTGTTCAGTAAAATCAAATCATGGTCTCTACCCTATGGGGTAATTTAAGCCCAGGTTGAATTGGGAAAGGGACAGGTGTAATTGGCCTAGTGTCTGCTCCTTCCAGCCTTGCAATTACCATAATAAGATCAATTCCAGAGAGGTCAGAAGCTAACGGTCAGTTTGGCTGTAACTTTCTAAGACTGTCATCAGTGGGAGAACAAGGAATTCATTTGGTCAGAAGGAAAAACTAAAAAGATGCTGGTAATTGGTCTAGTGACAGGAGTGTCTGCTGGAAGACAACAGAAATAGACAGCAATACTGAAAGATGACTCAGCAAAAACAAAGTCATGCGGAATGAATGACATTAGTGAATTTAGAATTATATCATAAATAGGCCGGAGCACTGGAGGGTGGTTAACTATTTGAAAAATATTGTGTATTGAATATAAATTCACTAAGAGATACAAACACTGGCCATTACCACTAGTCCTCTTGATTGATAAAAAGTGTCCAGGTCATCATGAAAACCTCTATGCAAGAGAAAGCTTTACCAGTAGATTTGCAAAGTGTCTAGAGACATTATTATAAAATTTCATAATAGACCACTGTGGACAAGTGTACTTTACTTTTTTTTTTTATTTATTCATTTTAGAGAGGAGAGAGAGAGACAGAGAGAGAGAGAGGAGAGAGAGACAGGGGGGAGGAGCTGGAAGCATCAACTCCCATATGTGCCTTGACCAGGCAAGCCCAGGATTTCGAACTGGTGACCTCAGCATTTCCAGGTCTACGCTTTATCCACTGCGCCACCACAGGCCAGGCGACAAGTGTACTTTAGAATGGATTCAAAAAGAGGACTCTCTTTAAGCACAAACTACTTTATTTTTCTGAAAACCAAGGCAGATGACTCTGGGGCCTGGAAGTGATCAATTCTCCAAGTGCATTATGCCAAAGGATGGGGATCGCGACCGTAACTCTTATTCTAACTGCTTTGGACCTGAAGGAATTTTTCTAGAGTCAGAACCAAGAGCCTACCAGTAACTCTTGCTGCCTCCACCCTTTCCGTTGTAGGCCTGTGTTTATCTGTTATCTTGTTCCCAGTCCTTTGCGGAAATTAAAGTCTGAAGCATTCTTTACTGATGCTTCTCCATCAGCCTTTTCCACTGAGTAAGAGTTTTTACTTAATAATTCCCTTCATGGTGCTTCTTTTTGATAACTCTCTGATGACAAACTGTTAGATGTGATCATAAAATTCAGTTCCATCATGATCTTTTACCAGTATACCACTGTGGTATTTCTAGGAGTAATTCTTCCAAAGTACCTCATGTACTGGAGGAATAAGAAATTGGCTGAGGAAGGAGAATTGGCTACTCTGATTATCGGCCCTGTTGACCACAGAAATAGTTTCCTTTTTGTTATAACATTTATACTTTGTCTCCCTACACATTTTATACTAGTCACTGAATAAATGATTCTTGAATGGATGAATGAACATTGCAAAGAGATGTCTAAATTCAGAAGGACTTTTGTGGATTAATATAGGGTGACCAATCATTGAGTGTTGCTAAAAATATTTCCTGGAAAATTTCTGTTATGATTATATACATATATACATATATACATATGATTAGATACATACATATATATATATATGATTATGTTTTTGGTAAGTAACTTATTCCAACTGGAATATAGTTGCCAGTTTTAGAATGAAACAAAAGAACAGAAAACTCAGTTAAATCTAAATTCTAGATAATCAAGAATAATGTTTTGGCATAGAATATACCTATTCCAAACAAAACATTACTGTATTTGTTTATCTGAAATTCAGAATTAATTGGGCTTCTCATTGTATCTGATAACCTCATTCTGATGATAATAGAAGATGGGCCTGGGGTAGGAGGCATGAAAACCAGTTGGGTGGGCAATAAATGGTTTGAACTAGGGCAGGAGACATGAAAATGCAAGAGGAAACAAAGGCTCAGTTTGATGAAGGGACTGTCCAAAAGATCCCAGCTAGGCAGAACCAGATTTGATCCTAGGTCTCTTCAATTTAAAAATCTATGCTTTTATCCCCAGTGGTCCATTCCTCCTATAATTTTCTTATTCACCTCCTGTTGACTCATTAAAATCGCAAAATTAGGGACTCTTTAACCAAGGAACACTGAAGAAGCCACACCAACATTGGTAGGAAAAGCGGAAACGTGGAAATGCAGAGAGGGCTGCCCAGCTCCCCGGAGCGAACGGCAGCAGGGAGAGACTCGCATGGCGGGAAGTGAGTTTAGCAGAGGGGAAAGACTCCTGAGCCCCAGGAACAAAGCCCCAGCCTGCAGCCCCAGAGCCCAGAAGAGGCGTAAGGACAGTATTTAGCTGGAAACAAGTCAGGATATTGTTTGTGAGAAAGAGTCTGATTTCTCAGACCCAGGATCCTTCTTAAAGGGCCCACGCAGAACAGCTTTCTCACAACCACTCACCCAGGGCTCCTGGGGACAGGGGGAGAGAGGAGAGGACCAGAGTAACAGGAAGAGAGTATAATCTAGGAGGCACAGGGAGAAACATTTTGGGAGATAGCCACCCTAACCCCTGGGACGAGTCACTCTCCAAAGCTAAAGTGAATATCTCCCCCAGAAACAGCAATAC
The DNA here is from genome assembly GCF_036850765.1 of Saccopteryx bilineata. Lineage (NCBI taxonomy): Eukaryota > Metazoa > Chordata > Mammalia > Chiroptera > Emballonuridae > Saccopteryx > Saccopteryx bilineata. Next base: position 150,192,286 of record NC_089494.1, read on the forward strand.
CAGCAAAGAGAAGCAGGAGAACAGCCAAACAAGCTCCCCCGTGGTATTCAGAGCAGAGTCACATAGAAGAAGGGAGCTTTTGGGTCTACAGTAGTGAGTCTTAGGGTCCGAGCTGAAACACCCCCACCCACATGGCTAAGGGCGCGCCAGAGGGCGGGCGGCAACGGGAGACAAAAGCCCGGTTCTGCTGGCAGGGGCAGAAGCCAGCTGGCCACCACTGGGCTCAGATGTGAGCTCAATCTTGCCCGACTGGGGAGAAGAAGGGGGCGTGCAAAAGCGGACAAGCTCAGCTGCTGGCAGCCTATAATCCAGCCTGCGGGAGAAGGGCGGGAACCCCAGAAAGGGTGGAGACCAGCCCCTGAGCAAGGGCAGAGGAGCACAGCCTTGCCCTGCCCCTGCAACCCAGGCTTGCGGTTTGACTTGGTAGCCGGCTCCTCCCGCGGGGGTGGAGCCAAAAGCCCAGAAGAGGCGGAGTTCTGCTACTGAGCTGAGCTTGGGCATGCAGTCCTGCCCGGTGGTAGAGCCAAGGCTAGCAGCCATTCCTCAAGTGGGCTCCACCTGCAAGGGCAGGGCGAAAGCCCGGAAATATGCGGAGACCCGCAGCTGAGCAAAGGTGCTCGCCAGTGCCCTCAGGACCAAGCATAACGTTACACACGGGGGCAGGGCAAAGGCCAAGGCCATCAACGCTTGTGCACCCGCGCACGTGATCACAGCCACTCCTGTGAAGAGAAAATGCAGAGGCAGAGAAATACAACACAAATAAACCAAGAGAAATCCCCAGAAAAGGGCCTAAGTGAATCAGATATAACCAAATTACCAGAGGTAGAGTTTAAAATAACGATTGTTAGGATGCTCAAAGATATTAGAACAACCATAGATAGCCATTATGAAAACCTAATTAAAGAGATAACAAATATAAAAAAGGACATTGAAATAATAAAAAAGAATCAGTCAGAAATGACAAATACAATATCTGAAATAAAGAATACAATGGAAGGAATTAAAAGCAGGATGGATGAAGCAGAGAGTGAGTTAGAGGACACGATAAATAAAGGCACAGAAGCAGAGTAGAAAAAAGAAAAAAGACTCAAAAAGTCTGAGGAAACTCTAAGAGAACTCTGTGACAACATGAAGAGAAATAACATCTGCATCATAGGGATTCCTGAAGAAGAAGAGAAAGAACAAGGGATAGAGACTTTGTTCAAACATATTATAGCGGAAAACTTCCTCCAATTAAGGCAGGAAAACATTTCACATGTTCAGGAAGCACAGAGAACTCCATTAAGGAGAAACCCAAAGAAACCAACACCAAGACACATCATAATTAAAATACCAAAGCTAAATGATAAAGAGAAAATATTAAAAGCTGCCAGAGAAAAAAAGACTATCACTTACAAAGGAGCCCCCATAAGGATAACTTCTGACTTCTCAACAGAAACACTTGAGGCCAGAAGGGAATGACAAGAAATATTCAAAGTAATGCAGAACAAGAACCTACAACCAAGACTACTTTATCCAGCAAGGCTATCATTTAAAATTGAAGGAGAAATAAAAAGCTTTACAAACAACAACAACAACAAAAAGAAAACAACTCAAGGAATTCACTGCAACAAAACCAAGGCTGCAAGAAATGCTAAGGGACCTGTTATAAACAGATCAAAGGAAAAAAAGAATATAGCAAAAGAGGAATACAGTTTTAAAGAAAAAAAATGGCAATAAACAATTACATATCAGTAATAACCTTAAATGTTAATGGATTAAATGATCCAATCAAGAGACATAGGGTAGCTGCATGGATAAGAAAACAGGACCCATACATATGCTGTCTACAAGAGACACACCTTAAATCAAAAGATGCACACAGACTGAAGATAAAAGGATGGAAAAAAATATTTTACGCAAATGGAAATGAAAAAAAAGCTGGGGTAGCAATACTTATATCAGATAAAATGGACTTTAAAACAAAGACCATAGATAGATATAAAGAAGTTCATTATATAATGATAAAGGGAGCAATCCAAAAGGAAGATATAACCATTATAAATATCTACGCACCTAATATAGGAGCACCTAAATATATAAAGCAGACGTTGATGGACTTAAAGGGCGAGATCAACAGCAATATTATAATAGTAGGGGATTTCAATACCCCATTAACATCATTAGACAGATCCTCAAGAAAGAAAATTAACAAAGAAACAGCAGACTTAAAGGACATATTAGATCAACTTGATTTAATAGATATCTTCAGAGCCTTTCACCCTAAAACAGCAGAATATACATTCTTTTCAAGCACTCATGGTACATTCTGTAGAATCGACCACATGTTAGGGCACAAAAGTGGTCTCAACAAATTTAAGAAGATTGAAATCATATCAAGCACTTTCTCTGATCACAATGGCATTAAACTAGAAATCAACCACAATAGAAAAAGTGAAAAACATTCAAACACTTGGAAACTAAATAGCATGTTATTAAATAATGAATGGATTAACATTGAGATCAAAGAAGAAATTAAAAAATTCCTAGAAACAAAAGATAATGAGCATACATCAACTCAAAATTTATGGGACACAGCAGAAACAGTGCTGAGAGGGAAGTTCAGGGCATTACAGGCATACCTCAAGAAGCTAGAAAAAGCTCAAATAAACAACTTAACCCTGCATCTAAAAGAACTAGAAAAAGAACTGCAAGTAAAGCCCAGAGCTAGTAGAAGGAAGGAAATAATAAAGATCAGAGCAGAAATAAATGACATAGAGGCTAAAGAAACAATACAGAGGATCAATGAAACCAGGAGCTGGTTCTTTGAAAAGGTAAACAAGATTGATGAACCTTTAACGAGACTCACCAAGAAAAAAAGAGAGAGGACTCAAATAAATAAAATTAGAAATGAGAGTGGAGAAATAACAACTGACACAACAGAAATACAAAATATTGTAAGAAAATACTATGAAGAACTGTACGCCAAAAAACTAGACAACCTAGATGAAATGGACAAATTCTTTGAATCATATAATCTGCCAAAAATCAATCTGGAAGAATCAGAAAACCTAAACAGACCAATTACAATAAATGAGATTGAAACAGCTATCAAAAAACTCCCAAAAAAGGAAAGTCCTGGGCCTGATGGCTTCCCAAGTGAACTCTACCAAATATTCAAAGAAGAACTAACTCCTATCCTTCTCAAGCTATTTCAAAAAATTCAAGAGGAAGGAAGACTTCCAAACTCCTTTTATGAAGCGAGCATAATTCTGATTCCAAAACCAGGCAAAGACAACACAAAAAAAGAAAATTATAGGCCAATATCTCTGATGAACTTAGATGCAAAAATCCTCAACAAAATATTAGCAAATCGGATCCAGCAATATATGGAAAAAATCATATACCATGATCAAGTGGGATTTATTCTTGGGAGGCAAGGCTGATACAATATTCGCAAATCAACCAATGTGATTCATCACATAAACAAAAGAAAGGAGAAAAACCACATGATAATTTCAATAGATGCAGAAAAAGCATTTGATAAAGTCCAGCACCCATTCATGATCAAAACTCTCAGCAAAGTGGGAATACAGGGAACATACCTCAACATGATAAAGGCCATCTATGACAAACCCACAGCCAACATCATACTCAATGGGCAAAAATTAAAAGCAATCCCCTTAAGATCAGGAACAAGGCAGGGGTGCCCCCTTTCATAACTCTTATTCAACATAGTTCTGGAAGTCCTAGCCACAGCAATCAGACAAGAAAAAGAAATAAAAGGCATTCAAGTTGGAAAAGAAGAAGTAAAACTATCATTATTTGCAGATGATATGATATTGTATATAGAAAACCCTAAAGTCTCAGTCAAAAAACTACTAGACCTGATAAATGAATTTGGCAAGGTGGCAGGATATAAAATCAATACTCAGAAATCAGAGGCATTTTTATATACTAATAATGAACTGTCAGAAAGAGAAATCAAAGAATCAATCCCCTTTACCATTGCAACCAAAAAAATAACGTACCTAGGAATAAATCTAACCAAGGAAATTAAAGACTTGTACTCAGAAAATTATAAAACATTGATAAAAGAAATCAGGAAAGATACGAATAAGTGGAGGCATATACCGTGCTTATGGTTAGGAAGAATAAACATCATTAAAATGTCTATATTACCCAAAGCAATTTATAAATTCAATGCAATACTGATTAAAATACCAATGACTTACTTCAAAGATACAGAACACATATTCCAAAAACTTATATGAAACCAAAAGAGAACACGAATAGCCTCAGCAATCTTGAAAAGGAAGAATAAAGCGGGAGGTATCACACTTCCAGATATCAAGTTATATTATAAGGCCATTGCACTCAAAACAGCATGGTACTGGCACAAGAACAGGCACATAGATCAGTGGAACAGAACAGAGAACCCAGAAATAAACCTGCAGCTCTATGGACAACTGATATTTGACGAAGGAGGTAAGACAATACAATGGAGTAAAGACAGCCTCTTCAACAAATGGTGTTGGGAAAATTGGACAGCTACCTGCAAAAAATGAAACTAGACCACCAACTTACACCATTCACAAAAATAAACTCAAAATGGATAAAAGACTTAAATGTAAGGCGTGAAACCATAAGGATCTTAGAAGAAAACATAGGCAGTAAGCTCTCTGACATCTCTCGCAGCAATATATTTGCTGATTTGTCTCCACAGGCAAGTGAAATAAAAGACAGGTTAAACAAATGGGACTTTATCAAACTAAAAAGCTTCTGCACAGCTAAAGACAATAAGAACAGAATAGAAAGACAAACTACACAATGGGAGAATATATTTGACATTGCGTCTGATAAGGGGTTAATAACCAAAATTTATAAAGAACTTATAAAACTTAATACCAGGAAGACAAACAATCCAATCCAAAAATGGGCAAAAGAAATGAACAGACACTTCTCCAAAGAGGACACACAGATGGCCAATAGGCATATGAAAAAATGTTCAACATCACTAATGATTAGAGAAATGCAAATTAAAACCTCAATGAGATATCACCTCACAACCAGTCAGAATGGCGCTCATCAATAAAACAACACAGAATAAGTGCTGGCGAGGATGTGGAGAAAAGGGAATCCTCCTGCACTGCTGGTGGGAATGCAGACTGGTGCAGCCACTGTGGAAAACAGTATGGAAATTCCTCAAGAAATTAAAAATCGAACTGCCTTTTGACCCAGCTATACCACTGTTAGGAATATACCCCAAGAACACCATAGCACTGTTTGAAAAGAAGAAATGCACCCCCATGTTTATGGCAGAATTATTCACAATACCAAAGATCTGGAAACAGCCCAAGTGTCCATCAGAGGACGATTGGATTAAAAAGCTTTGGTATATATATTCTATGGAATACTACTCAGCCATAAGAAATGATGACATAGGATCTTTTACAACAACATGGATGGGCCTTGATAACATACTGAGTGAAAGAAGTAAATCAGAAAAAACTAAGAACTATATGATTCCATACATCGGTGGGACATAATGATGAGACTCAGAGACATGGACAATAGTGTTGGGGTTACAGGGTGGAGGGAGGAGAGGGAGAGGTTTGGGGGAGGGGAGGGGCACAAAGATCATGGCTTTTCAGCATTTGCCATATTCCCCCCTTAATCTATAGACAGACAGCAAATATTTACTTATGGTGTTTCCACTATAAAGACTGCTGTCTTAGGGACAAATGCTGATGAACTATTTCAGCAGTTCCTCCTTCTTCAAAGACTTATATGTCAACATAGAGCTCCATGTTTCATAGGACATACTCAAACTCACTCCATGCTCCCTGGAGCTTTAGCACAAGGGAATGCCCTTTTTTTCCCTCTCTTTTCTTTTTTCTTTTTGTTGTATTTTTCTTTTATTTATTTATTTTTTGTATTTTTCTGAAGATGGAAATGGGGAGGCAGTCAGACAGACTCCTGCATGCACCTGACCGGGATCCGCCTGGCATGCCTATCGGGGGGGAATGCTCTGCTCATCTGGGGTGTTGCTCTGTTGCAACCAGACCCATTCTAGCACCTGAGGCAGAGGCCATGGGGCCATCCTTAGTGCCCGGGGTGGCTTTGCTCTGGTGGAGCCTTGGCTGCAGGAAGGGAAGAGAGAGACAGAGAGGAAGGAGAGGGGGAGGGGTGGAGAAGTAGATGGGCACTTCTTCTGTGTGTTCTGACTGGGAATTGAACCCGGGAATCCTGCACACCAGGCCAATGCTCTACCACTGAGCCAACTGGCCAGGGCCTAGGAATGCTCTTGTTGATCAAGTTACCCAAAAGAAAATTATATGGAGCAACCATGACAGACCGAGCAAGTCAGTCTCATACTATTCATCACCAGAACTCTGCAGCCCGGTGTAAACAGTTTCAACTTTCTCGGGAAGCAGCATGGCAGATTGGGAAATCCTGTCCAAGGGGTCCTATACTGCCCCTTCATTTGGAGTTAACCCTCAAGGACCCCTACCAGGACAACTTTGGCAGATGGATGTTACTCATATACCTTCGTTTGGCAAACAGTCGTATGTCCACATTACAGTGGATACATATTCCGGATCTATAGTAACCTCTGTCAGAACAGGAGAGGCTGCTAAGCATGTTATAGCTCATTGTCTGTATGCAATGTTCTATTATTGGATTTCCTAAACTGGCTAAACTGAAAATGCTCCTGCATATGGAGCAAAAGCATTTACTGTATTTTGTCATGCTTACAATCTTTAAAGTTAAGGTATTATTAAAATGTACTCAGAAAACATTTTAAGGTCAATTTAAAAAAATTTTTTTAAAGGGGGTAGTCATATCCTGGAACTCCTACAGGTCTACCATATCATGCTTCTTACTTAAAAAAAATTACATTTCTTTTGAATGCTGATGAACAGGAGACACCAAATCTTTTTCGCCTGCAAACTACTACCTTCTTTATTAGATCCAACTAATAACACTGTTTTGCCTTTTTCCAAATAGCTCCAGATATATGGAAAAGATTTATATAGGCGGATGGGGATCCTCAAACCCCTCAGCGAGATCTTCTGAGCATGGCTTTTAAGATACCTAGAAGCAGAAAAAGCCCAATAGAGATCAGGGGAACTACCAGCTTTTAGGATACACCCTTAAAGGCTCCAATGCTCCAAAGGGGTCTCATAGGATGCCATCTGGGTCCTGCTTCAATAGTAGAAAGGAAAGTCATTGAGCTAAAAGCCTGCCAGGCTTACATGCCTCTGCTGTGAGGAAACAGGGACACTGGAAAGTAGGCTTCCCCCTCGCTCCTCTAAGGGAGGGTTCAGTCTCTTCCAGCCCTGCTCCAGCCACCTATGACCTAACCTTGCCCAGAATGCTGGGGTTAGCCACTGAGGGCTGAAGGTGCCCAGGGCCATCAGCCCCATCTATGACACCGTGGATGAGCCTAGGGTATTTCTTCCAAGAAACAGGTAAACTGATCTCATTTGCACAAGGGCCACTTAACTATGTTTTGCCTGAATAGTCAGGTTTTTTATTCTTTTCTCAAAGACCTCTGTTGTGGGTGTTGATAGTCCTATTTTCTGCTGCTTTGCTTAATATATAGTGTTTCCTTTATCCCTCCTACCTCAATGCCCCACTCATATTTTAGGCTGGGACCTACTCCTAATTTAGAGCTCTCTTTCCCCCTTTTGCCAACTTCTATTATGAATCTACCTTTGCCACCCAGCTTAGTGTATCTCAAGGTTCTCTTTACCATTCCACAGTCACAGAGCTCCGGGGAAAAGCAACCTGGTCTCATCTCTCCAGGCAGAGGAGAACAGAAGCTCCATATCCACGCATGCTGCAAATGGCTTTTCCAGTCTACCTGAATCATTACCAGCTAGAAGCAGCAGTCATTGGGACTTGGACATGAGCTGCAAAGTATAGAATGGTGACAACAATTCCAGTGCCATGAGGACTTTTCCTGGATGTGGACTTTTCCTGGACTCCTGCTCCCTGTGACAGCTCCTAACAGACTGAACTGTGGTTGGGTTGCATTTTTCAGGAATTTGGCATGCTGATGGGGCCAACTTGGACTTGGTGAACATGTTAAGGAAACTACTCTTTTATGGATTCTTGCTGTATTGGCCAAGAGTTTGCTTAAAGGCTTTTAATCACTGTAAAAAAAAATAGAAGACTGGATAAAGAAGATGGGGCATATATACACCATGGTATACTATTCAGCTAGAAGAAATGATGACTTTGGATCACTTACAGCAGAATGGTGGAATCTTGATAACATTATGCGGAGTGAAATAAGTGAATCAGAAAAAACCAAGAACTGCAGGATTCCATACATTGGTGGGACATAAAAACGAGACTAAGAGACATGGACAGGTGTGGGGGGGGTTACGGGGGGAGGGGGGAGGGGAGGAGGGAGAGGGGGAGGAGGAAGGGGAGGGGTACAAAGAAAACTGGATAGAGGGTGATGGAGGATGATCTCTCTTTGGGTGATGGGTATGCAACAGAACTAAATGACAAGATAACCTGAAAATGTTTTCTTTGAATATATGTACCCTGATTTATTGATGTCACCCCATTAAAATAAAAATTTATTTATAAAAAAATTGCAAAATTAAGTTGGTCTAGTGATTATATCATTATGATTTTGCAAATTTATCTTAGTGGATATCAACTAACCTCAAAGATAAGCTATCTCTAAATAAGGTTATTCTAGATCAATTCATGGTCATACTTGGTTCAAGGTCAACCTACGGTTACTTCTCTCAGCAGATGTTGCAAGCATAGCAAATTCTGTAAGGGATCTATTTAGCTTCAGAATAAAAATAGAGAAAGTTGAAGAATTTAAGAGTGACTACTATGGTTTGCTCTTTTTCTCATTACTAATAGAGAAAATCTTTATTAACTTACTATATTTTTGACATAAACTTATTTTATTAACTTAAATCCTTATTAACTTATTATGTTTTTGGCATTTCATTTTCACATCAACCATAGGAGGTAGGTTTTATTATCTTCACTTTACAGAAGGGGAATCTGAAATACAGGTACCTTAGGTAATTTCCTCAGGTACACAAGTTGGTGAGCTGGTGGGTTAACCAAGCCTATAATGACTGTCTATCACCATAATGTATTGGTGTGTAAAGATGAAAGTGAGAAATGTTTAGAATGTAAAGTTATCCCCAAACTTAAAAGTAATTATGGGAACAGATCTCAAAAGTATAAAGGCACAGCTACAATTTGAGAAAGACTTTATTAAGCTTGAAAAGTTTACTAAAACATTGGACAGGTTAATATAAAGGCTCCTGTGTATATAGCTTTGATCTTATTCTCCTTATAATAAGAGATATTAACTAGCTCAAGCTTTACTGTGTAAGCTTGAAAAGTTTACTAAAACATTGGGATTATAAAATGGGAAAAATCCTCATCTCACAGGCTTTTTATGAGGAGAGCACACTTTTATAAACCAAAAGATTCTTCATAAAATTTGTAATAACAGTTTTTTTGGTGATTTTTTTTAACTCAATGGTAATTTTTTATTTATGAGCCAAACAGCATAATCACAATGTGAAATATTTAGTTCTATTAAGTATTCAATGATTATAAGGTAATTAAGATAATTTATAATTACTATTAAGTGATTCAAAAAATTTTATTATAAAAAACCTATTAACAATTTTAGCTCCAGTATTTTTCTAATATATTTTTATTATACTTTTTATAAATGGAACTTGTTTTAAGGTTCATCACTTTTGGGTTTCAATGAAGGAGATTTAGTTTTTGGGTACAAAAATGATGTTATTAAATGTACTATTTACTACCTAAAAGGTTCCTTGCTATATACCTTGGACAGGTTAATATAAAGACTCTTGTGTATATAGCTTTGATCTTATTCTCCTTGTAATAAGAGATATTAACTAGCTCAATGTAATGGATTCAACAAAATAATCATATTAAGGATATATTTATATGGTATGAACAAATTATTCAAGCTGTATTTATTTTGTATGTTTAATTAACTGAATGATCCTATTCAGTTACACTACTGATGTAGTTAGGTCTTGAGTGATACAGTAATATAAACAGACTGAAGCTATTTAGGGTGAAAGTACAGATCCTGAAATCTCATTTCAAGTATCTTACCTCTCTAAACCTCTTTTTTATTTTAAAATGCTAATGACTCAAAATTTCCAGATATTTTTAAAATCAAAATTCTTTTGTAAATTAGTAGAAACTATTCAAGTACTTCTTCTAAGAAGAAAATCTTCATGTTTTCTTGGAAGTATACATTTCCTTTAAAAGAATATTTTATAATCCCTGTATCAGTTTTTCTTGAAGTTCTTGAAGAGTCAAAAAAATAAATCAGACAAAACAACTGCGTTGTTTTATTACATCTGAAAGTAAGCTGCAGACCTTAGGTCTGAAGACTGGTAGATCTGTGTTATTTTAAATGTGGATACAAATATAGATAATTTAATAAGACAGTTTGTTTCTAGTTTTTCTGGACTATATAGCTCCTGTTCTTTCCCTTCCCTGTACAAATTCAGATGCCAACCCCAGGTCAGATTTGTAGGACAAGTCCCAGTAATATAAATATGTGTTGCTGGGCAATGTTAAGAATGGACTGTGAGATCCATGAACTTGCTGTCTGGTTTTTTAGTTCTTCATTTTTGGAGAGAACATTGATTGAAGTCTTTAAAAGCATTTTCGGTTGGCATGCTTTCCATTTCTTAACCCAAGTGACAAGTATATGGGGAAAATTAGCTGATTGCATCAATAAGAGAGTTTTCATTTGGCTTTGTCAAGGCATTTTTATTAAAATCAATTAATTAAGTTTACTAAAGTTTAAGGTAGAATAGCATTTTTATCATGCTTAGTGGAGGGATTATACTATACAACTGTGAGGCTAGGTGGCATAACTCACATGTGGTTGTAAAGATCATCACCATCACCAGTAGTGTTCCCGGAGTCCAGACTGAATGGGCGAGTCACCGATTTGAAGGTTTGAAGACCAGTTAAAGAAAAATCAGACTGAAAACAGTCACAGAAATAATTTAATTACGCTCACCTTCTTTCTCACCATTTCTATGGTTCAAACCTATCTGTGGAAATTTGCCCCATCTTTCTATGTAGATGTGTAACCCATGATAACTCTATGGTGGTAAAATCTGACCATGACCCTCTGTGTTTTCCCAAACTGCTATAAATGTTGATATGTTCAATGAACTTGTTCTGAGTATTCTGATGTTTCAATAAATTGTTCAATAGCCCTTGCTATTGATGAAATATCTTTGTGGCTAATTAAAAAGAAAGGCTTTCTACTTAGATTTTAAATGTGTTAAGTCAATTTTAATAACTCATTTACCTTTTATAATTAGGCACATATCAAAATGGGCATGCATTTCTGAATAGATATAACTGATAGAAGAAACATTGTCATGTTAAGAACTTAGGTTAGGGTTGAAAATTAGGGACGCAGTTCCTTTCAGCCGACTGCTCTGTGGGTTGCTATGAATTGCAGACACTCTGCTGCTCGTTAGCTGTTCTTAACTTTAATTTCTAAAAGTGATAAAAATAAGAAAATAATGCTGAATATTGAAAAAAATAAGGGAAATATGGTATATTATTTGGGAAAGTAATTTATAAATAAAAATATATAAAATGCATTCAATATTTTAAAACAAAATTCAGTATTCCTCTTGGAAGGTTAAAATACAATTATTAACACATTCATTTTGAGGAAATATATTTGATGCATCTCTTGTAACGTAATGACAATGATTCTTCAACAGAAGGCCACGACTTTAAAGGAGCGTTTGTCTAGGGGCAGTGTTTTTCCCTTGAAGAGCTTTTGAAAATTCTCGGCACTCAAGGGCCTAATGCAAATGACACACTTAGGGTTTTTTTCTTAGTTTTCCCCCATCATGACCTGCAAAGATTTTGTCACTTGATTTGATAATTTTTTTGATTTAGTTCAATGGGTCATGTTTTCTGGTTTCAATTTTAATAATACTTTTTGTTATTTGTGTGCTTCATAACTTAAAAAAAAACAACAAAAAACAAAACACTTAGTTCAGTCTTTCATCCAGGTTAATAATTAAGCAATTTATTCATTCATTGACAAATTTCTCCCAAATAAATATTAATTTTGGGGCACTTGTTGGCATATTGACCGTGGGTATAATATGTTAGGTGAGTGTGGAGAGAAATCAGTGTGGCCCAGGGGAGAAAGGACTGCCTTGGATTCAAATCAAGTCCTGGATGCATAGAGGCCTGGCTCTGGTCCTGGTTGACTGAGTGACCTCAGAACAAGCATTAAATCTACCGCTGGCTTCATGCTTATAAAATGGGGCTGTACTAGCCTTGTCCTGAATTGGTGCTGAACAAATAACTGTTAGATGCAGTTTCATTCTGCTCGAAAATTCCCTAATTCAATATCTATTATTATTACAGAGATACAGAATCTCAGGGATTTGAATAAGTTTTGGGGAAATAAACCAGAAAAGAAATATCAGGTGTGTAAATAAAAAAAGGCAACTTACTTTCTTTTATGGCATAATCTACAAAATATTTTTTTATGCTGCACTCGTAGGTTGCTTCAGATTATATATAAATGTGGTTCCATCCTCCCTAGTTAACTTTTATATCTATCAAATTTGAAACTCCTGAGTTCAACTACCTTAAACAATTTATATCCACTTTTTAAAATTTTGTATAAAATCTGGCAAGGGCAGCAACTTTGGTTAGTTGGCTCTGACTGTCTGGTTTTATTGATTTGGAATCAGCCCAAGACCCTCCAGGTTTGTCACACATTTGGTTTCTAAATTAAAACAGGAAACACTAAAACAGATTAAAATGGAAACAGCAACAAAATGGTATTTTCCAAACATAAATAAAATGTTGGTTTAAAGTGGAGGGGATTTCCATTACCAGAAAAAATTTTCATTTCCCTAAGTCCATAAGAATTGTTTTTTCCAGCCTGGAATTGTGATATTTTACTGACAGGCACCGATGAAAGATGAGCTGGAGATAAAGAGATGCCTCAGGAAGGAATGAAGCCAAAGTGCACACCCAGGGGAGGGGCATAAACACCTGAACATCAACCAGGTGTCATGGGGCTTGGTGTGCATAGTGCTTTTATTTTGTTTTCAAAGAATACCTCAACAATAAGGCATATCTGTGGCTTCCTGACTATGCTCAGTCCAGGGATTTGACTTCACTAGACGAGACCTGAAGCCTGTGCCCAACATCTGGGGACTGGTTTTGCAATCCCGTCTTTGCATCGCCAGTGAAGAATTGCTGTTTGCAAACATGCAGGGAGTGAAAGTGTTCTTTCAGTCTAAATAGTTGGCCAGAACATTCCATATGGCACTTCTTTCTATGGTACTTTCCATTCAAGGTAGAATGCAAATAAGCACTTTCTGTAAAAGATATTGTCATCAGGAAACTTCTCCAAAAGTCCTAGAATTTAGTGGGTTAAAAAAATCTGAAAGGTTTCATATCTTTTTACAAAAATATATGGTTAATTTTTTGGTAAAAAAATAGATTTATTTTGAGAACCATGGTAGCTTAGCTTTATGAAGGTAAGAAACAGTGTTTTTCCCTGGCCGGTTGGCTCAGTAGTAGAGTGTTGGCCTGGTGTGCAGGAGTCCAGGGTTTGATTCCCAGCCAGGGCACACAGGAGAAGCGCCCATCTGCTTCTCCACCCCTCCCCCCTCTGCTTCCTCTCTGTCTCTCTCTTCCCCTCCTGCAGCCAAGGCTCCATTGGAGCAAAAAGTTTGCCCTGGCGCTGAGGATGGCTCTGTGGCCTCTGCCTCAGGCGCTAGAATGGCTCTGATTGTGGCAGAGCGACGCCCCAAGATGGGGGAAGCATCGCCCCCTGGTGGGAATGCCGGGTGGATCCCGGTCGGGTGCATGTGGGAGTCTGTCTGACTGCCTCCCGGTTTCCAACTTCCGAAAAATACAAAAAAAAAAAAGAAAAGAAAGAAAGAAACAGTGTTTTGATGTGTGTTACATCTACCTCATCTAATATGACCTGATAAAGACTTTTAAAAAATAAATGTTAAACCCATTGGTGAAGCTGAGAGTCCAAGAGGAAGAATTTCATAGATTCTTTAATTCAAATTTATCTTGTAGTCAAGACATATAAAACACTTTTTACCAATAATTTATTCAATTTGTGGGTTTTTTTAGCCCAAAGGAATAATTGAGTTGAATAGCCAATTAGTGGTATTCAGTGAGATAACTGAGGGAAATGATGTCTTCTAGGAGAAATTGCCATGAGGTTGACCTTGTGTGTTTCACTTGCCAGTTCATGGGTTTTTTTGTTTGTTTGTTTTTTTGTTTGTTTGGGTTTTTTTGTTTGGTTTTTTAGCAGACAAGGCTCCTGAAAGCTATTTTGGTCATATGCAGAACATAAAGGATGTGAGATGCATATAGCTAGAAGATTATTTGGATTTCATTTGGTCTTTTGGTGAATTGATGGAATGAAATTATGTATGTGAAAGCCCTTCAATAAGTATGCAGTTCTAAATAAATGTATGGCATTACTTATTATTGTAACATTTCCACTAGAGAATACGGGATGTCTTAATGTCTACCCCCTGAGCTGATTTTTTTTCCATAAGAAATCTATTTAAGGAAGCATTGACTTCTTCCTTTCTCTTGTCTTTAGTTAGTTGTTCATTGAATAGATTGTCTGTGTAGCAAATTTAATATCGTTGAATCGTTGACTCAAATTTAGTCAAAGAAAGGTACTTTAGCAGAACTAAAAAAGTAATTACTTTGCATACCTTGTCATTATATTAATATTAAAATAAGCTATTCCTTTTTAGATAGTATAATTCTAAGAGAATTCAGCTGCCTCGCACTTAAAAATGAGAAATACCTTAAGTTAGACCTGTCCCTGACAATCAAACAACACTTCTTCCAGATATAACAAAGTATGATACTAGATGACACGGCATGCTATCACTGAGCAAAACCAAGAAGCTCCACTTTGCCTGATAAACATCCACTTAGCTCTGCTTCCACAGGTTTGGAAAAAAGATCACCAAAATATGTATCATACAAGAGAAAAATGTATGACACGGAAAGGCTATTGTATAGCTCACCATTTCATTAACCTTCCAGGTGAGCATTTACCATAAAGAAACAATATTATTTATATTTTGGAATAAATAGAGTTGAAATAAATAAAATTAATACTTGCAACTCTTAACATCACAAGATACATAAATATTTAGGATGTTGTTCCTTTAAAGCAGTATACAATATCTGTGTTACAAGACACGTGGAGTAACAAGATGCAGAATCGTGGGGCTGTGGTCATCAGTTTCTTTTTTTTTTTTAATAAATTTTTATTAATGTTAATGGGATGACATTAATAAATCAGTGTACATATATTCAAAGAAAACATGTCTAGGTTATCTTGTCATTAAATTATGTTGCATACCCCTCGCCCAGAGTCAGATTGTCCTCCGTCACCCTCTATCTAGTTCTCTGTGCCCCTCCCCCTCCCCCTAACTCTCTCCCTCCCTCCCTCCTGCGTCCTCCCTACCCCCACCCCTGGTAACCACCACACTCTTGTCCATGTCTCTTAGTCTCATTTTCATGTTCCACCAATGTATGGAATCATGTAGTTCTTGTTTTTTTCTGATTTACTTATTTCACTCCGTATAATGTTATCAAGATCCCACCATTTTGCTGTAAATGATCTGATGTCATCATTTCTTATGGCTGAGTAGTATTCCATAGTGTATATTTGCCACATCTTCTTTATCCAGTCTTCTATTGAAGGGCTTTTTGGTTGTTTCCATGTCTTGGCCACTGTGAACAGTGCTGCAATGAACATGGGGCTGCATGTGTCTTTACGTATCAATGTTTCTGAGGTTTTGGGGTATATACCCAGTAGAGGGATTGCTGGGTCATAAAGTAGTTCTATTTTCAGTTTTTTGAGGAACCACCATACTTTCCTCCATAATGGTTGTACTACTTTACAGTCCCATCAACAGTGGATGAGAGTTCCCTTTTCTCTGCAGCCTCTCCAACATTTGCTATTACCCGACTTGTTGATAATAGCTAATCTAACAGGGGTGAGGTGGTATCTCATTATAGTTTTGATTTGCATTTCTCTAATAACTAATGAAGCTGAGCATCTTTTCATATATCTGTTGGCCATTTGTATTTCTTCCTGGGAGAAGTGTCTGTTCATGTCCTCTTCCCATTTTTTATTGGATTGTTTGTTTGTTTGTTGTTGAGTTTTATGAGTTCTTTGTAAATTTTGGATATTAGGCCCTTATCTGAGCTGTTGTTTGAAAATAACATTTCCCATTTAGTTGGCTGTCTGTTTATTTTGATATCAGTTTCTCTTGCTGAGCAAAAACTTTTTATACTGGCAAACTGAATACAACAACATATTAAAAAAATAATACATCATGATCAAGTGGGATTCATCCCAGAATCTCAAGGATGGTTCAACATACGTAAAACGGTTAACGTAATACACCATATCAACAAAACAAAGAACAAAAACCACATGATCTTATCAATAGATGCAGAAAAGGCTTTTGATAAAATACAACACAATTTTATGTTTAAGACTCTCAACAAAATGGGTATAGAAGGAAAATATCTCAACATGATAAAGGCCATATATGATAAACCATCAGCCAACATCATATTAAATGACATAAAACTGAGGACTTTCCACCTTAAATCAGGAACAAGACAGGGTTGTCCACTCTCTCCACTCTTATTTAACGTGGTGCTAGAAGTTCTGGCCAGAGCAATCAGACAAGGTCATCAGTTTCTTATCTTCCTTTTTTCACAATGAAGAGGCCATAGAATATGTTAAACTTTTGGCTGAGAGAATGCAAGAGGCCAAAGAAAAACGCCAGGAACAAACAGCAAAGAGACATGGGCTGTCCTTTCTGAGAGCTTCAATCTCTGAGTCTGAGTTTAATCAAAAATGATATTTTCTACAGATAACAAATAAGAATAAATATTTTAAAAAGATATATATATATATAAATATATATATATATATCCTAATAGTAAAAAGCAGATATATTTCATCCTTTTATTTGCCTTTTGCAAATCAAGTAGCAAACATTCTTATAGAACTCACAGGGACATAGGTCTATGAATAAGAAAATGCTCTTATAATATTTCTTCTATGAGAAGAGAAAGATAAAGAAATAAGACATTAACATAAAATATGGCAAGGACTAGAATTAGTTTCATGCTAGGGTGCTAATCTGTGTGTCACTCTTGGGAGCTCTAGGGAATTGGGTCAGGCCACTTGAGAATACATATAGATGACGGCTCCATAGGTTTCCTGGGAGAAACAATAAAGATATATGTGTCATGTTTTTTCCAGGTCATAGGGTAAAAGAGCTCAAAATAAAAGGTGTAGAAAACTGTAACTTGGTCTCTTTGGGAAGTACACCAAGAAGAGAAAGAGAAATATTACATGTGTCACAGTACAAACTAGCAGAAAAATCAGTGGCAGGAACAGGGCTGGCTGTTGTCTGGTCACATGTTCAAGTTTTTTTGTTTTTTGTTTTTCTTGTGTGGTCAAATGTGGCTAAACAAAATATCTTTTCCAGTTTCTGGCAAGAGTCACTATGAACTTTCACCAACTTTGGCCACCGGGACATTTGTTCTATAGTTACATACATACAAAAGTGTAAGAATGGGCAAGCAAACATTTTGTGTGCATAATTAATAACTCATACTTGAATTTCTATATGTCATTAGAAGTAGTTGTCTCACCTTTAACTAGGGAAGACAAGTTTTATTTTTGTAGTGCTTTGCCCTATTATGTTCAACAATAATAATTCACAGTGACATATGTAATCCACCAAACTCATTATTTTCAACCCCAATCCATTTATTTTGCATTACCAATACAGTTTTGATGCCTATCATTCCCTGGACTGCAGTGCTTGATGAAAGGTTTTATTGCAATATGTCAGAGTCTAAATAATTAACAGCAAGAATAAGGTTGAAGCCATTCAAAGTCACTGTGTGCATTATAAACTGTGGGTAATGCACCCTGTTCTCCTAGGAACATGTCCTAGAGATGTATCTGATAAAATGATTACATTTGGAAAAAGAAGAATAGACTATCTCTCCTATAACAGGCCACATCTCTTCAAAGATTAAAAATAATATATATGTGCTCAATCTATCAAAAGGAAAAGTAAACAGGATTTGAGCACAGCTAAAATCTCCAAAATCTATTGTAAAATATCCCACTTATACTTTAACATATTGTACTGTAAAAATAGTTTTCTCTTTCCTGTGATTTATATTCTGTCAAAATTCTAGGGTGGAACGGAGGATATTGTCGCATGATAGGCAGCGTAGAGAGCTATGTGACTTCCCCTAACTTTAAAAGAATCACAGGGAAGTTTGAATTGTAACTATTCAACCTTGAAGGGAGAGAAACTAAATGAAACACCTGTTTTTCTGATTACTGTACCACAAGGCCTTTTAATTAGTTTGTGAAAATAGGAGTTTTAGTTATTGAAGCATATGGTTATTTGCCTCCAAGAAAAATAATCATGTGACTACCCATCATTAATTTGTATTATTATTAAAATAAGAATGCAATTTGAAGGACTATATATTAATAGATGTATTTTCTAGACTTAAAAAGAGCTAAGGAGGAGAAATATTCATATAAAAATTTCAATCTTTTATATAAGCACCACCAATTGACTGTTTTCATAATGGTGTTTAGAATACAAATTTACTCACATAAGAATGTCAATTGGAAATGTTGAATAAAAAAATTAATCATTATTTTATGAATATTTATTCTTAAATTTCATGTAGCTTCTCTTCCTCAAAGCAATTAATCAGTGTATAAAACAAAGGCAAGAAAAATGGAAACAGCCTGACCTGTGGTGGCGCAGTGGATAAAAGCATCGACCTGGACTGCTGAGGTCGCCAGTTCGAAACCCTGGGCTTGCCCGGTCAAGGCACATATGGGAGTTGATGCTTTCTGCTCCTCCCCCACTCCTCTCTCTCTCTCCCTCTCCCTCTCTCTCTCTCTCTCTCTCTCTCTCTCCCCCCCCTCTAAAATGAATAAATAAATAAATAATTTTAAAAAGTTAATAAATTTATAAAAAAAGAAAAAAAAGAAAAATGGAAACAGCTAATTCTTAAAATATTTCCTCCATATTATTTATACCATATTGATCTGAAGATTTCTCTCCAGTATGTTTTAGTACTTTACCATCAAAATCAGAAAATTCTATTAGATGGTTAGGCATTTCTTCCAATTAGCTAGATTTCATCCTCAGGTTATCTTAAGGACCTCAACCTCTTAAACCTAATTATTAAGTAAAGAGAAACATTTGGGGACATTTAGGGCATCAAACTCTGATACTACATAGTATTCACACACAGGAATCCTATATTTAAGATCCCAAATGCATGAGATATTAGCAACTTTGTAATTGTGTCTTGTATTTTGTTTTCTCCATCCCATTCCTTACTTTGGGCATAAAAGGGCTTTTATAAGAATTTGAGGTTTGAGTTTTTCTCTGGGAGATGATTCTATCAAATTACTGCTTAGTAATGAATGAAATAAACACAGGTTTATGATGGTAATGTAATAACTTAAGTGCAAAAACAAATATTTCAATCAAGAGAACAACTTGCCATTAATATAATCATAAGAAACTACAAAAAAAAACCAAACAACAATCTACAAGCATTCACAGTGGCAGAATGACTCAACTCTTGTGAAATTTGAATTTTTTTCATTGTTTATATCTAAATATGAAACATACATACCTGGCAACAGCATGAGACAGAACATGCCGTCTCATTTTTCCATTTACACCATGTGTTTGGCCAAAACTGCTGATTACAAAATAAGACTGCAATTGGATAGCATAACATTATGGATTTCCACACCTATGGCATAGGCTTGTTTTATTTTGATTAAAGAAATAATTGTGATCCAATTTCATAATGTTGATCACAGTTTCATCAACTGTGCCTGGAAGGAGAAGAAAATATATGAGGGGTATAGCAAAGTGCAAACTCATTAAAAATTGTCTGTAATAAATTATAAACATTACATTTAAAATGAAGGTGTGGTATTGTGCTTAATTAAACAAAGTTTGCAAAGTGTTTTGTGAGCTTTGCTTGAATTATGCAAACTTAGGAAAGCATTTTATTAAAACCTGTTTAATAAAATATTTTGAGAACGTATAACTTGGGGAGCAGATAGATAAATTATTATTTACAAATCTATTGCATAATATTTGTTTAGCAAAAAATTTTATTCCAGGAAGGTTAAATACAGAATGCCTATTTAATTATTAATGTCAAAATTAACATATTTGTATATAAGATATTTATAAGAACAATAAAAGTATTGTAACATTTTTCTTTGTCTATAAAACAGATTCCTACAAGATAATGAATGTTTCAGCAGCAAATTCTTGACTTTTCATCATGTTTTTACACCTTGGCCCATTCTCAAGTAATTTTTAAAAAGTTAATAAATGAAGATGAGTCCTAGGGAAACATGGTTAAATGTCAGTAAATTGTTGCTCTCTCCAATTTCTGTACTTACTATCTCGAAGGAGCTTTAAATGATGCTAAAGATAGGGCAGAGCAAGCCAAATACCTTGTCACTGCCAATGAAACTATTTGGTCTAAAAGTATCCCCAAATAACTGAGGAAAAAAGTTAATTGCATTTGTTGATGAACATTATTTTCAGTAGAATTTGCATTAAGATTTGAATTGAAATTTGTCATTCAAATTATACCTGGAACCATTTTTAGAAAGATACTTTAGTTAATCAGTTGTATAGAAAATTTTACTTTTTTCTGCTCATTGGATAGAGGAATGTATGAATTTTGAGTAGATTTAAAGTCTGAGGAATAAAAAAAAGTAAAATTTTAACTTTAAATATTCAACGATAAGTTTAATAGAAATATTTTAATATAAACTTCACATTAAGAATTTTAATAATAAAGTAATTTTTTAATATTTCATATAACACAAGGAAGCATCTTACTCCAAAGGGCTTAGAGAAGAAGAGGGAAAGGGGATTATCAGCAGCAGTGTAAAGGAACAACCCACATGAGAAGAAAATACTGTGTGTTATGTACCGCACACAAGCATGTGCAAGAGCCTTGTGAGATGTGTATTAGAGTAGGGTACAGGTTTACTATCTAGAACCCACTAGGTGGTTGGTGGGGTAAGAGTATGCTAAATTATGCCAAGGGGTACAAATTTTGCCAATGGGTATCATAATACAAGGTAGGATGTAATGATGAAGCAGAAGGGGACAAATACATTAGTAAGTTACAGAAGTTCAGAAGTAGAAGTTCAAAGCTGAAAGACTCAGCTGAGGAGTCAGAGAAGATTTCTGGGAGAAAGTCAAGTCCATTTTGGCCATTACAACTAAATCAACTGTAATAGGTTGGGAAAGGATTGCAGTATACAAAGATGTAATTCTAGAAAAGAAGGCGAACATAAATAGATTAGTTAAGCATAATTTTACCTCATAGCTTTAGAAAACATTGTAACTTATGTAACTCTTTTGTGAGCAATATCTCCGTATAATTCTTATCACAACTGGGTGAAATAGGTGGATAGTTGATATTCCACAAATTTATGAATGTGCAAAGTGCAATTCAGTTAAACTACCATAAACCCAGTGTTTGACCGTAAATACACACATTTGACCCTCTGTGGCTCACTACGCTTGCTAAGTTATGCTGTGAGGAATGCCATAGTGTATTGACTTAAATGTAAAAAGCAGAATGGCAAAAGCAACCCAAATTCATAAAAAATGGTAAGAAAATGAAAAAACTGAAGCATAACGTGAAATAAATTATGAATTTATGGTAATAATTAGTAAAGAGATATACTTTTTTAAATTTAAATTTTATTTTTCAATTAGAGTTTACATTCAATATTATTTTGTATTAGTTTTAGGTGTATAGCATAATGGTTAAACAAAGACCATAAATAGTTATTACAATATTATTAACTATATTTCCTAGTTATAGTTATACATCCCTGTGACTATTTTGGAACTGTTTGTACTTAAAGAGATACACATTTAAGAATTATTTCAATGTAAATCTGAGATAAAGATGCACAAGAAAATATTTAAAAATAAGACAAACATGGGAGAAATAAAACAAACAAGAAGTAAAGACAAGAACAGTGAATTATATCAAAGCAAAGTGGAGCATTTTATGTAATCTGTATTTTCTAGCCCTTACTATCCAAGTGCAGTGTAGCTCACCTGTGGTATTTATTCATTAAAGTTGAAACATTACATATGTACCTTTTACCATGGACCTATGTGACCTTGATAACTAAAAATGTGTCACCAAACATAAGGCCATCTTTCCAATATGTTGACAGAAAGAGACCATTTAAACAGAGTGGCATAAATTTTGTGGCCAATTTGTCTACCAACATGAGTTTACCTATCTCAGAACAACATACAGAAAAGCACGAGTTTAAATTAAATGAAAATATATTCAATCCATAATCAAATGAAAATGTTTTGGGACTGGTGCCAGAATGTGTTCTCGAATTAGACTTTCTTCAGCACCTAAATTTAGCCACCTGGCACTCTATTTTTAGAACCATTCAATTTTTTTAAAATGAAGGATTTGCTTTTTGATGAGAAAATTATAATTTCATTGTAAATATGGGACATGTTGTCCTTGACTCTGAATTTACTAAAATCCTTATGATGAAAGTGGTGACATCATTAGACACTTGTTTTACAGCCAGTATTAGGAGAGAAATTGTCAACTAAAAAAAAAAAGTATTGTTCTAGAATATTGCTAATTGTTACAGTGAACCTTACTGGTAAAAAAAATTTTCAGTCTTATTATGAAAGGCTAAAGAATTATAAATATAAACCATGTACCACAGGAAGTTTTGTAAACTATTAACTATTGTGGGAAGAGGGCTGAAATTTTGTTAAAGGACGAATGTATTTGCATTTTATTTTCATAAAGATTACAAAGTGTACTTGTAGTGGCATTTACTATAATGAAAGGATCTGATGTTATTGCAAGTATTTAATATTAATACTATTTAAATAGCTAGGATATTTTACATCCAGTTCAACACTACCAAAGATAATTGTAACTAAAATGTCTTCAGGGATATCACTGTATGACATAGAACCCTCATTTATTTAAAAGATACTATTATTTGACTACTATAATGTCAGATATTATTCTAGGTGTTGAAGCTAGAAGAACATAATATTTACTTTCCTGAAGCTTATAATCTACTGGAAGTTATAAAAAAATAAATGAGCCACTAAGACAATATGAGACAGAGGAAGAATTTAGCCAAAAAAAAAAAAAAAGACAATAGATGATGAGATTTTGACATAGCATGATAAAAGGTGAGTCTGTAAAAATATATACTTAAGGTTAAATTATTTTTAAACAAACTTCTAAGATTTGTTCTAATTTTCTATGTGGATTAAAGTGTTATCATATTATATAGTTTGCTCTTTGGCAAGCACCTTATTAAATCTTTTATATTCATTCACCCATTTAATTTACACCAATAACTGTTTGAAGTAGATGGTGTTAGTTATTTGTTGAGAGACTGGAGCTCAGTGGAGTAAAATAGTTCAATCTGGTCACACTTAGGCAGCTATCTGACAAAATCTGTGACCTTTACACTATGCCATATAAGTTCCCTGAGTTGAGTCAGTATTAGCATATTATAGACTAAGTATACTCTCTTGACTAAATTCTTGATTACAAAGGTATTTCATTATAAAGCTTTTATATAAAAATAACTTCATTGAAAAATCAGTTTTAAGCCAACTGTATTAGTTATCTATTGATACATAACACAGAATCCCCAAACTCAGTGACTTTATATTACAAATTTCTACTGTCTCACTTAGTATCTGCGGCCAAGAATCTGTGAGAAACTTAGCTGGTTAGCTGTGCGTCAGGGTTCAGTTGTAAGCTCCCTCCCATGGTTGTGTGCCAGAACCTTTTCAGCTCCTTACTGCATGGACATCTCCAATCACTGCTCAGGTCATGGCAGCCAACTTTCCCCAAAAGCCATGGTCAGAGAAAGTGTGACAAGACAGAAGCTACAGTGTCTTTCATAACCAAATTCAGAAGTGATCAGGTCTGGGTCCAATCTGGAGGGAGGAATTATCCAGAAGTTTAACTAGGCAGTGTTTAATATAAAGAATCCAGGCCCTGGCTGGTTGGATCAGCAGTGGAGCGTCGGCCTGGCATGCGGGGGTCCCAGGTTCGATTCCGGGCCATGGCACACAGGAGAAGCGCCCATCTGCTTCTCCACCCCTCCCCCTCTCCTTCCTCTCTGTCTCTCTCTTCCCCTCCCGCAGCTGAGGCTCCATTGGAGCACAGATGGCCCGGGCGCTGGGGATGGCTCTGTGGCCTCTGTCTCAGGCGCTAGAATGGCTCTGGATGCAACAGAGTGACGCCCTAGATGGGCAGAGCATCGCCCCCTGGTGGGCATGCCGGGTGGATCCCAGTCGGGCGCAAGCGGGAGTCTGTCTGACTGCCTCCCGGTTTCCAGCTTCGGGAAAATTAAAAAAAAAAAAAAAAAAAAAAAAAAAAGAATCCTAAATTATAACAGGGTACTGGAATAATAAGGGATTAACTAATAAGTAAAAAATAAATCTGAAAAATATAAGAATATTATTAAAAAAATAAGGAGAACTATTATTACCTCTAGGGCTGGAAGAGCAGTCAGGAAGAGACCTCCTCCTCAGGGCTGAGATTTACACCTTGTTACAGAAGGTGTAACTATGACTCATTGAGTGTCAGGAACATTCCCTCAGCATTGCTCTTGCCCAACTTGCCAAAAATATGTTCTCTGGAAATTGCTGGAATTCTACCCTTCAAGTTTTTGAGGAAAGCTTTTCCTGGGTGGCATCTCACTAGGGATACTCAGAACCATCTGCTCTTCAAAAGCTTGGTGCTTGCCTTCCAGCAAGCTGGACTTCTAGCAGGACTTGCTCCAGGGAGCCTGCTGGAACCAGGAAGTGAAAACCTTTTCCTGCAAAATTTCTATAGCGACCTCTGTTGACAAAGTTTTACAAAGTGCCAGGTGTCAAAGGAAGACTATTTGAAAGGCCCATATCCATTTTCACTGAACAGGCAAAAAAAGAGTGAATTTGGAGTTGAGATACAATATAGTCAAAAGCACAGTAATGTACCATCATGTCTATGACATTTTACTGATCACACAGATTATCTCTGGCAAATCCTGGGAGGGGGTTACCCTAAGGTATGAAGGCAAGGAGACAGTCACCACTGTGTGAGTTCTCATATGTTGAACCTCTCCAGTAAGTGTTTGCATTCGAGGAGACGGAGGTTACTGGGGAACATCTTGGATGCTGGTTACCATTCCCAGTCTTGGAAATAATATTTTTCTGGTTATTGTTTTAAAGGAATTCTGAAAATTTAAGGAAACAGCAATCACAAAATTACTGTTGAAATGAGTTTGCTTCCTAATTTGAAAAATAAATAGCTTGGTAAGTGTATATGCAATATTTTTTTAACATGATTTATAATGGAATTTTCTTAGCTATCCAATAAATATAATGATACACTTGGCACAAGAAGACATATTGTAATATTAGGAGTTACAAACACATTATGAAATAAAACTTTCACAGAAAGTATTAATGAATTTTCGAAATTAGTTTAGTTAATCTGACTCAATTAGGCAAACACATTGGATAACTTCTGATTTATTGGACTATGAGTTTTAAATTTTGCTTCTTTTGCGTACTCCTTAATTTATTTTAAAACACCTTCCTGTCAGAATGTTTTATTTGTATTCTCCCATTATTCATAAATTACTCTCAATTCAAGTAGCAAAGAGTCTGTAGTTATACAATATTTTTCATTTCCATATTTCTTTTTTCAGTGGGCTTTAAAAAGCACAGCACATTAGATATAATTAAATAATGGATTCTAGATGATGATGAATGAAAGAATGATGAATGAGTATAGGAAATTAATATAGAGGAAAGTCATAGACAATCATGTACAGATAATGAAAAAATAAATATTAGTATTATCTTTAATCATTTAAACTACCAAGTTGCATCTGCATTTTTTTTTTTTTTTTTGAGATAGAGAGAGAGTCAGAGAGAGGGATAGATAGGGACAGACAGACAGGAGTGGAGAGAGATGAGAAGCATCGATCATTAGTTTTTCGTTGCGACACCTTAGTTGTTCATTGATTGATTTCTCATATGTGCCTTGACCGCGGGCCTTCAGCAGACCGAGTAACCCCTTGCTCAAGCCAGCGACCTTGGGTCCAAGCTGGTGAGCTTTTGCTCAAACCAGATGAGCCCGTGCTCAAGCTGGTGACCTCAGGGTCTCGAACCTGGGTCTTCCGCATCCCAGTCCGACTGGCACTTTATCCACTGCGCCACTGCCCGGTCAGGCCCATCTGCATTTTCAATGTCTTTCAAAATATCAGTTAACTTAGAGTACCAGTTACTATTATTTTTGAAGGACTCAGTCTACTTTAAGAATATAAAAATCTATGACCCTTTACCCCTCAAATGCACATATATGCAATTCATGTAATTCTCGGACCTCCTGAAGCCATAAGTATAGTATATTTTACTTCAATACACCATGAGCTTCAGGTTCAAAATTATTAATTGGGTATGAGGAGGCTAATTTATGGTAACACCTCTTTCTTAGTAATATTACTAGTTGAGAGAAATTTATTTCAAAGCCAAAGTGTACCAGAACACAAGAAAAACATTTACCATAAAATTTAGTCTCTATATGAAATACATAATATTAAACTGAACACATTATAGGATACCAAATACTAAACACTTTGTTAGCCAGACAGCGTAAATTTCCTATTTTAGGTGCACACTCTGTATGTGACATCAAGAACAGTCCTTCTACACCACTATACACACATATTTACTAATTGGCCAGTTTGTTCAACTCACATAGACACTACACTGGACAGATTAAATCTAATTTCTTTAAAGTTTTTGTATAATAGTTGAGTCAGAAATGTGTAGAATGCCAGTTTACATTTCTATAACTTGTCTGATGGGTGGCATGGAAAACTAAAAAAAAAAAAAAAAAGATGGGAATTAAATCCAAAAAAGTTACTGACACAGTCATAATGTTGTTAGCTTTTGAGAGGAAAATGAGCCCTGGAAAGAAAGTGCAACATAAAGCAGGACAAGCCAAGGCAGAATTCTGCACATTCCAGTGAATGTTTCCATGCAATTCTGTCCATGGATGTACCCTTAAAGGATGTGACCCAGGTGAGACTTACATGCTGTAGGCAACTAATCTACAATGAGCAAATTATCCTCCCCTGAGGGGCAAGCTATAATGTCAGCTACATGCTTCGGAAAGAAAAAATTTGTGTTCTTAGACGAGGAAGAAACAAGGGGCTAGCAGAGGCTTGCCTAGAAATGGAATTGAAATATAAGCTGAAAATTTTTCATTGATTTAAATTTAGAGGGTATTGTAATTAGGTTACTAGATGTTTCTGACAAGTAACAGATTCTAATAAGAGAACAATGATGACTTCTCACATAAAGGAATTTAACAAATTTTGACACTTTAATGTGTCCTAAGGAGATGAATGATGAAGATGAACTTCTAAGGTTGCATGGCCTTGGTGCCATTTGTAATAGCTTTGAAAAATAAGTATATGGACCACCTAATAGAAAATATTTCCTCTTTATTTCTCCAACCACTTTTCTCTTTCCACAAATGTATACACATACATGCATTGCTCCCACCCCAGTGCACCAGTGCCATACATTTATAAAGGTTATTTGAAAAGACGCCCAAATATGTCATAAAAATATAAACTCCTATTTATTGAATTAAAAAGATAGATCCAACACTTCCATGTAACATGTACATTTATGGATTGCAAGAATTGAAAAGAACTATCTTATAATATTATTTAACATGTGTGTGAGCATATAAGCAAGGAAGATATATACCTGTACCTTAGAGATTTTAAATGTTGTTTTTGTAACAGCAATAATAAGATTATGTGAAGAAAATTTTCAACTCTTAGTAAATTTTTGGTTTATTTATTTTTAGTAAAACTGAAGATATTTAAAATCAATGCATCTATGTCAAATAGATGACAGATAGGGGATCATGTTATAGGCATAACATTCAAGCTATGTTTTGACACTGTCTAGTATAAACCACAAATGGCTCAATAGGTAATGTTCACAATGGCTGACCTTTATATCAACTTCTTAGTTTCTGTTTAGTTGGTGTAAATATATACCCTTCCAAGTGATAATTCATTTCCTATAGAGCAAGCTGTGGCAGTCAGAAAGAAAAACAGGACAATGAAGTTACTTGTTAGTGTGGGATTACTAAAGCAGTTGCTTTAGATAAACAAATCATTTTAACTAGGTGTTACTTTTCTTGCCATCATCAAAATTTTGTCAGTTTCATGATGTTAAAAAATAGGCAAACTCAAATTTAAATAGATATGGATAGATATCTTTTTTAGATATACATATATAGATATATAAGTATACATATACATGTAGATATTGATATGTAGATATATGTATAGTGCTGATAAACATGCATAGATTATTTATACTAAATTTAATTACTTAAATTAGCCAGAAATACTCTTTTTTTTTGAAGTGAGAGGAGGAGAGATAGTGAGACAGGCTCCCCATGACCCCAACCAGGATCCACCTGGCAGTCTCTGCTGGGGCTGATGCCCTAAACAACCAAGCTGTCCTCAGCATCCGGGGGTTAACACTTGAACCAATGGAGCCACTGGCTGAGAGAAAGGAAGAGAGAGGAAAGAGGGAGCGAGAAGGGGGGATAAGCAGATGTCTACTTCTCATGTCTGCCCTGACTGGGGATCAAATCCGGGGCATCTGCCTGCCAAGCTGACTCTATCCACTGAGCCAAACGTCCAGGGCCAGAAATATTCTTTTTAATTTTAATTTTATTCTTTATTTTTCCGAAGTGAGAAGTGGGGAGGCAGACAGACTCCTGCACCTGCTTGGCCAGGATTCACCCGGCATGCCCATCAGAGGGCAATGCTCTGCCCATCTAAGGCATTGCTCCATTGTGGCCAGAGCCATTCTAGTGCCTGAGGCAGAGGCCATGGAGCTGTCTTCAGCACCAGGCAAACTTTGCTCCAATGGAGTCTTGGCTGCGGGAGAGGAAGAGAGAGATAAAGAGGAAGGAGAGAGGGAAGGGTGGAGAAGCAGATGGGCGCTTCTCCTGTGTGCCCTGACTGGGAATTGAACCTGGGACTTCCACACACTGCGCCAGTGTTCTACCACTGAGCCAACTGGCTAGGGCCCAGAAATGTTCTTTAAACATAAGGAAAAATAGATTTGTGATATATAAAATACTTCCACATCTGACCATGTGATTTTTATCTGTTGTATTCTATGACAATCTAGTTAATTAATTTGTTTTCCTATAAAATTTTTAATTCTCTTCTATTTCTTTTTATTTATTACTTTTTTTCCTTTTAATTGAATTTATTGGGGTTCAGGTATGAAACTCAAAAAACACAATCATCTTATATTCTTTTTTTTTTAATTTTTAAAAATTTTTTTAAAGATTTTATTTATTCATTATAGAGAGGGAAGAGAGAGAGAAGGGGGGAGGAGCAGGAAGCATCAACTCCCATATGTGCCTTGACCAGGCAAGCACAGGGTTTTGAACCGGCAACCTCAGCATTTCCAGGTTGATGCTTTATCCACTGTACCACCACAGGTCAGGCTTATATTCTTTTTTGATTGAACCTTGGGGTTATCTTGTTTATAAGCTAAAATCTTCTTTAAAACATTGTGAATTACACCCTGGCTGGTTGGCTCAGTGGTAGAGTGTCGGCCAGATGTGTGGATGTCCTGAGGTTTGATTCTTGCTCCAGGCACACAGGAGAAGCACCCATCTGCTTCCCCCCTCTTTCTTCTCTCTCTCTCTCTCTCTCTCTCTCTCTCTAGATTCTCCTCACCTCCTGCAGCCATGGCTCAGTTGGAGCGAGTTGGCTTCAGGTGTGGAGGATGACTCCATGGTCTTCCCGAGTAGGCTTGCTGGGTGAATCTCAGTCAAGCGCATGCAGGAGTCTGTCTCTGCCTCCCCTCCTCTCACTAAAGAAAAAAAGAAAAGAAAAAGAAACAACATTGTGGATTACCTATGCATTAAATACATTAAAAAAAACCCCATACTCACAAACCTCTTCAAGACAGGACCTTTTCTACTTAGGCCTGTCAGTGGAATGGTGTGAGCTATTAACCTTAGGATTCTTGGAAGACTATTGTCCAGATGAGAGAATTTGTGAATCACTAACTCCTGTCATTATAAGATCTTCACCAAAAGTTTTCTAGCTACATCCTTGAGTTTGTCTTGACTCTGAGGCCAGTTAAAAACCAACAATGGACACATCAATATTCCTTCCTGAAATCTCCTTAGCCAAAGCCATGGAGGGTTCACTATTTTTTTTTTTTTTTGAGCAATTTCTTACTACTAAACTCCACTAAAAGTTTCTGTTTTCCATTCCTCTTCTATTCCCTAACCTGAAAGACAAATGCACGTGTTTTAGGTTTGTTACAAGAGCATATCACCTGGATGTATCAATTTATGTATTTTTTATTGTATACAAACAGTCCTAAACAACTGGCTTAAAATGAAAATTATTTAATTTGCTAAAAATTTTTTGGGTTAAGCTTTGGACTCAAAGTTTGTGTCCCCTTGCCCACACTCATATGTTAAAGACAAGCCCAATATAATAGTGTTTTAAACGGGACCATTTATGAGATAACTGGGTTTAAAGGAGGTCATGAGGGTAAGTTCCTTATGATGGGATTAGTACTCTTATAAGAAAAGACACTGAAAACTTGCTTTTTTTCATTTCCAGCCATGTGAGGACACAACAGGAAGGGGGCTGTCCACAGCGGGGAAGGGAACTCTCACCAGAAACCCTCTATGCTTGCACCTGGGTATTGAACTTCTAGCCTCCAGAAATGTGAAAAAGAAAATTTCTGTTGTTTAAGCCATGAATATTTGGTATTTTGTTATGGTAGCCCAAGCTGACAAATATACCTGTCCAACCAAAACATGTGCACAAATGTTTATAGCGGTATTATTCATAATAATCAAAATGAGGGAAGTGACATCAGAGAAATGGCACCGGGAGGAGTGCTTCTGATACCTCTCCCTGAAACTTCAACAAATTCAACAACTAGAAACAGAAAAACAATCTCAGGAGCATCTGAAATACACATACATCAAACAAAGATACGATTGGGTGAAAAGGTGGCTGAATATATAACCCACTCTGAGGAAAATAAGATGGAGAACGGAGTATTCCACTTTCCTCACATATCTGAGCAAGGGCTGCTTTCACTTGGACTGAGAGAAAGCGAGGACTAGGGGCACGGAAAAAGCTGGGTTAGGGCAGAGATGTTCAAGCCAAGGAGAGAGTGTGCCCGTGGCTCAGCCCATGCAGAGCTAATGGCAGTGGCAGACCCCGGCAGAGGTGGGCAACCAGTTGCCTTGTTTACTCCCACTATCCTGGTCGGCGAGCGCGGGCAGTGTGCGAGAGGATACACCTGGCATTTTGGAGTGGGTGCTCGCATTCCCGGACAAAAGGGCTGAGTCAGAGACTGTCAGTAGTGACCCTCTGTGTGGGCTGTGCCCAGAGTTTCTGAATAATTCTAGCTCCCCAAACAACAGCACGCAGGAAGTGCACAAAAGCCGGCTTCCCTACACCCGGACCTGTCTGGGTGTGGCACCTCCACCAACCATACAGGCTAACAAAGCACACTCCTGGGGAAGGGAACTTCTGAAGTGGTGGGGGGAAGGGCATGCAGGCAGCTTGCAGACAGCCTCTGGAGAGCAGAACTGTGAAGTGCTGAGGCATACTAGACATACCCAGAGGTTCATAGAAGGACACTTGAAAGGCAATCAGCTCCCAACCCTGCCTGATTACGTTGGAAGCTCTGGCTGGCAAAGCCTTACCCAGAACCCTGCATTGAATGGAGATGGGGGGGGGGGTTGGCAGCTCTTAGAGCCTCTTGCTCTCCAGGCAGTGGCTGGGGCAACTTCACAGCTGGGTCCCAGGCTGCTGGTTCAGGAAGGAGAGATTTGGGGAAAGGCTCCAGGAAAACGGACTCTCCCATTGTTGGAGCCTGTAAACGCTAATAACCCCCACCTACCAACAGGACTGAGGCCTAGTTGATGTCATCATTAGTAGCGACACAACAGAACATCTCTGCCTAAGAGTGCCAAAGGGCAGAACCTGGGGTACAGTGCCACTGGCCAAAAAGAGAGAGAAGAAAGAAAAAGGAAAAAGATAACTTCTAAAAAACAGGAAAAATCCACAGTCTTCATAACTTTTTCCATTTTTTTTCCCTTGGATTTTTTTCTTTTTTCTTCTTTTTCCTTCCACCTTAGTCATTTAATCCTCTCTCCATTTTATTCTTTTCTTTTCATTTTGAACATTATTACCCATAGGTGTTACATTTTCCATTCTTTTTTTCTATGAGTGTTACATTCCAAAAAACTTAACTCAATTTTTTTTTTCTTTCTCTCTTTCTGTTTCTTCTTTTCTCTTTCACCTTTTTTTTTCTGCACCCTTCTGAAGCCAGAAATGGGGAGAGACAGTCAGACAGACTCCTGCATGCGCCCGACCGGGATCCACCCAGCACACCCACCAAGGGGCAATGCTCTGCTCCTCCGGGGCGTCACTCTGTTGTGACCAGAGCCACTCTAGTGCCTGGGGAAGAGGCCGAAGAGCCATCCTCAGCGCACAGGCCATCTTCGCTCCAGTGGACCCTCGGCTGCGGGAGGGGAAGAGAGAGACAGAGAGGTAGGAGAGGGGGAGGGGCGGAGAAGCAGATGGGTGCCTCTCCTGTGTGCCCTGGCCAGGAATCGAACCCGGGACCTCTGCATGCCAGGCCAATGCTCCACCACTAAGCCAACCAGCCAGGGCTCTTTCACTTTTTTCTCATTCAAATCTCACCCACAAACAAATTATTTTATTCTGGATTCAAATTTTTTCTTTGTGGCATTTTGTGTGCTTTTTAATTTGCTTTTTATCTCTTTAGTATTTCCCTCAACTCCAGCTCTCCATTCTATAATTTTTGTGCCACTTAATACAATAGAATTATCATTTTTTACTGTATTTTTTCTTTTTACTCTTTTTCTTTTCTCTTACACTATTTCACTCAATTGACCATCATTTGAAACAAATTATTTTTTCTTGATTCAAATATTTTTCTTGTGGCATTTTGTGGGTTCTTGCCTCGTTTTTTACCTCTTTGTCACTCCCCCCAAACCCAGGCTCTCCATTCTTCATATTTTTAATCCACTTAGCACAATAGAATTTTCACTTTTTCATGGCATTTTCTCAAAAAAAATTTTTATTAACTCTTATTAGTGTTATTAACAATACCACTCTCAAATGCCATTAAAGAAGAAATTAAAATCATAAATCAAAAAAGACAGTGATGTAGTTCAGATAGATGAAAAAAATTTATAGAAGAAAATTTCAATAGCTTAGAAACGTTGGAGTTAAATGACAGAGAATTTAAAATTGAAGTTCTAAAAATACTCAGGGATGTATAAGAAAGCACAGAAAAGCAATTTAGAAAGCTCAAAAAAACAATTTAAGGAACATAAAAAATACTTCACCAAGGGAATTGAAACTATGAAAACGAATCAAACAGAGATGAAAAACTCAATTCATGAACTGAAAAACAAGGTAATAAGCTTAGCCAATAGACCCTAGGCCAGACATAGCAGAGAATTAGTGACAAAGAAGACAGGCAACTAGAGGTACTACAGAGAGAAGAGGAGAGAGACTCACAAATTAAAAAAATTGAGATAGTCCTAAAGAAATTGTCTGACTCCATCAGAAAGAGCAACATAAAAATAATGGGAATATCAGAAGAAGAGAGAGAAAATGGAATAGAGAACATATTCAAGGAAATAATAGACAAGAACTTCTCAAGCCTGTGGAAAGAATTAAAGTCTTAAATTCAAGAAGCAAACAGAACACCTAGTTTTCTTAACCCTAATAAACCTACTCCAAGGCACATCATAATGTCATTGGCACAAACCAATGACAAAGAAAAAATTCTCAAGGCAGCCAGGGAAAAGAAGAATACAACACATAAAGGAAGGCCCATTAGATTATCAACAGATTTCTCAGCAGAAACTCTACAAGCTGGAAGAGAGTGGATCCCAATATTTAAAGTTCTGAAAGAGAGGAACTTCCAGCCAAGAATACTATACCCATCGAAGCTATCCTTCAAATATGAAGGAGAAATAAAAACATTCACAGATACAGAAAAGATAAAGAAATTTATCACCAGGAAACCCCCACTTCAGGAAATACTAAAGAGAGTTTTCCGACCAGACACAAAGAACAAAACAAAACAAAACTACAAGTAAGAGTTTCATCAAGATTGCAATAAAAACAAGATTAATCTGTGACAAAGAAACAAAAAAGGAAAGAGGACAAAGATTAACAGTAGCAAAGGAGGATTGAGTGCAGAAGCACTCATGAGATAATGTACTACAATGAACATGATTTTTATTACTTAATAGTAACCACCCCTGAAAAAACCAACACAGAAGTACATGGCTTGAAATAAGAAGTAACAGAGAAAAAAAGTATGGATTTCAACCAAACAAAAACAAATGATAGAAAAATAAAAGAGAAGAACAAAACAAGATACAAAACTATCAGAAAGCAATATATAAAATGGCAATAAGAAACCCTCAAATGTCAATAATTACACTAAACATAAATGGATTGAACTCACCAATAAAAAGACATAGAGTAGCAGAATGGATTAAAAAGAAAATCCAACTGTATGCTGCCTACAAGAAACACATCTAAGATACAAGGATAAAAACAAATTCAAAGTGAAAGTCTGAAAACAATACTCCAAGCAAATAATATCCAAAAAAACCCAGGTGTAGCAATACCCATATCTAAAAATGCTGACGACAGGACAGAAAAGGTAATCAGGGACAAAAATGGTAATTTCATAATGATAAAGGTGACAGTGAATCAAGAAGACATAAAACTTCTTAATATATATGCACCAAACCAAGGAGCACCAAAATATATGACAGTTACTGACTAACCAAAAAAACAAAAACCAACAAAAATACAATTATTATTGGAAACCTCAATACACCTCTGACAGCTCTGGATTATTCATCCAAACAGAATATCAATAACAAAATATTGGCCTTAAATGAAACACTAGAACAATTGGATATGATAGACATCTATAGAACATTTCATCCCAAAGTGCCAGAGTATACATTTTTCTCTAGTGTACATGGAACATTCTCAAGAATTGACGATATGTTGGGTCACAAAAATAACATTAACAAATTCAGAAAGATTGAAATTTTACCAAGCATATTTTCTGATCATAAAGCCTCGAAACTAGAATTCAACTGCAAAAAAGAGGTAAACAAACCTAAAATGTAGAAACTAAACAACATACTTTTAAAAAATAAGTGGGTCAAAGAAAAAATAAGCACAGAGATCAAAAGATACATACAGGCAAACAAAAATAACAATATAACATATCAGAATCTCTAGGATGGAGCAAAAGCAGTAATAAGAGGGAAGTTCATATCACTTCAGGCCTATATGAACAAACAAGAGAGAGCCCAAATAAACCATTTAACTTCACATCTTATGGAACTAGAAAAAGAAGAACAAAGATAACCCAAAACCAGCCGAAGAAAGGAGATAATAAAAATCAGAGCAGAAATAAATGAGATAGAGAACAGAAAAACTATAGAAAAAAATTAATAAAACAAAGAGTTGATTCTTTGAAAAGATCAACAAAATTGACAAACCCTAGGCATGGCTCACTAAGGAAAAAAGAGAAAAGAATTAAATAAACAAAATCCAAAACAAAAGAGAAGAAATCACCACAGATATCATAGATATACAAAGAATTATTGTAAAATACTATGAAAAAAATATATGCCAGATGATGTCAGAGTAATGGCGTGGTAGGAAATCATACTGATAAATCTCCTCCAAAATTCAACAAGATCTTCAACCAGAAACAGGAAAATCTATCCTTGGAGCCTACAGATGTTCCGCAATATACCCAAACGTATGGTCGAGCGAAAAATTGGCTAAATATATAATCAAACCCTGAAGGAATTAGGGAGTAAGAAATGCTCTGCCTTCTTCACTAACCTAAATAGGACTGCTTTCACTGGAAACTGAGAGTATAGAAACTGAGGCAGGCAAAGGGGGCGAATAGATCCAGGCCGCAGCACAAACGGCCGAACCAGGCTTTGGCATAGAGATCCAAGTCGAGAAAAACTGTGCCTGTGGCAACCTAGGCAATACAAGCTAACACTCATGCCAAACCCAGATAAAGAAAGACAAGTGGGGCCCTGGCCGCTGGCTCAGCGGTAGAGCGTCGGCCTAGCGTGCAGGAGTCCCGGGTTTGATTCCCGGCCAGGGCACACAGGAGAAGCGCCCTTCTGCTTTTCCACCCCTCCCCTTCTCCTTCCTCTCTGTCTCTCTCTTTCCCTCCCACAGCCGAGGCTCCACTGGAGCAAAGATGGCCCGGGTGCTGGGGATGTCTCTGTGGTCTCTGCCTCAGGTGCTAGAATGGCTCTGGATGCAAAAAAGCGATGCCCCAGAGGGGCAGAACATTGCCCCCTGGTGGGCATGCCGGGTGGATCCTGGTCAGGTGCATGTGGGAGTCTGTCTGACTGCCTCCCCATTTCCAGCTTTGGAAAAATGAAAAAAAAAAAAGGAAAAGTGGGGCAGCCATTTGCCCCAATCTCCTGGTCGGCACTCGCAGATAGTGGGCAAGAGATTCCTCCGAGCACCGTGGCAGTGGGCTCCCGTGTTACCCCACAGAAAGGCAGAGTCAGCGGCCTTTGTGTGGACTGAAAGCGAAATCTCGGGCCACCCCAGTGCCCTGAAAAAGCCGTGCATGGGGAGGGAGCGAGAGCTAATTCCAATGCTGGAACTTTTCCGTGCGGGCGGGGGTCTCATTCAGAGCGTGAGACTGCCAGCCTGATATCCTGGTCTGTGCACAGATAGTGAGTGAGAGATTCCTCCAAGCGCCCCAGGAGTGGGCACCCACCCGCCTGCTCATGTTACCGGACAGAGTGGCAGAGCCAGAGGTCTTTGAGTGGGCAGAAGCCCCGCCTGATTATGTTAGTAGCTCTGACTGACTGAGCTTTACCAGAGCCCTGTGCTGAGTGGGAATAGAGTGGGGAGTTGCCAGCTCTTTGAGCCTCTTACTATCCAAGCAGAGGCAGCAGCAACCCCATAGCTGGATTATCAGGCTACTAATTGAAGAAGGAAAGACTAAGAGAAAGACTCCAGGAACATGGACTCTCTCACTGTTGGAGCCTACAAATGCTAATGAGCTTTGACTAACAATGAGACTGAAGCCCAGTACATGACATCGCCATAGAGACTTATCAACTGCAAACCTCTACCTGAGCATGCCACAGGGGCAAAACCCAGGGTACAGAGTCACCGACCAGGAAGAGGGAGAGAAAAGAAAAAGCAAGAAGATAACCTCTTAAAATCAAGAATAATCCACAAATTTTATAACCTATCCCATTTTATTATATTTGTTAGTTTGTTTCTCTTATCTTCATTCTTAATTTTTTTTTTCCTCCTCCAATTTGGTCATTTAATTCTCTGCCGGTCTTACTCTCTCCTCTCCTTGAACTACACTACCCATAAGTGTTGCATCTCCCATTATCTTTTCTTTTCTTTTCCTTTCTCTCTATGAGTGTTGCACTCCAAAACCCTTAACTCTCTCTCTCTCTCTCTTCTCTTTTTTCTTTTTTCTTCTTTTAGTGGTTCCCTCTTTTTTTCTCTCTCTCTTTCTTTTCTCCCTCTATATTAGTTTCTTCCTTTCTCCTTTATGTCTCCTCTCATTCAATCCTCAATAACTAACAAATTATCTTATCTGGAACTCAAACTTATGTTTGTGGCATTTGAGGGGGGGAAGTTATTTCACTTTTTAAATTCACTAGCAGTGCTCCCATCCCTGGCTCTTCATTCTATCTAGTTCTTGTTCTACTAAATACAATAGTAATTTTTTTATTCCCCCCCCATTATCCTGTTTCCCTCTTATTCCTCTCATCATATCTCTTAGTCAACCAACACCTAAAAGCAAATAATTTTATTCTTGACCCAAGTTTTTTCCTTATTTGCTTTTTGTGGGTCCATACTCCCTTTTTTTTGCCCCTTTATTATTTCTACCCAATTCAGGCCCTCCATTACAGGCATTGTTTTTTTTCTATTTAGTACAATATAATTCACAGTTCACCACAAGATTTTTTCAAGAAAGAGGAAAGAGGAAAGGAGAGGAAAAAAGGAGGGGGGGGGGAATTTTCCTTTTCTTAAAATTTTATTTATTTATTTTTTTAATTTTTAATTTTTTTAAAAAAAAACTTTTTATATTTTTTATTTTTTTAACTTTTTATTCTTATTAAATCTCATTAATACTATCAACAAAACCACCCTCAGATGCCATTAAGGAACAGAAAATCGAATATCATGGATACAAAAGAAAGAGAGGTAACAGCGAGATGAGGAAAAATCTATGGAGAAAAAAATTAATATATTGGAAACCTTGGAGTTAAATGACAGAGAATTCAAGATACAAATCCTAAAAATCCTCTGAGATATACAAGAAAACACAGAAAGGCAATTTAGGGAGCTCAGAAAACAACTCAATGAACACAAAGAATATATTTCCAAGGAAATAGAAACTATAAAAACAAATCAAACAGAGATCAAAAACTCAATTCACGAGCTGAAAAACGAGGTAACAAGCTTAGCTAATAGAACAGGCCTGATAGAAGGTAGGATTAATGAAATAGAAGATAAACATATTGAGGCACAACAGAGAGAAGAGGAAAGAGACTCAAAAATTAAAAAAAAAATGAGATAGCTCTACAGGAATTATCTGATCCATCAAAAATAATAACATAAGAATAATAGGTATATCAGAGGGAGAAGAGAGAAAAAATGGAATAGAGAACATACTCAAACAAGTAATAAATGAGAACTTCCCAAGCCTGTGGAAAGAATTAAAGCCTCAAATTCAAGAAGCAGACAGAACACCAAGTTTTCTTAACCCCAACAAACCTACTCCAAGGCACATCATAATGAAACTGGCACAAACCAACGGCAAAGAAAAAATTCTCAAGGCAGCCACGGAAAAGAAGAATACAACATATAAAGGAAAGCCCATTAGATTATCATCTGATTTCTCAACAGAAACTCTACAAGCTAGAAGAGAGTGGACCCCAATATTTAAAGTCTATACCCATCAAAGCTATCCTTCAAATATGAAGGAGAAAAAAAAATTCACAAATACAGAAAAGATAAGGGAATTTATCATCAGAAAACCCCCACTCCAGGAATTACTAAAGAGCGTTCTCCAACCAGATACAAAGAACAAATAAAAAACAAAGCCACAGGTAAAAGCTCCAAGAAAAACACAATAAAACCAAATTTAAACTGTGACAACAACAAAAAGAAAGGGGGGGGGAAGAGGATGGAGATTAACCGTAGCAAAGGACGATGGAGTGCAAAAGTATTCACAAGATAGTGCACTACAATGAACAGGGTAGGAATCCTTTTCATTACTTAATGGTAACCACCACTGAAAAAACCACCACAGAAGCACATGAGATAAAAAAGATAGCAACTACTATTACAGTGTTGCTGTTGATCTCGCTCTTTATATCCATCAAAGTCTGCTTTATATATTTAGGTGCTCCTAAATTAGGTGTGTAGATATTTATAATAGTTATATCTTCCTGTTGGATTGCTCCCTTTATCATTATGTCATGGCCTTCTTTATCTTTTACTATATTCTTTGTTTTAAAGTCCATTTTTTCTGATATAAGTATTGCTACCCCAGCTTTTTTTTCATTTCCATTTGCATGAAATGTCTTTTTCCATCCTTTTACCTTCAACCTATGTGCATCTTTTGTTTTAAGGTGTGTCTCTTGTAGACAGCATTTGTACGGGTCCTGTTTTCTTATCCATGCAGCTTCCCTATGTCTTTTTATTGGATCATTTAACCCATTTACATTTAGGGTTATTATTGACATGTAGTTGTTTATTGCCATTTTATTATTTATAGCTGTATTTCTTTTTTTGCTATATTCTTTTCGCACTTTGATCTGTTCACACCATGCCCCTTAATATTTTCTGCAGCATTGGTTTGGTTGTAATAAATTCCTTGAGTTTTTTTTTTTGTCTGGGAAACTTTTTATTTCTCCTTCAATTTTAAATGATA
Source organism: Saccopteryx bilineata (assembly GCF_036850765.1). Taxonomy (NCBI): domain Eukaryota; kingdom Metazoa; phylum Chordata; class Mammalia; order Chiroptera; family Emballonuridae; genus Saccopteryx; species Saccopteryx bilineata. Next base: position 150,232,629 of record NC_089494.1, read on the forward strand.
GCCTTGTGGATAAAGTAGTCTTGGTTGTAGGTTCTTGTTCTGCATTACTTTGAATATTTCTTGCCATTCCCTTCTGGCTTCAAGTGTTTCTGTTGAGAAGTCTGATGTCATCCTTATGGGGGCTCCTTTGTAGGTGATAGCCCTTTTTTCTCTCCCAGCTTTTAATATTTTCTCTTTATCACTTAGCTTTAGTATTTTAATTATGATGTGTCTTGGTGTAGGTTTGTTTGGGTTTCTTTTTAGTGGAGTTCTCTGTGCTTCTTGAATTTGTGAGAGTTTCTCCTGCATTAATTTAGGGAAGTTTTCAGCTATGATATGATTGAATAAAGCCTCTATCCCTTGTTCTTTCTCTTCTTCTTCAGGAACCCCTATGATGCGGATGTTATTTCTCTTTATGTTGTCACAGAGCTCTCTAAGAGTTTCCTCAGACTTTTTGAGTGTCTTTTCTTTTTTCTTCTCTGCTTTCCTGCCTTTATTCCAGTTGTCCTCCAATTCGCTGATTCGATCCTAAGCTGTATCCATCCTGTTTTTAATTCCTTCCATTGTGGTCTTCATTTTTGATATTGTATTTGTCATCTCCGACTGATTCGTTTTTAATATTTCAATAACCTTTTTTATACTTGCTACTTCTTTATTTAGGTGTTTCTGATGACCATCCATTGTTATTCTAAGAGACCTAAGCATCCTTACAATCATTATTTTAAACACCGCATCCAGAAGTTTGATTATTTCCATATCACTGAGTTCATCTCCTGAAGGTCTCTCCTGTGGTTTCATTTGGATTGCATTTCTTTGTCTTCTCATTGTGCCTGGGTGTCTGGGTGTGTTTTTTGTAGAGCTGGTTGAGTCTAGGCTTGGTGTTGTCTGTCTCTAGTTTTTACTTGTGTTGTTTCTAAATCTTCTTGGGTTGGCATCAGCTATTATTTGTAATCCACTTTAGAATTTGGGCCGCTTTGAAATCTTGATTTGTTTGATTTCTTAACAGGTGATTATCTTGTTTGCTGATCTCAGCAGGAGGCTTATTTGAAACTGTATCCAGGAATGTGGTAGGTGTGACCTGAGGCTCTGACGTCCTCTTCTGCCAGTTAATCTCTCTGGGGGTGGGTTGCTTTCTCAGCTTCAGTAGGGGGAGGTGTATCTCAGATCTCCAAAGAGACCTGAGTTACTGCCCCTCCTCCTGACTTCTTGTTTTCAGCTGTGTCTTGTTGCGCTGATTGGAGCTGGAGAGATGTCTGTATCTCTGTGACCTGGAAGTACTTTTGTATTTTGCTTTGTAGAAGGATCAGCCCCTCCCCCATTTATGGCCGCCTCTAGCACTGAATGAGTCAGCTTTTGATGTCATCACCGCCTCCTCCTCACCGTCCGTCTCTCTCTCTCTCTCTCTCTCCTTTCTTTTTGGAAGACAAGCAGGCCCTTTCAACTCAGCTCATTCCCTGCTCACCTGGAAAGTGGTTGTGAGCAGTATTTACTGCTCTTTTCCTTGAAGTGAGAGCCCAGCCTTACCCCACCCCAGTTCCTGTAAGCATGGGAAATTCAGGCGCTCTCTACCAGGTTTGTTGTGGCTTCTTCTTTGCTCTTTGGTTTTTGAAAGCTGTTCTTGCAGTCCAGATTTGGTTTTTCATGCTGATTTTTCATAAATTAGTTTATAATTCAGTTTGGTGGTGTGAGCTGGGAGTCTGTGCATCTGCCGACTCCACTGCCATCTTCAGGTCGCTAACATCATATTAAATGGCACAAAACTGAAGGTTTTCCCCCTTAATTCAGGAACAAGACAGGGCTGTGCACTCTCTCCATTCTTATTTAATGTGGTACTAGATGTTCTAGCCAGAGCAATCAGACAAGAGAAAGAAATAAAAGGCATCCATATCAAAAAAGAGGAAGTAAAGTTATCACTTTTTGCAGATGATATGATCTTATACATTGAAAACCCCAAAGAATCCTCAAAAAGACTACTAGAAACAATAAGCCAATATAGTAAGGTCGCAGGATACAAAATTAACATATAGAAGTCCATAGTCTTTCTATATGCCAACAATGAAACATTTGAGAATGAACTCAAAAGAATAATCCCCTTCATGACTGCAAGAAAAAAAATTAAATACCTAGGAATCAACATAACAAAGATATATAAAGGACTTATTTAGTTAAAACTATAAACCATTATTAAGGGAAATCGAAAAAGATATAATGAGATGGAAGAATATTCATTGTTCTTGGTTAGGAAGAATAAATATAATCAAGATGGCCATATTACCCAAAGCAATATACAAATTTAATGCAATTCCCATCAAAATTCCAATGACAATTTTTAAAGAAATGGAGTAAAAAATCATTAGATTTATATGGAACTATAAAAAACCCTGAATAGCCAAAGCAATCCTAAAGAAAAAGAATGAAGCTGGGGGCATTACAATGCCTGAATTCAAACTATATTATAGGGCCACAATATCAAAACAGCATGGTATTGGCAGAAAAATAGACATTCAGACCAATGGAACAGAATAGAAAACCCAGAAATAAAACCACATATATATAGTCAAATAATTTTTGATAAAGGGGCCAACAACACACAATGGAGAAAAGAAAGCCTCTACAACAAATAGTGCTGGAAAAACTGGAAAGCCACATGCAAAAGAATGAAACTGGACTACAGTTTGTCCTCCTTTACTAAAATTAACTCAAAATGGATCAAAGATCTAAGCATAAGGATGACGTCAGAATAATGGCGGGGTAGGAAGTAATACCGATAAATCTCCCCCAACACTCAACAAGATCTTCAACCAGAAACAGAAAAACCTATACTTGGAGCCTCCAGATGCTTCGCAATACACCCAAAGGTATGGTCGAGTGAAAAATTGGCTAAATATATAACAAAACCCCGAAGGAAATAGGGAGTAAGAAATGCTCCGCCTTCCTCACTAACCTAAACAGGGTGGCTTTCTCTGGTAGCTGTGAATATAGAAACTGAGGCGGGCAAAGGGCGTGAATAGATACGAACCAGGCTGTGGCACGGAGATCCAAGCTGAGGAAAAACTGATCCTGTGGCAACCCGGGCAATACAAGCTAACACTTGCGCCAAACCCAAACAAAGAAAGACAAGCGGGGCAGCCATTTTACCCGATCTCCTGGTCGGTGCGCAGTTAGTGGGCGAGAGAATTCTTCCTAAGCCCCGGGAGTGGGTGCCCGTGTTACCCCACAGAGAGGCAGAGTCAGAGGCCTTTCTGTGGGCCGAAAGCAGAATCTCTGGGCAGCCAAGTGCGCTGGGAAAGCCGCGCATGGGAGGGAGCGAGAACTAATTCCAATGGTGGAAAATTTCCGTGCTGGTGGGGGTTTCACTCAGAGGGAAACGCAGCCGGCCTCATATCCTGGTCTGCGCACACCGACAGTGAGTGAGAGATTCCTCCGAGTGCCTTGGCAGTGTGCGCCCGTGTTATCGCACAGAGGGGCAGAGTCAGGGGCCTTTGTGTGGGCCAAAGCAGAATCTCGGGCTGCCCCAGCGCCTTGCAAAAGCCGCGCACGGGAACAGAGCGAGAGCCAATTGCAACGCTGCAACTTTTCCATGTGGTTGGGGGTTTCACTCAGAGCATGAGACTGCTGGCCGGATATCCTGGTCTGCGCATGCAGATAGTGAGCGAGAGTTTCCTCCAAGCGCCCCGGAAGTGGGCGCCCGCCTGTGTTACCGGACAGAGTGGCAGAGCCAGAGGTCTGTGAGTGGGCAGAAAGCCTGCCTGATTATGCTAGCAGCTCTGACTGACTGAGCCTTACTCAGAGCCCTGTGCTGAGTGGAAATAGAGTGGGGAGTTGCCAGCTCTTTGAGCCTCTTACAATCCAGGCAGAGGCAGCAGCAACCCCATAGCTGAATTATCAGGCTACTAATTGAGGAAGGAAAGACTAGGAGAAAGGCTCCAGGAACACGGACTCTCTCACTGTCGGAGCCTATAAATGCTAATGAGCCTCGACTGCCAACGAGACTAAAGCACAAGGCATGACATTGCCATAGAGACTTATCAACTGCAAACCTCCACCTGAGCGTGACAAAGGGGCAGAACCCGGGGTACAGAGTCACCAACCAGGAAGAGGGAGAGAAAAGAAAAAGCAAGAAGATAACCTCTCAAAATCAAGAATAATCTGCAGACTTTATAACCTATCCCATTTTATTATATTTGTTTGTTTGTTTCTCTTATCACCATTCTTGATACTTTTTTTCCTCCTCCAATTTGGCTGATTAACTCTCTGCCGGTCTTACTCTCTCCTCTCCTTGAACTACACTACCCATAAGTGTTACATCTCCCATTATCTTTTCTCTCCTCTTCCTTTCTCTCTATGAGCGTTGCACTCCAAAACCCTTAACCCTCTCTCTCTCTCTTCTCTTTTTTCTTTTTTCTTCTTTTAGTGGTTCCCTCTTTTTTTTTCTCTCTCTCTTTCTTTTCTCCCTCTATATTAGTTTCTTCCTTTCTCCTTTACGTCTCCTCTCATTCAAACCTCAATAACAAACAAATTATCTTATCTGGGACTCAAACTTATGTTTGTGGCATTTTGGGGGTTTTTTACTTCACCTTTTTAACTCACTAGCAGTGCTCCCATCCCTGGCTCTCCATTTTATCTAGTTCTTGTTCCACTAAATACAATAGTATTTTTTTAATTTCTCCCCGCATTTTTCTGTTTTCCTCTTATTCCTCTCATCATAACTCTTAGACAACCAACACCTAAAAGCAAATCATTTTATTCTTGACCCAAATTTTTTCCTTATTTGCTTTTTGTGGGTCCATACCCCCTTTTTTTTTCTTTTTTTTCTTTTTTTTGCCCCTTTATTACTTTTCCCCAATTCAGGCCCTACATCACAGGCATTGTTTGTTATAATTCACAGTTCACCACAAGATTTTCTCAAGAAAGAGGGGAGAGAAGAGGAGAGGAAAAAGGAGGGGGGGGGAAATTTTCCTTTTTTTAAAAATTTTTATTTTATTTTATTTATTTTTATTTCATTATTAATTTTTTTTAAAAAAACAACTCTTTTCGATTTTTTATTTTTTTATTTTTTTTTAACTTTTTATTCTTTATTAAGTCTCATTAATACTATCAACAAAACCACCCTCAGATGCCATTAAGGAACAGAAAATCGAATATCATGGATACAAAAGAAAGAGAGGTAACACAGCAAGATGAGGAAAAATCTATGGAGAAAAAATTTAATATATTGGAAACCTTGGAGCTAAATGACAGAGAATTCAAGATACAAATCCTAAAAATCCACCGAGATATACAAGAAAACACAGAAAGGCAATTTAGGGAGCTCAGAAAACAACTCAATGAACACAAAGAATATATGTCCAAGGAAATAGAAAGTATAAAAACAAATCAAACAGAGATCAAAAACTCAATTCACGAGCTGAAAAATGAAGTAACAAGCTTAGCTAATAGAACAGGTCAGATAGAAGAGAGGATTAGTGAAATAGAAGACAAGCAACTTGAGGCACAACAGAGAGAATAAGAAAGAGACTCAAAAAAAAATGAGATAGCCCTACAAGAATTATCTGACTCCATCAAAAAGAATAACATAAGAATAATAGGTATATCAGAAGGAGAAGAGAGAGAAAATGGAATGGAGAACATACTCAAACAAATAATAGATGAGAACTTCCCAAACCTGTGGAAAGAACTAAAGCCTCAATTTCAAGAAGCAAACAGAACTCCAAGTTTTCTTAACCCCAACAAACCTACTCCAAGGCATATCATAATGAAATTGACACAAACCAAAAGCAAAAAAAAAATTCTCAAGGCAGCCAGGGACAAGAAGAATACAACATATAAAGGAAGGCCCATTAGATTATCATCAGATTTCTCAGCAGAAACTCTACAAGCTAGAAGAGAGTAAACCCCAATATTTAAAGTCCTGAAAGAGAGAAACTTTCAGCCACAAATACTATACCCATCAAAGCTATCCTTCAAATATGAAGGAGAAATAAAAACATTCACAGATACAGAAAAGAAGAGGAAATTTATCATCAGAAAACCCCCACTCCAGGAATTACTAAAGGGGGTTCTCCAATCAGATACAAAGAACAACAACAAAAAAAAAACCAGAGCCACAAGTAAAAGCTCCAAGAAGAACACATTAAAACCACATTTAAACTGTGACAACAACAAAAAGAAAGAGGGGGAGAAGATGGAGATTATCAGTAGCAAAGGATGATGGAGTGCAAAAGTACTCACAAAATAGTTCGCTACAATGAACAGGGTAGGGACCCTTTTCATTACTTAAAGGTAACCACCATTGAAAAAACCACCACAGAAGCACATGAAATAAAAAAGATAGCAACAGAGGAAAGATGTATGGAATACAACCAAATAAAAACAAAAGATAGAAAAACGAAAGAGAAGGATCAAACAAGACACAAAACTAACAGAAAGCAAGATGCAAAATGGCAATAGAGAACACACAAGTATCAATAATTACACTAAATGTAAACGGATTAAACTCACCAATAAAAAGGCACAGAGTAGCAGAATGGATTAAAAAAGAAAAACCAACTGTATGCTGCCTACAGGAAACTCATCTAAGTAACAAGGATAAAAACAAATTCAAAGTGAAAGGCTGGAAAACAATACTCCAAGCAAATAACATCCAAAAAAAAGCAGGTGTAGCAATACTCATATCGGATAATGCTGACTACAAGACAGGAAAAGAACTCAGAGACAAAAATGGCCATTTCATAATGGCTAAGGGGACACTGAATCAAGAAGACATAACAATTCTTAATATATATGCACCAAACCAAGGAGCACCAAAATATATAAGACAGCTACTTATTGATCTTAAAACAAAAACTGACAAAAATATAATCATACTTGGAGACCTCAATACACCGCTGACGGCTCTAGATCGGTCATCCAAACAGAGAATCAACAAAGACATAGTGGCCTTAAACAAAACACTAGAGCACCTCATATGATAGACATCTACAGGACATTTCATCCCAAGGTGACTGAGTATACATTTTTCTCCAGTGTACATTGATCATTCTCAAGAATTGACCATATGTTGGGCCACAAAAACAACATCAGCAAATTCAGAAAAATTGAAGTTGTACCAAGCATATTTTCTGATCATAAAGCCTTGAAACTAGAATTCAACTGCAAAAAAGAGAAAAAAAATCCCACAAAAATGTGGAAACTAAACAACATACTTTTAAAAAATGAATGGGTCAAAGAAGAAATAAGTGCAGAGATCAAAAGATATATACAGACTAATGAAAATGACAAAACGACATATCAGAATCTATGGGATGCAGGAAAAGCAGTGATAAGAGGGAAGTTCATATTACCTCAGGCATATATGAACAAACAAGAGAGAGCCCAAGTGAACCACTTAACTTCCCACCTTAAGGAACTAGAAAAAGAAGAACAAAGACAACTCAAAACCAGCCGAAGAAAGGAGATAATAAAAATCAGAGCAGAAATAAATGAATTAGAGAACAGAAAAACTATAGAAAAAATTAATAGAACAAGGAGCTGGTTCTTTGAAAAGATCAACAAAATTGACAAACCCTTGGCAAGACTTACCAAGGAAAAAAGAGAAAGAACTCATATAAACAAAATCCAAAATGAAAGAGGAGAAATCACCACAGACACCGTAGATATACAAAGAATTATTGTAGAATACTATGAAAAACTTTATGCCACTAAATTCAACAACCTAGAAGAAATGGATAAATTCCTGGAACAATACAACCTTCCTAGACTGAGTCAAGAAGAAGCAGAAAGCCTAAACAGACCTATTAGTAGAGAAGAAATAGAAAAAACCATTAAAAACCTCCCCAAAAATAAAAGTCCAGGCCCTGACGGCTATACCAGCGAATTATATCAAACACTCAAAGAAGACTTAGTTCCTATTCTACTCAAATTCTTCCAAAAAATTGAAGAAGAAGCAATACTTCCAAACACATTTTATGAGGCCAACATAACCCTCATACCAAAACCTGGCAAGGATGGCACAAAAAAAGAAAACTACAGACCAATATCTCTAATGAATACAGATGCTAAAATACTAAACAAAATACTAGCAAATCAAATACAACAACATATTAAAAAAATAATACATCATGATCAAGTGTGATTCATCCCAGAATCTCAAGGATGGTTCAACATACGTAAAACGGTTAACGTAAAACACCATATCAACAAAACAAAGATCAAGAACTACATGATCTTATCAATATACACAGAAAAGGTTTTTGATAAAGTACAACAAAATTTTATGTTTAAGACTCTCAACAAAATGGGTATAGAAGGAAAATATCTCAACATGATAAAGGCCATATATGATAAACCATCAGCTAACATCATATTAAATGGCACTAAACTGAAGGCTTTCCCCCTTAAATCAGGAACAAGACAGGGTTGTCCACTCTCTCCCCTCTTATTTAATGTGGTACTAGAGGTTCTAGCCAGAGCAATCAGACAAGACAAAGAAATAAAAGGCATCCATATCGGAAAAGAAGAAGTAAAGGTATCACTTTTTGCAGATGATATGATCCTATACATCAAAAACTCCAAAGAATCCACAAAAAGACTACTAGAAACAATGAGCCAATACAGTAAGGTCACAGGATACAAAATTAACATACAGAAGTCCATAGCCTTTCTATATGCCAACAATGAAACAATTGAGAACGAACTCAAAAGAATAATCCCCTTCATGATTGCAACAACAATAAAAAAAAGTACTTAGGAATAAACATAACAAAGAATGTAATGGACTTATATAATGAAAACTATAAACCATTATTATGGGAAATCGAAAAAGATATAATGAGATGGAAGAATATACCTTGTTCTTGGCTAGGAAGAATATATATAATCAAGATGGCTATATTACCCAAAGCAATATACAAATTTAATGCAATTCCCATCAAACTACCAATGACGTTTTTTAAAGAAATAGAGCAAAAAATCATCAGATTTATATGGAATTATAAAAAACTCCGAATAGCCAAAGCAATCCTAAAGAAAAAGAATGAAGCTGGGGGCATTACAATGCCTGACTTCAAACTCTATTATAAGGCCATGACAATCAAAACAGCATGGTATTGGCAGAAAAATAGACACTCAGACTAATGGAACAGAATAGAAAGTACAGAAATAAAACCACATATATATAGTCAAATAATTTTTGATAATGGGGCCAACAACACACAATGGAGAAAAGAAAGCCTCTTCAATAAATGGTGCTGGGAAAACTGGAAAGCCACATGCAAAAGAATGAAACTGGACTACAGTCTCTCCCCCTGTACAAAAATTAACTCAAAATGGATCAAAGATCTAAACATAAGACCTGAAACAATTAAGTACATAGAAGAAGACATAGGTACTCAACTCATGGACCTGGGTTTTAAAGAGCATTTTATGAATTTGACTCCACAGGCAAGAGAAGTGAAGGCAAAAATTAATGAATGGGACTACATCAGACTAAGAAGTTTTTGCTCAGCAAGAGAAACTGATAACAAAATAAACAGAAAGCCAACTAAATGGGAAATGATATTTTCAAACAACAGCTCAGATAAGGGCCTAATATCCAAAATATACAAAGAACTCATAAAACTCAACAACAAACAAACAAACAATCCAATAAAAAAATGGGAAGAGGATATGAACAGACACTTCTCCCAGGAAGAAATACAAATGGCCAACAGATATATGAAAAGATGCTCATCTTCTTTAGTTATTAGAGAAATGCAAATCAAAACAGCAATGAGATACCACCTCACACCTGTTCGATTAGCTATTATTAGCAAGACAGGTAATAGCAAATGTTGGAGAGGCTGTGGAGTAAAAGGAACCCTCATCCACTGTTGGTGGAAATGTAAAGTAGTACAACCATTATGGAAGAAAGTATGGTGGTTCGTCAAAAAATTGAAAATAGAACTACCTTATGACCCAGCAATCCCTCTACTGGGTATATACCCCCAAAACTCAGAAACACTGATACGTAAAGACACATGCAGCCCCATGTTCATTGCAGCATTGTTCACAGTGGCCAGGACATGGAAACAACCAAAAATCCCGTCAATAGATGACTGGATAAAGAAGATGTGGCACATATACACTATGGAATACTACTCAGCCATAAGAAATGATGACATCGGAACATTTACAGCAAAATGGTGGGATCTTGATAACATGATACGAAGCGAAATAAGTAAATCAGAAAAAAACAGGAACTGTATTATTCCATACGTAGGTGGGACATAAAAGTGAAACTAAGAGACATTGATAAGAGTGTGGTGGTTACGGGGGGGAGGGGGGAATGGGAGAGAGAAAGGGGGAGGGGCACAAAGAAAACAAGATAGAAGGTGACAGAGGACAATCTGACTTTGGGTGATGGGTATGCAACATAATTAAACGACAAGATAACCTGGACTTGTTATCTTTGAATATATGTATCCTGATTTATTGATGTCACCCCATTAAAAAAATAAAATTATTAAAAAAAAAAAAGATCTAAGCATAAAACCTGAAACAATAAAGTACATAGAAGAAGACATAGGTACTCAACTCATGGACCTGGGTTTTAAAGAGCATTTTATGAATTTGACTCCAAAGGCAAGAGAAGTGAAGGCAAAAATTAATGAATGGGACTACATCAGACCAAGAAGTTTTTGCTCAGCAAGAGAAGCTGACAACAAAATAAACAGATAGCCGACTAAATGAAAAATGATATTTTCAAACAACAGCACAGATAAGGGCCTAATATCCAAAATATACAAAGAACTCATAAAACTCAACAACAAACAAACAAATAATCCAATAAAAAAATGGGAAGAGGAAATGAACAGACACTTCTTCCAGGAAGAAATACAAATGGCCAACAGATATATGAAAAGATGCTCATCTTCTTTAGTTATTAGAGAAATGCAAATCAAAACTGCAATGAGATACCACCTCACACCTGTTAGATTAGCTATTATTAACAAGACAGGTAATAGCAAATGTTGGAGAGGCTGTGGAGAAAAAGGAACCCTCATACACTGTTGGTGGGAATGTAAAGTAGTACAACCATTATGGCAGTATGGAGGTTTCTCAAAAAACTGAAAATTGAACTACCTTATGACCCAGCAATCCCTCTACTGGGTATATACCCCCAAAACTCAGAAACATTGATACGTAAATACACGTGCAGCCCCATGTTTATTTCAGCATTGTTCACAGTGGCCAGGACATGGAAACAACCAAAAAGCCCATTTATAGATGACTGGATAAAGAAGATTTGGCACATATACGCTATGGAATACTACTCAGCCATAAGAAATGATGACATCGGAACATTTACAGCAAAATGGTGGGATCTTGATAACATTATATGTAGTGAAGTAAGTAAATCAGAAAAAACCAGGAAGTGCATTATTCTATACGTAGGTGGGACATAAAAGTGAGACTAAGAGACATTGATAAGAGTGTGGTGGTTATGGGGGGAGGGGGGAGAGGGAGAGGGAAAAGGATAGGGGGAGGGAGAGGGGCACAAAGAAAACTAGATTGAAGGTGACAGAGGACAATCTGACATTGGGTGATAGGTATGCAACATAATTGAATGACAAGATAACCTGGACATGTTTTCTTTGAATATATGTATCCTGATTTATTGATATCACCTCATTAAAAAATAAAATTATATAAAAAATTTAAAAAAAGAAAAAAAAAGATGCAAACTGAAAAAAAGATATATGCCACCAAATTTAACAATCCAGAAGAAACGGATAAATTTCTAGAATAATACAATCCTCCTAGATTGAATAATGATGAAGCAGAAAGCCTAAACAGACTCATAAGCAGTGAAGAAATCAAAACAACTATCAAAAACCTCCCTAAAAATAAAAGTTCAAGGCTAGACAGCTATACTAGTGTATTCTATCAAACATTGAAAGAGGACTTGGTTCCTATTCTACTCAAAGTCTTCCAAAAAATTGAAGAAGAACCAATACTGCCAAACACATTTTATGAGGCCAACATAACCGTCATATCAAAACATGGCAATGACAACATAATAAAAGAAAACTATAGACCAATATCTCTAATGGATACAGGTGCAAAATTTCTAAACAAAATACTAGCAAATCAAATACAACAACACATCAAAAAAAATTAATCATGATCAAGTGGGATTCATCCCAGGATCTCAAGGATGATTCAACATACATAAAACGGTTACATAATACACCCTATCAACAAAACAAAAAACAATAACCATATGATCCTATCAATAAATGCAGAAAAGGCATTTGATAAAATACAACACAATTTTATGTTTAAAACACTCAACAAAATGGATATAGAAGGAAGATATCTCAACATAATAAAGGCCATCTATGATAAACCATCAGCTAACATCATATCAAATGGCATAAAAATAAGGACTTTTCCCCTAAAATCAGGAACAAGACAAGGTTGTCTACTCTTATTTAACATAGTGCTAGAAGTTCTAGCCAGAAGAATCAGAGAAGAAAAAGAAATTAAATGCATTCATATTGGAAAAGAAGAAGTAAAGGTTTCACTTTTTGCAGATGATATGATCCTATACATTGAAAACCCCAAAGACTCTACAAAAAGATTACTAGAAACAATAAACCAATACAGTAAGGTTACAGGATACAAAATTAATATACAAAAGTCCATTGCCTTCCTATCTGCCAACAATGAAACATCAGATAATGAGCTCAAAAAAACAATCCCCTTCATGGTTGCAACGAAATAAATAAAATACCTAGGAATAAACGTAACAAAGAAAGTAAAGGACCTATATAATGAAAACTACAAAGCATTGTTAAGGGAAATCAAAAAAGATAATGAAATGGAAAAATATTCCTTGTTCTTGGATAGAAAGAATAAATATAGTCAAAATGACTATATTATCCAAAGCAATATACAAACTTAATGCAATTCATATCAAAATTCCAATGTCATTTTTTTTTTAAGAAATGGAATTAAAAATCATCAGGTTTATATGGAACTATAAAAAAACCTCAAATAGCCAGAGCAATCCTAAGGAAAATGAACAAAGCTTGGGACTTTACGATACCTGAATTCAAATTATATTATAGAGTCATGATAATCAAAACAGCATGGTATTGGCAGAAAAATAGACACACAGACCAATGGAACATAATAGAAAGCCCAGAAATAAAACCACATATATATGGTCAAATAATTTTTCATAAAGGGGCCAACAACACACAATGGAGAAAAGAAAGCCTCTTCAACAAATGGTGCTGGGAAAACTGGAAAGCCACATGCAAAAGAATAAAACTTGACTACAATTTGTCCTCTTGTACTAAAATTAATTCAAAAAGGATCAAAGACCTAAACATAAGACCTGAAATAATAAATTACATAGAAGAAAACATAGGTACTAAACTTTTGGACCTTGTTCATAAAGAGAACTTTATGGATTTGACTCCAAAGGCAAGGGAAGTGAAGCCAAAGATAAATGAATGGGTCTACATCAGATTAAGAAGTTTTTGCACAGCAAGAGAAACTGACAACAAAACAGACAGTCAACTAAATGGGAGATGATATTTTCAAACAACAGCACAGATAAGGGCCTAATATCCAAAATATACAAAGAACTCAACAACAAACAAGCAAACAATCTAATAAAAAAATGGAAAGAGGACATGAACAGACACTTCTACCCAAGAAGAAATACAAATGGCCTACAGGTATATGAAAAGTTGCTCATCTTCATTAGCTATTAGAGAAATGCAAATCAAAACTACAATGAGTTACCACCTCACACCTGTTAGATTAGCTATTATCAACAAGACAGGTAATAACAAGTGATGGAGAGGCTGTGGAATAAAAAGGAACCCTCATCCACTGTTGGTGGGATTGTAAAGTAGTACAACCATTATGGAAGAAAGTATGGTGGTTCCTCAAAAGATTAAGAATAGAAGTAACATAGGACCCAGCAATCCCTCTACTGGGAATATACCCCCATAACTCAAAAACACTGGTATGTAAAGATACATGCAGCCTCATATTCATTGCAGCATTGTTCACAGTGGCCAAGACATCAATTTTTTTTATTTAGATGATTTTACCTTCAATGATCAATTAATTTTTTATTATTGTTAACTTATATATTATTTAAAAATACATTAAAAAAAACTCCAAATACTGAACCCCCAAAATAGAAATAAGTATATCTGAGAGTGTCCCATCTAATATCAGTGATCCATCACTTTTAGGTAACTGATGCAGAAACTTGTGTTAAACGCTGTTGTTACCATAGAGTTTTTTTAAAAATGAACATATTGTTTGAAATCACATTGTCATCCTGGTTATCTAGAGATGCAATAAAACAATCCCTTGGCCTCTCTGAATTCATGGTGGGGAGAAAGGTGTTTGCAACCTGGTAGTAGAAAAGTGAAAGTGAAAACATACATTTATATACTTTTTTTCCTCTCATATTTTGTGTTTGGGAATATTTTCCCATATGTCTTTTGGTTAATGGAATCTGGAAATTTTTAGTGGGTTTGTGAAGGTGGTTGGGGTCTGTAAAACCAGTATCCACAGCCACTGTCACAGCCACCTGGCCCATGCAGGTTCACATTGGATTCGGACAGTTGGTAAAGAAACAACAGAGCCAAGAACTGATGGGCCATCATTTTTAATCCTAGCTTGCACCCGGCGGGCAAGTAAAAACACACACAGGGCTCCAAAACCCACTCACATTCAGTGCTCACAAAGCTACTGACTTATCCGAGTTTCCTAGAATCAAAGGTTTCTAGCTCACCAGACTTACTCACCTCTGTTCCCCATCTCCTTCCTTCTCCCTGCACAAACTCTGCACAAAATGGCTTCTCACTCAACACTCCACCATCTTGGCTGCTTCTCCTGGCCTCCTCCACGTGGCCTTTCTCTGCTCTCTGCTCTCTCCTCTCTCCTCTTAATGCTAATCTCAGGAACTAAGAGAGCAAGCTCCTGTTCTGCCCTCATTTTATAGTGTAGAAATCAAAACATTTAATCCAATATACAAAATAAGGAAGTTTCTGATACAAAGTCACTTATCTGAGGCATAATTGGATTGTACTACCCCACATCAAAAAGGGTGGAAAAGGCTTAGTCCTAAAACCAAGCCCCAGGCTACAAGAATCCTGCCTGCCCACAGCCCTCAGAGACACACATTAATATCACCTGGGCAATGGCCTCCACGTGGGCAGCACCATCTTTAACAAAGTGAGCATAATATATTTTATCTGCCCAACAGGGTCTTCCAGTTTCAAAGGACTTTGTAATTTAATAATGATTATTGATGAGTTCTTTAACTTCACCTTTTTTTTGTTTTTATTAAAAATAGGATTAAGAATTAGAAAATGATTTGTGCAGAAGTTAAATTTTTATTAAATCTTCACGAATTTATTTTACTTTCCTCCACTTCTAGTTGCCCTGATAATGGGGACCCCATAATCATGTGTCAACATTTAAAGAGATGCACTTCTGGCCAGATAGTTTGAGTGGTTAACATTGTCACAGTATGCCAAAGATGCAGGTTTGATCTTGATCAGGGCACACACAGGAACTGGTTGATGTTTCTCTGTCTCTCCTTTCTCCTCTCTATTTTTTTTATATATATATTTTTTATTTTTTATTTTTTACAGGGACAGAGAGAGAGTCAGAGAGAGGGATAGATAGGGACAGATAGACAGGAATGGAGAGAGACGAGAAGCATCAATCATCAGTTTTTCGTTCTGACACTTTAGTTGTTTATTGATTGCTTTATCATATGTGCCTCGACCATGGGCCTTCAGCAGACCAAGTAACCCCTTGCTCAAGCCAGCGACCTCGGGTCCAAGCTGGTGAGCTTTTTGCTCAAGCCAGATGAGCCCGCGCTCAAGCTGGCGACCTCGGGGTCTCGAACCTGGGTCCTCCACATCCCAGTCCAACGCTCTATCCACTGCACCACCACCTGATCAGGCCCTTTCTCCTCTCTAAAAGGATGCACAAACCTTTGTATTTGTAATGCTTTGCTCAAGTCTGGATTTGCTCATTGCAAAAAAACTGTTCTCTAAGTGATCTGGGAAGACAAATGATGAATTATGGAATATAATCATTATTAAGGTTCAAGTTTTTGTGACTACTTTTTGTCCAAAAGTTAGTTGATTTTTTTATATACAAACTTTATTCTACACTTCCTTTTTCTTAATTTTATTTGTTTTAACATGGTTTTAAATGTCCCACAGAAAATAACACCTTCAAACCCCTGCATCATGTCTTTACAATCCCATTTTGTCTCCTTTACCTCCCTTCCCCCTATCTTTATCCCCCTCTTTCCCTCTGTGTCTTGCTGACTTTTTATGTTATTCATTTTTAATTTGACTAATCCCTTCACCTTCTTTGATCCTGTCCCGTCATCCACCTTCTAACAGCTGTCCTTCTGTTCCTTGTGACCCTGCCTCTGTTCCTCAGTATATTGTGTTCATTAGATTCCACATATAAGTGAGATCATATGTCTTTCTTGGTCTGGCTTATTTCACTTAGCATGATAATCTCCAGGTCCATCCATGCCATTGCAAAAGGTAAGATTTCCTTCTTTTTCACGCTTCATTGTATTCCATTGTGTATATGTACCACATCTTTTTATCCAGTCATCCATTGTCAGATACTTGGGCTTTTTCAGATCTTAGCTATTGTAAACAATGCTGCAATAAACATGAGGATGCATATATTCTTTAGAATTACTATTTTGGGATTCTTAGGACATATTCATAAAAGAAGGATATATGGGTCATAATGCAGTTAGTTCCATTTTTAATTTGTTGAGGAAATGTCATATTATTTTCCACAGTGGCTTCACAAGTCTGCATTTTCACCACTAGCACAGTCTGCATTCTCCACATCCTTGCCAGCACTTGTTGTTTGTGTATTTGTTAATGGGAGCATTCTGACAGATGTAAGGAGGTAAATATTATGGCTTTAATTTGCATTTATCTGATAATTAGTGACATTGAACATTTTTCATATGCTTATTGGCCATTTGTACTGCTTCTTTGGAGAAATGTCTATTCAGGTCCTTGGCATAGTTTTTAATTGGATTGTATACCTTCCTGGTGTTGAGTTTTAGAAGTTCTTTATAAATTTTGGCTATTAACCCTTATCAGACATATCAGTAAATATGTTCTCCCATCGAGTGGGTTTTCTTTTTTTTTTTTTTGTTAATGGTGTCTTTTGCTGTGCATAAACATTTTGGTTTGATACAGTCCCATTTGTGTATTTTGTTTTTTTATTTTACTTACACACAGAGATATATTGCCATGACAGATATCGGAGATTTTTCTGCCTATGTTTTCTTCCAAGATTTTTATGGTTTCATCACTTACATTTAAGTCTTTCCTCCATTTTGAGTTTGTTTTTATGAATGGTGTAAGTTGGTAATTTAGTTTCATTTTTTTTCATGTACCTGTCCAATTTTCCTAACATCATTTATTTTATTTAGACAATTAAATTAACAGAGGGATATTGGTCAACCAGAGCACATAGATTTAGAGAAAACATCTCTACATCATTTGGACAGTTGATTATGTTGTATACTCAGCACCTGAAGTCAAATCATCCTCTGTCACCCTACATTTTGTTTCTCTTTGAGCCTCTCCCTTTTCCTCATCCCCCTCCCTCTCCACCCATCCTTTCCCCTTGATAATCACTGCACTTCTGTCTATGTCCATGAGTCTCACTTTTGTGTCCCACCTATATATGGAATCCTATAGTTCTTAGCTTTTCCTGATTTACTTATTTCACTCGGTATAATGTTATCAAGGTCCATCCATGTTGTTGTAAATAATCCTATGTCATCATTTCTTATGGCTGAGTAGTATTCCATTGTATATATGTACCACATCTTCTTTATCCAATTGTCTATTGAAGGGCATTTCAGCTGTTTCCATATCTTGGCCACTGTGAACAATGCTGTGATAAACACAGGGCTACATGTGTCTTTATGTACCTATGTTTTTGAGTTTTAGGGGTATATACCCAGTAGAGGGACTGCTGGGTCATATGGTAGTTCTATTCTTAATCTTTTGAGGAACCACCATACTTTCTTTCATAATGGTTGTACTAATTTACATTCCCACCAATGGTGAATGAGGGTTCCTATTTCTCCGCAACCTCTCCATGTTGATAATAGCTAACTTAATAGCTAATTTAAGAGGTGTGAGGTGGTATCTCATAGTTTTGTTTTGCATTTCTCGAATAACTAGTAATGATGAACATTTTTTAATATATTTGTTGACCATTTGTATTTTTTCTTGAGAGAAGTGTCTGTTCATGTATTTTTCCCATTTTTGTATTGGATTGTTTGTTTGTTGCTGAGTTTTGTGAGTTCTTTATATATTTTGGATATTAGCCCCTTATCTGAGCTGTTGTTTGAAAATACCATCTCCCATTTAGTTGGCTGTCTATTTGTTTTGTTGACAGTTTCTTTTGCTGTGCAGAAGCTTCTTAGTTTGATGTGGTCCCATTCATTTATTTTTGCCTTCACTTCCCTTGCCTTTGGAATCAAATTCATAAAATATTCTCTCCAGCCAAGGTCCATGAGTTTAGTACCTATATTTTCTTCTATGTAATTTGTTGTTTCATATCTTATATTTAGGTCTTTGATCCATTTTGAATTAATTTTTGTGCAAGAAGATAAACTGTAATCAAGTTTCATTCTTTTGCATGTGGCTTTTCAATTTTCCCAGCACCATTTATTGAAGAGGTTTTCTTTTCTCCATTGTGTGTTTTTGGCTCCTTTATCAAAGATAATTAGACCATATATATGTTTTATTTCTAGGCTCTGTATTCTGTTCCATTGGTCTGTGTGTCTATTTTTCTGCCAGTATCATGCTGTTTTGATTATCATGGCTCTGTAATATAGTTTGAAGTCAGGTATTGTAATGCCTACAACTTCCTTTTTTTTCCCCTTAATATTAATTTGATTATTCAAAGTTTTTTTGTTTGTTTGTTTTTACAGAGACAGAGAGAGAGTCAGAGAGAGGGATAGATAGGGACAAACAGACAGGAACGGAGAGAGATGAGAAGCATCAATCATCACTTTTTCATTGTGTCGCCTTAGTTGTTCATTGATTGCTTTCTCATATGTGCCTTAACCATGGGCCTTCAGCAGACTGAATAACCCCTTGTCGAGCCAGCGACCTTGGGTCCAAGCTGGTGAGCTTTGATCAAAACAGATAAGCTCACGCTCAAGCTGGAGACCTCGGGGTCTCGAACCTGGGTCTTCCGTATCTCAGTCCGACGCTCTTTCCACTGCACCACCACCTGGTCAGGCTTATTCACATTTTTTTTATGGTTCCATATAAACTTGATGATTTTTTGTTCCATTTCTTTAAAAAAATGACATTGAAATTTTGATGAGAATTTAATGAAATTTGTATATTGCTTTGTGTAATATGGTCATTTTAACTCTATCTTCTTATTCACGAAAAAAGAATATTTTTCATTTCATTGTGTCTTTTTCAATTTCTTTTAATAATGCTTTGTAGTTTTTAGTACATAGGTATTTTATATTCTTTGTTATGTTTATTCCTAGGTATTTTATTATTTTTTTGTTACTACTGTAAAAGAGATTTTATTTTTTTAGTTTTTCTGAGGTTTTATTGTTGGCATATAAGAAAGTAATAGACTTCTGTATATTGATTTTGTATCCTGAGATCTTACTGTATTGGTTTATTGTGTCTAATAGCTTTTCTGTGGAGTCTTTGGGGTTTTCTATATACAGTATCATGAATCTGCTAAAAATGAAACCTTTACTTTTTCTTGCCCAATATAAATGCCTTTTATTTCTTTCTCTTGCCTGATTGCTCTGGTTAGAGCTTCCAGCACTATGTTGAACAGGAGTGGAGAAAGTAGGCAACCTTGTCTTGTTCCTGATTTTAGAGAAAATGTTTTCAGTTTTTTACCATTTATTATGATGTTAGCTGATGGTTTGTCATAAATGGCCTCTATTATGTTGAGGTATTTTCCTTCTATACCCATTTTGTTGAGTGTTTTAAACATAAAATTGTGTTGTATTTTATTGAATGCCTTTTCTGCATCTATTGATAGGATCATATGGTTTTTGTTTTTTGTTATTTTTGATATGGTGTATTACATTAATCATTTTATGTATGTTGAACCATCCTTGTGTTTCTGTGACGAATCCTACTTGATCATGTTAAATTATTTTTTTGATGTGTTTTTGTATTCAATTTGCTAGTATTTTGTTTAGAAATTTTGCACTTGTATTCATTAGAGATATTGGTCTATAGTTTTCTTTTTTTGTGTTGTCCTTACCAGGTTTTGGTATGAGGGTTATGTTGGCTTCATAAAACATGTTTGGAAGTATGGCTTCTTCTTCAATTTTTTGGAATACTTTGACAAGGATAGGAGCCAATTTTTTCACTGTTTGATAGAATTCACTAGTATATTCATCTGGCCCCAGACTTTTATGTTTGGGAAGGTTTTGTGGGTTTTTTTTTTTTCAGAAACAGAGAGAGGATTGACAGGGACAGACAGACAGGAACAGAGAGATGAGAAGCATCAATTATTAGTTTTATTTTCATTGCGCATTGCGACACCTTAGTTGTTCATTAATTGCTTTCTTATATGTGCCTTGACCACAGGCCTTCAGCAGATCGAATAACCCCTTGCTCGAGCCAGCAACCTTGGGTTCAAGCTGGTGAGCTTTTGCTCAAACCAGATAAGCCTGCGCTCAAGCTGGCGACCTCAGGGTTTTGAACCTGGGTCCTCAGCTTCCTAGTCTGACACTCTATCCATTGTGCCACTGCCTGGTCAGGCTTGGGAAGGTTTTTGATAGTTGTTTCTATTTCCTCCCTGCTTATCAGTCTATTTAAGCTTTCTACTTCTTCATGATTTAGTCTAGGAAGATTGTATTGTTTTAGAAGTTTATCCATTTCTTCTAGATTGTTTGATGTCATATAATTTTTCATAGTATTCTGCAATAATCTTTTGTATATCTATAATATCTGTGATAATTTCTCCTCTTTCAGTTTGGATTTTTTTATATGAGACTTTTCTCTTTAATCCTTAGTGAGTCTTGCCAACGGTTTGTCAATTTTATTGATCTTTTCAAAGAACCAACTCTTTTTTGTATTAATTTTTTCTACAGTTTTTCTATTCTTTATTTCATATATTTCTGCTTTAGTTTTTATTATTTCCTTTCTTCTGCTGGTTTTGGTTTTGGTTTGCCTTTGTTCTTCTTTTTCTAGTTCCTTAAGATATGATGTTAGTTTGTTTACTTGGACTTTCTCTTGTTTTTTCATATAAGCATGTAATGATATAAACTTCCTTCTTATTACTGCTTTTGTTGCATCCCAGAGATTCTGATATGTTGCTAACACCATTTATTAAAAAGTCTGTCTTTTCTCCATTGTATATTTTTTCCTTCTTTGTCAATATTAATTGACTGTAAAGGTGTGGTTTATTTCTGGGTTCTCTGTTCTGTTCCATTGATCCAAACGCCTGTTATTATGCCACTAGCTATTTGGATAACAATGGCCTTGTAGTATATCAGGAAATATGATACCTCCCACTTTGTTCTTCATTTTTTTAAGATTGCTTAGATTATTCAGGTTTCTTTTTTTGGCTCTGTATAAATTTTTGTAATATTTTTTCTAGAACTGTGAAGTATGCCATTGGTATTTTAATAGAAAATGCATTGAATATATAGATTGCTTTGGGTAGTAGGGACATTTTAATGATGTTAATTCTTCCCATCCAAGAACATGGTATGTGTTTCCACTTGTTTGTATCTTTATTAATTTCTTTTTTAAATGTCTTATAATTTTCCAAATACAGGTCATTTACCTCCTTGGTTAAACTTATCCCTAGGTACTATACTTTTTTATTGTTTGATGCAATAATGAATTGAATTGTTTTCTTAATTTCTCTTTCTGGCAGTTTATGGTTGCTGTTTAAAAATATTACTAATTTTTGTATATTAATTTTAAATACTGGCACATTGCTAAATTTATTTATCAGTCTAGTAGTTTTTTTGGCAGAGAATTTAGTTTTCTATGTATGGTGTCATGTCATTGGCAAATAATGACAGTTTTACTTCTTATTTTTTAATTTGGATGCTTTTTATTTCTTTTTGTCTGGTTGCTATGCTTAAGACTTCCAGAACTATGGTGAATTAGGGTGGTGGAATGGCGCACCGGATCTTGTTTCTGCTCTTAAGGGGATTGTTTTTAATTTTTGTACATTGAGTATAATGTTGGCTTTTGGTTTGTTATATGTCATCTTTATTATGCTGAAGTATGTTCTTTGTATCACCACTTTGTTGAGACTTTTGATCATAAACTCTTTGTGCTGGATTTTATCAAATACTCAAATATTTTTTCTGCATCTATTGATATGATCATGTGATTTTTATCCTTCATTTTTTTATGTGATGAATTACTTTTCTTGATTTCAGAATATTGTACCAGACTTGCCTCCCCAGAATAAATTTTACTTGATCATGATGTATGATCTTTTTAGTGTATTGCTATATCTGATTTGCTAACATTTTGTTGAGAATTTTAGTATCTATGTTCATCAGTGATATTTGCGTATAGTTTTTTTCTTTATAGTGTCTTTACCTGTTTTTGGAATAAGGGTAATGCTTATCTTATAAAATGAGCTTGGAAGTCTTCTCTCCTCTTGAATTTTTTGTAATGCCTTGAGAAGGATAGATGTTAGTTTTTTGAATGTTTGCTAAAATTAGCTTGTGAAGGCATCAAGTCCAAGACTTTTGTTTGCTGGGAGTTTTTTGAAAACCATTTTAATTTCATTTATTGTAATTGGTCTGCTTAGGTTTTCTGATTATGCCAGATTAAGTTATGGAAGATTGTCTGTTTTAGGAATTTATTCATTTCATCTAGGTTGTCTAATTTTTTGGCATATAAATCTTCATTGTATTTTCTTACAATTCTTTGTATGTCTATGTTGTCAGTTATCACTTCTCCACTTTCATTTCTAATTTTATTTATTTGAGTCTTTTCTTTATGAGTCTGGTTAAAGTTTCTTCAATCTTGTTTACCTTTTCAAGAAACAAGCTCTTGGTTTTGTTGGTCTTTTTTATTCTTTTTAACCTCTATATCATTTATTTCTTCTCTGATATTTCTTATTTCTTTCCTTCTACTTCCTCTGGATTTTAATTGTTGTTCTTTTTTTCTAGTTATTTTAGGTCCAAGGTTAGATTGCTTATTTGATCTTTGTCTTGCTTGTTAAGGTATGCCTCTAATGGTATGAACTTCCCTCTCAGGACTGCTTTTGCTGTGTTCTATAGATTTGTGGTTGTTGTGTGCTTATTTTCATTTGTTTCAAGAAAATTTTTTATTTCTTCCTTGATCTCATTGTTAACTCATTTATCATTTAATAACATACTGTTTAGCCTCTGTAAAGCCAGTATACCCAGCCACCACTACAACCACCTGGCCCATGCAGGTTTGCATTAGATTCAGACAGATGGTAATGAAACAATGGAGCCAAGAACTGGTGAGCCATCATCTTTAATCTTAGCTTGCACTCAGCGGGCAAGCAAAAACACACACTGGGCTCCAAAACCCACTCATTCAGTGCTCACAAAGTTAGTGACTTATCCAAGATTCCTAGAAGCAAAGGTCTCTAGCTCACCAGACTTATTCACCTCTGTTCCCCATCTCCTTCCTTCTCCCTGCACAAACTCTGCACAAACTGGCTTCTCTCTCAGCACTCCACCATCTTGGCTGCCTCTCCTGGCCTCCTCCACGTGGCCTTTCTCTGCTCTCTGCTCTCTGCTGTCTCTTCTAATGCTAATCTCAGGAACTGCAAGAGCAAGCTCCCGGTCTACCCCACTTCATAGTACAGAAATCAAAACCTTTAATCCAATATACAAAAAAGGGAAGTCTCTAATACAAAGTCACTTACCTGAGGCATGATGGGATCGCACCACCCCACATCAAAAAGGGTGGGAAAGGCCTGGTCCTGAAACCAAGCCCCAGGCTACAAGGATCCTGCCTGTCCACAGCCTGCCACCAACACACATTAATATAATCACACCCATCCCAAGAAGGGCAAATAATATCACCTGGGCGATGGGCTTTTTTTTTTTCTTCTTCTTCTTTTTTTTCATTTTTCTGAAGCTGGAAACGGGGAGAGACAGTCAGACAGACTCCCGCATGTGCCCGACTGGGATCCACCCGGCACGCCCACCAGGGGCGACGCTCTGCCCACCAGGGGGCGATGCTCTGCCCCTCCGGGGCGCCGCTCCGCAGCGACCAGAGCCACTCTAGCGCCTGGGGCAGAGGCCAAGGAGCCATCCCCAGCGCCCGGGCCATCTTTGCTCCAATGGAGCCCCGGCTGCGGGAGGGGAAGAGAGAGACAGAGAGGAAGGGGGGGGTGGAGGAGCAAATGGGCGCTTCCCCTATGTGCCCTGGCCGGGAATCGAACCCGGGTCCCCCGCACGCCAGGCCGACACTCTACCGCTGAGCCAACCGGCCAGGGCCAGGCAATGGGCTTTTATGTGGGCAGTGCCATCTTTAACAAAGTGAGCATAATATATTTTATCTGCCCAACAGCCTCCAAGTGTATAAATATTTTTCAATTTTCTATTGTAGTTGATTTCTAGTTTCATGCCATCGTGATCCGAGAAGATGGTTGATATGATTTTAATCTTCTTAAATTTATTGAGACTTGTTTTGTATCCTAACATGTGGTCTATTCTACAAAATGTACCATTAGCACTTGTATCAAATGAGCAAAATGTACCAAAGCACTGCTGCTTTGGAGTGAAATGTTCTGAAGATATCAATTAAATCCAGTTGATCTAGTGTGTTATTTAAGGCCACTCTCTGTTAATTTTCTGTCTGCAGGATCTATCCATTGATGTTAATGGAATATCAACATCCCCTACTACTAGAGTGTTGCTATCGATCTCACCCTTTATGTCCATCAAAATCTGCTTTATATATTTAGATGCCACTATATTAGGTACATAAATGTTTATAATGTTTTTATCCTCCTGTTGGATTGCTCTCTTTATCATTACGTAATGACCTTCTTTGTCCTTTATTATATAGATACTTTGTTTTAAAGACTGTTTATGCCAGATATAAGTATTACTACCTCAGCTTTTTATTTTATTCCATTTGCATGAGATACTTTTTTCTATTTCTTCACTTTCAGTCTATGTTTATCGTTTGTTCTGAGGCATGGCTCTTGTAGATAACATATCTTTGGGTCTTGTGTGCTTATTTTCATTTGTTTCAAGAAAATTTTTTATTTCTTCCTTGATCTCATTGTTACATGGTATCCATGTAACTACCCTATGTCTTTTGATTGGACCATTTAATCCATTTACATTTAAGGTTATATTGATATGTACTTACTTATTACCATTTTATTCCTTAAACCCATAATCCTCTTTCTCTTAATTTTTTTCTTTTGGTTTTTTATAGTACTGTAAACCCTTTAACATTTTTTGCAGTACTGTTTTGGTTGTAATGAACTCTTTGAGTCATTTGTTTGTTTGAGAAGCTGCTTATTTCTTCTTCAATTTTAAATGACATTTTTGCTGAATATAGTAGTCTTGGTTGTAGGTTTTTGTTTTTATCCATTTGAATATTTTTTTCAATCCTTTTTGGCCTGAAGTGTTTCTATTGAGAAGTCAGCTGACAGACTTATGAGGGCTCCTTTGTAAGGTAATTAATTGTTTTTCTCTTATGGCTTTTAAGATTTTTTCCATTGTCTCTTATCTTTTGCATTTTAATTATGGTGTTCCTTGGTGTGGGCCTCCTTGGTTTCATCTTTAATGGAACTCTCTGTGCTTCTTTAATTGGTGTTACTTTTTCTTTCACCAGTTTAGGGAAGCTTTTAGCTATGACTTCTTCAAACAAATTTTCTATTCCTTGTTTATTCTCTTCTCCTCCAGGAACCCTTATCATGTGGATATTAATTTACTTGATGTTGTTGCAGAGGTCTCATACTTTCTTCAGTCTTCTTGAACCACTTGTTTTTTTGCTTCTCTGCATCTGTGCTTATGTTTATTTTATCCTGTAAATTGCTGATTCAATCCTCTACTTCATCCAATCTGCTGTTGGTTCATTTTAGTGCAGTCTTTATTTCAGATATTGTATTCACCATTTCTGACTGGTTCTTTTTTGTGGTTTCAATGTCTTTTTTAATGTTTGCAATTTCTTTGTTTAAGTTCTCACTAAGATAATCCTGTGGGTGGGGCTGACAGTTTCTTCTACAGAAGTTCTCTTACCCGATTAGTCACTGATTTTAGGCAAGAAGGTTGAGAGTGTCTCTCAGTGGGGCTTATTGTGTCCCTTTTTCTAGTACCAACAATATTCTCCAAAAAACTCACACTCTGAATGTCTGCGCTTTAAGCCTCTCACGCTTCCTCTTGTGGGACTGAACCCAGTGGGGCAGGGTATCTGGAATTTGGGCTGGCTGACTGACTTTGTAGCTCTACCTTGTTCAGTGTGTGCAAGTTGCAGTGTGTAAGTGCTGACCACAGAAGCAGAAATTGCCTCAGCTGGATTTGGTGCCTGATGAACTCTCCCTTTGCATATGCTGCTAGTGTTCATTGGATCTGGGTCTAATGCTATTTGTAGCTTGTGACTGGATGTGTTGGTTCTGGGAGTCTTATGAGGTCAGCTGGTGCAGACCAGTATAAGACACTGCCAGTGACTGACCCTCGACAAGTTTTTTGGAGCAATATGTGATCCAGAGTTTTTGGCTTCCTCTGATGAGCTTAAATGCACATGGAAGGATCAAGCTGCACACCTAGGCTGGCTTTTCCCAGCGTCAGGCCTGGGAGAAGATCAGCAAAAGACCCAAGGTTTCCTGACATCTATTTCCTACTGCCTTTGTGTGTTGGTTGTTTGTTAAGTTCAGCCCCTGAATAAACCTCTGGTAGTGTAGAGAGGCTGGGGCTAGTCAGGCATCAGAGAGGTTGTGGGCTTTGCTCCCACCACAGGGCTCCAGTTGTCTGTCAGTCTTGAATTTTTTTCTCAGACCTCAGTACAGTGTGGTTACTAGCAATCCAGTGGGTGTGTCTTCTGAAACATAGAGATTTTGTTTGCCAACAGCCCTGTCAGTTTCTACTGAATTTTCTGTGAGGCAGAAACACCAGTCATATTCTCAGGAAAGTGTGGGAAGAGCTCTAGTCTCATCACCAGACAACTGAGTCATTATCACCAACTGAGTTTTTTCAGCTCCCTGTTTTCTGGCCAAGGCTGCACACTTTTCAGCAGGGCTCAATCACCAGAGGGTAGGGCAAGAGAAATTCCTGAGGGTGGGAAAGTTGCTTCCCACAGGCTGATACCACACAGAGGGCAATGCTCCTCCAAGAAAGATGGCAACTGCAATATTGGAGAATGATTCCGCATAGGTGCACTGGTAGCTGTCCTCTGCAGTGTGTCTCCTAGGACTTCTAATCTCACACTCTACTCTTGAAACTTTAGTCCACTTAGTCCTCCCTTTACCTGAGCTCCAGGTAAAAAGCTGCTAATGAGATTCTCTGCTTGGGCCCTTTAAGACGGTGCCTGTTTCTCTGAGAGTTTCTGTCTCTTTCTCACAGACAGAAACCTCACCTCTTCTCACTACCAGATGTTATGTGGGCACCTCTTCTAGGCTCTGATGCTCTAGGTTTGAGTGTTTTGCCTGGAGCTTAGGACTCATAACTTTGAGGACCCTCAGCCACTGCTAGCTCCTGGAAGTGACGGTAGCCTTTTTTGCATCTCCACCTTTCTTACTAGTCTTAATATGGGTTCTTTTGTGAATCCTTGTTTATAAAACTCCTCTTCATTTAGTTCTGAGTTGTTTTTTCAGGATGATTTTATGCAAGTTTAGTTATACTTCCAGTTTGGTCCTGGGAGGAGGCGAGTAGCATGTGCGTCTATTCCATTGTCATTTTTGAGCCTCTCCTCTGCCATTATCTTCTATGTCCTATTGCCTATAGGAAAGTTTGCCACAGAGAAAATAAAAATAAAAAATCAAATTTTTATATTTGGAGTTTCAAAAAGGAGATTCAGCAGTAAAATGAAAACAAGGGGAACTGTAGTTTTCCTTCTTTCAATTGGTTTTAAGATTCAGCAGGAAGCCCTGACCATTTGGCTCAGTGGTAGAGCATCTGCTTGGCTCGTAGATATCCTAGGTTTGATTCTCAGTCAGGGCACACAGGAGAAGTGCCCATCTGCTTCCCAATCCCTTCTCCTCTCACTTCTCTCTCTCTCTCTGTCTCTCTTCCCTTTCTGCAGCCATGGCTCAATTGGTCTTGGGTGCTGAGGATGGCTCTATGGCCTCTGCCTCAAGTGTTAAGTAGAACTTGGTTGTTGAGCAACAGAGAAATGCTTCAGATGGGCAGGGCATTGCCTCCAGTGGGCTTTCTGGGTGGATCCCAATTGGGCATATGTGGGAGTCTGTCTCTGCTTCCCCTCCTCTCACTGAGTAAAAAAAAAAAAGGGTTCATCAGGTAGTAAAGAGGAAAATATCTAGAAGGAAAAAAAGAACTAAATATAGATGCCCAGCTTTAGAGACTGTTTTTTGTGCCTACTCCTCTGCACTCAGCCAAGTTTATGATGGGCAAAGAAGTACATAAAAGAATTCCATATGTATCAGACATAGTTTTCCAGAGAAACAGAATATATATATGGAATTACGGGAATTAGCTCACATGATTATAGAGGCCAAGATACCCTATAATATACCATTTGTGGCCCTGGCCGGTTGGCTCAGTGATAGAGCGTTGGCCTGGCATGCAGAAGTCCTGGGTTCGATTCCCGGCCAGGGCACACAGGAGAAGCACCCATCTGCTTCTCCACCCCTCCCCCTCTCCTTCCTCTCTGTCTCTTTTTTCCCCTCCTGCAGCCGAAGCTCCATTGGAGCAAAAAGATGGCCCGGGCGCTGGGGATGGCTCCTTGGCCTCTGCCCCAGGCGCTAGAGTGGCTCTGGTCACGACAGAGCGACGCCCCGGAGGGGTAGAACATCGCCCTCTGATGGGCAGAGCGTCCGGCCCCTGGTGGGCGTGCCGGGTGGATCCCGGTGGGGCGCATGCGGGAGTCTGTCTGACTGTCTCTCCCCGTTTCCAGCTTCAGAAAAATACAAATATATATATATTTACCATGTATAAAAATACAAATATATATATATATACCTTACAAATGGTATATACAAATATATATACCATTTGTAAGCTAGAGAACCAAGAAAGTAAGTGGGGTATTTAATTTTGAGTTTAGAGGCCCCAGAACCAAGAACTTCAGTGTCTGAAGGCACAAGAAGATGTGTTACAGCTTAAGAATGATATTGGTTAATAATATCTTTTTAGAGATGTCCCCCTGAGCAAAAGTAACAAAAGCAAAAGTAAACAAATAGGAGTTCATCAAATTAAAATGCTTATGTACAAAAAAGGCAACTATTAGCAAAATAAAGAGACAACTTAATGAATGGAAAAAGATATTTACAAATTTTATATCTAATAAAGAGTTAATACTCAAATACACAAAGAATCTATATAACTCAACATCAAAGATACAAACAATTGGGCCCTGGCTGATTGGCTCAGTAGATAGAACATCGGCTTTGTAGGCAGAGGTCCTGGTTTGATCCCTGGTAGGAGCACAAATAAGAAGTAACTATCTGCTTCTTTACCCCTCCCTCTCTCCCTTTTCTCTCTCTTCCTTTCTTGCAGACAGTGGCTGGATTTGTTTAATTGTAGGCTCCAGGCACTGAGGATAGTTGTGTTGATCAGATCATTGGCTGCAGATGGGCATTGCTGAGTGAATCACACTCAGGGTCCATATGGGAATCTGTCTTATTATCTCTCCTTTTCTCACTTAAAAATTTTTTTTAAAAAACAGTCAAAAAATGGGTAGAGGACCTGATTAAACATTTCTACAAAGAAAATATACTGATAACTAACACATGTATACAAAGATGCTCAACATTGCTAATCATTAGGGAAATGAAAGTCAGAATGACTATTATCAAAAAGTTAACTTACTGCAAATGTTAGAAAAGATGTGGACAAAAAAAAAAACCAACAAAAACCTCCAATGCATGCACAACTGATGGAATTGGAAATTGGTATGCCACTGTGGAAAACTGTATGAAGATTACACAAAACATTAAAAATAGAACTACCTCCTTCTTAATATACTAATTGACCAATAGACATGGTTTATTTCTGGGCTCTTTATTCTATTCCATTGATGTATGTGTCTGTTTCTATGTCTGTATCATGATGTTATTATTAGTATAATTTGTAGTATAGTTTGATATCAGATATCATGATACCTCCAATGTTTTTTTTCATAAGGTTTTTGTGGTTATTTTGTTTTTATCTTTGTGGTTCATATAAATTTTAGGATTATTTGTTTCAGTTCTTCAAAAAATGCCATTGGGATTTTGATAGGGATTTTATTGAACATGTAGATTATTTTGGGTAGTATGAACTTTTTTTTTTTTTGTAAGAGAGAGAGAAAGAGAGGAAGAGAGACAGAGAGAGGGATTAATAGGGACACTCAAGCAGGAAGGGAGAGAGATGAGACACATCAATTCTTTGTTGAGACACCTTAGTTGTTCATTGATTGCTTTCTCATATGTGCCTTGACTGGGGGGCTACAGCAGAGTGAGTAACCCTTTACTTAAGCCAGTGACCTTGAGCTCAAACCAGTAACCTTAAGCTTCAAGCCAGTGACCATGGGGTCATAAACCAGTGACTCTGGGGCTTGAACTTGGGTCCTCTGTGTCCCAGTCTGATGTTCAATCCATGACACCACCACCTGGTCAGGCTAGTATAAACATTTTAAGAAATAGTGGATAAAGATAGTCTTTTTAATAAATGGTCTTAGAAAGATTTGACAGACACACACACAACACAAAAAGTGATACTAGACTACCTTCCTACTTCACATACAAGAATAAACCCAAAATGGATTAAAATTTAAATGTAAGACCTAAAACCGTAAAACTTCTAGAAGAAAACATAGGCAGTAAACCATTTTAAATTATTCTTAGTAGTAGTTTTTTCTGATATAAATCCTTGAGCAAGGGAAACAAAGAAAATAAACAAATGGGACTACATCAAACTAAAAAGTTTTTGTACAGCAAAGGAAATCATAAACAGAACAAGAAGACAACCTACTAAATGGGAGGAGATATTTACTAATGATAAACCTGATAAGGGGTTAATATCCAATATTTACGAAGAACTCATACAACCTAGGAACAAAGAAATAATCCAATTTTTAAAAAATGGGCAGAGTACCTAAACAGACACTTCACCAAAGGACATATAGATGGCCAATAGGTTTATGGAAAGATGTTGAGCCTGACCTGTTGTGGCACAGTGGATAAAGTGGTGACTTGGAATGCTGAGGTCACTCGTTCAAAACCCTGGTCTTGCCTGGCAAGGCACATTTGGGAGTTGATACTTCCTGTTCTTCCTCCATTCTCTCTCTTTTTCTCTTCCTCCTCCCTTTCTAAAAATAAATAAAAAAAAAAGATGTTAACATCACAAATCATCAGAGAAATGCAAATTAAATCCACAGTGAGATATCACTTCACACCTGTCAGAATGGCTATCATTAATAAATTAGCAAACAAAAAGTGTTGGCAAGGATGTAAAGAAAAGAGAATCCTTGTGAACTGATGGTGAGATGCAAATTGGTGCAGCCAATATGAAAAACAGTATGGATGTTCCTCAAAAGATTAAAAATAGAAATACTTTATGACTGACCAATTCAACTTCTAGATATTTATCAGAAGAAATGCAAAACAGTAATATGAAAAGATATATCCATTACTCTGTTTATTGCAATGTTATTTATAATAACCAAGATATGAAAGCAACCTAAGTGCCTATTGAGAGACAATTGGATAAAGAAATAGTGGTACATATATGCAATGAAATATTACTTGTCCATAAAAAATAATAAAATCATTTGTGACAACATGAATGGACCTAGAGGGTATTTTGCTGAGTGAAATACAAATAGAAAGGTAAATATCATATTATTTCACTTATACACTGAATCTAAAGAACAAAATAAACAAACAAAAAAACAATCCCAACAAAAACAGACTCAAAAACGTAGAACAAATTGATGGTTGCCAGATGAGAGAGGAGTTGAGAGTCTGGGGGAAAAAGGTAAAGGGATTAAAAAAATACAAATTAGTAGTTACAGAACAGTCATAGAATGTAAAGTACACCATAGAGAATATAATCAATAATATTATAATAACTATGTGTAATGCTAAGTGGGTATTAAATTTTTGGGGAGATCACTTTGTAAATTATATAAGTATTTAACCACTATATGCTGTACGCCTGACATTAATATAAAATAATATTAAATTCAATTGTAATTGATAAATTAAGATATAGAACTATCATATGATCAAAAAAGCCAACTATTGGATATTTATGCAAAAAAATAACCTGTTAATTAAAAAATGTATACAACCCTATACTTATTGCAGCATTATTTATAATAGACAAGGTATGGAAGCAATCTAGTTGTCCATCAATAGATAAATTAATGAAGAAGATTTATTCTAACTGATCCACTTTAATAATTTTCTAATCAATTACTAATATTCTTACTGTAAAGACTTTTATAAAATAACAAACATGTACACAATGGCATATTACTCAGCAATGAAAAAAAATTTGCTATACTTGTGACAAAATGAATGGACCCAAAAGGTATGATGCCAAATGAAATAAATAATACAGAGAAAGACAAATACCATATAAGATTTCACTTATATGTGAAATCTAAAAATCACAACAAATGAATAAATGAAACAAAAACCAACTCATAGAAAGAGAGAACAAACTGATGGTCGCAGGAGGGGGAGACGTGGGGATGGGTAAAAGGTGAAGAGAATAAAGTGTGATAACTTTGCGTGGTCACAGATGGTTACTAGACTTAGTGTGATGATTCCAGTGTAAGGTACAAAAATGTTCAATCACTATGTTGTACACCTGAAAGTATATCCCAACTATACATTAATTAAAAATAAATAAAGAAGAGAGTAAATTCTCCAATCTTCCACCTTTTTGTTTTGTTTGGGCCCTCAGTAAATTGGAGAATGCTTGCCCAAATAGGTGAGGGTGGATCTTCTTTACTAGTTCTACTGATTCAAGCACTAATTTCTTCTAGAAACAGCCTCGGAAGTACCCCAAAATAATGTTTTTCCAGCAGTTGAGGCCTCCCTTAGCTCAGTCATCATAAAATTGACCATCATATTATGATAGATTTAAAGAACTGAGAGCAGAAGGATCTTTATAACATTTTTGGATAAGAATCAGGAGATCAACAAGACCTCAGAGTTAAAAAGAAATGTGTCCATTGTACTCTACATAGAGGGATAAAGTTTGGCAATCTGTGTTGTAATAAGCCCTTCAGGCTGCTGAGATGCAAACTCAAGTTTGAGAACCACTGGTCTGAGACAATCATGACAACTCCATTCTTCCTGCCTTTGATTGGTATAGGATGCATGTATGACACAATTTTGGCTAATACAATATGAACAAGAATTCTCTAGAAGCTATTCTAAAAATTTCTTCCCTCTTTAAAAAGGAATCTTGGAAAAAAATATGTATTTTTTTTCTTCCTTTTTTTTTCTTTTATTTAGAAAATTAAATGTGATGGGGTGACATTGATGAATAAAAGTACATAGGTTGCAGGTAAACATCTCTACAGCATTTGAACTGTTGATAGTGTTGTGTACCTATCAACCAAAGTCAAATCACCCTTCATCATGCATACCTGTTCCTCTTTACCCCTTTTCCCAACCCTCTCCTCCACAACCCCCTTTCCCTGGTAACCACTCACTTTTATCTATGTCCGTAAGTCTCAGTTTTATATACCACCTATGTGTAAAATCATATATTCTTAGTTTTTTCTGATTTACTTATTTCACTCAATATAATGTTCTTAAGGTCCATTCATGTTGTTGTAAATGGTAATATGTCATCATTTCTTATGGCTGAGTAGTATTCCATTGTATATATGTACCACATCGTCTTTATCCAATCTTCTATTGAGGGACACTTTGGTTGTTTCCATGTCTTGGCCACTGCAAATAATGCTGCCATAAACATGGGAGTGTGTGTGTCTTTACAAGTAAATGTTTTCGAGTTTTTTTGGTAGATACCCAGGAGAAGGATTGCTGGGTCATGTGGTAGTTCTATTCTTAGTTTTTTGAGGAACACCATACTTTCTTCTTTTCTAATCCTCTTCTAGAATTTGAAGTTACTGTTTGACCATGTGAGTTGATGCAGCAGTTTGTTTGTTGACAAGAGAAAAAGACCCAGATTAGAGAGGACATACTGAGTGTGACAGAATAAATAAATGGAGGTAATTTTGCTCTTGATTGACACTGCTCAGCTACTAGCTTTATCAAGTCTGGAACCTCCCAATCTCTGGATGTCTTGCATGAGTGGAAACATTTTTCTTATTGTTTAATCTAGCTGAGTTAAGTTTTCTGTTAATTGAAGCCAAAAGCATGATAACTGTAACACATGTTCTGATAAAGGATCTATTATGCCATTCAGTCCTCAGTATAATTTTAGAACAATTATTACCTCTTTCAAGAGCATTTGTATCTTAGATCTTTTATAAGATACCTGTGCTTTGTTATAAGAATCTGACTAGGAATAGAGGGGATTATACTGTACTGACTGAATATATACTTGTGTGTGTGAGTTGGGGATGGATATCTTCTTAATAGCCATCCAGGCAGTTTGAGAGCCATTACTGAGCTCTAAGAATATTCAAAGATAATTTCTACATCTAGGACACAAAATGAAGCTTATATTACCAATGCACAAAATTGTTTATAATGTTTTGCAGTGAAAATAAAAAAATAATTTCAGTTGTTTGAAAAATGATTTTTCTTGTTATTTTGGCAGCAAGAGAGCAGAACAAAAAAGCATGTTGAAAATTAACACCTTTCAGGAAGGAAGCATTTTAATAAATATCTTCAAATATCATGAGAGTCCAACTGGGTATCTCATTATGTCAATCCAAGACAGACTGAGAGGGACCACCCACTGATGAGAGGATAAACATGACCCCCCACAGGAGTAAAGATGTGTGAACAAGACAAGGCTGGCAGCAGTGTGTGTTCCTCTCAGCCCCAGGCAGGGGAGGAGCGAAAACATAAAAGTGCGTGACTCCCAGAAGAGGTCTCTGACAGCACAACATAATTTATAAAATAATTTGGCATACATTGTGACTAGTATGTGGGAATATATAAAGTCTGTCAACTTTAAAAAAATAAAACATTTTTCTCAGTTTAACAAAAGAACAACCTAATTTTCTAAGGAGTTCACGGGCATAAGTATAGCCAGGAGGTTCCACCTTCCAAACAGTTGGTTGCACCTTCTGAGCAGTTCTGAAGAGATACAGAAGTTCTGACAAGAGATTAACTAACTTGTAGTTGCTTGTAACTCCCAATTTCCATAGTCGGCACACTTCTGGTGGGCTTGTTTTGTGAGAGCATCATTCCTTTCCTTAACTTCAGCCCAACCCCTGGATACTCTTAACAGTTGATCCAAACTCTCCAGAACAGATTTAAAACTCTATAACCACTCTTAAAAGAACACATGCTAGAGGGAACTTGCAAATAACCTAAAATTAGGGTGTATTTTTCCTTTAATACTTTTATCATCTGCTTTGCAGCAATATTGAAAGCTTTTTTTACCCTTTGCTCTGAAACCATGGTTATGTCCCCAGGGAAATAGAAGGCAGTATGCCATGGCATTGGCAAAACTTCAGGAATAGACTTGCTGAAGTTCCTGGAGCTTTTAATTTTTACCAAATTTTGGCTAAAAACAACATTAAGGTGAACAGAGATATTTTAGAGAATATCATATACTTTTTTTATTTTTTATTTTTTTAATATCATATAAATTATACATATGTTTTAATAATAAAATATAATATTTTCAAAGTCTAGTTTGGCTTTAGGTGGTTGAATTGCCTTACATCTGAGAATAAGGGTTTATTTTTTTTGAAATATTGCAAATACTGCTTTGGAGGCCTGCATTCCATCAGCTAAGCAGAACCACAGGTAGGCCTGAATGTAGTTATGCACCTAGGACTCACATATAACTTACATATACTTGTCCATATTAAACTTCTGATTTTACACTTTCAAGACTCTTTAAACTGTGTCTTACCATCATTTTATAAAATATTATTTTAATTTTTTTACATTATTTTCTGTAGCTGCCTTTCTCCCTAGACCTATCAACACTCTAATCTTTGCCACTGCAGTTCACAGACAGTGCCACCATCTCCAAAATCACCTGCTCTTAACTTTTTTTCATGTTCATAAGCTTGAAGCAATTTATTTCTTGGTCCTACCATGTGCCAGGTACACATGCTCCGCATCTCATTTAATACCCATTACCAGTCTGTGAAGCAGGTTCTGGGAGTCATGTTCAGAGGAAAGGGCTCATGATTGGCAAATAAATGAGCTGAACCCAAGTTTTTCCTAAGCTGACATCTATGCCTGGTTAAATTGATTGGTGGGGGGAGAAGAAGGGAAGGGTGGAAAAGAAAACCGGTTAGTTTATTTATTGTGGTGAAGAAAAAGAAACATGTCAAATTGATTGACATTCTATAAATTTAAAAACTAATTGAATTTATCACTTTTTAACAAGATGTCTGGCAGGCTAAGAAACTTGACAATGTGAAGTTGAATTTTTTGCTGGGATGATAAAATGAAAAGATGCTTGCATACAAAGTGCAAATGTCAAGGGGAAAGTTACAATTGGGCTCTTTTGTTCAGTGTAAAATTCCATTCCATACAACTTCATGATGAATTCAGATTAAGTGACCTTGAGCCAAGTCACTTATTGAGTACAATGTTAAAGAAACCTAAATAATATACATACCAGTATATTTGAACAAAATAATAATTGTGGCTTCTATTGCTCAGGAGCAAAAACAACAAGGGAGCATAGGCACATTTACTAGGCAATTTTAGAAAAAAGTTATTGCTTATAGCATATATTACTTAATATTTTTAATATTTTGTATTAGGACTGAATATCTAAGTTCTGTAGTGATATGGACTAATAGAATTGTTGCAATATTATTAGATCAAAACTTCAACTATTTCTTAAGCTTCTAGTGGGTTCTTTGCACAAGTCATTATTCTTGTGTCTGCAAATTATGTAAATTAGTTAAGAGTACACATATGTGTGTATGTGTATCCAAAAGAGTAGAACTCTAATTTAGGGAAGCATAAGTGGCATTCCTGGAGTTTCAGGTGGTAAGTGACAGATGAAACAGTCTTTATACCTAAGAGATATTGACAAGTAAGATGGTCAAAGTCAGAGGTTTAGTTTTATAATCACATGTTAAATTGTATTATCTGTTCACTGAATTCACTGAAAAAAATCTAATATTCTAATATTATCATGAGTTTAATGGAGGTATAAATTGAATTATATTTTATAGAATGGGCAAACTTTCCATGTTAGTCAATGTAATAATAATCATAGTAATAATGAGAGTGAAGTAGCTATTTTCTTTGTGACTTGCAAAGTAACAAGGACTCTTCTAAGCACTTCGCATGTACTAACTCATTCACTCTTCACAAAACTCCTTTTTGACACACAAGACAGATAAAGTTTTAGTAATTTGTCACAGAGATAATAACTCAAGCATATCTTCTGTTTCATATCTACTCAGATCTGATTCTTAGGTTGCATGAAAATTCCTTGAACTTGTAAAGTAGTTTTTTTTTAAATCTAAAAATCAACTCTACATCTACACATTTTTCAGTTAGATAAATTTCTTTGGTAGACTCAGCCTGGAAAGTATATTTTTGAGATTAATTGAAAATATCTATGATTCATAAACTATTTTAAACATCCTGTATAAAAATATTCTAAGATTATTTGTAGTGTATTTTAAGAATAATAATAAATACAGGGACATTCTTTCACCCCCATGCCTTTTCCTCCAACATTGCTAATGTTCCTGTAATTTCTGAGCTGTAGAAATACAAATAAATACACAATTGATTTCCACTGGGGTTTCTCTCTCTTCATGTCCCTCCTCCCACAGCAAGAACCTAATTCTGACTCTAGCTCCTTTATCTCAACCCAGTGATAAAGTAAACAGTGGAAAAAGTTTTTAAATATAATGAAATCCTGTTCTAATACAAGAGAGCCTGTAAGCTTTAAGAAGAAAAGCAAGCTCTTTAACTCTAAACTTTGTATTGCAAGTAGAACAATTTCACAGTAGTATCATCTTGAATAACAGGCAATAAACCTAATTGAATTATAGTCATGATGAGTTGAAAAAGGAAGAGTGAGTAACTTGTTTTACCAAATGCTATGTAATCTACCCTGTGTCTATTTAGCCTTGATGTATAGACCCAGGTAAATTACTATGATTTTTTAGTAGCTTACAGCCTCTTTATTGAGGAAAGGGTGGCTATGGAAATAAAGATTTGTCTTGGTTAAGCAACTATTGAACCAGTTTCTGGTGACATATGTTAATACAAAATAGTTAACTTTTATTAATATACAAGGAACACATTTACCATGAAGATTTCTCTTTAGCAAGGTTTTGCAGAATAGTGCAAATATATTTCACTAAATACTTCTTTATGTTGATAAATACACACTAAGGGAAATGGGAAGAATTGATGAGATACCTGGGTATACAATTACCTTTTTCTCAGAAACTGAAAATAAAATCATCATTTATGAAACCCAGCAAAGTATATAATTAGAATGTTCCAAAATAGAATAAAGTTAGAGAATTTTACAGATTGAAAACACAAATGTACCAAAAAATTTCAAAAACATATCCATAGTATTATTTAAGTAGTATATATTGCATTTATTTTTCTGAAAAGGAATAGTATATTCTGTTAAAATGAGGAGGAGAAAAAGGAGGAGGAAGAGGGAGAAAGGAAGAGGAGAAAGGGGAGGGAAAAAAAGGAGGAAAAAGAGGAATGCAGAGTTTTCCAGGGGTTGTATTACTTTAAAATTCACTGGATTGCCCTGGCCGGTTGGCTCAGTGGTAGAGTGTCGGCCTGGCGTACAGGTGTCCCGGGTTTGATTCCCGGCCAGGGCACACAGGAGAAGCACCCATCTGCTTCTCCACCCCCCCCCCCCTCTAATTCCTCTCTGTCTCTCTCTTCCCCTCCCGCAGCCAAGGCTCCATTGGACCAAAGTTGGCCCGGGCACTAAGGATGGCTCCATGGCCTCGGCCTCAGGCGCTAGAATGGTCCTGGTGGCAACAGAGCAACGCCCCAGAGGGGCAGAGCATCGTCCCCTGGTGGGCATGCCCAGTGGATCCAGGTCGGGCGCATGCGGGAGTCTAACTGCCTCCCCATTTCCAAGTTCAGAAAAATACAAAAAAAAAAAAATAATAAATAATAAAATTTACTGGATTGCCACCATGGTCAGAGAGCTCCCTTGGTTAGAGCATCAACCCAAAGTGCAGAAGTTGCCAGTTCGACCTCTGGTCAGGGCAAATAAAGGAATGGATTTATGTTCCTGTCTCTTTCTCTCTCTCTCTCTCTCTCCCTTCCTCTCTGGCTAAAGTCAATAAATAAAAATTACAAAAAATAAAAAAACCCAAAACTTCCAAAATAAAAAACCCTCCCTGGATCAAGTGGATATTTTGTTTAGGGAACTCAGATGTAACTGAATCTCTCAAGGAGGGTTGGCAGGGTGGGATTTTAATCAGTGCTTCTGAGGAGTCTGTAATACAGTTCATTTCCAAAACAAAATAATGCTCTGAGAAGAGGTAGTACATGTGTCATGTAGAATTAGACATGACCAAAAGCCATGGCTATGCCTTTTGACTGTGGCCTGGAAATGTCAGTTCCCACACTGTGAGCTGTTTAAAACTCATGGCAAGAAATAAGGACAAGTAGGTATTTGCTACATTCAATTGTACCTGCTCCAATTAAACCATAGGAATAAAAGAAATATCTTTTAAAAATGTTATATTTCTAATAATCAGTGAAACATATTTAATAAGTTATAACTGTGCATTACAAAGTTTTAAGTGTTTTATCAAATAAGAGGTATCCAGGATTTCCTGGTAAACCCCAAATCAAAGAGATAGATACCTGTCTGACCAAACTGTAACATCTCAAAGATTGGCTTAGAAACAAACCAGCCAACTAAAAGCCTAATATATGTGGAGTAAAAGAAACAAAAATAGTATATATGACAAACATATAGTGACCGCAAATTTTGGCTTTTTTTGAAAGAATCCAATTTTCAAATTTTGTGTCCTATTGTCTTCATAGTTACCTCTGTTAAACCAAATGAGCACATTGATATGCCCAAATGCAATCAGGTAATGCTAACCATGCCGGTAATATCATCTTCATCTCTAAAATGGTCAATACAGCAATACTTAGCCTCAAAACTGTTGTAGGATTGAATTTATATATAACTGTGGCAGACAGTCCATGGTTATCTACCATCCTGTGCTAGAGGCCAAATACTTCCAGACTAAGAAGATCAGAAAACCAACTTATCTTGGAGAAAAATGAACTGCCATAGAAATCGAGCCTGGAAAAAAATAACCTTTGACGAAATTTAAAACACTTTTTGTCATTAAAATCCTTGAAGTTAGAACTGGGCTGAAAAGTTCTCCATAAGAGCCTGTCATCCAACACTGACTTTATATGTGTGCAAGTTGTAGAATGAACAAGAAAGAACCCCCGGAGGGTGGCTGGGACACAGCAAGATACCCAACCGAGGCATGTTTCAGACATCAGGGTGGAGGCTCTACAGTGTCTGCCAACATTTCAGAATTTCCTTGCACCAGGGCTACTTTCTTTCTTCTGTTCTTCCTCTTTCTGAATGAAAGTGCCCATTGGGGTCTTCCTGTCATTGTTTCACTGTGGAATTTGGATGTGAGTGTGTGGGGAAAATGTGTCCTTTTTAGTTTCTACATCTCCAGAGCAAGTAAGCCACATCTAGTCTTGATGATGACATCATTGTGCATTGTGCAAATGCTCATTGTCTAGATATGACTGGTTCTAACCAATGGACTGGGATGAGAAGGAATAACTTTGGAAACAACTAAGAGTCAGTGTGACTCCTCCATCTCTTTCTTTCCTGATGCCATGGAACTTGGATGCTCCATGGTCCAAACCATGTAGCTACTAGGTGCACGCCTTTACACAAATGAAAAACAATTCTTTGAAATTCTTTACCAAGGATACATTCTTTCATTTCTTTAGAGATAAAAATTTAAAGACAAATATCTCAGTCTGAGGAATTGTATAAACCTAAATTCAAATTGTCCCATCAATGACAAAGGCAGATTATTTCTTGATACCAGGTTTTGTTCTTGGTAGGGCAATAGATATTTAAAAATCAGAAGGGAAGAAAAAGAAAGGAAGCTGAAAGGGTTGATGGGGCATAGGAGATATTTTGTCAATTTAACGTAGCTTTACACTGGCCCAAAACATGGGAGTAAGGGAGGAAAAATGTCATAATTAGACTTATTACAATTGAAAGGAAAACAGTTTAAGTACACATAGATGTCCTAAATCTAAATGGGATTATTTTAAAGAAGTATCTCAAATAGCTTTGTAAGTTGGACACTGTACTGAAGATCACAATGTTTGCTTGACTAATTATATCATGCTGTATAA
The DNA here is from genome assembly GCF_036850765.1 of Saccopteryx bilineata. Classification (NCBI taxonomy): domain Eukaryota; kingdom Metazoa; phylum Chordata; class Mammalia; order Chiroptera; family Emballonuridae; genus Saccopteryx; species Saccopteryx bilineata. The sequence goes on from NC_089494.1 coordinate 150,274,314, forward strand.
AATATGTAGAGGAACTTTAACATTTAATGGGGAAAAAAAAAGAAATAAACATTTATCCAAAATTAAAGTAATTCAGGTGTACATAGAAAAGCAAAAAAAAAAAAAAATTACCTCATTTAGAGAACATCATTTGTTTCATGTGTCTATAAAAACAAACCTGACAAATGTATAACTTTTGAATCACTTAGGATACATACAGTTATTTTAGTACAGTGAATAATAAAAATAGAATTGTATAAAATTGAATATAGTAAAGTGTTAAGATATTTCACCAGGATTAAGCTAATCCTTCTCTAACACAAGGAAAAATAGTTGCCAATAAACCCTCTATTTTTAACAGCCACTTGAGAGAGACAAGATGAGACTTATAAAAATCCCTTTCAAGAAGTTTTTCAGTACAATAACAGTTTACACCCAACACATACATAAGTACATTTCAAAAACTTTACCTCTGCCAAGTTACAAAGTCTGACTTGTCAGAATTACATCACATTCTTAAAGCACATTTGAAATGAAGCTTGTCATACATTAGACTTCAGTGAATCTAGAAAGGATTGTCCTTTTTTTAGAAACTTAATGGACTACATTACCTTTGAGTTTATTTTCAAAGAATTATTTTAGTATCAAAATTCTACACATGGATTGAAAAGCAATGTTTTTTGTTGCAGTTTAAAATATATACTGTTTTTACTTATTTCCCATGTACAAGAGACACCTTCATTCTCCCTCACCTTTATAATGTTGATATTAATGCAGGATAAAACCACTACAGAGAAACACAACAAATTTGATCTCTTTAATAGAGACTTTTACCCCTTACTCAACTTTTTAAAATTTCACTGTTTTCTTTCTTTTTAAAATAGAAAATATTGGTTAATAAAATTATATAGGTTTCAGTCATACAATTCTATAATACATCATTCGTATATTGTATTGTGTGTTCACCACCACCTCCCTTTTTGGTAATTACTATACTTTTGTCTGTGCCTATGAGTTTTTTGTTTTTGTTTTGTTTAATCCCTTTACATTTTTTACCCAGTACCCAACCCTTTTCTTTCTGACAGCTGTCAGTCTGTTCTTTTTATCTATAAGTCTGTTTCTATTTTGTTAGTTTATTTTATTGATTATAGTCCACATATAACAGAAAGGGTAAGATGTCTCCTTCTTTTTTACAGCTAAGTAATATTCCATTGTGTAAACATATCACAGCTTTTTTATCCACTCAGATGAACACTTGAGCTGCTTTCAAATATTCATTACTCTAAATAATACTGCAATGAACATAAAGGTACATATATTTTTTGTATCAGTGTTTGGGATTTCTTTGGATATATTCCTGGAAGTGGGATTACTGGGTCATAAAGCAGTTCCATCGTCAATTTTTTGAGATAATGCCATACTTCAATGGTGAAATTAAAAGACCAGAGACTATGCAATTTTGTTAAGCTAGCCTGATAGCAAGAATTAATTTGACAATAAAAGACCTACTGAAAACAGGTTAAAGTTTCATTCTCTGCATATTTGCTGAAATATATGTAATTCACAAAGGTGGGCTCTGGAGACAAAAGTCCCTGGAATCATGTCCCAGTCTATCAATTTAGAAGAGTATGATCTTGAGATATGTTTCAAAACCTTCCTAACTCATTCCTTAATATTTTTATCATCTCCTAAACATTTCCTTCTTAGGACTTATTATTATCTGTAGTAGTCTATCTGGGAGTATTCAATTATTGCTTATGGTTCCCATAGAGTAGAAACTTAATGAATGTCGGTTCTGTTTGTCTAGCTCACCATCATATGATCAACTTCTTTCCCTGTATCAGTATTTTGTTGGCATTCAGTAGAAAGTTTTTAAATAAATGAATGAGTGAATGAATAAATGAGATTTTCTGATACATACTATCTTTACAGTTGGGTTATAACAGACATTCTTTACTGGTTATAGCTTTGGGCTGCCCAAGTGATTTAAAAAAAAAAAAAAAAAAAAAAAAAAAAACCTTTCCTGGAATGAAGTCACATCTTTTCTTTGCTTAAAACTTACCCTCTTGGGGAGAGAAAAGAAAAAGCAAGAAGATAACCTCTCAAAATCAAGAATAATCTGCAGACTTTATAACCTATCCCATTTTATTATATTTGTTCATTTGTTTCTCTTATCTTCATTCTTGATACTTTTTTTCCTCCTCCAATTTGGCTGATTAACTCTCTGCCGGTCTTACTCTCTCCTCTCCTTGAACTACACTACCCATAAGTGTTACATCTCCCATTATCTTTTCTCTTCTCTTCTTTTCTCTCTATGAGGGTTGCACTCCAAAACCCTTAACTCTCTCTCTCTCTCTCTCCTTTCTTTTTTCTTCTTTTAGTGGTTCCCTCTTTCTCTCTCTCTCTCTCTTACTTTTCTCCCTCTATATTAGTTTCTTCCTTTCTCCTTTATGTCTCCTCTCATTCAAACCTTAATAACGAACAAATTACCTTATCTGGGACTCAAACTTATGTCTGTGGCATTTGGGGTTTTTTTTACTTCATCTTTTTAACTCACTAGCAGTGCTCCCATCCCTGGCTCTCCATTTTATCAAGCTCTTGTTCCACTAAATACAATAGTAATTTTTTAATTTGTCCCCCCATTTTTCTGTTTCCCTCTTATTCCTCTCATCATAACTCTTAGTCAACCAACACCTAAATGCAAATCATTTTATTCTTGATCCAAATTTTTTCATTATTTGCTTTTTGTGGGTCCAAACCCCCCCTTTTTTATTTTTTATTTTATTTTTTTATTATTATTTTTTTCTTGCCCCTTTATTACTTTTCCCCAATTCAAGCTCTCCATTACAGGCATTGTTTCTTCTATTAAATACAATATAATTCACAGTTCACCACAAGATTTTCTCAAGAAAGAGGGGAGAGGAGAGGAGAGGAAAAAAGGAGGGGGAGAATAATTTCCTTTTTTTAAAATTTTTATTTTATTTTATTTTTCTTTATTTCATTATTAATTTTTTTTAAAAAAACAACTCTTTTCGATTTTTTATTTTTTTATTTTTTTTAACTTTTTATTCTTTATTAAGTCTCATTAATACTATCAACAAAACCACCCTCAGATGCCATTAAGGAACAGAAAATCGAACATCATGGATACAAAAGAAAGAGAGGTAACACAGCGAGATGAGGAAAAATCTATGGAGAAAAAATTTAATATATTGGAAACCTTGGAGCTAAATGACAGAGAATTCAAGATACAAATCCTAAAAATCCTCTGAAATATACAAGAAAACACAGAAAGGCAATTTAGGGAGCTCAGAAAACAACTCAATGAACACAAAGAATATATGTCCAAGGAAATTGAAACTATAAAAACAAATCAAACAGAGATGAAAAACTCAATTCACGAGCTGAAAAACGAAGTAACAAGCTTTGCTAATAGAACAGGTCAAGATAGAAGAGAGGATTAGTGAAATAGAAGACAAGCAACTTGAGGCACAACAGAGAGAAGAAGAAAGAGACTCAAAAATTAAAAAAAATGAGATAGCCCTACAAGAATTATCTGACTCCATCAAAAAGAATAACATAAGAATAATAGGTATATCAGAGGGAGAAGAGAGAGAAAATGGAATGGAGAACATACTCAAACAAATAATAGATGAGAACTTCCCAAGCCTGTGGAAAGAACTAAAGACTCAAGTTCAAGAAGCAAACAGAACTCCAAGTTTTCTTAACCCCAACAAACCTACTCCAAGGCATATCATAATGAAATTGACACAAACCAACAGCAAAGAAAAAATTCTCAAGGCAGCCAGGGAAAAGAAGAATACAACATATAAAGGAAGGCCCATTAAATTATCATCCGATTTCTCAGCAGAAACTCTACAAGCTAGAAGAGAGTGGACCCCAATATTTAAAGTCCTGAAAGAGAGGAACTTTCAGCCATGAATACTATACCCATCAAAGCTATCCTTCAAATATGAAGGAGAAATAAAAACATTCACAGATACAGAAAAGATGAGGGAATTTATCATCAGAAAACCCCCACTCCAAGAATTACTAAAGGGGGTTCTCCAATCAGATACAAAGAACAACAACAAAAAAAAACACCAGAGCCACAAGTAAAAGCTCCAAGAAGAACACAATAAAACCAAATTTAAACTGTGACAACAACAAAAAGAAAGAGGGGGAGAAGATGGAGATTAACAGTAGCAAAGGACGATGGAGTGCAAAAGTACTCACAAAATAGTTTGCTACAATGAACAGGGTAGGGACCCTTTTCATTACTCAAAGGTAACCACCATTGAAAAAACCACCACAGAAGCACATGAGATAAAAAAGATAGCAAGAGAGGAAAGATATATGGAATACAACCAAATAAAAAGATAGAAAAACAAAAGAGAAGGATCAAACAAGACACAAAACTAACAGAAAGCAAGATATACAATGGCAATAGGGAACTCACAAGTATCAATAATTACACTAAATGTAAATGGCTTAAACTCACCAATAAAAAGGCACAGAGTAGCAGAAGGGATTAAAAAAGAAAATCCAACTGTATGCTGCCAACAGGAAACTCATCTAAGTAACAAGGATAAAAACAAATTCAAAGTGAAAGGCTGGAAAACAATACTCCAAGCAAATAACATCCAAAAAAAAGCAGGTGTAGCAATACTTATATCGGATAATGCTGACTACAAGACAGGAAAAGTACTCAGAGACAAAAATGGCCATTTCATAATGGCTAAGGGGACACTGAATCAAGAAGACATAAAAAATCTTAATATATATGCACCAAACCAAGAAGCACCAAAATATATAAGACAGCTACTTATTGATCTTAAAACAAAAACTAACAAAAACACAATCATACTTGGAGACCTCAATACACCGCTGACGGCTCTAGATCGGTCATCCAAACAGAGAATCAACAAAGACATAGTGGCCTTAAACAAAACACTAGAGCACCTGGATATGATAGACATCTATAGGACATTTCATCCTAAAGTGACTGAGTATACATTTTTCTCCAGTGTACATGGATCATTCTCAAGAATTGACCATATGTTGGGCCACAAAAACAACATCAGCAAATTCAGAAAAATTAAAGTAGTACCAAGCATATTTTCTGATCATAAAGCCTTGAAACTAGAATTCAACTGCAAAAAAGAGGAAAAAATCCCACAAAAATGTGGAAACTAAACAACATACTTTTAAAAAATGAATGGGTCAAAGAAGAAATAAGTGCAGAGATCAAAAGATATATACAGACTAATGAAAATGACAATATGACATATCAGAATCTATGGGATGCAGGAAAAGCAGTGATAAGAGGGAAGTTCATATCACTTCAGGCATATATGAACAAACAAGAGAGAGCCCAAGTGAACCACTTAATTTCACACCTTAAGGAACTAGAAAAAGAAGAACAAAGACAACCCAAAACCAGCTGAAGAAAGGAGATAATAAAAATCAGAGCAGAAATAAATGAATTAGAGAACAGAAAAACTATAGAAAAAATTAATAGAACAAGGAGCTGCTTCTTTGAAAAGATCAACAAAGTTGACAAACCCTTGGCAAGACTTACCAAGGAAAAAAGAGAAAGAACTCATATAAACAAAATCCAAAATGAAAGAGGAGAAATCACCACAGACACAGTAGATATACAAAGAATTATTGTAGAATACTATGAAAAACTTTATGCCACTAATTTCAACAACCTAGAAGAAATGGATTAATTCCTAGAAAAATACAACCTTCCTAGACTGAGTCAAAAAGAAGCAGAAAGCCTAAACAGACCTATCAGTAGAGAAGAAATAGAAAAAACCATTAAAAACCTCCCCAAAAATAAAAGTCCAGGCCCTGACGGCTATACCAGCGAATTTTATCAAACATTCAAAGAAGACTTGGTTCCCATTCTACTCAAAGTCTTCCAAAAAATTGAAGAAGAAGCAATACTTCCAAACACATTTTATAGGCCAACATAACCCTCATACCAAAAGCAGGCAAGGATGGCACAAAAAAAGAAAACTACAGACCAATATCTCTAATGAATACAGATGCTAAAATACTAAACAAAATACTAGCAAATCAAATACAACAACATATTAAAAAAATAATACATCATGATCAAGTGGGATTCATCCCAGAATCTCAAGGATGGTTCAACATACATAAAACGGTTAACATAATACACCATATCAACAAAACAAAGAACAAAAACCACATGATCTTATCAATAGATGCAGAAAAGGCTTTCGATAAAATAAAACACAATTTTATGTTTAAGACTCTCAACAAAATGGGTATAGAAGAAAAATATCTCAACATGATAAAGGCCATATATGATAAACCATCAGCTAACATCATATTAAATGGCACTAAACTGAAGGCTTTCCCCCTTAAATCAGGAACAAGACAGGGTTGTCCACTCTCTCCACTCTTATTTGATGTGGTACTAGAGGTTCTAGCCAGAGCAATCAGACAAGACAAAGAAATAAAAGGCATCCATATCGGAAAAGAAGAAGTAAAGGTATCACTTTTTGCGGATGACATGATCCTATACATCGAAAACCCCAAAGAATTCACAAAAAGACTACTAGAAACAATAAGCCAATACAGCAAGGTCGCAGGATACAAAATTAACATACAGAAGTCAATAGCCTTTCTATATGCCAGCAATGAAACAACTGAGAAGGAACTCAAAAGAATAATCCCCTTCATGATTGCAACAAAAAAAATAAAATACTTAGGAATAAACATAACAAAGAATGTAAAGGACTTATATAATGAAAATTATAAACCATTGTTAAGGGAAATCACAAAAGATATAATGAGATGGAAGAATATACCTTGTTCTTGTCTAGGAAGAATAAATATAATCAAGATGGCTATATTACCCAAAGCAATATACAAATTTAATGCAATTCCCATCAAACTTCCAATGACATTTTTTAAAGAAATAGAGCAAAAAGTCATCAGATTTATATGGAACTATAAAAAACCCCAAATAGCCAAACAATCCTAAAGAAAAAGAATGAAGCTGGGGGCATTACAATACCTGACTTCAAACTCTATTATAGGGCCAGGACAATCAAAACAGCATGGTATTGGCAGAAAAATAGACACTCAGACCAATGGAACAGAATAGAAAGTCCAGAAATAAAACCACATATATATAGTCAAATAATTTTTGATAAAGGGGCCAACAACACACAATGGAGAAAAGAAAGCCTCTTCAATAAATGGTGCTGGGAAAACTGGAAAGCCACATGCAAAAGAATGAAACTGGACTACAGTCTCTCCCCCTGTACAAAAATTAACTCAAAATGGATCAAAGATCTAAACATAAGACCTGAAACAATTAAGTACATAGAAGAAGACATAGGTACTCAACTCATGGACCTGGGTTTTAAAGAGCATTTTATGAATTTGACTCCACAGGCAAGAGAAGTGAAGGCAAAAATTAATGAATGGGACTACATCAAACTAAGAAGTTTTTGCTCAGCAAGAGAAACTGATAACAAAATAAACAGAAAGCCAACTAAATGGGAAATGATATTTTCAAACAACAGCTCAGATAAGGGCCTAATATCCAAAATATACAAAGAACTCATAAAACTCAACAACAAACAAACAAACAATCCAATAAAAAAATGGGAAGAGGATATGAATAGACACTTCTCCCAGGAAGAAATACAAATGGCCAACAGATATATGAAAAGATGCTCATCTTCTTAGGTATTAGAGAAATGCAAATCAAAACGGCAATGAGATACCACCTCACACCTGTTCGATTAGCTGTTATTAGCAAGACAGGTAATAGCAAGTGTTGGAGAGGCTGTGGAGAAAAAGGAACCCTCATACACTGTTGGTGGAAATGTAAAGTAGTACAACCATTATGGAAGAAAGTATGGTGGTTCCTCAAAAAACTGAAAATAGAACTACCTTATGACCCAGCAATCCCTCTACTGGGTATATATCCCCAAAACTCAGAAACATTGATACGTAAAGACACATGCAGCCCCATGTTTATTGCAGCATTGTTCACAGTGGCCAGGACATGAAACAACCAAAAAGCCCATCAATAGATGACTGGCTAAAGAAGATGTGGCACATATACACTATGGAAGACTACTCAGCCATAAGAAATGATGACATCGGAACATTTACAGCAAAATGGTGGGATCTTGATAACATGATACGAAGCGAAATAAGTAAATCAGAAAAAACCAGGAATTGTATTATTCCATACGTAGGTGGGACATAATAGTGAAACTAAGAGACATTGATAAGAGTGTGGTGGTTACGGGGGGAGGGGGAAATGGGAGAGGGATAGGGCGTGTTGAGGGGCACAAAGAAAACAAGATAGAAGGTTACAGAGGACAATCTGACTTTGGGTGGTGGGTATGCAACATAATTGAACGACAAGATAACCTGGACTTGTTATCTTTGAATATATGTATCCTGATTTATTGATGTCACCCCATTAAAAAAATAAAATTATTAAAAAAATAATAATAAAATAAAAATAAAAAAAAACAAAAAAAACTTACCCTCTTGGATTAGACATTACTGAGGTTTGCTTGTGTGATCCCTTTTCCTTTGCTTCAGGAGTTGAGAAACTCCTTTCTGTTCACATATTCTCTTATTGACAGATTATTATATACAGTCCATTTACTATCTAATCTTGCTGCCCTGGAATAGATTGTGTCTTTTTAAGATGACTTTGCATGTTTTTGTTGGATTCATTAAAATTTAATTTTAAATCTTGTATCTCAATGACATTAAGAATCAGAAATTACTTAAGAATCAGAAATAAGTGTTTTCATGTATTCCCTACGCACAAACAATACTAGTACACCTTTATTATGGCCATAGATCTACTTGTAGTAATAAATACAGTAGTTTACTATAATGGAATGATGTATATTGTTATATTGAAGCCTTAAGAATGATGAAGAATGATGATGAGGAATTTAAAGGTAGGTTTGTTTCAAAAAAAGATAGAATTTTATTTATGGTATTATATTACTAGTCAGATAAATAGCATATTTATAGATGCTATAATCCTATGTTAGGTACTATATTAATTAAAAGAAGGCTAAATTGAGATTAGTTAAATCCTTCTAAATTAGTAACAAAAAGACAGCCTGACAACAGTTTTTTATTGGTACTTTCTCTTTCATCTGCTTCTCAACATCTATGTTCTAATTCTTAATTTCAAGCTCAAACATATCAATCTTAGAATACAAATTCTATGATGTAAATGTGTATATGCATGTTTCATGATTACAAGATCTCCTTTTATGATAGATATTTCTGTATGGCCAACCTTTAATGGTAAGCGAATTAGGCAAATGAGATGGTTAAAATTTACTGAATTCTGGTTTATCTTTCCAAGATATCTGTAACAGATGTAGCTTAAGATTCTTTTACAATGCCCACATTAGCCATAGTAATTACCACCCAAATTTAGTGGTGATTATGTTCTTAAAACCAATCTGAAATTAAAAATAGATTCTCCAGTTTTTGAAGTTTTGTGAATGCTGTATAGAAATATTTTAAGTAAATAAAATGGCATTGAGGATGTCTTCACTTTGAGAGTATTGAAGAACTTTTTAAAAAGTAATATTAATAGTGAAAATTTGACTTTATGACCTTTAAGTATGGAGTTCTACTTTTGTTTATAGCAAGGAAGTTTCAATAGGCTTATCTTTTTTGCAGATAATGAGATACTTTGGGCAAAACAAAAAATAAACTGTGTGAGAGCATTGGAAGGAAGCTCAAGAAGGCAGATCCAGTATGCATGCTGACACTGGGAGCTGGAAACTCTGTGATCTGAGTTTCCTTTTGTTATGACTTTGAGACTGTTGGCAGACCTCAGTCTATATCACAATCAATAGTTAAAACTCAATGGCAAAAATTAATGAATGGGACTACATCAGACTAAGAAGTTTTTGCTCAGCAAGAGAAACTGATAACAAAATAAACAGACAGCCAACTAAATGGGAAATAATATTTTCAAACAAGAGCACAGATAAGGGCCTAATTAACAAAATATACAAAGAACTCATAAAACTCAACAACAAACAAACAAACAATCCAATAAAAAAATGGGAAGAAGACATGAACAGACACTTCTCCCAGAAAGAAATACAAATGGCCAACAGATATATGAAAAGATGCTTATCTTCTTTAGTTATTAGAGAAATGCAAATCAAAACTGCAATGAAATACCACCTCACACCTGTTAGATTAGCTATTATTAACAAGACAGGTAATAGCAAATGTCGGAGAGGCTGTGGAGAAAAAGGAACCCTCATACACTGTTGGTGGGAATGTAAAGTAGTACAACCATTATGGAAGTATGGTGGCTCCTCAAAAAACTGAAAATAGAACTACCTTATGACCCAGCAATCTCTCTACTGGGTATATACCCCCAAAACTCAGAAACATTGATACATAAAGACACATGCAGCCCTATGTTCATTGCAGCATTGTTCACAGTGGCCAGGACATGGAAACAACCAAAAAGCCCGTCAATAGATGACTGGATAAAGAAGATGTGGCAGAGGACGACGTCAAGGTAATGGCGGGGTAGGAAGCAATCCTGATGAATCTCCCCCAAAACTCAACAAAATCTTCAACCAGAAACAGAAAAACCTATCCTTGGAGCCTCCAGATGTTTCACAATTCACCCGAAGTTATGGTTGAGTGAAAAATTGGCTAAATATATAACCAAATCCCGAAGGAAATAGGGAGTAAGAAATGCTCTGCCTTCCTCACTAACCTAAGCAGGGTGGCTTTCACTGGGAACTGAGAATATGGAAACTAAGACAGGCAAAGGGGGTGAATAGATCCAGGCTGCGGCACAAACGGCCGAACCAGGCTGTGGCATGGAGATTCAAGCCAAGGAAAAACTGTTCCTGTGGCAACCCGGGCAATACAAGCTAACACTCGTGCCAAACCTAGACAAAGAAAGACAAGTGCAGCAGCCATTTTCCCTGATCTCTGGGTCGGTGCACGCAAATGTGGGCAAGAGATTCCTTCCAAAGCCCTGGGAGTGGGTTCCCGTGTTATCCCACAGAGAGGCAGATTTGGAGGCCTTTGAATGTGCCGGGGGCAGAGTCTCTGGGTTGCCCCAGCACCCTGGGAGAGCCACGCACAGGGAGGGAGCAAGAACTAATTCCAACGCTGGAACTTCTCCGTGCGGGTGGGGGTTTCGCTCGGAGGGTGAGGCAGCCAGCCTAATATCCTGGTCTGCGCTCGCAGATAGTGAGCGAGAGATTCCTCCGAGTGCCTCAGCAATGTGCGCCCATGTTATCCCATGAAGGGGCAGAGTCAGGGGCCTTTGTGTGGGCCGAAGGCGGAATCTTGGGCTGCCCCAGTGCCTTGAGAAAGCCTCACATGGGGATGGAGCGAAAGCCAATTCCAACGCTGGAAGTTTTTCATGCGGGTGGGGGTTTCACTCGAGTGTGAGTCTGCAGGCCTGATATCCTGGTCTTTGTGCGCAGATATTGAGCAAGAGTTTCTTCCAAGCGCCCTGGGAATGGGTGCCTGCCTGTGTTACCGGACAGAGTGGCAGAGCCAGAGGTCTTTGAGTGGGCGGAAGCCCTGCCTGATTATGCTAGCAGCTCTGACTGACTGAGCCTTACCCAGAGCCCTGTGCTGAGTGGAAATAGAGTGGGGAGTTGCCAGCTCTTTGAGCCTCTTACAATCCAGGCAGAGGCAGCAGCAACCCCATAGTTGGATTATCAGGCTACTAATTGAGGAAGGAAAGACTGGGATAGAGGCTCCAGGAACAAGCACTCTCTCACTGTCGGAGTCTATACATGCTAATGAGCCTCGACTGCCAACGAGACTAAAGCACAATACATGACATCGCCATAGAGACTTATCAATTGCAAATCTCTACCTGAGCATGCCAAAGGGGCAGAACCTGGGGTACAGAGTCACTGACCAGGAAGAGGGAGAGAAAAAAACAAAGCAAGAAGATAACCTCTCAAAATCAAGAATAATCTGCAGACATTATAACTTATCCCATTTTATTATAATTGTTCGTTTGTTTCTCTTATCTTCATTCTTGATATTTTTTTCCCTCCTCCAATTTGGTTGTTTAACTCTCTGCCGGTCTTACTCTCTCCTCTCCTTGAACTACACTACCCATAAGTGTTACATCTCCCATTACCTTTTCTTTCCTCTTCCTTTCTCTCTATGAGGGTTGCACTCCAAAACCCTTAACACTCTCTCTCTCTCCTCTTTTTTCTTTTTTCTTCTTTTAGTGATTTTCTCTTTTTTTTCTCTCTCTCTCTTCTCTCTCTCTCTATTAGTTTCTTCCTTTCTCCTTTACGTCTCCTCTCATTCAAACCTCAATAATGAACAAATTATCTATCTGGGAATCAAATTTATATTTGTGGCATTTTGGGGTTTTTTTACATCACCTTTTTAACTCACTAGCAGTGCTCCCATCAATGGCTCTCCATTTTATCTAGTTCTTGTTCCACTAATACAATAGTAATTTTTTAATTTGTCCCCCCATTTTCCTATTTCCCTCTTATTCCTCTCATCATAACTCTTAGTCAACCAAGACCTAAAACCAATCATTTTATTCTTGACCCAAATTTTTTTCTTATTTGCTTTTTGTGGGTCCATACCCCCCCTTTTTTTTGCCCCTTTATTACTTTTCACCAATTCAGGCCCTCCATTACAGGCATTGTTTGTTCTATTTAATACAATATAATTCACAGTTTACCACAAGATTTTCTCAAGAAAGAGGGGAGAGGAGAGGAGAGGAAAAAAGGAGGGGAAAATAATTTCCTTTTTTAAAAATTTTTATTTTATTTTATTTTTCTTTATTTCATTATTAATTTTTTTAAAAAAACAACTTTTTTTGATTTTTTATTTTTTTAATTTTTTATTCTTTATTAAATCTCATTAATACTATCAACAAAACCACCCTCAGATGCCACTAAGGAAGAGAAAATCGAATATCATGGATAAAAAAAAAGAGAGGTAACACAGATAGATGAGGAAAAATCTATGGAGAAAAAAATTTAATATATTGGAAACCTTGGAGCTAAATGACAGAGAATTCAAGATACAAATCCTAAAAATCCTCCGAGATATACAAGAAAACACAGAAAGGCAATTTAGGGAGCTCAGAAAACAACTCAATGAACACAAAGAATATATTTCCAAGGAAATTGAAATTCTAATAACAAATCAAACAGAGATGAAAAACTCAATTCACTAGCTGAAAAATGAGGTAGCAAGCTTAGCTAATAAACAGGCCAGATAGAAGAGAGGATTAGTGAAATAGAAGACAAGCAACTTGAGTCACACCAGAGAGAAGAAGAAAGAGACTCAAAAATTTAAAAAAATGAGATAGCCCTACAAGAATTATCTGACTCCATCAGAAAAAAAATAAGATAAGAATAATAGGTATATCAGAGGGAGAAGAGAGAGAAAATGGAATGGAGAATATACTCAAAAAAATAATAAATGAGAACTTCCCAAGCCTGTGGAAAGAACTAAAGCCTCAAATTCAAGAAGCAAACAGAACTCTGAGTTTTCTTAACCCCAACAAACCTACACGAAGACACATCATAATGAAATAGGCACAAACCAACGGCAAAGAAAAAATTCTCAAGGCAGCCAGGGAAAAGAAGAATACAACATATAAAGGAAGGCCCATTAGATTATCATCAGATTTCTCATCAGAAACTCTACAAGGTGGAGGAGAGTGGACCCCAATATTTAAAGTCCTGAAAGAGAGAAACTTTCAGCCACGAATACTATACCCATCAAAGCTATCCTTCAAATATGAAGGAGAAATAAAAACATTCACAGATACAGAAAAGATGAGGTAATTTATCATCAGAAAACCTCCACTCCAGGAATTACTAAAGGGGGTCCTCCAATCAGATACAAAGAACAAAAAACCCCAACAAAGCCACAAGTAAAAGCTCTGAGAAGAACAAAATTTAAACTGTGACAACAACAACAAAAAAGGGGAGGGGAGAGAATGGAGATTAACAGTAGCAAAGAACAATGGAATGCAAAAGTACTCACAAAATAATGAGCTACAATGAACAGGGTAGGAACCCTTTTCATTACTTAAAGGTAACCACCACTGAAAAAACCACCACAGAAGCACTTGAGATAAAAAAGATAGCAACAGAGGAAAGATGTATGGAATACAACCAAATAAAAACAAAAGATAAAAAAACGAAAGAGAAGATTCAAACAAGACACAAAACTAACAGAAAGCAAGATATAAAATGGCAATAGGGAACTCACAAGTGTCAATAATTACACTAAATGTAAATGGATTAAACTCACCAATAAAAAGGCACAGAGTAGCAGAATGGATTAAATAAGAAAATCCAACTGTATGCTGCGTACAGGAAACTCATGTAAGTAACAAGGATAAAAACAAATTCAAAGTGAAAGGCTGGAAAACAATACTCCAAGCAAATAACATCCAAAAAAAAAGCAGGCGTAGCAATATTTATATCTGATAATGCTGACTACAAGACAGCAAAAGTACTCAGAGACAAAAATGGCCATTTCATAATGGCTAAGGGGACACTGAATCAAGAAGACATAACAATAATTAATATATATGCAGCAAAGCAAGGAGCACCAAAATATATAAGACAGCTACTTATTGACCTTAAAACAAAAACTGACAAAAATACAATCATCCTTGAAGACCTCAATACACCGCTGATGGCTCTAGATTGGACATCCAAACAGAGAATCAACAAAGATATAGTGGCCTTAAACAAAACACTAGAACACTTGGATGTAATAGACATCTACAGGACATTTCATCCCAAAGTGACTGAGTATACATTTTTCTCCAGTGTACATGAATCATTCTCAAGAATTGACCATATGTTGGGCCACAAAAATAATATCAGCAAATTCAGAAAAATAGAAATTGTACCAAGCATATTTTCTGATCATAAAGTCTTGAAACTAGAATTCAACTGTAAAAAAGAGGAAAAAAATCCCACAAAAATGTGGAAACTAAACAACATACTTTTAAAAAATGAATGGGTCAAAGAAGAAATAAGTGCAGAGATCAAAAGATATATACAGACAAATGAAAATGACAATATGACATATCAGAATCTATGGGATGCAGCAAAAGCAGTGATAAGAGGGAAGTTCATATCACTTCAGCATATATGAACAAACAAGAGAGAGCCCAAGTGAACCACTTAACTTCACACCTTAAGGAACTAGAAAAGAAGAACAAAGACAACACAAAACCAGCCGAAGAAAGGAGATAATAAAAATCAGAGCAGAAATAAATGAAATAGAGAACAGAAAAACTATAGAAAAAATTAATAGAATAAGGAGCTGGTTCTTTGAAGAGATCAACAAAATTGACAAACCCTTGGTAAGACTTACCAAGGAAAAAAGAGAAAGAACTCATATAAACAAAATCCAAAATGAAAGAGGAGAAATCACCACGGACACAGTAGATATACAAAGAATTATTGTAGAATACTATGAAAAACTTTATGCCACTAAATTCAACAACCTAGAAGAAATGGATAAATTTCAAGAACAATACAACCTTCCTAGACTGAGTCAAGAAGAAGCAGAAAGCCTAAACAAACCTATTAGTAGAGAAGAAATAGAAAATACCATTAAAAACCTCCCCAAAAATAAAAGTCCAGGCCCTGACGGCTATACCGGCTCATTTTATCAAACATTCAAAGAAGACTTGGTTCCTATTCTACTCAAAGTCTTCCAAAAAATTGAAGAAGAAGCAATACTTCCAAACACATTTTATGAGGTCAACATAACCCTCATACCAAAACCAGGCAAGGATGGCACAAAAAAAGAAAACTACAGACCAATATGTCTAATGAATACAGATGCTAAAATACTAAACAAAATACTAGCAAATCGAATACAACAACATATTAAAAAAATAATACATCATGATCAAGTGGGATTCATCCCAGAATCTCAAGGATGGTTCAACATACGTAAAACAGTTAACGTAATACACCATATCAACAAAACAAAGAACAAAAACCACATGATCTTATCAATAGATGCAGAAAAGGCTTTTGATAAAATACAACACAATTTTATGTTTAAGACTCTCAACAAAATGGGTATAGAAGAAAAATATCTCAACATGATAAAGGCCATATATGATAAACCATCAGCTAACATCATATTAAATGGCACTAAACTGAAGTCTTTCTCCCTTAATTCAGGAACAAGACAGGGTTGTCCACTCTCTCCACTCTTATTTAATGTGGTACTACAGGTTCTAGCCAGAGCAATCAGACAAGACAAAGAAATAAAAGGCATCCATATTGGAAAAGAAGAAGTAAAGGTATCACTTTTTGCAGATGACATGATCCTATACATCGAAAACCCCAAAGAATCCACAAAAAGTCTACTAGAAACAATAAGGCAATACAGCAAGGTCGCAGGATACAAAATTAACATACAGAAGTCAATAGCCTTTCTATATGCCAACAATGAAACAATTGGGAACGAACTCAAAAGAATAATCCCCTTTATGATTGCAACAAAAAAATAAAATACTTAGGAATAAACATAACAAAGAATGTAAAGGACTTATATAATGAAAACTATAAACCATTGTTAAGGGAAATCACAAAAGATATAATGAGATGGAAGAATATACCTTGTTCTTGGTTAGGAAGAATAAATATAATCAAGATGGCCATATTACCTAAGGCAATATACAAATTTAATGCAATTCCCATCAAAATTCCAATGACGTTTTTTAAAGAAATAGAGCAAAAAATCATCAGATTTATATGGAACTATAAAAAACCCCGAATAGCCAAAGCAATCCTAAAGAAAAAGAATGCAGCTGGGGGCATTACAATACCTGACTTCAAACTCTATCATAAGGCCACGACAATTAAAACAGCATGGTATTGGCTGAAAAATAGACACTCAGACCAATGGAACAGAATAGGAAGTCCAGAAATAAAACCACATATATATATTCAAATAATTTTTGATAAAGGGGCCAAGAACACACAATGGAGAAAAGAAAGCCTCTTCAATAAATGGTGCTGGGAAAACTGGAAAGCCACATGCAAAAGAATGAAACTGGACTACAGTTTCTCCCCCTGTACTAAAATTAACTCAAAATGGATCAAAGATCTAAACATAAGACCTGAAACAATTAAGTACATAGAAGAAGACATAGGTACTCAACTCATGGACCTGAGTTTAAAGAGCATTTTACGAATTTGACTCCAAAGATAAGAGAAGGAAAAAATTAATGAATGGGACTACATCAGACTAAGATGTTTTTGTTCAGCAAGAGAAACTGATAACAAAATAAACAGAAAGCCAACTAAATGGGAAATGATATTTTCAAACAACAGCTCAGATAAGAGCCTAATATCCAAAATATACAAAGAACTCATAAAACTCAACAACAAACAAACAAACAATCCAATAAAAAAATGGGAAGAGGACATGAACAGACACTTCTCCCAGGAAGAAATACAAATGGCCAACAGATATATGAAAAGATGCTCATCTTCTTTAGTTATTAGAGAAATGCAAATCAAAACTGCAATGAGATACCACCTCACACCTGTTAGACTAGCTATTATTAACAAGACAGGTAATAGCAAATGTTGGAGAGGCTGTGGAGAAAAAGGAACCCTCATACACTGTTGGTGGGAATGTAAAGTAGTACAACCATTATGGAAGAAAGTATGGTGGTTCCTCAAAAAACTGAAAATAGAACTAACGTATGACCCAGCAATCTCTCTATTGGGTATATACCTCCAAAACTCAGAAACATCGATATGTAAAGACGCATGCAGCCCCATGTTCATTGCAGCATTGTTCACAGTGGCCAGGACATGGAAACAACCAAAAAGCCCATCAATAGATGACTGGCTAAAGAAGATGTGGCACATATACACTATGGAATACTACTCAACCATAGAAATGATGACATCGGATCATTTACAGCAAAATGGTGGGATCTTGATAACATTATACGAAGTGAAATAAGTAAATCAGAAAAAACCAGGAACTGCATTATTTCATTTGTAGGTGGGACATAAAAGTGAAACTAAGAGACATTGATAAGAGTGTGATGGTTACGGGGGGAGGGGGGAAAGGGAAAGGGAAAGGGGGATGGGGAGGGGCACAAAGAAAACTAGATAGAAGATGACAGAGGACAATCTGACTTTGGGTGATGGGTATGCAACATAATTGAACGACAAGATAACCAGGACATGTTATCTGTGAATATATGTATCCTGATTTATTGATGTCACCCCATTAAAAAAATAAAATTATTTTTTTAAAAAAAAGAACAAAAATAGAGGGCTACCAGGCTTCATTTTAATAATGGCAATTTTCTATATGTGTGCACTTGTTTTAAATGCTATACAAGAGTGGCACAAATGTAATTTTACAATGTTTAATAATGCAATAACTAATAAATAATAATACAAGAAAAAAAAGAAGATGTGGCACATATACACTATTGAATACTACTCAGCCATAAGAAATGATGACATTGGATCATTTACAGCAAAATGGTGGGATCTTGATAACATTATATGAAGTGAAATAAGTAAATCAGAAAAAACCAGGAACTGCATTATTCCATACGTAGGTGGGACATAAAAGTGAGACTAAGAGACATTGATAAGAGTGTGGTGGTTACGGCGGGAGGGGGGAGAGGGAGAGGGAAAGGGGGAGGGGGAGGGGCACAAAGAAAACTAGATAGAAGGTGACAAAGGACAATCTGACTTTGGATGATGGGTATGCAACATAATTGAACGACAAGATAACCTGGACATATTATCTTTGAATACATGTATCCTGATTTATTGATGTCGCCCTATTAAAAAAATAAAATTTTTAAAGAAAATCCAACAAAAAAAACTCAATGGAAAATCTGCTGACGTTCTGCCTCAAGGAGCCAGAGTTAAGAAATTGGAGAAACCATAGCTGCTTGAAAGTGAGAAGGTAAAGGAGACTGCTAGGTTTTGGGTACAGCCTTCTAGTTTGTTACTATATCTAATAGATGACCCTTCTGCAGCATGTCACAGTGTGATTTCTGCTGGGAAATGTCTATACCAAAATAGAGCTAAAGATTATAAATTGGTGCGATTCCATATCTTTGCCATACCAATGACTGTCAACAACCAGTATGTATAGTGGTTCATATGCTGAGAAATACAATCCCTTCTTCTCAAAATATAAAGGATACATATACATTAAAGATTTTAGGAACAAGTTCTTGATTTGCAGATATGATTAATCCTTGTGCACTTGTTGAACAATCTGAAAACATCCATTTTGATGTCCAGACTTTTAAGGTATTATCTTGCCAATTTATTGACTAGTAAATCAGTGTTGTGTAAAACTTTCAGAAGGAGATATTTTAAAAGTAACTAATCACTTTTGTTTTTGCATCTCTAATATCAACCACTGATCCTGGTTGAGAAACTTTGTTTTGAATTTCTAACCTGATTCTTCTCATGGGTCTTGAATTTTTTATCTACTACCTAACTTATCCAAATAATTTGTCAAATGACACCTATCTCTCTAGTTAAACTGTTATTCTGCTTTCTAACTTGATTTAATTATATTTCTTTGGAAACTTTTCTGCCTCACAATCTAAAATTTAAGTTCTTAATAAATATACAAGTATACCCTCTCCATTAGGTTGTATTCTTGTGGAAGCTAGCCCAGCATTAAGTGCATAATAGGTGTTTAACAATTGTTGAATAAGTAAATGAACAGCTTCATAATTAAACTACATAGAAAAAAGCCAGTGTTTAAAAGTCTAGAAAAGAAGATATTTCACTATATATATAAACATATATATGATATGATACATATATTATATATATAAATTTATATATGTTCTTATATAAATATAAATATATATATATTTTTTGCTAGATCCAGGCATCAGACTTATATTTAACACAGTCTACGGAAGAGCCATGGACTACAGTATCTTTCCTTCTTTTCTTTGGAATTCCATATTTTTCGCCCTTTAGGGAAAGAACAAAATTCCTTCTCCCTTGTTGAACAAGCTCTGAAGACAAACTGACTGGAGTTTAAATTAGGTTCTACCATTTGCTAACCATGTTGTCTTATGCAAGGTATTAATCTGTTGCATCTGTCTTTTTCATGTGTAAAGTGAATGGATTGCTCTCAGGACCACATGAGACAAAAACAAAACATTTCCAAAAAAGGTAATACCTGGTACATAGGAAAAATTATAACTTAGTCTAATTGAGTTTTCCTATGTGTTAGGCACTTTTATATAAATTACTTCAGGCAATTCCCACAGCTGGTAGGTACTAGTTTTAAGTTCATTTTACAGATTTTAAAAAAGTACTTAATTTCCAACTTTAAGTAGTTGAGATTCCCATCCAGACTTCTGTAATTGGATTGCAAAATCTATGCTCATCATCACTCCCCTATGCTGCTTCCTTAGAAGAAGGAGTTGGAAGCAGCTATCATCCTCATTATATTATTTAAGTATTTTATTTATGAAATAGTAGAGCACCATTTAGTCTTATTTCAAAAGGACCTCTAATCATCTTCATTGGATTTGCAGGACTGGGGTTTTGGGAGATGGTTCAAGCTGCTATAGTATTAACCAAAAATTGTGTTTTTTGTTTTGTATTTTTCTGTAGTTAGAAGCAGGGAGGCAGTCAGACAGACTCTTGCATGCCCCTGACTGAGATCCACCTGGCATGTCCACCAGGGGGCGATACTCTGCCCATTTGGGGCGTTGCTCCGCGGTAGCTGGAGCCATTCTAATACCTGAGGCAGAGGCCATAGAGCCGTCCTCAGTGCCCAGGCCAACCTTGCTCCAGTGGAGCCCTGGCTGCAGGAGGGGAAGAAAGAGAGAGACAGGAAGGAGATGGGAAAAAGGTAGAGAAGCAGATGGGTGCTTCTCCTCTGTGTTCTGACTGGGAATCAAACCTGGGACTTCCACAGGCTGGGCTGATGCTCTACCACTGAGCCAACTGGCCAGGGCTTAACCAAAAATTTTAAAAGAGCCATGTGCGACTATACTTCCTCCAGGAAGTCTGCAAAAACTGCATTTTCACAATATACAAATCAGATGATTGTTTATTTTTTCCCAGAGTACTTTTTTTTAACTGCCTGCTAACTCTATAATCTAAGAATTTATGTCTCTGTGTCATAAAGATGTTTAGAATGTGCTTAAGTCAACAAGAGTAAATCTTCCTTGGAGTAACCATATTCAGAACATGGCTTCTTTTTTAAGATCTCATCCAAAAAAATACCCACAGTGTTAACTACAGGGCAGTGTCAACTTGGAAACCATAGGGTTGGGTCAATTATACTAATATTTGAGATGCTGGTTCCAGGAAGTCTAGTTTTTTCTCACAGACTGGATGCTCCAATAAAGGGTTGCCCTCCCTCTTCACCCTTGCTTGACAAATGCATATAAAAAGGGGTATCCTGAAAAGTGACATTTTTTTAGAGACATTATTGTTCATTGGCTTTAAGGATTGCTTGGTAGAAGACAAGCTCAAGCCCTTTCACTCCACCTCTGTGGTCCGAGGCGGGATCCATCAATTTTCTCTCTCCATAAAGATGTCCTAGCTGTCTCTTGAACTAATTTATGCTTCTGTTCTTATTTAAAATTTTGCTTTCCTGGTTTAACATCCAAATCAAACAAAAGTAGCTTTTCTGGAACTCCTTCACCATCCTCACTTTATACAATGCCTTAAAGTTTGTGTCACAGAACCTAATATTTTTTACCTCTTTATCAAATGATCAAATGCTTTCTTAATTTTGAGCCTGATGTAGTTGGAGTGTTTCCTGTTATCATTAAGAACTCAGTGAGAATTTTTTTAGTGTTTTTCGAGTGTTAAATATGGACATTGAAAACATTAAGATTAGGCACAAAGACTCTAATAGCTTCGGGCTTCTAAAAATAAAAATTATTAACTAAAATGACTAAAAGATACAGATTATGGTATGGTTTTCAAATACAGAAAGAAGGTTTTGACTCATTTTTAAGTGGTGAGTTTCCATTTTCATTATATTTATGATTACTCCTCTCTCACTCTTATTTATTAACTTTACAGCATTATTTATTTACTTATGTGTAGGTTCCGTCAAGCCAGGAAGGCAAAAATTATTGTAAAAAGCTTCAGAATTTTAATCTTGCAACTTGCTTCTGACACAGTTGAAAATGTGAGGAAGCTAAGCAATGTTTTGTAATTCTAGTTTTTACTTCTGCAACATGAATTTATGCAGGATGGATACACCTTAATAAGATTGTTTAAAAAAAAGTGAATAGATATTTTTTAAACTATTGCAAACATTAAGACAGATATGCCTTGGGGTTTATTTAAGGTATTTTATTTGATTTTGCTATGGGAGAATTATTTCAGCCATTATTTGTTAGACTCTTAAAATGTTTACCCCCATATCATCATGCTAAAGACAGTGATGCATCTGTCAGTTTTCATGGGTTTCTTTATTTCTTCCCTCAGTCTGATTGAAGTGAAAAAGGTTAAATTTCTAGGCCCAAAATACATTGCAAGATAATGGATCATGTTTTCTAAGATGGTAGGAACCCAGTTTGAAATAACTAGGATTGAGGAAGCTGGACCTTTATTCCTCATTTCTCAGTATCCATCCCTTTTCCTAACTGTCTTCCTGGATAACTTGGGAGCTGTGCGTTGTTGGCTGCTGGTCCAGCAATGACCCATGACTTTAGGGGCCAATGAGAATCTTTCCCTAGAATTTTTTAAACTGGTACCAATGAAAATAATCCATGCTTTTTCAGGAATAAAACTTTAAGGGTATACAGTTCACAGACTGTTCATGGCTGTGGTGGATATGGATAGACCATAAGGTATCTCCACAAACCTGGATCTAGTGTTCATGTGCCTGCACAATACCTCCCTCTCAGTGTGGGTGGAAACAGTGACTGACAGCTGACCAATAAAGTATGATAAAGGCAATGGATGTTACTCTTGTGATTACATTAATTATATTAGCCTCCTTTAAAGCAAGCTGCCATGAATCTTACTACCTCAAAGAAATAAATTCCACCAACAATCTGAAAGAGTATGGAAGCAGAACCTGTGCCAGTCGAGCCTCTGATGAGATCCAAGTCCTGGCTCACAACTTCACTATTATTATTATGAAACCCTAATCAGAGGACCTGGGCAAACCATTCCTGGATTTCTCACCCAGAGGAATGTGAGATGATAAGTCTATGCTCTTTTATGCTGCTACGTTTATGGGAATTTGCTACTCTCATTCGTATTTTGAAAAGCTTAACCATAGAGTCATACAGCCAAAACTGCTGTATGCTTTTAGGTATCTGTATATCTGACTACACGCAGACACACACAGACACACACACACACTCTGTTTAGAAGATATATGCAGTGTTTTAGCTATTAATGTCAAACCAATGTTTTATATATTTAAGGTTGAATATATACTAAATTTAAAAGTAACCATAACCAAAGCATTGGCCGAATATTTGAAATTTAATTTTAATCAATTTTGGTCATTAACATGTTAAAAAAATTCATGACCCTATAACTCTTTTCCTTTTCTCTACAAGATCTTTCTTTCTTTCTTTCCTTTTTATTAAGTGACTGGCAAGGAGGCAGAGACAGACTCCTGCATGCACTCTGACTGGGATCCACCCGGCAAGTCCCATACTAGGTGATGCTCTGTCTGTCTGGGCCTCTTCTCCGTTGCTCAGCAACCAAGCTATTTTAGCACCTGAGGTGCAGCCATAGAGCCATCCTCAGTTCCCAGAGCCAACTTTGTTCAAACCATTCAAGCCATGCTGCAGGAGGGGAAGAGAGAAAGAGAGAGAGAGAGAGAGAGAGAGAGAGAGAGAGAGAGATGCAGAGGACAAGGGAGAAAGGAAAGGGATGGAGAAACAGATGGTTGCCTCTCCTGTGTGCTCTGGCAGGGAATTGAACCTGGGACTTCTACATGCCAGACCGATGCTCTACCACTGAGCCAACCAGCCAGGGCTTATTTTCTAAAATTTTAGTTTTAACATGATTCACCTCAATTTTAAAATTATTTCATTCTCACCATTGAAGAAGTAGCAATATGTGTTGTTGTTTTTTTACATGAGAATGGGAGATAGTGAGGCAGACTCCTGCATGTGCCTCAACTGGAATCCATCCAGGAACCCCATCTGGGGCAGATGCTGGCGTACTGAGATATTTTTTGTGCCTTAGACTGACACACTCTGACCAAACGAGCTATCCTTGCTTCCTGGAGCCATGTTTGAACCAATCAAGCTACTGGCTGTAAGAGGGTAAGAAGGAGAGAAGGAGCAGAGGCAGGAGGAGAGAAGCAGATGGTTGCTTCTCCTGTGTGCCCTGACTAGAAATCGAACCTGGGATGTCCACATGCTGGGTCAATGCTCTATCCACCAAGTCACTGGCCAGGGCACAATAATTCTTTGGTTAAAAAAAATTCTAAATGTCTTCTCCAGTCCTCTCATACACAGTGAAGAGTAAAATTATTTTGAATCACAAAGTTATAATATAAGCGTAAAGCATACTTAGTTTGATTCTTTGAAATTACTTAATATAATTATAGGTTTATAGTTAATTTTATGTTTGCTATTTATTCTTGAATATAATAGCGTCTTTTCATATGGCCCTTTCTTCTCTCTCCTCTGACCAGCATGCTAGAACTTGGTAAGTGAAAATGGCTTAGTTGTCCTAATATCAGTGTTATTCTAGGAATAAAAATCTGGTAGAAGACAAACCGGGCAGGAGTAGAGGACAGAAGGCTTTCCAAGCACAGTTTTCATTTGCTCACATTTCTGTTGTTAGTTTCATTTGCTCACATTCTGTTAAAGACGACAAGAAAGAGATAAATTGTTGAAGATCATCATCACTTGTTTACTTATATATTCACTCAAAGATTGTTTATTAAATAGTAAATACAGATACATAAGCCACATGTTTAACAAATAATATTTGATGATGAACAAATGAAAGTTTAGACATTTTTAGAAATAATATTAATAAATATATGTAAACATTTCTATTTAGATACTTTTTTTTGTCATTCCAAAAATATGTCCCCTTTGTGTGGTGTTAGGCAAGTCCTTATCATACAATAGATCAATGAGATAAATAGATGATTTGATTTATAATAGTACATATATTGTTCCTACCAGATCATTACAAATAATTTTATTCCCATTTCATAAATATAGAGACAAAAATATAATATCACAGAAAGGGTTACGTGGGATAGACCTCAAATAGCGTTCTCTGAGCCCTGTGTATCTGATACCTCAGTGGATACTCTTAGAACAAAAGGTTTCATGAACAAATAATTTTGGAAAATGCTCTGTATGAGATTTAATGATAAATAATTAACATATGCTGAAAGACTCTGAGAAACTCTAATGAATAATTAGACAAAAGAAGGATAAAGAAAGGAGGTAAAATGAAAGAAACAAATTTGCTTAAAGATTACATGGTCAAACTTAAACTGAACCAACATGGACTTTTTCTCAGCATACCTGATATTCTTTAGCTCCTTACTGCAAACCTGTCCTTCCCATCCTGTACCCAAAGCTTTTCCTGGATAGCAATATGAGAAGCCAGGCCTCAGGTCATTCATTCACAAAACAAATGCCTACTGGGCTTACCTCTGTGCCAGTGACTGTGGTAAGTATTAGAAATTTGTTGTGGAGTCTGAACAATGGCTCCTCCCTGCCTTCTATGAGAAAAAAATTACTAGAGAAATTAACAAGTAGTTGCAATAAAATATGATACAGGGGACAGTTAAGAAAAAGTAAAGGATATTAATAGAGTTCATCAATTGTGAGTGATATGAAAATGTTTGGGAGAGGGCATGGAGGACTTCTTGGAGGAAGAGATATTTAAGCTAACACCTGAGGTTTCTGTTTACAAGGTAAAAAAAACAGAGGAGAAGTGTCTGTTACAGGAGTGATTTTGTTGCAAGACAGAAAGCCTAGAGGAAGATTCTTTGTAGCTGCCTCTGATAGTATTGCTGGATAAGCCAAAGAGATTGGCCGGGGCCAAATTTTGAAGGTCCTTGAAAAAACATTTTTTTCCTTTAAATGAGAACTATGTTTCTTGAGTTATCAATTTAATTTTCTCCTATAGACTAGAGTTATACACACACATAATTATTGGACCTATTCACTTCAGCTAGGACAACATCAGTGGCCTTCCATAGTTCCAAGTGTGCATGAGAGTGCATGAGCTTCCGGAAGATTTTCACACACTGATTCTACTGAGTGGGGGTACATTAAGATATTTTTAATGGTTTTATTTCATGCTAAAACTTTGCAAAACTTTTAGTTAGTAGCTTTCCATTTAAGCAAACTTGTAAGTTCTAGTACTATCAAATATCAAAGCCAGAAATGCCCAATTTTTTGTCTGACTCTTTGCTAGTCTAAAGAATTTTATATGATTGTTTATTTAGCAGCAGTCTTTAAATAAGAAAATATCACAACTTATGCTAGATTTTTTTCAATTAAATTTTAAATTAATTCAGAAATCTGGGAACTCCTCCCTTTAAATAGTTTAAATTTTAACAATACATTTTGCATTGTGAAATAAAGAACTAGCTGTAAGTGCAATGAATATTTGTTTATGATGTCTTGGTGGTAATTGGGTTTAGCAAGGCTTGCAAAGAGCAGTTTTCTTCAAATGACTTATTGGAAATGTAAAAGGAGGACAAGTTTCCTTTCTACAGGCAAGCTTCCTTTTTCAATCCCAGCAATGGTATTATGAATAAATTGCAGTACAGATTTAATACCAAGCATAAAAGACCCTTGTCCCAGACGCATGGACATAACTAATAATTACTATACTATGTAAAGTATGCTATTACTATTTGACTTACATTTGCTATAATTACTGAGTATTATTCTTCAAGTAGCTAGAAATAAATGATCATTAACAGATGATGTCCTGTGTAATTCTGACATATGATAACCAGCACAAATTTATTCTTCTGTTTGGAGGTAAAATGCTTAGCTTATAATAGCAATTTAAGAAATGAGGAGGAGGCAGTTAAGGGGAGTTGGAACCTGCTTCCTAAAGAATCACTGAAAATGTTTTAGTGCTTCTATATAATTCCATTAGTTTATTTATTTTCCTTTACCAAGTTTATTTTTAACCAGTCTGTGTTTTTGTAGCTAAATCATAATCCATCAGAAGCTACTTTGCTCCAGCTGTGGTTCCACTGTTTTCTTTATTGCTGTAGGAAGACATTCACAGGATGATACACAATGGTCTTTAAGGTTAGAGATTTCATCCATGACAACTAGGATGCCTTTTTTTCCAGTGACTGAATTTTCACCTTCAAATCTCAGAGGTCACACAGAGGTAATGTTTTCCTTAAAACATACCTATTAATGCAACCTAAGCCTTAACATAAACAAAATCTTTTAAAATGCAGACACCAGAAAAATCCAGGATTTCGATCTTGGCTTCCACGTTTAAATATGAAAAGGAGAACAAGGCATAACAAAATTCCTTTTGAAGCAAGACTTCTAACCCTAATTTTAAAGGTGTAACCTGGTTTAATCATGGGCCCCGACCTCAATGTATCCTTAGTTCAAATTTTCTTCTTTTATTGGGAAAAAGAAAATCACTTGTCATCTGTAAATACTAATTCTAAACAGTTATCTTTTTCTATATAGTCCATGTGATGCATTCTTACTGTGTTGACTATTAGGTCACTAAAAAGGAAAAAAATTCCAACCTTTAATGGCCTCCACTTTCCCCAGCTCTATTATCACAATGGCGAGGCAAACATTCCTTCCACTTTTCTGACAATTTGACTCAGCTATAAAAGTTTATAGATACTTGTTATTTTAAGATATGATTAAAGTAACTAAGGAGGGAGAATAGAAACTAACATTTATTAAATACCTGCTATATGTTGAGCATGCTTATATAGAAATAGCTATTAGTCACTTTGTTTTTAAGAAAAAGGTTTAGAAAGCCTGCACCATTTTCTCAGTCCTATTTCTTATGTGACTTATGGTTTCCTGAACTTTGCAAGTTTCTCACAATCCACCTTGTAAAGTTGCTGAAGGGCTACTTGTCTCTTGAGTTCGAACTGCCCAGCTGTGATGAGCAGGGCACCAGAGAAGCTGGGTGGCCTGATTCATTGCAGACTATCTTAGAGGTGCTATCAGTTCCTGGGTATGGAACCAACTAAGTAAAAATGGAATGTACTAAATATTATCATCTAGAATAGGTCTGCTTTATTTTTATAATATGGGTTTAATTCTACAAACAGGAAAAAAAAATCTGAAAACCCTTGGGAGAGATCCCTAGTATAAGGAAGCATCACAATTACTTTTTATGATACCACTATAAACATGGATATAAATCGTAGGGGCATAGTAGGTTCTTATTCTTGTTCTTATTTTATTTCAAAATCAATTTTTCTGGTTATACAAATAAAGCATTTGCACTTTAGAAAACATAGAGACATATATATATATATAAAAATAAAAATTAAACATAATACTTTTATCAGGAAATACCACACTTATTTAGGCATTACTATAAACCTATATTTAAAATTGTTTGTTTAAACATTTATTTAAACATCTTTGATTATTGGATATTTAGTTTGAAACCAATTTTTTGTTGATGTAAGTTATGCTTCAGTGACTCCTTTTGGAGACTCCAAGAGGAACTTCCTGGTCTGGTTCATTCCAGGTCACAGGGGCTAGCCACTGGCCAGCATGAGGTGAGTGCTCAATAAAAGTCTTTCAAATTAATTAATTTTGTTTTTCAATAAAAGAAGAAACACATACATGGAGAGAAGGAAGATGTTGTGAAGTCACAGGGAGAACTTTATAAAAAAATAAAACTTCAGAACAATACGACAGCTAAACCAGCCTTGAAACTTTTGTTTACTATCAGGTAGAAAAGGAAACTGCTAGAAGGCAGAACTAAGAGCAATAGAGAGAAATCTTGGAAAGACCTGTATGCTAAATTTAGCAGAGACCATTTCACATCTGTAGACTTGGTTATTAAGGATGCTTTATTTAAAAAAAATTTTTTTTATCAAAGACCTTTAAAACAGCAATGGTAGCAAGGATGCAATGACTGTGTCACTCTTACACTGAAGTTAGTGTCATTTTATAAACATGCAGATAAAGTCAGATAGAACTGAGACCTTACTGAGCCTTGCTTTCATATATAAGTACAACCTATATCTTTCAGTTTATGATCACATTTAAAACTCTAGATACTAGAATGTTGAAAGAAGTAGTGACAATATTGCAGTTATTCACTACCACTTAATAATTATATGGTGAAGAAATTTTGCAAAATTTTTGATGCTAGAAGAGCTTCCATATTTTTCCTTCACCTATTTCTCAGATGATAAAACTCAAGCCAGGAGAGACAAGACTGACACCAAAAACAAACAAACAAAACCTCTTATTAATGACATAGAAGTAATTTAAACTCTGAAAAACTCTTGGAATTTGATGTGTCTATGGTTAAACTCCTTCTCTGTGCAACCTTAGGCAAATTATTCCATATTTCAAACCTGTTCCCTTCTCTGTAAAATAATGATAGTACTTTTTCCCCTAAAGAGTCATTTTAAGTATCAAATGCAAAGTACTTGAGATGTATGTGAAGTTTCTACATAACTGCCAAGCATATAATGGACACTCAGAAAGGTGATGGCAGTAATTATCACCTTTGTAATGGTGGCGTTTTCTCAAAACAAATGAGCTGTTGAGTTATGGGTCTCAGAAAACGTATTTTTGTTGCTTTAGTTATATCATTATGTTTTTAGAAAATTAGATGTCAATGCTAGAATATTAAGAAAAATTCCATCATGACCATCAGAATCTGTGGTTGTCTTTCTACATTTTAAACATGAGTGATTTACTCATTGTAAAGCCAGTAGCCACGGCCACCATCACAGCTGCCTGGCCTATGCAGGTTCGCATTTGATTCGGACAGATGGTAATGAAACAATGGAGCCAAGAACTGGTGGGTCATTATCTTTCTCCTGCCTCGCACCCAGCGGGCAAGCAATACACACAGTGGGAAAACACTTCCTTTTCCATTCAGGGCTCCCAAAGCCACTGACTTATCCGAGTTTTCCTAGGATCAAAGGTTTGTACCTCACCAGCCTTATGCACCTCTGTTCCCCATCTGCTTCTTTCTGCACAAACTGGCTTCTCCTTCAGCATTCCACCATCTTGGCTGCTTCTCCTCTCTTCCACATAGCTTTTCTCTGCTCTCTTCTCTAATGCTAATCTCAGGAACCCAGAGAGAGCAAGCTTCCAGTCTGCCCCATTTTATAATGTAGAAATCAAAACCTTTAATCCAATATACAAACAAGGAAATCTCTGAAACAAAGTCACTTAGGGTGGGAAAGGCTTAGTCTTAAAACTAAGCCTTAGGCTATAATGACCCAGCCTGCTTACAGCCTGTCCCCCACACCCAATGCAAATTATAAGCGAGCAAACCTATATACTATATTTATAAACTTATTTGACCAACACTCATGTAGGAGCTGAAACTATGACATTGTGGTGTTGTTGGCTTGTCCTGATATTTTTAGGGAACAGATGTATGATGTATAATAATGCCACAGATACTTCTATGTTCATTGAACCCACATGAACAGTATTTATCCAAAGGACTTCTATAGATTCAGCATACATGATCAGAAAACCTGAAAATCACAAATTATACTTATTGGAAGTACTCAATTTGCAACTAGAGCCTCTAAAATGAATAGAGAGTTTAACCTCTACTACAAATAAAATTGATATAGCATTTTTAGAAATATCAAGGGTACTGTCTCATACAGTTGTCAAAAGAGAACTCTGCACAGTCTTTACTAAGAAAGCAGAAGAAAAGACTGTTGTTGGATAATTTCCACTTGGTTGTGGTTCAGTTAGACACACTGACTGATAGTTTGACACTTTCTTGTTTGCAATACACTACCTTTTTTTCCTTTTTATTTATTTTGTAAAAGGTAATAAAACACATCTTATATTCATGGTCTTTGTTATTTTTATTTCTATTATTATTATGTAAATACTTATAGTTTGTTGATACTTTGTAAGACAGATAGAGACAGAGAGAAGGACAAATAGAAACAGACAGACAGGAAGACAGAGATGAGAAGCATCAATTCTTCATTGCAGCACCTTAGTGGTTCATTGGTTGCTTTCTCATATGTGACTTAGGGGGGAATACAGCAAACTGAGTGACCCTTTGCTTAAGCTAGCAACGTTGGGTTTTGAACCTGGGTCCTCTGAGTCCTAGTCCAACTCTCTATCCACTGTGCCACTACCTGGTCAGGCTGCTAATCCTTTTGACTTTTGTTATTATAAACATTCATAACATTAACATTTTTAAGTGCCATTTTTATAAATATTTGTTTGTTCATAATTGTAAATAAAGCCTAGGAAAACTCTTTCTAATAGGTGCTATTATCTTCTACAGGGTAAAAATAATGTTGCTTCCACTTTAATGACATCAAGTCAATGGTATTTATTTTCTCTGACCACAGAATAGTAGAAAGGAAGTTGTTCTTTCTGGGTTGGAGACATACTATTGACTATGGGATTAAACTCAAACTTCTTGAACCTTGTATTTGCTCCATAAAATTGGCCATGCCATTTTGTAAACACACTAAACCCTGTAAAAATGTTTATATTGCATCTATATAATTTTATTATACTTATTTGCATATACTTATGTATATCTGCCTATCAAACAACTATCTATAGTCTTTGTACATACACTATTCATCCATTTTTAGAGAAGACTATATATTTATTAAAAGCATGGACTGGATCCTAAATGTTTTTATATCTTTATGTATGGCCAGTACCAAGGCCACCATCACAGCCATCTGGCCTGTGCAGGTTCGCATTTGATTCGGAGAGATGGTAATGAAGCAATGGAGCCAAGAGCTGGTGGACTATTACCTTTAATCCTAGCTTGCACTCAGCGGGCAGGAAATACACACAGTGGGAAAACACTTCCCTTTCCATTCAGGGCTTCCAAAGTCACTGACTTATCCGAGTTTCCTGGAATCAAAGGTTTCTACCTCATCAGCCTTATTCACCTCTGTTCCCCATCTCCTTCTCTCTGCACAAACTCTGCACAAACTGGCTTCTTCTTCATCACTTCCATCTTGGCTGCTTCTCCTCTGCAATGCTAATTTCAGGAACAGAGAGAGAGAGAGAGAGAGAGAGAGAGAGAGAACCCCTGGTATCTCTTATTTTATAGCGTAGAAATTAAAGCCGTTAAGCCAGTATACAAATAAGAAAGTCTCTGATACAAAGCCACTTATCTGAGGCATAATGGGATTCCTCATAAGAGTACACCACCCCACATCATGGAATAGTCAAGGATGTGGGGAAAAGCTTAGTGTTGAGAAGATCTTAGTATTAAAAGGGTGGGAAAGGCTTAGTCTTAAAACTATACCTTAAGCTATAAGGATCCTGCCTGCTTACAGCCTGTCCCCCACACCCAATGCAAACTATAAGTGAGCAAACATATACATCGTATTTGCAAACTTATTAGACCCACACCTTAAAAACAAGCACAATGTCTGGCTCTTGATATAGGTGAAAATCAATATGTGCCTAGTGAATGAATTCTCTGGCTATGACTAAACTGTGAGTATGTTAGGGATGGAGAGCGGAGAATACCCCTTTTACATTCCTAGTGTAGTTGGTCCAGATTGTGCATTTGAGTAAAATAAGTTAATACGTAAAAAGAAAAAAAAGAAAAAAAATATATGAAGCATTGAACTTAATTGTTATAATTACTTTTGGAAACTATTTGATTTGTAAATTTCATTACATTTCTGGCTCTAACCTTTCAACAAGATAAGGATTAAAATATTTCTAGTTTTTCTTTTTCTGATGATAACCTACAGGGATAATTCTGAGTGCAATGTTGGGGTTGGTGGGCATCTGTTTACATAAGTTGATTTCTGTGATGAACTTTTGTTATTGCTTGGATAAAGTAAGGAAGCTTTTGCACTGGAACTTGGGGACAACATAGAAATAATACTTTTAAAGTGGGATATGATATTATCTGGTCCCTTGTACATTTCCTTGTAAAAAAATAATTGAGCATCAATGTAAGAATTTATGACTTGACTTTTCATTCTACTTCATAGATCTATATGCTGAACCAGTATTACATTGTCTTGATATTTGTAGCTTTTTGTAAATTTTGAAATAAGGAAATGTAAGTTCTTTATTGTATTCTTCTTTGACAATTTTTTATTTTTTGGGTACTGGGTGATAAATAAAATGGCTACTCAGCCACCATTTTTCTTAAGAACATTGCAGGCCTGAAGGAGGAAGAAGGACTTGCTTACTCAGTAATCCAGCTCAGAGTCCCCCCCCCCCACTTGTAGCTGGATGCTGATAAGGGACAATTGGATTAGGGTACAGATAGTTTTGAGGTACCACTCCTAACCACAGACAGAAGTGATGTTGCAGCAGCCTTTGCCCAAGGACTTTTGAGGAATCCATATAGCCCCTGTCCCATCCTTCCCTCTGGGGCTGACATCCTTTGCTGGTCTCAGTCAGCCTGCACTTAGGCATTTTTAAACTAAATTTTGCTTTTAGAACACACTGGCCTCATGTTTTTGGTTCGGTCCGCAGTTTCTGCCTTTTATTTTGGTGCCAAAACCTGAGAGGTGTGTGTGCCAGAGACTAGTTGAAGGTCTAACCCTGACCCTGGGAAGAGTGAGGTTTGCTACCCAGGGAGTAGTGAGCAGCTTCGACTCATCTCAGGCTTACCTCCGGATCCTGCCTCCCTTGCCCAAAAAGTTGTGGGACTAGTTCCCCTGGACCCTCTAGCTGTGCCTCCTGAACCCATCGAGAAGGGAAACTCCATTTTCCTGTGTGGAGATGAACCAAAAACCAGACATCAGGAAAAACTACTGCCCTCTCATTTCACCTTGCCATATCCATACCGGGCAACAGTCACATTTGGGTGAATAGATCTAGTGGCTCTATAAGTGGGAACTTTCCAACCCCTCCTGCATTTCTCATTCTCTCATCTAGAACGGTTCCGAAAATCCATCATTGGTCAGGAGGAGTTCCAGGCATTTGTCTCAGTATGAACTGAACAATTTGTCCAAGTAGGCTGAAAATGGCACTTTTGATTTTAACATTCTGACTGACCTTAATAACTTCTGCCTTTCACTGGGTTCCTTGAGTTTTTATAAAAATTTTAGAATCAGCTTTTCAATTTCAACAAGAAAAACAGGCAGCTGGAATTTTGACATGAATTCCCATTGACTTAGGGGAACACTGTGGTCTTCATATTATTACATCTTCAAATTCCTGAGCTTAACCTGCCTTTTCATTTTTTGGGTCTTCTTTAATTTCTCTCAGCAATATTTTATAGTTTTCAAAATACAAATCTTGCATTTCTTTTGTTGAATTTATTTCTAAGTATTTTATTTTTTTGATGCTTTATATATTTTTTTATTTTCATATTTAATTTTTTTAAAATTTATTTTAGAAAGAGATGGAGGTGGAGGGAAAGAGAGAGGGAGAGAGAGAGAAAGAGATTGATTTGTTGTTCCACTTGTTTATGCATTCACTGGTTGGTTCCTGTTGGGCAGATAAAATATATTATGCTCACTTTGTTAAAGATGGCACTGCCCACATGGAAGCTCATCGCCCAGGTGATTGCTTGGGATAGGCGTGACTATGTTAATATGTGTTGGGGGAGGGCTTTCACGCCAAAAGATTTTAAAAAGAAGAGAGATCACGTTGTTCCAGGAGAGGCCCATGCTGTAGGAGAGCAGAGAAAGGCCATGTGGAGGAGGCCAGGAGAAGCAGCCAAGATGGTAGAGTGCTGAGGGAGAAGCCAGTTTGTGCAGAGAGAAGGAGATGGGGAACAGAGGTGAATGGGGCTGGTGAGCTAGAAACTTTGATTCTAGGAAACTCGGATAAGTCAGTGGTTTTGGAAGCCCTGAATGGAAAGGTAAGTGTTTTCCCACTGTGTGTATTTCTTGCCTGCCAGGTGTAAGCTAGGATTAAAGGTAATGGCCCACCAGTTCTTGGTTCCATTGTTTCATTACCATCTGTCCGAATCAAATGCAAACCTGCATGGGCCAGGCGGCTGTGATGGTGGCCATGGCTATTGCTTTACAGTCCTGTATGTGTCCTGATTACAAATCAACCCACAGTCTTGGCTTATTGGGACTATGCTTCAACCAATTTAGCTACCTGGCTAGGGCTTATTTTCAAATTTTTTATTGCTGAAGAATAGAAATGCAATTAATTTTTGTATATTAATTTTGCATTCTGCAACATCACTGAATTTATTTATTAACATTAATAGTTTTGGCAGATTTCCTACAATTTACCATATATATATAAATATATACATAAATCTTTAAATAGTTTTGCTTATTCATCTCCAATATGCATTCCCTTAATTGTATTTTAATTTTTGTCTAAATGCTAGAAATAAGATTGAAAATTATATTATAGGTTAAAAAGTGTTAAAACTTTCTTCTTTGGAAACATTGAACTATTTAGTTATTTAGAAAGGTAAAAAAAAATTATCTTAATTTTAACATTTTTTAGTCTTGAAGAATAATGCTCTTTGTGTTCTTATTGGATGTTTGTACTTTTTTCATTCTTTCTTTCTTGAATCACTTTTATTACTTCCAAACTTTCTGAACCTGCCTGACCTGTGGCGGCGCAGTGGATAAAGCCTCTACCTGGAATGCTGAGGTTGCTGGTTCAAAACCCTGGGCTTGCCCGGTCAAGGCACATATGCTCCTCCCCCTTCTCTCCCTCTCTCCTCTTTCTCTCTCTCTTTCTCTCTCTCTCCTCTAAAATGAATGAATAAATAAAAATAATTTAAAAAAACTTTCTGAACCAATACCATGTTGTATTGTCACTTAGGCCCTTTATTATTATTTTTTTCATTTTGAAAAATAATTTAAATATTTTCCAATTACAGTTGTCATACAAAAATTAGTTTCAGGTGTACAACATAGTGATTAGACATTTATATGCCTTACAACATGGTCCAGTTGTACTTCTTTAGTGAAGTCCTTTTTATATCATTTACGCACATGCCATTTGTATTTTTCTATTAATTTGCTAGAATATATATTAAGAATAATAACTCTTTATCAATGAAATAAATTACACATATAAAAATGACTATCATACTTGGTAGTCATTTGATCTTTAGAGTCTGCTTTGGGTATCATACTTAGTTAAGCCTCCTTCACCTTTAAAATTATAGAACAACTCATCCACATTATCCTGTCCTTTTCTGAATACTATATTTTAGGGAACATGTATGTATGTATGTATTTATTTATTTATTTATTTATTTTTGGCCTAGGAATATCAGTTTTATTTTATTTTACTTACATTTTTTTAAATAAATTTTTATTAATGTTAATAGGATGACATTAATAATTCAGGGTACATATATTCAAAGAAAACATGTCTAGGTTATCTTGTCATTAAATTATGTTGCATACCCCTCACCCAGAGTCAGATTGTCCTCCATCACCCTCTATCTAGTTTTCTCTGTGCCCCTCCCCCTCCCCCTAACTCTCTCCCTCCCTCCCTCCTGCATCCTCCCTCCCCCCACTCCTGGTAACTACCACTCTCTTGTCCAGGGAACATGTATTTAAATACTAATAAAATATTGCAGATAAATAAATGGACTTCCATTGCTTATGAGAAATGAGTTACCAGGTGAGTCCCTGAGGCTGTCTTTCCTGAGGTCATCTTTCCCCAAGGCAAGAGTTGAAAAAAAAAAAAAGGGTTCCTAGATGGAGTCTCAGCAGTTTGCCTTGCAGTCAATTTCCTCTGAGAGAATGCCACCTTTGCTGACTCTAATCACAAATACAATCCAATTAAAAGCTATTATTTTTAATGTGAATAGAGAGGAAGATAAAAGAACTCAGTGAAATGTTTCATTTAGGTCCAAATGAGTTGATTTCTCAGGGCATAAAGAAGCCCCATTAGGTTGGTTGTTATAGTTACACATGAAACATGCAAACCAAGCTAGTGATTAAAATCTGGGAAAGAGAGATAAAAGGTTTATCAGTGTGACAAAGGCTGGTTGATGGACTATTAGATGACACATTTGTATGTTTGCTTTAAAACCTTCTGGCTTCTGCCATGCATTGTCACTGAAAACGTTGCTCTTTTTCATGAAGTTCATATAGTGCTTATCTAGAAACAAAATTGATGTACAGTACCATGAAAATGACAGCATGATTTCCCTGTGCACATCACATTTTGTTTATTTGATGAAGGTGGCCTAAAGGAGGAAGTTATAGCAATAAAGAAGTTGACTACTTTCCCAGGATTATTGAACTCAGTGATGTAATATTACTTCTGGAGAATAGATATCTGCATTGGAGAATAAAAAAAAATTGACTTTAGATATTAACAATTTTCCCCTTGTTGGGCAGATAAAATGTATTATGCTCACTTTGTTAAAGATTACGCTGCCCACGAGGAGGCCATCGCCCAGGTGATATTAATGTGTGTCTCTGTGGGCAGATAGAATCCTTGTAGCCTGGGGCTTGGTTTTGGGATTAGGCCTTTCCCACCCGTTTTGATGTGGGGCGGTACAATCCAATCATGCCTCAGAAGTGACTTTGTATTAGAGACTTCCCTACTTTGTATATTGGATTAGAGGTTGTGAAGCTACAGTATAAAGTGGGGGCAAAACGGGAGTTTGCCCTCTTGGTTCCTGAGATTATCATTAGAAGAGAGAGCAGAGGAGAGCAGAGAAAGGCCACGTGGAGGAGGCCAGGAGAAGCAGCCAAGATGGTGCAGTGCTGAGTGAGATGCCAGTTTGTGTAGAGTTTGTATCTGGGATAAGGAAGGAGATGGGGAACAGAGGTGAATAAGTCTGGTGAGCTAGAAACCTTTAATTCTAGGAAACTCGGATAAATCAGTAGCTTTGTCAGCACTGAATGTGACTGGGTTTTGGAGCCCAGTGTGTATTTTTTTACTTGCCTGCCGGGTGCAAGCTAGGATTAAAGACTATGGCCCACCAGTTTGTGGCTCCGTTGTTTCTTTACCGACTCTCCGAATCCTATGCGAACCTGCATGGGCCAGGCTGCTCTGATGGTGGCCCTGTCCGTGGCTTCTGGCTTTATACCCCTAAAGTTTAAATTACATAGTCATTGCTTAAAGAGAAACATTCAGAATTTTTCATAAACAAGATCTAAGGAAATAAATAAAAATGGATTATTCTAATTCTTAAATAATTTGTTTTTGTGTCTTTATATCATCCTAATTTTATATAAGATAAAAATTTCCAGTACGTTAATGAAATAGATCTATTATGTAAAGCTTACTCCATATATGCCATTTAAAAATATTTTCTCTTTGTTTTCATCTTTTTATCTGCTCCTCACCATAAGTATTATGAGATGACATAAGCATGGCTGCTTTTGATGGGACTATAGTTGTCTACTATAATTCAGTTTACCTTTTTTTCCATGTGACAGGTAAGTGCCAACATATATCTGGAAGGCTAGAATATGCTTCCCAGACTCATTTGCTTCAGATGAGGTCACATGACTACATTCTAGACAGTTAAGTGATAGCGAGATTGATCAGACCCATGCACATTTCCTATGTATCATCTTCCATGATAAGATCTGGTGATTCTGGTGAAGATCTACAGAAAAAATTGATAATTATTTCTGCCCAGAGACAAAGGAAAAAATAAGAAAAATGAAAGGGAACAGAAATAGATTAAAGTAATAAACAACAAGAAGCACAATGACTAAAGTTATTTTGAAATTTGTTCCTGAATACAGATTAAATGAAATTGAGAAATAATTTCTGTTGATTTATAGGTGAATAAATAAATAAAAAGGGTTTTAAAATAGCCATCTTAAAAGATACTACTCATTTTTGTCCTAATGTCACAGAGTACATTTAAAAGAAAAGAATAATACACTCAAGTCTTATGTATTATCTGAGGATCTCACTGCTCCTGAGTTTCTTGCTATGTTTGTATTTTAATTAATTTTGAGCAGCAAAACCAAATTTGCAAGTGACATTTCCACTATAAGCATCAAACCTTGGCACCGAGGAATGAAGTCCTTTTATTTTTCATTCCAGATTTTACCCCAAACTTTTGGATTTCTGTTCGAGGGAAAATGTTTTCACTTATCTTCTGGGTTTGGAATAAATTTTTTATTTTTTAAAGAAAACCTGTGATTTCTAGTTCCCTTTTAGAATCTTAAAGATTGCCCTTTATTGGGCCCTGTGTGCCTCTCCAGGGAAACTTAAAGAGGACTGTGTCCAGCT
Source organism: Saccopteryx bilineata (assembly GCF_036850765.1). NCBI lineage: Eukaryota > Metazoa > Chordata > Mammalia > Chiroptera > Emballonuridae > Saccopteryx > Saccopteryx bilineata. The sequence goes on from NC_089494.1 coordinate 150,313,669, forward strand.
GTCTCCTTGGTCCCGGCATATATCTGTCCTGCAGAAGGCACTCACAAGGAGTTTTTGACCGAGTGCCTCAGTATATTAAACAAAAGAACAAACAATAAAACAAAATCATTGTTAATCTTGTTTTTGTTGACACAAGACCATAAGCCAAATATTGAAGAGAAAAACCAGGAAGAAGTAACCTTAAATTTGAAGAGGATGAATGTAAGTTGGACTCATTTCATAATGTATTCTCAGAAATTAGCAGCTTTGCAGAAGTTTGCTGGAAAAGGCATCAGTGGCAGATTCAAGGGTGCTGTGCCCTATCAGATTTTGCCACCCAACTTGTGCTTTTGATTCAACTTTGGTGATACCTACTCACTTTCACTAAGATTTTAACCAGGCACCTTCTAGTTTGTTTTACCAGCACACGGACGATGCAATGTAGTAATCCTTACATGCTGAAAGGGGTCGCTGGTATAAAATGCAGAACAAGGCAGAGGTAGGTTTAGCATGTATGCAACTTACTAGATAGTCATCTGGGAGCTTTCTCTGTGTATTTGCTATAAGTGATTGACATGATGTGTTCACGAATGCCAGCTGACTGAAGACACATTTAATGAAGTTTAATGACAGCTGGAGTAAAGGTCTTTCAGGAGCTGGTTTACATGTTTACATTCAAGTTCATTAATTCACTCACTCCTTGACTCACTCATTCCACAATATTTATTAAGAAAGAAATATAGGCAGTGAATTTTGCTAGACACTTTATAGCGATACATTCAATAAATTATGCTTGTACAAAGTCATTGACCTCAGTCATTGCTTCAAATTAGGTAAAGAAACAAAGTCTCTACTAAATGAAATATCTAAGAGCCATAAAAGCTTATACAAAAAAAAAGAGATTTGAGAAAAAGAGGTCACATCTAGTTAAGAATAGTAGTTGATATATGTGAAAATAAATGTTTGATAACCTATATATTAAAGATGCTTTCAACAAAATATTGAAGGGCAAAGTGAGTACTATCATCAGACATACTTTCTTCCCTTCATTCCTAATGTACTGCACAAGTCTAGGAAAGTATTTTTCTAAAGCTTTTTTCAAGTTTGTTAACACTAATTTTAGAGTATAGTTGAAAAAGCACAAAATTCCTCTCATTATGCACATGCAAAGAAAAATATAGGTAAGAAAATACCTAATTTTTCATGCTTGTACAATACTTTTTTATTGTAATATATACTGTAGTTAACATTTGTCATTCACAACATCAACATACATTGCATAAACCATAGCCTAGTGTGCTGGTGAGCACTGTAACTACTACTAGTCATAGTGTACTTTGAGCACTCTGGTGTTCTCACATGTGTTGGTTACAAATCAATATACCTTGAAGAATTGTTACTGTTTCAGAATCATGTTCAAAGCCTGATTTGTGATGCCCTAAAAGAATGTGAGCTAGGTAAAAATACAGCTGCTATTGACTCTACTAATCGCCTAATAACAGGGCATATTAATTTTTCAGGGTGAAATGGAATACATCAAATTGTTTCACCAAAGGCCAATTGTGCCCTTTGGGATTTGGGCCATTGATTTATCAAATTTGAGTTGATCTTCATTCTTAGTGTCCTGCCCCAGAGTGTTAATCCCACTCCACCAATGAAAGAATATGTGGTTTAGTAATTTGTATCAAAATGGGAAAACACCACTTGCCTGAAGGTCAACTTTCCCTGGCTCACTGCACTGTCAAGAGGATAAGGAATTGATGGATATCCTAGAAGTTGGATGTAATAAGAAATAAGTGAAGACCCCAAACTCTCAACTAAGGAAGATGCAATATGTCAGATGAGAGTGAATAAGAAAATAAAACACAGGGCATGTGGAGAAAAAAATCTACAGTCTCAAGATTCCATTGCAACTTTAGGGCGGGGATTAAACAGCTAATGACCAGAGCAGCATGATACGTGCCATACAATTGAAGAGGATGAGCTAATCTTTGTCTTAGTTACCTATTTTTAACTTTTGGTTCCACTCCTAGACATTGTTGAGGGTTATCTAGTAAAGAGTCATGGAATATTAGATCTGAAAGAGACATTGGAGATCACTTGGTGACAAAGGGTTTGCAAGTCTTTTTGTTGGTGGTGAGAATGGCACCAGGTATTAGACAGTCTGGGGTAAGGAGCAGATCAGAACTTTCTCAAGTACTTCTTATTTTTTTTGGTCGATTACCATTTATTTCCAGTATACCCTCTTGACCTCCCCCCTCAGGCAATCCTCTTACTGTTGTCTGAGTCCATGAGTATTTTTTTTCTCTCTCTCTCTTTATTTATTTTTGGCTTTTTTTTTTTGCTCAATATCGTAACCTCTCTTACCCCTACCACCCCACAGCTGTCATCTTCTCTCTATTTATAAGTCTGTCTCTATTTTTTTTATTAGTTCATTTTGTTAATTAGATTAACATATGAGTGAAATCATATGGCACTTGTTTTGCTCTAACCAGCTTTTTTCACTTAACATAATGCTCTCCAGGTCCATCTACACTGTTCCAAAGGGTAAGATTTCCTTTTTTTTTTAAGGCCAAGTAGTATTCCACTGTGTGAATGTACCACAGCTAATAACATATTCTTTGCTGATTCTGTATGTCCTCAGATTATGGTACAATTATCATGGCAAGGGTGAAAAACTGGCTCTTCTATTATTTTTTACATAAACTTCAGCTTTTAGACTAAAATAAAATTCAGGATTTTAAAAAATTCAATATACTCTCAAATTATTGTCTTTGCCAAACATTTTTATTCATTTATTTTTAATTTAAATATAGTTGGTATATAATCTTATATGGTTATATTAGTTTCAGATGTAGAAAGCTTAGTAAACATCTAAGAGCTGAGAATTCACTTTTTTTCTGCATTTTAACTTCCTCTTTTCAACATCCACCTTGCTCATGGCTCAGCAGAAGCAGCTGTATAAGAAGTGAAGTGGTTACCAGGGGGAGGGAAGTAAAGGGTGACAAACATTCAGTGACAGAAAATGATTTGACTTTTGGTGATGGGCACACAACACAATCAGCAATTCAAATGCTGTAGAGATGTTCATCTGAAACCTATGTACTTTTATTCATCAATGTCACCCCATTAAATTTAATTTCTAAAAAAAAAAAAAGAGAGAGAACTCTTTAGAGGACACCTAAGTTGGGAGCTGATTCTTTTCTTGGTTGTGTATATTTCTTATTCTAGGGGAAAGTTGTGACAAAAAGAGAGAAAGCATTTCACTATACTTGTAGACACTTGTTCTTGAGACTAGGGAACATATTTAGCTAACAGTTGATCTATACTTAAAAAGGGAAGAGGGACTACAGCTTACTTGGGTCAAGGTACACCCAAGGATAAAATAATTTTACATATGATCTTTTATTCCACATAGATGTTTGCATTGAGCTAAGTTGTCATGATATCTTACCTCTGTTTGTTCATTTTTAGTTGCATAGTGACAAAGCAAATGAGAGCACTGTCAGAATGTCAACCTGGTCACCAAATTCAGAGGTAAAGCTCTTGACATTACCCAAAGTTCATGACTGATTCTCAGAAAGTTTTCAGTAGAAACCATCTGAACTTATGAAACTAATTCTTGAGAAATGTAAATGTTTTGTAAAATAGTTTTGGATTGTGTCAAGGTTGTCAATAGCTCATGAAATTCAACCAGTATGGTTATTTTATAACATTCTCTGCTTCACCTGTTTCTGACTAAAATAATTTGGAATGCTGTCACAGAGAGAGCTGATACTTCTTAAAGCTGGGAAAACAATACATTTTCTTATAATTGAGTGTGTGGCTAGATAACATTACCTTTAAATTTCTTCCAAGACCTAACAATTGATCTGGAGTCATGCCTTGCAGATACAAAAATGTTTGTATCCTTATAGAAATTATGATTGTGTCATAATGTTATGCCATCTTCTATAGAAAAAAAATCAGATGATCTCTCTTGAATAATCTATTTATTTAGCAACAAATACCTAAGTAACAAGATATCTTTATCAGTATCTTCATGTAAAGCTGTATTTATCAATCAATAAAATGTCTTATAGACAGAGCATCTCTTGGGGCAGTTTGGATGGCAACTAGCAATTTCTTTCAGGTCAGGAAGATTTCAAGGAAAATAATGGCTTCTAATGCTCACATGTGGTCTCACAAACATATTTTTCCTTTATCAGCTAAGTACATGATCACTGCCAGAAAAAGTGTTTTTGCTGCCAAGGTAAGTTCAACAAATGTAACTACTCTGCTCATTTTTTCCTTTGAAATTACACCAGTAGTAAAATATATGAAGACAACATCTATTAATTATCTAGCTTGAAGATAGTCAATTACCTACTTCCAAGATTAATATGTTTCTTTTTGCAATGAAAAAGAACTTGAATTTATTAACAAAATCCCAGCCCTATGAACAAGATACATTTGTTAACTAGAATGATGGCCTTGACAACACCTAAAACCTAGACCAATATCTAGAAATGCCTTTCTCTGGCTGGGCACAGTGTGCAAAATACTCACCATTAAAATTATTAACTTTGAACCAGAGGAAAAGAGAACAGAGGGAAAAGGGATGATAGGATGGGAGAAACCTAAAGGGAAGGGGGGAGGGCGCTATGGGGTAGGGAGGAAAGGAAGATTTTGAAGGGAATACGGGGAGGGGAGATGCATTCGGGGCAGCACTAGAATCTCTGTAAACACAATAATTAAAATCAATAATAATAATAATAATAATAAAAGCTTTCTAAACTCCCCTCTAATACCTCTAAAGGGTGGCAGAACAATATTTTTTCAAATATTGTATTTATCTATGTCTTTATATCCATAATTTTATTATTATCAAAGCATTGTTTTCTTAAGATAGAATTTTAAAATAATAAGATGCAAAAAAAAAAACCCTACCTTTCCTACTTTTAAAACTTGTTTATTGTCATGGTTAACTCATTTTTTTTTCTTCAGAAATAAGGTTTTTATATTCTCTCTCTCTCTCTCTTTCTCTCTCTCTCTCTCTCTCTCTCTCACACACACACACACACACACAAACACCATACACATAAATAAGATTGTATTTTTACAAGTCAAAATTTTTCAGATAACTTATTTATAATCCTTCTGAATGTTTCACAAAACTAGATGTTACAAAATCCTGGAATTTATCAATTTCATTCTATCCTGGTATAAATTATATTTTACTAATCACAAAGGAGGGAAAATCATCTGAAGACATATCCTTCAAGTTGCAGTATTATAAAGCACAACTGTAAAACTTTTTTTTTATTGTATTTATTTTTAATGGGGTGACATCAGTAAATCAAGATACATATATTCAAAGATAATATGTCCAGGTTATCTTAAAGTTCAATTATGTTGCATACCCATCACCCAAAGTCAGATTGTCCTGTCACCCTCTATCTAGTTCTCTTTGTGCCCCTCCCCCTCCCCCTTCCCTCTCCCTCTCCCCCCTCCCCCCGTAACCACCACACTCTTATCAATGTCTCTTGGTCTCACTTTTATGTCCCACCTACGTATGGAAAAATGCAGTTCCTGGTTTTTTCTGATTTACTTATTTCACTCCGTATAATGTTGTCAAGATCCCACCATTTTGCTATAAATGATCCGATGTCATCATTTCTTATGGCTGAATAGTATTGAAAGCAAAAATTAATGAATGGGACTATATCAGACTAAGAAGTTTTTGTTCAGGAAGAGAAATTGATAACAAGATAAACAGACAGCCAACTAATTGGGAAATGATATTTTTAAACACCTGCTCAGATAAGGGTCTAATATCCAAAATATACAAAGAACTCATAAAACTCAACAACAAACAAACAAACAATCCAATAAAAAAATGGGAAGAGAATATGAACAGACACTTCTCCCAGGAAGAAATACAAATGGCCAACAGATATATGAAAAGATGCTCATCTTCTTTAGTTATTAGAGAAATGCAAATCAAAACTGCAATGAGATACCACCTCATACCTGTTAGACTAGCTATTATTAACAAGACAGGTAATAGCAAATGTTGGAGAGGCTGTGGAGAAAAAGGAACCCTCATTCACTGTTGGTGGGAATGTAAAGTAGTACAACCATTATGGAAGAAAGTATGGTGGTTCCTCAAAAAACTGAAAATAGAACTACCTTATGACCCAGCAATCCCTCTACTGGGTATATACCCCAAAAACTCAGAAACATTGACTTGTAAAGACACATGCAGCCCCATGTTCATTGCAGCATTGTTCACAGTGGCCAGGACATGGAAACAACCAAAAAGCCCATCAATAGATGACTGGATAAAGAAGATGTGGCACATATACTGTAAAACTTTAAAAGTAAATAGTCTATGCAGTTTAATTTCAGCACTTAATCACTTATTCCTGCTTACAAATATTGTTATCAATAGTTGTAGTTTGTTAAAGTCCTCAGAAGGCAAATTATTTTATTGCTTCATTGCTTAAAGATTTCCAACTGATTTTGAACAAAATGCAACAATAAAGACGACTCCTGTACAAAAGTGCCGTACAATTATGGAACACACTGTACACAAGTGCCGTACAATTGTGGAACACACTGTACACAAGTGCCATACAATTGTGGAACACACTTTGTAATGTGCTTTTTCAAAGATTCAAACATTTTGAGAATGCTATGATGATGGCAGAAAAACAGATTAAGGGTTTAGAACAACGGTAAATTGTGTGTGTGTGTATGTGTGTGTGTTCAGCATTGGCTTCATCAGGAAAACATATTGTATGGTAAAAGTATTTGTAGATTTTAAGAAATTTGGCTTGCATTTCATTTGGTAGAATATTATTACTTTATTGATTTCTTAATTTAGCAAGAATATTGCTTTTACTGTGATTCTGTATTTCACTAGAATTTGTGTTTGTATTATCACCTTAAAAACAAATAACTTCAGCTTGATCAGGTGATGGCACAGTGGATAAAGCATCCACTTGGGATGCTGAAGACCCAGATTTGAAACCCTGAGGTTGCTGACTTGAGTGTAGGATCATAGATATGATCCCATGGTTTCTGGCTTGGGCTCAAGGCCACCGGTTTGAGCAAGGGGTTGCTGGCTCTGGTACATCCCCCTGGTCAAGACATATATGAGAAAGCAATCGATGAACAGCTAAGGTGCCGCAACAAAGAATTGATGCTTCTCATCTCTCTCCCTTCCTGTCTGTCTGTCTCTCTTTCTCTCTTGCACGTGTCCCCCTCAAAAAACAAATAACTTCATCTTCAATGTTGAACTTTTCAACTAAATTTAGAATAACATTTATAATAATATTAAATGTTTTGGCATAAATTTTCATCTGTAAGTGGGATTAAAAATTGAACTAATTTTGGAAGTAATGGGCTTTAATTTTAAACAGTTGATGACATTGGTATAAGACTTTTATCATTTAACATTTTTCAAATTTCTCTTTAGTTTTTTGCAAACAGCTAAAAGATTAACAGTTACCACTTTTTCATGTGTGGAGAAAAATTGAAATTCAAAATAAGTAAAATTACTTTAGAATAATAATTACTTAATTTAAATGAAAAGTCATGCTTATATGTATACTTTTCCCAAGAACACATGTTAAGCTTTTCCCTTTTAGAAATAGTCTTTTCCACATAACTATCAACTTTTAAAGTAACTATTATGTTTCATCAGAGTGGTGTCTTGTATTTTCTTTATGGTATGTATAATAGGAGCTATTTTTTCAGTGAAATCACTATGGCCTCCACAGAGAACAGTAAGTGCATTTAAACATTTTGTGTCAGACATTCATTAATAACTTTTTTGAGGAACAGAAATTTAATAATTAATCTTTCATTGACTATGACTTTTATTTTTATACTTATTGCTGTCCAAAAGGTTTATTGTAAAATATGCAAGTATAATTCAATAATAAAGTGAATAGATATAATAGATGTACACACACTACAGAGTAGAGGTTTATTTATTATAGTCTAATATTTTATTTTGACTATTAATATTTATACAATAAAAAGAACTGAGACCATTCTAAATAATAAACATTAGGGATCCCAGGGCAACAGGTATGACCCAGGATGATCTTGGGCAAATTGAAAAGTATGGCCACCGTATTACAGTGGATATCTGTTAGTTTGCCTTCTCAGTATCCCTTTTCTCTTTTACTATTAATGCCTTAATTAGTTTCCAGAGAGAACCATACTTTTCCACTCTCAGTCCATGTGGTTTAGGTGGTGATAATTTTATTCCACGGTTTCAGGGACAGGTATATGGTCCAGGTCCAGGAGATGGCCAGATACAATATTGAATCCTTTAACCACACAATTGGTTCAGAATAGAAATGTGACTAAAAGACAACAATCAATCAATGCCCTCTTCTGGTAAGAATGTGGTTAGCTAGCACTACCAGGAAAGAAACACTTCTTTATTTTGGGTATGAAAACCTAGACTTTTAGTTATTTTTGTGGCTCAGGTGGAAGAATGTGCCTAAGAATAAAGCCAAAGCAGAGGAAAATAGGGGCTGAGAGATGGAAGGATAAAAGAAAAAGCTATGATGACAGTGGAATCCCCAAATCCAGAAGTTGCTGAAGCCAATCTCTTTTTTGATCACCTCAGTTACATGGTCAATATATTCCACCACTACTTCCTTTAAAGCAAGTTTAAACTGTTCTTTTCACCCGAAGTCAACAGAATCCTATCTAATATAAAGTTATAGACAACTATTTTGCAGTAATTTATATTAAAATAATCAGATTATTTAGTTTGTATTTATAATAAAACTACCAGCCTTTTTCTTAGGTGGGAGGGGTAAGAGGAGAAGGCTTTGTACATTTGGAGAGGAGTAGTTGCGAGAGATGGCAAATTCAATTATGTGCTAGTATTTGGAGCCACAGAGAGTAAATGATGAATTTTACACTTTAATATGGTGATTTTTATTCTAAAAGAATGGCTTAATAATGTAGCACCATTTGTTTACACTGAGAATATTTTTGAAACATAAATTAGAGGAAAATAACAGCTAAAATGAAAGGAATGTAATCAATGCCAATGGAAGAGTTATTAGGTTTTCAATGAAGATGTACCTAGGTTACTGTAGGTGGGAAAACAGTTGAGTTCTTTTCTACTGGAACTACAGAGACAGTAAAGCATTGGGTTTTACTTCTGGACAATATTCTTTTAGAGAATGGAAAAGAAAAAGTGTGAGAGAAATTCCTTGTGAGTGAAGAGCAAACATCCCCATCAAAATGTACAGAAAGTAAGTTGTAACAGTGACAGATATTTTAAAAACCCTATCATTATATTTCTGTAATATTTTATATAAGGAAACTTTGAGAGCAACATAAATGTTGAATGAAAAAAAACCATTTGATAAATACTAGTACTTCGACAAACCAGAATACTAAATCATTTTCCTTTTTTTTTTTTTTAAAGAAAAATGAACGACACAAAAAATGTATAAAATAAAATGTTCAATGAAAGAATCAGGCCCAAAATGTATAAGTACCTCTGTTTCTAGTGACAAATGTCCATCAATATTAAAAGTCCATTATTAAAAGGTGATATTACGACTGATTTTTGTTTTTCTGATTGCCATTTTTATATAGTCTAAATTATCTTCTTGAGAGCTCATTCCAAATGCCTGATGAGAAGGCAACAAAATGCAAAATAAAATGACACACTGAGACCATGCTAAGGCTAAAAATGGCTACTCTCTGAGTTACCTAGCTCCTTGTTACTCCAGTTTGGTTCCAGTTCTATGTTAGACCGACTGAATTAGACTCTGCATTTTAACAAGATCACTGGGTGATTTGTGAACTATTACAGTTTGGGACCACTGATGTAGAACTCTGGGTGGGTTATAGGAATTTTAGTTGGCCTGTTTTACATTTTCCTTGGGATTGCCTGTTGGGGCAGGCACCGCTAGTCAGAGCCATTTCATTTCTCTGTATTCATTAGGGAAGATCAAAAGAAAAAAAAAGCTGTTGAGATCATTCCTCAGCTCTTTTCTATGTCAAAAACTGTTCCCAATTAAATGTTCATAATTTTAGGTTATACAGTTTAGAATGATACTGGAGAAAGACTTTCTTTGTCATTTACAGTCTTTATTTCAAACATCTCTTTGCTCTTTTTAGTTCCATTTTACTAAATAAAACACTTCATTTAGGGCAAAGCAAAGCAACAGAACTGATTGCAAAATCATTTACTTCCAAGCTACTGTGCTGGCTAGCCTCAGAGGCTGAAATTCCTGCTGTGCTGTCTTTATGATTCTGTTTGTACAAAGGCATGGTTTTTTTTTTTTTTAATTTGTTTTGTTTTGTCTTTGCCTCAACCTGAACACAAGGTCATGTTATATTGGCAGTTGGCATAATAGCTAATTACACCCCTATTTGGCCAAGGATGTGGGTTGAGGAATAAATCAGGGTCTTGATGGTTCAGTTCATGCTACTCTTGGTTATTAGATGTGTGTCACTGAGCAAAGTTCTGATCAAAGCCGGTGGTGAGGCAGCGAAGGGTCACAGAGCATGCCCACGCCTAATTGCTGGGCCACGTACTAAAGGAAGTTTGTAATAAAAGGCCATTAACTACTGGCCTTTCCGATCAGTGAAGCAAAAATATGAAGAAATTATGTTTATCAACTGACAATTTGAAAGAAAAGCCTCAATGCAAATTTCTTTTTCTCTTTCCACTCTTACCTCAAAAAAAAAAAAAAAAGAAAAGAAAAAGAAAAAAAAAAGAAATCCCACAGGATATGCAGTCAATTCAACTTAAGTTAGGTAAAATTCACAAAATTTACATTTTCAAGAATAAGAAAAGGGTAGTGTTTTTTTTGAATAATTAAAATTTTCTTTTCTATAGGATTTTATATAACTCATCTAATTTTAAAAAAAATATGAACATGTGAAGGGAAAATTGTTGCCACATAAATTATATTTATTATAGATAAATTCATTTTGTAAATCAATTCTCACAAACCATTTATACTGTGTAAAATATCCCTAAAACAGTTCTCCTCTGTTTTTTTCTCATCAACATTCCTTCCTCTATTGATTCCTTTACCCAAAACTATTGGGAGAGAAAGTAGACTCTTAGTTTTAGACAGTATTGTTTCTACTGTCACAGTTATGGAACATGAGGCCACTTGATACCACAGCTCTGAACCCAGCTCCATATGTGGGCAGTTGAGTGTAGACGCCAAATTGCACATGGAAGGATGCCAGCTCCTGTAGCAACTTGATTAAATGTTGGCTGTCATTTTGCCCTTTGACATAAGTGAATAATGGTCCAAGTTATAACTGACTCATTGGTTAACCTTATTAAATAAATTACCCAAATTATAGTTGTTATTTCCCCTTAATGTTCATTAGTGAATTATAATAGGGTTTGTGCAATGGATTAAAATGATAGGTACTCTTCCTAAAAAAAAAAAATTCAAAAGCATGCCTATATCAAGTTTTATTTTCAATTCTAAGGCCTTATGGTCTGACCTTCTAATGCTCTTCTGTGAACTTCTATGAGCCCATGAACCACAGGTAAACAACATCTCAATTAGAGAGAAGAATCAAGAGTTGGGATCTTGCGATAAGTACTTTCAGACACATTTCCTTGTTCATATAGTTTCATTTTCGGTGAACTACTTTTTGAAAATTATCATCACTTAAAAATAAGTAATCAATTCATATTGATTTTTATCAAACTTAATACCTAGTCCCCATCACCAGAGAATCCCAAGACTCTGACATGAGTACAATTACCAGCATCTAACAAACTTGAAAATTTTGCAGTAACTGCAATCTTAGTTTGATTTCACAGAGATAATTTATTTTCAGATATTTAACAGCTGACATCATGTCTTAAATGTTAAAGCATTGTTCAGAGTGAAAGCAGTTTGACACAGATACAGACACAATCTATTATTGTATAACTAACAAAACTTAAACATTTGTATAAATGACTGAATCTCTCACTTTTTGTGTGTGACAGAGACAGAGAGAGACAGACAGACAGGCAGGAAGGGAGATGAGAAGCAACAACTCATAGTTGTAGCACCTTAGTTGTTCATTGATTGCTTTCTTTTATGTGCCTTGACCAGGGGGCTACAGTGAAGTGAATGATCCCTTACACAAGTCAACAACCTTGGGCTTAAGCCAGCAACCTTTGGGCTTAAGCTGGAGGCTGTCGAGTCATGTCTATGATCCCATGCTTAAGCCTGAGATCCTGCGCTGGAGCTGGTGAGCTGTGCTCAAGCCGGCAAGCTTGGGATTTCGAACCAGGGTCCTCCGTGTCCCCATCTGATGCTCTATCCACTGCACTGCCACCTGGTCAGGCTGAATCTCTCACTTTGATCCAGAAAGAATTTCTGATGACTATATATATATATATATAGAATTTCTGATGAATATATATATATCTATATATATTATATATATCTATATCTATCTATATCTATATATCTATATATCTATATATATCTATATCTATATCTATATATATAGATATAGATATATCTTGAAGTAAGTACCATATTTTCCCATGTATAAAACACAGCCTTTTTCAAAAAATTTTGGGTCCAAAAACTGAGTGCATCTTATATAGTAGTTGTAGGTTTTTTTACTTGCATTTCCCACTTTTTCGCACTTGTTTTTACGTTCATTATTGAAGACAGTGGTGCTTCATCAGACACAGATGAGGACAAGCTAATGGATGGGAGTTTTGAGAGTGATGAGAAGTTATATGAATTTTATGATGAATAAAACTTGAGTTCAATAACTTTATGTAATAATTTTTTTTCAAATTTTTGGCCCCAAAATTAAGGTGCATCTTATACTTGGGAACATCTTATAATGGGGAAATATGGTATATTTTTTTAATTGAAGAGATTATGAATTATATTAAATAAATTATGTTAAATAAAAATTACAATATCATGTTAAATAATATTTTAAAAACCATTCTATATATATAACAATAATAACAAACACTTAGAGAGAGCCCTTACTAAGAATCATACACTCTTCCAAATATTTACGTATATAGTCCAAAAACACAAAATTGTAAATCAGCCCATTAAATACAGAATGCTAAGGTAGAAAAAGCATATTCAGGCAAAAGGACAAGGTCTTGCAGGGTTTTCTGAGTCATTTCAAAGACTCTGAACTTTATCTTGAAAATTAAGATAGAAATGACTTGACAGTATAGATCTGGAGGAAAGGAGATGTGGAAGAAAACCGAAGTAATTGAAGTGCAGGGACTGCGTTTGGACATGCTCATATATACAATGATTTTAAACATTTTTTTTTTTGTATTTTTCTGAAGCTGGAAACGGGGAGGCAGTCAGACAGACTCCCGCATGCGCCCGACCGGGATCCACCCGGCACGCCCACCAAAGGGCGATGCTCTGTCCATCTGGGGTGTCACTCTGTTGTAACCAGAGCCATTCTAGCGCCTGAGGCAGAGGCCACAGAGCCATCCCCAGTGCCCGGGCCATCTTTGCTCCTATGGAGCCTTGGCTGTGGGAGGGGAAGAGAGAGACAGAGAGGAAGGAGAGGGGGAGGGGTGGAAAAGCAGATGGGCGCTTCTCCTGTGTGCCCTGGCCGGGAATCAAACCTGAGACTTCCACACACCAGGCCGACACTCTACCACTGAGCCAACTGGCCAGGGCTATACAATGATTTTAGATTAGTTGTATGTATGTGTGTGTTTAAAAAAAGGTGAGGCAAGAAATTCAGGACACATCTCAAGTTTCCTGCAGGAGAAACTAGGTGGATCATAGTAGGAAACTAAAAAAAAAACACCTATTAGGATAAAGGGGATGTTGTTGTAATGATGGAGACTGAGAGAGTAGGACTCTGGTAATCTGGAGAATGTGACCCCATGTAAAGAGGTCAGGTTGTGTTCTAACTTGTCTATTATTGTCATGGGAAATTTGAGGTTCAGGATGACCAGATATATATTTTTTCAAAAAACCAGATATGGATATTTGTAATTTCTTTTTTTTCTACTATTGGCTGCAAATTTAAAATTTTATACAACATTAGGTAAGCCAAATAAAACAAAGAGTCTAAATTTGATCTGAGTATCACTGCTATGGTTTTTTAACCTCTGGGATAAGGTGATAATGATACTTACTAAGGAAGAAAACACGAACAGCAACAACCACATATGTGTATTTTCATTCCTTTCTTACTGTTGCCTATTTTCTAGTTCCTAAGGTTTAGTACATATTTAATTTAGTACCAAATGTGTGCCAAGGATGTGGTAACCCCTTTCATTGCATCATCAAAGTGGAAGCTTGAACAATTTCTTCACAGAGCAACACTTGACAATTATGTATTGGTTCTGCTAGAAATATGGAACCTGGATAAAGAGTTCCCCATATTATCTTCCTTATAGTTTATGCCTACATGATTCTTAGGACAAAATGTAGTATATGAATATACATTTGAGTGTCTAGCAAGGAAGATCTTAAGTAAGATCTTTATTGAGCAGGAGCTACCGTATTTCCCCATGTATAAGACGATCCCATGTATAAGAAGCACCTTAATTTTGGGGCCTGAAATTTGAAAGAAAACTATTACATAAAGCTGTTGAACTCAAGTTTTATCCATCATAAAATTCATACAACTTTTTATTTGTGCAAAAAATCGGAAATGCAAGTAAAAATTCTACAACCACTGTATAAGACTCACTCAGTTTTTAGACCCCAAATTTTTCGAAAAAGGGTGCATCTTATACCTAGGGAAATATGATAAGTTCAGAAAGAATCTATACCACCCTGAAGGTTTCAGAGGATTACCAAGGTGGTGGCCAAGGACCACTCAGAAATTTAGTGTCTGACCTATTTTTCAGTTCTTCATGAAAATATGTTCGTTGTCCTTTACTGAAAAAAACATACCTTTCTTTTTCTCTACCTTAGTGGTCTGTCTAACCTCTTGTAGTAAAAGAAATTTAATAATCAAAAGTAAAAGCTCCCCTGATGGCTTAGGTGAGGGTCTTGAGTATTCTCTTAAGAGGAATACTGAGAGATGACGTCAGAGTAATGGCAGGGTAGGAAGCGATACTGATAAATCTCCCCCAAAACTCAATAAGATTTTCAACCAGAGCCTGACCTGTGGTGGCGCAGTGGATAAAGCGTCGACCTGGAAATGCTGAGGTCTCTAGTTCAAAACCCTGGGCTTGCCTGGTCAAGGCGCATATGGGAGTTGATGCTTTCAGATCCTCCCCCTCTTCTCTCTCTCTGTCTCTCCTCTCTGTCTCTCCCTCTCCTCTCTAAAAAAAAATGAATAAATTTTAAAAAAAAAAAAGAAAAAAAAAAAAAGATTTTCAACCAGAAACAGAAAAACCTATCCTTGGAGCCTCCAGATGTTTCGCAATACACCCGAAGGTATGGTCGAGTGAAAAATTGGCTAAATATATAACCAAAGCCTGAACGAAATAGGGAGTAAGAAATGCTCCACCTTCCTCACTAACCTAAACAGGGTGGCTTTCTCTGGGATCCATGAATATAGAAACTGAGGCGGGCAAAGGGGGTGAATAGATCCAGGCTGCGGCACAAACGGCCGAACCAGGCTGTGGCACGGAGATCCAAGCCGAGGAAAAACTGATCCTGTGGCAACCTGGGCAATACAAGCTAACACTCACGCCAAACCCAAACAAAGAAAGACAAGCGGGGCAGCCATTTTACCTGATCTCCTGGTTGGCGCGCGCAGATAGTGGGCAAGAGATTTCTTCCTAAGCCCCGGAGGTGGGTGTCCGTGTTACCCCACAGAAAGGCAGAGTCAGAGGCCTTTCTGTGGGCCAAAAGCGGAATCTCTGGGCAGCCCCAGTGCCCTGGGAAAGCCGTGCATGGGAGGGAGCGAGAACTAATTCCAACGGTGGAACTTTTCCGTGCTGGTAGGGAATTCACTCAGAGGGAAACGTGGCCGGCCACATATCCTGGTCCACGCGTGCAGATAGTGAGCCAGAGATTCCTCCGAGTGCCTCGGCAGTGCACGCCCGTGTTATCGCACAGAGGGGCAGAGTCAGGGGCCTTTGTGTGGGCCAAAGCGGAATCTCGGGCTGCCCCAGCGCCTTGCAAAAGCCGCGCATGGGGACGGAGCGAGAGCCAATTCCAACGCTGCAACTTTTCCATGCAGTTGGGGGTTTCACTCAGAGCGTGAGGCTGCTGGCCAGATATCTGCATGCACAGATAGTGAGCGAGAGTTTCCTCCAAGTGCCCCGGAAGTGGGCTCCCACCTGTGTTACCGGACAGAGTGGCAGAGCCAGAGGTCTTTGAGTGGGCGGAAACCCCGCCTGATTATGCTAGCAGCTCTGACTGACTGAGCCTTAACCAGAGCCCTGTGCTGAGTGGAAATAGAGTGGGGAGTTGCCAGCTCTTTGAGCCTCTTACTATCCAGGCAGAGGCAGCAGCAACCCCATAGCTGGATTATCAGGCTACTAATTGAGGAAGGAAAGACTAGGAGAAAGGCTCCAGGAATACGGACTCTCTCACTGTCGGAGCCTATACATGCTAATGAGCCTCAACTGCCAATGAGACTAAAGCACAATACATGATATTGCCGTAGAGACTTATCAACTTCAAACCTCTACCTGAGTGTGCCAAGGGGGCAGAACCCGGGGTACAGAGTCACCGACCAGAAAGAGGGAGAAAAAGCAAGAAGATAACCTCTCAAAATCAAGAATAATCTGCAGACTTTATAACCTATCCCATTTTATTATATTTGTTCGTTTGTTTCTCTTATCTTCATTCTTGACATTTTTTTTCCTCCTCCAATTTGGCCGATTAACTCTCTGCTGGTCTTACTCTCTCCTCTCCTTGAACTACACTACCCATAAGTGTTACATCTCCCATTATCTTTTCTCTCCTCTTCCTTTCTCTCTATGAGGGTTGCACTCCAAAACGCTTAACTCTATCTTTCTCTCTCTCTCTCTCCTCTTTTTTCTTTTTCTTCTTTTAGTGGTTTCCTCTTTTTTCTCTCTCCCTCTCTTTCTTTTCTCCCATATATTAGTGTCTTCCTTTCTCCTTTACATCTCCTCTCATTCAAACCTCAATAACAAACAAATTATCTTATCTGGGACTCAAACTTATGTTTGTGGCATTTTGGGGGGATTTTACTTCACCTTTTCAACTCACTAGCAGTGCTCCCATCCCTGGCTCTCCATTTTATCTAGTTTTTGTTCCACTAAATACAATAGTAATTTTTTTATTTGTACCCCCATTTTTTTGTTTTCCTCTTATTCCTCTCATCATAACTCTTAATCGACCAACACCTAAAAGCAAATCATTTTATTCTTGACCCAAATTTTTTCCTTATTTGATTTTGTGGGTTCATACCCCTTCTTTTTTCTTTTTTTTTTGCCCCTTTATTACTTTTCCCCAGTTCAGGCCCTCCATCACAGGCATTGTTTGTTATAATTCACAGTCCACCACAAGATTTTCTCAAGAAAGAGAGGAGAGGAGAGGAGAGAAAAAAAAGGAGGGGGGAATAATTTCCTTTTTTTTAAAATTTTTATTTTATTTTATTTTTCTTTATTTCATTATTAATTTTTTTTAAAAAACAACTCTTTTCGATTTTTTATTTTTTTATTATTTTTTTAACTTGTTATTCTTTATTAAATTTCATTAATACTATCAACAAAACCACCCTCAGATGCCATTAAGCAAGAGAAAATCGAATATCATGGATACAAAAGAAAGAGAGGTAACACAGCTAGATGAGGAAAAATCTATGGAGAAAAAGTTTAATATATTGGAAACCTTGGAGCTAAATGACAGAGAATTCAAGATACAAATCCTAAAAATCCTCCGAGATATACAAGAAAACACAGAAAGGCAATTTAGGGAGCTCAGAAAACAACTCAATGAACACAAAGAATATGTGTCCAAGAAAATTGAAACTATAAAAACAAATCAAACAGAGATGAAAAACTCAATTCACGAGCTGAAAAACAAAGTAACAAGCTTTGCTAATAGAACAGGTCAGATAGAAGAGAGGATTAGTGAAATAGAAGACAAGCAACTTGAGGCACAACAGAGAGAAGAAGAAAGAGACTCAAAAATTAAAAAAAATGAGATAGCCATACAAGAATTATCTGACTCCATCAAAAAGAATAACATAAGAATAATAGGTATATCAGAGGGAGAAGAGAGAGAAAATGGAATGGAGAACATACTCAAACAAATAATAGATGAGAACTTCCCAAGCCTGTGGAAAGAACTAAAGACTCAAGTTCAAGAAGCAAATAGAAATCCAAGTTTTCTTAACCAAAACAAACCTACTCCAAGGCATATCATAATGAAATTGACACAAACCAACAGCAAAAAAAAAATTCTCAAGGCAGCCAGGGAAAAGAAGAATAAAACATATAAAGGAAGGTCCATTAGATTATCATCAGATTTCTCAGCAGAAACTCTACAAGCTAGAAGAGAGTGGACCCCAATATTTAAAGTCCTGAAAGAGAGGAACTTTCAGCCATGAATACTATACCCATCAAAGCTATCCTTCAAATATGAAGGAGAAATAAAAACATTCATAGATACAGAAAAGATAGGGGAATTTAACATCAGAAAACCCCCACTCCAGGAATTACTAAAAAGGGTTCTCCAATCAGATACAAAGAACAAAAAAAAACCAGAGCCACAAGTAAAAGCTCCAAGAAGAACACAATAAAACCAAATTTAAACTGTGACAACAACAAAAAGAAAGAGAGGGAGAAGATGGAGATTAACAGTAGCAAAGGACGATGAAGTGCAAAAGTACTCACAAAATAGTTCGCTACAATGAACGGGGTAGGGACCCTTTTCATTACTCAAAGGTAACCACCATTGAAAAAACCACCACAGAAGCACATGAGATAAAAAAGATAGCGACAGAGGAAAGATGTATGGAATACAACCAAATAAAAACAAAAGATAGAAAAACGAAAGAGAAGGATCAAACAAGACACAAAACTAACAGAAAGCAAGATATAAAATGGCAATAGGGAACTCACAAGTATCAATAATTACATTAAATGTAAACGGATTAAACTCACCAATAAAAAGGCACAGAGTAGCAGAATGGATTAGAAAAGAAAATCCAACTGTGTGCTGCCTACAGGAAACTCATCTAAGTAACAAGGAAAAAAACAAATTCAAAGTGAAAGGCTGGAAAACAATACTCCAAGCAAATAACATCCAAAAAAAAGCAGGTGTAGCGATACTCATATCGGATAATGCTGACTACAAGACAGGAAAAGTACTCAGAGACAAAAATGGCCATTTCATAATGGCTAAGGGGACACTGAATCAAGAAGACATAACAATAATTAATATATATGCAGCAAAGCAAGGAGCACCAAAATATATAAGACAGCTACTTATTGATCTTAAAACAAAAACTGACAAAAATACAATCATACTTGGAGACCTCAATACACCGCTGACGGCTCTAGATCGGTCATCCAAACAGAGAATCAACAAATACATAGTGGCCTTAAACAAAACACTAGAGCACCTGGATATGATAGACATCTACAGGACATTTCATCCCAAAGTGACTGAATATACATTTTTCTCCAGTGTACATGGATCATTCTCAAGAATTGACCATATGCTGGGCCACAAAAACAACATCAGCAAATTCAGAAAAATTGAAGTTGTACCAAGCATATTTTCTGATCATAAAGCCTTGAAACTAGAATTCAACTGCAAAAAAGAGGAAAAAAATCCCACAAAATGTGAAAACTAAACAACATACTTTTAAAAAATGAATGGGTCAAAGAAGAAATAAGTGCAGAGATCAAAAGATATATACAGACTAATGAAAATGACAATATGACATATCAGAATCTATGGGATGCAGCAAAAGCAGTGATAAGAGGGAAGTTCATATTACTTCAGGCATATATGAACAAACAAGAGAGAGCCCAAGTGAACCACTTAAGTTCCTACCTTAAGGAACTAGAAAAAGAAGAACAAAGACAACCCAAAACCAGCCAAAGAAAGGAGATAATAAAAATCAGAGCAGAAATAAATGAATTAGAGAACAGAAAAACTATAGAAAAAATTAATAGAACAAGGAGCTGGTTCTTTGAAAAGATCAACAAAATTGACAAACCCTTGGCAAGACTTACCAAGGAAAAAAGAGAAAGAACACATATAAACAAAATCCAAAATGAAAGAGGAGAAATCACCATGGACACGGTAGATATACAAAGAATTATTGTAGAATACTATGAAAAACTTTATGCCACTAAATTCAACAACCTAGAAGAAATGGATAAATTCCTAGAAAAATACAACCTTCCTAGACTGAGTCAAGAAGAAGCAGAAAGCCTAAATAGACCTATCAGTAGAGAAGAAATAGAAAAAACCATTAAAAACCTCCCCAAAAATAAAAGTCCAGGCCCTGACAGCTATACCAGCAAATTTTATCAAACATTCAAAGAAGACTTGGTTCCTATTCTACTCAAAGTCTTCCAAAAAATTGAAGAAGAAGCAATACTTCCAAACACATTTTATAGGCCAACATAACCCTCATACCAAAACCAGGCAAGGATGGCACAAAAAAAGAAAACTACAGACCAATATCTCTCATGAATACAAATGCTAAAATACTAAACAAAATACTAGCAAATGGAATACAACAACATATTAAAAAAATAACACATCATGATCAAGTGGGATTCATCCCAGAATCTCAAGGATGGTTCAACATACATAAAACGGTTAATGTAATACACCATATCAACAAAACAAAGAACAAAAACCACATGATCTTATCAATAGACGCAGAAAAGGCTTTCGATAAAATACAACACAATTTTATGTTTAAGACTCTCAACAAAATGGGTATAGAAGAAAAATATCTCAACATGATAAAGGCCATATATGATAAACCATCAGCTAACATCATATTAAATGGCACTAAACTGAAGGCTTTCCCCCTTAAATCAGGAACAAGGCAGGGTTGTCCACTCTCTCCACTCTTATTTAATGTGGTACTAGAGGTTCTAGCCAGAGCAATCAGACAAGACAAAGAAATAAAAGGCATCCATATCAGAAAAGAAGTAAAGGTATCACTTTTTGCAGATGATATGATCCTATACATCGAAAACCCCAAAGAATCCACAAAAAGACTACTAGAAACAATAAGCCAATACAGTAAGGTCGCAGGATACAAAATTAACATACAGAAGTCAATAGCCTTTCTATATGCCAACAATGAAACAACTGAGGAGGAACTCAAAAGAATAATCCCCTTCACGATTGCAACAAAAAAAATAAAATACTTAGGAATAAACATAACAAAGAATGTAAAGGACTTATATCATGAAAACTGTAAACTATTGTTAAGCGAAATCAAAAAAGATATAATGAGATGGAAGAATATACCTTGTTCTTGGCTAGGAAGAATAAATATAATCAAGATGGCTCTATTACCCAAAGCAATATACAAATTTAATGCAATTCCCATCAAACTTCCAATGACATTTTTTAAAGAAATAGAGCAAAAAATCATCAGATTTATATGGAACTATAAAAAACCCTGAATAGCCAAAGCAATCCTAAAGAAAAAGAATGAAGCTGGGGGCATTACAATACCTGACTTCAAACTCTATTATAGGGCCAGGACAATCAAAACAGCATGGTATTGGCAGAAAAATAGACACTCAGACCAATGGAACAGAATAGAAAGTCCAGAAATAAAACCACATATATATAGTCAAATAATTTTTGATAAAGGGGCCAACAACACACAATGGAGAAAAGAAAGCCTCTTCAATAAATGGTGCTGGGAAAACTGGAAAGCCACATGCAAAAGAATGAAACTGGACTACAGTCTCTCCCCTTGTACAAAAATTAACTCAAAATGGATCAAAGATCTAAACATAAGACCTGAAACAATTAAGTACATAGAAGAAGACATAGGTACTCAACTCATGGACCTGGGTTTTAAAGAGCATTTTATGAATTTGACTCCACAGGCAAGAGAAGTGAAGGCAAAAATTAATGAATGGGACTACATCAAACTAAGAAGTTTTTGCTCAGCAAGAGAAACTGATAACAAAATAAACAGAAAGCCAACTAAATGGGAAATGATATTTTCAAACAACAGCTCAGATAAGGGCCTAATATCCAAAATATAAAAAGAACTCATAAAACTCAACAACAAACAAACAAACAATCCAATAAAAAAATGGGAAGAGGATATGAATAGACACTTCTCCCAGGAAGAAATACAAATGGCCAACAGATATATGAAAAGATGCTCATCTTCTTTAGCTATTAGAGAAATGCAAATCAAAACAGCAATGAGATACCACCTCACACCTGTTCGATTAGCTGTTATTAGCAAGTCAGGTAATAGCAAATGTTGGAGAAGCTGTGGAGAAAAAAGGAACCCTCATACACTGTTGGTGGGAGTGTAAAGTAGTATAACCATTATGGAAGAAAGTATGGTGGTTCCTCAAAAACTGAAAATAGAACTACCTTATGACCCAGCAATCCCTCTATTGGGTATATATCCCCAAAACTCAGAAACATTGATCTGTAAAGACACATGCAGCCCCATGTTTATTGCAGCATTGTTCACAGTGGCCAGGACATGGAAACAACCAAAAAGCCCATCAATAGATGACTGGATAAAGAAGATGTGGCACATATACACTATGGAATACTACTCAGCCATAAGAAATGATGACATCGGAACATTTACAGCAAAATGGTGGGATCTTGATAACATGATACGAAGCGAAATAAGTAAATCAGAAAAATCCAGGAATTGTATTATTCCATACGTAGGTGGGACATAATAGTGAAACTAAGAGACATTGATAAGAGTGTGGTGGTTACGGGGGGGAGGGGGGAATGGGAGAGGGATAGGGGGTGGGGAGGGGCACAAAGAAAACAAGATAGAAGGTGACAGAGGACAATCTGACTTTGGGTGGTGAGTATGCAACATAATTGAACGACAAGATAACCTGGACTTGTTATCTTTGAATATATGTATCCTGATTTATTGATGTCACCCCAATTCAAAAAATAAAATTATTAAAAAAATTTTTCATATCTTTAAGAATAATCTTTAAAAATGAGAGAGACACTTGTCTGCTTTTATTATTATATTTTTTTGTTGTTTTTATTTTTTTGTCTTGTGTTTGACTTTTATGTCTCAGGTTTTATAATAAAAAAACCTAACTACACAAGTTGTGAGATTAAAAGTACTAGTCTCTGTTTTGTAAGTATGTGTGTCTGATTGTAAGTAAGCTTGGGAGTGGAAGTAGAGATTAAAATCTCCATTTTTTTTATTTCACAGGTGACTTACAAGAAGATTGCATTATTGAGGAAACTAACTGGGTGAAAAATGGCTTTCCAAAGCTCTTGCAAAAGTAAATGAAAAGGTTGCTTTGCATGCTATGGGGAAATATTTAAATTGTGATTTGCAATCCCATTCTCTTTTTATTTTCTACACATTTGTTGGCATTTTAAGAGCTTTCTGTGTAAAACTGTCATGTCAAATATTTATGTCTATATTTAAGATTGTTTAAGGGAGGGCTATTTGTGTACTGAAGGACTACTTCTATTTTAAAAAAATACATGTATATTTTTTACTTAAATGAGAAGCAGATCAATATGGTTCATATGTGCAAAATTGCAAAGTCATGGTGTCAGAACAATCTTTTAAATAAAGAGTAATTGGAAATACTTTTTTATTTTTATAAGTTGGCATATATGTATTTCATTTCTTACATACCTAATTGACATTTCTAGATATGTTACTGATGAATCTCCACACTGAACAATGTGTAAAAACTTACATTTTGGTTGTTATTAATAAACAATTTTTGGGGTCAAAACTGGACTTCAGTTTATATCTGGATAATAATTTAATTGGGAATAAGAGATACATTCTATCTGAATACAATTCAGAAGTTTCTTTGTAACAGAACATTATCTTTTTTATGGATTTCACAATTTTTAAAAGATAAAAAAGAAATACCTTAGAAGTAAATGGAGTCTACTGATGATGTTCATGATTGGTTTTTTACTTGAAAATGATACATGAGTGTAAAAGGGTTTGAAGATTGTTCAACAAGAAAGTATATAGAAAACAAGACAAATTTCAACAAATAGAAAATAAAATTTGGAAACCACTTTAGGAAAAAATTAGTAAAAAAATGTCAAGTACCATAAAGTTGAGAACATTATTACTGAAAACTAAACATAGTTCAAAATTTCCTAGGGTTGGCCCTGGCCCATCTGCTCAGTGGATAGAGCATTGGCTTGGTGTATGGATTTACTGGTTCAATTTCCAGTCAAGGCACACAAGCGAAGTAATTATCTGCTTTTCTCCCCCTCCTCTCCTTCTTTGCCTTCTGCAGCCAGTGGCTTATTGGTTTAAATGTCACCCCGGGTGCTGAGGACAGCTTGATTGATTCAACCATTGGTCTTAGACAGGGGTTGTTGGTTGGATCCTGGTCAGGGTGCATGTGGGATGTCTCACTATCTTTCCACCTCTCACCTAAAAATATTTCTTAGTGCTCAAAGGAAAAAATATACTAATGAACCAATTCTCCCCCCAAAATTACTAACCATAATGGTTATTTTGTGAAGCAGTTAGAGAAATACTCTTTAAAATTTATCATTGCATTTAGATCTGGCTAAAAACTGTATTCTGATCTCCCTTCTCTAATTATGTCAAACAGCAGTTAGTCAAAAGTTTTGATAAATAAATAATCAAGTCTGTCACTAAATTCATCTTTTATATCAATAGAATGAACTGGTAGTTTAAGAATGTACATCAGGCCCTGGCCAGTTGGCTCAGCGGTAGAGTGTCGGCCTGGCGTGCGGGGGACCCGGGTTTGATTCCCAGCCAGGGCACATAGGAGAAGCGCCCATTTGCTTCTCCACCCCCCCCCTCCTTCCTCTCTGTCTCTCTCTTCCCCTCCCACAGCCAAGGCTCCATTGGAGCAAAGATGGCCTGGGCACTGGGGATGGCTCCTTGGCCTCTGCCCCAGGCGCTAGAGTGGTTCTGGTCATGGCGGAGCGACTCCCCGGAGGGGCAGAGCATTGCCCCCTGGTGGGCAGAGCGTCACTCCTGGTGGGCGTGCCGGGTGGATCCCGGTCGGGCGCATGCGGGAAACTGTCTGACTGTCTCTCCCTGTTTCCAACTTCAGAAAAATACAAAAAAAAAAAAAAAAAAAAAAAAAAGAATGTAGATCAGCCTAACCAGGTGGTGGGCAGTGGATAGAGCATTGGACTGGGATGCAGAGGACCTGGGTTTGAGACCCTGAGGTTGCCAACTTGAGTGAGGGCTCATCCTACTTGAGCACAAGTTCATCAGCTTGAGCGCCGGGTTGCTGGCCTAACCACAGGATCATAGACATGACTCCATGGTAGCTGACTTGAGCCCAAAAGTTGCTGTCTTGAAAACCCAAGTTTGCTGGCTTGAGGTAGGGGTCACTTGCTCAGCTGTATAGCCCCTCAGTCAAGGCACATATGAGAAAGCAATCAATAAATGACTAAGGTGCTGCAATGAAGAATTGATGCTGCTCATGTCTCTCCCTTCCTGTCTGTCCCTATCTGTCCCTCTCTCTCTCTCTTGCTCTATTTTGTCATACACACATACACACACAGACACACAAACAAATTTTATAATCAAATAAATCTTTATGTAGAAACTAACTCACTTTATTAAGGTCCTAATTTGTAATAAGTAACAGAATTTTATCTGGATTTACTATGCTTAGTTGTGAAAAGAGAGTTTTGGAATCAATAATCACCAAGGAGCTAATGTTTAAATTCTACAGAGTGTTAATGTTTTTTAAATTAAGATATTTATGTTTACATTCATATTAGTCACCTAATTCATTACTTATATTTATTACTTAGACTGATCCAAAAATTTAATGCAGAGGTTTCTTATTTTTATTGAATTTATTAAGGTGATACTGGTTAACAAAACAATATAGGTTTCAGGTGCCCAACTCTACCTCTTCTATACACTATATTGTGTGACACCTCCCCAATTCAAGTCTTTGTCCATCACTTTTGCCCCCCCCATACCTCTGTCCATCTCCCCCTTCACAATCACCACACTGCTGTCCAAGTCCATAGGTTTTTTCTCTTTTATTGTCTCTTTTTGCTCAATCCCTTTACCTCCTCAGTCCTCACCTTTTTTTTTTTTTTTTCAATTTTCTGAAGTTGGAAATGGGAGGCAGTCAGACAGACTCCCGCATGCACCCGACCAGGATCCACCCGGCACTCCCACCAGGGGGCGATGCTTTGCCCACCAGGGGGCGATGCTCTGCCCCTCCAGGGCGTCACCCTGTTGCGACCAGAGCCACTTTTGCTCCTGGGGCAGAGGCCAAGGAGCCATCCCCAGTGCCCGGGCCATCCTTGCTCCAATGGAGCCTCACTGCAGGAGGGGAAGAGAGAGACAGAGAGGAAGGAGAGGAAGGAGAGGGGGAGGGGTGGAGAAGCAGATGGGCGATTCTCCTGTGTGCCCTGGCCAGGAATCAAACCCGGGACTTCTGCACGCCAGGCCAATGCTCTACCACTGAGCCAACCGGCCAGGGCCTGTCTCTATTTTTCTTATTAGTGCCTGTTGTTCACTAGATTCCTCATGTAAATAAAATCATACAGTACTTGTCTTATTCTGACTGGCTTATATCACTTAGCATAATGCTGTCCTGGTCCACCTATGTCAGCGGTTCTCAACCTGTGGGTTGCGACCCCAGCGGGGGTCGAATGACCAAAACACAGGGGTCGCCTGAGAAGCCGCACTACCGTCTGCAGCAGCGCTATTCAGCTTGAAGGAACGCCGTTATGGACATGCGTTCCACACTGAATGCCTGCGGTCATGCATGATTGCATCATCTGTCCGGGGCCTAAGAGGCGGGGGAAGCTGGGGGAACACTCCACAGTCCATAGCAGCGCGGCTGCTCGTCCATAGCAGTGCATTACATATGTCCGGCGCTTGCTGACGTCATCAGTGGGCGGGTGCAGCAAGCGCCTTAGGACAGAAGCCTAGGAGGTGGAGAGCCAAGAGAGCCTGCGAGACAGCCTGCTGGTGTAAAAAGGTTAATAATGGTAAAACAGTGCACACACCATACACACAATACTGTGTAAGTGTAAGGTGCTTTGTGTGTAACCATTACACAGTACACAAAGCAGCTTACTCTTACACAAAGCACCATACATTTACACAGTGTGAACTACATCGGTCTTATACTATAAGAGACCACTATAAGATGTAGTTCACACTGTTCCCCAAAGTATAATTATCTCCCATATCTTCCACTATTTTCCCATATTCTGAATGAGGAAACTGCTGAAATCAGCGGTTTCCAGCGTTGAATATGCCTCCTATTGATTTCATTGGGGGTGCGGCGGATTTTGTGGAAGAGAGCTCCCGAGAATCTCGGGTTACCACACAATCCACTGCAGCCTCCTTTTGATTTCAATAAGAGGTGGAGAAATGACAGTTTCCGACACATTTCTTCCTCTCCTGTTCAAGTCAATGGGAGGCCACAGCAGATTCCGCTCAAATATAGAGCATGTTGCTTAATTTTTTCCATGCTAGAACTTTTCTTAGAGCAGAAAAATTCCAAAGGTGGAATCTGCCACCCCCAATAGACTGAAAGAGGCCTCACACTGAGGAATCTGCTGTGCGGATTCTGCAGTGTAAAAGATCTGCCTCCTACAGAAGTCTGGCTCAATGTCATGTTTCTCAAAGAAGGCAGATAATGTAAGAAATATGTAAATTTTATTTTTATCCAATTTATTTTCCCAAAGCTGAAGTTTAATTTGAAATGATTTAATTTTTTCGGACAAATCGAGGCACGTTGCATTTGGTCCTTGCAGTGATAAATTTAAGTCATTTAAGATGACAAAGATGTCCACCAAGTAAGCTATTTTCTGCAGCTCAGTTTTATCGCTAAAAAGTGCTTCGAATTGCGGTCTCACTTTCTGATTAAAAAATGTTTTCAGTTCATCACTAAGCTCAAAGACATGTTTTAAAACTTTTCCTCTTGACAACATTCTGACTTCAGTGTGAAATAACAGAGTATTGTTTGGCGCATCTAGCTTGTTGCACAGTTGCCAAAACAGCCGACTGTTTAAGGCGCTCGACTTCTGTGAAAGAACATTTGCACATGCTTGCAGACGAAATTTCATCATACTTTCCTAATCTACCTGACACCCCATTTGCACTTGCCAGAAGTCCATTCACAGTGAAAGTTGAAGATGTTCCGGAGACGGCGCAAGAAGAGCTCATTGACCTAATTAACAATGATGCAGCGAGAACAGATTTCTCTACGATGCCACTGACAAAATTCTGGATTAAGTGTTTACAGTTATATCCTATTCTGTCTGAGACTGTGCTGTGCCTTCTTCTCCCTTTTCCAACAACATATCTTTGTGAGACAGGGTTTTCCAGCTTGCTGGTAATCAAGTCTAAATACCGAAGTCGACTTGTTGTGGAAAATGATCTTCGCTGTGTCCTTGCAAAGACTGCCCCAAGAATTTCTGAATTGGTAAGCAAGAAGCAACCACGACCATCTCACTGAATTTGGCAGCATACTGTTGCAAAATATTGCACTGTTGTTTACTGTTATATTACTGTTGTTATATTTAAACCCATGCTATGCCATGGTGAAATGTTATTTATTGGAATTAGTAATAAATACTTCTCAATATATAATTAAATATTGTTTTTGTGATTAATCACTATGTTTAAATTATGTTTGATTTGTAGCAATGAGAATACATAATGCATATCAGGTATTTCCATTCCAAATCATAACTGTAGCAAAATTATAGTTATGAAGTAGCCACCAAAATTATTTTTTGGTTTGGGGTCACCGCAACATGAGGAACTGTATTGCGGGGTCACGGCATTAGAAAGGTTGAGAACCACTGACCTATGTGGTCACAATGGGTAGGATTTCCTTCTTCTGTATGGCCGCATAGAATTCTGTTGTATAAGTGTATCACAGCTATTTTTTTTTTTTTTTTTTTTTTTTTTTTTTTTTAGTGAGAGAGAGACAGGGACAGACAGACAGGAAGGGAGAGAGATAAGAAGGATCAACTTGTATTTGCGGTACATAAGTTAACTGTTCATTGATTGATTTTTCATATGTGCCTTCATGGGGGGAGTGGGGCTCCAGCTGAGCCAGTGACATCTTGCTTAAACCAGCGACCTTTGGGCTCAAGCTAGTGACCATGGGGTCATGTCTATGATCCCACGCTCAAGCCTCAAGCCGGCAACCCTGCGCTCAAGCTGGCAACCTCTGGGTTTTGAACGTGGGTTTTCAGCTTCCCAGGTTGTTCTTTGTTCATTGCACCACTGCCTGGTTAGGTGTACCACAACTTTTTTAATTCATTAATCTACTTATGAGTCTTTGGGCTAAGGCAGAGGTTTCTTAACTTAATATAAAACCAACTTATCTGGATAGAGCATAACATATGTACTGAGGAAATTTTGAAATAAATTCTAACTAACATTAAAAAACCCTTTTGAATTTGTTTCCAATGAGTATATATTAACTGTATAGTTGTGCTTTTTTATTTTAAAATACAAGAAGGAAGCAAAGTAAGATACTGTCAAGAAGACCAGAACAGATAGATGCTGGATCTCTTGACAGAGAAATTACTGTGGTGGGTGGGTAGCAATCTGATTTCTAGATTTGAATTGCTCAGATGAAGTCAGATAAACTTCAGAGAAACATCTATACTTCATAATATCTATGAAACAACAAAAATCTCATTAGTTCTCCCTCTACCCCTTTGTCTAGTTTTCTCCAAAGCAAGTCTATGAGACTAATGTTCATCACCACTACCCAACCACCCTGGTGTTCAATAGCACAGCAACTCCAAAACATATAGTATGTGATTTTGTATAAGTTAAATTGAATAACAAATATTTGGCTCTTTAAATTTATTTGTTTACTTATTGACTACAACATCTTATCTAGACCATATCTTCTCTTCCTAAGACCCTCCATCAATCACCCAACAACACTCAAATCCTTTATTAGGGTCTTCCTAATATCCTCTTACTCAGAATCGCAATTATTCCTCATAGTCTATATTGTTGCTGCAACAAATTGTAGTGTTGTTCTCAGTAGTTTGTGGCTGAAGGATACTGACAATATTGCTTTTGTTTTTGAAGTGAAGATTTAGTGATTTTCCTTATAGGACACATCTGGGGAGTAGCAGTGCTAGATTGTCAACCCAGACTGAGTTCATAGTTTTAGCCCTAAAGCACACATGGTAGTTGATGCAATGGGAAAAACTGAAATTACTCCAGGATTAGTAGGAGACGGGGCTCAGCAGGAAATATTAGAAATCATAAATTTAAGACTAGCCCAGTGGAAGACAAGCCAACAAACTAAAGAACAAAATAAACTAAGAACAAATAGTAAAAGATTTAGAATAAAATAAGGGAAAAGTAGTGTGGGAAACCAAAATAGTGAGTGTCAAAATTTGCAGAAAAGGTAGTAAAAAGAAATCTAGAGTATTTAACAACTGGGTGATTATCCGGGAATTCTGAGATAGGAGCAGAAGCTGAGGCCAGCATTTGTAGAGGTCAAGGAGCACATGGGGCGAGGATGCAATCAAGTCTCTTCCTAACTGTAGGAAAAGAGAATGGGATGAAAACAACAGGGGCTGAGGTCAATCTGAAGAGGCAATGATTTTGGACACAGGTAGTTTTTGTATAAGTGCCAGAGGAGACATGCAAGGAATGAGTGGTTTCCACCTAATGGCAACTCTTCTAACACTGAAAGGGAAGAAGTTATCTACTGAGACTAATGGAGAACTATGAAAATAAGGGGCTGTGGGAGATTGGTGAAGACTCTAGAAGAGATTTATGCACATTTTCTTTTCTAATTGAATATCCTCTTTCCTTTTATTTCTAGATTTTGCTTAGAAGCTAGAAGATTGAAGCTGCTGGAATGATATCTAATGAGTCAATTTCATCTACACTCAGATAGTGAGTAAACAAAGCATCAGTAAGTCATTCAATTTTACTTATTTAAAACTAATATTTTGGGAATTATGCAACTTTTTTATAATTTACAAGCAACATCTCCTTGTTAGGAAATATTGGTAATTATTTATAATGAGGAAACTGGGTCATAGGTCATGTTCACACACTACATTTTAATTGCAAACCTGTAAGATTGGCTGCCTTTTTTTTTTTGTAACAAAATGATGTGAAAAGGTGTCAGAGGAACAAAATTTCTCACCATAGTTCAATCCAGTCATGATTAAGAGTGGGCTAAAATGATTCATATTTCTGGTGAAAACCACCTGAGATTGCCAGACTAAAATCAAGACATTCAGTTAAATTTGAATTTCAGAAACAAGGAGTATTTTTTTAGTGTAATTATGCCCAAAATATTGCTTGGGACACAATTATACTAGAAATATATTTGTTCTTTCTCTTAAGTGTACATTCAAACAGGCAACCTGTATCTTGATTTGGAAAATATGATTACCCTAAAATCATTATTGCTCACAGACTGGGCTCCATGAATAAAGATCTGCTATGAAAAAGTGTTGGGCCAAAGCAGCAGTACTGACCCTAACTAAACAGTCTCCTGAAAGAAAAGTACAACAACTTCAATCAGCCTACTAATACATTGTAGTAATTTTCCCTTTCAAAAGATTTCACTATGAGTAAAACATTGAATGGGAATGTTTTGGATTCTTATTTTTTTTCTGAGTTTATTACCAGTATTTGTTTGGAACATCTCCAATCTGAGATACCTGAGGAACTAGATTTGATATCAAAGGGAAAATTCATAGCATCAACAGCCAACACAATTATCTGTTCAGATATTATGTTATGATATGGTTTAAACCATAGTCATTTATTAAGAGGAAGATTCAATTTTTCTTTTCTTTGCTCAGTAACATGTTTAATTTAAAGTGAGATTTTTCTAGGAGTTCATGTTCTGCTTTCCCTTCTGTGTTTCACTTAACACTCTATACACACACACAAACACACACACACACACACACACACACAGTCATAATGCTGGAGAACTTTGAATTGTTGGAATATCTTTATCTTATATATATTTCTATCCTAGATATTCATCTATCATATATATAACATATATATGACATATATATATATTTTTTTTTTCAGAATACAACTTAAGCCTGAAAGAAATATGCCCCCAAAAAGCTGCAAATGCAGGAAATTGTATTTACAAGCACATGTCTTTATGGCCTGGCTATAGCTACTCTTTGCTGGTATCACATGGGAAGGAGGGCTTTCTCCTTCCTAAATGATATCTATAAAGTTTGTTTTTCTCATTTTTCATTATCTTCGTTCACATTTTCACTCTTTCCTCAAGTTTGATAGGAATCATGTTTCTTTCCTTAGCACCCACAGTTCCTCAGAGCAAGCTTTCACTTTCCTTCCATCTCAACTATGCTCTCAGAGAAGCATATAATATCCCCTTCACTCAAAGATTGGAGGGCTTGATAAAGTTTAAATGGCATTTTATTTTCACACTTTTTCATAATGAAGCCAACAAGAGAAAGAAATTAGTTCTGAAGACAGCCTCTGTTAGAAGTGGATGTAGGAAAGGATGACAGAGAGGAAGTCTTTCAAGGATTCAGTAGATATTAGTTAGGTAACACGGTAGTCTCTCTTCATACAACACTGATTCAAACCAAAGAGATGCTTTAGAAAACACTTACATTTAGTTATCTATATTTTTAAGCTGTTCTGTTGCTATTTCATTGGCCATGTCATGGTTGAGGGATGAAATGCCTAATGACCAGGTAACTAATTCTGGTAGCTAATTCAAGCTCTGCATATTCTTGATAAGACAGAAGGCACTAGAGGGGCTTTTAGACAGTCAGGCACGCATGCATACAAAATGTATTGAGATGTACATGATTATTCCTTGGGTCACAGGGCTGGAAGATGCCTCTGTAATTTACAAAGGAGGGACCCAAGACCTAGAGACAATAAGTGACTTGTTTAAAGTCAAGCAACTAGTTAAAGACAGAAAAAAATACAGATATCTTAATTGCCATATTAGTTCTCATGTTAAAGGCTAAACTATTGTACATGTATCTAAAAGTTTGTTTAAAAAGCAAATCTGTGCTTTAGCACAAGGGAATGCCCCCCCTTTTTTTTTTTGTATTTTTTTTTTGTATTTTTTCTTTTATTTATTTATTTTTTGTATATTTCTGAGGATGGGGATGGGGAGGCAAGCAGACAGACTCCTGCATGCGCCTGACTGGGATCCACCTGGCATGCCTACCGGGGGGAATGCTCTGCCCATCTGGGATGTTGCTCTGTTACAACCGGAGTCATTCTAGCAACTAGGGCGGAGGCCATGGGGCCATCCTTAGTGCCCAGGGTGGATTTGCTCCGGTGGAGCCTTGGCTGTGGGTGGGAGGAGAGGGACCGGGAGGGGGGAGAGGGGGAGGGGTGGAGAGGTAGATGGGCGCTTCTCCTGTGTGCTCTGGCCGGGAATCGAACCCGGGAATCCTGCACACCAGGCCAATGACTCCGACAGGTCTACCATATCATGCTTTTTACTTAAAAAAAAATTTACATTTCTTTTGAAAGCTGATGAACAGGAGACACCAAATCTACCTTCTTTATTAGATCTAGCTAATAACACTGTTCTGTCTTTTTTCCAAATAGCTCCAGATATATGGAAAAGATTTATATAGGCGGATGGGGATCCTCAAACCCCTCAGCAAGATCTTCTGAGAATGGCTTTTAAGATACCTAGAGGCAGAAAAAGCCCAATAGAGATCAGGGGAACTACCAGCTTTTAGGATACACCCTTAAAGGCTCCAATGCCCCAAAGGGGTCTCATAGGATGCCATCTGGGTCCTGCTTCAATAGTGGAAAGGAAGGTCATTGAGCTAAAGCCTGCCAGGCTTACACACCTCTACTGTGAGGAAACAGGGACACTGGAAGGTGGGCTTCCCCCTTGCTCCTCTAAGGGAGGGTTCAGTCTCTTCCAGGCCTGCTCCAGCCACCTATGACCTAACCTTGCCCAGAATGCTGGGGTTTGCCACTGAAGGCTGAAGGTGCCCAGGGCCGTCAACCCCATCTACGACACTGTGGACGAGCCTAGGGTATTTCTTCCAAGAAGCAGGTAAACTGATCTCATTTGCACAAGGGCCACTTAACTATGTTTTGCCTGAATAGTCAGGTTCTTTATTCTTCCCTCAAAGATCTCTGTTGTGGGTGTTGATAGTCCTATTTTCTGCTGCTTTGCTTAATATATAGTGTTTCCTTTATTCCTCCTACCTCAATGCCCCACTCATATTTCAGGCTGGGACCTACTCTTAATTTAGAGCTCTCTTTCCTCCTTTTGCCAACTTGTATTATGAATTTACCTTTGCCACCCAGCTTAGTGTATCCCAAGGTTCTCTTTACCAGGCCACAGTCACAGAGCTCCAGGGAAAAGCAACCTGGTCTCAACTCTCCAGGCAGAGGAGAACAGAAGCTCCATATCCACGCATGCTGCAAATGGCTTTTTCCAGTCTACCTGAATCATTACCAGCTAGAAGCAGCAGTCATTGGGACTTGGACATGAGCTGCAAAGTATAGAATGGTGACAACAATTCCAGTGCCATATGGACTTTTCCTGTGGGGAACTTTCCTGGACTCCTGCTCCCTGTGACAGCTCCTAACAGACTGAACTGTGGTTGGGTTGCATTTTTCAGGGATTTGGCATGGTGAGGGGGCCAACTTGGACTTGGGGAACATGTTAAGGACACTACTCATTTATGGATTCTTGCTGTATTGGCCAAGAGTTTGCTTAAAGGCTTTTAATCACTGTAAAAAAAATAGAGGACTAGATGAAGAAGATGGGGCACATATACACCATGGTATATTATTCAGCTAGGAGAAATGGTGACATTGGATCACTTATAGCGGAATGGTGGAGTCTTGGTAGCATTGTGCGGAGTGAAATAAGCGAATCAGAAAAAAACAGGAACTGCAAGATTCCATACATTAGTGGGACATAAAAGCGAGACTGAGAGGCATGAACAGGAGTGTGGTGGCTATGGGGGGTGGGGGGAGGGAAGGAGAGAGAGGGGGAGGGGAGGGGGAGGGGTACAGAGAGAACTGGATGGAGGGTGGCAGAGGACGATCTCTCTTTGGGTGATGGGTATGCAACATAACTAAATGTCAAGATAACCTGGAAATGTTTTCTTTGAATGTATGTACCCTGATTTATTGATGTCACCCCATTAAAATAAAAATTTATTTATATATATAAAAAAAAAAAGCAAATCTGGCCTGACCTGTGGTGACGCAGTGGGATAAAGCATTGATCTGGAACACTGAGGTTGCCAGTTCAAAACCCTGGGCTTGCCTGCTCAAGGCACATATGGGAGTTGATGCTTCCTATTCCTCCTCCTTCTCTCTCTCTCTTTCTCTCTCTCTCTCCTCTCTGAAAATTGAATAAATAAAGTCTTTAAAAAATATTTAAAATAAAAAAAAATTAAAAAAGCAAATCTGAAACCTGTATAATTGTTTAACTATTGTTAGCTTAATAAATTCAATTAAAAAGATAAAAATAAAAAACACAACTAGCTAAAAAGTGAGTTTTAAAGTACATAGTAAGAATACGTAAAACTATATATTTTCAAAGAAATTAAATAAAATTATTTTGAATGATATTTAAGGTTGGTCAGAAATAGAACTATTTTAACCATTGCATTTACTTGTAGGTAATTTTACAATAAAAATGTATCTTTGCTTTGAATAAATAATGGCCAGACTTTGTTAACACAGATTATGGTCCAACGAACTGACTTGTATTTAAAGAAATGTCCAGATTTGTCATTAATTAAGTTGAAATTATTACAAACAGTTTTTTTTAATTTAGTAATGATTATGAATGGCGTGTTGCTCAGAGCTAAGGAATGAAGAGCAGGTATGCAGTCTTATGATTAGAGAGTATGGCTCAGAACATGTGAGCCTAATTAGAGAATTTTGTAAAGTGCTTTGAAGATGAAAAGAGCTATAAAATTCCAAAGAATATTGATATTGCCAGGTTTACCCCTAGTTCTATCACTAACTTGCTGTGTGGTCTTAAAAATAAAAAAAGCAATCACTAATCACTAACTTTGAACATAAAGATGCAAGGATGTATTTTGCTTCATTTTGCCTGTTTTATTTTTTATTTTCAATGTAAATTTAACAGGCATGCCAAATAGAACTAGAACAACTTTGGCACCTTAAAAATGTATTATGATAAGTTTTTATTACTTACGCATTTATCTGGAAATAAATGTCACTTTGCTTCTACTTCTTAATTTATAACCAGACCTCACTTTTTTTTTCCAAAGTAAGAGGATGGTAGACAGTGAGACATAGTTCTACATATGTCCTGACCAGGATCCACCTGGCAATCCCCGCCTGGGGCTGATGCTCGAATGAACTGAGCTATCCTCAGTGCCTGAGGTCAATGCTTGGACCAACCTCAGTGCCTAGGACCTATTCTTGAACTGATTGAGGGGATGAGGGAGAGAAGAAAAAGAAAAAGAGGAAGAGAAGCAGATGGTTTCTACTCATGTGTGCCCTGACTGGGGATCAAATCTGGGATGTCCACATGCTGGTCCAACCCGCTAGCCACTGAGATAACCGGCCAGGGCCATAAGCTGCTTCTTAAGCTGTCCCATAGAATTTAATGTTACATAAGCATTGCCTGATTACTGATTAAAAGTACAGATTTCAGAGGTCATAATTCAATGATTCTGAATTGGAAGCTCTGAGAAAGCCTAGTAGTCTTCACTGAAAAAGAAACATCTTGGGAGATTTTAATATTCCAAGTACCCCAGTTTGAGAACTAATGTGCTAGAGACACATCTAAAAGTCAGTTGCCAAAGCAATCATGTGGCCTCCATTACAATCTAAATGTGCTTTTGTTGTCACCTGGTGGAAGGGTATGAGAGATTTTAATGTTTGAACAAAGACATTGTGATGCCTACTACTGGTTTTTAGTCAAGTGGGGAAGATGTTTTAAAAATGGAAATTGTTGCAGAAAACGACCCTTTTCTTAAAATTCCAAGCTATTAAAAATAATTTAAATTCCTTTGACCTGTATAAATACCTCAACATGGGAAGGCATTTTGATATTTTCTTACATTGCTTACTCACTCTTGACATATTTCTAGTTACCCTAAATTAGCAGGTCCAGTGTTAATATGCAACAGAGAAAACTCACCCTCTAACTCTGGCCAACTGTCTTGCAGATGATTTCCATTTTTTCAAAGAATCAATACAGAAATTAATACAAAGGGAATGATTTAAGTAGATGTTTTCTTATGAAAATAGATGTGTGAAAGGTCACATGATACTGGTGGTGGGTGAACAGTGTCAATGTACAAAGACCATAACTCTTCGGTAACTTGGCACTGATATGTATAGTGCATTGATTGTCCAGGCCTGAAAGCTTGCTTTGAAACTACTGGTGAAGCTCTGCATTTCAACGACAAGTGCACTCCTCTGTTAACAGCACACCTAACGTGGAAATTGAGAGGTGAATTCACAAGCTGCACAGAAAGAGATTTTGCTTTCATACCTGATGTTCATGTGCACCCAGACTAGAGAAATCCAAGTGCACAAGTTGTAATCTTTCCAAGAGCAGTAGGTTGATATCAAAGAGTCCTCAGTGAAGCAGGGAATTGTGGCAGTACTTCAAGGAGTGGGATTGCAATTAACTCTTACTTTCAGATTGAAGGAATGCCCTGCTTTTTTGCTGCGGGCTTTGCTTGTGCTTCAGAGGTGACTGGATCTAAAGCACAGAGCACACCGATGATAACCTGCCAGGCTGCGGAAAGTGTGTGCAGGGAGAATTGCCAAGTTGATGGTAACATGTACATCTTCAAATGGTTTGGGAAATACTCTATATAATATGATAAACCAGGAACTTTTTTTTCCCAATTCTATTGACAAAAATCAAAGAGTTGTTTTAAAAAAAAAGAAAGAAAAGAAAAAAGAAAAACCTCCTGGTATTGTGTGTGGGGAGTATGTGAAGAAAGAGAGAGAGAGACAGAGAGAAACAGAGAGAGACAGAGAGAGACAGAGAAATAGAGAGAGAAGGTTCTGGCTACAAAGTGACTCTTTTATGGGTAGATAGCAAGATGTCAATAAACATTACCCAGTACAGAACTGTGTTACAACTTTCCTTAATACAAAGTGGCAATCGTGGTAAAGAGAGAACTATAGAACAGTAGATATGTGACAAATTAAGCTAAGGAAAACCTTGTTTACTAGGGAATGCATTCTCTTATCTTTCAACTTCTTAAAAAATAGTGTTATTCTTCTATGAAAAGATTCCAGTTTGATAAAGAGCTTTGCCAAACTTATGGCAGCCACTGAACCTATTCAGGAAGCAAACTTTTTTGCATATAGTTAACTCAAATTACCTTCTTAATGAGTAATACATTAGAAAAGTAATTCAGGAGACATGAATAACTCAGTAAGGTCACTTTTTCTCTTTCACCACTTGTAGTTTACAACCATGGCAACATCATCTAGTTCTCTGAAGTTGTCTTCTGTTCCTTTGTCTTCTGGTGTTTGGCCAAAGGTGGATGGTAATTAAAAGTAAAGCTTCAAGGGTGTTCTATCTTTGTGCCAGGGGATTTTTATCATTTTTTGAGTCCAGGCTTGTTTCTGGTCGCAGTTGGGAATCCCAGGTAGGACATTCTGCGTGTGAGTATATATTTGTTGATCTTCATACATAGTTGAGATGTAATCACTCTGTGTAGCCATTCTGTTAACATATTCAGGCAAGTAGAAACAAAAATAAATCCAATATATAATAAATAAAAACTATAAACAAAAGTCATCTTGCATTCTGAATGGATGCAGTGATAGTGAGTATGTTTCCCTAACCAATAATTGGTTGCATGGACAGTTGGAATAGATAAATGACTTGGGCAGCATAGTTTATGTTTTGAAAAATTTTTAAAAATTTTTTTTAATTCATTTTAGAGAAGAGAAAGAAAGGGAGAGAGAGAAGAGATAGAAGGTGGGGAGGAGCTGGAAGCATCAACTCCCATATGTGCCTTGACCAGGCAAGCCCAGGGTTTCGAACCGGCGACCTCAGCATTTCCAGGTCGACGCTTTATCCACTGCGCCACCACAGGTCAGGCTGTTTTGAAAATTTTTTAAATTTGGAATTTATATCATAGAATGTGTAAAAAGGGGGAACATCTTCTAGTGCCCATTTAGGGATTTCCTGGTTCATATTTATAAGATAATTTTATGGGAAGCTTTTACTATCAAGGCTAAGAAAACTGCCTTGTTTTTCTGTCGGCTGCCTATTTTTGCTGTTTCAGCAAACTGGCACCTGAAACACCTATTTTCCCACAAAACCCGCTCTGCCCTCCTATCTCTAGGTCACCATGAGACTGACTTTCCACTCCCTATGGAGAGCATTGTGACCCTAACAGTGTCACTTAGGGTTAGGCTTGGCTCCATAGTTATAGAGACCCAAGGATAGTGTATTAAATAGCACAAAAGCTTATTTATTTTTATTTAAGTATAGTCCAGAGGTGAGAATGGTGTAAGCATTGTAAGGAAATACAATGACTATACTATACGTGGCAATTTAAAACCCCTGAAAAAATTAATAGAAGAAGAAAAACAACTATTTGAAAGCCTTGAAAAGAGAACAAAAACAGGGAGAAATGAGGGGATTCAAACACACTGGAATTGAGCCATGTTAATAGAGCTTTTCTCCTGAAGCTACTCTTTGGTCCTTAAGCTAAGGCATACAGAACTGAACTAGAAAGTGCAGTTGACATGTTCAAAGGATAATATTTAGGACATCTGTAATATGTAGACATGGAGAAAATTTTAAATAGAGGTAGTGGAGAAGATCATCAGAACCTGTACTAAAATACTCAGTAGAATTTTGGCACTGTGCATTCATGAGGGGAGTATAAGGAAATCAATGGAGAGCAACAGCAAGACTGAGAACACTGAGCAGAGGTTTGAGCTCTTACTTATCACAGGGGAGGTTGAGTTTGGATTTTTGAGTCTGCCAGATTAGAAAACCTTGGTAGACACCTCAGGAACTCATCAAAAAACCAGAAAGACTATGGAATAAAGAGTTTGCTTCAGGACTAAGTGTTTCATGTGAGAAGATGGGAAAAACCAATAATGAGTCACCACAGCATATTTAAAACCATCCTTGCACAAGCTCATAGTTATCAGTCAGAAATTAAATTGCCCACGATATCAAAAATCAGCATTCTTCTGGGGAACCTATAATCTTTACAATTTAGAGTTCCTAAAAGGTATCATCTAGAATTTCCAGTATAAAATTAAAATTACTAGACACATGAAGAAACACAAAAATGTGATTGATATTCAAGGGGAAAAAATCAAGTAATAGGAAACAGACTCAAGACCAACATGTGAGGTTCAACAGATAGGCGTTTCAAGGAATTAATGGAAAAATGATGATAATGAGTAAACAGATGGGGATTCTCTTAGAAACATAAACAGTATAAAAACAAAATGAAATTGTAGAAGTGAAAAGAACAGAATTTGGGATGACAAATTAATTAGATGAGTTTAACAGCTCTAGGAGAAGACTAATATAATAGCTTTCAAAGTCAAGAATCTAGGACCAAATAATAGTCTTTGGCCTAGGATTTCATGGTTTTTCTATTACTAAAAGACTTCATTTATTTTTAATGCTAGCCAACATGCCTTTTTATTCATTATATCTAAATGGTTTCATGCCTTCAATAGATGACTGGATAAAGAAGATGTGGCACATATACACTATGGAATACTACTCAGCCATAAGAAATGATGACATCAGATCTTTTACAACAAAATGGTTGGATCTTGATAACATTATATGAAGTGAAATAAGTAAATCAGAAAAAAACCAAGAACTGCATGATTCCATACATAGGTGGGACATAGAAACGAGACTAAGAGACATGGACAAGAGTGTTGTGGTTATGGGGGAGGGGGACGGAGGGGGGAGAGGCACAAAGAAAATTAGATAGAAGGGGACAGAGGACAATCTGAGTTTGGGTGATGGGTATGCAACATAATTGAACGACAAGATAACCTGGACAT
The DNA here is from genome assembly GCF_036850765.1 of Saccopteryx bilineata. NCBI lineage: Eukaryota > Metazoa > Chordata > Mammalia > Chiroptera > Emballonuridae > Saccopteryx > Saccopteryx bilineata. Next base: position 150,354,754 of record NC_089494.1, read on the forward strand.
GTTTTCTTTGAACATATGTACCCTGATTTATTGATGTCACCCCATTAAAATTAATAAAAAATTATAAAAGAAATAAAAAATAAATGGTTTTATGCAACTTTCCTCTCTAGACATTTTTCTGACTGATTGCATATAATGTACAATTTATATTGAATTATATATTTTTTAAAATTCTTGATTTTCCATAACATTAAGGAAATGTAATTGTGTAGAAGAAAACTGAAAGAGAATGTGATCATTATACTTGTCTTTGTACATTCAAATTTTGCAAGTTTTTCTAATCATCACAACAAAATATAAGGATTTATTCATATTCAATAGCTCAATGTATTTTTTTAAAAGTGTAAAATTAATTAATATGCTAGTATTATGTTTTGATAGAAAAATTAAAACTTTAGCATAAGCTGAATCTAAGTATGTGGGAATTTTCTCATTTGGGCCAAAGATCTGATTAAAAATCAAGCAGGATAGACATGTGGGAAGGGAAAAGCATTTTACAAGTATTTTCACAATATAATTTAGATGTTTTGATGTCATGTTTGCAAGCAGAAGTAGTAGCATTGCCTTGTTTTCTTTTTTTCAGGCATGTGCAAACTGAACTCTGATCATTATGCAGCAGAGAACCCTTCAGTTTTGGAATGTCATAAATGTAACTGTGCTTGCAGGTGATGGTAATAGAGTAGATTAAAAAAAAAAAAAAAAGAAAGAAAGAAAACATTTTGAAGCCTTAATCAGAACACTACTTTCATCTGGGTACTAGAAATAAACAAAACCGGACAATCATTTCATCATTCAATCTAGAAATAAAACAATCTTCCAAAAATTATTGGTGGGGGTATAAACACCTTATGATTTAATACCTTCATTGCCTCTTAAAACAGAAGAATTAAGAAAAAGTGGCCAGATAGGCAGGCAATTTGAATTTTAATTCCAGTCCTGTTAATAACTAACTGCATGACCCAGGGCAAGAACTTTAACCTTTTTGTACTTCTGTCTTCTCTTCTATAAAATGAAGCGAATAGATTCATTAGACTATTTTGAGGCCCTTTCAGTGCTCTGTGATTCAATGAATTTTCACAAAATCAATAATATTCCAAGTATGGTTTCTGGATAAGGGTAATGAACACTTTATGTTCAATTTATGTAAATGTGTAGTCAAGGAAATTTCTAGGCACCATTAGAAACAATAAGGATAGATTGGGTTCATTCTCCTCTCATCCCACTTGCTGCCTATAAACTCACAAACCCTGTAGTGATTTTTTCAGCATAAATATAGTGTAAATATTTAAGGTGAATGCTGAAAGTCTTCAGGTTGTGCAGAATTTAGATTAAGTTTAATGCAAAAGAGCTTTGGTATTCCTGCCTCACTTTTAGGCTTACACTTTCTCTTTGTAAGTTTACACTTTCTCTTTGTAAGTTTAAATAATGTAATTTTGAATACAAAATGATAGGATATGGTTTATGAAACAGTGAGTGCTGAGTAGAAAAATACTTAGGTTATAATCTAGCCATCACTAACTTTATAACCTTGGACTCTTATTTATTAATCTGTGAAAAGAGGAACCTGAAATGACTAATGGTTATGTCTCTTCAGATCTAACACTGTGAGCCCTGGCTATATACCTTGGTTGGTTAGAGTATCGACCCAAAATGCAGATCTGTGTGGAAGTTGTGCTCCATTTCAATTCAAATTGTGGGTTTGGTCCTATATTCTGTGTTGCCATTTGAAATAAAAAAAAAAAATCTGATCCAAATAGTATTTTGTGAGCACCAGATGAAAACAGTCATAAAGATGACAAAATTTGGACAATATTCTGAAGCACTTGGAATAGTTTCCCCCAGATACAAATTTAGCAAGCAAGGGGAGTTCAATATAGATTTTACAAACTATCCAACATAACTAAATATTAGTATTAATGTCTCATGAAAAATACTTGATCCCTACTTCTGTGAGATGATTTTTTTGATCATGTCCATGAAATCTCTTTTCAAAGTATTTACATTACAACAAAATAACCTGATTAATTTGGGAAACAAGGATATCTACTGAGACACAATATATTTTATGCTTAAGTTACATTAACAGTGACAGTAAAATTATTAAAATACATTCTAAATATTTTTACTCTTAAGGGACTTCACAATTTTTATAGAGTGTTAGACACAAAAGAGCTTATTAAGAATTACTAGGCGCTCTGGCCGGTTGGCTCAGTGGTAGAGCGTCGGCTTGGCGTGCAGGAGTCCCGGGTTTGATTCCCGGCCAGGGCACACAGGAGAGGTGCCCATCTGCTTCTCCACCCCTCCCCCTCTCCTTCCTCTCTGTCTCTCTCTTCCCCTCCTGCAGCCAAGGCTCCACTGGAGCAAAGATGGCCCGGGCGCTGGGGATGGCTCCTTGGCCTCTGCCCCAGGCGCTAGAGTGGCTCTGGTCGTGGCAGAGCAACCCCCTAGAGGGGCAGAGCGTCGCCCCCTGGTGGGCGTGCGGGGTGGATCCCGGTCGGGTGCATGCGGGAGTCTCTCTCTCCCCGTTTCTAGCTTTGGAAAAATTAAAAAAAATTTAAAAAAATTAAAAAAAAAAGAATTACTAGGCTATATTTGGACAATTTTGCAATATCACTTTGTTAAGCATTGGTTACAAAGCGCCATCTTAAAAAAGTTGTTAATTTTTCCAGGTATAGAGACGTAGAAAAGAAACCTCATCTACTTTACACTGGGGCAGGATCGCTCCGGTGAACAATTCGATTCTTGTAATTAAATCTGTTCCGAGTTGTTGTTGGTCATGGTGTTTTAACTTTCAACTTTTTGCCTACATTATGCAGAAATGACTCACTTGGATGCAATGCAGAAATCAATTGTGCCATTGCAAAATCAGGTTGTGGTAGTTTGTTCATAGGAAATCATTATGCAAGTTGAGAAAATGTAATTTACAAGTGAACAATTGTTTCTCGTTGGGTAAACGTGAGTGTGTCTGGAGGTTACACTGGGATTTTCCACTTTCTACTTTGTTTTCTTCCAACATATTATTTTCATCCACCTTTAAAAAAATAACTTTCCCTTTTCAAACCATATTTTTCTATCTTGAGTGATAAAGATATTTTACTAGGGCATTAGAGCAAAGATACCACTGAATTTTAGGCCAGATTAAAAAATGAAAACACAACCACATGTGTAAAAGTGAAACTCCAGACACCAAAGACAAAAAAATATCTTAAAAGCAACTAGAAGCAATAGATAGATTAGCATTTAAAAAGTGACAATTTAAAGAACTGAGTTCTCAAAAGAAATAAACACAGAAGTAAGCCCAATGTTCTGAGAGTAAATAACTGAAAATTGTAAACATACTTCAAGAAAAAGGGCAAACAAACTTTCAAAACAAACAGAAGCTGAGAAAGATTGCCACAAACCAACCTCACTGCAGAAAATAACTGCAGGAAAAAGATAATCTCAAATGAAGGTCTCTGAGGCAACAAAGAATGAAAAGCAAATAAATTGAGAAATATACAGGTAAGTCTAGATAAATAATGTCATCATAAAACAACAATACTAACAGCATGAGTAAAAAGAATACATAAGACCACACTAAAATATACAAGCATACTTACATACACACAAAGAATATTGGATCTTGGAAAGACTGTGACTATTCAAAATTTTGGAAGGAGGGTAACGACGTTTATTAAATTTCTACGTGGACACATTGCACACAGACAAGCACAGGTGCAAATGACTACAGCTTGCCTGTCTGAAATGCCCAGTCAGGAGAGCAACTGAACAACTTTAAATTGCCTAAACAAATTATTTAAAAAAAAATTAAGATGCAACAAAAACAGTTCCAGAAACACTGAAGTTGAGAGAATTTGATTCTAGCAGTTCAGTGCTATAAGAAATGTTAAAATGAATGTTTCAGGCAGAGGAAAAATTCTACTCAATAACATGGAACTATACAAAGGAATAAACATCATGGTAAATAGTATATATGTAGATATATAGAGAGTACATTTGTTTTCATTTTTAAAATTTCTTTAAAAGATAACTGTTTAAAGCAAAAATCCTAACAGTTATTTTGAGATTTATAACATTTATAACTTATAAAATTTGATGTGAAGTGACAATGTCTTTTTGAAGATATATACTATAAATCTTATGACAATCATTAAAATGATAAAGTAATGTTATAATTAATAATCCAATAGAATAGAAGCATTCATTGTCATTGTTGCTGCTGTAACAAATTATGTTACTCAGACTACAAGAGTCCACCCTATAGCTCCCAAAGTTTCACATCCAACCCACAAGCAAAATACATTACCCTCTTCCAACATCCCTAAAATTATCAACCCATTGTTATATTAATGTCAGCCCAAACATCTCATGTAGGTCTTATTAGCTCAGAAGTCCCAAACTCATCATCTCAGTTATCTAGATTAGTTATTAATAATTTGCATATAACCATTCAGGAACAAAGTTTCTTTTTACCTGTGGACTTGTGAACTAAAACACAAGTTGGCTATTCCCAGAGTGCAATATGGGGTCAGACACAGAATACCAACTATAGGCATTTTCATTCAAAAGAGAGAAAATGAAACAAACAAAAAAAAGGAGTCACTGGCTCAGGCAATTTTGAAATCCAGCTGGGAAACACCCATGTTATTTCAAAGTATGTGAATTATCTTCTGAGTTCTGAGCCTCTGCCGCTAAGCCCACTGCTTTACTCTTGAAGTCATCTTTTTTTTCTCAGGAAAGATAGAGCATGCTTGAAGCTGGCTTGTATTTTTTTATGTTTGTTTTTTGAAGGTGAGTAGTTTTATTAGCCTGTTTCATTCATGCCTGTAGAATTTAGGAAGTGTGAAGGTCATTTTTTATTTTGTTTTCTGTTTCTTTCAGTGCATGCTGGTAGGGTGTTTACCAACATACATTCTAAAAAGTCTGTGGGTCTCCTATGTGTATCCCAGAGAAACCTTTCTTCAGTTACGAGGTTCTCTAACACGTCTTCCCTAGGTAATTCATAAACAAGAAGGCTGAAAAATTTTCCAATCATCAAGTCCTGGTTTCTTTTTGTTTAACTTTTCTTCCTTCAATTTGTCTCTTTTCTCTTACACTTTACTATAGGAAGCAGTAAAAAATCAGTCTACACCTTCAACACTATGCTTAGAAATATCCTCAGCTAAATACTGAAGTTCATTGTTTACTAATGGTTAGCTTGGCACAAACTACAGTACACAATTCAGCTAAATTTTCTGACACTACATAATGAAGGTTCTGTTTCCTCCAGTTTTCATTGACACATGCTCATTTCCTTCTGAGCCTTCATTAGTAGTGCTTCAACATAAAAACTTCTAAAAAACCAGTCTTTAATGATTTAAGTATTCTCTAAGACAGCGGTTCTCAACCTGTGGGTTGCGACCCCGGAGAAGGTAGAACGACCAAAACTCAGGGGTCGCCTAAAGCCATTGGAAATCCTCTAAGATGATACAGATTTTTTTTCCCATGCACTACTCCCTGCCTTCTGAGACTTTACCAACAGTCTTTAACATCCATATTTCCATGAACAGTCTAGTCTTTCTCTGTCATGCACCTCAAAATTCTTCCAAATTTGTCCCATATCCAATTCCAAAATCACTTCCAAATTTTTAGGGTTTTTTTATGGCAATGTCCCACTTCCACCTACCAAAATCTGTATTAAGTTCATATTACCTAGTGGTTTAAAAAAAGTACAAATTTATTAATTTGTAGTTCTGAGGGTCAGAAGACCAAAATAAGCTTCTCTGGAATAAAGTCAAGGTTTTGACATGACTGAACCTTTCTTTTTTCTTTTTGTTTTATCCTTTTCTTTATTTCTTTTTATTACTTCTTTCTTTTCTTTCCTTCCTTTCTTTATTCCTTCCTCCCTCCTTCCCTCCCTCCTTCCCTCCCTTCTTTCTTTCTTTCTTTCTTTCTTTCTTTCTTTCTTTCTTTCTTTCTTTCTTTCTTTCTTTCTTTCTTCCTTCCCTCCCTCCCTCCCTCCCTCCTTCCTTCCTTCCTTCCTTCCTTCCTTCCTTCCTTCCTTCCTTCCTTCCTTCCTTCCTTCCTTCCTTCCTCTCTCTCTCTCTCTCTCTCTCTCTTTCTTTCTTTCTTTCTTTCTTTCTTTCTTTCTTTCTTTCTTTCTTTCTTTCTTTCTTTCTTTCTCTCTCTCTTCCTTTCTTTTTTTCTTTCTCTTGAGGTTAATTTGAAATGCTTCGAGGGGAGAATTTTTCTTTTCTTACACTTTCAGCCTCTAATGACTGACTGCATTCCTTGGTTTGTGGTCTCTTCTCTTATCACTCCAACATCTCACTTCCATCAGTATAACTCTTACTAATGATTGTAATCCTCCTGCCTATAAGAAAACTTTGTTATTATTATTATGTTTTTATTAATTTTAATTTATAGTGTTTACATGGTTTTAAGTGTTCCACCAAATAGAACTCTCTCACCCTCTACCCCCATGTTCCCAACACACACCCCTTGCACCCCTCCCCTGAACACCCTCCCCCCTTTCCTCTAAGATTTGCCATCTTGCTATCTATATCTCTGTATTATGTATATATAATTTCACAAAACACTTTACCTTCTCTGATCCCATCTCCTCAATGCCTTCCCTTCAACTGCCGCCCCTCTGGTCCCTGTGACGTCTCCTCTGCCTCTATTCCATTTCTCAGTTCACTTTGTTCATTAGATTCCACATATAAGTGAGATCATATGATATTTGTCTTTCTCTGCCTGGCTTATTTCACTTAGCATAATAGTCTCCAGGTCCATCTATGCTGTCGCAAAAAGTAAGATTTTCTTCTTTTTCATGGCCATATAGTATTCCATTGTGTATATGTACAACAGCTTTTTAATCTACTCATCCACTGATGGGCACATGTTCTGTTTCCAGATACTGGTTATTGTAAACAATGCTGCAATAAACATGGGGGTCATTATCATCCTTTGAATCAGTGATTTAGTGTTCTTAGGATATATTCCTAAAAGTGGGTAGCTGGGTCAAAAGGTAGTTACATTTTAAATTTTTTGAGGAAACCTCATAAACTTCTCCACAGTGGTTGTACAAGTCTGCATTCCCACCAGCAGTGCAGGAGGAAATTTTCTCCACATCCTCGGCCAACACTTATTGTGTGTTATTTTGTTAATGAATGCCATTCTGACTGGTGTGAAGTGGTATCTCATTGTGGTTTTAATTTGCATTTCTCAAATGATTAGTGATTTTGAACATTTTTCATATGCCTATTGGCATCTGTATGTCCTCTTTGGAGAAGTGTCTGTTCAGTTCTTTTTCCCATTTTTTAATTGAATTGTTTATCTTCCTGGTGTTGCCTTTTAGAAGTTCTTTATATATTTTGGTTATTAACCTCTTATCAGACATATTGGTGAATATGTTTTCCCATTGTGAGGGTTATCTTTTTATTTTATTCATATTGTCTTTAGCTGTGCAAAAGAATTTTAGTTTGATATAGTCCCATTTGTTCATCCTGTCCTTTATTTCATTTGCCCATGGAGATAAATCAGCAAAGATGTTGCTACAAGAGATGTCGGAGAGTTTAACTACCTATATTTTTCTCCAAGATGTTTACGGTTTCATGACTTACATTTAAGTATTTTATCCATTTTGAGGTTATTTTTGTGTATGGTGTAAGTTGGTGGTCTAGTTTCATTATTTTGCATGTACCTGACCAATTTTTCCAACACCATTTGTTAAAGAGACTGTCTTTACTCCATTGTTGCTATTACCTTTCTTGTCAAATATCAATTGGCCAAAATGGTGTGGGTTTATTTCTGTGTTTTCTGTTCTGTTCCATTGATCTGTATTTTTGTTCTTATGCCAGTACCAAGCTGTTTTGAGTATAATAGCCTTGTAGTATAACTTGATATCAGGAAGTGTGATACCTCCCACTTTACTCTTATTTTTCAAGATTGCAGAAGTTATTCAGGTTCTTTTTTGGCTCTATATAAAATTTTGGAATATTTGTTCTATATCTTTGAAGTATGCCATTGGTATTTTAATAGGAATTGCATTAAATTTGTAGATTGCTTTGGGTAATATAGACATTTTAATGATGTTTATTCTTTCTATCCATGAACATAGTATATACTTCCACTTGTTTGTATCCTCCTTGATTTTTTTTATCAGTGTCTTATAATTTTCTGAGTAGAAGTCTTTTTACTTCCTTGGTTAAATTTACTCCTTGGTACTTTATTTATTTATTTTTTGCAATAATTTCCTTTTCAGAGAGTTTATTGTCAGTATATAAAAATGCCAGTGATTTCTGAATATTAATTTTATATCCTGCCACCTTGCCGAATTTGTTCATTAGGTCTAGTAGTTTTTTGACTGAGACTTTAGGGTTTTCTATGTACAGTATCATATCATCAGCAAATAATGGTAGTTTTACTTCTTCTTTTCCAATTTGGATACCATTTTTTTCTCTTCTTGTCTGATTGCTGTGGCTAGGACTTCCAGAACTATGTTGAATAAGAGTGGTGACAGGTGTCATCCCTGCCTTCTTCCTGATCTTAAGGAAACTGCTTTTAATTTTTGCCCATTGACTATAATACTGACTGTGGGTTTATTGTAGATGGCCTTTATTATGTTGGGGTAAGTTTTCTGTATTCCCACTTTGCTGAGAGTTTTGATCATAAATGGTTGCTGAATTTTATCAAATGCTTTTTCTGCATCTATTTATATTATCTTGTTATTTTTATCCTTCGTTTTGTTTATATATTAATCACATTGATTGATTTGTGATTATTGTACCAGCTTTGCCTCCTCAGAAGAAATCCCACTTGTTCAGGATGTATGATTTTTTATCATGTATTGTTGGATTTGGTTTGCTAATATTTTGTTGAGAATTTTAGCATCTATGTTTATCAGGAATATTGGCCTATAATTTTCTTTTTTGTAGTGTCTTCACTTAGTTTTGGAATGAGAATTATGCTTGCCTCATAAAAGGAATTTGGAAGCCTTCCCTCCTCTTAAATTTTTTAAATAACTTGAGAAGGGTAGATGTTAGTTCTTTTTTGAATATTTGATAAAATTCACCTGTGAAGCCATTTTGCCCAGGACTTTTGTTTGTTGGGAGTTTTTTCATAACTGTTTCAATTTCATTTGTTGTTATCAGTCTGTTTAGGTTTTCAGATTCTTCCTGATTGATTTTTTGGAAGATTATATGTTTTAAGAAATTTATCCATTTTACCTAAGTTATCCGTTTTTTGGCATACAGTTCTTTATAGTATTTTTTTTTTTACAATCTTTGTATTTCTGCGGTGTCATTTTTTACTTTTCCACTTTCATTTTTAATTTTATTTATTTGAGTCCTCTCTCTTTTTTTCTTGGTCTGTCTGCTTAAGGGTTCATCAATCTTATTTACTTTTTCAAAGAACCAGCTCTTGGTTTCATTAATCTTCTGTATTTTTCTTTTAGCTTCTATGTCATTTATTTCAGCTCTGATCTTTATTATATCCTTCCTTCTACTTTCTCTGGGCTTTGTTTGTTGTTCTTTTTCTAGTTCTTTTAATTGCAAGGTTATGTTGTTTATTCAAGCTTTTTCTTGCTTCTTAATGTATGCCTATAGTCCTATAAACTTCCCACTCAGGAATGCTTTTTCTGTGTCACATGGTTTTTGAGTTGTTGTGTATTTATTTTTATTTGTTTCAAGGAATATTTTTATTTCTTCTTGATCTCATTGTTAATTCATTTATTATTTAATAACCTGCTATTTAGCTTCCAAGTGTTTGAATGTTTTCATTTTTTTCTATTGTAGTTGATTTCTAGTTTCATGACATTTTGATCAGAGAAGATACTTGATATGATTACAATCTTTTTAAATTTATTGAGACTCATTTTGTGTCTTAACATGTGGCCTACTCTAGAGAATGTACCATGAGTACTTGAAAAGAATGTATATTCTGTTCTTTTGGGATGAAAAGTTCTGAAGATATCTATTAAATCCAGTTGATCTAGTGTGTCATTTAAGGCTGCTGTATCTTTTTAATTTTCAGCCTGGAGGATGTATCACTTGATGGTAGTGGGGTATTAAAATCTCCTCCTGTGATACTATTGCTATTGGTTTCACCCTTTATGTCCATCAAAATCTGCTTTATAGATTTAGGCGCTCCTATATTAGGCACATTAGATATTTATAGTGGTTATGTATTTCTGTTGAACTGCTCCCTTTGTCATTATATACTAACCTTCTTTGCCTTTGTTTTAAAGTCTTTTTTGTCAGATATAAGTATTTCTACTCCCACTTTTTTTATTTACATTTGTGTGAAATATTTTTTTCCATCCCTTCACTTTCAGTCTATGTGAATCTTTTGTTTTCAGGTGTGTCTCTTATAGACAGCATATGTATGGGTCCTGTTTTCTTTTCCACTCAGCTACCTTATGTCTTTTGATTGCAGCATTTAATCCATTTACATTTAATGTTATTATTGATATGTAGTTGTTTATTGTCATTTTATTCTTTAAATTTACATTCCTCCTTTTCTCGATTTTTCCCCCTTTGTTCTGTTTACAACAGTTTCTTTCATATTTCTTGCAGTATTTGTTTGGTAATAATAAATTCCTTGAGCTTTTTGTTTTGTTTTGTTTTTGTCTGGGAAGCATTTTATTTCTTTTTCAATTTTAAATGATAGCCTTGCTGGATAAAGAAATTTTGGTAGTAGGTTCTTGCTTTGCATCACTTTAAGTTTTTCTTGCTAATCCCTTCTGGCTTCAAGTGTTTCTATTGGGAAGTCAGATGTCATCTTATGGAGGCTCCTCTATAGATAATTAACTGCTTTCCTCTTGCAGCTTTTAGTATTTTTTCTTTGTCTCTAAATTTTGACACTTTAATTATAATGTGTCTTGCTGTAGGCCTCCTTGGGTTTCTCTTCAATGAAACTCTCTGTGTCTCTTGAACTTGTGTGACTTTTTTCCTTCATCAATTTAGGGAAGTTTTCAGCTATGATTTCTTTAAATAGGTTCTCTATCTTGTTCTTTTTCTTCTCCTTCAGGAATACCTATGATGCAAATGTTGTTTCTCTTCAAATTGTCACAGAGGTCTCTTAGAGTTTCCTCAGACTTTTAGGCCTCTTTTCTTTTTGCTGCTCTGCTTCTGTGCTTTTGTTTATCTTGTCCTCTAAATCTGTAATTCAGTCCTCTGGTTCATCCAGCCTGCTTTTAATTACTAGTGCAGTCTTCATTTCTGATATTGTATTTATCATTTCTGACTGATGCTTTTTTATGACCTCAGTGTTTTTGTTTTTGTTTTGTTTTTTGATGCTTGCTATCTCTTTGTTTAGGTGCTCATTATGTCTATCCATTGCTCTTCTAAGATACTTCAGCATCCTAAAAATCATTGTTTTAAACTCTGCATCTGGTAGTTTGGCTACTTCCATCTCATTCAGTTCTTTTTCTGGGGATTTCACTTGTTGATCCATTTGGATTGCATTTCTCTGTCTTCCCATTTTGTCTGTGTATAGAATCCTCTTTTGGATGTACTGTTTGTGTAGCTAGCTGAGTGTAGGGTTGGTGTTGTCGGCCTCCAGATTCCAGTTGTGTTGTTTCTAGATCTTCTTGGGTTGGCCTCAGCTGTTTTTTGTAATCCGCTGTGGGCTTCTTTTCTGTTGCTACTACTATTTTTGCTATTTGTGTTAGCATTTTCTGTGCCTAAATTGGCCAAGTATGAGGAGCCCTTCCTTAAAATACCACTCTAACAAAGGCTGTTAGGTCCTGAACTGATGCTCTCCACATCTGGCTGCTGGATGTGAAAGCCCTGGACCTCCCTGACAGGACCTTGGCACAGACCAGTGGGGGTCACTGCCTCTGTCTGGCCCTTAGCAACTTTCTTGGAGCTACAAGCAATCCAGAATTTGTGGCTGCTTCTGCTAGGGCCAGGTGCCATTGTAAATTTCAGCTGCACTTATAGGCTGGCTTTTATCTACTCTTGGACTGGGGGAATTTTGCTTAAAAGTACAAGTTCCCCTGATTCCTGCTTTCTGCCGCTTCTTACTGCTGGCAGCTTGTTGGGTTTTGCAAGGTAGTTCAGGGATTAAGAAAGGTAGTGGGTGCGGCTTGGCCCTTAGCCTCAGGTGTCATTCTATATAGACCTTTTTTTTCAGCCCTCAGAAGGTTGTGGCCACAAGAATCCAAGTGTGTGTGGCCTCTGAGATGCAGAGGCTTTGTCTGCTCACCTGCCCCCTCTTCCAGTGAATACTCAGCAGTGTGTGGGAGAGGACAGTGTAGATCAGGGTTCAGCCCTCAAAACCTGTGTCCCTGATGCGCTCCCTGCTTCTGAGTGACTCTTTGCTCTGACTGGAGTAGGAGAGCATCTGGTGGGTGTGGTAGTTGCTTCCCTTTGTCGGTGTTGGTATTCCTAGAAAAAATGGCCACTTTAGTGTTGGAAAATGACTCAGCACTGGGGTGGCCTTCCCACACAGTGTCTCTCCCTGGGCCTTTAAGTTTACACTCTCCTCTCGCAACTCCAGTCCTCTCGTCTCTCCCCACCACCGATGCCCTGGGTAAGTGGTTATGAATGAGGTTTTCTGTGAAGTCCCTTTAAGACAGAGCCTGGGTCTGAGGGTTCTGTACTCTTGTTCTCAAATACTAACCTAGCTCTTTTCTCAACTAAATACTCTCCATATGCCTCTTCTTGTCTCTGGGGCTCTAGGTTGGGGTTTTGGTCCTGGGTTGAAGACACACACCTCTCAGGGCAACCCACCCTGCCACGAGAGTCCATATGGGCTGCTTCTTGCTCCTGGGATTGGGCAGCCCTTTCTGCATCTCTGCTCTTCCTACCAGTCTCATTGTGGTTTCTTCTTTGATCCTTGGTTATATATTCCTCTTAGTTTAGTCCAAAGTTTGTTTTTCAAGATGATTATTCTTAAATTAAATGGTATTCCAATTTGTTTCTAGGAAGTGGGAGTTGGAACATCTGCCCACTTCATCACCATCTTCTGGTCCTAAGAAACCTTTTGATTATTGGGCTCATCTGGACAATCCAGAAATATTTTCCCATTTTATTCCCTAAATTATTTCACATTTGCAAAGCACTTTTAAATATGCAATGTAGGACACTAATGAGTTTTGGCGATAAGGATGTGGCCTACTTATGGTGTCATTATTTAATCTACTACAGTAGGTTAAGTTAAATACTAAAAATACTCAATTTGAAAGAAGGTTGAAAAGAGGGAAGAATATATGGGGCAAGTTGAAAACAAATAGAAAAAGATAGCCTTCAGCCTGACCAGGCGGTGGGGCAGTGGATAGAGTGTCAGACTGGGATGCAGAGGACCCAGGTTTGAGACTTTGAGGTAGCCAGTTTGAGTGCAGGCTCATCTGGTTTGAGCAAGAATCACCAACTTCTTCTAGAATCACCAAGGTTGCTGGCTCTAGCAAGGGGTCACTCATCTGCTAAAGGCCCACAGTCAAGGCACATATGAGAAAGCAATCAATGAACAACTAAAGTGCCACAATGAAAAACTGATGATGCTTCTCATCTCTCTCCATTCATGTCTGTGTGTACCTATCTCTCTCTTTCTGACTCTTTCTCTGTCTCTGTAAAAAAAACACATACACAAAATAAACAAAAAACAACAAAGAAAGGTAGCCTTCAAGGCAAACATATATATATATAATCACATTTACCAGAAAATGGTCTAGATTCTCCAAACTGAGGAAAGAGAATATCAGATTGGGTAGAAAAGCAGAAATCAACTATGTTCTAGGTACAGAAAACAAACTTTAAATAAAAGGCAATGATATGTTAATAGCTAAAAAATAAAATAAAGAAATCTGGAGTCACTATGATTAACAGCAGACAATGTAGTCTTCATTATGAAATATCTCTTTTTATGCCAGTAATATATCTTTTCCTGAGTCACGACAACATCATAATACTAAGTATGTATATTTTTGATAACTGATAACTTTAAAATACATGCTGAATATCAAAGAGAAAAATCTAAAAACCATTAAGATAAAAGAGACCTCAGCCTGACCAGGCAGTGGTGCAGTGGATAGAGCATTGGACTGGGATGTAGAGGACCCAGGTTCGAGACCCCGAGGTCACCAGCTTGAGCATGGGCTCATCTGGTTTGATCAAGGCTCACCAGCTTGGACCCAAGGTTGCTGGCTTGAGCAGGGAGCCACTCAGTCTGCTGTAGCCTCCCCCCCAAGTCAAGGCACATATGAGAAACCAATCAATGAACAACTAAGGAACCAGAATGAAAAATTGATGTTTCTCATCTCTCTCCCTTCCTGTCTATTGTTCCTCTATCTTACTCTCTCTGTCTCTGCTACAAAAGAAAGATGAAAGAGACCTCTTATGTTCAAGGATACTTCTACTGACAGCTACTAACATTTCAACTTAAATAATTGAAGACTGAAAAATATAGAATAATTAAAATGATGAAATTAACTGCTAACCTAAGATTCTATACCAAGTGTAAATAGTCTTCAAAAATGAATAAGTAAAACAATTAAAAAATCATTTCCAGTAAGCATACATTCTATCTATATCTATCTATTATCTATCTATCATCTATCTATCTATCTATCTATCTAATCCAATGGTTCTCAAACTTTTTGAAGTAGGGGCACATTTAAAATACTACAAATAATTGTAGGTGCACTATATCCAAATCTCTAAGAAATATGTTATAATAAATCAAATATTAAATAAAAAATATAAAGTTTAAGCATGTTTTTATGGTAATTAAATGAAATAAATATGACAAAATTAAATTTATTCTCACATTAAAAAACATTTTTATGTTACATTTTTTGTTATGCTTTTTAGAATTTGTAAAAAATGACAAAAAAGTTATCTTTTTTATATGTAGATACATTCTTAGTAAGATTTAGTAAATTCAGCAAGTTCTGGTGAGAATGTGTTGTTTTTTCATTCTTGTGTTTATGAGAAACATGAGCCTAATATGTCCTAGTGATTTCTTCAATGTTTGAGCATATATTTGAAAGGCAGGAGTGACGTCAGAGAAATGGCGCCCTGAGGAGCGCGACCGACAAATCTCTCCAAAATTTCAACAAGTTCATCAACCAGAGACAGAAAAGTCTATCCTTGGAATGTATGGGAGTCCCACATACTGAAAACAAAGGTAGGATCAAGCAAAAAATTGACTAAATATATAATTTACCCTGAAGGAAATAAGACGGAGAAAGGAACACTCTGCCTTCCTCACTAACCTGAGCAAAGACTGCTTTCACTTGGAATTGAGAGTCGGGGGGGCTAAGGGTGTGGAGGAAGCTAGGCTGTGGCACAGATGTTCCTTCAAACCGAGGAAAGAGTTTGCCTGCAGTGAATCTGTCCATTCGAGCTAACATCCGGGCTGTGAGCAGCAGCTGCCAGCAGCGCGTGGAGAATACGCCAAAGCGAACTTCCCTATACCTGAGCTTCTCTGGACAGGTGGGGTGCCTCACCCAGCCTTTCAAGCTAACAATCAAGCATTGGGAGAGGGGCACGGGCAGCTTTCAATCCTTCCTGGAGCAGATTGGTGCATCCAATCGCTGAAATTAGCTTAACCCACAGTCTGCTCACCTCCCAACTAACCTACAGGGCTCTAACTGACAAGATCTCTCTCAATTTAAGACAAGAAGCATGATATTTTTTAGTGCCTCTTGCTAAAGGGGTGGGTGCAACTTCTGACTGGCAGAGCTTTCATACTCAGGGATATACGCTAAAAAGAGGAACTTGGCAGCTGTTAAGACCTCCTGTACTGCAGGCAGCAACTAGGGCATCTTCCCAGCCAAAACAGGTTAGAAAATACAAAAAGCCTGGGGAGAGTGGTCCCACAGAGTGCTAGGTGTGCTGAATAGGCCTGGAGGCTCATAGAAAGTCACCTTGAGAGCAATTGGCTCCCAGCCCTGCCTGATTATGCTGGTGGCTCTGACTGGCAGAGCCTTACCCAGAGCCTTGCATTGAGTGGGGATAGAGTGGGGATTTGCCAGCTCTTTGAGCCTTTTACTCCCCAGGCAGAGACAGTGGCAGCCTCATAGCTGGATCATCAGGCTGCTAATTCAGGAAGGAGAGACTAGGGAAGAGGCTCTGGTAAAATGAACTTTCTCATTGTCAGAGCCTGCAAACGCTAACAAGCCTTGACTACCAACGAGACTGAAGCCTAATATATGACATCATCGTAGATTCTCATCAACTGCAAATATCTACCTAAGCATGCCACAGGGGCAGAGCCTGGGGAACAGAGTCACCGACCAGGAAGAGGGAGAGAAAAGAAAAAGTAAGAAGTTAACCTCTCAAAATCAAGAAAAATCCACAGACTTTCTAACTTGTTCCACTATTTTTTTGTTTCTTTCATCTTTTTGCCTTTATTATTACTTCTTTTTCCTCCACCTTGGTCCTTTTATTCTCTGCTCATCTCATTCTTTCCTCTTCTTGAACTACACTACCCATAAGTGTTACATCTCCCATTTTATTTCTTTTCTTCTTCTTTACTCTCCATGAGGGTTGTACTCCAAAACCCTTAACTCTCTCTCACTCTCTTATTTTGTTTTTTTCTTATCTTACTTTTCCCCTTTTCCTTTTTTCTCCCTCTCTATTAGTTTCTTCTTTTCTCCTTTTACTTTTCCTCTCATTAAATCATCAATCACGAACAAATTATTTTATTTGGGACTCAGTTTTTTTGTGTGTGTGGCATTTTGGGTGCTTTTTACTTTGCTTTTTAACTCATTAGCACTCCTCCCAACCAAGGCTCTCCATTCTATTTAGTTATTGCTCCACTTAATACAATAGTATTTTTTTTCTTTTTTCCTGTTTCCCTCTTATCTCTCTCATTATAGTTCTTAGTCAACCATCACTTACAAGCAAATCATTTTATACTTGACCCAAATTTTTTTCTTTTTTGCATTTTGTGTATCCCTACCTCCTTTTTTGCCCCTTGAACACTTCCCCCACACACTCAGGACCTTCGTTATAGGCAGTTTTTGTTCCATTTAGCATAATATAATTCACAATTCATCAAAATATTTTCCTAAGGAGGAGGGGAGTGGAGAGGAAAAGAAGAGAAAATAGGGGGAAATAAGAAATTATTATTATTGCTTTTTTATTATAATTATTTTCCAAAATTTTTTCCTTTTTTTTTACTTTTTGTTTTTTATTAATTCTCATTAGTGCTATAAAAATACCACCCTCAGATGCCACTAAGAAAAAGAAAATAGAATATCATGGATACAAAAGATAGAGAAGTAGCACAGATACATGTGGAAAAATCTATGGAGAAAAAATTTAATATATTGGAAACCTTGAAGCTAAATGACAGAGAATTTAAAATAGAAATCCTAAAAATACTCAGAGGTATACAAGAAAACACAAAAAGGCTATTTAGAGAGCTCAGAAAACAACTTAACAGACACAAAGAATATATTACCAAGGAAATTGAAACTATAAAAACAAATCAAACAGAGATAAAAAACTCAGTTCATGAACTGAAAAACAAGGTAACAAGCTTAGCTAATAGAACAGGCCAGAAAGAAGGTAGGATTAGTGAAATGGAAGACAAGCAACTTGAGGCACAACAGAGAGAAGAAGAGAGATACTCAAAAATTTAAAAAAATGAGAAAGCCCTACAGGAACTGTCTGACTCCATCAAAATGAAGAACATAAAAATAATAGGTATATCAGAGGGAGAAGAGAGAGAAAATGGAATGGAGAATATATTCAAACAAATAATAGACAAGAACTTCCTAAGCCTGTGGAAAGAACTAAAGCCTCAAATTCAAGAAGCAAACAGAACACCAAGTTCTCTAAACCACAAAAACCTACTTCAAGGCACATCATAATGAAATTGGCACAAACCTACGACTAAGAAAAAATTCTCAAGGCAGCCAGGGAAAAGAAGAATACAACATATAAAGGAAGGCCTATTAGATTATCATCAGATTTCTCAGCAGAAACTCTACAAGCTTGAAGTGAGTGGACTCCAATATTTAAAGCTGTGAAAGAGAGGAACTTTCAGCCAAGAATACTATACCCATCAAAGCTATCCTTCAAATATGAAGGAGAAATAAAAACATTCACGAATACAGAAAAGATAAAGGAATTTATCATCAGAAAACCCCCACTCCAGAAAATACTATGGGAGGTTTTCCAAACAGATAAAAAGGACAAAACAAAACAAAACTACAAGTAAAAGCTACACCAAGAACACAATAAAACCAAATTTAAACTGTGACAACAAAAACAAATAAAAAGGGGAGAGGATGAAGATTAACAGTAGCAAAGGATGATGAAGTGCAGAAACACTCATCAGATAGGGTAGTACAATGAATACGGCAGGTACCCTTCATTACTTAATGGTAACCGCCATTGAAAAAACCACCACAGGCTCTGGCCGGTTGGCTCAGTGGTAGAGCATTGGCCTGGTGTGTGGGGGACCCGGGTTCAAATCCCGGCCAGGGCACTTAGGAGAAGCGCCCCTTTGCTTCTCCACCCCCCTCCTTCCTCTCTGTCTCTCTCTTCCCCTCCCGCAGCCAAGGCTCCATTGGAGCAAAGGTGGCCCAGGCACTGGGGATGGCTCCTTGGCCTCTGCCCCAGGCACTAGAGTGGCTCTGGTCTCAGCAGACCGATGCCCCAGAGGGGCAGAGCATCGCCCCCTGGTGGGCAGAGCCTCGCCCTTGGTGGGCATGCCGGGTGGATCCTGGTCGGGCGCATGTGGGAGTCTGTCTGTCTCTCCCCATTTCCAGCTTCAGAAAAATAAAAAAAAAAAAAAAAAAAACCACCACAGAAGCACATGACTTAAAAAAGGTAGCAACAGAGGAAAGAAGTATGGAATACAAACAAATAAAAACAAATGATAGAAAATCAAAATAGAAGAATCAAACAAGATACAAAAGTAACAGAAAGCAATTTATAAAATGGCAATAGAGAACCACAAGTGTCAATAATTACACTAAGTGTAAATGGATTAAACTTACCAATAAAAAGACACAGAGCATTAGAATGGATTAGAAAAGAAAATCCAAGTGTATGCTGCCTACAAGAAACACATCTAAGCAACAAGGATAAAAACAAATTCAAAGTGAAAGGCTGGAAAACAATACTCCAAGCAAATAACATCCAAAAAAAAGCAGGTGTAGCAATACCCATATCTAATAATGCTGACTACAAGACAGCAAAAGTACTCAGAGACAAAAATGGTCATTTCATAATGGCTAAGGGGACACTGAATCAAGAAGACATAACAATCCTTACATATGCACCAAACCAAGGAGCACCAAAATATATAAGACAGCTACTTATTGACCTAAACACAAAAACTGACAAAAATACAATCATACTTGGAGACCTCAATACACCACTGATAGCTCTAGATCGTTCATCCAAACAGAAAATCAAGAAAGGTATATTGGCCTTAAATGAAACACTAAAGCTCCTGGATATGATAGACATTTATCTACAGGACACTTCATCCCAAAGCAACAGAGTATACGTTTTTCTGTAGTGTACATGGAACATTCTCAAGAATTGACCATATGTTGGGACACAAAAACAACATCAGCAAATTCAGAAAAATCGAAATTATACCAAGCAAATTTTCTGATCATAAAGCCTTGAAACTAGAATTCAACTGCAAAAAAGAGAAAAAAAACACACACAAAAATGTGGAAACTAAACAACATACTTTTAAAAAATGAATGGGTCAAAGAAAAAATAAGCGCAGAGATCAAAAGATATATACAGACAAATGAAAATGACAGTACGACATATCAGAATCTCTGGGATGCAGCAAAAGCAGTAATAAGAGGAAAGTTCATATCACTACAGGCCTATATGAACAAACAAGAGAGAGCCTAAGTAAACCACTTAACTTCCCACCTTAAGGAACTAGACAAAGAAGAACAAAGACAACCCAAAACCAGCCGAAGAAAGGAGATAATAAAAACCAGAGAAGAAATAAATGAAATAGAGAACAGAAAAACTATAGAAAAAATTAATAAAACAAGAAGCTCGTTCTTTGAAAAGATCAACAAAATTGACAAACCCTTGGCAAGACTCACCAAGGAAAAAAGAGAAAGGACTCATATAAACAAAATCCAAAATGAAAGAGGAGAAATCACCAGAGATATCATAGATATACAAAGAATTATTGTAGAATACTAAGAAAAACTATATGCCACTAAATTCAACAATCTAGAAGAAATGGATAAATTCCAAGAACAATACAACCTTCCTAGACTGAGTCATGAAGAAGCAGAAAGCCTAAACAGACCAATTAGCAGAGAAGAAATAAAAAAAATATTAAAAACTCCCCAAATATAGAAATCCAGGCCCAGATGGTTATACTAGTGAATTCTATCAAACATTCAAAGAAGACTTGGTTCCTATTCTACTCAAAGTCTTCCAAAAAATTGAAGAAGAAGCAATACTTCCTAAAACATTTTATGAGGCC
Source organism: Saccopteryx bilineata (assembly GCF_036850765.1). Classification (NCBI taxonomy): domain Eukaryota; kingdom Metazoa; phylum Chordata; class Mammalia; order Chiroptera; family Emballonuridae; genus Saccopteryx; species Saccopteryx bilineata. Next base: position 150,375,169 of record NC_089494.1, read on the forward strand.
AACATAACCCTTATACTGAAACCTGGCAAGAATGGCACAAAAAAAGAAAACTACAGACCAATATCTCTAATGAATACAGATGCTAAAATACTAAACAAAATACTAGCAAATCAATACAACAGCATATTAAAAAAATAATTCACCATAATCAAGTGGGATTCATCCCAGAATCTCAAGGATGGTTCAACATATGTAAAACGGTTAACTTAATACACCATATCAACAAAACAAAGAACAAAAACCACATGATCTCATCAATAGATGCAGAAAAGGCATTTGATAAAATCAACACAACTTTTTGTTTAAGACTCTCAACAAAATGGGTATAGAAGAAAAATATCTCAACATGATAAAGGCCATAAATGATAAACCATCAGCCAACATCATATTAAATGGCATAAAACTGAGGACTTTCCCCCTTAAATCAGGAACAAGACAGGGGTGTCCACTCTGTCCACTCTTATTTAACGTGGTGCTAGAAGTTCTGGCCAGAGCAATCAGACAAGAGAAAGAAATAAGAGGCATCATATCGGAAAAAAAGAAGTAAAGGTATCACTTTTTGCAGATGATATGATCCTATACATTGAAAAACCCAAAGAATCTACAAAAAGACTACTAGAAACAATAAGCCAATACAGTAAGGTCACAGGATACAAAATTAATATAGAGAAGTCCATAGCCTTTCTATATAACAATGAAATATTACAAAATTAACTAAAAAAATAATCCCCTTCAAGATTGCAACAAAAAAATAAAATACCTAGGAATAAACATAACAAAGTATATAAAGGAGCTATATAATGAAAACTACAAAGCATTGTTAAGGGAAATTGAAAAAGATACAATGAGATGAAAAAATATTCCTTGTTCTTGGATAGGAAGAATAAATATAATCAAAATGGCCATATTACCCAAAGCAATTTATAAATTTAATGCAATTCCCATTAAATTCCAATGACATTTTTAAAAGAAATTAAACAAAATATCATCAGATTTATATGGAATTATAAAAAATCCCAAAGAGGCAGAGCAACCCTAAGGAAAAGATTGAAGCTGGGGGCATTACAATACCTGACTTCAAACTATATTATAGGGCCATGACAATTAAAAACAGCACGGTATTGGCAGAAAAATAGACACTGAAACCAATGGAACAGAATAGAAAGTCCAGAAATAAAACCACATATATATGGTCAAATAATTTTTGATAAAGGGGCCAACAATACACAATGGAGTAAGAAAACCTCTTCAACAAAAGGTGCTGGGAAAACTGGAAAGCCACATGCAAAAGAATGAAACTCGACTACAGCTTGTTTTCTTATACTAAAATTAATTCAAAATAGATCAAAGACTAAAATATAAGACCTGAAACAATAAAGTACATAGAAGAAGACATAGGTACTAAACTCATGGACCTGGGTTTTAAGGAGCATTTTATGAATTTGACTCCAAAGGCAAGAGAAGTGAAGGCAAAGATAAATGAATTGGATTACATCAGACTAAGAAGTTTTTGCTCAGCAAGAGAAACTGACAACAAAATAAACAGACAGCCAACTAAATGGGAAATGATATTTTCAAACAACAGCTCAGATAAGGGCCTAATATCCAAAATTTACAAAGAACTCATAAAACTCAACAACAAACAAACAAACAATCCAATAAAAAAGTGGGAAGAGGACATGAACAGACACTTCTCCCAGGAAGAAATACAAATGGCCAACAGATATATGAAAAGATGCTCATCTTCATTAGTTATTAGAGAAATGCAAATCAAAACTGCAATGAGATACCACCTCACCCCTGTTAGATTAGCTATTATCAACAAGACAGGTAATAGTAAATGCTGGATAGGCTGTGGACAAAAAAGAATCCTCATTCACTGTTGGTGGGAATGTAAAGTAGTACAACCATTATGGAAGAAAGGATGGTGGTTCCTTGCAACACTGAAAAGAAACTACCTTATCACCCAGCAATCCCTCTACTGGGTATATACCCCCAAAACTCAGAAATATTGATATGTAAAGACACATGTAGCCCCATGTTCATTGCACCATTGTTCACAGTGGTCAAGACATGGAAACAACCAAAAAGCCCATCAATAGAAGACTGGATAAAGAAGATGTGGCACATATGCACTATGGAATACTATTCAGCCATAAGAAATGATGATATCAGATCATTTACAACAAAATGATGGGATCTTGATAACATATGGACTTAAATAAGTAAATCAGAAAAAACCAAGAAGTACATGATTCCATACATTGGTGGGACATAAGAACTAGACTAAGAGACATGGACAAGAGTGTGGTGGTTACGAGGGCGGGGTGAGGGAAGAAAGGAGAGGTGAAGGGTGAGGGTGAGGGGCACAAAGAAAACTAGATAGAAGGTAACAGAGGACAATCTGACTTTGGGTGATGGGTATGCAACATAATTGAATGACAAGATAACCTGGACATGTTTTCTTTGAATATATGTACCCTGATTTATTGATGTCATCCATTAACATTATAAAAACTTATTTATAAAAAAAAGAAAAGCAAACTCTTATTTTCTCATTAATATGTTGAAGAATTTTTCTCTTTTTACTCTTAATTGTGTTGAGTGCAGAAAACCCTCACTTTACATATCATCTTAACTTTACACCAAACAAAGGGTAGAAGAAACTTGCCTCCAGTCTTTCCAATGGCGGGGGGTGGGGTGGGGGGGGTGGGGGGTGGTAGTGTAAACAATCCAGCACCACAGCTTAACAGCTGTTTGCAACCTAATCAGGCAAATGAGGTGGAGGTTGGGCAGACTGTCAGCTTACAACCAATTACCCACACCTCTGTCCTCCAAAAATCTAAACTCCAAAAACCCTGTTGGTTTTTTGGTCCCCAAGAGGCACATATTTCTCTGGCATACCATAGGGCACACCTGGAAATCTTCTAGGGAGCACCAGTGTGCCCTTGTACACACTTTGAGTCCCACTGGTCTAATCTATCATCTCTCTCTCTCTCTCTCTATCATCTAATTTCTATATTTCTTTAGAAAATAAAACATCCAAGATTGAAACATGAAAATCCAAGAGGAGTAGAGTAAATATACAAATTTAAAAAATTGAACATTCTCCATAGAAACAATAATTGTAAAAGTCTTATTGAGTTTAGAAAAATTTTGACAATATATCTTATAAAACAGTGTAAAAATTTTACAAAATTATTAGGTAATCAAACTAAGATTAGTATTTAAAGCATAATACATCTAGTTGGGTTTATTTATCAACAAAAGATTGGTTGAAAATGAAAAAAATCAATAATATGACTAAACTCATATTGCAGGGTGCTTGATTTCTCACTAACTTTTTTTTTTTTTAGTTTCTCACTGAATTTATGCTTACTTTTTCTTGGATACTAAACTATCTATAAAGTATGTACTATGTGGCTGAGTTTTATCCTAGAGAATGCAAGAGGAGTTGTAAGTTCAAACTCCAAACCTTACCTACAAATACTGCCATATGTGTTTCTCCATCTTACTTAACTCTGTGAATTGCACTGGTGATAACTAGTACCAGAGCGATCCTTGGAAACCATATACTGAAGGTTAAAGGATCATTGTCATGCTTACTCTAAAGGGCTCTGTGGAGGAGAGAAGAGCCTCCTGTAACCTAATTGTTAGCCTTATCACTTCTATTGTGTTTGAAATGCAGTATGTATGACTAATTAGGAATCAACATAGTACAATTCACCACATTTACAGATCAGTGGAAAAAAATCAAATGCAAACAGGGAATTTCATAAAGTCCAATATCCAGTATGATAAAACAAAAACATTGACAAATTTAAAAAGGAAAGTTATTTTCTCATATTTATAGTTGGTATATTTGCCACCACCTTAAAGGAAAACAACAAAAAAGTATAACAAACAACATAATTCATTATAATATTAACTTATAGAACTTAGAAAAGAGAAATAAATGATAAGTCAAAGAAAGATGAAATAAAATGACATTATTTTTCAAATTGTAAAATATATCAATGAGTAGATTATTGAAATTTATAAATATTTACTGTGACTAGGTATAAATTAATATTCAAAATTAAATTGCATTTCTATGCATCAAAAATAAGCAGAACATATATTTTCTACCTTTTCTAATAATTTTAGATATTAAAAGAATTTAAGCATAAATATATAATGTATTTTAAAATGCTGTATTTAAAAGAATTGATTGAAATACATTTTAAAAAATCTTAGAAACCTGAGAGATTTCCACCAACATTAATATAAACACTCAATACAAACTTCCTCAGTATCCCACTAAAGACATATATGTCTGTGCATGTGTGTGAACTTAAAAAGCTGATTCCAAAACTGATATCAAAGAACACAAGGCCAAGAGTATAGCACAGACAGTTTTGAAGAAGAACTAAAGAGTGGGAATAATTTATCCTTTGGATATCAAGACTAAGTAAGCCAAAGTAATTAAGAATGTATGAAATTAATTAAGGAATAGATTAATTGACCAATAGGACAAAATATAGAGCCCAGGTACAAACCCATTTAACATGGAAACTTGATTTATGAGAGAGCTATTCTTATAGATTAGTGTAGTCCAATAGTTCTTTTATTAAATGTGGCTGAGAGAATTGATAATTAATATAAAAAAATGGACTCTACCTCACATTTCACAAAAAAATTATTGCAGGAAATAAAAGACCAACATATGAAAGGCAAAACTTTACAAAAAATATATTTGGGCATTGTTATGACCTTGAGGTAGGAAAGACTTTATTAAACAAGATGTGAAAAGTGCAATCAATAAAAAAAATTATGATAAATTTTAACACATTAAAGAAAGAGCATCTGCATTAAGTTATCATAAATATAATTAAAAGACAAGCCACCTCATGGAAGGTAATATTTGTAACATAAAACTCACAAAGTATTAAAATTTAGAATATACATTTATCTTTGTGTATATATATATATATTCTGCAAATTAACTTGGCAAAACAATAAAATTTAAAAGTAAGATAATATAGATTCCTAGTGAAGATGTGGGTCACTACAACACTTTTGATCTGTTGGTGGGCATGTAATTTGACAATTATCTTGGAAAACCTATTGACATTATTAATAAACTTGAATATAATTATACTTTATGACTCAGCAACTCCATTCTGAAGTATATAGTCAAGAAAAAAATGTTTTATAAGTGTACCTAAAGAAACAAACAAAAAGATGTATAGCAGAAGTTTTTTGGGTTTTTTGTTTTTGTTTTTGTTTTTTTTGTATTTTTCTGAAGCTGGAAACGGGGAGAGACAGTCAGACAGACTCCCGCATGCGCCCGACCGAGATCCACCCAGCCCGCCCACCAGGGGCGACACTCTGCCCACCAGGGGGCGATGCTCTGCCCCTCCCGGGCGTCGCTCTGTTGCGACTAGAGCCACTCTAGCGCCTGGGCAGAGGCCAAGGAGCCATCCCCAGCGCCTGGGCCATCTTTGCCCCAATGGGGCCTTGGCTGCGGGAGGGGAAGAGAGAGACAGAGAGGAAGGAGGGGGGCAGGGGGTGGAGAAGCAAATGGGCGCTTCTCCTATGTGCCCTGGCCGGGAATCGAACCCGGGTTCCCCGCACGCCAGGCCGACACTCCACCGCTGAGCCAACCGGCCAGGGCCCAGAAGTTTTTTAATAGTAGAAAATTGGAAACAATTCGAATACACAGCAGTAGAATAAAAAAATAAATGAGTGGATTCATACAATGAAATGCGATGTATCAATAAAATTAGAGAAGTTATTGCTATCATATCAACATGGGTGAATCTCAAAAACATAAAAAAGCATGTCAAAAGGCTAAGAGGAATATATTCATTTAAAATAAAGTTTGAAACTGTGCAAAACTTAGTTACCTGACTTTGGAGGATATTTCTAATGGTTCCCAAAATGACTGATAATACCATAGCTATCTGGACCAATGGCTTTTTGATTCCATACTTTTCTTTAATTTTCTAATTTCTTTCTGGAAAACAGATGCATTTCAATTTATTCTGCCTGACCTAGCCCCCTCTATAAACAATTATAATCATAGCAAAAATATTTGATAAATTTACTGTGAAATTCAGGTATGGAAGAGCATAGACTTATAAGGATGAGTCCAAGCATTGATTTTAGTATTGAAGTTCTGTAAACTTAGGTCAGGATTCCTCAACATTGGCACAATTGCCTTTTTTTTTTTTTTTTAATTTGAGTTTTCTTTTTCTTTTTTATAAATTTTTATTAATGTTAATGGGATGACATTAATAATTCAGGGTACATATATTCAAAAAAAACATGTCTAGGTTATCTTGTCATTAAATTATGTTGCATACCCCTCACCCAGAGTCAGATTGTCCTCCGTCACCCTCTATCTAGTTTTCTCTGTGCCCCTCCCCCTCCCCCTAACTCTCTCCCTCCCTCCCTCCTGTGTCCTCCCTCCCCCCACCCCTGGTAACCACCACACTTGTCCATGTCTCTTAGTCTCGTTTTTATGTTCCACCAATGTATGGAATCATGTAGTTCTTGTTTTTTTCTGATTTACTTATTTCACTCCGTATAATGTTATCAAGATCCCACCATTTTGCTATAAATGATCTAATGTCATCATTTCTTATGGCTGAGTAGTATTCCATAGTGTATATTTGCCACATCTTCTTTATCCAGTCTTCTATTAAAGGGCTTTTTGGTTGTTTCCATGTCTTGGCCACTGAGAACAGTGCTGCTATGAACATGGGGCTACATGTGTCTTTACGTATCAATGATTCTGAGGTTTTGGGGTATATACCCAGTAGAGGGACGCTGGGTCATAAGGAAGTTCTATTTGCAGTTTTTTGAGGAACCACCATACTTTCCTCCGTAGTGGTTGTACTACTTTACAGTCCCACCAACAGTGTATGAGGGTTCCTTTTTCTCCACAGCCTCTCCAACATTTGTTATTACCCGTCTTGTTGATAATAGCTAATCTAACAGGGGTGAGGTGGTATCTCATTGTAGTTTTGATTTGCATTTCTCTAATAACTAATGAAGCTGAGCATCTTTTCATATATCTGTTGGCCATTTGTATTTCTTCCTGGGAGAAGTGTCTGTTCATGTCCTCTTCCCATTTTTTTATTGGATTGTTTGTTTGTTTGTTGTTGAGTTTTATGAGTTCTTTGTAAATTTTGGATATTAGGCCCTTATCTGAGCTGTCGTTTGAAAATATCAGTTCCCATTTAGTTGGCTGTCTGTTTATTTTGATATCAGTTTCTCTTGCTGAGCAAAAACTTTTAATTCTGATGTAGTCCCATTCATTTATCTTTGCCTTCACTTCTCTTGCCATTGGAGTCAAGTTCATAAAATGTTCTTTAAAACCCAGATCCATGAGTTTAGTACCTATGTCTTCTTCTATGTACTTTATTGTTTCAGATCTTATATTTAGGTCTTTGATCCATTTTGAATTAATTTTAGTACATGGGGACAGGCTGTAGTCGAGTTTCATTCTTTTGCATGTGGCTTTCCAGTTTTCCCAGCACCATTTGTTGAAGAGGCTTTCTTTTCTCCATTTTGTGTTGTTGGCCCCTTTATCAAAGATTATTTGACCATATATATGTGGTTTTATTTCTGGGCTTTCTATTCTGTTCCATTGGTCTGAGTGTCTATTTTTCTGCAAATACCATGCAGTTTTTGATTATTGTGGCCCTATAATATAGTTTAAAGTCAGGTATTGTAATGCCCCCAGCTTCATTCTTTTTCCTTAGGATTGCTTTGGCTATTCGGAGTTTTTTATAGTTCCATATAAATCTGATGATTTTTTGTTCCATTTCTTTAAAAAATGTCCTAGGAATTTTGATGGGAATTGCATTAAATTTATATATTACTTTGGGTAATATGGCCATTTTAATTATATTTATTCTTCCTATCCAAGAACAAGGAATATTTTTCCATCTCATTGTGTCTTTTTCTATTTCTCTTAGCAATGCCTTGTAGTTTTCTTTATATAGTTCCTTTACATTCTTTGTTATGTTTATTCCTAGGTATTTTATTTTTTTTGTTGCATTCGTGAAGGGGTTATTTTTTTGAGTTCGTTTTCTAATATTTCATTGTTGGCATATAGAAAGGCTATGGACTTCCGTATGTTAATTTTGTATCCTGCGACCTTACTGTATTGGTTTATTGTTTCTAGTAATCTTTTTGTGGAGTCCTTTGGGTTTTCGATGTATAGGATCATATCATCAGCAAAAAGTGATACCTTTACTTCTTCTTTTCCGATACGGATGCCTTTTATTTCTTTGTCTTGTCTGATTGCTCTGGCCAGAACTTCTAGCACCAAGTTAAATAAGAGTGGAGAGAGTGGACACCCCTGTCGTGTTCCTGATTTAAGGTGGAAAGTCCTCAGTTTTATGCCATTTAATATGATGTTGTCTGATGGTTTATCATATATGGCCTTTATTATGTTGAGATATTTTCCTTCTATACCCATTTTGTTGAGAGTCTTAAACATAAAATTGTGTTGTATTTTATCAAAAGCCTTTTCTGCATCTATGGATAAGATCATGTGGTTTTTGTTCTTTGTTTTGTTGATATAGTGTATTACGTTAACTGTTTTACGTATGTTGAACCATCCTTGAGATTCTGGGATGAATCCCACTTGATCATGATGTATTATTTTTTTAATATGTTGTTGTATTCGATTTGCCAGTATTTTGTTTAGTATTTTAGCATTTGTATTCATTAGAGATATTGGTCTGTAGTTTTCTTTCTTTGTGCCATCCTTGCCAGGTTTTGGTATGAGGGTTATGTTGGCCTCATAAAATGTTTTTGGAAGTATTGCTTCTTCTTCAATTTTTTGGAAGACTTTGAGTAGAATAGGAACCAAGTCTTCTTTGAATGTTTGATAGAATTCACTAGTATAACCGTCTGGGCCTGGACTTTTATTTTTGGAGAGGTTTTTAATAGTTTTTTCTATTTCCTCCCTGCTGATTGGTCTGTTTAGGCTTTCTGCTTCTTCATGACTCAGTCTAAGAAGGTTGTATTGTTCTAGGAATTTATCCATTTCTTCTAGATTATTGTATTTGGTGGCATATAGTTTTTTCATAGTATTCTACAATAATTCTTTGTATATCTATGATGTCTGTGGTGATCTCTCCTCCTTCATTTTGGATTTTATTTATTTGAGTCCTGTGCCTTTTTTCCTTGGTGAGTCTTGCCAAGGGTTTGTCGATTTTGTTGATCTTTTCAAAGAACCAGCTCCTTGTTTTATTGATTTTTTCTATAGTGTTTCTGTTCTCTATTTTGTTTATTTCTGCTCTGATTTTTATTATCTCCTTTCTTCGGCTGGTTTTGGGTTGTCTTTGTTCTTCTTTTTCTAGTTCCTTAAGGTGTGAAGTTAAGTGGTTTACTTCGGCTCTCTCTTGTTTGTTCATATAGGCCTGAAGTGATATGAACTTTCCTCTTATTACTGCTTTTGCTGCATCCCAGAGATTCTGATATGTCATATTTTCATTTTCATTTGTCTGTATATATCTTTTGATCTCTGCGCTTATTTCTTCTTTGACCCATTCATTTTTTAGAAGTATGTTGTTTAGTTTCCACAATTTTGTGGGGTTTCCCCCTCTTTTTTACAGTTGAATTCTAGTTTCAAGGCTTTATGATCAGAGAATATGCTTGGCACAATTTCAATTTTTTTAAATTTGCTGATATTGTCTTTGTGGCCCAACATATGGTCAATTTTTGAGAATGTTCCATGTACACTAGAGAAAAATGTATACTCTGTTGCTTTGGGATGAAGTGTCCTGTAGATGTCTATCATATCCAGTTGTTCTAGTATTTCATTTAAGGCCACTATATCTTTATTGATTCTCTGTTTGGATGACCGATCTAGAGCCGTCAGCAGTGTATTGAGGTCTCCAAGGATGATTGTATTTTTGTCAGTTTTTGTGTTTAGGTCAATAAGTAGCTGTCTTATATATTTTGGTGCTCCTTCGTTTGCTGCATATATATTAAGGATTGTTATGTCTTCTTGATTCAGTGTCCCCTTAATCATTATGAAATGACCCTTTTTGTCTCTGAGTACTTTTTCTGTCTTGTAGTCAGCATTATTAGATATGAGTATTGCTACACCTGCTTTTTTTGGGTGTTGTTTGCTTGGAGTATTGTTTTCCAGCCTTTCACTTTGAATTTGTTTTTATCCTTGTTGCTTAGATGAGTTTCTTGTAGGCAGCATATAGTTGGATTTTCTTTTTTAATCCATTCTGCTACTCTGTGTCTTTTTATTGGTAAGTTTAATCCATTTACATTTAGTGTAATTATTGACACTTGTGGGTTCCCTATTGCCATTTTATAAATTGCTTTCTGTTAGTTTTGTATCTTGTTTGATTCTTCTCTTTTGTTTTTCTATCGTTTGTTTTTTGTTTGTATTCTATACTTCTTTCCTCTGTTGCTACCCTTTTTAAGTCAAGTGTTTTTGTGGTGGTTTTTTCAAGGGTGGTTACCATTAAGTAATGAAAAGGGTACCTACCATATTCATTGTAGTACCCTTTCTTGTGAGTATTTCTGCGCTTCATCGTCCTTTGCTACTGTTAATCTTCATCCTTTCTCCCCTTTTTTTTTTCTTTTGTTGTTACAGTTTAAGTTTGGTTTTATTGTTTTCTTCGTAAAGCTGTTACTTGTGGTTATGTTTTCTTTTGTTCTTTGAATCTGGTTGGAAAACCCCCTTTAGTATTTCCTGGAGTGGAGGCTTTCTGATGATAAATTCTCTCATCTTTTCTGTATTTGTGAATATTTTTACATCTCCTTTGTACTTGAAGGATAGCTTTGATGGGTATAGTATTCTTGTCTGAAAGTTCCTCTCTTTCAGGGCTTTAAATATTGGGGTCCACTCTCTTCTAGCTTGTAGAGTTTCTGCTGAGAAATCTGATGATAATCTAATAGGCCTTCCTTTATATGTTGTATTCTTCTTTTCCCTGGCTGCCTTGAGAATTTTTTCTTTGTCGTTGGTTTGTGTCATCTTCATTATGATGTGCCTTGAAGTGGGTTTGTTGTGGTTAGGAAAACTCGGTGTTCTGTTTGCTTCTTGAATTTGAGGCTTTAATTCTTTCCACAGGCTTGGGAAGTTCTCATCTATTATTTGTTTGAGTATATTCTCCATTCCATTTTCTTTCTCTTCTCCCTCTGATATACCTATTATTCTTATGTTATTCTTTCTGATGGAGTCAGACAATTCCTGTAGGGCTTTCTCGTTTTTTATTATTTTTGAGTCTCTTTCTTCTTCTCTCTGTTGTGCCTCCAGTTGCTTGTCTTCTATTTCACTGATCCTGTCTTCTATCTGGGCTGTTCTATTAGCTAAGCTTGTTACCTCGTTTTTCAGCTCTTGAATTGAGTTTTTCATTTCTGTTTGATTTGTTTTTATAGTTTCAATTTCCTTGGTAATATATTCTTTGTGATCGTTGAGTTGTTTTCTGATTTCCCTAAATTGCCTTTCTGTGTTTTCTTGTATATCTCTGAGTATTTTTAAGATTTCTATTTTAAATTCTCTGTCATTTGGCTCCAAGGCTTCCAATATGTTAAATCTTTTCTCCATAGATTTTTCCACATCTATTTGTGTTACCTCTCTGTCTTTTGTATCCATAATGTTCGATTTCCTTTTTCTTATTGGCATCTGAAGGTGGTCTTGATGATAGTGTTAATTAGAATTAATAAAAAATATAAAGAAAAAAAAAGAAAAATGGAAAAACACTCCACACAAAAAAGTTATAATTTATTATTTCCCCCTTTTTTCTTTCTTCTCTTCCCCTCCTTCACCTCCTTAGGGAAATATCGTGATGACCTGTGAATTATATTATGCTAAATGGAACAAAAACTGCCTATAATGGAGGGCCTGATTTGGGGTGAAGAGTTCAAGGGGCAAAAAAGGGAGTAGGGACCTACTAAATACAAAAAAAAAAAAAAAGGGAGAAAATCTTAGACAAGCATAAAATGATTTGCTTGTAAGTGATGGTCGACTAAGAGATATAATGAGAGGGATGAGAGGGAAACAGAAAAAAGGAGAGAAAAAACAATTATTAAAGAAGAAAAAAATAAAAATAAAAATAATAAGTAAAAATCTGTTTTATTAAGTGGAGCAAAGACTAAATACAATGGAGACTTTGGGTTGGGAGGAATGCTAGTGAGTTAAAAAGCAATGTAAAAAGTGCCCAAAATGCCACAAAAACAAATAAAGGAAAACCAAGAACAAAAGCAGAAGAAGAAAAAAAAAGAACAACAACAAAAAACCCCCCACAAAAACTTGAGTCCCAAATTAAATAATTTGTTCGTGATTGAGCCTTAAATGGGAGGAAAAGTAAAAGGAGAAAAGAAGAAATGAATAGAAAGGAAAAAATAAGAGTAAGAGAGAAACGAAGGAAGAAAAAAAGGAAAGGAAAAGAAAAACAAAAGGGGAGAGAGTGAGAGTTAAGAGTTTTGGAGTGTAACCCTAAAGGAGAGTTAGGATGAAGAAGAGAAATAAAATGTAACACTCATGGGTAGTGTAGTTCAAGAAAAGGGTAGCATAAGACGGGCAGAGAGTAAAAGGATCGAGGTGGAAGAAATAGAAATAATAATAAAGGCAATAAGATAGAAGAAAGAAACAACAACAAAAAATTAGTGGAACAAGTTATAAAGTCTGTGGATTTTTCTTGATTTTGAGAGGTTAACTTCTTCCTTTTTTCTTTCTCTCCCTCTTCCTGGTCGGTGACTCTGTACCCCAGGTTCTGCCCCTGTGTCACTCTTAGGTAGGAATTTGCAGTTGATGGTATTCTATGGCAATGTCATATAATTGGCTTTAGTCTCGCTGGTAGTCAAGGCTTGTTGGCGTTTGCAGAGTCCAACAATGAGAGAGTTTGCTTTCCTGGAGTCTCTTTCCTAGTCTCCCCTTCCTGAATTAGCAGCCTGGTGATCCAGCTATGAGGCTGCCACTGCTTCTGCCTGGGGAGTAAGAGGCTCAAAGAGCTGGGAAATCCCCACTCTATCCTCACTCAGCGCAAGGCTCTGTCTGGGTAAAGCTCTTGCAGTCAGAGCCTCCAGCGTAATCAGGTGGGGCTGGGAGTCAATTGTTGTCAAGGTGACTGTTCAGCGCCTATCATTCAGTTGGACCACTCAACCCAGGCTTTCCACACTTGGTAGCCTGTTTTGGCTGGGAAGAAGAAGCACTAGTCGCTGTTTGCTTTATGGATCTTAGTATCTGCCAAGTCCCTCTTGTTAGGTATATCCCTGAATATGGAGGCTCTGTCAATCAGAAGTTGCCCCCGCCCCTTTAGCAAAAGGCACTGAAAAATATCACGCCTCTTGTCTTGGATGGCTGAACTGGGAGAGATCTTATCAATTAGAGCCCCGTGGGTGCATAGATTTCGTGGGTTAAGCTAATTTCAGTGATTGGATCCACAGCTGTGCTCCAGAAAGTATTTTAGGCTGCCTGCGCGCCCCTCCCCCCAACGCTTGATTGTTAGCTTGAATGGCTGGGTGAGGTGCCCCGCCCACGGAGAGAATCTCCTGACTAGGAAAGACAGCCTTGGCGCCCCTCCCGGACCGCGGCTCGGGGCGCATGCGCATGGTTTCTCGGCATGCCAGTGGCCGGGGACCGCGGCTCGGGGCGTGCGCGCGGTTCCTCATCACGCCAGTGGTCGGACCGCGGCACGGGGGGGGGGGGGGGGGGGGGGGGGGGGGGGGGGGGGTGCGCGGTTTCTCAGCGTATGCTGGAGCGGCCGCCAGTGCCCAGGCTGCCGTCCCCGAGTGTGGGCGGGCAGCTGCACGCGTGGGTTGACTCACCACAGGTGTACTCCCTCCTCGGCAACAGTCCTTTTGCTTTCAGTGTGTGTGTGGAACTCTGGAATGCTCCAAGGATAAATTTCTCTGTTTCTAGTTGATAAATTTGTTGAGATTTTGGGGAGATCTGTCGGACGCGCTGCTCACGGTGCCATTTCCGTGACGTCACTCACAATTGACTTTTGAATTGAGATAATTCTTTGTTTGAAAGGATTAGTAGAACTGTTAGGACCAAAGTTTCTGGCCTCTAGTGTTTTTATTAAATGTTCTTCAGTAGATGAGGGAATGGCAAAAATTGCCTATGGTTGAGAACCACTGTTTCAGATGAAACATCTCACTGCTACCCCTAATGGGTATTACAGAAAAAAAGGAAGAGTATTCTTCGAGTTTTTATAAGTATGTTTGGTTTCAGAAATGTAGGTTTGGGAAAGACTTACTGTGTTAGAAAAGGTCGAATTTTTCCATTCTCCAGTCCTTGGAGGGTTTCCAAATAGCTGGGCAGTCTGTGAAGTACTGCATAGATATTTTCTTTGCTAAAGGCGGAAAATTTACTTGGTGTACCTTTAAGATATTCAAAGCTTACCTGTATTCCTAAAATGTCAAACAGGGAAACAAAACTGTATGATTAACCTGAAATATGATAAACCCTTTATCCCATTGTCTGGCTCAGTATCTCTCACCTTCATGAAGACTTCAGGACTAATGCTTCCTGATTCCAAATTTAAATTTCTTATTAATGTTCATACTTCTTGGTCTAAAATACTGTGTTTTAGCTTTCCTTCCTTTGTTCCTCCATTACTCCATCTGTTTCTCCCTCCCTCCCCCTTCTTCCTTCCCTTCTTCCTTCCTTCCTTCCTTCCTCCTTCCCTCCCTTTCTTCCTCTTTCTACCCTTCCATTATCATTGTCATTTTCTCTTTCTCCTTCACCTTTCCTCCTCTTTCTTCCTTCCTGCTCTTTTTTCTCCTTCTCTTCCTTCTTTTTTTTTCTCTCTCTTTCTTTCTACCAAAGGCTTTTAAAATTTATATAGTTTATTTAAATATCAATATAATAAAGAAAAGTTGGAGTGCTCGAAGTCTCCCTCTAGTTAGTCCCCCACAATTGATCTTCCACAGTGATTCTTAATGTACCTTTGAAAAACATGTAGAGCTCTATGGTACTCATTTTGAAAACATTGGTATAGGAAGAAATGAAACTTTAGGAGAAATGAATATATACATAAGGTAGACATACATTTGAGAAATCTCAAGAATACTAAAAATAAATGAGAGACATAGGTTTATTCTCAGTCAGGACAATGAAGAACAAACAGAGAGATGTACATTTATTTATTATAAACATACTCAGCAGAAATAGAATTTTCAATATTCTAGTATTTTATTTACATAATGGCTAACCATATAGTATAAAAAGTCAATGTTGTATTATAGAAGAGTTTAGTATCTGGTTTGGCTTGAGTTAATCTCTGTTCAGTGGTCCTAGAACAATCAAGTGTCTTAGTTTCTTTGTCTCCAAATTGGGATTAAGAGCTATGACCACCACATATGAGCACAGTTTAGAAAATTACTCAGGTTAAATATTTGAAACTCAATTGTAAAGTACTGTGCCAGAGAGTGTAGAGTAGATTTTGTTTAATTTTCATTTTATTCACTCTAGCAACTTTCAAGAAAGGCTGTCATTGAATCTCTTTTTCTTGACAATGTATTAAAACTAAAGCATTAAAGTTGTAACGTCTTTAATATTTATGAATTCCTTTTCCCAAATAGAGCATCAAACTAAAGGTGAAAGGAGAGGTGAAATGTACTTCGCCATGGCAGTAGCCCAGATTTAAATCAAAGTGTTTTTTTTTCTTGTTTTTTTTTTTTTTTTAATGTTTGCAATGGTGTTAATCTGAAGTATTGTGACATGCCTAGGGTTCTTCTATAGCAGGTGGAAAACAGCAGGGTTCTCTGAAAATGATTTTTAAATTAATTGTGGCTGCTCTGAAACTAGGGCAACTGCTATCATGGGCTCATCTTTTTAGTACTTTAGAGCTGGTCCTGATGTTACTGTTCAGGTATTAAAGATTGACTTTGGGCCTTCAAGGTGTCAATACATGCATATGAATGGCCTTAGGTCTTTAACCATAAAGGTTAATACTTAAACTAATGATATATATTTTTTATTTTTGTGACTAGATGCACTGAAATTGAAAGCAGCAGGAAGTTATAAACCAGATATGTTTTTGAGACTGAGAATTTTTGAAATGCAAATTAAAGAGATTAAGGCGATGTTACAAGTTGAAATTGTGAAAACTTACTTTTCTAAGTCTTGAAATAGTTCCTCTTGGGTGAGATGAATCTGATTTTTTTTAAATAAGGCTCAAGGGAATTTAGAACTATATAAAAATGCTTCAAAATAAAATAGCTACTTAAATAGCAACTTTGATTTTCAAATGGTTTCAGATGAAGTTGTTGAAAGATCACATTTTGTTTTTTCAAAATGTAAAATTCAATGAATATTTTATTAAAGATTAGTAAATAGATTGTTGAATTTTTTCTATTAAATTCTAATATTGTCTGTAATTTTAGTTTAAATGTGTGAGAATGTTGTTGAGAAATTTATAAACTTCCAAATGCAATAGATGTTATTCAATGTAAGAAATTTATTTTCCTTTTCTATATGCCATATATATAAAATTATACCTGCTTTTATGTTATCCATGCCCTGACAAATTGTTGATAGTTAAAAATTATGTAACCATGACTATTCTTATAAAAACAAATAGAAAATGTATATATTTTTTATTTTCACTTGATTGTTCTTTTCTGATTTTAAATAATACACTAACATGTGAGGATAGAAAAGAATTCTCTTATTATATAATGTTCAACTGGCAATGTTCATTTGAATTTAGAAACAAGTCAATTTATAATTTCTAAACTATGGCTCTATCTTCATCAGTTAACTGCTACACTTGAAATTGACAAAAAGAACATAACAAAAGAGGATGGAAACTGAAAAGATTACCTTGATTATTTTCCAATGTAATATTTAAAAGTATTGCAATTGCCCCTCAATATAATACCTGTTTTTTATTAGTCCAAGATAACAATAAAAATAAACAAAACATATATATATATATATATATATATATATATATATATATATATATACACACACACAAAGTGGAAATGACACCATAAACATGTAAGACTTGTTTTTTCAACTTCCTTTTAGTTAATTTTAACCATTTAACTAAAGAGGTCATCTAGGGGCCAAAGTCAGGAAATTCCTAGCTAAATGCTTGTACAACATGGCTTCATTTGATGCAATTTTGAACCAATTTTGTCAACATTCAGTGAAGTTGAATTATATTGCTTTTAAAAAAGTATATACTATCAATCACCTTCCTTTGTTATAAAATACAAATAATTTTGTTTCACTTTTTCTATTATTGATTTATTCAAATTTCTATTCATGATAAATTATTCATTGAAAAGCAATTTTATTTCTGAAATGAGATCTAAGGCATTATAGATTGTTATAATAACCTGTATATCTCCTCCTTAGAGGATGAAGTAAATTCTCACCATTGACAATATTGCTTGTTTTTTTCTTGGATTAAACTTACTGTTCAGGTTTATTTTCCCTTAAAGTCAGATATATTTGCTGAAATTTGCATTTTTTTCTATTTCTCAAACTAATGAACAAATTTACCAGAATAGAAAATTTAACTTCTTTAGCAATTATATGTTAACAATAATTTCTCACGTTTATGTATTTTCTTTTATTCAACTGAATACAGAGTTTTTTGCTTTCCTAATATTGGAAATAAAATTTTAAAATGTTATAAGTCTATATAGGAGATTTTCCTTACAGAATTCTGTAAAAGTCTAGCTTGGGAATTGATGAATGAAAGATCTTGGAATATTTGGGTTGACAAGGTCCTGATATATCTGTACAAGGATAATAAACCCAATGCCAGGTTAGGCCAAACTCTATGTGTGTGGGTGGCTGAAGGTGAGACAATAAAAAGGGCTCAATAGGAGTTGAAGCTAAGGGAACATTTTTCAAATTCAACCAAATGAAGTATCTTTGTTGGCTAGTTCAGCTCACCAGTTACCAATTTAACACTTGGATTACCATTCAGTGCAATCATTCATAATGTGAAGAAATTTGGGCCAGAGGAGAAAATGAGATACCCAAGGTTATATTACTACTTGGTGCCAAAACTAATAGTGAGAGTCAAGGAGGCAGAGATTGACTTCCCCACATTGCCTGACTGGGATCTTGCTGGCAACCCCCATCTGAGGCTGATGCTCTGACCACTTGGGGTTTCTGCTCTGTTGCTCAGCAACCAAGCTATTTCAGTGCTTGAGGCAAAGCCATGAAGGCATCCTCAGAGCCTTGGGCCAACTTGCTCAAATCATTCAAGCCATGGATGCTGGAAAAGAAGAGAGAGAAGAAAGATTGGAAGGGTGGAGAAGCAGATGGTCACTTCTCTTGTGTGTCCTGACTAGGATTAAACCCAGGACTTCCACACACCAGGCCAACACTCTACCACTGAGCCAACTGGCCAGGGACTCATGTGCTTTTAGAAGGTGACAAAAGTATGTAAAATATGCATTAAAGTATTTATTGATTTTTTTGTTATTTCAATGAATATAACACTTTATGCCACTGAGGTCATTAGATCTTGTACAGATGGTGCCTCAAGGACTTTTGCTAAAAATCTAAAGTATTAACAAAGTAATGCTTACATATAATTTTATATTGTAAAAGTTACTCTCACAGTATATATTTATATAAGTAATTTATCTCCCAAATTCCTTATGTAGAAAAATAAAATATCTCAAGGAAATGACACAACTGTTACATTTTTACTGAGGTAAAAAAAAAAAAAACAAAACTGTGATCACCTGGCAAGAAACTACTTAGACCACTCACTTTGATGAAACTTTATGAACCTGAAAGACTTGCTTCCTCATCTCAGTTTCCTTGTAAGCAAAGCTCCAGGAGTTAGAAAAGCGAAGAGGTTTTGATGTAAGTGATCTAAGGCTCTGATAAGTCATGAAATGCAATCTGTAATATGTACACATTCAAATTTGCATGTATAGCATAAAGAAAAGAAGGCCATATTGTAATTTGCTGCTGTCCTTTATACATTTGCATAGGCCAAAATGTGAATTGTTCATAATTTCCAGAGTTTTGTAATTAAATTAAATTTAAAATTTGTAATTTCCAGAATTTAGTATGTAAATGTTAAACTAAACTTAACAGAGACACACTTCTATTCTTTATTTTGTCATATAACTGTATATTCTACTATTGGCCCAACAAACAAGCAAGCAGATTAACAAACAAACAAAACCAACCCATTTCAATAATGATAGCTTTATTGTTAAGTTGATTTATAGGAGCCCATAAACCAACATGTAAGTGAAAGAGTCTCAAATTGGAAAAATACCTCTAAGAGACTCATGTCAGCACATCTCCATGGTTATTATGGTGAAAATGTGAGCAACCAACTGCTATTATCAATTGATGTCTTACATTTCAAGCTCATTTTATCAGGTAGATTTTTCTCTCAGATGTGAATAAACTTGGGCCAGCCTTATGGCAGTTTTTCATTACTCCCAAAACTTTAAAACTAAATTATGTGTATGTGAGAGTCAGTGACTGTCTTTGAAGTAGAAGATAAGTTTAAATCATTTAGCAGTTAGGCACTGATAGCTGGTGCTCAATATTAAACAGTTAATAATACTAATATGTCAGTATTAACAGCGTGAGTGGTGAAAAAGACAGGCACAGAAGAGCTCGCAGTTACAGTCAAACTTCTGGAGATATTTATTCTAATATAACACTGGGGAACAAAATTTTGTTGCATCCACAAAAACACTTGTTCTTACCTAATTCAAGTGTGTTGATCTCAAATCTGAAATTAGTTTTTCTCTGTAAGCTACAGTATTTTTGCAATTCAAGATTTTAGGTTTTCATCTTATTGTAAAATTTTCAACATTTAGTTTAACATAATGAAATAGACTATCTTCTTGGGCATCATCTTTGTAAAAATATAATAACATAATGCAGTAAATACTCTAATACACTAAAAGATATGATTGCATCAGAATTTGTCTATAATTTCAAAATAGAACATATTAAAACACTCATTTTAATCATAAATTTTGCGCAAAACTTATTTAAATTCTATTCAGGCGTAATTTGCATTTGTGTACATGTTGAGGACAATCTCGTTTGATGCTCCATCAGTAGTCTGCTCATCACTAACAGCTCCAAGATTTTCGGGAAACTTACTAAGGTGACTGTTCAGGAAGTGAATCTTAATGCTCATGTTACATCCAATTTCGCAGAAAGCCAACAGCATCCTTTGAACCAGAAGTTCATAGTTTTCTGCTTTTTTGTTGCCATGAAAGTTCTTTGTAACTGCCACAAAAGACTGCCATGCTGCTTTCTCCTCTTTATTCATCTTCATGGTAAATTCTTCATCATGTATGAGGGTTTGAATTTGAGGTCCATCGAATACACCTGCTTTTATCTTCTCAAAAGACAAGGCAGGAAAAGCAGAAATAATATGTTGAAAACATTCACTTTCTCTATTTAAAGCCTGAACAAACGGCTTCATTAAGTCAAGTTTGATGTGAAGAGGAAGAAAAATGATCCTGTCTCAATTAACTACAGGTTTGTTCACAATATTTTGCATCCCTACTTCCAGAGCTTCGCGTTTTGGCCACTCCTTCTGTGTCCAGTGTTTCTTCCGAGCTCGGCTTTCCCACAAACACAGAAAGCAAGGATACTTCGTGAAACCTCTCTGTTGTCCTAGCAGGAAATTTATCATTTTAAGATCCACACAAATGATCCAGTTTTGCTCATACTTCAGAAAGTCCTTGACAATTTTTATGTCCTGGACAACTTATCACAGATAAGTTGAATAACCAATTAGAACCTCTGCATAAACATTACCGTTGTGTAGGAGAACACATTTCAGACTTCATTTAGAGCTGTCAAGAAATAGTCGCCTGGCCCTGGCCGGTTGGCTCAGTGGTAGAGTGTCGGCCTGGCGTGCAGAAGTCCCGGGTTCGATTCCCAGCCAGTGCACACAGGAGAAGTGCCCATCTGCTTCTCCACCCCTCCCCCTCTCCTTCCTCTCTGTCTCTCTCTTCCCCTCCCGCAGCTGAGGCTCCACTGGAGCAAGGATGGCCCGGGTGCTGAAGATGGCTCCTTGGCCTCTGCCCCAGGCTCTAGAGTGGCTCTGGTCGCAACAGAGCGATGCCCCGGAGGGGCAGAGCATCGCCTCCTGGTGGGCAGAGCGTCGCCCCCTGGTGGGCGTGCCGGGTGGATCCCGGTCGGACACATGCGGGAGTCTGTCTGACTGTCTTTCCCCATTTCCAGCTTCAGAAAAAAAAAATAGTCACCATTCTGTTGGACTGTAAGTGGTAACATCTAGCTGGTAACTACTGATATGACAGTAAACAAAGTGTTTGTCTTCGGAAAAAAGTCCACAAAAATTTGTTCACGCTTCCTGAAATGGGATACTTGATCTGACCGGTGAAGTACATTCTTTTCTTGAAGCCTGGAGGCTAATAACTCAGCTGCTTTCTTTGATAGGCCCAAATCTCTTACTAAGTCATTCAATTCTTGTTGGCTAAACTGCTGAGGGGTTAATGACTACTTGGCATCAGAAGAAGACCCTTCAGATTCTATAACCATTTCCTCATGCACCTTATCAAAATTCACTTGATCACCATGTTCACTTTCTTTGTCCTTAGAAGAAATAAAACCATTGAAAACTGGAACCGGGAGTGTCTCAGAATGTGGGATAGTTCGTATTGCTGAAGGAATATTAGAATATGCAATCATATGTCATTTTTTTTTTGCCGATGCCCTTTTTATAGATCAGACAGAAATAACAGTCACTGCTGTGATTCTTAGGTTCACGCCATACCAAAAGGCATTCCTTTGTGTTTTCCTTTTGTCCAGTCATGAAGCATTTTCTCACAATCATGACACATAATATGAAGAGCCCAATTCTTGTCTTGATCACCAAGGGGAACTTGAAAATAGTCAATATATGCACGTGTCACAAATGATGAAATATTGTGGCTTTGATGTTGAAGTGTGTAACAGCTACATATATAACAAGGTGTCAGGACTATTCTTACATTTACGCCTACTGAAGAAGCCATGATTCAATCTTAAAAACAAAATAAGAAGATGGTTTTTATCAGATAATAACTTTTGTATTTAAAAACAAATACAATTATGTAAAAGAGATGTTTGTAAAACATTAATTGCCTTGTGGTTATGTTCAGTCCAAGAGTTGTTGCCCTCTAACTCCAAATTAAAAACCAATACTTGCCATTAATTGTAACAAAAAGAAATTAAAATTGCATAAAAACTAGAGCATGCACCAAAAAACGGATTTCAGATTTGGAATCAGCGATGGAGAAGTATATCGAAACAGTTCTAAAACATCATGCAACAAAAAATGGAAAAAAAATTGTTCCCCAGTGAATTTAACTTTTTTTTGTTGTTGTTTTTAGTAAGAGGAGGGGAGGCAGAGACAGATTCCTGCATGTGCCCTGACTGGGATCTACCTGGCAAACCCACTAAGGAGTGATACTCTGTCCATCTGGGGCATTGCTCCGTTGCTTTGCAACCAAGATCTTCTTAGTATTTGAGGGCCATGGAGCCATCCTCAGCACCCAAGGCAAACTTGCTCTAATTAAGCCATGGCTGCAGGAGGGCGAGAGAGAAAAAAGTGAAAGGGTAAGGGGTGGAGAAGCAGATGGGCACTTCCCTGGTGTGTCCTGACAGGGGATCAAACCTGGGAGATACACATGCCAGGATGCTCTATCACTAAACTACCGGCCAGGGCCATAATTTCATTTTCAAGGAGTTTTTATTAAAGAATGTTTTGTCTTATTCCATTAAATTACCTTGTATGTACAGTATAATGCAATAGCTGATGTTGATTTTCTTAAAACTTCTTAAACTTCACAAATTAGTATAGTCTCATAATTTCAGAACTGAAATAAGCATTCATAAATTGAAATAAAATTATGTTGTGAACAAGTATAAAATGGCAATCCATATTCTCTCTTGGCTGTATTTTGCTACAGAATTCTCATACTGCTAATAAAAATGGTTGATAAATATGATGTAGACAAGTAAACAGATTTGCAATTGTGAATATCTTTTTACCTTTCAGCAAACTACATTTACTTTGTAAAGGAAATGTAAAAAAAAAATACCCCAACATCATAAAACTTGTAATTCAGTTTTTAAGACACAAATGTTGATGCACATTATTAGCAAAATATTTAGGTCATTGGAATTTTTTGTTGTATACCTGAGTGTTTTAGTATTATGAAATTAAACCATATTTTCAATGATGTTGCTACCAATAGTCACAAATTCATTAGAGGTGTTTTTTAGTTGAAAAATATAACATTTTAAGGAAAAAAATTGTGTTTGTTTTATTAAAGCTTGATACAAATATATGCTTAGAGCTGAGTGATTTTAAGAAAAATCTCTTATTTATTAAAAATAAGAAATTAGATATAACAAAATAACTAATATATCATATGAAAAGCAATACAATTTCGTTTAACCTTAGAAATTATAAAGTGTATTTAATACTTATCCTTCTTATATCAAATGTGCTAACTAAATAAGAATGTAATTTGACCACAAATATCTGGCAATATGTGTCTGTAAATAAATGTGTTTTTGAATCAGAGTATTTACAGAGTTTTCTTTCTTTGCTTATCTGTCAGGAATCAAATTTAATGTTCTTTTTGCTTCACTGGATAACATCCAATGCACAAAGCCATTGAAAGGAATTTAACTTCCTTTGCTGGTTGAGGTGGTAGTGACCTCATCAACTTCAGCACAGAAAATTCAATAGCTTTAAAATCAACTCTTTCCAGAAAGGAAAAAAAAAAAATTTCAGTCACTGCATAATAATTTTGTTTTTACATATTTCTCATTTGGACTTTTTGAAAATTATAGATCTGAAAAGGCTATGAGATTTTGTAGTCAGTAGCATATCTATTTTGCGAGAAAGCATAAGTCACAAAAAGACATAATGATTAATATTTATGAATAAGAACTGTGTTTACCTTTTCCAGTTTTTATGTGGCAACAAAAGGAATAGACCAGTGGTAGTCAAACTGATCCCTACCACCCACTATTGGGCATTCCAGCTTTCATGGTGGGCAGTAGCGGAGCAACCAAAGTATAAATAAAAAGATAGATTTAACTATAGTAAGTTGTTTTATAAATATTTATTCTGCCAAACTTAGAAAAAATCTGACATAAAGTACTTGGTAAGTAATTATTATTATATGTTTTAACTTGCTATAACTCTGCTTTATAAATTTTATAAAGTAAAGTTACTTCCGTATTTTATAAATCACCATTACTGTGGAACTGGTGGTCAGTTAGAAAATTTTACTACTAACAGAGATATAAAAGTGGGCAGTAGGTATAAAAAGGTTGAGCACCCCTGGTATAGACCATAAAAAATAGGTCTTCTTTTATCTATAAAATTCTTTATATTGTTCTTAACATATTCAGAATTTCTCATAATCTGAGTCAAAAAAGACTATATCTGTTCAAAGAAAAAGAATTCGTGATTTTTGTATATATCCACAATATTCCAGCCAGCCATATTATGTTGGATGAATAGAGAAGAATCAGAAACCCACAATGTACAAACAGATGAGACAGTAACAAGCTCTCCCCTTTATGTAGAAGTGTTCCTTCTCCCACCCACTATCCCTGATAATCACTTAGTTGAAATTCTTTCTAAAATACTAATTTTTTATCTGACGTTGGAAAAATAGCATTAAATATTTTCTAAGGCATTTTTTTTTTTACTTTTAAATTATAAGGTAAAATAAGAATTAAATTTTGTCTAGCTGGATTTTTTGTTAATGAAATCAATGACAAATTTTTAACACTTTTGATATCTGATCAGCTCAGGGTCAAACTGCTAAAGATGATATGCACAAAATGTGATTTTTATATATCCTACTATCAGCATATAGGGAGAGTGACTAAATAAAGCAAGAGCACTAAATTTCACTTTTCTACTAACTGTAAGTTAATGAGGAGCTGCTTTCTACATCTTGAAAATGGAAACATGTTTCTAACCTTTGGCTGTTCTCAAAATGTCAGTCATTCTGACCAACAGAAGCAGGCCATTACTCAGGTATTTGGGCTTGGAAAATATCCCAGATCCATTTATGCCTCGGCAGTCACTGTGTAGAGGCATTCTTGCTCACCACCTAACTCCTGATAGAAGAGATTACTGAGAACTTCTTTGCTCAAGTAAATTCTTATTTACAAGATGATGGATTTTCTGCAACAAGCAAACAACGTAGAGAAGACACACACACAAAAAGGCATACTCAATATTTAGTAGAGACCCGGAAGAGCCATATGAGAGTACCTGAGATTAAAGGTGAGGGTGGAAAAGTGAACAATTTCTGAATAATTCTGGATCCCTACTTATAAAAAATCATATTAAATTTGCTTTTCAGATGGTCTCCGGTATAGAAAAAGTGTGTTCGCACTACTGGGCAGCAGCTTGGTGAATTTTGCAACTTAGAGAAAGTGACTCCTGTTTATTTTTCTGGGTAGGCATTCTTTAGTGTGTGTGGCATAATAAAAATCCTGTTTGAATATCATTTTGAAA
The DNA here is from genome assembly GCF_036850765.1 of Saccopteryx bilineata. Classification (NCBI taxonomy): domain Eukaryota; kingdom Metazoa; phylum Chordata; class Mammalia; order Chiroptera; family Emballonuridae; genus Saccopteryx; species Saccopteryx bilineata. The sequence continues at coordinate 150,400,662 of NC_089494.1, forward strand.
ATGTGTATATAAGTATAAAATGTAATCACATTGGTATGATGTACAATAGGTTTTGGCAAATGTTCTGTGAACTCTTATAAATAAGTGATTCTGTGCAGGTATAAATAAATCTGCTTCTACAGAAAAGTTCTCTATACATTTATTAAAGTTAAGTTCCCTGTTAGATTAAATTTCATGTTAGGAAGCTTTTCTTTTAACTCTGCAACTTGGTTAGATCTGTTCTCCTTTGCTTTTGAGAAGGCAACTTTTATTTATTTAAATGTCCTGCTCATGAAAAATATCACAGATATATACCATATGTGATACAATAGTAGTAACTTAGAAATCAAAAACAAAGAAACTAAAAAGAGATTAATCATTTAAACCATGACATATTTTCATATAAAGCAGTTGTCTGTTTATTAGATTTGTTCTACATCGTCTAAGAATTTCCATAATTAAACAGAAAGTCAATGAATATATTTCTATATAGTTGCATATGTTTAAAGTAATTCCTCATATTTAAATGGGGAAAATATTAGTTCCTTTGTATGTATTATATTATGAATTTATGGTTTATAAACATTTTGATTTAATATTAATTAAAATATATTATGTACATTTCATATATATTAATGTTTTAGAAATGTAATTGAGTTCTTATTTCAAATCTTTAAATGATTTCTGTCAGAGATCTCAACCTTAAAACTGCAGTTATTTTTTTTATCTTTCTTAGATTGAATTATACTATTTCACTACCTATTGAGGATGTTTATATTTCTTGTTTGAAAGTTGTGTTTTTATATTTCATGAAAAATATGGATCAGATATTTATATTTTTATGGGTTTAATTGTTTTTGTCTTCCTCCAGTGAGGTAATCTTTTCAAAGGTAAAACCTATGAAGCTGGTTATAGGTAAGATTTTTTTAAAAAAATAAACTACATTTTATTTTTATTTATTTATTTTTTTCTGTATTTTTCTGAAGCCAGAAACGGGGAGAGACAGTCAGACAGACTCCTGCATGCGACCGACCGGGATCCACCTAGCACGCCCACCAGGGGGCAACGCTCTGCCCACCAGGGTGCGATGCTCTGCCCCTCTGGGGCGTCGCTCTGTTGTGACCAGAGCCACTCTAGCGCCTGGGGCAGAGACCAAGGAGCCATCCCCAGCACCCGGCCATCTTTGCTCCAGTGGAGCTTCGGCCGCGGGAGGGGAAGAGAGAGACAGAGAGGAAGGAGAGGGGGAGGGGGTGGAGAAGCAGATGGGCGCTTCTCCTGTGTGCCCTGGCCGGGAATCGAACCCAGGACTTCTGCACACCAGGCCGATGCTCTACCACTGAGCCAACCAGCCAGGGCCATAGGTAAGATTTTTAATTTTTCTGAGACATTTCTCAGTGGGCACTAATGCTGGATATATTCCTTGCTGTGGAAATACAGCTGATTATTATTATCGTTATTATTATTTTTCAATAAAAATCTTAACCTCTTAAGCAAATAAAGCTAAGATTTACTTGTTGGGTGCTTACTAAGTAGCAGTTATTGTGCTAAGTATCTTATGTAGTCTATTTCATTCAATCCTAATACAAACTCTATTAGACTTTGGTTATATTCTTTTTAGTGATAAGGAAACCAACATGCTGAGATCTTAAATAATTCATCTGAGAAACAGTTAATGTATAGAAAAACAAACTTTAACTAGTCTATCTGACTCTGTAGTATAAAGTTAAATAAATAGTTCTATACAGAATGTCAATAAAGATGTCCCTGACTGCAGTTTTATGAGGAATTACTCTAACTACCTTAAATAATCACAAAAAATCTTTTAAATAAATATTTTGAGATTTGTAGAACAGCTGAAGGTAGAACAATGGATATGCTTCAACAAGAAGGAAGAATTTGCAAACAAACCGTTCCAAAATAGATACTTTAGTGATGATGAAATATTTTTCTTTTCGTTTTAGTTCCTAGAAAGAAGTGATTATTTAAATATTCTAAAATGTATTTTATTTAGCACATTTTGTAATTAGAGAAGTGAGGATAATTAAGTCTTTTGGGTAGTTGCATACATAGTTCATCCATACCTATTTACCCAAGCTAGTGAATGACTTAAGCTAATATACAGCTCACATTAAGCTCTGGTTGATGAATTTGCTTGTCTTTCTTGAAGGCATTATATATCACTAAAACTGAATAATTAAAATACTTCTGAAAATCACATCACAGAGTGACCCATTCTATCTAGTCCACTTGCCTCAGTTTAGCCCCTCTTCGATTTATCCTCCATACTGTTGTAAGCCAAAATTTCTAATGAACATTCATTCATGCTTTTGTTTTAAATCCTTTATTTGTTTCTAATTGGTTTTAGTATAAAGTTTAAATTTATAAGGAGTCCTTAATATTCTGGTTTCAGCACATTTTTCTAACCAAACTTCTCATTATATTCCACAAACTATGTAGTTCGACCTTTCTGTTTATTGTTTTAAATACCATGTTTCTGTATTGTTTCTTTGCTCAGAGTCAAGTTCTTTCCCATTGTGATTTTTAAAGATATACTTCAAGAATCACTTACTTTTGGAAGTTTTTTGCCTGAGTTCTTCTTTTGGGCATTTCCCCTGAACTTCCTTAACATTTTAAGTATACTTATAAAACAAATGTATCACACAATATTATAATTATTGTTTTACTTCTGCATCTCTTCTAGAATGTTCTGATATTTTTGAGGGTTGAAAACTGTCCTGATATTGAATGAATTATAAAAAATATTCTCAACATCATGATTTCTTAAATGTTTATATATTACATAAATGTCCAGTGACCACAAGAATAGAGTCCAGTGACTCTAATGAATTTAATGCATCTTTTAAAGCAATTCTGATTATTTCATTTTTTTTGCTTACCTTATACAATTTTATTTATTTCTTAGTGTTATCAACTATAGTTACCACGTTATGTTTCTCAGACCTTATTCATCTTATAGCTAAAAGTTTAATCCCTTTTACCAATCTCTCCCTGTTTCTTCCCAATTTTCACATATAACAATTGTTCAATAAATATTTGATAACTGTGTAGTAAATAATTTCATAGTCATAAACAAAAGAAGTAAAAATCAAATGAACTCCATGAAGGAATATAATTTAAATCTCTAAATTATTTGTCATTTGTTCCTATTAAAATATTTTTAACATGCACAAAAAAATTTGAACAGTATGTCAGTATGGAAGTCTACATGATTCTAAATTATATGAACTGAAAACAAGCATTAAATAGGAATAATTTTATTCAATCTGAGTTTTAACTGTAGTCACTCATTCTCTTTTCCTTTTCCAGGTAGTAATTCAAGTTTAATTTAAAGGCATAGTCCACACATTTACAAAGGGTCTCCTGCATGTAAAAGAACTTCAGAAACTGCTGCAAATAGCCTTCATATAAAATGCAGTGTTCCATATTTAATTATGAAATTCAGGGACGCTTTGCTCTTTCAGTAAATGCTGAATTTGGGGGAAGATACCTCAAAAATTTTAGTGGTTCATATGTAATTTATTTATTCCTCAGCATGATAGCAGCAAACAAGTTTTCAAGGGCTTCCTGAGTATAAAATCTGGCCCCCAAATCTCTAGCTGTATAATTTCATCAGCAGGAAGTGCCTTTTTGCAGACTGTACTGCTGGGGTGATAAAACCGCCGATTCCACTGCTGTCGATAAACTCCCTACATTAAAGTCTTCAACCTTCAACAATTTTCAATTCTAAGCAAAACCTAACAATTTTGTTTGCTGTTTGCTTCTCATTTACCCAGAGTAATATGCTGTCCTTTCCTACAGCGTATCAAGTTAGCTTAGCTCACGATGGTGAGAAAGGTTCCCAGGTTCATTTTTCAGAACACTAATCTCCTGACATTGACTGGATTGAAACTTTTCCCAAAAACTAATACTAAAGGTGCCTTTATATTTTTGTCCATGGTGGCAAGAAAAATTCAGATTGAAGGCTAACAGAGTTGAACTCTCCCTCTACTCTGTGGATTTTCAGAAAAGCTACTCTATCAAGCTCTGGTAGGACTTTGAGAACAAAAGATTAAAAAGCGGCAGAGAGAAGCACCCTAAGCTTTTATTGTTTGGTGTATTTTGATGATAAGAGATCTACAAGATAGCGGCCTGACCTGTGGTGGCGCAGTGATAGTCATCGACCTGGAAATGCTGAGGTCGCCGGTTTGAAACCCTGGGCTTGCCTGGTCAAGGCACGGATGGGAGTTGATGCTTCCTGCTCCTCCCCCCTTCTCTCTATCTCTGTCTCTCTCTCCTCTCCTTCTCTGTCTCTCTTTCTCCTCTCTAAAAACAAACAAACAAACAAACAAATAAATAAAGAGATCTACAAGATAGACCCAGGCTTTGATGAAAAACATTGAATAATTTTGTGTTAACTGTTTTTTTCTCCCCAAAGTAGAAGTGACCAGAGTGTTATTGCTAAATAAATAAAGGTATAAGTCAATCAATGGCTTCCAGTGCAGTTCTGCTGTCTATGCTAGAAACCGTGGTCTATCCATAGGGAATCCAAATGGGCCGGTTAACTAAGTGGTCAATGATCACAGGAGAGTTGTGGGAAGGTGGTGTTACTATCAAGTGGGATCTGAACTGGCATGGAGTAGAAAGTTTTGAGTTTGACCTCAGGAATCAGATTCAGCTGCCAGCAGACTCCAGAGCCACAAAAGGGCAAATGCAATGATAAACTGAGATCAGAGTGCTATACTTCAGATATGTCAGGAACCCAGTACGAGTTTGATGGGGTAAGGAAGAGATCTGTATATATTTACTTCTACTTATTAATAGGCATTTCTGTAGAGTAAGACAGTACAAAAATATTTTCAGACAGGTTAGGACAGCAGTTTGTTTAGCTTATTTGGGTCAGAGTATCCTCTGAATACAAAATTTGGCATGGGTGAGTATTTTGAGGGTAGTGGTGCTGGTGGTGAAAATGTCTATGAATTTTGTCCAAGTTTCAATGTCACAGGCTAATATAAACCATGTCACAGGCAGATAATCCTGCCATAGACTATAAAATGGGTCTGGGGTGGTTATAATTGCATATTTACAAGATGGAGCCATTTTCCTCTCTCTTCAAGCTGAAGGCTATGTTGGAGCGGAGAATGTGGAAAAGTGCATTTGGAACAGCATGCTAAGTTTTTTACTTAAGTTTCAAGAAGCATGCTTTAAATATCAGAGACATGTCAGGTCCCAGTATTACTTCAGATTGGAAATGGCTCATCAGCTTAGTCATATGCTTAGATACTGGTAGTAGCATATTTGAATTCAAAGCATATTCGAGTAGACTTTCTTACAATATTTCTGCAAAAGTTCCTTTATGGGAAGTTTGGTTCTTCCCATGACAACTGAGGTAGGTGCAGTGAAGTCAGCAGCGAGCTTGGTGCAGTTGTCAATAGTGCCTGATCTTTTCCCTCCTTGGCTTGGTGACTGACACAGACATCATGGCCTTTTGCACACAGAAGTCACTTCAGTCAGAACCCAAGCAATTTACTAGAGCTTTCTCATTCTTGTTGACCATATTTTATTTTTACTGTTTCACAATTCCTTAAAGCACTCAAACATCATCATGGTACTGAGAGGAAGGTGCATGCAAGGATGGAAACAGTATTTTAGTCCATTATATAGTGAGGAAAAAATGACCAGTGTTGAAAAGTAAAACTTTAGGGATCATTGTTTTATTCCAAAAAGCAATTAACAGTTAAATAGAGTGAGTCCAAGCAACCTTTTATGTATTTCCTCTTATGACTGAAAATCTTCTTAAATTTAATTTCTTTATTAAATACAGCTAAGAATAGCCAAATCCTTCCAATTTTTTTAGTAAAAAGAGAAAATAATGTGTTAACATTCATGTCTTCAGAGAAAGTCTTTAAGTGAATTTACAAAGACATTCTCCTTTCTCTTAATTTACTGTATAAATGCAGTGATAAAGGAAAATTCCAAAGAAATAAAAATTATTATTATTTCACTACTCAAGCATATACATTATTTTTCTTGTTTTCATATCCCCTATAGTTCTTTGCAAATACATGAAACTTACTACAGTGACTTATATATATATATATAAGCTCATGCCCTTCCTGTACATTTTTCCCCTCATCTCTACTGAAATCTGTTTTTGCAAAGTCAGCTAAAAGTTCATTCTATTCCACCTCAACTCCTGTAACTTTCATAGCATTGACTCAATGGCTCTTTCAGCAATTTACCACATAATCCTTAGACTTGCTTTCATTCGTTTAGCCATCTTACATTACTATTAGATAGTAGACAAATAAATACCAGAAAGCAGGGCAATTTTAGTATGTGTGGTCTCTCAGGGAAAAGTAAGATTTAGTTTTATTTTTCATGATAGAATAAAAAACATCTAGGTCCAGAGTATGAAGTTATTGCTTCAAGAAAATGTTACAGAATGTAATATACCCCATTCCCATTTTGGAGGCTAAATTCTGAAATTTCTTCAAAAACATTAATTTCTTCTTGAAAATCTACAATAATTGCCTAAAGATAAGTTGTATTAAATACTTCTCTCTCTCTCTCTCTCTCTCTCTCTCTCTCTCTCTCTCTCTCTCTCTCTTTCTGTCACACACACACACACACAGAACTATATGTCATAGTAAAGTAGGACTAATCACAAACTCATAATATTTGTTTGCTTTATTCTAAAAAAAAATAATTGTAACAAAACCCATGAGATATAAAAATAAAAAGTGCAGTTTTCACTAGATAGCCCCAGCAATAGTACTATCTGTTAATCTTCTAGACAAGGGATACAACAGGGAGTGAGACTGACAAGTTTTTTCTCTTGTGGACAATAAACAAGAAGGCAGAGAAACAAATTCTTCATTCCACAGACAAAGAAATGGAAGTTGGAGATGTTGGGTGACTTTTATGAAATAAAAACCATAATATGTGATAGAGGTGAAAGAAGTCAAATGCTATGATTACATATCACTGTTAGTGTGTTTGTTTTTTCTAAACAATTCTCTTTGAGTCATGGACACATGGTTTTCTTAATAATTGGGACTCTAAATAAACAGTGAGTTCATATATATATATAATTATATGGCTATGTTAATTTTTAAAAGCATAAGAATAGATTTAAATTTTTTACATTCTTTTATATAAAAATCAGTATAAAATTTTAGGGAAGATTTAAATTAGATATAAGGCAGATTATTTGAGGGAGAAATTGGAGTACTGCTCAGAGAAGCAGCTGAATTCTTTAAAGTAAACATGATTTTAAAATACCACTTTGAATTAGTTTAAATATTTGTGTAGTAAAGATGGCCAATGAAGAAGATTTTTAAAAAAACACTGAAAGGCTCTTTCTGAGTGGATAAATTTAATCATGAATATTCATATTAAACCATTTTATTAAAATATAGGTAACAACTTTGTCTACTTTTTCACTAAGGTGCTGTTGTGTCATTGAAACTAGTGTAAAGCAATAATTTTTCAGATATATTTATAATGAAAGGTTGAGTTCTTAAATTCCATATGGTAAAGCATGCAAATAGAAGTGATGTTTTATGTCTTTAAGGCCAGGGTAAAACAAAGAATTCATAGCAATTATTTCAAAATATACAAAATGTAAGTATGAAAAGCCTTAGGAGCACCATCAGAGAATTTTACAATTCATCAAATGAAAATCATAATTTGACTTTTAGGCAGTCAGTTGCCCTTGCATTTTTTCAAGTTCAGTTATTGTTGAGCTTACTCAGTTATCTCCTTTTGCCAAGTACAGACAGCAAAATTTAAAGCCACAGCATATAGAAAAATAGATTTGAAGCTTAGCTTGGGTCACTTTGGATATTTCCAGAAAAATAAATGCAAACTTTATTTTAGTTGATGGGCCAGGGGAGGCATGCATAAAAGATAAGTGAATGCATTTTCATGACAACTATAATAGGCTGGCACAGAAACAGTTTTTTGGATTTCAGAAGTCAGAAAGAGATGTAACTATGCCCCTTCTTTAAAAAGAAAGGGAAAAATGAAGAAAGAATAAATTTTTTTGGAGTTCAAAAGGATGAACATCTAGAAAAATTAATGTAACTGTGTTGTTTTCCCTAGGAATCACTTTGAGGCTAGAGTGGCAGTTTTGACAAAGTTGGCTGAAATTAAAATGGTCTTTGTCTAGTTAGGATTCTCTTAATACTAGACACATTTGTTTACACTACCTTGGCTTTCATGTAAGGTTGTTGAGAAAGAACAGAAGAGCAGACAGATAAACTTGGAACGTCTTTCCAATTTTTGGATAAAATTTCACTAAATGCAGTTATGGCACAGTGCTGTGGATAGGATGGTAAATTCAAAATATGTTTATATAACATGGCTGCATGCCTTAGAAATCTTTTAAATTCTTTCCTGAGAGCTTCAGTCATTCAATATTCACTCATCCAAAACTCTTTACATTCTCAAATATCTCTCATTTGTAAAAGCCAAGCATTGAAATGAAGGAGAAAATAAAATAGATGTAAGTATTTCAAAGTTCTTATTTTCTTCTCAACTCTTAAAGATTAATGTAAAGAGATAATTAACATAATAGTCTGATAGTCTAAAATACAAAGCTTTTAATATCATTTTATCATACAAAACCACAGATTTTGATTGGCACCTTGGGAATTATAAATTTTTTTCTTTTCTTTTTTTTAACAGTAAAAGAGACTTTCACTTCATCTGTGTTTTGCCATTGAAGAAATTAAGACTCATAGCCCTCAGGTTATTTAATTTATCCTCAATCAGGTAGAATAAGAATCTAGTCATTGTTATTTCAAATTCGGTGCTCTTTGTACTACATAATGCTATTCCTCTGCTCAATTTGAGTCACAAATATAAACATTTCTTGTTACCAAGATGTTCAACAAGCAATGTAAAATGAGTTATATTCATCCTAGGTATTGGTTGCATTCTGAAAATCATTCAGTTGATAACAATTAGCAGTTTTAGATGAGTGGATGAGTACCATAGAGTGAGGATTGAAGCTAATTAATGAGGAATTCTGGGAAGTCATGTTCTCCTTTTCCTGTTGGATGGTTAGACATGAAACCTTGGGGCTGTCAAATGAACAACACCCTTGCATCAGTATTAAATTCACACACAAAGAAAATTAATTACAGGAAAGCTTTCTCAAACCCACTTTGTCAACTCTCTCAACAGGAAATTCTCACTTAGGCAGGAAAACTCAAGTACTGCTCTCTTAAAATAGTCTTGTTTTTATAAGCCTGCTTTCTCTCTCTCTCTCTTTCTCTCTCTCCTTGTTTCTGAAGGAGAAATGAGTGTATAGAAGTTTTAATTTTATTTTTAGGTTACAGAAAAACAAACACATCTGTCTTAAAGATTAAGTTTTAGTGAAAAAAGCCAGATATTGAGCAAATTCCTATTAGACTATCATCAAACAGTGTCCCTACTAACACAAATTATAAGAATGTGAAATGTTTTGTAAAATACTCACTCACGCTCATGTGGTCGCTGGGCCCTGGGAAGAGTAATTTTTTTAATGGCTAACAAAGGAGTAACTATGTCCCACCTAAGTGTGGGGAAACATAATGATTAGCTAAAGTCATCTTGGCTCACCTACCTTTTATGTGAAAGTTTCCATTATAACAAAAATTCATTTAACTTTCCCTTTTCAGATAAATACATTGAGACATTTTATTCTTAACCTTCAACTACTTTCTAGTTTGAATAAAAACAGATTATGAAGATTGAAGATATCCTAAATTTGGTAGCTTTGATAACCTTGGAAAGAGAATCTGTGGCAGTAATTTTCAAGTCTCTTGTTTAATATCTTAATGATTTTCTGGGGATAATTACCCCAGGAAACTCTGTGATTACTCAATGATATATTTTATATTAAACAGATTATCCAGCTGTCCAAAGTTATCATTCTGTTTTTGTTCACTTATTAATAAAAGTAAAGGTATTGATCATGGACACATTAGGTTCTGACTGAAAAAATATGTCATTGTACATTACTGTCACACTTCAAAACCCACCACCCACTCAGTATTTTGAGATATCTGATATATGGAAAGGTATCCTACTGGAAAATCTTCATGAGTCTTAAGGTCTTAGCAAAATAGTAGTGGCAATGCATGGACTTGATTGAACATAAATTACATGTTTATTAATATTTTAAAGTTGTTTCAGATAGTAAATTTTGATTTGAGTTGAGATTAATATTGTTAAATTAGTGAATCACAATGAATTTTCAACTGTTGATCCCCCCAAAAACAATTTAAATTTTGGAAACAACTCTTGCTTATACCTACAATACTATCTAATAACTATGTTAACAAAGATATAACTAATAAGATAAAAATGAATAAAAAATCTAAATGTATATTTATAAATTTTGTAGGTAAAATTTTAAGGTCATTCATCAATCATGTTAACAAAATAATAGAAGCTGTATAACTCATAAAGCAAACTAATAGATGTTGTATAACTTATACAACAATTAATTTACATTCTAGTTTTACACTTGAATAAAGTAAATTAAAAACTAAAAACTAGACAAAGAAGATATTTTTCATATATGCATTTGTTTTTTATCATCAACAATAATTTACCAAACATTTAATTACAAAATCTATAGAAGCATAATAAATAGGATATAAAAATTAACCTTGAGAAGGAGCAATGTGAAAGAAAGTAATTAAACAAGGTTTTAAAAGGTATGATGAGTTCCATTTTCCAGAATATGTCTTACTGATGTTCAGAGAAATATCTTCTAGCATAGTACATATATAAATTAAAGATAAATATATAAAACAACTTTTTTTAATAGCATGATGAAATAAAGGAAGTAGAAAGTAATTAGAGATAATAGAAAGATGAAGTAGTGTTGGTTTTGGTTTTAAAAGATGTACCAATTTCTGGTAAGCTTGGAGTTGAGTTTTAATGGGGCATATATATGGATGACAGGAGATCTAGTCATTCTGTATTGGAAGCATCCCAAAAGGCCCAGCAGAAGGAAGCACAGAGTCTCTCCAGTAAAATTTATTTAAAACTATGTCTAAATTACTTATGCTGCTAAATTCTAAAAAAATTATCTCCTATTGGAAAAATATTAACTTAACACATGAAAATAAGAATTTATGAGAGTCAATAAGATGAACAATCTTAGCTATCAAATATGCAAATATTTAGATATTAAAATGAAATATTGAATACAAAATAATTTTGTTTAGCTTATTAAATAAATGAAAGATTTGAAAATGAAACATAAACAAGAGACCAAAACATTTTCCAAATAGATTTAAAAGTATAAATTGAAGATATAAATATAAAAAATGTAGTAAATAAAAATTTAAAAATTGAATAATTGTCTGGAACATGGCATACTTTCATGGACCAAGCTTGCTCCTGAAAATAAAATTATAAATAAAAATATTTTTTAAATCTTAAGATTTATGTAGTAAGAAAATAGTGGGTCAAAAGAGAGTACAGAGAAATAAATAAGGCATTCAAGACACCTTACCCTTTAAATCATTAGATAATTTTGGAAAAAATAGACTTAATTTTGGATGGACCTTATAGGTAAGAAAAAAAATAAGTTAAAGCCTAGAACTAGTAAATAAATTCTTGTCATATTAAGCTGAAACTCCCATATAGCTACAAATTTAGAGAACAGATGAATTAGAAATAACTCTTCCAATTTCAGTAGTCACAAGAAAAGCTGCTTTTGCATTGAACATAACAGTAAAAAATAATGCTTTCTAAGACATGTGAGCATTTTCAATTCACATTTGCAGATCCTGAATGGTCCAAAAAATTACAGTTATAAATTTAGTTTAAATTGTTCTCTCACTAGTAAAGTGACCCAAGGAAATGAAAGTCATCTATAGGAGAAGGCATTCACTTTCATTGTAGGTCTCATAGAAACACCTCAAATAATTTTCAGACAATGAGAACACATAGTTAATAAATAATAATTATACAAGAAAATTTGAAACCATGGCAATGAATCATTAAGGAAGTGAAACAAGAAAGAGAGTTTAAATGGACCTGTAAAGATGTCAAATGTTGGCAATATCAAATGCGAATTTCAAAGCAACTATGTCTGAAAAAAAAAACAAGAAACTATAAAGTGACTTAGTATTTTTGAAAAATAACCAAATAGATTTTCCAGAAATAAAAATATAATAAATAGAACTAACATCTCAACAGATGGAATTAATCTTTTATTTATCATAGTCAAAGATAGAATTAATGAATTTGAAAATATGTAATAAGGTATTATTTAAATGTAGTATGGAGAGACAAAAATATGTTAAAATAATGAGAAATTATGAGATATGAAGGGTAATAATAACGTTTTTATAATTTATTTAATTGGAGTCCTATAAGGAGAGCAGAGAGGAACCAAGAAAGAGAATTTGATTTCAGAGATAATGGCTAAGAATTTTTCAGATGAGAGCAGTGGTGGGATTCAAATAATTTAACAACTGGTTCTCTGCTCTAATGACCTCTTTAAGTATAAAAAATGATATACCAAAAGGTAGTTTATTATTTCATGCATTTAATACTTAAATAAGAACAATAAAAGAGATACACAAAAGTAGATTATGTACCCTGGCTGGTTGGCTCAGTGGTAGAGCATCGGCCTGGCATGTAGAAGTATCGGGTTCAATTCTTGGCCAGGGCACACAGGAGAAGTGCCCATATACTTCTCCACCCTTCTCCCACTCCTTTCTCTCTATCTCTCTCTTCCCTTCCCTCAGACAAGGCTCCATTGGAGCAAAGTTGGCCTGGGTGCTGAGGACAGCTCCATGGCCTTCGCCTCAGGTGCTAGAATGGCTCTGGCTGAAGTGGAGCAATGCACCAGATGGGCAGAGCATCACCCCCTGGTAGGCATGCCAGGTGGACCCCGGTCGGGCACATGCAGGAGTCTGTCTGACTGCCTCCCTGCTTCTAACTTTGGAAAAATACAACCCCTCCCCCAAAAAACTAGGTTATGTATAAGAGTTTTAAAATAGTAATAAAAATACTAAATACTACTTGACACACAAAAAAACAATAAAACTCTTTTTAAGATATTTCCATATTGCTTCTTGATTGGCATCCTCATTTGCAATTTTTTTTTTTTCACCTATGGACAGAATGAAAATTACTACAGGTTCTTATAATACCTGTTTTGTAGATAGATGTTAAAATAGAGTAAGGAATATAAATTTGTGATTTCCACATTGGGTGGCTGCCTGGGCATCCACCTAAGAGAGAACCTTTATTACAAGTGTCATTTTAACAACCAGTTTACCAAACTCAACAAAAAATTAAGTATTGATTTTGCTGAAAGGGTGTGAACCAGTTCAATCCCATTCCTGGATGAGAGGAACAAGTTACAGATTAAAGAAGTCAAATTCCATACATACATATATTAATATATGCATAGTTATATAAGCAAAAACATACATAAAATTTATACAGTTGAATAAATAAATGAAATTCTCATTTAGACGTAGCATAGTGAAATTTCACCCAGGGATAGGGAAGAGATTGCCTTTAGAGTATGGAAGTTAGAGAAACATCTTACTTTTCATAACAACAATAAAGCCAAAAGATTGTGGAACACTATCCTTGAAGCCCTAAAAGAAAATAAATTTAGCTTAGATTTTAATACCCAGCTAAACTATCTTTCAATAATAACAGTCAAGAAGGAAAGTGGAAGCTGCCAGATTTTATGAAACCTAGACATAAGAGTGGCACCGTATTATTTCCACTGCAAGCTATTGATCAAAGCAAGTCCCCCCCAAAATTTAGATTCTAGAATTGAAACAGATTCCACCTCTTAATGAAGCAGCAGCACTTGAAAACATGTAAGGACAGCATTAGTTATGGCTGTTTGGGGAGGCTATCTGCTACCATATAAAGAACTCCTCAGGGGCATTATGACAATTATACTAAAGAAAAAATTAGTAAAAACATGAATATAAAAATCTAGACCTAAGCCAAGTATCAATTCATGGTAGAGTGGTTAAACATTGTTTATATTGCATAAATAAAATACTATAGAATAATACAAAAAAATAACTAAAGCTACACTTAACAGCATGGATGAATTTTTAAAAAGGCCAGATATAAAGAATGCAAACTATTATGTGTCATTTAGTATTATATGCAGTTCAAAAACAACCTAATTAAACATTATATTGTCATTTGTATAAAATAAATGACAAAACTATATAAAATACAAAAGAAATTAATACAAATTGCAGAATAGAGTAGCAGAGAGAGGAATGTGAATATTGAATTTATTAATTTGTGTTGGGGGCACATAAATATTTACTTCATATTATATTATTTAAATTGCATATATGTTTTATGCACTTTATTTTATATAGCACATATTTTACAATAAAGGGAAAAATAAAAAAGTTATAAAACTACCAAGTTTGGAAAGACATGGGAAACAGAAACCCTCATACATTTCTGGTGACAGAAATTGGTTTTGTCACATTTCAGAAACATTTGTCTATATTTAGTATAGTTGACCCTGAAAAATTGACTCTGATTCTGAAATTTTGCAGAAAGTCTCTTACTAAGGTACAAAAGGAGATATGTACAAATACTATTAATTGCAGCATTGTTTATAATATCATACTGAAATCTCAATTAGGAGGAAAATGGGTTTTGAAATTAGCATAATCACACAGTTGTGTATTATAGTTAAAATTATTGGACTGGAATTCAATATAGATAACTTGGGGAAACAAAATTTAGATAATAAAAAATTCCAGAGGGATATAATGTTTATAATATTATTTAAGTACTTTTAAAAACATATAAAGTAGTTCTATATATTGCTTATAGGTAAGTATGAATTAAACATTAAAAAAATACACACTGACTTTATAATAATGGTTCTCTCTTTGAAAACCCCTATTTCACAGAGCTCATATTATATTTTACAGGTTTTCAGTGTTTTTCTTTTCATGTCAGTGATATTTAAAGGAGAATAGCTGTAAAATTCAGAGCTGAAGTCTTATGAGGACACAGGTAAAAGAAGAGCTAGGGAAAAGTGTTTATAAGATGTGAGAGATGGCGCAGACAGTAAAGCAAAGAGGTATATCTTCCAGAGTTGTGTCTGTCTTCCTGGATGCAAAAAGATGGAAAAGCAAGAAAAAAAGAGAAAACTTGTTTGCCAACTACATCTATATTCTTTGACAAGGTTACTAAAATACTATAAAGTTTTTAATATGTTTGCATGTTTTATTCTTTTTAAAGCACTTTAATATAGCATAGATAGATAGATAGATAGATAGATAGATAGATAGATAGATAGATAGATGGGTTGGCAGAATTGACCATCCCTTGATTAAGAATTTATCTTCTGAGAGAATTCCAAGATGGCCACAGAGTAGGCAGATGTTTCAACTGTCAGGTTTTAGGACCAAATTCAATTACAACTAAATTTAAGAGCAATCATCTTGAAAGCAAACATAGAACTAAATGAAGAGGATGCCATAACCAAGGAGTCACAGAAAAAGCCAGACCAAGATTGGTAGAAAAGTTGGAGACATGAACCAGGCTGCCCTGTTCCCAGGAGCAAGTGGGGGCAGAGGGTTCAGAGAGATTCTTGCTGTGGGGAAGTTTTCCCTGGGATTGAGGGTCCTAAGCCCTAGGCCCACATAGCATTTGGAGGCACGAAGAGGTGAGGTTTCTGTTTGCAAGAAGAGAAACAGGAGTTCTCAGACACCCAGGCTCCATCTTAAAAGGTCCATGCAGAAAATCTCATTTATAGCCACTTATCTGGGGCTCCAGTAGAGGACTAGAGTTGCATGATCAGAGTGTGAAGTTGGTGGCCCAAAGAAAGACATGGTGGGGGACAGCTACCAAAAACCCTGTACTGAGTTATTCTCCAGTGCTGCACTCACCATCATTCTGGGTGGAGCAGTGCCCTCTGTATAACATCAGCCTGGGGAAAGTGACTACCCCACCCTATGAAAACTGGGCTGTTCTGAGAGGTAAGCCAGGAAACAAGGGATGCATCAGTGACTCAATTTTCTGGCATTAAGGCCAGAACTTTCCCCTGTGCTTTCCCAAATATATGACTGGTGCTTTGGCCTCACAGGAGATTTAGTAGAAACTGTCTGGACTGTGGGCAGAGCACATCTCTGGGTGTCAGAGGCCACACCAGCTGGCCTTCTAGTGGCCACACCCTACTGAGGACTGTGAAAAAAGTCAGGACAGACTGACATCTGGATCCAAGGGATGGGAATCACACCTACCACCCTTCCTAATCCCTGAATTGTCACAGGCTCTAGACTCTACCAGTGATTTTATTTCTGTGGCCTAGCCCAACAAACAGCCAGAAGACAGAGGCAGCAGGAGGCACCTCTCAGGGAAACTTGGGCCTTTTTCTGACTCTACTCCAGGCCCAGTGTGGTAAAAAGCCAACCCAGGTGTGTGGCTTAGTACTTCCATGTGCACCTAGGCCCAGCAGAGGCAGCCACAAACTCGGGTTTTCTTGTAGCTCCATGAAGGCTGCTGAGGGCCAGTTATGGGCAGTGTCTTGCACTGGTCTGCTCTGGGTACCCTCCAGGGAAGCCTTGGGCCAGCATTTCAGTGGCCATCTGTAGAAAGTATCAGTTCAGGACCAAACAACCCTTGCTTGAAGCATGACCTAAGGGCAGGTTTGTTGGACACTGGACCCAGCTGAGATGAGTTCTGCTTTCTGTGGTCAGAACCTGCACCATGCCTTGTGTCCACATTGGACAGGGTAGAGCTTCACAGTCAGTCAGCCTGGGTCTTGAATATCCTGCCCCACTGAGCTAGGCTCCACAGGGGGAGGGAGAGAGGTTTGGAGCACAGATATTTAAGGTGTGGGTCTCCTGGAGCTTATTGGTGGAACAGATCAAGAAGCTTAGCCACTTTTAGGGGGCACATAGTCAGCTCCAGGGGAGGACTCTCTTGGTCTTCCCCCCTGAGACCAGAGACTCTTCAGAAGAAAGAATTTCTTCAGAGGGGATTGCCAACCCCAATAATCTGAACCTGCTTCTCAACTGGCTGGGGAAAAATAGAATTGTAGTATTGTGTAGCATTGTCTGAGAAATTAGTCTCTAGAGTAGGGGCTACTTTCTCCCTACTGAACCCTTGACCAAGAGACCCCTGAAATAGAGGGTGTCCCTAACATTATATTCCTAACCTCATCAGCCCTAACCCACCAAGCTTACAATCTGCAAAAGAGTTGGTGGAGTGAGGCCCATATAAGCCTGCAATAGAGTCCCTATGCAGAAGACTCTGTGGGACAACCAGGCAGCTGCAAGAGATGGATCAGTTGAAAAGTGGAGGCAAATCTTATGGAGCTTGGGGATTTTATAGAGCTGTTGTCAGCTCAAAGCAGGAGGAAGCTGGTCCTTATACACAGGTGGGCCCCTCTCACACTACTCAGGCACAGAAAACACAGACACAAACAGTGAACAAAGAAGTAGCTCCAGAAAGGTAGCCCAGGCAGGTTATAAATAACTACTGACACCAGCCCAAGAGGACCCAGAACCTATACAACCAGCAGTGTGGGTGGCAGACCACATCAACACTAGACTCAGCTATCTACACAAGCACACAAAAGAGGATTCCAGCATGCACCAGACACTGTGGAGAATAAATACTCTCAATAGGACAGAGTCTGCACAGTGTCTAATATATATGACCAAGATTGACCCTTGAAGCCAGCCAACATGAAGTGATAACCTCAACCAAGAAAGGGCCAATTGCATTTAATACTAACATATACCAGGAGGGTAAATACAAACCTCAAGAAGCATTTCTAGAGGAAGGAATTCAGGTGGCCTGGACATCAATACCACTCAGCCCATCTTCCTCATAAAGACCCCACAACAAATTTGAAAGTCAGAGCAGAGCTACCTAATGCACAGACCAAATGGGCAGACAAAAGAAATATGTCCTAGATGGATCAACAAGAGAAATCCCCAGAAAAAGAATTAAATACAATGGAAGTTCCCAAACTACCAGACCCAGAGCTTAAATAATGGTTATTAGGATGCTCAAAGATTTTAAAGAAAGAATAGATGATCACAATGAGGACTTAAGGAGATAGTAAGCATTAAAAAAGACATTGAAATTATTAAACAAGAACAAGTCAGAAATGACTAATACAATATCAGAAATGAAGACTGCACTAGAAGGAATCGACAGCAGGCTGATTAAAGCTGAGAATTGAATCAGTGATTTAGAGGACAAGATAAACATAAACACAGAAGCAGAACAGCAAAAAGAAATGAGGCTCAGAAAGGCTGAGAAAACTCTAAGAGACCTCTGTGACACCATGAAGAGAAACAACATCCACATCGCAAGGATTCATGGTGGAGACAAGAACAAACAAAGAATAGAGAACTTTTTAAAAGAAATAATGGATGAAAACTCCCCTAAATTGATGAAGAAAAAAGTCACACATGTTCAAGAAGCACAGAGACTCCTATTAATGATGAATGCAAAGAGGCCTACACCAAGACACATCATAATTAAACTGCAAAGTTAAAAGACAAAGAAAGAATACTAAAATCTGCAAGAGAAAAGCAGTTAATTATCTACAGAGGAGCTACCAAAGGGGTGACATCTGACTTCTCAAAAGAAACACTTCAAGCCAGAAGATTTGGCAAGAAATATTCAAAGTGATGCAAAACAAGAAGCTGCAACCAAGACAACTCTATTCAGCAAAGCTATCATTTAAAATTGAAGGAGAAATAAAAAGCATCTAGACCAAAAAAAAAAAAAAAAAAAAAAAGATCAAAGAGCTTATTACAACCAAACTAGTACTGCAAGAAATGTTAAAGGGCCTGCTATAAAAAAGCAAAGGACAAAAGAAATTGAGAGAAATAGGATTATAGATTTAAAGAGTAGAATGGCAATAAATAAGCACATATCAATAATAACCTTAGGTGTAAATGGATTAAATGAAGAAATAAAAGGTTTCCAAATTGAAAAAGAAGTAAACTGTAATTATTTGCTGATGACATGATACTGTACATAAAAAACCCTAGCCTAATCAGGCAGTGGCACAATGGATAGAGTGTTGGACTGGGATGTGAAAGACCCAGGTTCAAAACCTCAAGGTTACTAGCTTGAGCATAGGCACATCAGTTTGAGCATGGAGTCTCTGGCTTGAGCTTAGAACCCTGGAAATGATTCCATGGTCACTGTCTTGAGTCCAAAGGTCACTGGCTTGATGCCCAAGGTCTCTGGCTTGAGTCCAAGGTTGCTGGCTTGAGCAAGAGGTCAATTTCTCTGCTGCAGCTCCCCAGTCAAGGCACATATAAGAAAGCAATCACTGAGCAACAAGAAATTGATGCTTCTCATCTCTCTCCCTTCCTGTCTGTCCCTTTCTGTTCCTCTCTCTGTCTCTCTTTCTGTCTCTGTCACACACACACACACACACAAAACCCCTAAAGTTCTAGTCAAAAAAACTACTAGATCAGATAACTGAAATCAGCAAGGTAGCAGGTTATAAAATTAATAATCAGAAATCAGTGGCATTTTTATACACCAACAATAAACTGTTTGAAAAAGAAATTAAGAAAACAATCCTCTTTACTATTGCATTAAAAAAAATAAAGTACCTAGGAATAAATTTAGGCAAGGTGGTAAAAACTTGTACTTGAAAAATTATATAACATTGAAAAAAAAAGGAAAAAAAATCAAGGAAGATACAAACAAGTAGAAGCATATACTATGCTCATGGATAGGAAGAATAAATGTCATTAAAATGTCCATACTTCCCAAAGCAATCTATAGATTCAATGCAGTTCTTATTTAAATGCCAATGGCATACTTCACTAATCTAGAAAAAATATACCAAAATTTTATATGGAACCAAAAAAGAACACGAATAGCCTCAGCAATCTTGAAAAAAAAGACTAAAGTGGGAGGTATCATAGTTCCTGATATCAAGTTATACTACAAGGCTATTATAATCAAAACAGCCGGGTACTGGCATAAGAATGGGCATACGGATCCATAGAACAGAACAGACAATCTAGAAATAAAACCCATGCCATTACAGTCAATTAAATTTGACAAAAGAGGCAAAAAGATACAATTAAATAAAGGCAGTCTCTTTAATAAATGGTGTTGGAAAAATTGGACAGGTACATGCAAAAAAATGAAACTAGACTACTAACAACATTCACAAATATAGACTCAAAATGGATAAAATACTTAAATATAAGCCACGAAACTATAAAAATCTTGAAATAAAATATAAGCAGTAGACTCTCCAACATCTCATAGCAATATTTTTGCTGGTATATCTCCACAAGCAAGTGAAATAAAGGGAAAAATAAACAAATGGAACTGTATCAAACTAAAAAGCTTTCGCACAGCAAAAGAAAACATTAAGAATATAAAAGATAACCTACTCAATGAGAGAACATATTCATTAATATGTCTGGTAAGAGGCTAATAACCAAAATGTATAATGAACTTCTAAAACTCAACATCAAGGAGGTGAATAATCAAATTAAAAAGTGGACAAAAGACCTCAATAGACACTTCTCTAAAGACACACAGATGGCCAATAGGCATATGAAAAAATGTTCAATGTTACTAATCATCAGAAAAATGCAAATTAAAACTGCAATGAGATACCACTTCACACCTGTCAGATGGTCCTCATTAACAAATCAACAGATAACAAATGTTGGCGAGGGTGTGGAGAAAAGGGAACCTTATTGCACTGTTGATGGGAATGCAGACTTGTGCAGCCACTGTGGAAAACAGTAAGCTGTTTTCTCATAAAATTGAAAAATAAAACTGTCTTATGACCAAGCTATCTCACTTTTAGGAACATATCCTAAGAATACCAAAACAATGATTCAAAAGAAGATATGCATTCCCATGTTTATTGCAGCATTGTTTACAATAGCTAACATCTGGAAACTGCCCAAGTGTCCCTCAATGGATGAGTGGATTAAAAAGCTGTGGTACATATACACAATGAAATACCACGCGGCCGCCCTGGCCGGTTGGCTCAGCGGTAGAGCGTCGGCCTAGCGTGCGGAGGACCCGGGTTCGATTCCCGGCCAGGGCACATAGGAGAAGCGCCCATTTGCTTCTCCACCCCTCCTCCGCGCTTTCCTCTCTGTCTCTCTCTTCCCCTCCCGCAGCCGAGGCTCCATTGGAGCAAAGATGGCCCGGGCGCTGGGCATGGCTCTGTGGCCTCTGCCTCAGGCGCTAGAGTAGCTCTGGTCGCAATATGGCGACGCCCAGGATGGGCAGAGCATCGCCCCCTGGGGGGCAGAGCACCGCCCCTGGTGGGCGTGCCGGGTGGATCCCGGTCGGGCGCATGCGGGAGTCTGTCTGACTGTCTCTCCCTGTTTCCAGCTTCAGAAAAATGAAAAAAAAAAAAAAAAAAAAAGAAATACCACGCGGCCCTAAAAAAAGAAGGAAACCTTACCTTTGGTGATGACTTGGATAGACCTGGAGATTATTATGCTAAGTGAAATAATTCAGCCAGAGAAATATAAATATCTTATGATCTAAATTCTGTGTGGAATCTAATGAACAAAACAAACTGAGGAACAAAATAGAAACAGAGGTAAGGTTACAGGAAATAGAAGGATAGTTGTCAGAGGGAAGAGGGATGAGGGGATGGAATCAAAGGTGAAGGTATTAACAAATTATATATACATAATATATAGTTACAGATAACAGGACAGCAAGTTCCCAATGGAAAGGACAGATGGATGTAGGGAAAGGGGGGCAAAAATTTGAAATGGGAATAGAAAGAGACAGTACATGGGCTATACGGGGCACAATCTGGGGGTTGAGGGTGTTATACTGAGTGGGACACATGAAGCCATGTTAACATAATAAATTAAAAAATAAAATACAAAGCAATTTAATGTATATTATTTACTATGTACACAAACTGCTTTTCTGATCTTACCTTTAGGAACCTGAAGACCCTCAAAACTAATGACGGACTCAAGTTAACACAATCAGCCAGTGATATGGACTATAGTTCTGGGTAGAATTTTTTCTCACTTAGAATTGCAGCCTTTTTTTTTTTTTTTTTTTTTTTAATTTGGCAACCCTTATATCCCACTCTATTGACCTCTCTTCCAATTTAAAGAGACTATCACATACATTTTTATCTAACAGTTTATTTTTATGTTCAGGAAAACTTTGGATAGAAAGAAAATAGGGTCATGTATTTAATTGATATCAGAATGTAGAGGAGGAAGTTCATAAATCAACTTGACAGTAAATCTTCAGCAGTGTATCTTGGGAATGAGTAAAATACAGTTTACTCTGCTGGGACAATGAGGTCAATAAAGAATGATATGGTGGGGTTTGGGCAATGTTATGCTACACCTGCAAAGTAACAGACAAAAAAGCAGGAGATAGTTGATATGCATTATTCTAGGGCAAAGCCCACCCTACACACTCTTATTTGAAACCTAGGTGGCCTGAATAAATAAATCTCTTTTAACATGCAAGCCCTATCAATCTCTTGCAGGGATTAAGCATTTGGGCTTAGATGGTGGAAGTTTTGTATATTAATTATATTCACTGTGGTTTAATAAACCCTTTATAAGTACATAAGGTCATGGGGAGATAAATTCTTATAAATCCTAATGAGTTTAAGGTTAATTTGGGAGGTACAAAGTAGTATGGTATTTTAATTTTGTGAGGTACATATTCCCTACTCAATTATACAGTTGGGAATACCAAAGAGATTGTTTTGCAGAAGGCTTTGTAGAACAGATGTCAGTGTAGAAGTATTCAGAGGTGAAGAGGATGACTACCTTAAACTCAGAAATCTTTTAAAATATTCTGTTGTACATAGCTTGATTTTCAGAGTGGCTATTTCTGGTCTATGTAACTCAAGATAACCTCTTTTATTTGTTTTCATAAAAATATTAATTTAAGTGCTTATATGTCATTATAGAGTAACCACATTAATTAAAGTAGAACAGAAAAGAGCAGATTGTTTAGCTATATAGCCAAGTATATGTAGAGATTCAATAAATAGTAAAAACGGTATTTTAAATCAATAGGGATTAATAATTGTTGAAGCTGGGTGATGAGAACTCCAAGTTTATTCTCTCACCTTATCTTTAATATTTTGAAATTTCCTATCATAAAAAACAAACACATAAAATAAGTGAATAAACATTTTGGAGAAAGAATACATAGTTTAGTAAATGATGTTGCCCACTTGGAGAAAAGAATATTTGTTTATACTTCACACTATAGTCAAAAGTTAATTTCAGATGGATTAAACATATGCATGTAACTAATTCCTGATAAATTATAAATGTATGTTTAAAAGACTTAAGGAATAGAAGAAGATATAGGAGAACATATTGTATTCTTTTTATTTGGAAAAATCTTTCTAAGAAAAAAGTTAGAAGTTATAAAGAAAATGATTGGCAGTTTTAAATAAAAGGATGATAAACTTATGCACAACAAAATTAAGAGACAGGTTGCAACCTAGGCAAAAATATTTGCTGCGTATATGCCAAATAATGGCATTCATATTACATTAAAAAAAACTTCCACAAATTCAGTATGGCAAATACAGGTAACTTGTAGGAAAATGAGTAAAAGATGTAAACAGTTAAAAAAAACCACTAAAAATTGGCTTACTAAAATATTTTCAAACTTACTAATAAAATGCAAATTTAGACTAGTTTTTTACTCATCAGACTAACAACAGCAACAAAAAAAACAGAGATACTATTTATTGTTGATGAGGACAGGATTAAAAAGAAACTTTAATAGTGCTAGAAATATAATTTGGTTCAATATTTAAAATTTTTTCATTATTTATTTATGTAATTATTTATTATGTTTTAATATATTGAGGTGAAATTTGTAAATAAAATACAAATTTCAAGGGTACAACTCAATAAAACATCTGCATACTACATTGTGAGCTCACCATGCAAAGTCAGGTCTCTTTCTTCCCCTTAATCCCCCCTTTACTCACTTCCACTTCTCCTCCCCCTTTCTTCCCTCTGGCTATTACCAGAGGGAAATAGCTTGTTGGTGTTTATGTGTCACATATATATACATGCATATATTTTTTGCTTAATCCCTTCACATTTTTCCACTCACTCCCCAAAACTCCCTCCCCTGTGACAGCTGTCAATCTGTTCTATGTATCTATGCCTCTATTTTTATTTTGTGTGCTAAATTATTTTGTTGACCAAGAGAGCTCTGCTTACACTTCAGTGGTTCCTTTCTACTCACCTCTGGAGTCTAGTTCTACTCACTTTGATCATGAAGTTCTATGAAGAAATTTTCAAGGGGTGAGGATAAGGAATGAAAAAAATGGATGGAAATGGTGAGAAAATAATGAAGGAGGATTTTAGAAGTCTCAGCTGGTCTAAGATTTGCAACATAATTTTCCAATTAACAGTTAAATTCTAAAATTCAATATGCTGGATTCAGATCTCAACTCTTCTATATAAAGTGACATTTTGCAACTTGATCTTTTTAGGTCTTTTAATTTATCAAAAAGTGGAAATAAGAATAATATTTCTTTATAGAGATGTTGCAAAATATATTTTTTTTATTAAGTGAGAGGAGAGGAGGCAGATAGACAGACTCCCGCATGTGTCCCAAATGGGATCCAACCCACAAATCCCCTAAGGGTGATGCTCTGCCCATCTGCTCTATTGCTCAGCAATCAAGCTATTTTAAGTGCTTGAGGTGGAGGCCACAGAGCCATACTCAGTGCCCCGGGCCAACTCTCTCAAACCATGGAGTCATGGCTGCAGGAGAGGAAAGGGGAGAAAGAGTGGAGATGCAGATGGTCACTTCTCCTTTTTGCCCTGAATGAGAATCGAACTTAGAACATCCACATATTCGGTGATGCTGTACCACTGAGCCAATTATTCAGGTCTGAATGTTGCAAAAATTTAAGAGTATGTGCAGGTAGTAAATAGCAAAGTGACTGGTTCTTATCATCAAACAATCATTAGACTTTTATTTCTTTTTCTTTTCATTTTTTTTTAGGAACACAGAGAGAGAGAGAGAGAGAGAGAGAGAGAGAAACAGGGACAGACAGACAAGAAGAGAGAGAGATGGGAACCATCAATTCTTCATTGAGGTACCTTAGGTGTTCATTGATTGCTTTCTTATCTGTGCCTTGATGGCTCTAGCTGAGCCAGTGACCCCTTCCTCAAACCAGCGACCTTGAGCTTCAAGCCAGTGACTTTTAGGCTCAAGCCAGAGACCATGGGGTCATATCTATGGTCCCACACTCAAGATGACAACCTCACACTCAAACTGGTGAGCCCGCACTTAAGCCAACAATCTTGGGGCTTCAAATTTGGGTCCTCTGTGTCCCAGGCCTGTGCTCTATCCATTGTGTCACCACTTGGTCAACCAAATTTTATTTCTTTTTAATGAATGTTGTGTTATTGTGAGCCTGCTTTATGTGAGTGCCCACTCACTTCGTCACAAAATGACTCCTTTTCTTTCTTCGTCTACATTTGTGAAATACTCATAACCTATGAAGATACCCTAGCTGGTTATGTGAACAAATTTCATTCAGGGCGAGAATAATTTTAAGCTTAACCAAGACTAGTAATGTTAAAAATGATATTTAGAAAGCTCATAATCATTGCATTCATGTTTCTTGTCATCTAAAAAAATGTTTTATAGTCAACTGAAGAGAGGAGTGTGAACAAGTGGCAGCCCTATAACTCTGAAGCTCAATACTTTTGAGATCCAGCCTTATTGCCACAATGCTGACCTCACCCTAGCAGTACCATACCTGCAGTTTCCAAATGGAAAATTTCCATCATGAAATGTGCACGTTGCTTAAACTCAAGCGCTCTCTTGAAAAAACTCACATACTTAATTACATTTTGTCCACCACCAATTTTGAAAATATAATCTAGATGTTTTTCCTTTTTCTTTAGTTTTTCGTTTTCATATATCCATCTGAGCACTTTTCTAAATGGTTCATTATGGTTATAAAAGCTTGATGAGAGCATTTAATGAATCAAGAGTATTGCTATTTGAAGAAAGGAAATAATGAATATATAAATAAGTATTAACCATGATAAACTGCTGTGGACAGGGAACAGAGGATCCTCTGAAAGACTGAGAGACATACTGAGCAGGACTTTTGAGGGAGTTGTTCTGCTCGTGCTAGTGATATGTTCTTTTATTTTTTAAATTGGAGTTTATTCTTTCAATATAGATTGCCTGGATGGCAGATAAATGATTACATAATACTCTTTTCCCCTTGAATCTGCAATATTTGTTGTAATTCATTAAAATCAATAGAGTAAGGAGGAAAGGATGTTGCATGATTTCAGAGAATAGGTAAGAAGATGTCTGATGGCTTCTGCCTTGGCCTTTACATTATTTCCTCTCAGAAACTGGCTGCCACACTTTGAGAAATCCACGCCATAGAGAGAGGGCAGCTAAAAATTCATAGTTGCAGATGAGTGCCTGGTCAACAACTAGCATCAGCTGCCAGCCAGGTGAATATTTCATTTTGGTCATTTGGTATAACAGGGCATCTGTTTGAGAGACCCCAAGCTAAAACCACCCCCTAAATTATGAGCACTTCAGTATTTTTATTGATGTATAATATATATGCTAGATTTATTCATCTAAAATATACAATTCAACACATTTTAGTCAATCTGTAGAGTTGTGCAATCATCTCCACAATCTTATTCGATCATTTTCTTTATTTCATAAAGATCTCTCATGCTATGTGCAGCAGAACTCTGCTCCTACCTTCGGCCCAGGGTAATGACTAATCTACTTTTTGTCTCTATAAATTTGCATATTCTATGCATTCCATATGAATGAAATCATACAATATGTATGTAGTCTTTTGCCTTTGGCTTATTTCAGTTAGACTAATGTTTTTTAGATTCACCCATGTTGTAGCATGTAGTATTGGATCCATCCTCATCTAATCGTAACGCTTTAGGAGTCAAAACTAGGTTGTCCAAAGAATCAATTCTCCCTCAAAACTATAACAGAAATTTTTCATAAGTGTTCAACCTACCGACTTGCTCTACATATTTTTCACTTGTTAATTGTATCAGCTATTTCCTTAAGATAAATCAGTGTGTGTGTATGTGTGTGCACGTGCGCACAGGCATCCTATTTGTTTTGTTTCTCCAGAAAATTTTGACTGATACACTATTAAACATGATTTAGACTTTCAATATTTCTCTTTAGGAGATTGAAAACATTTATTTATATCATTAATTTTTAAAATATTTTTTCAAAAAATAGTGTTAAGATTTTTAAATAATTTTTCTGTGTCTGATGAGCTAATAGTGTGATTTTTGTCACTGAGTTTATTAATGTTGTATATAATACTAATTGAATTTTTTATGTGTTAAATCGATCTCCTATTCCTGGAGTAAATCCTACATAGCCATAGCGAAGAGTGCTTTATTTTGTTGCTTTATATTTGCTTAAGTTACTAATATTTTGTTGGTGGTTCTTTCTTTTTTTTGAATTTACTAAATTTTACTAAGAATGTATCTATATATATTAAAAGATAACTTTTTGTCATTTATTTATTTATTAAATTTAATGCAGTGACATTGATAAATCAGGGTACATATGTTGAGAGAAAATATCTCCAGATTATTTTGACATTTGATTGTGCTCTATATCCCTCCCCCAAAGTCAAATTGTCTTCTGTCACCTTCTATCTGGTTTTCTTTGTGCCCCTCCCCTCCCCTACCCCCTCTTTCCTTCCTTGCCCCATCCCCCCTCCCCCCACCCCCAGCTCCTTTGCCATCGCATCTTGTTCATGTCTCTGAGTCTCATTTTTACGTCCCATCTATGTATGGATTCATATAGTTCTTAGTTTTTTCTGATTTACTTATTTCACTCCGTATAATGTTATCAAGGTCCTTCCATGTTATTGTAAATGATCTGATGTCATCATTTCATATGGCTGAGTAGTATTCCATAGTATATATGTACCAAAGCTTTTTAATCCTCACTCGTCCTCTGATGGACACTTGGGCTGTTTCCAGATCTTCGCTATTGTGAACAATGCTGCTACAAACATGGGGGTGCATTTCTCCTTATTTATCCTTTTGGAACCGTTCTTTGGTGTTCTTGGGGTATATTCCTAAAAGTGGGATAGCTGGGTCAAAAGGCAGTTTGATTTTCAGTTTTTTGAGGAATCTCCATATTGTTTTCCACAGTGGCTGCACCAGTCTGCATTCCCACCAGCAGTGCAGGAGGGTTCCCTTTTCTCCACATCCTCGCCAGCACTTATTCTGTGTTGTTTTGTTGATGAGTGCCATTCTGACTGGTGTGAGGTGATATCTCATTGTGGTTTTAATTTGCACTTCTCTAATGATTAGTGATGTTGAGCATTTTTTCATATGCCTATTGGCCATCTGTATGTCCTCCTTGGAGAAGTGTCTATTCATTTCTTTTTCTCATTTTTGGATTGGATTGTTTGTCTTCCTGGTTTGGAGATTTACAAGTTCTTTAAAAATTTTGGTTATTAACCCCTTATCGGACGTATTGTCAAATATGTTCTCCCATTGTGTAGTTTGTCTTTTTATTCTGTTCTTATTGTCTTTAGCTGTGCAAAAGCTTTTTAGTTTGATATAGTCCCATTTGTTTATCCTGTCTTTTATTTCCCTTGCCCGTGGAGATAAATCAGCAAATATATTGCTGCGAGAGATGTCAGAGAGCTTACTGCCTATGTTTTCTTCTAAGATGCTTATGGTTTCACGGCCTACATTTAAGTCTTTTATCCATTTTGAGTTTATTTTTGTGAGTGGTGTAAGCTGGTGATCTAGTTTTATTTTTTTTGCAGGTAGCTGTCCAATTTTCCCAACACCATTTGTTAAAGAGGCTGTCTTTACTCCATTGTATTTCCTTACCTCCTTTGTCAAATATCAGTTGTCCATAAAGCTGTGGGTTTATTTCTGGGTTCTCTGTTCTGTTCCATTGATCTATGTGCCTATTCTTATGCCATACCAGGCTGTTTTGAGTACAATGGGCTTGTAGTATAACTTGATATCAGGAAGTGTGATACCTCCCACTTTATTCTTCTTTTTTAAGATTGCTGAGGCTATTCGTGTCCTCTTTTGGTTCCATATAAATTTTTTGAATATGTGTTCTATATCTTTGAAGTATGTCATTGGTATTTTAATTGGTATTGCATTGAATTTATAGATTGCTTTGGGTAATATAGACATTTTAATGATGTTTATTCTTCCTAACCATGAGCACGGTATATGCTTCCACTTGTTTGTATCTTCCTTGATTTCTTTTATCAATGCTTTGTAATTTTCCGAGTACAAGTCTTTAGTCTCCTTGGTTAAGTTTACTCCTAGGTACTTTATTTTTTTGGTTGTAATTGTGAAGGGGATTGTTTCCTTAATTTCTCTTTCTGACTGTTCATTGTTGGTGTATAAAAATGCTTCTGATTTCTGAGTATTGATTTTATATCCTGCCACTTTGCTGAATTTATTTATCAGGTCCAGTAGTTTTTTGACTGAGACTTTAGGGTTTTCTATATGCAATATCATATCATCTGCAAATAATGATAGTTTTACTTCTTCTTTTCCAACTTGAATGCCTTTTATTTCTTCTTCTTGTCTGATTGCTGTGGCTAGGACTTCCAGGACTATGTTAAATAAGAGTGGTGAAAGGGGGCACCCCTGCCTTGTTCCTGATCTTAAGGGTATTGCTTTTAATTTTTGCCCATTGAGTATGATGTTGGCTGTGGGTTTCTCATAGATGGCTTTTATCATGTTGAGGTATGTTCCCTGTATTCCCACTCTGCTGAGAGTTTTGATCACGAATGGGTGCTGGATTTTATCAAATGCTTTTTCTGCATCTATTGAAATTATCATATGGTTTTTCTCCTTCTTTTTGTTTATGTGATGAATCACATTGATTGATTTACGAATATTGTACCAGCCTTGCCTCCCCAGAATAAATCCCACTTGATCATGGTGTATGATTTTTTCCATATATTATTGGATCCAGTTTGCTAATATTTTGTTGAGGATTTTAGCATCTATATTCATCAGAGATATCGGCCTATAATTTCCTTTCTTTGTGTTGTCTTTGCCTTGTTTTGGAATCAGAATTATGCTTGCCTCATAAAAGGAGCTTGGAAGTCTTCCTTCCTGTTGAATTTTTTGAAATAGTTTGAGAAGGATAGAAGTTAGTTCTTCTTTGAATATTTGTTAGAATTCACTTGTGAAGCCATCAGGCCCCGGACTTCTCTTTGTTGGGAGTTTTTGATAATGGTTTCGATCTCATTTGGTGTAATTGGTCTGTTTAGGTTTTCTGATTCTTCCAGATTGATTTTTGGAAGATTGTATGTTTCAAGGAATTTGTCCATTTCATCTAGGTTGTCTAGTTTTTTGGCATACGGTTCTTCATAGTATTTTCTTACAATATTTTGTATTTCTGTTGTGTCAGTTGTTATTTCTCCACTCTCATTTCTAATTTTATTTATTTGAGTCCTCTCTCTCTTTTTCTTGGTGAGTCTAGTTAAAGGTTCATCAATCTTGTTTACCTTTTCAAAGAACCAGCTCCTAGTTTCATTGATCCTCTGTATTGTTTCTTTAGCCTCTATGTCATTTATTTCTGCTCTGATCTTTATTATTTCCTTCCTTCTACTCTTCTATAGCTTTTGCTTTTTGTGCTGTCTTTATGTAGCTTTCGTATGAGGGTTAGAGTTGTCATGTAAGATGAGTTGGAAGTGCTCTTTGATATTCAACGTTTCTGAAAAAGTTTCTGAAATATTGATGTTGTTCACTAAATTGGTAGAATTCACCAATAACGTCTTCTTGGCTTGGGCTTTCCTTTGTTGATAGGTTTTCAATTACTAATTTGACTATTTTATTCCTTATAAATCTATTCAGATTACCTATTTCTTATTGAGTTAGTTTTATTTTTATATTTCTAAGAATTTATCTATTTCACCTGTATTGATACATTCATTGTCATACAATTGTTCATAGCATTACTTCACAAACCTTTTATGATCATGGTATCTCCCTGCCAGATAAGTATATATCACCAACCTTTTAATATCTATAATTTTAGTCATGATATCTTTGTTTTTATTTATAATTTTGGTCATTTGAGTCTCCCTTTCATTTTTGTCAGGTTAGCTGAAACTTTGCCAATTGTTCTCATCTTTGAAAAAAATCAACTTTTAGCCCTGGCCGGTTGGCTCAGCGGTAGAGCGTCGGCCTAGCGTGCGGAGGACCTGGGTTCGATTCCCAGCCAGGGCACACAGGAGAAGCACCCATTTACTTCTCCACCCCTCCGCCGCGCTTTCCCTCTCTGTCTCTCTCTTCCCCTCCCGCAGCCAAGGCTCCATTGGAGCAAAGATGGCCCGGGCGCTGGGGATAGCTCTGTGGCCTCTGCCCCAGGCACTAGAGTGGCTCTGGTCGCAACATGGCGACGCCCAGGATGGGCAGAGCATCGCCCCCTGGTGGGCAGAGTGTCGCCCCTGGTGGGCGTACTGGGTGGATCCCGGTCGGGCGCATGCGGGAGTCTGTCTGACTGTCTCTCCCTGTTTCCAGCTTCAGAAAAATGAAAAAAAAAAATCAACTTTTAGATACCTTGATATTTTTTTATTGTTCTATTTTATTCATTTTCACATTAATTTTCATTATTTTTTTCTTTCCATTTGCTTTGTGGAGATATTTCAGATCACTTCTACTCCCTCTTGAGTGTGCATGCATCCTGAGTGTACATGCACCTTTATGCATGTTCAGGCTTTGATCAAAGCCCTCTATTGTTTTATTACACAGCTTTCACTGTTAAATTCCAGGGTAACCTGTCAATTTGACATTTTCCTTAACTAGGCCTCAACCTCACACTTGACTTTCCTTATTCATTTGCTACCAATATTGTTACTATCTTTGGCGATGCTTAGGGCCATTGTCTTTGTCCATATTCTGCTCTAAAACAACTCACCCCATCTAGTAGCAAAGTTGCTGGTTTCATGGCCTGCCTTACCCTGGTAGAGCTAATGTGTTGACCAAACTGAGGGAGAGAATGGTAGAAGTCATAGAGGTCCCCACTAGTTTTACAACCCAAAAACATTTATTTAAAAATATTTATATATTAAATATTAAACCTTGTGGCAGACACTAGGGATTTAAGATCTGGTTTCTGTTTTCTATTTGAGTCACTTTTATATTCAAGAGTATAAGATGACCACTTAAAAATATAAAATAGAATTAATGATATCTATTTTTATTATAATTTAATAGTTGTTTGACTCATCATGTTTTACACCAGGATTTCCCCATATGCATTCTGAAGAACACTAGTTCTTATGCTAGTAATAATTATTTCTGAAAATAATAGTTTGGATATAGTAAAAAGAGGCTGGGTTATATAAAGTTAAACAGACACTTTCACAGCATAATTTCTCAGAGCCTTTATTACATGATTGTGCTCCATAATATCTGAGAGAACTATGTAGAATTCAGAGTCTTCCAAAATATTTGAACACAGAAATCATTTACTAAGACGCATGTTTTAGGTCTAGCATGCTGAAGAACATGATTATCCAGATGTGGCAGATAGCTTCTCATATTAAGAAAAAAATTATTATAATTTTAATTATTTAAGTGCCCCAATATTTAAGGGATGTAAATAAAAGGGTTTAATATCTGAATTTATATTTGTGACAGGAATCATTTTTATTTTTGTATGCCATTACTTTTTCAAATTTATATTTTAATTTTTATTAATTTTAATTTATTGTGTTTACATGTGTTCAAGTGTTCCACTGAATATAACACCCTCACCCCCCACACTTGTGTCCCTTTTTATACCCTCTTTGCACTTCTCTCCCTAACTCCCTTCCACCTCCCCTCTAGGATTTGCTGTCCTGTTGTCTATATTCAGTGTTATGTATATATAATTTCACTAATCCCTTCACCTTCTAGGATTTCACCCTTCAATCCTCTTCCCTCTTACTGCTGTCCTTCTGGTCCTTCTGATGCCACCTCTGCTTCTATTCTGTTCCTCAGTTTATTTTGTTTATTAGATTCCACGTAAGAGTGAGATCATATGATATTTGTCTTCCTGTGCCTGGCTTATTTCACTTAGCATAATAATCTTCAGGTCTATCCATGGTGTCACAAAAGGTAAGATTTCTTTCTTTTTCATGGCCATGTAGTATTCCATTGTATATAGGTACCACAGCTTTTAAATCCACTCATTCAATGACAGACACTGGGGCTGTTTCCAGATATTGGCTATTGTAAACAATGCTGCAATAAACATGGGGTGCATATCTTCTTTTGAATCAGTGACTTGGTATTCTTAGGACATATTTCTAAAAGGGGGATAGCTGGATCAAAAGGCAGTTCCATTTTTAATTTTTTGAAGAAACTCCATGCAGTTCTCCATAGTGGCTGCACATGTCTGCATTCTTACCAGCAATGCAGGAGGGATCCCTTTTCTCCACACTTGTTGGGTGTTGTTTTGTTGATGAGTGCCATTCTGACAGGTGTGAGGTGGTATCTCATTGTGGTTTTAATTTGCATTTCTCTGATGATTTGTGACATTGAACATTTTTTCACATGGCTATTTGCCATCTGTATGTCCTCCTTGAAGAAGTCGATTCAGTACTTTCACCTGTTTGTTTTTTTGTTTTAAATTGCATTGTTAACCTTCCTGGTGTTGAGTGTTAGAAGTTCTTTATAAATTTTGGTTATTAACACCTTATCAGACATATTGGTGAATATGTTCTTCCATTTTATGGGTTGTCTTTTTATTTTGTTATTGGTGTCTTTTGCTGTGAAAAAGGATTTTAGTTTTATATAGTTTCATTTGTTCATCCTGTCCTTATTTCACTTGGCTGTGAAGGTAAATCAGCAAAATAATTGCTATGAGAGATATTGGAGAGTATACTGCCTGTGTTTTCTTCCAAGATGTTTATGGTTTCATGACTTACATTTAAGTCTTTTATAAATTTTGAGTTTATTTTTATGAATGCTGTAAGTTGGTGGTCCAGTTTCAATGTTTTGCATGTACCTGTCCAATTTTCCATCATTCCAACATTGCTGAAAATTTTGATCATAAATGGGTGCTGGATTTTAAATGCTTTTTCTGCATCTATTGATATTTTAATGTGATTTTTATCTTTTTTTTGTTTATGTGATGAATCTCATTTATTTACTTGTGACTCTTGTACCAGCCTTGCCTCCCCAGAATAAATCCCACCTGATCATGTTGCATGAGTTTTTTTTTCATGTATGGCTGGATCTGGTTTGCTAATATTTTGTTGAGAATTTTAGCTTCTAAGTTCATCAGGGATATTGGCCTATAGTTTTCTTTCTTTATAGTGCTTTTACCTGGTTTTGGAATGAGGATCATGTTTGACTCATAAAATTAACTTGAAAGTCTTCCTTCTCCTTGAATTTTTTGAAATACCTATAGCTTGAGAAGGATAGCTGTTAGTTCTTCTTTGAATGTTTGGTAAAATTTGCCTTTGAAGCCATTCGGTCTAGGACTTTTCTTTGTTGTGATTGATCTGTTTAGGTTTTCAGATTCTTCCAGATTGAGTTTTGGAAGATGATATGTTTATGGGAATTTATCCATTTCACCCAGGTTGTCCAAATTTTTGGCATAGAGATCTTCATAATATTTTCTTACAATCTTTTGTATTTCTGTGGTGTCAGTTGTTATTTCTTCAATTTCATTTCTAATTTTATTTATTTGAGTCCTCTCTCATTTTTTCTTGATGAATCTAATGAAAGGTTCATCAGTCTTGTTGACTTTTCCAAAGAACCAGCTCTTGGTTTTATTAATCTTCTGTACTGTGTTTTGTTTTTTTTGTTTGTTTTTGTTTTTTTAGTCTTTATGTCATTTATCAATATTTCTGCTTTGCCCTTTATTATTTCCTTCTTTCTACTTCATTTGGGCTTTATTTGTCATTCTTTTTCAAGTTATTTTAGATACTTAGTTAAATTGCTTATTTGAGCTTTTTCTTGCTTCTTAAGGTATGCCTGTAATGCTATGAACTTCCCTCTCAGGACTGCTTTTGCTGTGTCCCATAAATTTTGATTTGTTGTATGTTTATTTTATTTGTTCCAAGGAAATTTTTGGTTTTCTTCTTGATCTCATTGTTAACCCATTTGTTATTTAATAACATGTTATTTAGCCTCCAAGTGTTTGAATGTTTTTCAGTTTTTTTATTGAATCTGATTTCTAGTTTCATGCCTCTATGATCAAAGAAGATGCTTGATATGATTTCAATCTTCTTAAATTTGTTGAGACATGATTTGTGTCCTAACATGTGTTCTATTCTAGAAAATATACCATGAACACATGAAAAGAATGTATATTCTGCTGTTTTGGGGTGAAAGCTTCTGAAGATATTGATTAAATCCAGTTGATCTAGTGTGTAATTTAAGGCCACTGTTTCTTTGTTAATTATCTGTCTGGAAGATCTATCCATTGAAGTTAGTAGGGTATTAAAATCCCCTATTATTATAGTATTGCTGTTGATCTCGCCCTTTATATCAATCAAAATCTGCTTTATATACTTAGGTGTTCCTATATTCGGTTCATAAATATTTACAATGGTTATATCCCCCTGTTGGATTGCTCCCTTTATCATTGTGTAATGACCTTCTTTATCCTTTATTATAGCCTTTGTTTTAAAGTCTATCTTGTTAGATATAAGTATTACTACCTCAGCTTTTTTTTCATTTCTATTTGTGTGAAATACTGTTTTCCATCCCTTTACTCTCAGTGTATGTGCATCTTTTATTCTGAGGTAGGTCTCCTGTAGACCACATATGTATGGGTCCTGTTTTCTTATTCATGCAGCTACCCTATGTCTTTTTTTGTTTGTTTGTTTGTTTGTTTACAGAGATAGAGAGTCAGAAAGAGGAATAGACAGGGAAAAACAGACAGGAACGGAGAGATGAGATACATCATTCATTAGATTTTTGTTGCACATTGCGACACCTTAGTTGTTCATTGATTGCTTTTTCATATGTGCCTTGACTGCAGACCTTCAGCAGACTGAGTAATCCCTTGCTCGAGCCAGCGACCTTGGGCCCAAGCTGGTGAGCTTTTGCTCAAACCAGATGAACCCACACTCAAGCTGGTGACCTCAGGGTCTTGAACCTGGGTCCTCGGCATCCCCGTATGATGCTCTATCCACTGCACCACCGCCTGGTAAGACCATATGTCTTTTGATTGAAACATTTAATCCATTTACATTTAAGGTTATTACTGACATGTACTTTTTTGTTGCCATTTTATTCTTTAAATCTACAATCTTTTTTTCTATTGATTTCTTTTTCTTGGATCTTTTTACAACAGGCCCTTAACATTTCTTGAAGTACTGGTTTGGTTGTCATAAATTCCTTGAGATTTTTTTTTCTTTTAGTCTGGGAAGCTTTTTATTTCTCCTTCAATTTTAAATGATAGCCTTGTTGGATAATGTAGTCTTAGTTTTAGATTCCTGTTTTGCATCACTTTGGATATTTCTTGTCAATTCCTTCTGGCCTCAGGTGTTTCTGTTAAGAAGTCCAATGTCATCCTTATGGGAATTCCTATGTAAGTAATTAACTGCTTTTCTCTTGCAGCTTTTAGTATTTTTTTTTCTTTTAACTTTGGCCTTTTAATTTTGATGTGTCTTGGTGCAGGTCTCCTTGGGTTCCTCTTTAATGGGACTCTCTGTGCTTCTTGAATTTGTATGACTTTTTCTTTCAACAATTTAAGGAAAATTTTTGTTATGATTTCCTTAAACAGGTTCTCTATTTCTTGTTTGTTCTCTTTTTTAGAAACCCCTATAATATGGATATTGTTTCTCTTTATGTTGTCACAAAGGTCTCTTAGAGTTTTTTAAGTCTTTTTGAGCCTCTTTTGGTGTTGCTGCTCTACTTCTTTGCTTATGTTTATCTTGTCTTCTAAATTACTGATTCAATCTTTGGCTTTATCCTACCTGCTGTTTATTCCTTCTAGTGCCACCTTCATTTATGATATTGTATATGTCATTTCTGACTGCTTCTTTTTTATGATTTCAATGTCTTTTTGATGCTTGCTATCTCTTTATTTAGGTGTTCTTTATGACCATCCAGTGATGCTCTAAGATCCTTGAGCCTCCCCAAAATCATTAATTTAAACTCTGCATCCAGTAGTTTGGTTACTTCCATTTCATTTATTTTTTTGATTCTAAAGATTTCTCTTTTTGATTTCTTTGTGTCTCATTTATCTGTCTTCCCATTTTGTCTGTGTATTAGTTAGCACTGTCTGACTTTGAATATTTTGTAGTTTCTCTGTGAGGAAGATGGGCTTGGTGGTATTGACCTCCGCCATCTGTTTTTTTTTTTGTTGTTGTTCTAGGAATGGTTCTTGAGGGTACTATTTCCTCTCCTGTTTTCTGTGAGTGTTGAATACAGTTGGACCTTCTGTGGGTATGGTTATTCCTGTAGGCTGGCTAGCTCTCATGGTCAACCTTGATCATATGTATTACACACTGTGCAATATCTGTCTCATTGGGAATATTTATTTTCCACAGTTTCTGATGCCTGAAAGACTCCTCCTTTGGGCATGCTGCTGGTGTAGCTAGCTGAGTCTAGGGTTGTTGCTGTCTGCTACCTACTAAAAGTTGTGTTGGTTCTATAGCTTCTTGGGTTGGTGTCAACTATTGTTTGTAACCCACTATGGGCACTTATCTGCAGCTACTGCTCTTTTCACTGTTTGTGTCTTTGTTTTCTGTGCCTGGGTAGTGTGGAAAAGGCCAATCTGTGTATAAGGATCAGCTTCCTCCTGCTTAGAGATGATAGCAGCTCCATAAAATCCCCAAGTTCTGTAAGATTTGACTTCATTTTTGAACTGCTCTACCTCCTCTTGCAGCTGCCTGGTCTTCCCACAGAGTCTTTTGGGAAAAGACTTTAGTGTAGGCTCAGACTGGCCTCACCCAACCAACCCCTCTACAGGTTGTAAGCTTGGTGGGCTAAGGCAGCTGATCTTGGGAATGCAACATTAGTGGGACACCTTATTTCAGGGGTCTCATGTTCAGTAACTCATTATGGGGAATATAGCCCCTACTCCAGAGCTTAATCCCTCAGCCATTAATGGATACTCAAACTGTATTTCTCCCTAACAAGGTGAGCAGCAGGTTCAGATCAAAGTGGGGCTGACAGTCCCTATTGAAGAATTTCTTACAGCTGGTGAGTCCTTGGTCTCAGGGAGGAAGACTGAGAGAGTCCTCTCCTGGGGCTTACTGTGCCCCCACAGAAAGTGGCTATACCTCTTGACCAGATCCAATACTAGGCTCAAAGGGACCCACATGTTAAATGTTCATGCTACAAGCCTCTCTCCCTTCCTCCAGTGTAATCTAGCCCAACAGAACAGGATATTCAGCACCTGGGCCAGCTGACTGTGAAGCTCCACTCCCTCCAATACATATGAGCTGCTGTGCTGGTGCTGATCACAGAGAGCAAAATGCGCCTGTGCTGGGCCAGGTGTGAGGAGCCTTTCCTTTGGATACAACTCTAGCAAGGATTGATAGGTCCTGAACCGGTGCTTTCTGCAGTTGGCACTGGATGTGTCAGGTCTGGGCCTCTCTAGAAGGAACCTGGCACAGACCAGTGGAAGACACTGCCTGTGATGGGCCCTCAAGAACCTTCTTGGAGCTACAAGCAATCCAGAGTTTGTGGCTGCCTTTACTGGGCCCAGGTACACATGGAAATACCAAGGTGCACACCTAGGCTGGCTTTTATCCACACTGGGCTTGGGAGAAGTTTCCCTGAGTCCCGCCTCCTGCAGCCTTTGTTTGCTTGCTGGCTGCTTGTTGGGCTTGAACACTGAAAAAACCTCTGCTAGAGTCTGGAGCCTGCAGCAATTAAGGGATTAAGAAGGGTGGTGGGTGTAGCTCCACCCCTTGACCCCAGATGTCAGTCTGTCCAGACTTTTTCCACAGACCTTAGTAGGGTGTGGCCCCAGGTGTCCAATGGGTGTGGCCTTTGAAATCTAGAGGTGTGATCTGCCTACACTTTGGACAGTTTCCATTGAGTCTCCTGTGATGTGGAGTTATCAGTCTTAGACTCTGGAGTATGGGGGCAGAGGAGGAGCTCTGACCTTAACACTAGAATAATGAGTCACTGACACCATCCCTGCCTCCAGGCTTCTCAGCATGACCCAGATTGGAGCAGGAGATACATACTCTGAAGGGAAGACCAGTTGCTTCTCCTCAGGCTGGTACCACTCAGAGGGGACTGCTTCACCCTAGAAAGGTGGTGACTGCAGTACTGGAGAATAATTCAGCACAGAGGTTTCTTCTTATGGCCATCCCCCACAGTGTCTAACCCTGGGACTCCAAATTTACACTCTCCTCATGCAACTCTAGTCCTCTCAGCCCCCTTAATCCCCCTTCTCCCAGTTCTGGGTAAGTGGCTGTGAAGAAGATTTTCTGCATGGCCCTTTAAGATGCAGTCAGCATCTAAAAGTTCCATCTCTTTCTTGTAGACACGAACCCAACTCTTTTCACAGCTAAATGCTGTGGAGGTGCCTCTTGTAGGCTCTAGGGCTCTAGTCTGGGGCTCTGAGCCTGGGGCTGAGGACCCACACCTCTCTCAGGGTGATCTTTCCTTCAGTGTGAATCCCTCCGGACCTTCAGCCATCACTCATTACTGGGAGCAGGCAACCCTTTCATGTCTCCGCCCTTCCTACCAGTCTTGGTGTGGCTTCTTCTACGATCCTTGGTTATAGACTCCTCTTCATTTAGTCCAAAGTTGGTTTTTCAAAATGATTGTTCTTAAATTAAGTTGTAATCCAATTTGGTCCTGGGAGGTGCCAGTTGGAACATCTGCTTCTTCTGTGTCCATCTTTGAATTCCTGCTCAAATTTATTTTTAAAGGCTTTAAGTTTTCATCTTTAGGGATTGGCAGGTAGACCTGGAACATAAGGCATAACCTACCTATAGCAATAAAAAACAAAATATAAAGTTTTTCACCTTTAAAATTTTTTAATTTATTGATTTTTAAAGAGAAAGGAAGAGAAAAAGAAAGAGAGAAAAACATCAATTTTTGTTGTTCTATCCATTCATGCATTCATTGATTGATTCTTATCTGTTCCATGACCTGGGATCAAACCCACAATCTCAGGTTGTGAGTCTGACACTCTAACCAACAGAACTACCTGGCCAGGACATGAGATTTTCTCCTTTTATACCATTCTCAATAACATTTACACTCAAATAGAAAAGGTGGTAAAGTTATGAGTTATTTTATTGTATCTTCATTTGCTATGTGTATATTTTCAAATTTTGGGTAATAAGAAATATCTACCACTGCTTCCTAATTTTAAAAATAATAAAAATTCACTATGTGGTAACCTCAATTCCAACATTTTATTTATTTTTATTTGGTTTTTTTTTTTTTTTGTAATTTTCTGAAGCTGGAAACAGGGAGAGACAGTCAGAGAGACTCCCGCATGCGCCGGACCGGGATCCACCCGGCACGCCCACCAGGGGCGACGCTCTGCCCACCAGGGGGCGATGCTCTGCCCCTCTGGGGCGTCGCTGTGCCATGGCCAGAGCCACTCTAGTGCCTGGGGCAGAGACCAAGGAGCCATCCCCAGCACCCAGGCCATCTTTGCTCCAATGGAGCCTTGGCTGCGGGAGGGGAAGAGAGAGACAGAGAGGAAGGAGGGGGGGGTGGAGAAGCAAATGGGCGCTTCTCCTATTTGCCCTGGCCGGGAATCGAACCCGGGTCCCCCACACGCCAGGCCAACGCTCTACCACTGAGCCAACCAGCCAGGGCCAATTCCAACATTTTATTTTAAAAAGTCCAAGGATCTGAATGCAATTAACAGAAATTTCAACATTATAAGATGAAGTTTGCTTGCTATATTTAATAAACTTTCAAAATATATTCAACTCTATTTATACTGTGTATGTTTTCAGTTTTATAAAGTACATTATTTTAATTTAAATTTTTAAATATTTAATGCATTTTTTTATTTAAAACATTAAGCTTTTTCTTGCCCACAGTTATTTTTGTAAGTGGTAAAACAGTTAAAAAGTTGAATGCATTTCTTCAGGTAAGATTCAGCACATGGACCAATAAATACAAAATTTTATATAAAACTGCAGTCTTTCATCTGAAATTACAAATTCTGTGTTTTCTCTCACACTGATTAAAATAAGTGCTATGTATTTTATACAGACAGAATTATTATGCTGAAGAAATAAGAAAAAAGAATGGATGAAGATGTAGTTACATATAGTACCATACTGTGTAGTATTACAGTATTTTTTTAAGTAAGATAATAAAGCAAGAATGCCTTCAACTCAAAGAGCTCAAGAAAAATGGTCCCTAGTTCTAAATACAATTGTTATTAAAGTTTTGTCTAGGTTATTTGGATTAGAGTCAGTTATAGCAAAAGAAAGAAAGGAAGGAAGGTAAGGAGGGAGGGAGGAAGGAAGGAAGAAAGAAGGAAGAAAGGATGGAAGGAAGGAAGGAAAAGAATGAGAGAGAAAGAAAGAAAGAAAGAAAGAAAGAAAGAAAGAAGAAAGAAAAAGAGAAAAAAGTGATGGTTGAAGGGTGAATATTTTTCTTTATATAGAGATTCAAAATGCAAATTGTTTGCTGACTGTAAAATGTTCCCAAATGGTAAGAGTTTCTCTATAATAAATATGCACCTTCATTCATTTTTATATAAAACAGATCACATCAAAAGCAACAATTATTCCATGAAACTAGATGTTGTTTTCTTGATCGCCTCAAAATTAAAATCTTTTTATGAGTGGAGGGAAGATGAAAATATGAGACTTCTATCTGGGGCCCTAAGTAAATTAGAAGAAGAATCATCACCAAATTTGCTATTTCAGAACTATTCCTGGGGATTAACAACCCATAAGCCAACTTGATGAAACAATAACTCTGCCTTTTGGTTGCCCGGCATACAGTTTAATTTTGTCTGTTCTTGATTGGTGTGAAGAGCTCTGATAAAGCCCACGATTATGACATCACTGGAATAGAGTGATGAAATCTGCAAAAGATAACAAGAATGGGAAATCCCTCAGTGACGCTACATCTTCATCGTTGTACAGATCTCATCAACAATGCAAAATGACCTTTAATGAAGGAGTCATAGGATGTAATTCTAGTCTCTTTGATTTTGGCTTTTCTTACTTGAATTATGAGAGCATACAGTCAAAGCATGTAAAAGTTGAGTCAGTGAAGTTTCCCCCGAATGGTCTTGGACTGCCTTTAAATTTTGATCTGTACAATTATTCAGTCCCCAAAATCCATTCACAAAACATTGTATCAACTAACATTACTAAATCAGAGCTCCAATTTGTTCCAAATGAAACCTGTGAGACTCAGATAAAAATCAATATTTTAGGTCAATTTGAAGCTGCTGTCATAAAAGGAAGACATTGTTTTTCTGATAATTCATTGAGTTTTAGTTCCTGAATGTGCAGGTAGGCTGATAATTTAGGACAACATTTGTTTTCTACCTGATATATTTTTGCTTACTTTTGTACCTTTTTAAAGTTTTATTTTGAAAACTTGTTATTGAAGTGTGATATACAGACATTAAAGTGGACAAACCACAAGAGTTTAACTCAATGAATTTTTATAAAGTAAACATGTTTGTGTGACCTGTAAGTAGATTAAAAAAATAGAATATTATAACAATTTCAGAAGGTCCCCTCTTCTCTTTCCCAGTTACTTCTTATCAAAAATAATCTTATCTCACTATTGTGTGATTAATCCGTGTTGTTGTATTCATTACCACTGCTGCATATTTCATTGCATGGACATACCATAATTTACTCATTCTATGAATAATGGACATTGTTTTTTTTTCCTAATCTTTGACTATCTCCAGTAACACTACAAAAATTCTTGTGTTTTTTTTGGTGAATATATACATATCTTGTTTAGGTATAGACTTAAAATCAGAATTGCTGAGACACAGGTTAGGTGCATGTTCTGTTTGATGGATGCTGACCCACAGCGGGATGATTTTCCTTCAGGGAATGTAGAAAGAAAAATGGTGTACCTCACGTCTACTCAGTGCAGAGGTACAGTTAAGATAGGGTTTGCTATACAGCAGGACTACAAGTTTGTACTTTATATTTGTGCCACACTGTGGAGCATAGAGCTGTGTCCATCATTATGTGCCAGTGTTTCTCACACTGTTCTAAACACTGGTTGTTTTTCTGAAGTCATTGAGTGTTCTGCCACATTATGCAGTTAAATTCAGCTGGAAGGCAGCTTTCTGAATTACCTAAATTTGGTATTTTGTGGCTGAATCACCATGGATGTTATTTATTTTCAGTGTTGAAAGTTAACCTCAACAATTGTCAGAGTCTCTAAACTAAAAATCTTTTCTAGTTTTGGGGACAAAAAATATGAATGGCGTGGCCCCTAGAAGACCCAGTTTTGTCAAAATGATCAGAAAGATTCATAATATAGTTAGAGTCAAATCAAATTTAAAAACAATCCTTCAGGCCCTGGCCGGTTGGCTCAGCGGTAGAGCGTTGGCCTGGCGTGCGGGGGACCCGGATTCGATTACCGGCCAGGGCACATAGGAGAAGCGCCCATTTGCTTCTCCACCCCCCCTCCTTCCTCTCTGTCTCTCTCTTCCCCTCCCGCAGCCGAGGCTCCATTGGAGCAGGGATGGCCCGGGCGCTGGGGATGGCTCCTTGGCCTCTGCCCCAGGCGCTGGGGTGGCTCTGGTAGCAGCGGGGCGGCGCCCCGGAGGGGCAGAGCATCACCCCCTGGTGGGCAGAGCGTTGTCCCTGGTGGGCGTGCCGGGTGGATCCCCGGTTGGGCGCATGCGGGAGTCTGTCTGTCTCTCCCCGTTTCCAGCTTCAGAAAAATACAAAAAAAAAAAAAAAAAAAAAAAAGAAAAAGAATAAAAAAACAATCTTTCATTTCACAGAAAAAGAAAAAATGATTTCAATTTACTGGAGAAAACAGAAGAGTCAATGGTAAATTTCTGCCATCAAAAAGTGATGAAATCCAGGGCTTGATCAGAAAAGAATATAAAGCACAAGGGTGTGTACATACTGGCTTTTTCCAAAATAAAAAGCAATGCTACCAGATGAATTTTTTTTTATTGTAACTAAATTTGGCCCAGTTTATAACTTATCTGTTTGTATGCAAATAAATTTGCTAGATTACATGAAGTTTTTAAAATCACCTGTTACGATGTCAAAACATCAATAAATAAAACCACTTTCTCTGCATGTAGATTATAGTACATGCAAGGTCTCTTTACAAAGCCTATGTCTGTAAG
The DNA here is from genome assembly GCF_036850765.1 of Saccopteryx bilineata. Classification (NCBI taxonomy): domain Eukaryota; kingdom Metazoa; phylum Chordata; class Mammalia; order Chiroptera; family Emballonuridae; genus Saccopteryx; species Saccopteryx bilineata. Next base: position 150,444,924 of record NC_089494.1, read on the forward strand.
ATATTCCCTGCATAATTTATTATACACTATTTAGGGACTGAAAAGGTCTGATGGACAACCTGAGGAAATGAATAATTTATCAACCTTTCAAAGATATTCTAAAAAATTTCTAAAAACATGGTAAAATTTTCAGTGTGCTCTTACATAATTTTTCAAAACAATAATAGTATATAATTAAATAATCATTGAATAAAATATAGACATGAGATTTTAAAAGTTTATATTTTAATGGAAGGATTCTGTTCTTTATTTGATAAAATAAATTTTTATTGGCTATAAAACTATCCATTGCACTTAGAGAGATTTCCTTAGCAGATGGGTATAACAGTTATTTTGTACTACCCTTTTAATAATATTGAATTTAACTGACTTAAATTTATTTGATTTATATTCCTACATAATTCTTCCAATGGCATATGCTACAACTTGACTTATATTGATTTTTAAAATTTATTGCCTTGTTTAAATTGCCCGGGAAAGAGAAAAAGATCATATTTTACATTTCAAAATTTTAGAGAAGAAAATGTTAGAAAGGGGTAGATTTATCACTTGATGTGTTCATGGCTATGAATAAATGGTCATATTTAATTTGACTATATGAGAGAAAGCATTTTATAGAAAATATTATTTTATTCTTTTCATCATAACTAGGAAAGATTATACAACCAGATGGTAAAACTAGAAGCACATGGATATTGTTGTACAGAGATTTTTAAAATATGAATCTATTTAATTTATAGTTAGGTATTTTACTTGCTGCTAATTGCTGGTGGGTATTAGCCCAACTACTGTCTTTAAACACAACACGTATTTTATTTCTATAAATAAGATACCATATTTATTACAAACTGGTTAAATCTTCCAAAGTTTGGCAAAGGGAAAGTAATAAATTTAGATATGTTGTTTAAACTTAAAACTCTTATTGATTCTATAAAAATTAAAAAAATGACAAGTCACTATGTGCTTTATAAAAAAGCACAAAACAACTACTATCATCAGCATATTAAAATGATTAAAATCTCATTGTTCCTGGGAATAAAAATGTGGTAAATGTGAAGCTAATGGGAACACTTTTTTTATTTACTATCTCCTAAAATTGCTCTGGTTCTTATATTTACTGTCATTATGCTATTATTCCTAAATTCATCTAAAGAAATAATAATAATAACTACTTCTTACTGAGCATCTATTAAATTCCAAACACTGAAAAAGTATTTATAAACCCCTGTGCATATGCACACACATATATATCAATAAAAATAGTGTTGATATTTCTTTAAACTTTATCAAATTTATTTTAAATCTTAGATATAGGTTTAAAATAAGAATTTGAGAATTATATTAATTCTTATTCTCATAATAATATAACAGAACTAAAATATAAAAGCATGTTTAAAATACTATTTTGCTTTTATCTTTAGTTTCATTTAAAATGAAATAATAATAATAAAGTTATTATTGAGCATCAATTATGTTAAGCACCGTATTTGGCATATGATACACTTTTATTAATACTTACAAATGTCTTTTTATTTTTTTTAGAAGATGAAATTTAATGGGGTAGTATTGATTGACAAAAGTACAAAGGTTTCAGGTAAACATTTCTATAGCATTTGAAATGTTGAATATCTAATGTACCCATCACCCAAAGTCAAATTATTTTGTCACTGTATATTTGTCCTTTTCTATTTTCCTTTTTCTTTTTTTTTTTTGTATTTTTCTGAAGTTGGAAATGGGGAGGCAGTCAGACAGACTCCCGCATGCGCCTGACCGGGATTCACCCAGCATGCCCACAGGGGGAGGGGTTCTCTGCCCATCTGGGGCTTTGCTCTATTGCAACCAGAGCCATTCTAGCACCTGAGGCAGAGACCACAGACCATCCTCAGCACCCAGGCCAATTTTGCTCCCATGGAGCCTTGGCTGCGGGAGGGGAAGAGAGAGACAGAGAGGAAGGAGAGGGGGTAGGGTGGAGAAGCAGATGGGCACTTCTCCTGTGTGCCCTGGCCGGGAATCAAAGCCGGGACTCCTGCACGCCAGGCTGACGCTCTACCACTGAGCCAACCGGCCAGGGCGATTAGTCCCTTTTTACTCCTCTCTTCTCTATCCTCCTCCCCTTGGTAACTACTTCACTTTTATTTATGTCCATGAGTCTCACTTTTCTATCCCACTTATGTGTGAAATCATATATTTCTTAGCTTTTTCTGACTTACTTATTTCACTTAGTATAATGTTCTAAAGACACATGAACCCCATTTTCATCACAGCATTATTCACAGTGACCAAGACATGGAAAGAACTAAAGTGTCCCTCAATAGAGGATTGGATAAAGAAAATGTGGTATATATACAATGGAATACTACTCAGCCTTAAGAAATGATGATATATTACCACTTATGACAACATGGATGGACCTTGACAAGTGTCCTTTTCTAATGGAGTTTCAAAGAGGGTGCCTATATTATGGTTTTGATAAAGATTCTACTCTCTAGGAGACTGTGTTCTAATGGGAGAGATAAAACATAAATACAAATCAAATAAATAATATATAACAAAGATAAATCTAAGTGCCATATAAGTAACAAAACAGGACAAGAAAAAGAGAATGAGAACAGAGCAGCCATTCTAGAAAGATTAGTCAAGAAGGCTTCTCTGAGGAAGTAACACTAGAACAGAGACCCAAAATAATTGGGATGAGTTGTGTAGCAATCTGAGGGATGCCATTTCATGCCAAGCATGCAAGTAGAAGTGAGTTGAGTGTTTTCAAACCAAGATCTTCAGAAAACTAGGATAAAGAATGACAGGAAAGGTAAGAGAGAATGGCACAGTTCAAACCTTGTCAGGGCACTGGAACCATGGAAAGGCATTTGAAACTTATTCTGAATTTGATGGTAAAACAAAGAGCTTTAGTCAGAAAAAGTGACAGGATCTGATCAGCATTTTTAAAATTTCAGACTTTGGCGAACTGAATGTAGAAGGCAAAAGGCAGGCAGATCAGATAGAGGCTATAGCTGAAGTCACGGATGATGGCCATTTGAACTAGGGAGGAGTCTTGAAGGTAAGAAATGATTGAAGTCTGCACGTATGCTTACAACAGAGTTTCAATAACAAATAGATGGTACACCCAAATCTGGATAATTTAAGAACCTACTAAAAATTAGATACTTACAGAGCTGTGTTTGTAAGGGCTTGTGTTTTACCTTCACTTTGATCACACTTTGATAAATACCTTTGTATATTAAATTCTACTAAATTACTGAGTTTGAATTTACTTTCTATTTCCTGCCAAGCTCTGATGGATATGATACTGAATCCCCAGCAAAATCTGGTACATTATAGGTTTCTAATAACTATTTGATGAATGAATGAATGAATGAATGAATGAATGAATCTGAAGAAAAGTTTGTGGTAAGAATAAAACAAATATAATTTGCCACAATACTTGGCACATAGTAGTCTCTCAAACTGTTTTAGCTTTTCATTGTTAAAACTATTTCTCCCAGACTTTTCATTCATCCACTTAAAAATTTATCAAGCAGGAAGCATAATGTGAGTCATGGGGAAAGATAGGGATAAACATACAATCCTGCCCTCAAATAGCTTATACTACTTGAGGCCCTGTTGTGAAATATGATTGCTATTTTTATTATGATAGGATTATGTGCAGAAGGCTGTGGATGTAGGGAGATTAATTCCCATATCCTGAGGTGCCATGGAGCGTTATCAGGGAAGGATTCAAAGAAGTGACATCAATGATGGGTCTTAAAAGTTAAGTAGAAATTAACCACTTCGTCAAAGGAATAAATGGCCAGGGTGAAGTGAGATATGTGAGGAGCTAGACAGAAAACTTTTTTTAGTAAAGAAAACAAATGTGCAGAAACAAAGAGTGAGATGACAGGAGCTATTCTGGGGATTCTAGTCGGGTTTTGTTTGGAACATTGGCTAGACTCGTGAGAAGTGAATTGAGAAAGGTAGTCTGTCACCTGGTTATTAAAGGCCTTAGAGTCTTCATTAAACATCTGCGGTTTATCCACTTGTATTAAAAAGTCTTTAAAAGACTTTAAGCCGAGAAACATACTATACTGTTAGGACAAAATAGGATTAGGGTGAAGTAAGACTTAAGAAAACTGCTGTAGTAATCCAGATAAAAAATGATGAAGGCCTAAACTAGAAAATTTGTAATGAGAATGGAGCCGAAAGAAAGAATCTTACAGAATAGATGAGGAAAATGGCAAAATCTCTAAAATCTAATTAAAAAAATTCATAACAAGCCCTGAATCATTTTCCAGCCCTTAACACTTTCAGTAAATACTTCACCTTTAAAAATATATCATATAAGTTTAATGCATAGTTTACCAATTGGTGGATTATAAGAAATTATATAAATAGCTTGTTAAGACTTTAAGAATGGTTGGTGCAGAGTGAAATAAGTAAATCAGAAAAAACTAAGAACTATATGAATCCATACATAGATGGAACATCAAAATGAGACTCAGAGACATGAACAAGAATGTGTTGGTAACGGGGGTGGGGAGGGGGGTGGGGAGGAAACGAGAAAGGAGAGAGAAGGGGTGGGGGAGGGGAGGGGCACAAAGAAAACCAGATAGAAGGTGATGGAAGACAATTTGACTGGGTGAGGGGTATACAGCATTATCAAATGTCAAAATAATCTGGAGATGTTTTCTCTGAACATATGTACCTTGATTTACCAATGTCACTGCATTAAAATTAATTAAAATAAGATTTAAAAAAGAATGGTTGGTGCCATTTGATTGCTTTTAAGTCACACCAAGTTTCATCCACTTTTAAGATTAGCCCTAGGGAAGGTCTTGGCTGGATTAGGATAATGACTGTTGGTATGATACAATTAAATATTTTTTTAATGTCTAAGAGGTCTTAAACTTCCTTTTCACTTGGTGGTTACATAGAGCTATTGAAATGAATAATTTTTTTTCCCATCTGTATTAAGCTACTACCTTCATGTGGAAACAATGGGATGTATAACATACATTAGACAGATTGGTTCTCATAGTGAGAATTAGTGGTTACTGATCATTCATTTGTTGGATTCTAAATGCCTTCAGGTATTTCTACATGAGAGTGGCATTTCTCTTACCAATTTATTTTTTAAGTTGAAGTATGCAAAACATCAGTTTTTCATTTTCCGGAGTGATGGTTGGAAAACTGGACAGTTATCATTGTTTCCTAAAATCCTCTCAGAGTTTCTAAGGTATAAAATACCTTTTCAGTTCACAGAATTTGATTGGTTGAATCTATCATTCTAGGTATGTTTTAGAGTGATTCTACTGGGTGTCCTTTTATTCCTCCAGAACTTGAGTGACTCAATCACTCCACTGAGACACGAGGTCCTACATTTCATCCTGGCTCTGTTGTTGTGGTTATTCTTAGGCAGGGATAGGCAGCTAGATCATACTCACCTAGATATTCATTTTGTGGTTTGGTTACTAAGTGTATGTGAAGTAGAGATAAAAATATTAGGCAAATTTTAAGAACGCTTGTAAACAATGATTACCCACTTCCTTGTGCCTTTTTAGAAAAAAAGCTGAATGCTTTTTGAGATATAAGGTTTCTATATCATCATTTTGACATTTTTTTGAAAGTACCTTCTATGTGGTAAATTTTAAACAAATTATGAATAACTATAAACATTTACAACTCATAATGCACATTTATATTTTAATTCTTCAGAGTTAATTAGATCTACCATTAACTGGAAGATTTTAATGATTTAAAAATTATAAGAACTATCACTGTTGATGTTATAATGTTCAGCATGAGTCCTTTTTTTTCTGATTCTATTGTTCAGGACAAAATAGATGTGATCTTTCAGAGTTTTTAGTGGAATTTTTTCTTTTCAACTCTAAATTTCTTTCATCTCCCTTTCTACTCTTATATGCCACCTTCCAACAAATATCTCCCTCATATTTTAGCTGAAATTATCCATTTTTTCTGAAAAAAAGACTATATAATTATAGTTGAAGTGAAAAATGCTAACATCTTTACATATTAACATGTTAAATTAAGTGCATGCTAAATATACTGCTCATAAAAATTAGGGGATATATGTGACATCATGGAAATGGCGCCGTGAGCAGCGCGTCCGACAGATCTCCCCAAAATCTCAACAAATTTATCAACTAGAAACAGAGAAATTTATCCTCGGAGCATTCCGGAGTTCAACACACACTGAAAGCAAAAGGACTGTTGCTGAGGAGAGAGTACACCTGTGGTGAGCCAAACCACACGTGCAGCTGCCCGCCCACACTTGGGGACGGCAGCCTGGGTGCTGGCTGCCGCCCCAGCATACCCTGAAAAACCGCGCGCGCCCCGTGCCACGGTCCCCAACCACTGGCGTGCGGAGAAACCCCGCGCGCGCCCCGTGCCGAGGTCCCCGTCCACTGGCGTGCTGAGAAACCGCGCTCGCGCCCCGTGCCGCGGTCCTCGGACACCGGCGTGTGGAGAAACCCGCGCGCGCCCCGTGCCACGGTCCTCGTCCACTGGCGTGCTGAGAAACCGCGCGCGCCCCCCCCCCCCAGCTGCAGTCCGGGAGGGGCGACAAGGCTATCTTTCCTAGTCAGGAGATTCTCTCCGTGGGCGGGGCACCTCACCCAGCCATTCAAGCTAACAATCAAGCGCTGGGGGGAGGGGCGCGCAGACAGCCTGAAATACTTTCTGGAGCACAGCTGTGGATCCAATCACTGAAATTAGCTTAACCCACGAAATCTACGCACCCACGGGGCTCTAATTGATAAGATCTCTCCCAGTTCAGTGATCCAAGACAAGAGGCGTGATATTTTTCAGTGCCTTTTGCTAAAGGGGCGGGGGCAACTTCTGATTGACAGAGCCTCCATATTCAGGGATATACCTAACAAGAGGGACTTGGCAGATATTAAGATCCATAAAGCAAACAGCGACTAGTGCTTCTTCTTCCCAGCCAAAACAGGCTACCAAGTGTGGAAAGCCTGGGTTGAGTGGTCCAACTGAATGATAGGCGCTGAACAGTCACCTTGACAACAATTGACTCCCAGCCCCACCTGATTACGCTGGAGGCTCTGACTGCAAGAGCCTTACCCAGACAGAGCCTTGCGGTGAGTGAGGATAGAGTGGGGATTTCCCAGCTCTTTGAGCCTCTTACTCCCCAGGCAGAAGCAGTGGCAGCCTCATAGCTGGATCACCAGGCTGCTAATTCAGGAAGGGGAGACTAGGAAAGAGACTTCAGAAAAGCAAACTCTCTCATTGTTGGACTTTGCAAATGCCAACAAGCCTTGACTACCAGCGAGACTAAAGCCAATTATATGACATTGCCATAGAATACCATCAACTGCAAATTCCTACCTAAGAGTGACACAGGGGCAGAACCTGGGGTACAGAGTCACCGACCAGGAAGAGGGGGAGAAAAGAAAAAAGGAAGAAGTTAACCTCTCAAAATCAAGAAAAATCCACAGACTTTATAACTTGTTCCACTAATTCTTTGTTGTTGTTGTTTCTTTCTTCTATCTTATTGCCTTTATTATTATTTCTATTTCTTCCACCTCAGTCCTTTTACTCTCTGCCCATCTTATGCTACCCTTTTCTTGAACTACACTACCCATGAGTGTTACATTTTATTTCTTTTCTTCATCCTAACTCTCCTTTAGGGTTACACTCCAAAACCCTTAACTCTCACTCTCTCCCCTTTTGTTTTTTTTTTCCTTTCCTTTTTTTTCTTCTTTCGTTTATCTCTTACTCTTATTTTTTCCTTTCTATTCATTTCTTCTTTTCTCCTTTTACTTTTCCTCCCACTTAAGCCTCAATCACGAACAAATTATTTAATTTGGGACTCAAGTTTTTGTGGGGTTTTTTTTGTTGTTGTTGTTCTTTTTTTTTCTTCTGCTTTTGTTCTTGGTTTTCCTCTATTTGTTTGTTTTTGTGGCATTTTGGGCACTTTTTACATTGCTTTTTAACTCACTAGCATTCCTCCCAACCCAAAGTCTCCATTGTATTTAGTCTTTGCTCCACTTAATACAACAGATTTTTACTTATTATTTTTATTTTTTTATTTTTTAATTATTGTTTTTTCTCTCCTTTTTTCTGTTTCCCTCTCATCCCTCTCATTATATCTCTTAGTCGACCATCACTTACAAGCAAATCATTTTATGCTTGTCTAAGATTTTCTCCCCCCCCCTTTTTTTTTGTATTTAGTACGTCCCTACTCCCTTTTTTGCCCCTTGAACTCTTCACCCCAAATTAGGCCCTCCATTATAGGCAGTTTTTGTTCCATTTAGCATAATATAAGTCACAGGTCACCACGATATTTCCCTAAGGAGGTGAGAGGAGGGGAAGAGAAGAAAGAAAAAAGGGGAAAATAATAAATTATTACTTTTTTTTGTGAAGAGTTTTCCATTTTTCTTTTTTTTTTTCTTTTTTTTTCTTAATTCCAATTAACACTATCATCAAGACCACCTTCAGATGCCAATAAGAAAAAGGAAATCGAACATTATGGATACAAAAGACAGAGAGGTAACACAAATAAATGTGGAAAAATCTATGGAGAAAAGATTTAACATATTGGAAGCCTTGGAGCCAAATGACAGAGAATTTAAAATAGAAATCTTAAAAATACTCAGAGATATACAAGAAAACACAGAAAGGCAATTTAGGGAAATCAGAAAACAACTCAACGATCACAAAGAATATATTACCAAGGAAATTGAAACTATAAAAACAAATCAAACAGAAATGAAAAACTCAATTCAAGAGCTGAAAAATGAGGTAACAAGCTTAGCTAATAGAACAGCCCAGATAGAAGACAGGATCAGTGAAATAGAAGACAAGCAACTGGAGGCACAACAGAGAGAAGAAGAAAGAGACTCAAAAATAATAAAAAATGAGAAAGCCCTACAGGAATTGTCTGACTCCATCAGAAAGAATAACATAAGAATAATAGGTATATCAGAGGGAGAAGAGAAAGAAAATGGAATGGAGAATATACTCAAACAAATAATAGATGAGAACTTCCCAAGCCTGTGGAAAGAATTAAAGCCTCAAATTCAAGAAGCAAACAGAACACCAAGTTTTCTTAACCACAACAAACCCACTCCAAGGCACATCATAATGAAGATGACACAAACCAATGACAAAGAAAAAATTCTCAAGGCAGCCAGGGAAAAGAAGAATACAACCTATTAGATTATCATCAGATTTCTCAGCAGAAACTCTACAAGCTAGAAGAGAGTGGACCCCAATATTTAAAGCCCTGAAAGAGAGGAACTTTCAGCCAAGAATACTATACCCATCAAAGCTATCCTTCAAGTATGAAGGAGATATAAAAATATTCACAAATACAGAAAAGATGAGAGAATTTATCATCAGAAAGCCCCCACTCCAGGAAATACTAAAGGGGGTTTTCCAACCAGATTCAAAGAACAAAAAAAAACATAACCACAAGTAACAGCTCCACGAAGAAAACAATAAAAGCAAACTTAAACTGTGACAACAAAAAAAAAAAAAAAGGGGGAGAAAGGATGAAGATTAACAGTAGCAAAGGACGATGAAGCGCAGAAATACTCACAAGAAAGAGTACTACAATGAATATGGTAGGTACCCTTTTCATTACTTAATGGTAACCACCCTTGAAAAAACCACCACAAAAACACTTGACTTAAAAAAGGTAGCAACAGAGGAAAGAAGTATGGAATACAAACAAACAAAAACAAACGATAGAAAAACAAAAGAGAAGAATCAAAAAAGATACAAAACTAACAGAAAGCAATTTATAAAATGGCAATAGGGAACCCACAAGTGTCAATAATTACACTAAATGTAAATGGATTAAACTTACCAATAAAAAGACACAGAGTAGCAGAATGGATTAAAAAAGAAAATCCAACTATATGCTGCCTACAAGAAACTCATCTAAGCAACAAGGATAAAAACAAATTCAAAGTGAAAGGCTGGAAAACAATACTCCAAGCAAACAACACCCAAAAAAAAGCAGGTGTAGCAATACTCATATCTAATAATGCAGACTACAAGACAGAAAAAGTACTCAGAGACAAAAATGGCCATTTCATAATGATTAAGGGGACACTGAATCAAGAAGACATAACAATCCTTAATATATATGCACCAAACCAAGGAGCACCAAAATATATAAGACAGCTACTTATTGACCTTAAAACAAAAACTGACAAAAATACAATCATCCTTGGAGACCTCAATACACCGCTGACGGCTCTAAATCGGTCATCCAAACAGAGAATCAATAAAGATATAGTGGCCTTAAATGAAATACTAGAACAACTGGATATGATGGACATCTACAGGACACTTCATCCCAAAGCGACAGAGTATACATTTTTCTCTAGTGTACATGGAACATTCTCAAGAATTGACCATATGTTGGGCCACAAAGACAATATCAGCAAATTTAAAAAAATTGAAATTGTGCCAAGCATATTCTCTGATCATAAAGCCTTGAAACTAGAATTCAACTGTAAAAAAAAGGGAAAAAAACCCACAAAATTGTGGAAACTAAACAACATACTTCTAAAAAATGAATGGGTCAAAGAAGAAATAAGCGCAGAGATCAAAAGATATATACAGACAAATGAAAATGAAAATACGACATATCAGAATCTCTGGGATGCAGCAAAAGCAGTAATAAGAGGAAAGTTCATATCACTTCAGGCCTATATGAACAAGCAAGAGAGAGCCGAAGTAAACCACTTAACTTCACACCTTAAGGAACTAGAAAAAGAAGAACAAAGACAACCCAAAACCAGCCGAAGAAAGGAGATAATAAAAATCAGAGCAGAAATAAATGAAATAGAGAACAGAAAAACTATAGAAAAAATCAATAAAACAAGGAGCTGGTTCTTTGAAAAGATCAACAAAATCGACAAACCCTTGGCAAGACTCACCAAGGAAAAAAGACACAGGACTCAAATAAATAAAATCCAAAATGAAAGAGGAGAGATCACCACAGACATCATAGATATACAAAGAATTATTGTAGAATACTATGAAAAACTATATGCCACCAAATACAATAATCTAGAAGAAATGGATAAATTCCTAGAACAATACAACCTTCCTAGACTGAGTCATGAAGAAGCAGAAAGCCTAAACAGACCAATCAGCAGGGAGGAAATAGAAAAAACTATTAAAAACCTCCCCAAAAATAAAAGTCCAGGCCCAGACGGTTATACTAGTGAATTCTATCAAACATTCAAAGAAGACTTGGTTCCTATTCTACTCAAAGTCTTCCAAAAAATTGAAGAAGAAGCAATACTTCCAAACACATTTTATGAGGCCAACATAACCCTCATACCAAAACCTGGCAAGGATGGCACAAAGAAAGAAAACTACAGACCAATATCTCTAATGAATACAGATGCTAAAATACTAAACAAAATACTGGCAAATCGAATACAACAACATATTAAAAAAATAATACATCATGATCAAGTGGGATTCATCCCAGAATCTCAAGGATGGTTCAACATACATAAAACAGTTAACGTAATACACCATATCAACAAAACAAAGAACAAAAACCACATGATCTTATCCATAGATGCAGAAAAGGCTTTTGATGAAATACAACACAATTTTATGTTTAAGACTCTCAACAAAATGGGTATAGAAGGAAAATATCTGAACATAATAAAGGCCATATATGATAAACCATCAGCCAACATCATATTAAATGGCGTAAAACTGAGGACTTTCCACCTTAAATCAGGAACACGACAGGGGTGTCCACTCTCTCCACTCTTATTTAACGTGTTGCTAGAAGTTCTGGCCAGAGCAATCAGACAAGACAAAGAAATAAAAGGCATCCATATCGAAAAAGAAGAAGTAAAGGTATCACTTTTTGCTGATGATATGATCCTATACATCGAAAACCCAAAGGACTCCACAAAAAGATTACTAGAAACAATAAACCAATACAGTAAGGTCGCAGGATACAAAATTAACATACAGAAGTCTATAGCCTTTCTATATGCCAACAATGAAATATTAGAAAATGAACTCAAAAAAATAATCCCCTTCACGATTGCAACAAAAAAAATAAAATACCTAGGAATAAACATAACAAAGAATGTAAAGGAACTATATAAAGAAAACTACAAGGCATTGCTAAGAGAAATAGAAAAAGACACAATGAGATGGAAAAATATTCCTTGTTCTTGGATAGGAAGAATAAATATAATCAAAATGGCATTACCCAAAGCAATATACAAATTTAATGCAATTCCCATCAAAATCCCTATGAGATTTTTTAAAGAAATGGAACAAAAAATCATCAGATTTATATGGAACTATAAAAAACCCCGAATAGCCAAAACAATCCTAAGGAAAAAGAATGAAGCTGGGGGCATTACAATACCTGACTTTAAACTATATTATAGGGCCACGATAATCAAAACAGCATGGTATTGGCAGAAAAATAGACACTCAGACCAATGGAACAGAATAGAAAGCCCAGAAATAAAACCACATATATATGGTCAAATAATCTTTGATAAAGGGGCCAACAACACACAATGGAGAAAAGAAAGCCTCTTCAACAAATGGTGTTGGGAAAACTGGAAAGCCACATGCAAAAGAATGAAACTCGACTACAGCCTGTCCCCGTGTACTAAAATTAATTCAAAATGGATCAAAGACCTAAATATAAGACCTGAAACAATAAAGTACATAGAAGAAGATATAGGTACTAAAATCATGGACATGGGTTTTAAAGAACATTTTATGAACTTGACTCCAATGGCAAGAGAAGTGAAGGCAAAGATAAATGAATGGGACTACATCAGAATTAAAAGTTTTTGCTCAGCAAGAGAAACTGATATCAAAATAAACAGACAGCCAACTAAATGGGAACTGATCTTTTCAAACGACAGCTCAGATAAGGGCCTAATATCCAAAATTTACAAAGAACTCATAAAACTCAACAACAAACAAACAAACAATCCAATAAAAAAATGGGAAGAGGACATGAACAGACACTTCTCCCAGGAAGAAATACAAATGGCCAACAGATATATGAAAAGATGCTCAGCTTCATTAGTTATTTGAGAAATGCAGATCAAGACTACAATGAGATACCACCTCACCCCTGTTATATTAGCTATTATCAACAAGACGGGTAATAACAAATGTTGGAGAGGCTGTGGAGAAAAAGGAACCCTCATACACTGTTGGTGGGAATGTAAAGTAGTACAACCACTATGGAGGAAAGTATGGTGGTTCCTCAAAAAACTGCAAATAGAACTACCTTCTGACCCAGCAATCCCTCTACTGGGTATATACCCCAAAACCTCAGAATCATTGATACGTAAAGACACATGTAGCCCCATGTTCATAGCAGCACTGTTCACAGTGGGCAAGACATGGAAACAACCAAAAAGCCCTTCAATAGAAGATTGGATAAAGAAGATGTGGCACATATACACTATGGAATACTACTCAGCCATAAGAAATGATGACATTAGATCATTTATAGCAAAATGGTGGGATCTTGATAACATTATACGGAGTGAAATAAGTAAATCAGAAAAAAATAAGAACTACATGATTCCATACATTGGTGGAACATGAAAACGAGACTAAGAGACATGGACAAGAGTGTGGTGGTTACCAGGGGTGGGGGGAGGGAGGACGCAGGAGGGAGGGAGGGAGAGATTTAGGGGAGGGGGAGGGGCACAGAGAAAACTAGATAGAGGGTGACAGAGGACAATCTGACTCTGGGCGAGGGGTATGCAACATAATTTAATGAGAAGATAACCTAGACATGTTTTCTTTGAATATATGTACCCTGAATTATTAATGTCATCCCATTAACATTAATAAAAATTTATTAAAAAAAATTAGGGGATATATTATTGCTTCATATTTATCTTGAAATATCCCCTAATTTTTGTGAGAGAATATATAGCCTATCAAAGGTTTGCAAGGGAGGGATCTTTTAAGAATTTTGATTTATACTCAAAGGTGGAAACAAAGAGAGGATATAGAGCTAAATTCACCAAAATTGTGGACTGCAGACAAAAGTTGTTTTGCATCACATTTTGTTTTTTATATACAAATTATTGGTCAAAGCCTTGTTTTTTTTCTACTGGTATACTTTAATTTATTTGTTTTACCTGCTTGGGCTCAGTAGGCTTTTTCACATATGGTCCTTAAGTTTATAAATACTGAATTCTAAAACTTTCACTTTGCGCCATGATAAGATATTAGTTTTTGAATTAACCCTCATGCCTTAAACAAGTAGAAAACCAGGCAGAATAAGAAAAACAATGGAATTTAGATTTTGGAAAACAAGCAGCACAAAAAAAAAAGACCTCCAGAAGAAGGAAAGTGAAGAAGACAAGTCCTAAGAGTGCTTTAGCTCAGATGAGAGTTTTCAGCATGAAGATTAAGGAGAGAAAACCTAAACAGCATCTGGCGATGTCACTGATTTGAGAACATAGAGTTTAGAGTTTCTGGGAGAATTTTCAGGGAGAAAGATGGTACGGAAAGAGAGAGACTATGTTTTAGAAATCTGTAGAGAGCATACCTTTTGAGGTATGAACTTATCTATACATATGTGTAAGAGAATGAGAGCAGGGAAAAAATCGCTAGAAAGAAATAGGTGAGACAATCATTGGAGCATAAACAGGGCTGGTAATGTTCTGTGTTGCTGACAAAAAGAGGTCTCTTAATATCATGGGAGATTGCATAACGTCCACAGAGGGGTATTGCAGTAGTGTTCCTAATTATCAGTAGTGTTCCTAAATTATCCCCACACTAAAAGCTGTACTGGATCAACTGACCAGGTGGTTGCACAGTGGATAGAGCAGGGGTCCCCAAACTACGGCCCACAGGCTGCATATAGCCCCCTGAGGCCATTTATCCGGCCCCGCCGCACTTCCAGAAGTAGCACCTCTTTCATTGGTGGTCAGTGAGAGGAGCATAGTTCCCATTGAAATACTGGTCAGTTTGTTGATTTAAACTTACTTGTTCTTTATTTTAAATATTGTATTTGTTCCTGGTTTTTTTTTTTTTTTTTTTTACTTTAAAATAAGATATGTGCAGTGTGCATAGGGATTTGTTCATAGTTTTTTTTTATAGTCCGGTCCTCCAATGGTCTGAGGGACAGTGAACTGGCCCCCTGTGTAAAAAGTTTGGGGACCCCTGGGATAGAGCATCAGAATGGAATGCAGAGGACCCAGGTTCGAGACCCCGAGGTCACCAGCTTGAGTGTGGATGCATCTGGCTTGAGCAAGGGTCACCAGCTTGAGCCCAAGGTTAGCATCTTGAGCAAGGGGTCACTCATTCTGCTGTAGCCCCTGGTCAAGGCACATATGAGAAATCAATCAATGAATAACTAAGGTGTCGCAACAAAAAGTTAATGCTTCTAATCTCTCTCTTCCTGTCTGCCTGTCCCTATCTGTCCCTCTCTCTGTCTCTGTCACACACACAAAAATAAAATAAAATAAAATAAAATATAAGGTGTACTAGGCCAATCTTAGCACAGTTCAAAAGAAACCTAGGAAAATCAAATTAATTCCAAGTAACAAAACTGCATCAGAACAAAGAGTTCCAAAATAATTTTTTTAAAAGCCAACATTCAACAATGTAAAGTTTATGATTTCTAATAAAAAATTACGAAGCACTCAAACAAATAGAAAAAACAACCTATAACCAAGAGAAAACAAATTAAATAGAAACAGAGAGGAGAAAAAAGATGATAATTGTTAGATCAAGATGTTAAAATAGCAATTGTAAATGTACTGCATATATTCAAGAACTTTAAGGAAAGAATAAAGAGACAAGAAGACATAACAAAGATGCATATTTAAAATCTAAAGATGAAAAATGACATATCTAAAATGAAAATAAAACTGGATGGGATTACTACTAGATTAACATTGTAAAAGAAATTAGTCAACTTGAAGACTCAGTAATATGCACTATCTAAAATTTCTTATAGGCAAAAAACCAAAACAACAACAACAACAAAACACTGAAATACTGAACAGCACATTAGTGAGTTTGGAGGCAGTGTTAAATAGCCCAAACATATATGTAATTGGCATCTCAAAAGGAGATAAAAGAAACAAGGAAAAAAATTTTGAAGAAACTGATGAAAAAAATTTTAAAGTTGATAAATACTATACATCCATAAATACAGTTAGCTCAATAAAGCAGAAAAAAAATAAAGAACACTATGCCAAGATACATCATAATCAAACTGTTTAAAATCAGTGATAAAGAGAATGTTTTAAATCAGAAAGGAAAACAACACTTCTATAGTAGTTTTTTATTGCTGTGTAAAAAATTACCACAAATTTAAATGCTAAAAAAAAAGGACAAAAACAAAACATGAACTCATAGTTCTGTAAGTCAGAAGTTCAGTTGGACTTAGAGTTGAGATCTCTGCTTAGGATAAATTCAACATGGTAGCCTGATCTTTTATCTGAGGGCTCTGGGGAAGGGTTTTCTTTCGAGTTCATTCAGGTTGTTAGTAGGATTTAATTCCTTGTGGTTGTGGGACTAAGGTTTTTATTTTTTTGCTAGTTTTTACCCAGTCTGTTCTCTGTTCCAAAGGGCCAACTACATTCCTTCTTATCTTACAAATCTCTCTGACTTCTTCTATGACCAGCTTGAGAAAAATCTTCACTTTAAAAAGGCTCTTATGATTACTTTGGAACCACCCAGATAAGTTCCCTTTTGATCAACTCAGAGTCAACTGATTAGTAATCTCAAGTACATATGCAAATCTTTTTTGCCCTATCATGTAACATAATCATGAGGTACTGTATCTCTTTATTCTCACAGTATGGGGATCAAGGCAAGAAATGTTGGAAAACCATCTTAGAATTACAAAAAAATAAAACATAAAAATTGTTAGATGTTAAAAAAATGCCTTGTGGTGGATTCTGTGGTGCATAGTCATGTATATTTCAATGGACAAGCCAGACATATCAAGTCTGATTTTAAACCAGACATAGCAGTTAAACGAAAATAGGCCCAGGGTAGAAGGACAGGTAAAGTGGAGTAAGATGTGGTCTGGCTGATGACAGACAGCAGTAGGTAGTAGCAGAAAACAATAACTGAATAAACAAGCAGACAGAAGTCCATATCAGGGTTTTCAGAACCACGAGATGAAAAGTTCCATGAGGTCAATTTATTCCCTTCACTAATATAGAATCTGGCATATAAAGGGCATGTAATAAGTATTATTGTAATAAAAAAATGAGTAAGGGAGGTAGATTGACAGAAATATGTCATTCACAAATGGAGATTCCATGATAAAAGGTTACTCATAAATCTAGGAGGGCAGGCTGTTCAGTTTCATCTGAAAGTCCACTATTTAGGTCAGTACCACTTTCTTGGAGGGCAATGCTAAGGTGAGATGATAGGGAAAGATGCAAAACAATATCTAATTGGATACTGTGCTAAGTAATTTTAATATTTATTAACTCACTTGATCCTCACATCAACTGTGTGATAGAAGCACTTTTTTTACTCTCATTTTTTAGTTGAGGAAACTATGGTTTGAACAGCATCAATAAGTAAATTGTTCTAGAGCTCATACTTATCAATCGGAAGAGCTAGGATTCATGCTGCCCGAATTCCAAGCTGCATTTCCCTCCCTTATGCCATGCTGGCTTCCAGCAAAGCAAAGTTTCATTCCTAACATCAACTGCTGTGTGGCTATTCAAATACATGATATCAAATTGTTTATTTGTTCAAAAATATTTGCACTGCACATTTGTGTCAGGAATTGTTCTGGATGCTGTTAGCTAACAATTTTTCCATAAAGTGCAAATCAAATGGTATTCAATGAACACTCTTTTTCCTACTCACTGCAGTTAGGTTGCATTCTGTTATTTAAACACTTTTTTTTCCTTTTCATATTCATTTAAATCTAGTTTTTTCTAGATAACATAGTTCTGGGAATACTGGATACTATAGTTTAAAACACTCCTCATTGTATTAGGTACAGTAGCCCATTCTGCAGACATGTTGTTCTCCACTAGTACCTCAAGGTTGAATGAGCTGGAGGGGAAAATACTAGCATGATGTGGTGAACCTGGGGCCACAGAGATGCTCCTGTTGCTTTTTGAGTTTAGTGGGGGCAGATAGATCGTCTTTCTCTCTCTCTCTCTCCCTTCCTTCCTTCCTTCCTTCCTCCCTCCCTCCCTCCCTCCCTCCCTCCCTCCCTCCCTCCCTCCCTCCTTCTCTCTCTCTTTCTTTCTTTCTTTCTTTCTTTCTTTCTTTCTTTCTTTCTTTCTTTCTTTCTTTCTTTCTTTCTTTCTTCTTTCTTTCTTTCTTTCTTTCTTTCTTTCTTTCTTTCTTTCTTTCTTTCTTTCTTTCTTTCTTTCTTCTTTCATTCTTTCCTTCTTTCTTCTTTCAGTAAGAGGAGGGGAGATAGATTCCCACATGTACCTGGACTGGGATGCACCTGGTAATCCCTAGATGAGACTGATGCTCAAATCAACTGAGCTATCCTCAGAGCCTGAGACCAATGCTTGGGCCAACTGAGCTGTCCTCAGTGCCTAGGGCCGACGATCAAACCAGTCAAGCCACTGGTTGTGAGAGGAGAAGAGAGAAAGAGGCAGAAGGGGGAGAAGGTGGGAAAGAGAAGCAGATGGTGCCAGGTCAATGCTCTATCCACTGAGCCTACTGGCCAGGGCCAAGTAGATTCCCTTTCATCCAAAGGACAGAGAATCAGCTTTGCTATATCATCCCAGGTATTCACACTGTGTTGACATTTGCTGAAACAATTATGATGTAAATAGGAAGGATAATACTGAGACCTTAATTATACCAGAAGATTTGCAGGCCAAAACTACTGGGTGGAATTTTATCAAGATATTGGTAGTTGTGGGTGCAAATGTTTCACAAAGAGGAAGATATCATGTTTATAATATTTGAAATGGTTGTTGTGTAAGGGTACTGGAGCAATGTGAGGAGGTCAGCAGAGGGCTAAGTGAGAGAATGATTCAGTTGTGACATAAACAACATTTGTCATAGGACTTGGTGGAGCTAACATCTGAAAGATCCTTCAAATGTTTTTTTTAAATTAAAAGACCCTTTAATGGAAAGGTCTCTTATCTGCACTTTCATGTAAACCTTTACCTTGTGATTAGAAACTCTTAAGAAATGAAAATACTGATACATATTGCTACACACTGAGCCACTATTACTGCCACTGAGAATTTATGTCCCACTCATATTCATATGTAGTTATGAAAAATGGAATTAACATGCAACAAATTTGAAGGGTTGTTACTAAATCAGTTCACCTACTAAATGTTTATTGAAGTTAGGCACCTACGTTAGCCTTAGCTTTTGATCAGACCAAGCCACACGCTAGGGTATGAGATTTGCGAGGATGTCAATGCATTTTTTTTTCCAGCAAGACCTCTTCTTTAATATAATGAAGTAATAAAAGCACACGAGTATCAACTAATACAAAATAAAACAAATGTGAAATCATTGTAGTCAGAAATGACTTTTGATCTACAATATCCCTTCAGCTGTTTTTACTACTGACTTATGATGGATGGTAACAGATTGACAGAAATCCAGATGGGACAAGTAGCTGCCTGTGAAGTTGAGCCTGCATCCATCACTCACATATTAATTGATTCATTAATATAAGTGACATAGTCTTTTTTTCTTCTTCTTGCCATGTTTAGACTTGTCGTTAACAGAAATAAAAACACTGTGTTTTAAGAAGCTGCGTACATATGGCCTTAAGCACAAGCAAGCAGTCAGAAGAATTTTAAGTAAGTGTTGTTCTCACCTTATAATTTTTTAAATGAGTAAAGGCCAACATTTCTTCCCTCTTCTTTCAAGTGTAATATAAAACAAAAGATACAAAATCAGGTGTATTCAAGATTTGTATTTTCTGTAACACTGTTTCTAAGTAAAAGAGAATGGGTTGTGCTGGATACCCTTGAAATTAAGTAACCAACATGCTATGTGTTCCTGCAGAATTTTCTCCCCAGGCAGTAATCACTCAGTTGATTGGGCATGTATTACATATTTGGCATGTATTAGATCATCTGAATGACAGAGGAAGCAAAAGTCAGGGTCTTTACTCTAAAATTATATGATATAGTTGGAGAGATAAGGGAACATGTGAAACAATTCCAAAGACAGTAAAAGACTAGAATGACAAAGATATGTAGTGCTGAGGGATGGAGTAGGGCAATTTCATGGAATACATGTGAACAGAACACATTCTGTGGTAAGAGATTCAACATGAGCAACGACACAGAAATAAGTGTGAGATATCATATTGTGGGAATAATGACAACTCTGAATCTGAGTTAAATATTGAAATGAGTGAACTGTGAAAAAGTTGAATGGAAGGCAAAAAGACTTATATTTTGTTAAAAAGAATATAAGAGAAAAATATAGTAAATCATGTTTTTGAAACCTCAAATCCCTTCGCTCTTCACGGTAGTTTCATTATGATCATAAGATAAGTTAGAGTCTAGATATATGTTTCTTTTTTTAAAAAATTATTTATTTATTTTTACAGAGAGGAGGCGGGGAAAGGTATCATCAACTCATAGTATATATTTGCTTCCTGTATGTGTCTTGACCAAGCAAGCCCAGGGTTTCAAACCAGCAACCTTAGTTTTCCAGGTTGATGCTTTATTCACTGTGCCACCACAGGTCAGGCAAGTCTAGATATTTGAAGAAATGTTCAGTTTTATCTAAATTTTGTGCATTTAATAAGTAAGTTTTAAATTTTTATGACAGAAATAATAGATTTTAAAAATGGCATTACACTAGCCTGTCTAAAATCACCAAAAATTGTAAACATTTTGTGTTGCTAAACTAAAAGATTCCTATTTGTCTTACATGTCTATGTTTACGATTATTCTCCAATAATGTGAAAATCTTCAACATTATGAAATAATCACACAACTTTCTCTACATTTTGTCTATCAACTCCAAAGTCACCATTCCATGCATTCGCTCTTGCTCCAATTACTTACTCACTTGCAATCATTGTGTAGAGGCATTGAAGACCCAGTCAGATTAAGGAAATTCTGATAAGTTGGTTAAATGCTTTGACTTAATTTGGAACTGGACAATAAAGCATGGTTGAGGTGGGGTTGCTCCTCTATCATTTGAGAAGTCCCCTCTAATGAAAAGGGAATACACATCACACAATTAGTGTAATTTGATACAAATGGTTATTAGACAGACATCTTCTACCTTGTTAGAATTGGAGAAATAAACTAAACATGTTTCTTAACTCCCCTGTAAATACATAAGTTGATATTAATCTACAGAAGAGAGATATTAGAAATGGGTTGGAAGGATTTTTGTTGTTGTTGTACAAGTGGAAATTTCAAAAAAATGGAAATTTTATTAATACAAGGTGAGGCAAAAGTAGGTTTACAGTTGTGAATACACAAAAGTTTATTCTGGTATTATTATTTATTAATTATTGTATTACTTTACACATGAACAACTGCAAACCCACTTGTATCCCACACTGTATATTAGGAAAGCAAAATTGATAGTAAAAAAAAACAACAAGAAGAAATTCAATCTACTAACCCTTACTTCCCCTGAAATCTAGCAAACAGGAAAAACTTTCTCTTTTCTGAATTGGTTTAAACCTGGGTATATATGTTAAACCTGAGTACAGTTTAGCATAGGGAAATATTTTTTAAATTATTTGAGAGAAATAGAGAGAGAGACAGAAAGGGAGAAAGAGAGTAAGGGGAGAGATGAGAAGCATGAACTCATAGTTGCTTCATTTTAGTTGTTCATTGATTACTTCTCATATGTGCCTTGACCAGGGGGACTGAAGCTGAGCCAGTAACTCCTTTCTCAAACTAGCAACCTTGGGCTTCAAACCAGTGACCTCTGGGTTTAAGCCAGTGATTTTGGGATCATGCTGATGATCTCAGAGTCAAGTCAGAGACCCCACACTCAAGCAGGCAATCTCAGGGTTTCAAACCTAAAACCTCAACCTTTCAAGTTGATGCTCTATCCACTGTGCCACCACTGGTTAGGCAAGAAATGTTTTATTTTAAGCTCAGAAATGATTATAGGGGTGTATAGGTAAGATGTAGATATTTGTTGAAATTCAATAAAAATATAAGTTGTTAAAATATACTAGTTTAAGATTATTTTAATAATTAGTTTTATATTTTAAATTATAATGAGGAGAAGACTCCTTAGCTGTTTTGGATATTCAAGCAGAATTGGATTAGGCAGACACAAAATAAAAAGTAATTATTTGTTAAGCTCAGTGTATAACTACTTGGCTTTAGTGATGTAGCGGCATAGGTGTTGAAGAGCAACTGTGAGGAAACATTGCATGATCATCTCTAAAAGTGCCTCTAAATGATTTACACATGGACCAAATGCCTAGTAAACTCTTTCTAATATCTACTTATATTAAAAAAAAATAAGTTAGGATGAGTCTAGTTATTGAACTATATGGGAAGCAAGAGCTGATGCCATTGCTAAATCTAACCTAAAATATTAAATAGAGTTTAATAAGATGTTCAGCCTAAACATCATGCTTAGGGATAATAACAGTCTCCAGGTTATAAGCATTTAAATTATTCCAAAGACTTGACAGTAAAAGGTTTATTATGAGGGTAAGTGCTTTTCTTTTTAGAGACAGTGATTCATCCTGTTTGGTGTGGATTATTATGGAAAAATACAGCCACCACTGGGGTGGGGGACCTTGCCTATGGGGGAGATGGAGTTATTGCAATTTATAGTGAAATTTAAAACAGTTTTTTTGTTTTCTTGACAAAATTGAATAGACATTTTATGCCACTTCTTGACTATATCTATATCATACTCATCTTAAAAAATTAAAATGCATGTCACATCCAATTTTGACTTACCCTTATAGGGTAAAAAACTTTGTCAAAAGGAAAGTACCACACAAACATCAATCTTGTGCATTATAAACATAAGTATGGGTTCTTGTTATTGAGGGACTTAATACATATTTAAGTAAAAACAATCGCTTTCATATTGTTTACCTATATATTCGTTCATCCATCTATCTGCCAACTTATTAATTCAGCTATCTTTTATAGTATGTGTGGTTTAGATCCAAAATAAGGTACAGAGATAGTACTATGGCAGATAGGAGAAATGAAAGGTTGCTACATGCTAAAAGAGCAGCTCTGTTACTCTCAGTGTTTCAGAGCAGAGGTTATTGAAGCTTGGGTCTGAGAGCTACAATGAGAATTGAAGTAAATGTATAAGGATAAATTCTTTGATTCTTGAATTCCTGTGTTCTTGTCCTGGTCTAGCCATTTAGTTGTGTGATCTTACACAAGTTGCTCATTGGCCTTGGCAACTCTGTAAAGTGAACGTTATTTAGTTAGGACTTAAATATTAGGATATGAAGGGTTATAAAGGTTATGTAAGTTTCCCAAATTCACAAAGGTAACATATGCATTCAAACCCAGGTCTTCTTGATTTCAGCTCTAACTTGTACTTACCACTGCACCCTGCTTGTTCTTCCAGCACCATTACAATTAAGAAAAATAAACTACAAAATGACGTGTTTATATACACTGCTATGAAGATGACTATGATGATGATTATTTGGGAGTGGGGGTGGGAAGAGCATGCTAACCAGTGTAAATGAAATTGAAGAGACCTAACTTAACTCATCATATGTTCATTATAATTATAATGTTTTATCAGTAGGAGAATTAAATAATTAAAGTGCTTTTAATTTTTATCATTTTGGTTATGAAATTCATTATTTAGCAATTTGTTGATTATCATTACAAGTCTTTGGGTTTCTGGAAATGTTCCTTTTATTTATCAATAGTGTCCATGCAGCTCCATGGAAGACCTTATTTCATAGACCCTGGCTCTCACCACAAAATGTATTTTAGTTAGTTATTTATTCAGCTATTGAGCTTCCTAGTTAACTATAAAGATGCTATTTTGTGGAGTTACACAGGCGCTGTTGTATGTCTGAATGCACCCTAGGCCTGCTAATAGCACAATGTTTACCTACTGTGAATCTCAAATTAATCACTAAAATGTCTTAAAGGAAAGTCAGTTGTAAACATTTCTGAAAGGTACTACTGCTACCATTTGTTTTGGATTAACATATTCAAAAATTTAATTTAGTTCCTGCTTGAGTTTGGGGGAAAATATTGATTTATTATTCCGGGGTATTATATGGTATTCTTAAATATAAATGTCTTCTTGAGCTCTAAGATTTCAGAAATATCAAAAGTATATATTTTTAATTTTCCATAAATTTTCCATTAATTCTGAATGGTCCATTAAAAATGAGTAAAAATTGCTAATTATAGCCCTTCAATCAATGACCTAAATATACCATGTTTTTTGTAAATGAAACTTGCATTGCTGGAAAAAAATCTTCATTTAGTGATGTCTGCTTAAGAGTGAAAAATACCTTTTTCAACTTTGAGTGAATTCCATTAATAATCTGGTCATGGTGGGTTGGTTGAAAGCAGGAATAATGTTTATGTGCAAGCTCAGCTCTCCTTGATCAATTGTAGATACCGGAAAAACTGAATGATAGATTCTTTAATCTTGCATTTCATACCTGGTCTACAGTTGGATTTTCCTTGAATTATGACAAAGACATACCACATTCTCAGGACTAAATTTGATTCCTTATTTAAAATAATTACCTGTAAACCCCTTTAGGTAAACATTTCCTTTAAAATGGAATCCTGGGTTAGTTTATCTGTTTGTAGAAACATGTAGACCACCTAGGAAGCTCTTTCACTAGGACGTGGCTCATAATGCAGATTAATGGAAATCCTGTGTATAGCATGTAGCATTTTCACAAAAAAATTAAATTTCTGTCATTATCTAATTCAGAAAAACAACTGCTTTCAAATGATGAGATATTGCTATATCTTTGAAGCAATTTAAAAAATTGCACTTAAGTCTTTTAATCCTATACTTGTAAGTAGTAGTTGTAGTAAAAAATTTCTGTCTCAGGAAGCTGAGTCATAAAAATTGCTTTTTTCATAAGATATGATCATTCTTTTGTGTGTTTTTTCTCTTGTTGTATATGTTACATGTCCATCCCCAGCTTTTATATTTGAGCAATACTTAAAGATGATCAGTGTCCCGAACTCTACCTTCTCTAGCCTCTCCTGCTCTGTCTCTCTCTACTGGTATCTCCATCTCCATCTCTATGTGCTTCTTTCTCTTTCTCTCATTTTAAATAGATTCTAAATAAAATTAAGGGTAATTATAAAAGAAATCACGTTATTTGAAGTTTTTAAATTTTGTTTTTCAATATTATTTTGTATTAGTTTCAAGTGTACAGCATAATAGTTAGACAGTATAACCACATATAGTGCCCCCCCTGAGAATATTTCAAGTACTCATTTGGCACTTTTAAAAAATTTTTTTTAGTCTATGTGTCATTTATTTCTACTCTGATCTTTTTTCTTTAATTATTTTTATTTATTTATTCATTTCAGAGAAGAAAGAGAGAGAGAGAGAGAGAAGGGGGGAGCAGAAAGCATCAACTCCCCTATGTACCTTGCTTAGGCAAGCCCAGGGTTTTGAACTGGCAACCTCAGCCTTCCAGGTGGATGCTTGATCCACTGTGCCACTACAGGTCAGGCCGGCACTATATCTTTTTTAATGGAAAAACAATATCAGGAATTAGCTTCATTTTTTGTAAAGGGTGAATGAACAAAATATTTAATGATAATTTATTCTGTAATTTTCTAAAGGTAGTTTTACTCTTCTTAGAATTCTATATTGCTTATTATTTTACTATAGTAATATATAGATAGAATGATTATCTTAATGATTTCAGGGTATTAAAGATCCTGAGGTCTATCCCCTTAATTTTATAGAATAGAGACAGACTATGAAGTTGTTGCTCCAAGGTGACCCTGACATTTTATAACAGAGCAGATTGGAAGGCTTATTACTCTTGATGTCCTATCTATAATTTCTGGGTATATTATTAGTTTCCTTACTCTTGTATTCAAATAATTTTACAGTTTTGATATAGTACTAAATTTTACAGAGAGTACATTTTAATAGTACTACATTCGTCATCCTTTACTTTTTTGTTATTTTAATTAAATATAAACTCATCATTTAGATATGTGAGGCAACTCTTATTTACATATGTGTGGCCCTGGAAAATTGCTGAAGAGATAATAAGTTGACTCTCTATCATAATTTGCATAATCTTCTCTTTCCCTTTACTATTAAGTTTAAGTTATTGAGTTCGCTGGAGAAAAAATAATACATTCAAATAAAAAAATTTGTCTTCTTTCTGGATTTTGTAAATTTTTTTTTCCAACTGCTCTTGAAACACAATGCTATTTTTAAGTTTCTTAATTTTTAGTCAATAAATTCATCACTGGGCCATTAATAATGTTATTACTTCTTCAGGTAACTGAACCTTAGGACACAGATGCACCATTGTTCTGGCCAAGGTAATTGTTTGAAAAGCTGAGGAAAACATTTGCAGATGAGTGCCTTTTGGGAAGCTTCATGTAACCTGCACATATAAATAAGCCCCCTATGCATGACTCACTGCCATATCTTTGCAGACAGACCGAGAAAAGGAAATAAAAACTCTGAATTTTGGTAATTCTTTTCTTGCAGAACAACTTGTTAATACACAGAAAGGCATTTTAAGTTTCGATTTAAATGGGAATAGTTTAAATCAGATAAATAATTGGAGTGCCACGTTCACATATTAATCGGTATAGACTATTTGATTCTTAACCACATGGTTACTAACATTTAAGCTGGTGAAGCTAACTACTAATCTGCCTGACAGTTAAGTGCTGTTAAGTGAATTGATGAGAACATAAACCCAGGTTTAGAAGGTTTAAGATTTGATTGACAGACACATTGGTCATGATGCTGGTCAAAGATAATGAATCAGTCAACTCTATTTGATGAAATCACATCCATGTCTTGCTTCTAGTGTAGATACATAAGTGCTTTTTTTTTTTTTTTTGTAGTTACCCTTTTAATTCTTAAACAAGGATGTCTATTAATGACATCCATAGAATATAAAAAGTTATTTTTTTTTCTGGACCTCGCATCAGTATTTTCAAAATATTGGAGGACTAAATGAAACATGTTATATCCTTAATCATTTAGTTTCTAGACTATTCTGTAAACTATAAACTACATATTTAGGGCTTTTAAGTTTAAATGCTTTCCTATTAGGTATAAATTCATAAGTAGCACAGATGAAATTTCAACAAAGGTTATAAAAATATTTTAATACTTGTTTAAAGCAACAGTTAATTCAGCCTATTTAGAAAAATTGCCTAATGCCTGCTAATTACACAAAAGTTTGCATAATTAAATGCATAGTAATTAAAAAAGAAGAGCAAACATAAAAATTATACATTTTCTACTGCCACATCTCCAGAATATGACAAAACCAATACCCTGAGAGGGGCAATATTTTGGCATCTATAGACCATTGTGGGAAATGCCCTTTCCTTTCACTTTAAACTGGGTGACAGAAGTTAAAGAAATGCCGATCCACAAGATCACGTTTACTGTTTCAGGAAACTGCCGATGAGATTCTTGCATGCTTCCACTATTTAATGAACTGAACGTGTGGAAAAAGAATGAGCAGGAGATGTACACCTATGAAGCTACTGAACATGTAGATAAACAGAGCTGAAGTTTTGTAATCCCTAAATATTTTTCAAATATTTTCTTCACAGGAATGTTTCACTCAGTCATTGCAAAAGATCTTGAAAATATTATATTGGTAGTCTGTCTTCAGATTGACTTGGTTGAATCTCACAGGTGTATAGCTCAGCAAAGATCAGACTCTCTCCCCTTTTTTTCCTCCATTCTTGTTATTTGAGTCACCAATTTGAAATGCACCATTACCACTAAATAACTACTTAGTGGTATACAATCACACAATTGTGTGAAGAGACAAACATAATGAAGGACACTAGGGAAATAGGATCCTTTATTCAGGGCACCTATCCCGTACTGAAATGATTGAGAGTTCTGTAGCTTTTGTAACAGAGTATCCTCTCAACAATTACCTTCAACTAATGGTATGCTAAACTGAACAGGAAATCAGGTCTCAAAGAATGAATAGATCCATTGGTCTAAGTGACAGAGAGCCCAGCACAGTTTTCAAATTGTTTTCAAAGAGCCAATGTTCTCATTATATAATTATAACTCAACTAAATTAAAGGATATTAATACCATCTCTGATTTTTTTATTGTTTTTTCAATTCAGTTCAGTATTAATGATGTCTCTTATTGCTTGCATATATGAAGTTAGATTTATTATTTACTTTCTTTCTTTTCTCTTTCTTTCTTTCTTTCTTTCTTTCTTTCTTTTTTTTTTAGTGAGAGAAAGGTAGATAGTGAGGCAATCTCCTACATGCACCCCAACCAGGATCCACCCGGCAACCTCATCTTGGGCCAATGCTGAGTACCAAGCTATTTTTAGTGCCTGACACTGATGTGCTCCAATGGAGCTATCCTCAGTGCTGGGGGACACATTCAAACTAATAGAGCCACTGGCTGCCTGAGGAGAAGAGGGAGAGAAGAGGGAGAGGCAAGGAGGAGAGAAGCAGATGGTCACTTCTCCTGTGTGCCCTGACAGTGAATTGAACCCTGGGTATTGATACACTGGGGCTGATGCTTTATCCACAGTCACCAGCCAGGGATTACTTTCTCATTTTAACACCCTTCTGTTTCCTGGCTTACATTGTGTTTGTGAGCCAATAATTGAGGTGACCATTCATGAATTGCTGTTGCTGTATAAATATTAATTTAAACATTTGAAATAATTTTCTGTGTATTATTCTAGAAGGAATAATCTAAGTGAATCTATAAAAGGACTGAATAAAATGGTAATGTTAAGTAACGAAGGTCAAAAGCTTATGAAATTCATATCTAAGCCATTATTTTCTAATTAATCAGTGTTTAACATTCAAAAGGATATTTTTAAAATTGTTTATTCAAGTGAGATAATTTTCCCTTTGTTTAGATCAGTAGTTGAAATCCTCAGCTCTTCTTGACTCCAGAACATTATTGCTCCATGCTTTGTGAAATGAAATGGGAAGGTTGGACTGCCTGACCCAGAGAACCCTTATAGCATTATCCTAATGAATTTGACAAGGCAGAGAAAATTATTATTCCTAGAAAACTCTCCTGTGTTGAAACACAATTCACAATATAACTGAAAACAATTCTTTCAGAATTAGAATTCTTAAAGCATCTTTAATTCTAAGCAGAAAGTTTTAGAAAACTTCATAAATTGTTTTGAGGTATGCTGTGTTTATTATTTTTCCCCAGTAACTTGATCTTTCATGGTGGAATGAGGCTAATTCAAGGACAGACATATGAAATGAGATATGTGCTATAATGGAGAGTAGAAATGGTACACAATCTGAAAGGAGAGCAACTGAAGATCAAAATACAGGCAATGAGTTGGTTACATAGATTTTATTGTAAGAATTTAATAATACTAAATAAAATTTTCTAAAACCATATAAAATTCAACCTATCAATCAGTCAAATAGATAATAAAATTTTATATATCCATTCTATGAAATGTTATGCAGCTATTACAAAGAAGTGAGTTATATAGATGTAACTCAAAGAATATTCATAATGTATTAAAAGTAAGTTTAATTCACTACAAAAATAATCATCCATCTAAAAAAGTACTATATATGTATGTTTGTATTTGTATTTGAGCTTAGGAAAAGGTTTAGAAGGAAAAAAAACAGACTTATGATTTGTTATTTCATTGGCTGTTGCAAACCAATTTCAATATTTTGAAAAGTAATTTTTAAAAGGAAATTTAAAAAAACTGTCCAAGTAAAAACTTGGCTCTAGCTGGTTGGCTCAGCAGTAGAGCATCAGTCTGGCACGTGGAACTTCTAGGTTCTATTACTGGTCAGGGCACACAGGACAAGTGACCATCTACTTCCTTACTCCTCCCCTTTATCTTTTCCTCTCTCTCTCTTCCCCTCCCACAGCAATAGCTCAAATGGCTTGAGCAAGTTGGCTGCAGGCAGGCACTGAGGATGGCTCCATGGCCTTGCCTCAGGCGCTAAAATAGCTTGACTACTGAGCAATGGAGTAGGGGTCCCAGATGGGCAGAGCATTGCCCAGTAGGGGCTTGCCAGTTGGATCCTGATCAGGGTGCATGTGGGAGTCTGTCTGTCTGCCTCCCCACCTCTCACTTAAGAAAAAATAAATAAAATTTTCTTTCGAACATTTTCATGTAAATACTTGTTTGAGTGACTATAATTTCTCTTTAAGAAATGTAATTAAATCTGACTGGCAGATTTCTTAACTTCTATAGGACTGTTTCTCCATCTAGCCAATAGAATAATAACATCTGATTCAGATCATTGTTGCAGTGATTACTAATATTATCTAAGATTCCCAATGAATATGCTAGAATAAATTCATTACTTGATGTAACTATTTATACTCTTAAATGCTAAATACTTAGAGCATAAATAGGTACATCAAGTGTTTTTTTTTGTTGTTTTTTGGGTTTTTTTTTTTTTTTTTTTACAGAGACAGAGAGAGAGTCAGAGAGAGGGATAGATAGGGACAGACAGGCAGGAATGGAGAGAGATGAGAAGCATCAATCATCGGTTTTTCCTTGCGACACCTTAGTTGTTCATTGATTGCTTTCTCATATGTGCCTTGACCGTGGGCCTTCAGCAGACCAAGTAACCCCTTGCTCTAGTCAGCGACCTTGGGTCCAAGCTGGTGAGCTTTGCTCAAACTAGATGAGCCTGTGCTCAAGCTGGCGACCTCAGGGTCTCAAACCTGGGTCCTCCGCATCCCAGTCCAATGCTCTATCCACTGCGCCACCGCCTGGTCAGGCACATCAAGTATTTTTTAAATGAAATAGATATCAAAATCCAGTGACTGAAATGTTAAATATTTCTTTGGACTATAAAAGGAATTGACATGCAAAATAGCTAGTCAGGCTGAAATTAAAGGGCTTACCAAATTGGTTTTTATTGTTCTGTTGTACTGTACTACTTTTAAGTACCTTTCCATGGAATGATGAAAACTAAAAAGTCTCTTAGGAGAAAGGAGATAGAAGCTAGTTTTTTGGTTTAAGACAAAGGCTGAGGTAACACTCCTTGCTTAAAGAAATCTGAAAAATATTGCTGCCAACATATGAGAGTATGTGAAACTGTAGGTCTAAGAAAGACAAAGGGACACAAGTATATTTCTACAACAAAAACTGAATTTAGTGATCTGATTATAATGAAAATAAGTTTGAAATTAACATTTGAAAGAAAAGAAAACCCTATATATTCAGAATGTAAACAATGCATTACTTCATAACTCATGAGTTTAGAATAATCCCAATAAAATTTATAAAAGTTTCTACTAAATGACTAAGAAAGTACTATATAACAGCATTTATTGGATTCAGTTAAAGTTATCTTTAGAGATAATTATATAACTTTAAATAGATTTCTTTTTTTGGTTTTAAAACAGGGAAATATTTAATTCATTCTAAAAAAAGTCAGGAAATGATGAGACCCACAGGAAAACAACATACTATGATGAAAAGGGGCTGCTAGTGGCTTTAGGGTCTCATTCCTAGAATCCTGAGGACTTGATGCTTAGAAGAAATTATTTTGTCCTTCAGGTACTCGTGGCTACTCAAAAATAAATTACATAGTCTGTAAGAGTTCTGGCCTGCTGAAGCTAGAGGGGAGCTAGGTAGGAAGGAGAAAGATTAATCTACAATAAACTGATCAAAGTGCTGCTGGGTGATAGCACAGAGCCATCCCAGGGGGGCAGGCCCGAGCTTTAGTGTGAACCAAACCCCATAAAAGCTGGGCGGCCCAGGGAATGTGCCAGTCAGCCATTGTTCAGTTACTTGTCCAAAGCCCCATGGAAGCACAGCCCTGACTTCTCGACTTCAAGCCCCCTGCTGGTTGGTTTCATTATTATCTCATCTCTTCCAAATCTGAATGTAAGCCTCCAACAGCGTGATCATCTGGGGAAGGATGTCAATTACCTGGAGATCTTGTAATTCATACCATTTGCCAATCCCATGATGAAGCACATGGATACGGTAGGAGCCCTCGGAGGGCTTGCTGTCGTGCACGATGTTGGCAATCAGGTAGGTCATAGGTGGTGTTCTTATGTACTGCTTGCACTTCCTCAGACAAGTACTCCCTCAGATCCTCGTTTGTAATAGGAAAGTTGACAATAGTTGGATTCTTCTCCACAAAGAAATTGTTTTTAGTGAATCTCTTAATACAAAAAATTAGATATGGAGGCAGCTTGGTGAGCTGGAAGCGCTTCAGAAAGTTCTCTTTGTAAGTCTTATATTCCTTCTCAGTGATGCCATTGAACTTGGCCAGAATGTTGAAGAGTGGCACTTGGGGGATGATGAGCTGCTCCTTTTCATCCTTGTAGAGGGGTGCGGTAGGAAGGTCCAGGATGAGGTACATAAAGGTGGATTCCACCATTGTCTCCTGGTACTCATCATTATGAAGCAGCTGTTCTTTTTCTTCAGCTAGCAGATCAGGATGAGGAAGCTTCTTAGTGAAGATCCTCGTGGAGCCCTGGAAAACATCAGTCACAATAGTCTTCTTTTTCTTCTTCGTGCCCCCCTGAGTGTAGCGCATTCAGAAACCAGGACAAAGAGTCGACTCCATCTCCTTGCTTGGTGATCTGAAATGTCTTCTTGCTGCGAAGGACAACAGCCTGAAGCATCTCATAGGGAGAAACATGTGCCTTGAAATTTCGAGGGTTCCAGAGTTTTCTCATCAGAAAACGCTGGACCAACAAGAACATGATATCCCCTGGAGGACGCTTGATGTTCCTGTAATTGCCTTCTTCCAGGAAGTAGTTCCGGAGGGGAGGGACATTAGACAGAGCCTGAAGAACAGCGTTGGCATAGTCGTTGGCCTTTATGTTATTCAGGCCCACAATACCTGGCAGGTAAGTGGTGCCATCATATGCCCGAGACAGTTTGGCTTGCTTGTCCAGGTTTGCAATCTGCTGCTTTGTGAAAGTGGGCTTCAACACATACGTGATATCCTCCAGCGAGGAATCAATGATCTCATAGTTGTCTGGAAGGCAGTAAAACTTGAGGGTGTGGAGGTTGTGGAAGACATGGTGGCTGAACTGTACACTGTGAATGTAGGCATGAGACTTCAAACCCCGGCCCTGAAAGTACTTGCCACACACCAGACAGGCATAGGCATTGATGTGAGAGAGGGAGATGGAGCACAGTTTCTCAAAGTCAAAGTCCAGCACGCTCCTATTAATGGTATCCAGGAACGGGCAGTGGCGGCTCCTCCGGTCCTCAGAATCCACGCGGCCATTCTTTGCTCGCACCTCCTGCTCAGGTTCGGAGTCTAAATAGATTTTAAAAATTGAAAAATTTGTCTAACTAGAAAAATCTACTAGATAAATATAAAAAATAGATTGTAAGAAATAAAAAGAAAGATTAGAATTAATGAAGTAGATAATAAATATTTGCATACATCAGGTGACCCAAACTGTTTTTGTTATATATTGGAAATAAATAAATGTATACAATGTTCAAAATGAAAAAACTCAAAAGCACAAAGATAGGTATTCCAATTGAATGTATCCAATTTCAATAACAATACTAAAAATGTTTACTGCTCACCAAAATTAGGGGATCAGGGAACGTGCAGATACTACAGTGCTTTCAGCCTTTCGTACAGTGCATTTTCACCAGTGAAATAAAAGTTGGTTTTGTATCTGATTTGCATAATTGAATAACTTTCTTTGACTTATCATTTGCTTTTCTGATGTTCTTGTTTAATAAAAAAAAATCAAATGCTTTTTTCTTTTTCACTTCATATTCATTTTGAAATATCCCCTAATTTTTGTGAGCAGTATATAATGAGAAGTCTAAAATTTATATGGTAAAGGCTAGGACAAAATCAAATCAAAAGCGTAAAAATTAAGAATGCTTTATCCTCCTAAACATGAAGACTTGTTATTAAAACAACAAAATTACAGAAATATGCATAGGCAAACAAGCACTAATACCTAAAAATAAACCTAAGTATATTTGGGAAATGTATATACAACAGATGTGGAATTGCCAATAGAAATTGATCTGTATATTTTTTTATAATTTTATTTTTTTAATGAGGCGACATCAATAAATCAGGATACATATATTCAAAGATCAACAAGTCCAGGTTATCTTGTCTTTCAATTATGTTGCATACCCATCACCCAAAGTCAGATTGTCCTCTGTCACGTTCTATCTAGTTTTCTTTGTGCCCCTCACCCTCCCCCCGTAACCACCACACTCTTATCAATGTCTCTTAGTTTCACTTTTATTTCCCACCTACGTATGGAATAATACAGTTCCTGTTTTTTTCTGATTTACTTATTTCACTTTGTATAATGTTATCAAGATCCCACCATTTTGCTATAAATGATCCAATGTCATCATTTCTTATGGCTGAGTAGTATTCCATAGTGTATATGTGCCACATCTTCTTTATCCAGTCATCTATTGGCGGGCTTTTTGGTTGTTTCCATGTCCTGGCCACTGTGAACAATGCTGCAATGAACATGGGGCTGCATGTGTCTTTACGTATCAATGTTTCTGAGTTTTTGGGGTCTATACCCAGTAGAGGGATTGCTGGGTCATAGGTAGTACTATTTTCAGTTTTTTGAGGAACCACCATACTTTCTTCCATAATGGTTGTACTACTTTACATTCCCACCAACAGTGTATGAGGGTTCCTTTTTCCCCACAGCCTCTCCAACATTTGCTATTACCTGTCTTGTTAATAATAGCTAATCTAACAGGTGTGAGGTGGTATCTCATTGCAGTTTTGATTTGCATTTCTCTAATAACTAATGAAGATGAGCATCTTTTCATATATCTGTTGGCCATTTGTACTTCCTCCTGAGAGAAGTGTCTGTTCATGTCCTCTTCCCATTTTTTTATTGGATTGTTTGTTTGTTTGTTGTTGAGTTTTATGAGTTCTTTGTATATTTTGGATATTAGGCCCTTATCTGAGCTGTTGTTTGAAAATATCATTTCCCATTTAGTTGGCTTTCTGTTTATTTTGTTATCAGTTTCTCTTGCTGAGCAAAAACATCTTAGTCTGATGTAGTCCCATTCATTAATTTTTGCCTTCACTTCTCTTGCCTATGGAGTCAAATTCATAAAATGCTCTTTAAAACCCAGGTCCATGAGTTGAGTACCTATGTCTTCTTCTATGTACTTTATTGTTTCAGGTCTTATGTTTAGATCTTTGATCCATTTTGAGTTAATTTTAGTACAGGGGGACAAACTGTAGTCCAGTTTCATTCTTTTGCATGTGGCTTTGCAGTTTTCCCAGCACCATTTGTTGAAGAGGCTTTCTTTTCTCCATTGTGTGTTGTTGGCCCCTTTATCAAAAATTATTTGACTATATATATGTGGTTTTATTTCTGGAATTTCTATTCTGTTCCATTGGTCTGAGTGTCTACTTTTCTGCCAATACCATGCTGTTTTGATTGTCGTGGCCCTATAATAGAGTTTGAAGTCAGGTATTGTAATGCCCCCAGCTTCATTCTTTTTCTTTAGGATTGCTTTGGCTATTCGGGGTTTTTTATAGTTCCATATAAATCTGATGAGTTTTTGCTCTATTTCTTTAAAAAATGTCATTGGAAGTTTGATGGGAATTGCATTAAATTTGTATATTGCTTTGGGTAATATAGCCATCTTGATTATATTTATTCTTCCTAACCAAGAACAAGGAATATTCTTCCATCTCATTATATCTTTTTTGATTTCCCTTAACAATGGTTTATAGTTTTCATTATATAAGTCCTTTACATTCTTTGTTATGTTTATTCCTAAGTGTTTTTTTTTTGTTGTTGTTGCAATCGTGAAGAAGATTATTCTTTTGAGTTTGTTCTCAGTTGTTTCATTGTTGGCATATAGAAAGGCTATTGACTTCTGTATGTTAATTTTGTATCCTGCGACCTTACTGTATTGGCTTATTGTTTCTAGTAGTCTTTTTGTGGATTCTTTGGGGTTTTCGATGTATAGGATCATATCATCTGCAAAAAGTGATACCTTTACTTCTTTTTTTCTGATATGGATGCCTTTTATTTCTTTGTCTTGTCTGATTGCTCTGGCTAGAACCTCTAGTACCACATTAAATAAGAGTGGAGAGAGTGGACAACCCTGTCTTGTTCCTGATTTAAGGGAGAAAGCCTTCAGTTTAGTGCCATTTAATATGATGTTAGCTGATGGTTTATCATATATGGCCTTTATCATGTTGAGATATTTTCCTTCTATACCCATTTTGTTGAGAGTCTTAAACATAAAATTGTGTTGTATTTTATCGAAAGCCTTTTCTGCGTCTATTGATAAGATCATGTGGTTTTTGTTCTTTGTTTTGTTGATATGGTGTATTACATTAACCGTTTTACGTATGTTGAACCATCCTTGAGATTCTGAGATGAATCCCACTTGATCATGATGTATTATTTTTTTAATATGTTGTTGTATTCGATTTGCTAGTATTTTGTTTAGTATTTTAGCATCTGTATTCACTAGAGATATTGGTCTGTAGTTTTCTTTTTTTGTGCCATCCTTGCCTGGTTTTGGTATGAGGGTTATGTTGGCCTCATAAAATGTGTTTGGAAGTATTGCTTCTTCTTCAATTTTTTGGAAGACTTTGAGTAGAATAGAAACCAAGTCTTGTTTGAATGTTTGATAAAATTTGCTGGTATAGCCGTCAGGGCCTGGACTTTTATTTTTGGGGAGGTTTTTAATGGTTTTTTCTATTTCTTCTCTACTAATCGGTCTGTTTAGGCTTTCTGCTTCTTCTTGACTCAGTCTAGGAAGGTTGTATTGTTCTAGGAATTTATCCATTTCTTCTAGATTGTTGAATTTAGTGGCATAAAGTTTTTCATAGGATTCTACAATAATTCTTTGTATATTTACGGTGTCTGTGGTGATTTCTCCTCTTTCATTTTGGATTTTGTTTATATGAGTTCTTTCTCTTTTTTCCTTGGTAAGTCTTGCCAAGGGTTTGTCAATTTTGTTGATCTTTTCAAAGAACCAGCTCTTTGTTCTATTAATTTTTTCTATAGTTTTACTGTTCTCTATTTCATTTATTTCTGCTCTGATTTTAATTATCTCCTTTCTTCGGCTGGTTTTGGGTTGTCTTTGTTCTTCTTTTTCTAGTTCCTTAAGGTGTGAAGTTAAGTGGTTCACACCTTAAGAAACTAAGGAAGTTAAGTGAAGTTAAATGGCTCTATCTTGTTTGTTCATATATGCCTGAAGTGATATGAACTTCCCTGTTATCACTGCTTTTGCTGCATCCCATAGATTCTGATATGTCGTATTGTCATTTTCATTAGTCTGTATATATCTTTTGATCTCTGCACTTATTTCTTCTTTGACCCATTCATTTTTTAAATGTATGTTATTTAGTTTCCACATTTTTGTGGGATTTTTTCCTTCTTTTTGCAGTTGAATTCTAGTTTCAAGGCTTTATGATCAGAAAATACGCTTGGTACAACTTCGATTTTTCTGAATTTGCTGATGTTGTTTTTGTGGCCTAACATATGGTCAATTCTTGAGAATGATCCATGTACACTGGAGAAAAATGTATACTCAGTCACTTTGGGATGAAATGTCCTGTAGATGTTTATTACATCCAAGTGCTCTGGTGTTTTGTTTAAGGCCACTATATCTTTGTTGATTCTCTGTTTGGATGACCGATCTAGAGCCGTCAGCGGTGTATTGAGGTCTCCAAATATGATTGTATTTTTGTCAGTTTTTGTTTTAAGGTCAATAAGTAGCTGTCTTATATATTTTGGTGCTCCTTGGTTTGCTGCATATATATTAAGAATTGTGATGTCTTCTTGATTCAGTGTCCCCTTAGACATTATGAAATGGCCATTTTGTCTCTGAGTATTTTTGTTGTCTTGTAGTCAGCATTATCAGATATGAGTATTGCTAAGCCTGCTTTTTTTTGGATGTTATTTGCTTGGAGTATTGTTTTCCAGTCTTTCACTTTGAATTTGTTTTTATTCTTGTTACTTAGATGAGTTTCCTGTAGGCAGCATACAGTTGGATTTTCTTTTTTAATCCATTCTGCTACTCTATGCCTTTTTATTGGCGAGTTTAATCCGTTTACATTTAGTGTAATTATTGACACTTGTGAGTTCCCTATTGCCATTTTATAGATTGCTTTCTGTTAGTTTTGTGTCTTGTTTGATCCTTCTCTTTCATTTTTCTATCTTTTGTTTTTATTTGGTTGTATTCCATACATCTTTCCTCTGTTGCTATCTTTTTTTATCTCATGTGCTTCTGTGGTGTTTTCAATGGTGGTTACCTTTAAGTAATGAAAAGGGTTACTACCCTGTTCATTGTAGTGCAGTATTTTGTGAGTACTTTTGCACTCCATCGTCCTTTGCTACTCTTAATCTCCATCTTCTCCCC
This sequence comes from Saccopteryx bilineata, assembly GCF_036850765.1. Classification (NCBI taxonomy): domain Eukaryota; kingdom Metazoa; phylum Chordata; class Mammalia; order Chiroptera; family Emballonuridae; genus Saccopteryx; species Saccopteryx bilineata. Next base: position 150,483,400 of record NC_089494.1, read on the forward strand.
CCTTTCTTTTTGTTGTTGTCACAGTTTAAATTTGGTTTTATTGTGTTCTTCTTGGAGCTTTTAGTTGTGGCTTTATTTTTTTTTTTTTTTGTCTTTGTATCTCATTGGAGAACCCTCTTTAGTAATTCCTGGAGTGGGGGTTTTCTGATGATAAATTCCCTCATCTTTTCTGTATCTGTGAATGTTTTTATTTCTCCTTCATATTTGAAGGATAGCTTTGATGGGTATAGTATTCATGCCTGAAAGTTTCTCTCTTTCAGGACTTTAAATATTGGGGTCCACTCTCTTCTAGCTTGTAGAGTTTCTGCTGAGAAATCTGATGATAATCTAATGGGCCTTCCTTTATATGTTGTATTCTTCTTTTCCCTGGCTGCCTTGAGAATTTTTTCTTTGCCATTGGTTTGTGCCAATTTTATTATGATGTGCCTTGGAATAGGTTTTTTGGGGTTAAGAAAACTCAGAGTTCTGTTTGCTTCATGAAATTGAGGCTTTAGTTCTTTCCACAGGCTTGGGAAGTTCTCATCTATTATTTGTTTGAGTATGTTCTCCATTCCATTTTCTCTCTCTTCTCCCTCTGATATACCTATTATTCTTATGTTATTCTTTCTGATGGAGTCAGATAATTCTTGTAGGGCTATCTCATTTTTTTTAATTTTTGAGTCTCTTTCTTCTTCTCTCTGGTGTGACTCAAGTTGCTTGTCTTCTATTTCACTAATCCTCTCTTCTATCTGGCCTGTTCTATTAGCTAAGCTTGTCACCTCATTTTTCAGCTCGTGAATTGAGTTTTTCATCTCTGTTTGATTTGTTTTTATAGTTTCAATTTCCTTGGACATATATTCTTTGTGTTCATTGAGTTGTTTTCTGAGCTCCCTAAATTGCCTTTCTGTGTTTTCTTGTATATCTCTGAGTATTTTTAGGATTTCTATCTTTAATTCTCTGTCATTTAGCTCCAAGGTTTCCAATATATTAAATTTTTTCTCTATAGATTTTTCCTCATCTATCTGTGTTACCTCTCTTTCTTTTGTATCCATGATATTCGATTTTCTCTTCCTTAATGGCATCTGAGGGTGGTTTTGTTGATAGTATTAATGAGATTTAATAAAGAATAAAAAGTTAAAAAAATAAAAAATAGAAAAAAGTTGTGTTTTTTTAAAATTAATAATGAAATAAAGAAAAATAAAATATAATAAAAATTTTAAAAAATATATTTCCCCCCTCTTTTTTTTCCCCTCCTCTCCTCTCCCCTCTTTCTTAAGAAAATCTTGTGGTGAACTGTGAATTATATTGTATTTAATAGAAGAAACAATGCCTGTAATGGAGGGCTTGAATTGGGGAAAAGTAATAAAGGGGCAAGAAAAAAATAATAATAAAAAAATAAAATAAAAAATAAAAAAGGGGGGGTATGGACCCACAAAAAGCAAATAATGAAAAAATTTGGATCAAGAATAAAATGATTTGCATTTAGGTGTTGGTTGACTAAGAGTTATGATGAGAGGAATAAGAGGGAAACAGGAAAATGGGGGGACAAATAAAAAAATTACTATTGTATTTAGTGGAACAAGAGCTTGATAAAATGGAGAGCCAGGGATGGGAGCACTGCTAGTGAGTTAAAAAGGTGAAGTAAAAAACCCCCCAAATGCCACAGACATAAGTTTGAGTCCCAGATAAGGTAATTTGTTCGTTATTGAGGTTTGAATGAGAGGAGATGTAAAGGAGAAAGGAAGAAACTAATATAGAGGGAGAAAAGAAAGAGAGAGAGAGAGAGAAAAAGAGGGAACCACTAAAAGAAGAAAAATGGAAAAAGAGGAGAGCGAGAGAGAGAGAGAGTTAAGGGTTTTGGAGTGTAACCCTCATAGAGAGAAAGGTAGAGGAAAGAAAAGATAATGGGAGATGTAACACTTATGGGTAGTGTAGTTCAAGGAGAGGAGAGAGTAAGACCAGTAGAGAGTTAAACGACCAAATTGGAGGAGGAAAAAAAAATCAAGGATGAAGATAAGAGAAACAAATGAACAAATATAATAAAATGGGATAGGTTATAAAGTCTGCGGATTATTCTTGATTTTGAGAGGTTATCTTCTTGCTTTTTCTTTTCTCTCCCTCTTCCTGGTTGGTGACTCTGTACCCCAAGTTCTGCCCCTTTGGCACGCTCACGTAGAAGTTTGCAGTTGATAAGTCTCTATGGCGATGTCATGTATTGTGCTTCAGTCTTGTTGGCAGTCGAGGCTCATTAGCATTTATAGGCTCTGACAGTGAGAGAGTCCATGTTCCTGGAGCCTCTCTCCTAGTCTTTCCTTCCTCTATTAGTAGCCTGATAATCCAGCTATGGGTTTGCTGCTGCCTCTGCCTGGATAGTGAGAGGCTCAAAGAGCTGGCAACTCCCCACTCTATTCCCACTCAGCGCAGGGCTCTGGGTAAGGCTCAGTCAGTCAAAGCCGCTAGCATAATCAGGTGGGGCTTCCGCCCACTCAAAAACCTCTGGCTCTGCCACTCTGTCCGGTAACACAGGCAGGCACCCACTTCCGGGGCACTTGGAGGAACTTCTCGCTCACTATCTGTGTGCACAGACCAGGATGTCAGACCGGAAGTCTCACCCTGAGACTGAGTGAAACCCCTCACCCGCACTGAAAAGTTCCAGTGTTGGAATTGGCTCTCGCTCCGTTCCCATGTGCAGCTTTTTCAAGGTGCTGGGGCGGCCTGAGACTCCGCCCTCGGCCCACACAAAGGCCCCCCGACTCTGCCCCTCCGTGGGACAACACGGGCTCCCACTCCCGAGGTGCTGGGTGGAGTCTCCTGCTCACTCTCCGTGTGCAGACCGGAAGTCTTGCCCTCTGAGTGAAACTCCCCACCCGCCCTGAAAAGTTCCAGCATTGGAATTAGCTCTTGCTCCCTTCCCGTGCGTGGCTCCCTCAGAGCGCTGGGGCTTCCCGAGATTCTGCTTTTTGGCCCACACAAAGGCCCCTGACTCTGCCCTTCTGTCGGATAACACGGGCAGGCACTGCAGAGGCTCTCGGAGGAATCTCTTGCTCGCTATCTGCACACGCAGACTAGGATATCAGACCAGCGGCCTCACCCTCTGATTGAAACCCCCGCCTGTATGGAAAAGTTTCAGCGTTGGAATTAGTTCTCGCTCCCTCCCCGTGTGCGGCTCTCCCAGGGCGCTGGGGTGGCCCGGAGGCTTTCAACCCACACAAAGGCCTCTGACTCTGCCTCTCTGTGGGGTAACACAGGCGCACCCTCCCGGGGCTTTGGAAGGAATCTCTCGCCCACTATCTGCGCGCGCCGACCAGGAGATCGGGTAAAATGGCTGCCCTCTTTCTTTGTCTGGGTTTGGCGCGAGTGTTAGTTCTATTGCCCGGGTTGTCACAGGAACAGTTTTTCCTCTGCTTGGATCTCCGTGCCACAGCCTGGTTCAGCCGTTTGTGCTGCGGCCTGGATCTATTCACCCCCTTTGCCCTCCTTAGTTTCTATATTCTCAGTTTCCAGTGAAAGCCGCCCTGTTTAGGTTAGTGAGGAAGGCGGAGCATTTCTTACTCCCTATTTCCTTCGGGGTTTGGTTATATATTTAGCCAATTTTTTGCTCAATCATACCTTTGCGTGTATTGTGAAACATCTGGAGGCTCCAAGGATAGGTTTTTCTGTTTCTGCTTGAAGATCTTGTTGAGTTTTGGGGGAGATTTATCGGTATCGCTTCCTACCCCGCCATTACTCTGATGTCATCTCCCCTGATCTGTATTTTAACTTTTGTTTTTTCCTGAGGATTATTAAATGAGGTAGGAATATTCATGGAATATTTCGATGCTACCTTTCCATATTTTGAAAGGATCTGATTAATCTAAGGTTATAGAGAGAATGACAGTGACTAAAATTTTCTTTTTTCTTAAACTTATTTTTAATTTTAAATTTATTGTTAGTATGGTTTCAAGTGTCCCACTGAACATAACACCCTCAGTCCCCCACATTGTGCTCCCCATGTCCCATGCAAAGTCTCTTTTCATTTGCATTTCACCCCCTTTACTCCCTCTTCCTACTTTCATTCCCCCTTTCCCTTTGTGATTTGCTATCCTATTATTTGTATCTATGTGTTATGTATACATAATATGGCCTTCACCTTCTTTGATCCCATCTTCTCACCTCCCTTCACTCTGACAGATATTCTGTTTCTTGTGACCCTGTTTCTGTTTCTACTTTGTTCATCAATTTATTGTGTTCATTAGATTCCACACATAAGTGAGATTATATGATATTTGTTTTTCTCTGCCTGGCTTATTTCACTTAGCATAATAATCTCCAGGTCCACCCGTGCCATCACAAAAGGTAAGATTTTCTTTATTTCATGACCACATAGTATTCTATTTTGTAAATGTACCATGACTCTTTATTCATTTGTCCACTGTTGAACACTTGGGCTGTTTCCAGATCTTGGCTATTATAAACAATGCTGCAATGAACAGGGATGGGAGGTGCATATCTTCTTTTGAATTAGAGTTTTGGGATTTTTAGGATATAAGGAAATTTCCTTTTGAACAGAGAAGAAATCTTATAGAATATGAACTTGATTTCTTATCTCTGAGCAGCCTAGTTCTTATTTGTAAGTAGCAGATGTAAAAGAAAGACAGGTGAACCAAAATGCATAACTTTTTTTTTTCCTTTTTCTCTTCACTGAATTCTGTGGTCCTACATCTTTTTTAGGATGAACGGATTGGTGAGTAGGGGGGGAAATGGTAGCAATAGCAATAAGTGAGTATCTCCTCAAGTGTTTGTTTTTTTTTTTTAATTGGAGATTCTGGAACCTGTTGGCACCTGTAGAAGTGATGTGATTGAGAAACGAGATTGTATAGTTAATATTTCTAGCTCCTTGTTGATTCTGATGTGTTAGCTTACATGACTGATGGATAAATTGACTATAAAATTCACATGCTTAGAAATTAATCTTGAGTTGCTTTAGAAATCAAAATATAAGAAAACTTCTTAAACAAAATAATGTTTAATTAATGAATAACTAAATAATTACTCAGTAAATTTTATATATCCCTGTGCTCATAGGCATTCCTTGCTTAGAAAGAATTCACATTTTCAAGGAACATTTTTAAAAGCTCCTAAAAATGTAGCTTTAATGACTAAGTTGTTTCTTAGTGTTGCTATAAGAAGAGGAAGCTCCTTTAGTACTAAGTGAATTAACAGTCTCAAGACTGTTAAGCCTGGGAACTGATGGATTAGATCATTAGGTAAAATGCCTCTTTAAGTAAGATTTGCCAAGTTTCTAATGTTACTAATCTTTAGTGTACTGTAAAAATTGCTGTGGATTTACATTGAGCAATTATTTTGAGTACAAAAAAGAAAACCTCATTACTCAGAGTTATTACTAATAATCACCGTCATTAACATTACTGGCAAGAGGGCAGTTATATGGCAAGTTATACTGTTAGTACCAAAGACAGAAAACAGAAAAACCCTCCCCTAAGGGCCCATAGTCAGTGAACAATTTGCATAGACAGTCTGTAGTAATGAGCTGTCTGTTAAGAAGGTCTGGAACTCTGTTATGAGTTTATTCAAAGAGATGACTCTTTCATGAATTACACAGTTGCTGTATTTAAGCACCTCTGAAGTTTTAGCTAACTGTAAGTGCACTTGTTGCCTTTATTGTTGTTGTTTCTAAGTGATATTTTAACCTCACTTTAATATGGGAAAACTTGGCTAGTTCCTTAGGGAAATACATTGTGAAGAGTGCAAATAGAACATGCACACACAAACATATGAACCAGATCATGTTACAGAAAACTATGTTCTAAGGAAACTTTATTGTTTATAGACATGTTAGCTCAATAACCAAGAAATATTGTACTTGAACTGCACTTAAAGTATGAATTGTACTGTGAATTGAAAGGGAAATCTAGAATACAATTTCTGTTGTTTTTTCTTCCTTTCAATAGATGATATGTTAAATTCTAAGCATAATAAAAGGCATATTTTGATGTGGACCCAACTATAAGTTTCACTCATTGAGATTCAATACTCTATTTTATCATGATGATGAATTTTTAAATTTTAAACCTTAAAGAATTAGACATATTGACTAAAATCTATGACTGATATGTCAGAAGAGTCTAGTTTTGACATCTTAGCATGTACATGATCAGATGAAAGAAAAGAAATGTACTAAACACAAAGATGTTAAACTGAGATTAAAACCACCAAAAGCTAGAGTGTACTCTGTGCATGATAACTATCTTTGTAAAAATCCCAAGAAAAGAAATGTCTACGTCAGAAAGATGGGTTTGATAAAATATAAATATGAGGTAAAACCAATTTGTGGGTTAATTTCAAAGAATTGTCATATGAACTGAAGATTATCTAAAATCTCTTACATATTTGGTAATACATTTAAAAATACTGATGACTTAGAGTTTCTTGTTAAAGTCCTATTTGAGCCAGGCTTTAAAAATATATGTATACTTTTAATTTATTTTTTTTGCTTTTGCTAAGAGGCTGAAATGTATGTTCTCTTCTGTTTAGATTGATATTTCTTGAAAACTACTCAGATAACTGAGGACACAAATATGTTTGCCATATAAGAGACTTTCCAAACAGACATTTAAATAGCAATTCTAGTATCAGAGAATTTGAAATAAGAAATACTGATCACATTCTCCTCCTCTGAAAAATACTTATAGATTTTCACTGGCTTTTTTTTTAAACTCAGATTTTCATTAGTCCAATATATTTCCTGGGGTTTAAATATTGGTTATCAGATTGTTTATTGACTTGAAATAGTTATATTATTTTAAGGTATTCATTTAGATTTCTGTCTCAAAAGAGATATAATAAACTGTAGTGTTTTAGAAGCTACATTGTTAGAGACCTGTGGTAGGATTCCAGTTTTGTGATTTTGCTAGTCAAAAATTAATTTAATGATACTACTAATCTCATAAGTTTAGTTAAAGAATGGGTTGAAATCATACACATAAGGTACTTGGCAGGTAATAAACACAATTATTTTCAGAAATAATTCTTATCAATAAGAGAATGACTTTCTTTACTAAGTCTAAGGTGGTGGGGGGACAGCTTTCCACCTGTGTGCCAGGACTTGCTTATTTGCAGGTATACTATGATATCCACTCAGTCTCCTCTTCATGTAGTTTAGGGCATCTGAAACCATGGCTGACCATCTCTTTCCATAAACTACCTTGTAATTTACCCTAAATATAATTTCAATTTTTTATCTTTATATAAAAGAAACTGAAATTTATTGGCTAAGGAACCACAGGTGTTAAACTCTTATGTTGAAATATTTAGGTTAGAAAGTAGATAGAGAAATAAACACTACTTGAGAATTATTTATCTGTAGAGATAAAGATTTATTATGACCTCCTAGGTATCTTACTATTTAACCACCATCTATTTTTTCTGTCTTAATTGTTGCCTCTTAGTGAATTTGATCAAAGTAGGGACTTTAATGAACATCTTATTTGGATAAATATCTCTTCATTGTTTCACTTATTTTTTTATCATAGTTTACTTTATGTGATGAATCCAAAATCTTAAGAATGACAGTGGGAGATTTTCGGTGGTTTGGATGTAAAAGGGAAGCATTATTTAGTCCAATTTCTGCTCTTGCTTATGTTTTTATTTATGAAGATTCTTAGAAATACCATGAAATATTTTCCTTTCAGTATTTAAAAAAATTACTAAAAGGTTTAGACATAGAAAGCAAAATGCTAGGCAAACAGCTGAATGCTTGGGTTCTAACACCTGTTCTTCATTCTACACACAGCATATCATCTAGACCTGGGTGTATTGGGGAAAGAAAGTGAAATATTGACACAATTAATTTGAAGTAAATGTATAACTTGTGTTAAGCCAGACTCATTTATACTACTGTCGAGTGTATATGTATTACCAAAGGTTGATGGGAAAAAAAATTTTGAAAGTTGGAAACTTGTATCCATTATCTTTTTTATTTTTTATTTTTTATTGATTTTGAGAGAAAGGAAGGGGGTGAAGAGAGAGAGAAAAGCTTCAACTTTTTCCACTTAGTTATTCCATTTTGTTGTACACTCCTTGACTGCTTCTCCTTATGTGGCTTGACTGGGGATCAAATCCCCAACCTCAGGGCTCCAGGATGACACTATTCACTGAGCTACCTAACCAGGGTCTATTCATCATCTTTTAAAAAAAAAAATTGGGAGAAAGGCATTTCTGTCACTATTGGCAGATTGTCTCAGTCCAATGGCTGGAACACAGACATTCATTTGAGGTAGAGAAAGAAAATACTTGAAATAGAAAATTTGTTTAAGCACATAAATTGTAAAACCAATTTGCCATCATTATCACTTTTTAATTAAAATTTTGTTAATTTGAAAAATGAATTATTTACATATTTTGTTAAATTATCATTATTCCAGTTGTTAGCTTTAACCATAGTCTCAATATATTCCATTTCTTCAGCCCTCATATACTGTTTTGGTTTGATTCTTCAGGTTTTTGGGGTTTTTTTGGTAAAATATATACAAAAAATAGGTAATAAAACTTTTCTACGGTAACAGTATCAGGGCAAAGCCTTCAGAGTTCTAAAATAATATGTTCTTAAATGAATTTTTATTTTTCTGAGAATAGTTTACCCATATTAGGTCACTACCAGGTTTGAAACACATTGTTGCTAAAGACACAAACTACATAACAAATTATATGTTGATATCATGATAGCATGGGAAATTTTATTTATGCAAGAGCATAATTCTATTAATCTTAAATGCTAGAAAGTTAAAAAGCTTGCACTGTTTTGTCTCTTATAATCAGAGTAAAATCTCACCATGGGATTGGTAGTATTAGTTCTTTCCCATTCATTCAACTTACATTTATATTCTAATTGAGAATTTTAGACATAAAGAATTTTTCATGTAAACAGTTGCTTTACTTTAATGTTCTTTACATATGTGCAATATAAATAATTTTAAGGCAATTAAAGCATATTAAAAAGTGAAAATGGAAAATTGCCAAACAATTACAATTTGCATGAATTGATTTGAAGACTTTTTTTGGTCACCATTGATTTTTAATCATTTGCCAAAATTGCTCTATGACTATTTCCTTATCATCCTTGCCTTCTAATCCTTCATTTTACACTTGAGTGACTCTTTAGATCTTTTCAAATTTCACTACATCTAAAATGTCCTTCCCCATTAAAAAATGCTTAATGCATTATCTTGGCATAGCAACTCCCATAATTGTTGTTTACCTTTATATTATTTGATTGCTTTAAAAGTAATCTCATCCAAAAATCCAGAAAAATATAGATCTCCTCACTCTTGCCTTACTGTTCTTTAAACTCCTTAATAGTCTTTAAATTACTTCTTAATGGTTTTGCTGTCCATATTTACAATTATTTATCAATTGGCATTTCTAAAAACTCATAGGAAGATCAAGAGGGAGGAGTGAAGAAGGATATTTTCTCCCTTCATCAGTTCATCTTATTAAACAAGATTTAGATTACGTGTAAGTTAATTACTACAATGCTCAGAATAAATGGCAGTTACTTGAGATAAAGGGACTATAGCTAAAATAGGCGTGTGCTTGAGTTTCTTATTGGATTATTTAAGATTGTTTATCTTGTACCTAGAGTTGTTAAAATAATGTAAATCAGTGATGAAATTGCACAATAGCACAAGATTAAGCATCTAATCATTTTTCTAAGTAATGTTGGATATTTTACTATTGTTTACTTGCCTAACCCTTGCTAATTTATAGTGTCTTATCTAAATGGTGTATAGGTTTGGATTTATGTCTTATGTAATGGATTTATAAACAACTTTTCTTTACCCATCAATATCTTCCATACCATCACATCTATTTTTTTTCATCAGAATTTTATTTAACCTCTTGGAATCTTTCTACATTCACAAAAAAGTAATGTAATGATACAGACCTCAAAGTTATTGTGAAGTTTACATGAAGTTAAATGAAGCAGAGGACTTGTAAAATTCCAATTATTTATGTATAAACAGAGTAGTTTAAAATAAAACTGCTTTTATGTTACTGAAGAAGATAGAAAAAGAGAGTATAAAGGAGAAGAGAAAAAAATAATGTGTTTAGCCTTGTTTCATTCCTCAGGTTTGTCTTTAACAGGTGTTCTCTTTAGAGGAGCACCCTAATTTTGGGACCACTTCTTTTATTCTACCCTATGCTCTCTCTAACCTTATTATCTGTCTTTGGATGAGAAAATGTGATCTTGGATTAGTGGAAGATTTATATTCGGGGCCAAATCATGTTGAACATGCTTCAAAAGGGACTTGTCGCCCTGGCCGGTTGGCTCAGTGGTAGAGCGTCGGCCTGGTATGCAGGAGTCCAGGGTTCGATTCCCGGCCATCTGCTTCTCCACCCCTCCCCCTCTCCTTTCTCTCTGTCTCTCCCCCTCCCGCAACCAAGGCTCCATTGGAGTAAAGTTCGCCCGGGTGCTGAGGATGGCTCTGTGGCCAATGTCTCAGGCGCTAGAATGGCTCTGGTTGCAACAGAGCGATGCCCCAAGTGGGCAGAGCATCACCCCCTGGTGGGCATGCCAGGTGGATCCGGGTCGGGCACATTCAGGAGTCTGTCTGACTGCCTCCCTGTTTCCAACTTCAGAAAAATACAAAAAAAAAAAAAAAAAAAAAAAAAAAGGGACTTGTCAATGATATAATTTTTTTAAAAAAATGTGATAAGAAAAAGTAGAACTGAGCACATGTCCAGAGGACAACAGAGATAGGTATGGTGAGTGAGACATGTAAAAAACAGATATTTCCTATGAGCTTGGTCATTAAAAGTTTTTTTTAGTTTCTTTTTTTTCCTATACTGTGTGTACATCAGGACCTATTAATGAGACATGAAATCAATTTAGTGGGTTATAACCAGAACTTTTGCTTTCCAATAAAGTAAAATAGAACAGAAAATATCATGAAGTTAAATTTTTGTTCTAGTTTTGTGTGTTTGTGTGTGTATTTACTCTTTCACTTACTATAGGTTGTAATGAAAACAAAATGAAAAGAATTATTTGAGGACATTCTTAGTTTTACTACTTTCAGGCCTTAAAAATACAAAAACATGGAACATTTGGCTGAAGTATAACTTCTGACAGTTCTAAACATTTAGTTTGTATAAATCAGTCAATTTCTGACCAATATTTATATAAATGTCTCTTGTGTGTTTCTATTAATGTTTCTACTAACTGCTTCTGAAAGCAAGAATACTATATTCCTTATGAAAGTTAGACAATAATTCAATCAAGTGTGAAATAAAGTACAGTGATTTTACCTCACTCTTTTTAATGAAAATGTTCACTTCAATATTACAAGTAGGATGAGGGAAGTTGCTAGGTAGGTTGAGTAAACTGACAGCTATACTACCTTGGAAAGCTCCAAAATAAACTAGCAGCTTTGGCTAAACTGAAACAAAGATTAATATATCTGATGTTAGCCTAGATCCACAAGATCTAATATGCTCTCAAAATAGACTTGGTCAAGCTTAAAGTGACAACACCAAGTAGTATCAGAGATTTGTCTACTTTTGGAAGTCTCCTTCAATTTACTTTCTGAAGGTAGTAATTCAAATTTCTAAAGATATATTAGGCCTACAATTGGATAAATGGAAATATTGATGTCATCTATTCAGTCCCTTGAGTTTACCTTCAAAAGACTTCTCTCTCTTCTGGAGTGCTATTAGGAATCAAAGTCTGTGCCTACATACCTCCTTGCCTTCAAAACAAAAAATGTCTACTTCTCATCATAAGCACTGTAGTAAGTCAGTGAGATGTCTTTTGAAAATTGCTAGACTTAAAGTACACGAGAAAGGAGTTTCATCTTAGCTCTGTCAATTACTAGCTTGGGTGTAACCTTGGGATAATTATTCAAATTATCTGAAATCTTAGCATTCTGAAGCTATAAACTCCAGTCATTCATATCTGCCCTATTTAATCTGTAGATCCTAAATAGAAATGAGATGCTTCATGAAAAAGCATTTAGTAAAAACTAAAGATAATCCAATTATAAAATAAAAATATAAAATAGTCTCATTTCATCCACATTATTTTAAATTGTATTGTTTATATAATTATGGAATTAAGGTATTTTCTACAAGTTAAATTAGATTTGAGATAATAGTTTGAAATTGGACTTTCTTATTATTCTTTCTTATTTTTCATTGAATCACCTTCCTAGAAATTTCATTATATTTTTGATCAGAAAAACAATCTATGAGACAATCTCATTTTTACCTTTAGAAAATTATTTCTACAAAATTTTGGGATAAATGGTGAATGGAGACTAAGTCCAGGCATTGTTAGTTCTTACAACTACCTATCTGGCTTTAGAATTCTGTTTGATCTGCTCTTATCTTCATTCTTTAGACTGTTTACTTAATTCTTGAATTCTTTACCTTTCCCTAAACTCATATGTGGTCTTTTAAAAATTTTTCTTCCATTTTCCAAAGAACATTATGCCTAGAATCCAAATATGAGTCTCTTTATGCCTATCCCATTATTTTCTATTGGCTGGGACATATTCTTCCTGATTATTGTACAGTATGCTGATGGTGTCTATTGTCTAAAATTATGATTTTAGTCCTGTGTAGCTCACAAGATAAAAGTTTACATGTGCTTTTTTTATATCAATAATCTCTGCATTAACAGCTAGAGCTCTGATGCATTGGACCATTTATTACTTTTATACTTCTTCCCAGCTGTTTCTCTTTTAGATTGCCATGTAGTTTTTCTAATGTGGTTGTTCTTTACTCTGACATACCTGATTTCTTCAATAGTATCTGGGTTTTATTTTTTTTTTAAATTCATTTGGTTTCAATTCTTTCAATCAAATCAGGCAGTGTTTGTATGATTTAATATTGCACAAAACCATGCCCATCTAGAGATGATAAATTGTACTTTGTAGATATTTAGATATTTACATGAGTCCTAAGCATGCCTGGTGTTTCAAAGACTATTTTATTAAGTTAATTTTGCCTCTGGACCCTATCCCCAATCTGAGGGGTGAGGTTTTAAAAATTACCATTTATAGATCCCTATCTGCTCCATAGTTTCTGGCATTTTCTGATTTTTTTTTTACAGAAAACTTATACACACACACACACACACTATATATATATTACTTTTTTTCAAAAGGTAAGAAAAAGATGCTAAAAACTGAAAGTCTCCTTAAAGGGGAATGTGAGGGCTGTGCTCATATAGCTCATAACAACAACTGGAGAAGATAGCAAGTAAACGGTATTTTATAGTTATAAATGTTAATTTATGGTGGATGGGAGAGAGAATGTAGGGAACGTTGCAAATAAAGTTGTAAAACAGGAGACACAGTCGAGAAAATAGTAAAAATTTTAATAAAGTGGAGAGAAATAAATTCGATTTTTTTGTTTATGTTTTTAATGAGTAAACATGGTTTTAGGCCACAGATGGTCCCTCTTATAAAACTTCATTTTTTCTCAGACACAGAAACATGTTATCTTCATGCTAGTAATTCAATAACCTATTTAACAATTCATTCTTTTGAATAATTAGTTAAATGACTCTTAATTTCTGGCTCTTCTTGGTTATCTGCAGAAGGGAAGGGAAGAGAGCATCTTCCTGGCCTCAGGGGTTGGGCGATGGTTCTGTTTACTGTCCAAGCCTTGGGCTTTCACATGTGCTCTTACCACGCCAAGTTTGATGTTTGCTTTTCTTTATGCTGCGTGGTTTGTGGTGTGTACACTAGTTAATTCCTTTGATAGAACCCTGAGCCTTTTTGGATGTGCTCTTGGCCACCTGTTTAGACATGCATATAAAACCTTCAGAGGCTTGCTCACAGCAGAAGAAAAAGTTATCTCTTACTAACCTTTAGCTCTCTTTTCTAGTCTTCTTCCTGAAGGCCAGGTAGTGTTATATTCTCTTTGTGTGGGAAAAATTACTCCTACTTCATTGTGCATTCCCTTCACATCTTAGTTTATGATATAGACTTCATAATCTGCATCTTACAGCATTTAATATTTCAAATAAAAAGCAAGTTTTTGTAAATCAAAAATATGGGTTTTTTTTCCCTTCTAGACATTGGCTTTTGATCTAGCACTCACCCACTGTGTAAACTTGGACTAGTTATTAAGAATTATAACCTTGTGGAAACAGGGAGAGCAAGAGTACCTAACCTACTGAATTACTTCATGGATTAAACAAAGGTAACACACATAAAGCTCTATGTAGAGTTCCTGGCTATAGTAAACTTTGATTAAAGGTTCAGTAATTGACTTTGGTATATTTAGCATTCCTGAGGAATATCCACAACCAATAGTATAATTGGAGTACTTTGGAAACAATTTTGAATGTAAAATTTACCCCAGAAAAAAATAAAGTAAATCTTTAATATTTAAAATTATACATTTTTCATTTTTGAAAAGCCAAGTATGGCATGTAATTTTGTATAGCTATGAATTGGTATATACCAGTTATGTGACTAGGGAAGAATGAGTTACTTAATAAAGTTTGCATTGAAAGATGTTCAATATCAGAAGTACAGCTTTTTTTTTAATGCATTATCACATTTTGTATTTTGGGGACCCATTGGAACTCTCAGAGTATATATTTCAAGCTACAGACCTAGAGTAGTTACTTAAGTGGTTACTGCTTTAGCTACTATTTACTCTTGAAACAGGTTGACAGTTTTTTTTCCCTTGACTCAGTTTATCAAAATTACAATAGAAATAACAGGAAATATTTGCTGTATTTCAGAACTAATTGGAAATAAAATGCATTAAGGTACTTAGAATATTTAAAATAATTAAAAAGAAATTGTTATCTTAATATATTTCTATAACAATGTTATGTGATTACTTTTAACTTAATTATTACTCTTTTTTTAACAGAGAGAGAGACAGAGAAAGAGAGAGGGACAGATAGGGACAGACAGACAAGAAGGGAGACAGATGAAAAACATCAATTCTTCGTTGTGGTACCTTAGTCATTCATTAATTGCTTTCTTATTTGTGCCTTGACCAGGGACTACAGCAGAGCAAGTGACCCCTTACTCAAGCCACCTTGGGCTTCAAGCCAATGACCTTTGGGCTCAATGCAGCAACCATGGGGTCATATCTATGATCCCATGTTCAAGCCAGTGACCCCATGCTCAAGCTGGTGACCTTGAGGTTTCAAATCTGGGTCCTTCACATCCCAGTCCTATGCACTATCTGCTGCATCACTACCTGGTGAGACTAATTACTACTCTTAAGAGTATCTTAAATGTACATTCATAAAATATGATTATATTCCCCCTAATTTTGTTTCCATTATCTTCTTATCCATTGCATTTTTGCTTATTAAAATTTTTAGTGCAATTTCATGATGAATCAGACATAAAAATCATTTTAGATTAGTATACAAGATATTCAATTACAATATAAGAATTCTTGAACTATGATATATTTAAAATATCTCACAGCTGTCTTTCTAAAAATAATTACTTTATCTCATTTATACTATAGTGTAATTTCAATATCTAAAAGTGATAATTGATTTATTTTCTAAAATTTAATTTTCTTTTATAGTCCATGCAACTAAATCAAAAAGAAGGGATATTACTTACAGTCTAGATTTTAGTCACCAAAATATAAATTTATGTATTGTATATTGTGTCATCAGTAGAGCTGGTCATTAAAATATAAATTGGTCAATATTTTAACAAAATTAGGGTGGCATGACTAAGGAGGTAAGAATTAAATATGAGTATGTGAAGTAACTTGATTTTGTGTAGCCTTATATTTTTGAAAACTGTCTAATTATTTGGAATTGTAAAAATTTCTCCAAGTTGATTTGTTTGTAGAATCTGGCCTTTTGATTATTTTACTTGTATTACATTAAAAAATAACTGAAAATGAAGCATAAGATAGAAAACAATATAACATTTATATGTTGAGTTTAAAAAAGATTGTAAAGCAAACCTATTTATGGATCATTCATACTTATAAAATACTGTCAGTCAAAGAAAAAATTCTCAAGGCAGCCAGGGAAAAGAAGAATAAAACATATAAAGGAAGGCCTATTAGATTATCATCAGATTTCTCAGCAGAAACTCTACAAGCTAGAAGAGAGTGGACCCCAATGTTTAAAGTTCTGAAGGAGAGGAACTTCCAGCCAAGAATACTATACCCATCAAAGCTATCCTTCAAATATGAAGGAGAAATAAAAACATTCACAGATACAAAAAAGGTGAGGGAATTTATCACCAGAAAACCCCCACTTCAGGAAATACTAAAGGTGGTTTTCCAACCAGATACAAAGAACAAAACAAAACAAAACCACAAGTAAAAGCTCCACCAAGAACACAATAAAATCAAATTTAAACTGTGACAACAAAAACAAATAAAAAGAGAGGACAAAGATTAACAGTAGCAAAGGAGGATAGAGTGCAGAAGTATTCATGAGATAGTGTACTACAATGAACACGGTAGGTACCCTTTCCATTACTTAATGGTAACCGCCCCTGAATAAACCACCACAGAAGCACATGACTTGAAAAAACAAGTAATAGAGGAAAGAAGTATGGATTACAACCAAACAAAAACAAATGATAGAAAAACAAAAGAGAAGAATTAAACAAGATACAAAACTAACAGAAAGCAATATATAAAATGGCAATAGGAAACCCTCAAATGTCAATAATTACACTAAATGTAAATGGATTGAACTCACCAATAAAAAGACATAGAGTAGCACAATGGATTAAAAAAGAAAAATCTAACTGTATGCTGCCTACAAGAAACACATTTAAGCTACAAGGATAAAAACAAATTTAAAGTGAAAGGTTGGAAAATAACACTCCAAGCAAATAACATCCAAAAAAAAAAAAAAGCAGGTATAGCAATACTCATATCTAACAATGGTGACTACAAGACAGCAAAGGTAATCAGAGACAAAAATGGTCATTTCATAATGATTAAGGGGACACTGAATCAAGACATAACACTTCTTAATATATCAATATATGCACCAAACCAAGGAGCACCAAAATATATAAGACAGCTACTGACTGACCTAAAAACAAAAACCGACAAAAATACAATCATACTTGGAGACCTCAAAATACCGCTGATGAATCTAGATAGTTCATCCAAACAGAAAATCAATAAAGAAATATTGGCCATAAATGAAACACTAGAACAATTGGATATGCTATACACCTACATGACATTTCATCCCAAAGTGCCAGTGTATACATTTTTCTCTAGTGTACATGGAACATTCTAAGAATTGACCATATGTTGGGCCATAAAAATAAGATCAACAAATTCAGAAAAATTGAAATTATACCAAGCATATTTTCTGATAATAAAGCCTTGAAACTAGAATTCAACTGCAAAAAAAGAGGTAAAAACCCCCACAAAAATGTGGAAATTAAATAACATACTTTTAAAAAATGAATGGGTCAAAGAAGAAATAAGCACAGAGATCAAAAGATACATACAAACAAATGAAAATAACAATATGACATATCAGAATCTCTGGGATGCAGCAAAAGCATGATAAGAGGGAAGTTCATATCACTTCAGGCCTATACTAACAAACAAGAGAGAGCCCAAGTGAACCACTTAATTTCACATCTTAAGGAACTAGAAAAAGAAGAACAAAGACAACCCAAAACTAGCAAAAGAAAAGAAATAATAAAAATCAGAGCAGAAATAAATAAAATAGGGAACAGAAAAACTATAGAAAAAATTAATAAAACAAGGAACTGGTTCTTTGAAAAGATCAACAAAATTGACAAACTCTTGGCAAGGCTCACTAAGGAAAAGAATTAAATAAACAAAATCCAAAATGAAAGAGAAGAAATCACCACAGATATCATAGATATACAAAGAATTATTGTAGAATACTATGAAAAACTATATGCCACCAAATTCAATAATCTAGAAGAAATGGATAAATTCCTAGAACAAAACAATCTTCCTAGACTGAGTCATGAAGAAACAGAAAGCCTAAACAGACCCATAAGCAGGGAGGAAATAGAAAAAACTACTAAAAACCTCCCTAAAAATAAAAGTCCAGGGCCAGACAGCTATACTAGTGAATTCTATCAAACATTCAAAGAAGACTTGTTTCTTATTCTACTCAAAGTCTTCCAAAAAATTGATGAAGAAGCAATACTGCCAAACACATTTTATGAGGCCAACATAATCCTCATACCAAAACCTGGCAAAGACGGCACACACACAAAAAAACTACAGACCAATATCTCTAATGAATACAGATGCCAAAATACTAAACAAAATACTACAAATCAAATACAACAACATATTACAAAAATAATACATCATGATCAAGTGGGATTAATCCCAGAATCACAAGGATTGTTCAATGTACGTAAAATGGTTAACGTAATACACCGTATCAACAAAACAAAGGACAAAAACCACATGATCTTATCAATAGATGCAAAAAAGGCATTCAGTAAAATACATAACAATTTTATGTTTAAAATTCTAACAAAATGAGTATAGATGGAAAATATCTCAACATAATAAAGGCCATTTATGATAAACCATCAGCTAACATCATATTAAATGGCATAAAACTGAGGACTTTTCCCCTTAAATCAGGAACAAGACAGGGTTGTCCACTCTCTCCATTCTTATTTAACGTGGTGCTGGAAGTTCTAGCCAGAGCAATCAGACAAGTTAAAAGAAATAAAAGGCATCCATATTGAAAAAGGAGAAGTAAAGGCTTCACTTTTTGTAGATGATATGGTCCTATACATTGAAAACCCCAAAGACTCCACAAGAAGATTACTAGAAACAATAAACCAATACAGTAAGATCATAGGATACACAATTAATATACAAAAGCCCATTGCCTTCTTATACGCCAACAATAAAAACATTAGAAAATGAACTCAAAAAAATAATCCCCTTCATGGTTGCAAAAAAAAAATAATATACCTAGGAATAAACATAACAAAGAATGTAATAGGACCGATATAATGAAAATTACAAAGCATTGTTAAGGGAAATCGAAAAAGATACAATAAAATGGAGAAATATTTCTTGTTCTTGATAGGAAGAATAAATATAATCAAAATGATCACACTACCCAAAATAATATACAAATTCAATGCAATTCCCATCAAAATTCCAATGGCATTTTTTAAAGAAATGGAACAAAAAATTATCAGATTTATATGGAACTATAAAAAATCCCAAATAGCAAAAGTAATCCTAAGGAAAAAGAACAAAGCTGGGGGCACTACAATACCTGACTTCAAATTATAGTATAGAGCCATGACAATCAAAACAGCATGGTCCTGGCAGAAAAATAGACACACAGACCAATGAAACAGAATAGAAAGCCCAGAAATAAAACCACATATATATGGTCAAATAGTTTTCAATAAAGGGGCCAACAACACACAATAGAGAAAAGAAAGCCTCTTCAACAAATGGTGCTGGGAAAACTGGAAAGTCACATGCAAAAAAATGAAACTCAACTACAGTTTGTCGTGTTTTACTAAAATTAATTCAAAATGGATCAAAGACCTAAGTATAAGATGTGAAACAATAAAGTACATAGAAGAAAACATAGGTACTAAACTCATGAACCTTGGTTATAAGAAGCACTTTGTGAATTTGACTCCAAAGGCAACAAAAGTGAAGGCAAAGATAAATGAATGGGACTACATCAGACTAAGAAGTTTTTGCACAGCAAGAGAAACTGACAACAAAATAAACAGAAAGCCAACTAAATGGGAGATGATATTTTCAAAAAACAGCACAGATAAGGGCCTAATATCCAAAATATACAAAGAACTCAACAACAAACAAGCAAACAATCCAATAAAAAAATGGGAAGAGGACATGAACAGACACTTCTCCCAGGAAGAAATACAAATGGCCAACAGATATATGAAAAAATGCTCATCTTCATTAGCTATTAGAGAAATGCAAATCAAAACTACAATGAGATACCACCTCACGCCTGTTAGATTAGCTATTATCAACAAGACAGGTAATAGCAAATGTTGGAGAGGCTGTGGAGAAAAAGGAACCCTCATCCACTGTTGGTGGGAATGTAAAGTAGTACAACCATTATGGAAAAAAGTATTGTGTTACCTCAAAAAACTAAAAATAGAACTACCATATGACCCAGCAATCCCTCTACTGGGTATATACCCCCAAAACTCAGAAACATTGATACGTAAAGACACATGTAGCCCCATGTTCATTGCAGCATTGTTCACAGTGGCCAAGACATGAAAACAACCAAAAAGCCCTTCAATAGATGATTGGTTAAAGAAGATGTGGTACATCTACACTATGGAATACTACTCAGCCATAAGAAATGATGACATAGGATTATTTTTTTATTTTTTGTATTTTTCTGAAGCTGGAAACGGGGAGGCAGACTCTTGCATGCGCCTGACCGGGATCCACCTGGCATGCCCACCAGGAGGCAATGCTCTGCCCATCTGGGGTGTTGCTCTGTTGCAATCAGAGTCATTCTAGTGCCTGAGGCAGAGGCCATGGAGCCATCCCCAGCGCCCGGGCCATCTTTGCTCCAATGGAGCTTTGGCTGCAGGAGGGGGAGAGAGAAACAGAGAGGAAGGATAGGGGAAGGGGTGGCGAAGCAGATGGGCGCTTCTCCTGTGTGCTCTGGCCGGGATTCAAACCCGGGACTTCCGCACTCCAGGCCGACACTCTACCACTGAGCCAACCGGCCAGGGCGACATAGGATTCTTTACAATGACATGGATGGACCTTGATAACATTATACTGAGTGAAATAAGTAAATCAGATAAAACTAAGAACTGTATGATTGCATATAAAGGTGGGACATAAAAATGAGATTCAGAGACATGGACAAGAGTGTGGTGGTTATGGGGAGGGGAGGGAGGAATGATAGAGGGTGGAGGCAGGGGAGAGGCACAAAGAAAACCAGATAGAAGGTGATGGAGAAAATTTGACTTTGGGTGATGGGTATGCAACACAATTAAATGTCAAAATAACCTGGAGATGTTTTCTCTGAACATATATACCCTGATTTATTAATCTCACTCCATTAAATTAATAATAATAAAAAATAAAATAAAACACTGTCAGTACCCAGGAATTGCTCTGCTTTCTCACAACTCTGTGTTTCTTCCAATGTCAAGGCACCGTTTGCTCATATGGTTTATCACCATTTCCCTGCTTTTCTTTAAAATTTTACTATTTACTTATATCAACCCAAACAATATATGTTTAGATTTTTAAAAAATATGAGTAGTAAGAACAAACCTAGCTGTGTAATAAAACATAATATTAATTTTAATAGATGACTTCCAGAAGACAGCTTAATACAATTTGGTTTCACTGCTTTGAAGATATTAAGAGTCCCTCTGTTGTGTGCAAGTTTATATGTGAGTTTGAAAGGATAAAGGACAGAGTTTATCAGGCTGTGTTTCATTCTTAAAATGACAACATTAGGAACCAAGCTAATATAACACCTATAATCTCCAAATTTTTAACTTGTCACATATGGTGTTGAAGAATTAGAGGCAATCTTTAACTTTTATCTAGTCTAGCCTATCCCTAATGATGGGGGTCCTGTCTAGAAGAGCCCAGAAATTCTGAAACTCAAATGCCTCTAGCAATGAATGAACTAACTACTTGTAAATGAGAGCCCAGTATTTTTTTTTTTTTTTTTTTTTTTTTTACAGAGAAAGAGAGAGAGTCAGAGAGAAGGATAGAGAGCGGAAGACAGACAGGAATGGAGAGAGATGAAAAGCATCAATCATCAGTTTTTCGTTGCGACACTTTAGTTGTTCATTGATTGCTTTCTCATATGTGCCTTGACTGTGGGCCTTCAGCAGACTGAGTAACCCCTTGCTCGAGCCAGCGACCTTGGGTCCAAGCTGGTGAGCTTTTGCTCAAACCAGATGAGCCCGCGCTCAAGCTGGCAACCTCGGGGTCTTGAACCTGAGTCCTCTGCATCCCAGTCCGACACTCTATCCACTGTGCTACTGCCTGGTCAGGCTCAGTACATTTTTGACTGATAATTGTAAGACATTTCTTCTTATGAGTAACTTAGCGTTGATTATTTGTTTGTTCTATTATTTTCTGGAGCCATTCTAATTCCTTATATATATATGATAACTTCAGATATTTGGAAACATCTGTCATATATTTTCTGAGTTTTTTTTATTTGGATTAACATTATCCTCTCTTAGTAATTGTATTTTTAAAGTCCTAAAATACTGAATATTTATGAAAATCACTTTTGAAGATACTCTTTTTTTTCTATTCAGGTTTTTACTCAGAATATTATCTAGCCTTATCAAGTTTGTAACAAATAAAAAATGCCCAAAGCACACTTTATGTATTTACATTGACAAATATAACCAAAACGATAAAGACTCAGAGCACATGCAAAGCTCTACAGAAAATCACGGCTTTTCCTATTTGACCATCTTGGGTACAGTTAGTCAGTAATTACTGAACTATCTTAATTTTATTTTTATCTTTTTTATTGATTTCGAATTCCATTTTGTTTCTTTTGTTTGTATTTTTATACTTGAAGAACCTTTCTTTAAGTGAAATCCACATCAGAACCCCACCAATAAAAACTGAAAGTGAAATGCTCTCAGAGAAGCAGAGTGAGGATCATGGTCTTATCCCCTAAATCTCTCTGTGTGCTGAAGTGCTCAAGGAAATTTAAAAATGGCACAACTCTGGATAGAGCTGCTGCAAAAAAACTGAGATAGCCTATTTTTTACTCTCTTATCAAAATAGAGAGGCTGTATATCTGAAAGGGACTTTTGAACAACTTTCATATTTTACATGAGAAAACTAAAGTTTAAATATATTTTAGTCAAGGTTCTCTAGCCACATACAACCAATACTCTATCATCAGTCTATCATCTATCTATCTATCTATCTATCTATCTATCTATCTATCTATCTATCTATCTATCATCTATCTATCTATCTATCTATCTATCTATTATCTATCTATCTATCTATTATATATCTATCTATTATCTATCTATCTATCATCTATCTATCATCTATCTATCATCTATCATCTATCTATCTATCTATCTAATCATCTATCTATCTAATCATCTATCTATTTATCTATCTATCAAATCTATCATCTATCTATCTATCTATCATCTATCTATCTACCATCTATCATCTTACTGTCTATCTCTGAGGAGAGTTATTATGGGAATTGGCTCATGTGATTACAAAGGCCGAGAAGCCTAACAATATGACCACTGTAAACTGGAGACCCAGATAAACTGGTGGTGTAACTTAGTTAAATTCTCTAGTCCCAAGAACCAGGAGCTGCAATGTCCCAGGACTACAGAAGAGGAATGTTCCATTTTCTTGTTCTACTTGGCCCCTCGTGGATTAGATGATGTTCACCTATACTAGTGAGTATGGATCTTCTGCACTCAGGCCCAGCTACATTGACATGTAAAGTTAACCATCACAGATGGGTAGATAATTTCTTTGATATAATTTTACAGGTTCTAAAAAAGGTAGAAAAAAATAAAATAAAAAATATTATTCCAATAAAGAGAAGATAGGATAAAAAATAACCAGACTGATAGAAAGTATACATCATGGTAAAATTAATAAATGTTAGTAATAGATATCAATCTATATATAAAATTAAATTCCCCAGTGAAGAGAGAAAGAGTATCACACTGGATTAAAAAGCAAAGTTCAGACAAGTGATCTGAATGAATTATACCTAAACATATAAGGACATTGAATAAATAAAAGAAAAGATGAACGAAGAGCTAATCCAAAGAAAAGGGATATAACAATATAGTTTTTCATAAATATAATTTGAGAAAAATGAAGTAACTATTAATTGTTGTTTAATAATTAAACAAAAAGGAATATTTTTTCAGTAACAAAATTATCCAGAATTTTTATGAACTAAATTATATAATCTCAATATAAATGAAGAAAAATGGGGAGAATTTAAAGTAAAAATTGTAATGCCACCAACACCGTGAGTTAGTTTTATAAATATTTCTCAGGAACCGTTCTATGGTGTTCTTGGGGTATATTCCTAAAAGTGGGATGGCTGGGTCAAAAGGCAGTTCAATTTTCAATTTTTTGAGGAATCTCCATACTGTTTTCCACAGAGATTGCACCAGTCTGCATTCCCACCAGCAGTGTGGAGGGTTCCCTTTTCTCCACATCCTCACCAGCACTTATTCTGTGTTGTTTTGTTGATGAGCGCCATTCTGACCAGTGTGAGGTGATATCTCATTGTGGTGTTAATTTACATTTCTCTAATGATGAGTGATGTTGAGCATTTTTTCATATGCCTATTGGCCATCTGTATATTCTCTTTGGAGAAGTGTCTATTCATTTCTTTTGCCTAGTTTTTGATTAGATTGTTTGCCTTTCTGGTGTTGAGATTTACAAGATCTTTATAAATTTTGGTTATTAACCCCTTATCAGACGTACTGTCGAATATGTTCTCCCATTGTGTAGTTTGCCTTTTTTTCATAGAACGGTTCCAGAAGGAGAAATGCACCCCCATGTTTATAGCAGCATTGTTCACAATAGCAAAGATCTGGAAACAACCCAAGTGTCCGTCAGAGGATGAGTGGATTAAAAAGCTTTGGTACATATATACTATGGAATACTACTCAGTCATAAGAAATGATGATGTCAGATCATTTACAATAAAACAGATGGACCTTGATAACATTACACAGAGTGAAATAAGTAAATCAGAAAAAAATTAAGAAGTATATGAACCCATGCATAGATGGGACATAAAAATGAGACTCAGAGACATGACAAGAATGTGATGGTAACAGGGAGTGGGGTGGAGGGGTGGGGAGGGGGCGAGGAAGGAGAGGGAGGGGGTGGGGGGTAGAGGAGAGGTACAAAGAAAACCAGATAGAAGGTGACGGAGGACGATTTGACTTTGAATAAGGGGTATGCAGCATAATCAAAGGTCAAAATAATCTGGAGATGTTTTCTCGGAACATATGTACCCTGATTTATCAATGTCACTGCATTAAAATTAATAAAAATAAGATTAAAAAAAAAGAAAAAATATTTCTCAGAAACTGATAGCTTAAAGAGACCCAAATGCTACGCTCTCTCCTATGTTTTCTAATACAATAGTTCTTCTTGAGCTCAACTTCCATAGAAATTATTTCCTACTGGATATAGCTTAAATAGGTTCCCTTTAAGAGAAGTTTTGTAGTTATCTTAGACATGAAAAATTTGTAGACCTCAAACTAGGTTTTGATTTTATATTTCAACATAGAGTCATTATACTGTAACAAAAAAAATCTAACAAATTGAATAGAATTAATCTGAGCCCTATGCATTAAAAAATGTTTGGTTTTCAAGTAGTTTGGAGCATTATTTATACTTATGGTCATCAGCAGGTCCTTTACATTGCCCAGGATCTAAGACTTACTTGGAGATATTTTAAATTTCCATTTATAAAAAAACAATAGGAAGGTTTCGAATTAAGATAGTGGAGTATGTAATTGTAGTACTTGCATCTCCTTACAACCACATCAAAATTACAGCTAAGCTATAGAACAACCATTATTCAGAACCACTTGAAATCTAGATGAAAAAATGTCCTATAACTAAGTATAAAAAGAAGAAGCTACATTGAGCCTACCTGTCTCTAACTAACAGGTAGGAGGGGTGAAGACTTGTAATAGGCTGGTACAAATACCCAAATGTGTAGTTAAAAGTCAGAACCAATATCTCTTTTCTGGGTTCTTCCCTGAAGAAAAAGGGTCCCAGCTCCACACCAGACTCTGCAGCCCAGGCTCTAATGCTGAGAAAAAAAAGTTCCCATAACTTCTGGCTATTGAAACCAGCAAAGATTGTAGTTGAGTGAGACAGAGGGCTACTGGAGTCCCATATATTCCTTTTCAAGGGCCCATTCACTGATTGACTCACTGATGTTACACTTGCTCTGAGTTCCAGCTCTGGGGAAGCAGCTCAAAAGGTACCAGGGACATATGAGAAAGAAGTGAATTGTCTTGTTTTAAAGTGAGAGCTAGTGGGGCAACTTTCACCCAAGTAGAAATGCTGGCAGATGCTATTGTTTCCTTGTTGAACTCCCCTCACCTTGAAAATACAGGTGGTGCCATATCTGAGTCTTCATCAACCCAGCTAAAACTATCTCCCCCATCCCATGATTCCCTGAGACGCCACCCCACTCAACATGCAGGACGACCCAAAGCTTTTTTCAGTGGCTTTTCCAAACATACAGCTTGCCTCAGCTCATGCTGCAGACTCCCTAAAAATCTCTCAAAGATTGACAAACCTTAAACAAACAGCATCTGACCCCAGCATGCCTCTGTACTCTTGCTAAGTGAACCCAGGCCTTGCATATTAGTGGAACCAGCCTGAGTTCACAACTTGGCCTCTCCCTGGCACAACCAAGTCCAGCTCAAGTAGCAACCATATGCAGATTTCTTCTTAGCTCATACAGAGTGACTCCAGGCAGGGCATAAGAGGTTACTGACTTTGGCCTGCACTTCCTGGGAAGCTCTAAACCAGGCCATGCACCTGGTAGACAGCTTCAGACCATGACTAAGCTCCAACTAAGCACCTCCATGAATGATACACTTAATAGGTAGAGTCTTTGGACACCAGAGCCCTATTAAAGTGAGTCCTGTTCTATGAGAATAGCCCTAGCACAGCAGTTCCTCAATATCAGGTACCTGGGGGTAAACCCCTCCCATTATGTTCCAACAGCAACCCAAACTCAACTACAACAAAAGGGTATACATAGCCTATGTGGGGGGCACATCTGGAGTGTCTGGCTCAGGGGACCTAGGAAACTGCACTACTGTTCTTTCCAGGGTACCTGCTATATGAGACCACTTTACCAAGACCAGAAGATGTAGCAGGCCAGATATTCTCATACGCAGAAACAAACACAGGGAGGCTACTAAAATGAGGAGACAAAAAAATATGTCCCAAATTAAAGAACAGAACTCTAGAAAAAGAACTAAACAAAACTGAGACAAGTGATATACCATTTAAAGCAATCTACCTTATAACACTGGTTATAAGGATGCTCAATGAACTTAGAGGAAGAGTACATGAACTCAGTGAGAACTTCAACAGAGACAGAAAACATAAAAATAAAGATATAAAACATAAAAAATCCAGTCAGAAATAAAGGTATGATGACAAAAATGAAGAATAAATTAGGGGACATCAAAGGTAGATTGAATAATGCAGAGAATCTAATGAGGAAGAGCTCAAAATAGAATCTTGTTTACTTATTTCCACTTTTACTATATTCAGTGTCCCATGACTTTGAAAGAGACTGACTAAAATTTTGCTAAAATTAAATTTCAAGGGTTATGGCATTACCCTGATAAACTATTCTAGTCATATCATCTAAAAATGAGATTTGTATAATTTGTTTTTAGTTAATTTCTTCAGACTCCTAATTGTTACAGTTCGGGGCTGGTTTTTGATATTAGTTATCTCTCAAGAAGCCTTAGATGTACTTGGATCAAGTCTATATTAGCAAAGCAGAATTATCTAATAAATTCAGTACAAATTGTGGTTGTAAATTGTCTAAGTTGACATTCTAGGCTGTCTAGATGACTGTTCAAGCCTGTGCATTATTGACAGTTTAGATATGAGTTAATGATAATAGCACATTTTATTGCCTACTTCTGAGAGATTAAAGTACTGGCTTCACTGTATGGCTATGTATCAGATATTATCTTTTTTGATGACCTTAGGGGCCAGTTCTGATAAACCTGAATTGATCACAAGTTTCAAGGAATAAAGGAAAGATTAGGAAAAGGAAATTTTTTCTATTATCTTCTGAATTCATACAGAAATAGATATGAATGCAATTTTCTCATATATGTTTTTCTAAGGAAATCATAAATTGTAATATTGACCTCTTTTATACTGTTGGAAACTTCTAAAATTGACACTATATTTGCAATAAAAATATATACTTTATTATGTGGGATATGTCATCCCCATTCAGTAGGTATTGGTCCTAGGTCCAGTAGTATCTATTTCTTTACACTGGATTTTTAAAGTCTTGGAGAAACAGAGTACTCAAAAACAGTGGAAATGACTGATGTACTTTATTCCTATTTCTAACACTCAGATATACTAACAGACTTTAGACTTCTGTAGAGAGTCAATGTAACTTTAACAAAAGCAGAAATGCACAAATCCTTTTCTTTCTCCTCCACCTTTATATAAACTCTTCCTACACTTCAGGTTCCTAGTAACCAATCAGCATGATCAAGCATGTCAGTCTCTTTCAACCAAAATGTTATACTGCAAATTCCTGCAAAATGGCTTCTAGTCCATCTCCCTGGCTATATTACAAAAGAACAAATTTTCAATACTCTAAGGTTTTGATTTCTAAAAGACATTGCCAAAACAAAATCTGTTTTGGTTTTCAATCAAGCAGTAGAGAAGGCAGCACCAGCCCTTCCAAGAATTCCATTCCAGAGTGGAGACTTCTGGAGAGAACTTGCCGGTGTCACTTGTACATCACTGGTACCCACCAGTCTGCAGAATTCCAGAAAAGAAGACAGCAATTACTCTTCCAGCCATTCTTCAAAAGAGTTTCAGTCTTACCTACAGAGCAGAAATGCACTTTTGGTTGCCAGCTCTGTAATTTTCAAGTCACTTAAAAAAGACTTCATATTGTCTATTTGAATGTAAGAATTATTTTAAAATTAAATTTATTAGAATGATAATAGTTAAAAAAATTATATGTCTCAAATGTACAATTCTAGATACATCATCTGTATATTGCATTGTGTGCTCACCACCCAAAGTCAAATCTCCTTCCCTCATCATGTATTTGACCCCCTTTGCCTTTTACCCCCTGGTAGCTACATGCTGTTGTCTCTGTCTATAAGTTTTTGTTTATTTTTCTTGTTTGTTCATTTGTTGCTTTTGATTTTATACCCCATATATAAGTGAAATCATATGGTCTTACCTTTTTCTGAATGACTTATTTTACTTAGCATGATATTACGTATACACAATGAATACTACTCAGCCATAAGGGAAGATGAAGTACTGGCATTTGCAACAACATGAATGGATCTTGAATGTAAGAATTCTTAAGGCAGTTCCTTCTTGGAGGGCTTTCTAAATCTTAAGTTTGGTTGAATTCAAGTAGGATGAAAGAAAGGATGCAAATTAACTTCCATTTCTTTTGTGTATAAATACCATAAGAAATCAATTCTACCCATTTCAAATGTTAATGTTCAATTTAGTTTTATAAGAAGCTAAAAGAAGTATTCTTCCTAGATTTTTCTCTATTTATTTCATTCTGGAAAACATATATCTCTGTTTCTGCTAATTAATTATGGAATGTCCAAAAATCAGATGTTATAATTGCTTGTACATTTCAAAAGATTTTTTTTTCTTTTTATCATGTAGCTCCAGCAGAGGTTAATTTATTTCTCTTAAGTCTTGTGGTCTTTGGTAGAACCAGGCAGCCTTATATTTCTTCTTATTCTAGACATGTTTTTCACTGTGTTGGCCTGTTTGCTATCCACTATTCTTTTCTCTGAAGAGACTGGCACCAAACTGGTCTGGTTTGGGAATATTATCATTTGTTAATAATGTGTTTAAGTTTTTCTCACATGATTTAAGAAGGTAATTATAACATATCATCTCAGGGCAATAAAAATGTACAATGCACATTAACTAAACTTTTATTCAAGCCTTTAGCAACCTTGAATCCCTTCCAGGTCTTTTAAGGGAAAATTTTTACCTCCAGGGTTTGGGGAACTTGGCATGGAACATCCATTAAGTATAACGAGAGCTTGATTCCCAGCACACAGCAACAAGAACTTGCCCTTCAAAAAGTTCTTTGATTTCCTTTCAATCGGATAAAAACAAAACAAAATAAGCAAACAGCAACAACAACAACAAAAAAAAGCAAAAAAAGTTTCTGCTTTGTGTTCTGTCTTTAGTTTATGATGGAACAAGAAATAGAATTTATGTCTCATAAGGTACCTAGTATTAAACAATAATTTTGTCCTTATATATAATAAATAATGTCGTTTTCTCCTACATTTTAATTTGCCAATATAGTAAAACACATTGATATATAAGGACATAGCATTAATTAAAGAAAAAAAAATATGACAAACATCGCTTTCCAGCAATTTATGAACAATTCTTCTGGGTCCTCTGTGTCTCCTGCCCCATGACAAGGTTGTGTTATTTTTCCTTTTCATAAGTTCAAGGAGTGCATTGATGGAAATGAAAGAACATAGCGAGGGGGGTTCTTGGATTTCTACCAAAGCACATAAAGGTTCATTTTAGACAGAAACATTGTTTTGTCAGCTTTATTCTTGTCATTTTTGTAACAAACCTAAATGCCTGTGAAATTATACTTCTCATATAAAATTTTTAAAGTTAATTTTATAAAAAATAATGTTAAAACCTGACCTGTGGTGCCACATGGATAAAGTGTCCGTCTGGAACACAGGTAACCTCATGCCAGTTCAAAACTCCGGGCTTGCCCAGTCAAAGCACATACAAGAAGCAACTGAGTGAGAGTTGGTGCTTCCTGTTCCTTCCTCCCTCCTACCTTTCTTTCTCTCTCTATCTCCTTTCTCTAAAATCAAAAATAAAATCTTTTGGAAAAAAAAAGAAATAGACACTCCTTTAAAAAAATAATTTTAAAATGGCTGTTGGAAACAAAAATAATAATGGAATCTGGAAAGGACTTTATTCAAAGGATACTAGTATGTTGAGCCCAGAAACACCCCACATTTCTATCAGAGATTAGGTTTCTAGAGTTTTAATTTTCTCTGCTTAAACTACTAAATGAAGCAAGCTGACCCCAGGATTTGGAGGATGATATAACTGAGGTACTAGAACTCTGAATATGAAGAATATTTTTCCTTTAATTACACAATATAAAAGTCTTTCTTTGGCATGACTTGGGATTTTGCCAACATTTCTATATATATCATGAAGTTTAGGGACTAGAAGTTGAAAGTCTTTTAAAAAAGAGCCAGACAGAGTCTTTATTTTTTCTTTAATATTCTTTCCCATCAAGCTTATATACTTTTCAGAAAAGAATATATCTAAAGAGCTGGTTGAGGGGTCAGGAAAATGAATTTAAAGAATAGCATTTAAATTTTTAAAAAATAATGAAGGGAACATAAGAACTCTTTCAGAGGTAATAAATAGTTTATTACCTTGCTTGTAGTGGTGATATAAGTACATGCATATGTCCATACTCATTGAACTGTACATATTATATATGTGTAACATTTTGTATATTCAATATATCTTAATAGAGGAATTCCTGAGTCGTATGGTAGTTCTATTTGTAATTTTTTGAGTAACCACCATACTTTCTTTTATAATGGTTATACTAATTTGCATTCCCGCCAGCAGTGAATGAGGGTTCCTTTTTCTCCACAGCCCCTCCAGCACATGTTATTACTTGTCTTGTTGATAATAGCCAATCTAACAAGTGTGAGGTGATATTTCATTGTAGTTTTGATTTTTTAAAAATTTTTATTAATTTTATTTTATTGTGTTAACATGGATTTAACTGTCCCACTCAATGTAATACCCTCACCCTTCCCACTCCCATATATCCCACTACGCCCCTTTGCCTCCCTCCCCCTAACTTTCTCCCCACTTCACTCTGGGATTTGCTGTCCTATTATCTGTGTTTATGTGTTATGTATTTATAATTTCATTAATACATTCACCATCTGTGATCCCATCCCTGTATCCTCCTTTCCTTTGACAGCTGTACCTCTGCTCTCTGTGACCCTGCCTCTGCCTCTATTTTGCTCCTCAGTTCACTTTGTTCATTAGACTCCATGTACAAGTGAGATCATATGATATTTGTTATCTCTGCCTGGCTTATTTCACTTAGCATAATAATCTTCAGGTCCATCCATGCCATTGCAAAAGGTAAGATTTCCTTCTTTTTCACGGCTGTGTAGTGTTCCATCATGTATATGTACCACAGCTTTTTAATCCACTCAATCACTGACGACACTTGAGCTGTTTTCAGATCTTGGCTATTGTAAACAATCTTCAATAAACATGGGAATGCATATCTTCTTTTGAATCAGTGATTTGGTATATTCTTAGGATATATTCCTAAAAGTGGGATAGCTGGGTCAAAAGGTAGTTCTATTTTTAATTTTTTTGAGGAAACTGCATACTGTTTCCCAAAGTGGCTGCACCAGTCTGCATTTCCACCAGCAATGCAGGAGGGTTCCCTTTTCTCCACACCCTCACCAGCACTTGTTGTGTGCTGATTTGTTAATAAGCACCATTCTGACAGGTGTGAGGTGATATCTCATTGTGGTTTTAATTTGCATTTCTCTAATGATTAGTGATGTTGAATATTTTTTTATATGCCTATTAGCCATCTGTATATCCTCTTAGGAGAAGTGTCTATTCAGTTCTTTTGCCCATTTTTTAATTGTATTGTTTACTGTCCTGGCATTGAATTTTACAAGTTTTTATAAATTTTGGTTATCAACCCCTTATCAGCAGTATTGGCAAATATGTTCTCCCATTGTGTGGGTGGTTTTTTTATTTTGTTAATGGTGTCTTTTGCTGTGAAAAAAAATTTTAGTTTGATATATTTGCTTATTTTTTCTTTTATTTCACTTGCTCGTGAAGATAAATCAGCCAAAATATTGCTACAAGAGATATTGAAGAGTTTACTGCCTATGTTTTCTTTCAAGATATTTATAATTTTCTGACTTACATTTAAGTATTTTATTTATTTGAGTTTATTTTGTGAATGGTGGTCTAGTTTTGTTTGTTTGTTTGTTTTTGCATGTACCTCTCCAGTTTTCCCAACATCATATATTAAAAAGAGTGTCTTTACTCCATTGAATGCTCTTATCTCCTTTGTCAAATATCAATTGACCATAAGACTTAGGTTTATTTCTGGGTTCTCTGTTCTGTTCCACTGATCTGTATGTCTGTTCTTATGACAGTACCAAGCTATTTTGATTACAATTGCCTTGTAGTATAACTTGATATAACTTTATTTTTATTTTCAAGATTGCTGAGGCTATTCAGGTTCTTTTTTGTTTCCATGTAAATTTTTGAAATATTTGTTCTATATCTTTAAAGTATGCCATTGGTATTTTAATAGGAATTGAATTAATTTATTGATTTTTGGGGGTAATGTAAACATTTTAATGATGTTTATTCTTTCTATCCATGGACATCGTATATGCTTCCACTTGTTTGTATCTTCCTTGATTTCTATTTTCAATGTTTTATAATTTTCTAGTACAAGTCTCTTGTTTCCTTGGTTAAATTTACTCCTAGGTACTTTATATTTATTTAGTTTTATTTATTTATTTAGTTAGTTTTGTTGTTGCAGTAATAAAGAGGACTGTTTTATTAATTTCTCTTTTAGACAGCTTATTGTTGGTATATAAAAATGTCACTGATTTCTGAATATTAATTTTATATCCTGTCACCTTGCCAAATTCATTTATCAGGTCTAGTTGTTTTTTGACTGAAACTTTAGGGTTTTCTATATACAGTATCATGTCATCAGCAAATAATGATAGTTTTACTTGTTTTCAATTTGCATGCATTTATTTCTTTTCCTTTTCTAATTGCTGTGTCTAGGACTTCCAGAACTATGTTGATTAAGAGTGGTAAAAGGGGTACCTCTGCCTTGTTTCTTATCTAAAGAAAATTACTTTTAATTTTTGCCCATTGAGTATGGAGTTGGCCTATCATTTGTCATAGATGGCCTTTATTATGTTGAGGTGTATTCCCTGTACTCCCACTTTGCTGAGAGTTTTGATCATAAATAGGTGTTGCATTTTATCAATTTTTTTGCATTTATTGATATAATCATGTAATTTTTATCCTTCCTTTTGTTTATGTGAAGATTCACATTAATTGATTTGCAAATATTGTATCAGCCTTGCCTCCCTGGAATAATTCCCACTTGATCATGATGTATGATTTCTTAATGTATTGCTGGTTCTGCTTTGCTAATATTTTGTTGAGAATTTTAGCATCTATGTTAATCAGGATATTGGCATATAGTTTTCTTTCTTTGTAGTGTCTTTACCTGGCTGTGGAATGAGGATTATGCTTGCCTCATAAAAGAACCTTGGAAATCTTTCCTCCCCTTGAATTTTTTGAAATACCTATAGCTTGAGAAGGATAGGTATTAGTTCTTCTTTGAATGTTTCATAAAATTTGACTGTGAAGCCATTCAGTCCAGGACTGATGTTTCCTAAAAGTATTTTGATAACTGTTTCAATTTCCTTTGTTGTAATCGGTGTGTTAAGGTTTTCTGATTTTTTCCAGATTCAGTTTTGGAAGATTGTGTGTTTCTAGAAATTTATCCACTTCACTTAGGTGGTCTAATTTTTTGGCATATAGATCTTCATAGTATGTTCTTACAATCCTTCATATGTTTGTAGTGTCAATCATTACCTCTCCACTTTCATTTCTAATTTTATTTATTTGATTCCTCTCTCTTTTTTTCTTGCTGAGTCTGGTTGAAGGTTTGTCAATCTTGTTTACCTTTTCAAAAAACCAGCTCTTTGTTTTATTGAGTTTTTGTATTGTCTTTTTTTTTTTTTTTGTCTCTATGTCATTTATTTCTGCTCTGATCTTTACTATTTCCTTTCTTCTACTTCCTCTGGCTTTTATTTGTTGTTGTTTTTTAGTTCTTTTAGATGCACTGTTAAGTTTATATTTGAGCTTTTTTTTTTTCTTTTTTAAAGTATGCCTGTAATGCTATGGACTTTCCTCTCAGGACTGCTTTTGCTGTATCCCATAAATTTTGAGTTGTTGTATGTTCATTTTTATTTGTTTCAAGGAAATTTTTTATTTCTTTCTTAATTTCATGGTTAACTCATTTGTTATTTTAATATATGTTATTTAGCCTCCAACTGTTTAAATGTTTTTCAGTTTTTCTACTGTAGTTGATTTTTAGTTTCATGCCACTGTGATCAAAGAAGATGCTTGATATGATTTCAATCTTCTTAAATTTATTGAGCCATATTTTGTGTTCCATCACAGGGTCTATCCTAGAGTACTTACCAAGTGCTTTTCAAAAGCATTTGAAAGGAATGTATATTCTGCTGCATTGGGGTGAAAGGTTCTAAAGATTTCAGTTAAATCTAGTTGATCTAGTGTGTCATTTAAGGCTGATGTTTCTTTGTTAATTTTGTCTGGTGGATCTATCCATTGATGTTAGTGGGGTATTAAAATCCCCTACTATTATAGTATTGCTGTTGATTTCTCCCTTTATGTCCATCAATATAGGTGCTCCATATTAGGTGCATAAATATTTACAATGGTTATATCCTCCTGTTAGATTGCTCCTTTTATCATTATGTAGTGACCTTCTTTATCCCTTATAATAGCTTTTGTTTTAAAGGCTATTTTGTCAAATATAAGTATTGCTACCCCAGCTTTTATTTTGTTTCCATTTTCATGAAATATTCAATTCCATCCGTTCACTTTTAATCTATGTATATCTTTTGTTCTGACTTGGGTCTCTTATAGACAGTTTATGTATGGGTCCTATTTTCTTATCCATGCAGCTACCATATGTCTTTTTTTTTTTAAATAAAGAACAAGTAAATTTATTTATTTTTTAATTCATTTTTAGAGAGGAGAGAGAGGGAGAGAGAGGAGAGAGAGACAGAGAGAGAGAGAGAGAAGGGGGGAGGAGCTGGAAGCATCAACTCCCATATGTGCCTTGACCAGGCAAGCCCAGGGTTTCGAACCGGCGACCTCAGCATTTCCAGGTCGACGCTTTACCCACTGCGCCACCACAGGTCAGGCTACCATATGTCTTTTGATTGGAGCATTTAATCAATTTCCATTTAAGGTTATTCTTTAACTCTACAATCCTCTTTTTCTCAATTTCTTTTTAAATTTTTTCTTTGCTCTTTTTAAAGCAGGCTCCTTAATATTTCTTGCAGTACTGGTTTGGATGTAATGAGTTCCTTGAGTCTTTTTTTTTGGGGGGGGGTCTGGGAAGCACTTTATTTCTTCTTCAATTTTAAATGATAGCCTGACTGGATAAAGAAATCTTGGTTGTAGGTTCCTGTTTTGCATTACTTTGAATATTTCTTGCCAATCCCTTCTGGCTTTGGGTGTTTCTGTTGAAAGGTCAGATATCATCCATATAAAGGCTTATCTGTTGTTAATTAACTGCTTTTCTTTTGCCGTTTTTGGTATCTTTCCTTGTCTCTTAACTTTGGCCTTTTAATTATGATGTGTCTTGGTGTAGGTCTCTGTGGGTTTCTCTTTAATGGGTCTCTCTGTGCTTCTTGAACTTGTGACTTTTTCCTTCATCAAATTAGGGAAGTTTTCAGTTATGATTTCTTCAAACAGGTTCTCAATGCATTGTTTGTTCTCTTCTTCTTCTTCTTCTTCTTCTTCTTCTTCTTCTTCTTCTTCTTCTTCTTCAGGAACCCATATGATGCAGATGTTATTTCTTTCATGTTGTCACAGAGGTCTCTTAGAGTTTCCTCTGGCTTTTTTACTTCTTTTCGTTTGCTGCTCTACTTCTGTGCTTATGTTTGTCTTGTGTTCTAAATTGCTGATTTGATCCTCTGTTTCATTGAGCCTTCTGTTGATTCCTTCTAGTGCAGTCTTCATCTTGGATATTGGATTTGTCATTTCTGACAGGTTCTTTCTTATTATTTCAATTTCCTTTTTGATGCTTGATATCTCATTATTTAGGTGCTTATTCTGTTCATCCATTGTTGCTCTAAGATCCTTGAGCATCCTAAAAATCATTATTTTAAACTCTGCATCTGGTAGTTTGGTTATTTCCATTTTATTTAGTTCTTTTTCTGGGGATTTCTCTTGTTGATTAATTTGGGTTGTATGTCTCTGTCTGCCTATTTTTGGCTGTGTATTAGCACTGTCTGATTGAAATTTTGGGGGTATTTATAAAGAAAATGGGCTCAGTGGTACTGACCTCCAAGCCACCTGAGTTCATTGCTCTAGGAACATTTCTTGAGGGAACTATTTACTCTTCTGCTGTATGTAGTTTTGAGTGCAGTTGGTCCTTTCGTGGGTATGGTTATTCCTTCAGGCTGCCTGGCTCTAAGAGTCAACCTTCATCTTATGTATTACACATTGTACAGTGTCTGTCTTGTTGGGCATATTTATTCTCCAGTGTCTGGTGCCTGCTAGACTACTCTTTTGGGTGTACTGCTTGTGTAGCTAGCTGAGTCTAGAGTTGGTGCTATCTGCTACCCACTACCAGTTGTGTTGGTTCTATATTTTCTTGGATTGGTGTCAGCTGCTGTTTAACATGCTGTGGGCTACGTGTTTGCAGCTATGGCTCTTTTTGCTCTGTGTGTGTGTATTTTCTGTGCCTGAATACTGTGGGAGGGGTCAACCTGTATATAAGGATCAGCTTCTTTCTACTTAGAGATGACAGCAGCTCCATAAGAGCCCTAAGCTCCATAAGATTTGCCCGCACTTTTTAGCTTCTCACCTCCTCTTGCAGCAACCTGGTCTTCCCACAGAGTCTTCTAAAGAAAGACTGCAGTGTGGGCTCAGACTGGCCTCACCCAACCACCCCCTCTATTGATTGCAAGCTTGTTGGCTTAGGGCAGCTGAGGTTGAGAATACAATGGTAGTGAGACCCCCTACTTCGGGGGTCTCTTGGTCAGAAGCTCAGTACAGGGAATGTGGCCCTTACTTAAGAGTCTAATCCCTCAGCCACTGCTGATACTCAAATTTTATTTCTCCCCAAAAATGTGGGCAGCAGGTTCACATCAGGTAGGGTTGACATTTCTCTCATCAGAAGTTCTTACAGCTGGTGAGACACTCATCTCAGGGAGAAAGCTTGACAAAGTCCTCTCCTGGGTCTGACTGTGCCCCCAGAAAGTGGCTAAGCCCCTAGACCAGATCCAACAATAGGTTCACAGAAACTCACACTTTAAAGTTTATGCTCCAAGCCTCTCTTCCTCCCCCCCTGTAAGATCTAGCCCAGCAGGGTAGGATATCCAACACCTGGTTTTGCTGAATGTGAAGCACTACCCTATCCAATGCACATGAGCTGCTGTGCTGTTGCTGATCACAGAGTGTGGAACTTGCCTCATCTGGGCCAAGTGTGAGGAGCCCTTCTTAAGATACCTCACTACAAGGGTTGTTAGGTCCTGAACTGATTTTCTCTGCAGCTAGCCACTGCATGTGCAAGCCCTGGGTCTTCCTGGCAGGAACTTGGTGCAGACCAGTGGGAGACACTGCCTGTGACTGGCCCTCAGCAACCTTATTGGAGCTATAATCAATGCAGAGTTTATGGCTGCCTCTGCTGGGCTCAGGTGCACATGGAAATACCAAGTTGCATACCTAGGCTGGTTTTTATTTACACTCAACCTGGGAGAAGGTCCACTTAAAAGGCCAAGGTTCCCTGAGTCTCACCTCCTGTAGCTTCTGTCTGCTGGCAGCTTGTTGGGCTCAGCCACTGAAAAAACCTCTGTTAGAGTCTAGAGTCTGCCATAATTCAGGGATTAGGAAGGGTGGTGGGTGTGACTCTACCTCTCAGCCCCAGGTGTCAGTCTGTCTAGACTTTTTTCACAGACCTCTGTAGGGTATGGTCCCAGAAGTCTTGTGGGTGTGGCCTCTGAGACCCAGAGGTGTGGTCTGCCCACAGTCTGGACAGTTTTTACTGAGTCTCCCGTGAGGCAGAAGCACCAAATTTTGTCTCGGTAGTGTGTGGGAGGAAACTCCAGCCTCAATACCAGAAAACTGATGTGCCCCCTACTTCCTCACTTCTCAGCAGGACCCAATCTTCATTACTGGGATGAGAGAGATTCCTGAGGGCAGAGCATTTGCTTTTGTCTAGGCTGATGTTGCTCAGAGGGGACTGCTCCACCCAAGAAAGATGGTGACTGCAGTATTGGAAAATGACTCAGCACAGGGGTTCTGGTGGCTGTCCCCCACAGTGTCTCTCCCTGGGCCTCCAACTCTATACTCTTCTCATGCAACTCTAGTCTTCTCAGTCCTCCCTCTGCCAGAGCCCTGGGTAAGTGGCTGTGAATAAGATTTTTTGCTCAGGTTCTTTAAGACAAAGCCAGCTTCTCTGAGAGCTCTGTCTCTTTCTCACAGACAGAAACCTGGGTATTTTCACCTCAAAATACTGTGTAAGTGCCTCTTTTAGGCTCTGGGGCTCTATATTGGAGATCCAGGCCTGGGGCTGAGGACCCACACCTCTCAGGTGACCCTCCTGACAGTGAGAGTCCTCTGCACCCTCAGCCACTGCTCACTCCTGTGAGTGGGGCAACCCTCTCCACATCTCTGCTCTTTCTACCAGTCTCAGTGTGGCTTCTTCTGTGATCTTTGGTTATAGACTCCTCTCTGTTTAGACCAAAGTTTATTTTTCATAATGATTGTTTTAAAATTACGTTGTAATCCAATTTGGTTCTGAAAGGTGGCAGTTAGAATGTCCATCTACTTCATCACTATCTTGGAATTGGCCTGTAGTTTTGATTTGCAATTTATAACTAACTTGTGAAGATGAGAATCTTTTCATATATTTGTTAGCCATTTGTATGTCTTTTTAGAGAAGTGTCTGTTAAGGTCATATCCCCATTTTTTAATTGGATTGTTTGCTTGTGTGTTGCTGAGCTTTGAGTTCTTTATGTATTTTGGATATTAACTCTTTATTGGAGCTGCTGATTATGAATATCAACTTTCATTTGGTTGTTTGAAAGTATCATCCTCCAGTGAGTCTGCTGCCTATTTGTTTTTTGTTTTCAGATTCTTTTGCTTTCCAGAAATATTTTTTTTTAGTTTGGTATAGTCCTATTGATTTATTTACTGGGCGTCTACACCCAAAACTCAAAAACATTGATCTGTAAAGACACATGCGCCCCCATGTTCATTGCAACATTAATCACAGTGGTCAAGAAATGGAAACAATCAAAGTGTCCCTCAATAGAAGATTGGATAAAGAAGATGCGGTACCTATATATAATGAAATAATACTCAGTTATAAGAAATGATGACATAGTGACATTTATGACAACATGAGTAGACCTTGAGAACATTATACTGAGCGAAATAAGTAAATCAGAAAAAGCTAAGAATTGTGTGATTTCACATATAAGTGGGATATAAAACTGAGACTCATGGACATAGATAAAAGTGAAGTGATTATGAAGGGGAGAAGGATGTGGGGGAGGGTGATAGAGGAGAGAGTGGGAGGAAGGGTGTAAACGGACAAATATAAGGTGACAGAAAATGATTTGACTTTGGGTGATAGATATAAAACATATTCAACAATTTAAAAGCTATAGAAATATTTACCTGAAACCTATATACTCTTATTGATCCATGTCACCCTGTTATATTTAATTTTCTAAATAAAATTAAAAATATGTATATATCTTAATAAAGTTGAAAGAAAAATTTATAACTATATTGAGAAATTTAAGGGGTATTGAAAAGGTACCACACTGAAAATATTCTTTTTATTTTGATAGTTGATTCTTGAAATTATCCTAAAAATATAACACTTCTGGCTCAAAGAATTTGTTTTAAATTGAACTGTAAATACAAATGCTATAGAAAAATAAACTTTTATGCAATGGCAAGTTTGCCATAAGGGAATCTATCCATCCCTTCTTCTATATCTTGATAATGTCCTAAACTTCCCTAAAACATGAGACAAAAATTGTTGGTAATAAAGAAAAGTCATGGCTAATTTGAAGCTCAGTGTTATGGTACTTTCCTGAGAGCTCATCTGGAAGAGACTTCTGGTCAACCAGAAGCATTGCAATTTGTCACCTAAGAAAGATGTAAAGAAGGGGGGATATCTAGATGGTGTATGAGAGACTAGGATCCTGATGACAAAATTGGCTTTATGTACAATTTTGCCTAGAATTGGTCTTAGGTATCGTTTCATATTTAGATATAAGAATGTTTTTTGTCCTTAATGCACTAGGCATTATCTACTTTGATCTCAAAAAACCCAAAACATGATATTGACCTAATTGTCCTAATTTTAGGGTGCTGAGACTAATCACATGTTACTTGCTGTTAGACACAGTGATGTTGTTAACTTGCTTGTCTGAGTCTCCACTTGATTGTCAGCTGTTGAAATTCCCTTACATTTTATTGATTTTTTGTATCTTGTGGCTTATTTTTTTAGAAAATAAAGGAATGACTAGCTAATCAGATAAATAGAGTTAAGTTTCTTGAGCTTGAATTGAATGGGTTTCTATCTCTGAAGGGTAATATTTGAATTTTTAAAGTTTTTTTTTCAATATTACACTATGAATGTTGTAAGAAATTAAATAGGAAATGAATTAGGGAATAGTAAGTGTATACTGCTATACCAGAGTTGTCTAGAAGTATCCATTCTTCCATGTTAGTGGTCAGATTCTGATTTTTGGCCTGGAGAAGACCATGTTTCTCAGCCTTCATTGCAATAAGATGACTACTTTCTACTAATGAGATATAAGCAGACATGTGTCCTTAAGCGTAGGAGAACATGATTTTGAAGAATGCTCCTTTTTTCCATCTTATTGTTAGGATTCAAACGAATCTAGAGTAAGAAATTCAGGAAAATTTAAGCTTTTTTGAGGAGGGGGTCTATTATATGCAATCAAATCTAAATCTAATTGAAGAGCAATATTGGGAGCTCTCAGTACCTGTGAGCCCCCTTAAGAACAAAGTGGCTGGAATGATTGAATATGCACTAGGGTCGGGTGACCTGTCAACATTTATCAGCCCAGAGATTGGCCACTGGCCTCAAAGTAGCCTTCTTTAATCTGATCATCAGCCTGGTGCAAGGACTCTGATTGAAGGGAAGTACTTCCATATGTGACAGATAATAATTGGAGTCTTGAAGCACATGAAGAAAGAAGTTATAATGAAAAGGAAGACATACAGTCAGACTGCTAAAATTATGGTTATATTCTGATCAGTGTTCTAGACCTCCATGAGTCTTGGCTGGGCAAACTGCTCTGCATCTTTATTCACTTCCCTGCCTCCTGATGCTTCTAAGACTGGCCACATCACCTCATGTAAGGATAGTTTCTAACCCCAAGTAACCTACATATGTGTGTCTCTCTTGTAAATTTAGAGAACCCATCTAAAACAGTTGTGTTCTTTGTTGGTAGCCTTCCAATTGTTCCCTGAAGTTATTCGTCTCTTCTAATAATTTATAATGCTGGCAGAGATAGGTGTATAAAAAACGACTCTATATTAACTATTTTGTACAGAAGACAATGGAAGAAACATCAGCATTTGAATATTTACTCTCGTCTTTGATGTGAGGACACTATAAGCCTACTTTGTTTTAAATAAATATATATAATATATTATTACATTTAATATATGAGATATAAAATGACATAAAATACAAATTATTTTATTTGTTTTGGTTTTTTTCTGGTTTTGGAGAATTAGATTTAACATAACTTTTTTATATATTAAAATTTTTTTATTTTATTTTAGTGAAAGAAGGGAAGACAGAGACATACTCCCACATGCGCCCCAGCTGGGATTCACATGGCAAGCTCACTAGGGTGCAATGCTCTGCTCATCTGGGGCCCTTGCTCTGTTGCAACGGGAGCTAGTTTTTAGTACCTGAGGTGAAGACCATGAAGCCATCCTCAGCATCCAGGGCCAACTCGCTCTAATTGAGCCATGACTGTAGGAGGAGAGGAGAAGAGAAAGAGGTGAGGGGGAATGGGTGGAGAAGCAGATGGGCACCTCTCCTGTGTTCCCTAACCAGGAATCAAACCCAGAGTTTCCATACACCAGACCGATGCTCTCCCACTGAGCCAACCAGCCAAGGCCTTTATATATTTTTATATTTATTTATATTTTAATTAAATTTATTGGGGTACAGGTTTAGGTGTGCAACTCAATAAAACATCATTTGCACACTGCATCTTGAATGGGGATGAATTCAAAATCTCCTTCATCACATTACCTCCCCAACCCTTGCCTTCATAGTAACTAATGAGTCTGTTGCAAAGCCCTGTGTAGAATCAGTGAGCTAGAAATCAGAAACACTGAATTCTCCTGTCAGTCTAAAAATAAGGTCACACTTATTGGTTCTGTTACCTAAAGCTAGTTAACTGTTTGGAAAACATTTATAAAGTGGTAAATGTATTTATTTACTTAATAAGGGTATTCTAAGAGACAAAGAAATGATTAAGAAAGTGCCTTGTAAATGGTGACTCTGAACACAAAAATATTAGTTAATGCCTAAGTACTCACTGGCTGTGCATCACAAAATTTCAGAGAATCATTAAGTCTAGTTCATTTAAATTATATACAAAGTAACTGTGGTGCCAAAAGATGAGTGTTCTACACAAATCCACACAGCTAGGCAGAAATACAGATGCCATATTATATATTTCAGCCATATCTCATTTTCATAACCTGATGAGGTAACTTTTATAAAGTCCCATAATTAGAAAAGGCAGAACTAGCATTTCAATTCAGGAAAATTAGAACCTAAATTATGCTTATTGTTTTAAGTTTTCTGATACTGAGGGTATATATTACTTACATGGGTAAGTAGGGAATATTGGGAAGGTTGGAGTTGAAAGGGCATCCTAGGCAGAAGAAACACTCAATTACTTAGTAGTGTATGAAAAGGGAGTATCAAAAGATTAAACCAGAGAAGAAGACAAGGTCAAATTCTATGCATAAAAATTTTGGAGACTTGGGAAGATGTTAAGCAAGGAACAACACAATATATTATATCCTTTTGGTAACATTAAG
This sequence comes from Saccopteryx bilineata, assembly GCF_036850765.1. Taxonomy (NCBI): domain Eukaryota; kingdom Metazoa; phylum Chordata; class Mammalia; order Chiroptera; family Emballonuridae; genus Saccopteryx; species Saccopteryx bilineata. Next base: position 150,527,143 of record NC_089494.1, read on the forward strand.
GAGGATAGTTTTGAGGGTAACCAGTATGAAAATAGGGAAACGATTGAGGTGTTTGCCATTATAATCCAGGCAAGGCATGAGAACAGGACTTGCATCATTAGTTTCTGAATAGAGAGGATAAGATAGCTTTGAAACTATTTAGAAATTAAATGTTAGTATAAATGTAACTAATTTGGTGTAGATGATAAGGGAAATGACACTGAAATTTTCAGATATTTAGATGAGAAAAGAATGTATAAGGGTGCAATAAAGTGGAATATAGGAGGAAGCAGAGATTTACTGTATTTTTCCTTGTGTAAGATGTACCCTTTGTTGAAAAATTTGGGGTCTAAAAATTGGGTTCATCTTATACAGTGGTTGTAGATTTTTTGTGTGTGTGTGTATTTTTCCAAAGTGAGAAGCAAGAGAGATCAGACAGACAGACTCCCACATGCACCCGACCAGGATCCACCTGGAATGCCCACTAGGGGATGATGCTCAGCCCCTCTGGGGCATTGCTCTGCACAATTGGAGCCATTCTAGTGCCTGAGGCAGAAGCCATGGAATCATCCTCAGCGCCTGGGCCAACTTTGCTCCAATGGAGCCTTGGCTGTGGGAGGGGAAGAGAGAGATAGAGAAGGAGGAGAGGGGGAAGGGTGGAGAAGCAGATGGGTGCCTCTCCTGTGTGCCCTGGCTAGGAATTAAACCCTGGACTTCCACATGTTGGGCCAATGCTCTACTGCTGAGCTAGCTGGATTTCTTTAACTTGCATTTCCTGCTTTTTCATGCTTGTTGTCTTTGCACTCATTGTTTTGCACTTGTTACCAATATATTATGGTAGGTTACATTTTGCCACATTCTGCCCAGAAATGGCTCAGAAAAGATTTTCATACAGTGATAAATTCAAGTTAAAAGTTATCCAGTTTGCAAAAGTGAATGGAAATCGTGCTGCTGAATGTAAATTTGGTTCTTCTCTAACTGAGAAATCAATCCGAGACTGGCTATGGGAAGGAGAAACCCTACCTAAAATGCCACAGCAGAAGAAGGCCATTATAGGCAAGTCAGCAAAATGGCCTGATTTAGAGAGGGAATTGAAGATATGGATTGAAGAGAAAAGGGCAATTGGCATTCCTGTGTCCACAAAGATGGTTCAGCATGAGGCAAGAAGAATTTCTGATGAAAAAGAAGTTACTAATTTTAAAGGAGGACACAATTAATTCTTCGGGTTAATGAAATAGAATGGAATAAGCAAACATACATGCACCAGACTTGCCCAAAATATGCCTGAAAACTATGAGCAGAAGGTCCTTGAATTTCATCATTTTGTCATTCAATGTCAGAAGACACATCAGTTTGAGTTGGGACAGCTTGCAAATATGGATGAAATCCCCCTTCAATTTGATGTCCCAAGTAACAGAACTATTGATAAGAAGGCAGTGAAAACTGTAACTTTGAAGACAAATGGACATAGAAAGAGCCATTATACAGTTGTTTTATCTTGTTGTGCCGACAAAACCAAGTTGCCTCCTATGCTTATTTTCAAATGCAAAACAATGTGAAAAGAAGACATTCCTCGAGGAGTGATTGTCCACAATAATGACAAGGGTTGTATGGATCAAGATGAAGATCCAGTTTCAGAATGTTTGGAGCAGGAGGCCAGGTAATCTCTTATGCAAACCAGCCCTATTGACGCTTGATTAGTTCAGGGCACACATAATAAAAAGACACAAAGGAGATTGCTGCAGACAAAAAACAAAACTTGCTGTCATACCTGGAGGCTTGGCATCCCACCTCCAACCCCTTGATGTCAGCATTAACAAACCCTTCAAACTTGCCATGAGAGATGAATGGAATCAATGGATGAAGTCTTCTGGGAACAATTTGACACCAGCAAAAAGAGTGAAGAAACCGACTATAGGAGAAGTTTATACCTGCATGAAAAGATCCTGGGATAATATCAAGATTGTGATAATTGTCAAGTCATTTAAGAAGTAGGGCACTTCAAATACCATATTGGAACTGAAGACGTGGCAATATATAAAGCCAGTGATTCATCATCGGACACAGATAAGGACAAGGTAATGAATGGGAGTTTTGACAGCAATGAGGAGTTGTATGAATTTTATGACGAATAAATCTTAAGTTCAATAACTTTGTGTAATACTTTTTTTTTTCTTCAAATTTCAGGCCCCAAAATTAAAGTGTGCCTTATATATGGGGAAATATGGTAAAAGGAAAAGTATGGGTTTTGGATATGTGGTCTGTGAGATTCCATTGACAGCCAAATGAATTTGGATCACATAGACTGTTAATTAAAGCTGCCCACTTGGAAGGCTGCAAATGAGTCTGGGAGGGAATAAGTGGTCTAGAGTGAAAATATAACTTTGGATATCACCATCCTATTCATGGGCAATTGAAACCAGAAAGAGTGGGTGAGACTGCACTTTGAGAGTACTAACCTGTGATGGCACTCTAGAAACAGTGTATAGGTTTGACTGTATCCTTCTTCAGGGAAGAATGAGATAAGCTGGGAGGTAGAGGGAATGCTTTGCATAGTCTTCCAGCTTTTCGCAAAAGAAGCCCAACTCAGGAAATACTTGTTTGAAATGCTAACTTGAGGACTTAAAATTGGGTTTAATAAATTGGCATCTCTGAGACCAAATGCTCTTGGATTGGAAACCAGGTTTTGAAACAGTTTAGGTGACTGTCAGTACAGAACTTCTAGATATGGGTATGAGAAGAGATTTCTGAATAGTTCTAGACACTGAGGCATCTTTTTCTAGCATTTAGGAACCTCAGCAGACTCAACACAAGTAGAAGCTGTTCTGTTTTCCACCAACTGCTGAGAGCTTCCACCCTCTTTCTAAGCCATAGGTTTTCTCTCTGGTCAGAAGGAGATAGAATTAATTTATGACAAAGTGTGTAATTTTTAGCCATGTCAACTGAAAGGACAGAGAGGCCAGACATCACGATCATGCTGTGTGCTCAAATTGCCATGGTCAGCATCCTGTTCTCACTGTGTGACCTGAGGCAGTCAGTTAATCTCACTGGCCTTAATTTCCTCATCTGTAAATGGGGGCAATAATTATTGTCTTGTTGATTTGTTGTAAAGACTTAATGTGATTATACGTCTCAGGTGTGTAGCCCATGGAAAACTTAAAAAGAATATGATTAGCGGTTATTAACACTTGTAAGGAGAAACTCAGTGAGAGTGGAGGATCATAAACACCCAGAGTATAGCTCAGTGAGGTGATGCTGAAAGCTCTGAAATCTTCCCAGGTCCTCAGGCTCCCAGGGAGGGTATGATAAAAGCAAAGATGATTTTATTATGTTCTTTTCTCATACTTCTTTTCCTAGAAGATATTTCTTAAGAAAGATGGGAGCCTTTGTAATTTTCAACCTTTAAAAATCAATTACTCCTGAGTTATTTTTGCACTTATGAAAAGCACCTATTTAATTTCTCCTGAATTTTCTTTTCTATGATCAATGAGGAGGTCAGCTGGTAGAGAATATGATATGCTAACAACACTGCACATTGCCCCTCAGAGTTCTAATTGCCTTAATTCTCTATAATTCTATTCTGAGCACTAGCATCTTTTCATACTGTCTTAAAAATATCGGCTTCTTAATATATGCACAAGTGACAACATGCTAATATATAATTCATGTTTCAGGGTTTACATGCTATAATTCTGCACAGAGCAAAGCCTTAAAATCCAGAAGCCCAGGTCCCCAATGTTCTCCATTTCCACAAAACAGAGAGAGACAAAACCTCAGAACAGAGGTGGCATCATGATATCCCTCTCTCATTTATTATACACAATATCTCTGCCTGGCCTTTAGATTTCCCTGTACACCTTTGGAAAATGTGAGGAGATAGATTTGAACCAGTGTCTAGAGGTAAATGATGCCACATTCCATTACCTGAGTCGCTATCTGCCCGAGAGCCTTTCCTCCCTTTCTCCTTTATTCCCCCCACCAAAGAGTACATCTTTAGAAATTGAGAATATTCACTGAACAGAACTCATAAATCAAATCATTATCATTAATAATCAAAGTGAGACATTGTAAGAAATAGCAAATTAATCACAACTGGCAGGTGAAGCTACTTCCAGCATGTGCTTTCTGCATACTAAGGGGAGCAGAATTTTCCACAGTGAGTTTTTATTTTTTTGTTGTTTTCTTAGTGAACGCTAAACTTTTTGTCTACTGGGAACTCTATCTGAATCCAAGTTCTCATGCTACTTAATACACTGATTCTGTTAAATGAAACTTTTCTTTTCAGAATTATTTTTGATCCATAATAAGATACATTATGAATTAACATACTTCATTAATACCAACATTGTATATTTAAAATTGAAGGCTTTTTTCTAGAGAAGAAAAATAACAAATAATATCTCAAATTTTGATTTAGACATTTATTTTCTGCATCTTGGATCTTAATTATATGTCAGCCTATAATCTTAGTATGCCCTTTTTGGTGAAATGAGAAGAAATGTCTGGATTTAATATTTTCTACTATCTTTATATAAAGTTTTTATGAGCATAAATAATAATGATGCCTCAAATTCTGATGACACCTTATTTTCCAAGAAAAGAAAATTTCATCTATTATTATGTTTGCCTTTTTGGATCTCCTGTGAAGTAAGAATTCTTAATTTCTCTAACAGAGAGAAGGTGAATTAAAAACAGTTAAAGTTCTGTCCATGCCACACAGCGATTCTGGGTTTCAATTAAGAGAAGAACTCATATTTCCTGACCCTAGGCTTAAGACAATGTTGTCAGTTTTCAGTTTTGACTGACATCTGAAAAACCATGCAAAATTTTTTTAAAGTGGTAGAAAATAAGTACTAGTTTCTGGATTATATTTTTACTTCTATATTTAATTAAAATTCACTCAGTGATAGAATGCATTAGATATTTCAGAAGATACAGAAATATGCTAAACTCCATATTTAGGGAGAAAAGCAAACAAAATATGTAGGATTAGAAGGAAATAGAAATAAAAAGCAATGGGTACTTGAGGATTGAGAAACATAATATTTCAGTAAAGCCCATGTGGTTATTAGAGTCTGTGTTTTCACAGGGCATAACTATAAATGAAGGGGAAACATGGAGGCTGTCATTTTCTCTTACCCAGAATCATTTTTCCCTTCCGTGACTGTTACCAATTACCTTAGTTCTATTCAATAATCTTCATCAGTACTCCAGAAGTTTAACTAGAAAACAACATTAAAGTTCTAAATGTTTGGGATTTTGTGAAGGTAGAATGAAGGTAGAATTCTTAAAATCTTTTCAGCAGATAGTTGAATTATTCAAGAGAGTCAGTGTCTATTCCTTTAATATGACTTATATGTGGGCATTTTCTTCCATATGAAAACAGACTTAAAGTGATTCTATGAAGTGAGAGACAGACTACAAGAGTGGTTTAAAAAATAGATAAATGCACTTTCTTTCTTTAGAATTACACATGTTGATTACTAATACCTGGCTGTTTTCTGGGATTTTTTCCCCCTCCAAATTTCTGTTTGTGACACAGTTTGTTATTCTCCTTAAATTTCTTTCTCTATTAACCTTTCACAGGGAGTTAGTCATTTGACGTGATGAGATTTTTGGGGGGTCTGATGAGCTCTTCTCTTCACTGGGGGAGCCAGCCCTGCTCTTGGGCGTTCTGATGCACTTACAACCTGCAGGTGGTTTGAAGGGATGAAATCCCAACTTCTTAATTATATAGAGACTAAGTTTCTCAAAAAATGAGATAATTTACTATTTGAATGGCTTATTATATTACTTAACTATGAGAATGATTTGCTCCTTTTGAGCAGTAATCTGTAATAATAACTCAGGTTCAATTTTAAGGGAGAAAAAACAGAGTAGGAAATGTAGAAATTTGTCTTTGCTGTTTGTTTTATAATATACTGCTCACAAAGTTAAGGGATATTTTATTGCTTTATAGTCATTTTGAAATATCCCCTAGTTTTTGTGAGCAGTTTGTTTGAGATGACATGTTAAAAGGCACAATGTCCCTTTCCCTTATTGGGTCCTGACTATGCTATAAATGAGAGACAAATGTACAGTTCCCTTAACGTATCTCCTTTGCATCTTCCAAGTGGTAGTCACATACTAGCTTGAGCCTAGAGAATTGCTTATGTGGTTTAAAATCCAAGGAAAACCATTTGCTGATAGTTAATACAAGGGTCAGTCCTTTTAAAGAATAACATAGGCAGCCTTCTTGTTTGTTAGTTTGTATGTTTATTATTATTTTTTTATCATTCATGACTTGTGAATAAGAAACAGGTTATTAAAAAATTACAAAATAACACTGCAAAACATGAGAAGCAAAACAGATTTTCTGGCATGATCGATCAGCTAGTACAAATTTCCTCCCTCCCTTTCCTTTCTTTTTTCCCTGGCTCCTTTTCTTCCCTCCCCCATTCATGTACAGCTCAAATCTGTTTTCTGTAACTCACACAGAGCTTCAGAATAAAGTTATGCTTTTGTGGCTTATTTCTTGCAATTTAACTGCATGGACGTAAAAAGTGCCCAAACAAAATCTACACTAGGTTATTCAATAACTCAAGGAATGTAAAGCAATTTCATATCTCCTTGAATCAGGAACATTAATTAATCATATGATGAGAATGCAACGTTCTATTTACCAGTGCAAGAGGCTGCCAAGATCTTTCTGACTTTAATAATTGCATATGCTGTTGTGGGAGAAAAAATTAATTTAGTTATTAAATTGGAGGGTGCTTTTTTCTATCCCAGAGAAGCTGGAAAGTAGCCAAACCATAACATTAATATTATGAGGGTTGGGATCTGGATTACTTTTACTAAAAGCTTTCTCCACTTTTATTTAAAGAAAGTTATAAAAATAAAAGTGTTGAAATGGTACATAAGGCTTGTTTCTCATGAATATTGTAACAAAACAAAGTATTTTTTTTCTCTCACTTGGAAAAGAATTGCAATGGAATGGTGCATGCATGCAAATATGACTCTACCCTGAGGTGTGGATGTTGGCTTGAGGAAGTGCCTGTGTCCTATCAGCTGTTGTTTTCCCATTAGCAGAATGTTTTTCCTATTCCATTCCCTTCTCTACCCTCAGCTTTCAAATTTACACTTTCAAGGTATATCTCAAGTGCCTCTACTGGTTGCCACACTCTCAAGAGATTCTGCTTTTTATCTCTCCTTCATCCTATTCCTTCATCCTCTTTCTCTTCCTTTCCTTCTCTGTTCATTAGTGGAACTCAGGTTAATTTGTGACCTTTTTTCAGACTCAAAATACCATTCCATATATGGTCTATATTTATGTGTACATCACCTGTTATCTCCTGCTAAACTTCTTGAGGGTGGAGATTGATTGTTACTAATCTCCACAATCCTAAGTGTTTAGTACAGCCATTTTGACACATTGGGTTTTTTGGTTTGTTTGTTTTTTTTAACAATTACCACCTTCATTTGCAAGGGAAACAGAATGGGTGTGAAAGTGGACCTAACAGTTCTACAAATTCATTAGCTCTATTTGTCCTTTATTGAGTCATTTACTGATCCTAGTCCCCAGTGCTTTCATTGTAAAGAGTTTCAGTCCACAATATCTTTGTGTAACTAACATGGTATGATCTAATATTGAATGCATATTCATATTTGATCTATTCAAAATATAGCATTTTTCACAGGACACTTAGAAGTTTTAATGGAAATAATTTAATAGAAATAGATTAGAAAATAGTTTTTTCTAAAAGTGTATTTAGAAAATTAAATTTAATGGAGTAACATTGATCAATAAGAGTACATAGGTTTCAGGCAAACATATCTATAATAATTGAACTGTTGATTATGTTGTAAACCCATCACCCAAAGTCAAATTATTTTTAATCACCATATATGGGTCCCTTTTTACTCTCTTTCCTCACAACCCCTTTCCCCTCGTAACCATTTCACTATTATCTATGTCCATAAGTCTCATTTTTATATCCCACCTATGAGTGAACTCATACAGTTATAAATTTTTCTGATTTAATTCTTTCACTCAGTATAATGTTCTCAAGGTCCATTCATGCTGTCATAAATGGCAATATGTCAATATTTCTTATTGATGAGTAGTATTTCATTGTATATATAAATATATATGCCACATTTTCTTTATTCAACGTCTACTGAAGGAAACTGTAGGGCCAGTGGCTTCTCATTGGATTTGGGCAGATGTAAAAGGAACTGTGGAGCCAGAAAATAGTGGGCATTACGTTTATTAAAGTCTTATAACTTTGGATGAGCAAGCAGTCAGGGAAGGCTGCTTCCCTTTTGCTCAGCAGCCACCAGCCTCAGCACTCCCCAGCCAAACAGGTTAGGCTAAAATTAGGGCTCCCAAGCCCCTCAACATTTCCTCTCTCTCTGCACTCTCTAGCCAAAACTGGCTGGGGGAAAAACACCTTCCCCAATTTACAATAGCAAACAATTGCCCCTTCCCATTATGGCAGGCAGTCCACAATTTACAATCTGCTGCTCTGAGGGCAAGCACCCACAGCCTTCCATAGACAATACACAAATGGTACTGCCCCATGCCAATGCAACAATTAGGCAAAATATAAGCAAGCAAATCTGTTACAAACATGTGTGCCCAACAGAAACTTTGCTTGTTTCCATGTCTTGGGCACTGTGAATAATGCTGCCATGAACATGGGGGGCTGATGTGCATATGTCTTTGTGTACCAGTGTTTTTGAGTTTTTTTGATAAATACCCACTAGAGGCAATGCTGGGTTATATGGTAATTTCTTTCCTTTCTTTTTGTGAGAGTTAGAGACAGACAGGAGCAGACAGACTGAATAGAAGAGAGATGAGAATCACTGACTCATAGTTGTGGCACCTTAGTTGTCCATTGATTGCTTTCTCATATGTACCTTGACTGGGGGCACCAGCCGAGCCACTGACCCTTTGCTCAAGCCAACAACCTTGAGTTTCATGCCAGTGACCTTTGAGCTCAACCTAGTGACCTTAGAATCATGTCTATGATCCCACACTCAAGCCGGTGACCCTGCATTTAAGTTGGTGAGCCTGCAGTCAAGCTGATGACCTCAGGGTTTCAAACCTGGGTACTCAGCCTCCCAGGCCCATGCTCTATCCACTGCACCACTGCTCAGTCAGGCTCATATGGTAATTTTATTCTTAATTTTTTTGAGAAACCACCATATTTGCTTTTATAATGGCTATACAAGTTTACGTTCCCACCAGCAGTGAATGAGTGTTCCCTTTTTACGACAGCCTCTCCAACACTTGTTATTACCTGTTTTGTTGATAATAGGCAATCTAACAGGCATGAGGGTACTCATTGTAGTTTTGATTTACATTTTTCTAATAACTAGTAAAGATGATCACCTTTTTATGTATTTGTTGGCCATTGTATGTCTTCTTAAGAGAAGTGTCTCTTTAGATGCTCACACCATTTTTAAGTTGGATTCTTTGTTTTTTTGTTGTTGAGCTTTGTGAATTCTTTGCATATTTTGGATATTCATTTCTTTTCAAAGCTATTGTTTGTAAATGTCATCTCCTATTTGGTTGGCTGCTTTTCGGCTTTGTTGTCATTTTCTTTTGCTGTCCAGAATCCTTTTAGTTTTATGTAGTCCCATTCATTTATTTGTGCCTTTAAGAGATAGAAAAATCACCAGGTTTATATGGAACCATAAAGAACTCTGACTAGGCAAAGCAATCCTGAGAAAAAAAAGTATGAAGCTGGAGGTATCACACTACCTGACTTCAAATTATACTACAGAGCCATGATAATCAAAATAGCATGGTTTTGGCAGAAAAACAGACATACAGATTAGTAGAACAAAATCAAGAGCCCAGAAATAAAACCACATATATACAGACAAATAATCTTTGATTAAAGGAGCCAAAAACTCACAATGGAGAAAAGAAAGCCTCTTAAATAAACGGTGCTGAGAAAATTGGAAAGCTACATGCAAGAGAATAAAACTTGATTACAGTATGTCTCCTTATACAAAATTAATTGAAAATGGATCAAAGACCTAAATATAAGATTAGAAATAACATATAGAAAAAATATATAAGTAGTAAACTTTTGGACCTTGGCCATAGAGCAAACAGTTTAATAGAAATAGCTTAATGGAAATAGAACACAAATACTGAAATTAAGGGAAGGAACAAACTATGTAACTTAGTTTATTATTTGTTGTATAAATTTTGAATTTATATTTAGTGTTAAGCATATTTTTCTAGGTTTTCTTTGTATTTAAAAATTTCTAAATTAACCAAATTTGTGAGTCACTATTTAGAAACACATGCTAATGCATGCTGAATTAATAGATATGCAATGCATTGTAATATATATTCATTAATATTAAAAATATGGAATTTAATTAACTTTTATTTAGAAAATATGGTATTCATAGTCTTATTGCAAACATTTTTTAAAGCCTATACATTTTTTTTATAAATAAATTTTTATTTTAATGGGGTGACATCAATAAATCAGGGTACATATATTCAAAGAAAACATGTCCAGGTTATCTTGTCATTCAGTTCTGTTGCATACCCATCACCCAAAGAGAGATTGTCCTCTGTCACCTTTTATCTAGTTTTCTTTGTACCCCTCCCCCTCCCCCTCTCCCTCCTTCCCTCCCCCCCCCCCCCCCCGTAACCACCACACTCCTGTCCATGTCTCTTAGTCTTGTTTTTATGTCCCACCAATGTATGGAATCCCGCAGTTCGTTTTTTTCTGATTTACTTATTTCACTCCATATAATGTTATCAAGATCCCACCATTTTGTTGTAAGTGATCCGATGTCATCATGTCTTATGGCTGAATAGTATACCATGGTGTATATGTATGTGCCACATCTTCTTTATCTAATCTTCTAAATTTTTTTTTTACAGTGATTAAAGCCTTTAAGCAAACTCTTGGCCAATACAGCAAGAATCCATAAAAGAGTAGTGTTTTTTTTATATTTTTCAGAAGCTGGAAACAGGGAGGCAGAAAGAAAGACTCCCGCATGCGCCCGACCAGGATCCACTCGGCACGCCCACCAGGGGGCAATGCTCTGCCTATCCAGGGCATCGCTCTGTCGTGACCAGAGCCACTCTAACGCCTGGGGCAGAGGCCAAGGAGCCATTCCCAGCACCCGGGCCATCTTTTGCTCCAAGGGAGCCTCGGCTGCAGGAGGGGAAGAGAGAGACAGAGAGGAAGGAGAGGGGGAGGGGTGGAGAAGCAGATGGTCACTCTTCCTGTGTGCCCTGACTGGGAATCAAACCTGGGACATCCACATGCCAGGCCAACACTCTGCCACTGAACAAACCAGCCAGGGCCAAGTTTTATAAATTCTTTATAAATTTGATATTACTTTAAAAAGTCCTCAGATTTCAAAGATTATCTGTAAATAATTTACACACAATTCTAACAAACTTAGAAAAAATGCATCTTAGAAACAAGAAATTAAGGAGAGGAAATATGTATGCTTCTAATGGCAGTTACACTGTCAACAGCAGTGAAAACTGAAATCTTAACTCAAGGGAAAAGAAATGATTATGAAAAACAGAAATAAGCACTAAAATAAAGTTTTCTGGATTATTTTTCTAAATTTCATTTGAAATGTTTCTGTTTTAGAATATCAAGCAATGTACAATGTATAAAATATTAAATACTTTAATTCAAATAATTTTCTAAACTATTGCTTATTGGTAAACTATTATTTGGAAAGTTGTTATGCTAAAAGACTATTCTCTGAGATATCTGGGTAGCCAATATTTTACTTTAGGTCATTTATTATTTTGCAACCCATTGTATCCTGTCATGAAGATAAATGTTCATTCAAAATACTTAGAAATATGTAGGTAAATAATTTCAAGCACAGGGGAGAATATTTTTGCAAATGACTTTGTCAAACAAAATCAGTTCTGAATTTTATTTAATTCCTATTGTCACTATAGTACCTTTAAAGGTTACTAAATTGAGAATTGAATCTTATTCTAAATTCAGTATCATATATAATGACTTTTTATTAACTTTGTAATCAATATAACTTATTTTAAGCATCATTATGCACAAAACATTTTCAGTTACGGTGGAGGGTGGTTAATTTAAGTTGATTTACTATCCTGTGCTTAGATTAAACGACTCACATTCTAGTTTGAAGTTAAGAATACAACCATTAAAAGAATTACCAAGGAAAAACAGTTGGTTTTAGAATAAAATTGACAATGTATATGTGGGGAAATTAGAAAGACATCATGATATTCAGAGATGTAGAATTTAAAAAGCATCAAACCCATCCATCACTATCCAAATTGCTGAAAATCAGATTCATATTTGGAGTAAAAAAAGAGCACCGAATGGTGATCTTGGTTTTATTTATTATTCTGTGTAATTTTTAGACATGCTATTTAACATAGAAGAATTCAATTTTGCAGATCAAGAGAGTTAAATCAGATGTTCCTTTTCATGCTGAAAATATTCTTTTCTATTGACCACTAAAATTAAGACTTTTCTGACATGAATATCTTTTTATTCATATAAACAAGTTGGAGTTGAAAGAGTTATTTAGAAACCCTGTAAAAGCCACTTGCATGCATGATTCTTTCGCTGTGTTATCATTAATATGAATATATATCTTTGCCTAAAGATAGGAGCTCTACATCCTTTCAAAGGATCTTTAAGGTCAAGATACTGTGGGTCTATAAAATCATTAGCTTTATGTTAATGCAAAAGATTTTTGGTCTGATGTATAGCATGGAAAAATATGTTGCCAAAATGATGGTTAAAAAGGCTGCTGCTACAATACTGATAACTGCTTTTGGTTATTTTACTTGTTAATAAAATGCCAAAATATTGATAGATTTCTCTGAGGAAATTTTTCACATAAGACATTTAGGGACAATATACCAAGTACTGTACACCTAAAAGCAAAATGTCATGTCTTAAAACTTTCTTTCCCTTCCCCTCCGCTCCGCCTTTCCTCCCCTCTCCTTCCCTCCCTTCCCTTCCCTTTCCCTGCTTCCCTCTACCATGGTAGGTGCTCAATCAAGATCTTTTCAATTAGGTTAAGAGGATCCGGGGGCCAGCAGAGAGAATGCAATGGAACATTAACCCAAATTTCTAACCGTAGCTTAAGATAAAAATGTTTTTAAAAAGACTATTAAATACATTTGCACCCCATTTTATGCAGTCATACAAATTAAAGCAGGTGAGTTTTGGAAATCAAATTCCATTTCAAATTTACAAATATTCAGGAAAAATAAATAAATCTTATTGGTAATGCTGTTTAAAAATTCCTTAAAATTAAGTGATAACTGCCTTCTTTATTTTTAAGGAAAATCTGGATTTAAAAATGTCTTATTTGTTTAGAGATGTAATAATAAAAATAAAAGCCAGTTATTATCCCTAGGAACCAAGCACAAAAATGTCTGGAACATGTTTTAGTCCACAGGCCTTAAAAAAGGTAGCAAAGCCGAGAAAAGTCCCAAACTGCACAATGTAAATTACCTCAGGACTCTAGGGTTCCTGTATCTGTAGTCTGTATCCTAATAAATTGATATGACAAAGCAATCTCTGAAAGGTGTGGACAAAAGAAAGATGACAAGGACAATAACATTTTGTAATTGACAGGTATATTAGTATAGCTCTTTGATTTTAATTAAGGAAATAGATAATTAAGTCAAAATATGCTTAAAGTACCTATGACATCATACATAAAATGAAACCCAAAGGACACCATCAGAGGGGAATATTGTATCGATGCATGCTGATTTAGGAAGCAGACATGATGTGTGAAATTAGACATGTCGCTCTCCCTCACTAACTTTCCACTGAGTGACCTGTGCATAATATACTTAAAATTTCTGATGCACCATCCTCACCTGTAAAATGGGCTATCTAGGCAGGATTCTGGGGAGGATTTGCTGCTATGAGACATGAACCTTAGACACCATTGAGATCTCTTTATCACCTAACTAAAAACACTTGTTAAAGGTGAAAAGTCAACCAGTGTTACACTAAATTCTATAATCTCAGAGATAATGGTTATTAATGGTCTCCCATATTTTCATGCACAAATTTTACTTTTCTCATCTAACAGTGAATTTAAAAAAATTAATATACTCTCTTTTTCTTACTTGCTTTCTACTTTCTCTTCTTGAGAGTTAGTGTCTTGAAAACTAGTGTTTTGAGAATTAGTGTTTGGGGGATTGGCATTAATTTTTTGACTAGCCATGAAAGTTTCTGAGTTCTATGATTTTAGTATGTCAGTGTGATATCTTGACAAACAACCTTTAGTATAAACTAGAAAATATGTGTGAATAAACTAGTGATAAGTAGTCAGAAAACTTGCAATGAGCCTTTGTTCTGCCATTAATATTCTGTGAGACCCTGAGTAAGTCTCAGTATTTCTGGTTGTATTCTTTCTTAACAGTAAATTCTAGTTGAACTAGTAATTGAATGATCTCAAAGATTTGTAGTTTTATTTATTTATTTTTTACAGAGACAGAGAGTGAGTCAGAGAGAGGGATAGACAAGGACAGACAGACAGGAACGGAGAGAGATGAGAAGCATCAATCATTAGTTTTTCATTGCGCTTTGCAGCACCTTAGTTGTTCATTGATTGCTTTCTCATATGTGCCTTGACTGCGGGCCTTCAGCAGACCGAGTAACCCCTTGCTGGAGCCAGCGACCTTGGGTTCAAGCTGGTGGGCTTTTGCTCAAACCAGATGAGCCCGCGTTCAAGCTGGCGACCTCAGGGTCTTCAATCTGGGTCCTCCGCATCCCAGTCCGATGCTCTATCCACTGAGCCACTGCCTGGTCAGGCAAAGATTTGTAGTTTTAAAAGTCTAGAAGTGTATAAGAAATACCACAGAAAGGGACTTAAGTGGTAAAAAAAAATCAAAATGTACTTGGAAAGGTATGGCTTGTTCAAATTACTTGTATGAATTTTGAACTTTCTTTTTTTATGTATAAATTCATAAAAGGGATGATTCTCTTCTGGCACTTTTACTGCTTTTAAGAACATATAGGAAAGGTATATTTTTGAAATTTCAATACTATTCATATCTACTTATATAAATAATAATATTAGTTATGCTATCTCCATATGAATCATTATGTTAGCACTTTATTTGGACAATATTAAAGTAGATCAGCATAGTAGCTGAACCAAATAAACTGATGTTTTCTACCAAGAAATAATCAGTTAATAAGTACTCATAGGTTTGTTTTCATATAGTCACTGTGTATCGTTTTTTTCAGAGCTTTTAATCAGTGAGACCGTAAGATCACATCATTAATTCTTTTTGATAGTGAAGTGTTGAAAGTAGTCACTTCTGCAATAAGTTACTGGAGGACCCATTGCAATTGGTTTCATGCTTTCCTGTCATTCAATGAGACTGACACTAAAATAGATAATGAGATTGACATTTCAGTGAGATTGACATGATGTCAAATAGTCTAGCAGAGAGCAACTCTCTGCATATAGTTATGCATCTTGATTCGTCTCACATCAGAAACTTTGTATGGTCTTTCTTCTCAATGTTTTAATTTATTTATGGTTTTTAAATTTTTATATTTATTTCAATAAAATTATTGAAAATTAAATTTAAAATATCAAAGGCTTTTTTCCAGCTTTATTGAGGTATGTATATATAATTTATATATAATGTATATAATTTGATTAGTTGAAACATATGTGTATACTTGTGTTATCATCACCACAATCCAGGTTATAAATATATCTTGTAGAGTCTTAAGAGGGAGAGAGAAAACATTGACTTAGCCAGTGAGAGACACTAAAGATGAACCAATCTTCTTCAGGGAAGATTGTTGTTCTCAATGTTCCTGACTGTTGAAACATGTATTTTATCATCCTATAAGTGACCTTGCTTACCATGAGAGAACAAGTTGATTGTTGGGTACTTGATCCCCAGTGTGAGGACCCTTGAAGATAAACTTGACCGAGTTTTAGTTCTTATATAACTAAAATGATCATTTAGATATTTATCTACACTCATAATTTTTATTCTCTTCAACTTGACACAGCAGAATTAGAAGCTCAAATTTCTTATTTCATTTCCTACCCTTTCAAATGCTAGCACTATGGTATGATCTTAGAAAAGAGTGAACTTCTGAGTCTCAGTTACAAAAAGAAAATATAAAAATGGAAGATATTACTATTTTCTTAGGCTTGTTTCTTCCTATAGTTAAATGAAGGTATTAGTGTAAATCACTGCCTTGCTAAGATTTGCTCACATACCATTTCATGAATATCATACTTAGGTAGGTAAGTAACATGGTCACATTACTTTGGAAATAATCTGCACTTTGGGTAGTAGACTTTGCTTGCACCCATCAGCACAAAATATGAAAATAGATGATACTCAAATTTAAGAAGTTGAGAAAGGCAGAGATCTAATGAAACTATAGTCTTATCTTCCCATCATTATCACTAAAAATAACAGAGGAAAATAAGCAAAATAAGAGATAATATAATAGGCAGCTAATCAGCATTAGAGGGGATTTGTCTTTATTAATTGTGAAGAAATTCATTGTTATCGCCCATGTCTCCAAATTCTTGACATAAGACAGGAACTATCACTACCTTATAGGACTGACTGGATTGTTAATTAGTTCTGCCTAGACGTTTAGTTTTTGGGCAAGAGGCCTATTGCTTTCTTGAGCTTTTAAGTGGTCAAGAGCCACACTGCAATTCAGAGAAAAAAGATTCTCTGAAAAAAAGGTCAGCCTTGAAGTAGCTTTCTAGCCTGTTACCTAAGTATATTCACAGGATCTGTCTACCACGATTAAAAACATAAACAGACAAAAATAATCATTGGCATTTGGGAAACATAGTCTAAAAGATCCCACTTTAAGTGCGACTTTCAAAGGCACTTTCTGTCATCTCAACATCAGCTAGGAAAACTTTAGGAAAATGGCTTTGGTATTCTCCCTCCCCCCACACGCTGTTTGTTTTTCATACATCGTCCCTTCTGGTTTCTCCAGAGAACAAATTACTCTAAAATGGTTTAGAGAATACAGGAGATTGCTTATCTTGCTATATTTAATAGAATAATACAGAACTGGAAGCTTTGACTACTTAATAAGGAAAAGATCTTCTGCCATCATGTGGAATGTTGGAGAATCTTCCCTTGTTTAATGTTCTGTTCCTTTGCTGGCTTTTCTGTAAAGTACATCAAATTTCCTGACAAAAGAGTAATCACTGTTACCACAAATAAAATGTTAAAAAATCACAAGGTAAACAAAACAAAGGTGTTTTTGGAAGTTAAATCTTGATAATTAATCTATCTTTTCTATGAGACAGATTTAAAGAAAAAGAAAACCTTACAATTCTGAAAAAAAAAATCACAAGTCAGAATCACAAAATATCTTTCCTCTAGTCTCTCTTTATTCCAGTGGAGAATTGTTTTTACCGGGAAAATCTTTGCCAGCATGTCCAATTGATTGAAAGATTACAATTTATTTTGCTACTTTCTTGGGATATTGTTTCATAGTCAAAGGTATTTTTTAGAGTATCATTCAGTGTTACTAGTAGGCATTTTTTATTTATTTATTTATTTACAGAGACAGAGAGAGAGTCAGAGAGAGGGATAGACAGGAACAGACAGGAACGGAGAGATGAGAAGCATCAATCATTAGTTTTCCATTGCACATCACAACACCTTAGTTGTTCATTGACTGCTTTCTCATATGTGCCTTGACCGCGGGTCTTCAGCAGACCAAGTAACCCCTTGCTCAAGCCAGCGACCTTGGGTCCAAGCTGGTGAGCTTTGCTCAAACCAGATGAGCCTGCGCTCAAGCTGGCTACCTTGGGGTCTCGAACCTGGGTCCTCTGCATCCCAGTCGGACGCTCTATCCACTGCGCCACCACCTGGTCAGGCAGGCATTTTTTTTTCTTAGCATTCTCCACCTCAATATACTTAGTAAATACACCAGCTTTGATACATCAACTAGCTGAGGAAAGCCTTCTGCCGATAAAATGATATTTGATCTTACCTGCCTCCCATGGACCAGTTTCAAAGTAAAATTCTGACCAAGCTGTCATTTAAGCTTAATTTATATGCTAGAAAGAGCCTTAACTAGATTCCACAAATTTCTTGTTGAAGTAATTCATCATCTTCCACAAGTAATGCAATCACCTCTCATGTGGGAAGAGAAGTGGGAGAAATGCAGTAAGGAGCGAAACAGCATTAAATGCAAAGGAGAATGGGTCCCAATTATCTGTTATTTTCAGGGTGGAAAAATATGTCAGCAGCAGCAGAGACATTGTTAAGAATTTCTGCTGACTTTGCAAGTACTTTTTTTTTTTTTGCATTTTTCTGAAGCTGGAAACAGGGAGAGACAGTCAGACAGACTCCCGCATGCGCCCCACCGGGATCCACCCGGCACACCCACCATGGGGCAACGCTCTGCCCATCCTGGGCGTCGCCATGTTGCGACCAGAGCCACTCTAGCGCCTGGGGCAGAGGCCACAGAGCCATCCCCAGCGCCTGGGCCATCTTTGCTCCAATGGAGCGTTGGCTGCGGGAGGGGAAGAGAGAGACAGAGAGGAAGGCGCGGCAGAGGGGTGGAGAAGCAAATGGGCGCTTCTCCTATGTGCCCTGGCCGGGAATCGAACCTGGGTCCTCCGCATGCTAGGCTGACACTCTACCGCTGAGCCAACCGGCCAGGGCCGCAAGTACTATTTTTAAAAGAAATTTCCAGTTATCACGGAGGAATATATCTATATGAGTAAGACTTAAATGGCAGATGCAATTTTTCACTTCATCATCTAATTTTCCACATTAATTCATCTCTCTTTCCTTTTTTAAACACGATATGGAAATGTCACTTTCCCCCTAAATTACAGAGTTCTAAGAATGAAGGGGGAGTTAAACCTATTTCTTTAAATGAGGGGAAAGTTGTTTGCTGCAAGTACATCTCAGTAGCCAAGGAGAAATGTTCTGTTAGATTAGGTTGATTGAAAAACTCCAGTGATAAAGAAAGAAATGAAGAAGTACCTGGAACTGTTTCCCTTATCCTCCCTAGAAGCCTGTGGTCAATCCATCATTTTAAACTGTTGCTCACAACTCACATTTTCAATGGGGTCTTTTCCAAATGAATTATATATAACCCACATTATAAATACTCAATTCCTTACCTTCTTCAAATATATGCAATATTTTTTTAAACACATTTGTGGACATGGAATGTGCACATGTGTGTGAATGTGTGTATGCTCTTGTTTTTCTGTAGAATGAGCTGAGCTAAATTTATGACAAGTGAAATATTCAGAATAATGAATGGTTATTCAAATTTCATTCAGTATATCAAGTTCTTCCTCCAACTTGATTTGTGGACGAGTCCTGCTGGGGGTGAGGATGACGGAGACGCAAAGACCTGACTCCAGGGACCAGGTTCAGTGACGCAGACCCACTTTATTCAGGAAGTAAGCTAGCTTATATACACAGGTTCAGCCTATAGGGTGTTATAGTTGTTCCTCAAAACCAATGGCTGAAAAGATCAAGAAGCTGCATGGTCGGCACTGTCACTTCCTTATAGTGGGCGAGCTTCCTTCCTGGGTATGCCCAGGAGGCTTCTGGGAGCTTGAGTATTCTCACAGCATTGCATTAGCCACAGCTTCTAGGAATGCACTCTGCACTCCACCCACATCTCTCCCTTCTCTTTTAATTAAGGCCAATTGACTTGATGAATGACAGTTTGCTGTTTGTAGTAGCTTCTGAATGCTATGCATTATGCAACGGAACCCTAGTAGAACTAAAACAACTATAATACCTATTATACTATATGCTAATAGATTAGCTGGATTAAACAATGAGGCAAGCTTCTGTAATGTTTGACTAGTTAGGAAATAGAATTGGGGTGTTAAACAAGGGATTCCTCCTAGGAGTTGGGATGCCATTTCCCTCCCATTGTGTTACAGAGACCTTCTAGGTGCTGTTAAACACAGTTCCATTTTGATTGTAAAAAATGGATGTAGGTCCAAGCATGCCCCCTTCCCACAAAGGTCCCAGAGTCCAAACACAAAATGGATGGCTTGCCATAGGCTGTGTACTACATATGGTTGCAAGGCACATTACATAAATTATAACAACATAGTAAATCATACAATTTCAATAGTTACAAAGGTACATTTCACCAGTCTCTGAGTACTTTGCCAAAAGCACAAAATGTCCTCGGCCTTCTTTCTAGCCATGGGAAAAGCTTCCCGGGGCAGGGAAATGGCCTCCAGCAAAGCCACCCCCACCCCCATCAGGGTATTTCACATTGTCCAAAATCTGTAAGTCCATCCAACAAAGGAGCCAGTGCTCACTAGGTCATAGTCCAGGAATCAGTACACAAACATGAGGCCTCAGCCACCCCCCTCATCCCTGCCATCCTGGCAGGTCTTACACTGTCCCAAAGAGGAGAACATGGCAATGGCAGTCAGCATTTCCATCTCTGCTCTGGAGAGCATGATGGCATCCACCCCTATATCCCAAAATGTCAGCGAACCCACCAGCGGCTTGGCCGGCACTCCCTGCCGTTCCAGCGGCCATTCGGCGATGCAAGCCTGGCTTCTGTTCATCCTCCCAATGCAGCTGCCGCCATTTACATTCTGGAGTCTGTGAATCACAACTCTGACCCAATTCTCCTCACCCTCCAAAGATGAACTGAAAACACCAGCTCGCACTGCCGGGCTCAAGCCCTGGGCTGCTGCTGCCTGTGTCTGGGAGTCAGCGGTTACTATAGCACACATGAGCAAGAACAGAGCAACAGGGTCTGGGGACCCGTCAGGGGAAATTCTTTTGGTCCACCCTGCCAAAGCCTCCTCATCCCCCCAGGTGATGGGGCACACATGCCGGCCACGAGGTCTTCTTCTGGAGGGCTGAGGACCTCTTCCCCTTAGGACCTCACACCCCTTAGGTGTGGAGAGGGCCAGGGCTGTAGCTTTGGACAGGTGAAGACTGAACGTCTTAGTGGGTGCCCAAGAAACCCTGTCAAGCAGGTTGGGGGGTTCCTGGGATCCAAACTGGCTGAAAAACACAAGCATAACCTCTCCCTTGTGTTAGAAGAGGGTGTGATCCCCACCACTGTGCTGTGGCTGGGTCCTTCCAGCGTCATTTCAGAGACGGGGCAGGAGAGAAAGAGAGTGAGAGATACAGAAAAACAGAGAAGACAGAAAGAAAGAAAAAAGACACATGGAGGCGTATAGGCTGGCCCATGGGTCTGCAGCAGGAACATGTGCTGGAAAAAAATGGCATCTGAGAGGCTGGGGTGGGGCACTGAGCCCCAACAGGGAATGCAGAAGTAGCAACTTTCGCTTTTCCTGGAGGCAGAGCTGATGGAGCAGTTAGCAATTCGGTTGGTTTCATTTCTGCATGCTCAGCCGCGATTTTGTCAAACTTGGAGGCTAAACTACTTTCCTTCTCAGTGGAGGGGGATGAATAGGGAGGTAGGGGCTCCTCAGAGAGAGAGGCAGCCTGCAATATTTTTGGCACCGGTGAAGGTTCCCCAGGAGAAGCACTGGTCAGGCAGGCATGTATCACTAGCAGGGCAGGAGTAAGGCTGAGAGGGAAGGCCAGTCCCTCATGTACCTCGGCCGAACGGACGAGGCTGAGAGCTCGGGCCCAAGTATCCAAGTCCCAGAGGGGCACATTCTCAACCCAGGGATTGAGACCAGAGAGGATCTCCCAGTAAGTACAGAGACCCTTTTCACTAACTTTAACTCGCCTACTCTGCAATAGGGAGTGAAGGCTCAAGCCTGCGGGGCTCGAGAGTGGGGGAGAAGGTTTCCCATTGCAGAAGGTCACTCACCCATCCCTTGGATGCCAGTTAGGTCCCTGCCCAATGTTGGGCACCAGTTGTGGACAAGTCCTGCCAGGGGTGAGGACAACAGAGATGCAAAGACCCGACTCCAGGAACCAGATTCAGTGTCGCAGATCCACTTTATTCAGGAAGTAAGCTAGCTTATATACATGGGTTCAGCCAATAGGGTGTTATAGTGTGTTCCTCAAAGCCAATGGCTGAAAAGATCAGGGACTGCATGGTTGGCGCTAAGTCACTTCCTTATAGCTGGCGAGCTTCCTTCCTGGGTATGCCCAGGAGGCTTCTGGGAGCTGGAGTATTCTCACAGCATTGCATCAGCCACAGCTGCTAGGGATGCACTCTGCACTCCACCCACAGTGATTGTATACCTTCATGGGTTCAGTATTCTGTTAGTCACTGGCTCAGGAAATATTTGTTGTGATGCCTAATTATCAAGAATTTATCAAGTGTTAGGAAATTTAAGACTAACAGATGTGAAAAAGTTGGTTGATAGGCTTATCAAGGGTTTTTTTCCTTGGTGTTTTTTACAGAATCAAATTCAATGTTTGTTACGTGATAAGTACAGGAGAATAACAACTTGCTAAGTGAAGGGTAGTTTCTCTTCTCATTTAGAGTTCTTACAATCATTTGTTCATCATGGTGTTCTGACCACTAGCCATGCCAGCATGAAGCTAATCTGTGTTTGAATATATCCTGTTGCTTCAGCTTTTATTAATGCTTTTTATCTGCAATCTTCAGTCATAGATAAGTTCCTTGGGGTCAAGGGTGAAATCCTCTCTACTTTGGGTTATGTGTTCAGTAAAGTGTTACATCCACTGGAGATACTCGATATGCATTTATTGCAATGATTGTGTGATAAAGAGCCAAGAAAAATTGCACACATGCTGAAAAATTGTTTGGACAAAGGAAGAAAAGACCAAAGAAGAGAAATGTAAAAAATACAAAGAAATGGTATTGGATAGGACAAATTGTTGTTATTTGTTGTCATTGCTATCACCGCAAGACCTATTTAAATATAAGGTTACAGATAAGACTTTGGTATCCAGTCAATTTACTCTGTGCTTCAAAGTCATTCTTTGAAAGTGCAATATTTGAAGGCACCCTTGACTTTTGATATATAGCTTTCTGACTTGAGCTGATAAAGCCAGAAAACAGAGATCCTACCATTCTCTTGCTTTAGTTCACCAATGAACATAATGATCCTGTCCACTCACAAGTGACTCATTAAGATGATGCTCATCTGTCCTGGATTCTTTGTTGATTGGCTGATACTTGGACAGTCTTAAATTTTCTCAGTGCAAGAATTAACAAGCTGTCAATGGATGTACTTTACAGTAAAAATAATAATTTTACTTTTTGCTTCATATATCAGAACATAAACATTTACATACTCAGAATGCACAATTATCATTTCTGGAAACTCTAAGAATTAAACAACTCAGGAATGGGTACTTGATCATTTATAACATTATTAACTTTAAATCTCTGTAACATTAACTGTAAATCTCTATAAGTCTTTTTTTAATTTATTATTTATTATTATTATTATTTTTTGTATTTTTCTGAAGCTGGAAACGGGGAGAGACAGTCAGACAGACTCCCGCATGCGCTTGACCGGGATCCACCCGGCAGGCCCACCAGGGGCGACGCTCTGCCCACCAGGGGGCGATGCTCTGCCCCTCCGGGGCGTCGCTCTGCCACGACCAGAGCCACTCTAGCACCTGGGGCAGAGGCCAAGGAGCCATCCCCAGCGCCCGGGCCATCTTTGCTCCAATGGAGCCTTGGCTGCGGGAGGGGAAGAGAGAGACAGAGAGGAAGGAGGGGGGGTGGGGGTGGAGAAGCAAATGGGCGCTTCTCCTATGTGCCCTGGCCGGGAATCGAACCCGGGTCCCCCGCATGTCAGGCCGACGCTCTACTGCTGAGCCAACCGGCCAGGGCCAAATCTTTTCTTAATGTTAAAAAATAAATCTCTATTGTTAGACAAAACAAAAAAAATTTAAAATATTAATCTCACTGCTGGTGGGAATGTAAACTGGTATGGCCATTATGGAAGAAAGTAGGATGATACCACAAAAAGTTAAGAATAGAATAACCATATGACCCAGCAGTCTCTCTACTGGATATCTACTCAAAAAAATACTTGAAAACATTGGTACACAAAGACACGTGCACTCCCATATTCATTGCAGCATTATTTACAGTGGCCAAGACATGGAAACAACCAAAGTGTCTCTCAGTAGATGATTGGATAAAGAAGATGTGGTACATATACACAATGGAATACTACTCAGCCATAAGAAATGATGACATAGTATCATTTACAACAACATAATGAAACTTGAAAACATTATACTGATTGAAATAAGTAAATCAGAAAAAGCTATAAACTATATGATTGCACACATAGGTGGGGTATAAAACTGAGACTCATGGACATAGATAATAGTGAAGTGGTTACCAGAGGGAGGGTTCCTTGGGGTAAGGAAATAAAGAAAAGCAAATATATAACTCACATAGGTGGGATATAAAATTGGACTTATGAACATAGATAAAGTGAAATGGTTACCTGGGGGAGAGGGTGGGGGAGGGGAGCAAAGGAAAAATATAAGGTTATGGAAAATAATTTGACTTTTGGTGACACACAACACAATCAGTAGCTTAAAGTCTATAGAGATGTTTGCTAAAACCTACGTACTCTTGATCAATGTCATCCCATTAAATTTAATTTCAAAATAAAAAAAATTAAAATAAATTATTAACCTAACTTATTTGAAGACCTTTGTAGATGAAAAATAAATATAGAAACCTGGTGAGTCTCCATGGAACAATTGTATTTACTCTGACAGAAACAAGTGAAAATGACATTTTTTAATGGTGTGTTAGGATAAGTTTAAATAAAATTATAAATGATTTTGAAAGACGATAGAGCAAAATTAAACTATAAAATGTAACACAACCTTGGATGTCCTTTTGAGATACTCAGTGCCTATGACTCTAGATATTTTTTCTGTTAAGAGCTGGTAAGGCAATTACAGTAATGTAGAGATTTTCAGATGTGACATTGATGACAAAGAGTGATCTGGCCAACTTTCCTTAGATAAGCTCTGTAAGAAATAAACTGTGCTGGATTTTTACCTTTATGAAGTTCAATGTAGAAAATACCTATTGATTTCCATGTAGCTGTTTACTCACCTCAGAGAATTAGTAAAAAATGTCTACCTTGAGTACATGTGTGCACACATACACAAGGGAATGCTGGGCCTAAGCGAATGAGAAATAACACTGATGTTGTTTTCTTTTACAATGCCATGAAATAAATACTTAGATTTTTCTCATTATTAGTTCTCAATATGAGGCACAGAAAGGCAAATTCATTACAAATAAAATTTTCTTCTTAGTACTCTCTAGATATTAACTTGACAGGTAAGTTGACCTGTGCTCTATGTCAAAGGTTTTCTAATTTAAATCAATAAACAAGCTGGAGTATTTCAACTATGATTAGACTCAGGAACACAAACATTAACTGATGGGCAGTCACAGCTCCAGTCCTGGAGCTGCTGTTGTGTCTTATTTGCCATCTCCCAAAGGTTAATAAAAAGGCCAATAAGAAACATGTTTATTTGGTGATACAAAATGCTCTGGGCTATTCCTAGTTTTCACAACTATTGTCTAAATGTTTTTGAAGGCTTCACATTGTTGTGGCAAAGTTCAAAGGCAAAATTTATCATTAGGAAACTAAGAACTACATAGTGACCTGGAATCAGTACAGGAATGTTCTAGAATTTATGTTGTAGCAAGTCCTTGGCAATGTGTGGGGTTGTGTATATTTTTGGAGTAAATGCTAACACAGGTGTTTTGAGAACACTATGTGCTTCAGCTCATAATTATTAAGTAACTGTAGCCAAATAGTATAAATAATTTGAATTTTAAGGTTTTTTTAAAATTTGTATTAGGACTGTCACAAAAGGAACTAATAATTATCTTAGAGACTGTATACAAAGGTAATTGTCTTTGAAAAAAATAAGTCAATTTCTCATGAGAAAGAAGATATTTAATACATAAATTTGAGTTAATTAATTTTCAATAAAACATTTTAGATGCTGAGAGAGTAGGAATGAATAAGATTTAAAAGCTCACAACTAAATGTGGAAGAAGAATATGTAAACCAACAACTTCTATAAAAGAATATGTTTAAGGACCATGTAGAAATAAAGAAGAAGCCATTGATTTTGTCTGTCATGAATATCATGAAATGACTGGTTAGAAAAAGCTGTGTTTTAAATAAATCATTTTATTTATAGATATAGTTAATATATAGTTATGTCATATAATATAGTAGTTAGCATTCAAGCAGAGAATGAAAACCGGTAGGAGATGTATACTGAGAGATTTACTACCTTATGCTAAGTAAAATAAGTCAGACACCACAGGGCAAATCATGTATGATCACATTTATATGCAAATAGTCAAATTCATTGAGACAGAATGTAGAATAGAGGTTAGCAGAGGCTGAGGTAAGGGAAATAGGAAGTTACAGTTTAATGGAGATAGAGTTTTCATTTGGTACCATACAAAAATTCTAAAAAAGGATGGTGGTGATGGTAGCACAACAATGCAAATGTGCTTGAAAGCACTGAATTATATACTGAAAAGAGTTAAAATGGTAAATTTTATTATTTATTTATTTATTTATTGAGAGAGAAGCAGGAACATCAAGGTCTCCTGTATGTGCCCTGACTAGGGAATCAAACCAGCAACTTCTGCATTCTGGACGATGCTCTAACTAACTGAGTTATCCAACCAAGGCTTAATTTTTATTGATTTTTTAGAAAGACAGAGAGAGGAAGGGGAGGGGGCGGTGGAAGAAAAGCATTTCTTTGTTGTTCCACTCAGTCATGCATTCTTTGATTGCTTCCCATGTATGTCTTGACCGGGCATCGAACCTGCAATCTTGTTGTTTGGGGACGATGTTCTTAACCTAGTGAGCTAACCAGCCAGGGCCTATATTATGTATACTTGACCATAATAAAAATAGCTCAGTTTTTCTTCTTTCAAAATAAAAAGAAATTTATTGCAATGAATTATTTTATTATATTGTGGTTGTTGGCTAGACAAGTCCAAAATTTATAACAGAAGCAATCAGGAGGGACAAGCTGGAACTCCAGGCAAGAGCTGAAGCTTTTGTCCACAGGTAAAAATTCATTTCTCTTCAGAGGTGATTTAATATAACTCTTATGGCTTTTAACTGACTTAATCAGGCCCATCTAGATTTTCCAGAATAATCTGCTTGAT
This sequence comes from Saccopteryx bilineata, assembly GCF_036850765.1. Taxonomy (NCBI): domain Eukaryota; kingdom Metazoa; phylum Chordata; class Mammalia; order Chiroptera; family Emballonuridae; genus Saccopteryx; species Saccopteryx bilineata. The sequence goes on from NC_089494.1 coordinate 150,554,238, forward strand.
CTAAAGTCAATTGATCATAAACATTAATTGCTTTTACAAAATATCTTTACAAGACACACAAATTGATGTTCAGTTTATTAACTAAGAACTGTAGCTTAGTCCGACTGATAAATCAAAAAAGCCATCACATCATAATTCTACAATTACATGAATGTCACCTAAGTAAAAGGAAATTCAAGTAGACAGAAGCTGGTGTACTTTGTATGTCTCTTTATTTGAATGTTAGGACATATTTAAACCAACTATTCATTTGTTTTATCAAAATCATGCTAAGGACTTTTCCTGGACTCCTGCTCCCTGTGACAGCTCCTAACAGACTGAACTGTGGTTGGGTTGCATTTTTCAGGGATTTGGCATGGTGATGGGGCCAACTTGCACTTGGTGAACATGTTAAGGACACTACTCTTTTATGGATTCTTGCTGTATTGGCCAAGAGTTTGCTTAAAGGCTTTTAATCACTGTAAAAAAAAAAAGAAGACTGGATAAAGAAGATGGGGCACTTATACTCCATGGTATACTATCCAGCTAGAAGAAATGATGACATCAGATCACTTACAGCAGAATGGTGGAATCTTGATAACATTATGCAGAGTAAAATAAGTGAATCAAAAAAAAAACCCAAGAACTGCAGGATTCCATACATTGGTGGGACATAAAAGCGAGACTAAGAGACATGGACAGGAGTGTGGTGGTTACGGGGGGTGGAGGAGGGAATGAGGGAGAGGGGGAGGTGTACAAAGAAAACTGGATAGAGGGTGACGGAGGACAATCTCTCTTTGGGTGATGGGTATGCAACAGAACTAAATGACGCTGGAAATGTTTTCTTTGAATATATGTACCCTGATTTATTGATGTAACGCCATTAAAATAAAAATTTATTTATAAAAAAAAGCATGCTAAGAGTATTTTCAAATGGCTATTAGATATACTTGATAGAGTTTCTTTTTCTGTATTTTTGTTTGAGAGTCTGTTTAAATATATGTATGGCCTTTCTCTAAATTATAAAATATTTCAAGCCAGTGATTGCTTTTTTTTTCTTTTATAACCACATGCAATATATTAAAATGCTCTTCACATGATATATACATTTTTAAGTTTTTCATATGGCAGGCACTAAGTTCAGGAGATAATTTTTTTCCCCAACTAAACCCATAAAATACTAAACAATCATCAATACATAATCAAATTTGCATAAATTCTTTTTAAAAAGTTTTATAATTTGTTATCTTGAATATATTTTAAATATTAACAGCTTTACTTAAAGATACTTGGCAACGATAAATTGCACATTGAAAATATCAAATTCAGTAAGTTTTGACATATGTGTGCACCCATGAAACCATCACCAGTTAAGAGAGTAAACATATCTATTACTTCCAAAAGTTTGCTCATGCCCCTTTGTAATTCTACCTCACCACTTTCTACCCATCCTGTAACAACTACGGATCTAATTTCGATCATACTTTTTTTTCTTTTTAGGAGAGGATATAGAGACATGCATCCACTGGCCCATGCTGGAATCAACCAAGCAATCATCAGCGCTCATGGCCAATGTTTGAACCAATTGAGCTACTGGCTGTGAAAGGGGAAGAGAGCAAAAAGGGGGTGAGTGAAGAGAAGAGAAGCAGATGGTAACTTCTCATGTGTGCTCTGACTGGGGGTCAAATCCAGTATGTCCACATTCTGGGCCGACGCTCTATCCACTGAGCCAATGGCCAGGGCTCTATCATACTTTATTAAATAATCTTTTAACACTTGTGTCTAGTCCAATGTTTGATACACAATAAGATCTTAATGCATATTTATTGAACTAAGTGAATTATTCTGGGTCCTGAGTAAGTATATTATGTTAGTGTACCTCTCCTTTCAAATGTGAATATTTCACCTTTTATATAAAGAATAAAAACCTATTTCAAAACTGTCTACTTGGTTATTCAACAAAGTGAATTTTTTCCAAAATATAAATATTCAGTTATACCCTTTGATATTAGAACATTGCTTTTCTGTGTTTTTTCTCTTTTATTTTGGCTTCTAATTGGTATTCACTTGATTTATAAATCCCATTGGCACTATTTTTAAATAAAGGCATTTTGTCTATCTAAATTAAATCTCATTCACTTGATTTTCTTTCACATCTTAAACTCTCAAGATCCATCTGCAATTTTTCTGTTTTTAACTTTCTAGTCTTGAGTATGTAATCTCCTCATTTGCAATCATCTCCATGGTTTACTCAAGGTGTTTTTTTCTTCTTCTTCTTCTTCTTCAAGTTAGCGTATTAGAAAGATATTGACCATAGGATTAGTTACCTTTTGAAATACCTGCTTAATTTTTGGGTTATTCTTGACTGTTATCATTAGGATTCACTATTTTCAACTGAAGCATCATTAATATGCTTCATGGCTATAACAAAGTATAAAGCTCTTTGCTCTTTATACATCAGAAAGAAGGTGATTAATTCAGCCTAACTTCAAAAGGATCTAGGATAACACTGTCATCCACAGACCACAATCTTCAAACTTTGACACTGTCTTACGATGACTTCTGAGTCACTAGAATTATTTGTTAAATCACTGTCCTTTCATAACAATTGTTCATTTTGAGAAGAATATAACTTCCTCAAGCAAGAAACAATTATTAATTCTAGGTCATTATATAAAAATTGTTATAAAATATACTTTAATACTAGATCTGTAGGCACTTATTTAAATCATGGAATATTAAATTTGTTCCTGTATGATGCCTTTTACTATCTAGAAAACCAAGAGATAAAGAAGCTGTAGAGGAATATCAATTCTGATGCAACATTCTTACCTAATAGAGGAACAACTTTTTAAATAAAACTTCTATAATTCAATTGTAATTTAAATTTAACTACTTTAAAATTATAGCAGTAATTATTTATATTAATTCTAATATTTGGAGGAATAACTTATGTGGGGTTAAAATTTTTCTCCTGTTGTAACAAAAATTCCTTAGTTGCTATGAAATCACATGACTCCTATGAAAGTTCAATTTTTCTTATCATTTTTTTACTGTGGCTATATAGGCTTAAACATATAGAGGAAATAAAATATATCATGTAATAAAGTATGCTTATGAGAGAAAAACAAATGGTTTCTATAGGACTTTAATGTTATAATGTGTGTGAAACTATTCCTAAAATTACAAATAATAGGCAAATAGAAAGAATCATCAATAGTCATGGTCACAGTTTCCAGTTCAAGCTTCCAACTGGAGATAAGTACCAAAGCTCTTCTTTTCCATAAAAGTAACTCAACAACTTAAAATGATATTAATGTAATAATAATAATGAATAGTATTATATGTTATTATAAAAGTTGTTTGCATATATACAATTACTAATATTCCTAATGCAGTAGCAATTCAGTTCAACAGATATTTATTAAATGGTGTCCAATACTGTGCTTGACACTATGACTTATATATACAAATATTAGGTCCATGTATTTGTAAAAATTACAGTCTGTTCAGGGTAGACAGAAAATTATTGTTGTAAATAGAAAGTAACATGATGTGCCAACACATTTTTCTCATTTAACAAATTTCCTCAGTAGTCACAAAATAATTATTGAGTACTAACAAAATATTAGTTCCTGTAAATAGGCTCTGTGGATACAAAACATTGAATACCAAGTCAAGTTCTTCAGGCAAAATAAAATGATTTAGGTAAAAATCTTCTTGGATCTATATAATGAAAAAAGATTGTCAGAAAAAGGATAAATAAAGGCAAAATAAAGTAATCTATTTTTCTTCCTTTTTTATTATTATGTGAGAGAAAGGGAGGCAGGGGGACAAACTCTTGTATACAACCCAACTGGGATCCACCTGGCAAGCCCCTACAGGGCAATGCTTTGCCCTTCTAAGATATTGCTCTGTTGCTTGGCAACCAAGCTATTTTTCTGGCCTGAGGGAGGCTCCAGGAAGCCATCCTTAGGGCTTGGGGCCAATTCGCTTGAACCAATTGAGCCATGGCTGTGGGAGGGGAAAGGGAAAGAGATAGACATAGAGAGAAAGGATGGGAAAGGGGGTGAAGAAGCAGATGGGCACTTTTCCTGTGGGCCCTGACTAGGAATTAAACCTGAGACATTCACACACTGAGCTGATGTTATACCACTGAGCCAACTGGTTAGGACTATTTTTATTATTCTTAATTGAACTGAAATATATTTAATTAGTTAAAAGAAACAATATATTGAATGATTATAGTACAGCGATAACTGTACTTTCTGAGACGAAAGTCAGAAAGGTGGGAATGAGAAATTTGAATAGTGTGCTAAAAAATACTGTGACTACTGTACTTGGAAAACTGTGGTGTTATTTGAAGGTAGATTTAGATTAGATAAAACCTTAAATTGTAAACTCTAGAGTAATCACTAAATTTTTAAAAGAAGTATTTGATATCATAAGAAAGGAGATAAAACTTGATCATATAAAGTACTTAATTAAGTCAGATATGGCAGAGAAAGAGATAAAAACAAGCAAAGAACAATGCAACGTATGAAAAATAGTACAAACATGGTAGATATTAATTAAATTGTATTAATAATTATTTTAAACATGAATGGTCTAAATATACCAATTACAATAAAAAGACTGTCAGAATGGATAAAAAGGGTCCACTGACTTTAAATAAAAAAGACTTAGGCCCTGGCCGGTTGGCTCAGTGGTAGAACATCGGCCTGGCATGCAGGAGTCCCGGATTTGATTCCCGGCCGGGGCACACAGGAGAGGCGCCCATTTGCTTCTCCACCCTTCCCCTTCTCCTTCCTCTCTCTCTCTCTCTTCCCCTCCCAGAGCCAAGGCTCCGCTGGAGCAGGGTTTGCTCGGGCGCTGAGATGGCTCTGTGGCCTCTGCCTCAGGCACTAGAATGGCTCTGATTAAGGCAGAGCGACGCCCCAAGATGGGCAGAGCATCACCCCCTGGTGGGCATGCTGGGTGGATCCCGGTCAGGCGCGTGCTGGAGTCTGTCTGACTGCCTCCCAGTTTCCAGCTTCGGAAAAATACAAAAAAAAAAAAAAAAAAAAACAAAAAAAAAAACTTAGGTTAACTATATATAAAGGAAAGAAGAAAGATGTATCATGCCAATATGAATCAAAAGAATGCTGGAGTAGCTATATTAATTGCAGATAAAGCAGACTTTAGAACAGAGAACATGATTGGGGATAAAGAAGGAGGTTATAAAATGACAAAAATATCATTTTTTTAAAGAAAATATTACCATTTTAAACTTGTATGCACTCAACAAGAACTACAAGAAGAAACAAACATCTCTACCATTATATTTGGAGCTTTTAACTCCTCTCTCTCAATAAAAAGATTGATGGATGACTTGAAGAGCTTTATCAATCACTTGATCCAATTAACATTTATATGACTCCACCCAAAACTATAGAAAACAAACTCTTCTCAATGTCACATGTAACAATCACCAAGATAGACCATAATCTGTGGCATAGAACTCCTTAACAAAGTTAATAAAATAAAAGATTGTACAAAAAATGTTCTCATACTAAAATGAAATTAAACTAGAAATCAAGAATGGAAAGATAGGTAGAAAACCCTAAATATCTAAAAATTTAAAAAGCATAATTCTAAATAACCCATAGATCAAAGAAGTAGTTTCAAGATAAATTTAACAATATTTTGAACTAAGTAAAAATAAAAATGAGACATAAAAATATGTGGAATGCAGAGACAGTAATGCTTAGAGGAAAATTATGTTGTGGTATTAAACATTTTTTAAAGAAAAGAAGATTATAAGATCAATAATGTTAGATTCCACCTGAGGAAACTAGAGACAGAAGAACCATTTAAGCCTAAAGCAAGAAGATATAATAAGATTAAAGCAGAAGTCAGTGAAATTGAAAACAAATTAGAAAAAAAAAATAGAGAAAATAAAAATACCAGAAATTGGTTTTTTAAAGAGATATTTTTTAAAATAGCATGTTTAAAAATGTTGATATATCCCTGATATGCCTCTAGCAAAGCTAACAATGAAAACAGATCAATATTTCTCATGAATATAGATATAAATTTGCTGCAAAGGATTGTCAAGTTGAACCCAATAACATGTGTGTGTGTGTGTGTGTATGGTAAATATATATATTTATTATGACCAATTAGAATTTATTTCAGCTATATAAGATTGGTTTAACATATGAAAATCAATTAATGTAATCTACCATCTCAACAGGCTATAGAAGAAAAGTTATATGATTGCATTAATTACTGCTGAAAAAGCATTTGACAACACAATGTATTTATAATTAAAAACTCAACAAACTAAGGATAAAATGGAAGTTTCTCAGCTTGAAAATGATATCTACAAAAAGCCTAGCACAGAATACACAAGATGGGTTCAGAACAACTTATAGTGACAGAAAGTAACAAAATCTCAAAGATATCCACGATATTGAGAAAGCTTGAGAAACTGTCATAACTAGAAAAGGTTATGAAGAAATAATGATCAAATGCTATGTAGTATCTTGAATGGAATTGTGGAACAAAAAAGAACATAAGATTTAAAACCTGGGAAATATGAATAAACTATAGATTTTAATTTATGATAGCATATCAATATTGCTTCACTACATGTGACAAATGTACCACATGAATATAAGGTATTATACAGAGGAAACTTGGTGGAGAGTATATGGAAAATCTTTGTATTAGCTTCATAACTTTTTGGTAAATGTAAAATTATAAAAAAAAAAGTAGTTAAAATAAAAAATGTTAAAATAAACTATAGGAGAAACCAAACATGTCTAATGAAACAAGAGTACAAAGAAAACAAATGAGATGAAATGAAGAGTAAATATGGAAACCCTGATCTGATAAAGGGAGAAAAACACCTTGGATGAGTAAGATATAAAAAAGAAAAAGTAAATAACATGGTGATGGCTGACTGAATTAATGCAGTTTATTTTTTTGGCCTCAATTTTCTTGATGAACTATTAAGCAAATAACTTCTCAGATCAAAAGAAGAGGAGATTGGATTGAAGACTTGAGAGGAGCACTGTCATTTGGGAATTGTAACAGACCCTAAAAAAAGAGTGTTAAGCAAACTCTTGAAAAAAATATAAAGGCATAAGTATGTGGCATTGTGTAGTCAGTTGAGATTCAAAAGCATTAATCTGTGGCTTTATCCAGTTTTATGCTTTAATCTAAGGGCACGTGTTCCACTGTAAGAGTAAAAAGACAAAATGCATGACACGCAAATGTTTCATACAGACAGTTGGCAAATCATGGGCACAATGTATTTACAGATGTTAATGAAATGAGCTCAGGTGATCAACCATGGGGTCTGGGTTCAGTGAATAAGAAAATTAAAGAATTACAGAATAACAGACTCCAAAAAACTAAAAAGATAATGGGGTTATGAGATAAATTTCAAGTGCTTTGCAAGTAAGGATGCAAGAAATAATGCTGTAGGAAAAAATTAACTTTTACTCAATGGACAAATGCCATACAGTAACATAAAAAAAAAAAAACATTAAAAAGAACTGTGCCCTCAAAAAATAATAGAAGTGATTTTGGTCAAAGTGATAACATAGGTAAATGTGGTACTGCAACCTCCCACACCAGATCAAAATTACAACCAAACTACCAAACAATTATTACTCAGAACTAGCTGAGCAGAATCTTGTAACTAAGGATATAAAGAAGCCACATTGAGACTGGTAGGAGGGATGGAGGTACAGAAGGGTTGGTTCCACATACCACATGTGTCAGATAAAAATCAGGAGGGATATCTTGGTTGCAGAGTTCCCGCCTGAGGAGCAATGGAACCAAGCCCTACATACCAGACACTCCAGGGTTCCAATGCCAGGAAGAAAAGTCCCCATAACATCTGGTGGTTAAAAACAAGTAGGTATTGTGGCTGAGTGAGATGGGGGGCTGCTGGAGTCCCCTGTGTATCACTTAATGAGTCTGCACATGGACTTAACTCTGAGTCACTCTGAGCTCCAGCCCTGGGGCAGCAGTTTGAAAAGCCTCAGGGATATTCAGGAAAGAACTGACTTGTCTAGCATCAGGATGAGAGATGGAGGGGCAGTTACCTCCAAGACAGAAGTTCTGGCAGAGGCCATTGGTCCTTTTACGAGCTCTTCTCCTATGGAACAAGAATTCAGGCAGGCAGGCAGGTTTCATAACTGAGTTTCCATCAAGCTGGTTATCACTGTTCACCTGTCCTGGTGATTTCCTGAGACCCCTTCTCTCATCCAATTTGCTGACCAATCCGAGCTGTTTCCAGGCTTTTCCATACAAACAGCCTGTCTTTGCTCATGCTTCAGACTTTCCTAAGATTTCTAAAACAAGCAGCATCTGGCCTTAGCATGCCCTGTAACTCTCATTAAGTAGTCCCAGGCCTGGTAATAGTGGCAGCTAGCTTTGGTTTGCAGCTTGGCCTCTCTTGGGCATCTCCAAGGATGCATCACTAGAAGCCATCCGCAGGTTGCCTTGTAGCTCATGCCAGGTTTCCCCAGTAGACACACAGTAAGTGGTTCACCCTGGCCTGCACTTCCTGGGAGGCTGGCTCCAGAGGCTGTACACCTTATGGACAGCTTCACACTTCATTGAAGCACCACCCAATCACTTCTGCAAGTGGCACACTCAAGTGGCAGACTCAGCAGGCATAGGAGCCCTACTGAAGTAAGTCCTGCACCACAGGGTGGGCCCTTGCACAGCTGACCCTCTTGGTGGTGTAGCCAGTCCTTGCAGTTGATCAGCATGGGAGTAAATCTATCCCACTGACATGCCAATAGCAATCAAAGCAGTACTATAACAGGAGGATGAATACAGCTTGCACAAGGTGGAGGGAGGAGACAAGCCTGGAGTGCCCAGCTCCGGTGACAGGGAGTCTGTGCTGCTGGACCCTACAGGATATCTACTACACAAGGCCATTCTACTAAGCCCAGGAGAAACAGCAGCTCTACCTAATACATAAAAACAAACATAGGGATGCCATCAAAATAAAGAGAATAAGAAACATATCCCAAATGAAAGAACAGAACAAAACTCCAGAAATAGAGCTAAAAAAAAAAAAGGAATGGAGAAAAATAATCTACTAGGTGTATAATTCAAAACACTAGTTATAAAGATGTTTAATGAACTTAGGGAAAGAATTTATAAACTTAGTGAGAACTTCAACAGAAAGACAGAAAACATAAAAAAGGAACTAGAAAACATTAAAAAGAAATGAATACATTAATTGAAATGAAAAATACATTATAGGAAATCAATAATGGAACAGATGAAGCAGAGGATTAAGTCAGAGATGTGGAAGATAAGAAAGCAAAAAATACCCAATCACAATCAGAACAGCAAAAAGAAAAAATAATAATAAAAAAAATTGTCAATAGCTTAAGGAGCTTCTGGGACAACTTCAAGCATAACAACATTTGCATCATGGGGGTGCTGAAAAGAGAAGAAAGAGAGCAAGAAATGAAAATCCTATGTAAAAAAATGACAAAAACTTTCCTAAACTAATGAAGGAGATAGACACACAAGTCCAGTGAGCACAGAAAATCCCAAACAAGATCAACCCAAAGACGCCCACAACAAGACACATCATTATTGAAAAGCATAAGGTTAAAGACAGAGGAGACAACAGCAACAACAAAAATGCAGTTAGTTACTTAAAAGGGAGCTCTTATAAGACTGTCAAATGATTTCTCAACTGAACTTTTGCAAGTCAGAAGGGATGGGCAAGAAATATTCCAAGTGATGAAAAGCAAGGACCTACAACCAAGATTAGTCTACCCAACAAAGCAATCACTTAGAATAAAAAACACAGATAAAGACCTTCCCTGGCAAGAAAAAGCTAAAGGAGTTCATTACAACAAAATCAATATTGCATGAAATGTTCAAAGTTTTTCTTAGATGACGTAAGAGTAATGGTGGGGTAGGAAGCGATACAGATAAATCTCCCCCAAAACTCAACAAGATCTTCAACCAGAAACAGAAAAACCTATACTTGGAGCTTCCAGATGCTTCGCAATACACCCAAAGGTATGATTGAGTGAAAAATTGGCTAAATATATAACCAAACCCCGAAGGAAATAGGGAATAAGAAATGCTCCGCCTTCCTCACTAACCTAAACAGGGCGGCTTTCTCTGGTAACTGTGAATATATAAACTGAGGCGGGCAAAGGGGGTGAATAGATCCAGGCCGCCGTGGCACAAACGGCCAAACCAGGCTGTGGCACGTAGATCCAAGCCAAGGAAAATCTGATCCTGTGGCAACCCGGGCAATACAAGCTAACACTCGCGCCAAACCCAAACAAAGAAAGACAAGCGGAGCGGCCATTTTACCCGGTCTCCTGGTCAGTGCGCAGTTAGTGGGCAAGAATTTCTTCCTAGGCCCCGAGAGTGGGTGCCCGTGTTGCCCCACGGAGAGGCAGGGTCAGAGGCCTTTCTGTGGGCCGAGGGCAGAGTCTCTGGGCAGCCCCAGCACCCTGGGAAAGTCATGCACGGGAGGGAGTGAGAACTAATTCCAACGGTGGAGATTTACCGTGCTGGAGGGTGTTTCACTCAGAGGGAAACGCAGCCGGCCTCATATCCTGGTTTGCGCGCGCAGATAAGGAGTGAGCAATTCCTCTGAGTGCCTCGGCAGTGCGCGCCTGTGTTATCGCACAGAGGGGCAGAGTCAGGGGCCTTTGTGTGGGCCAAAGTGGAATCTCGAGCCGCCCCAGCGCCTTGCAAAAGCCGCGCACAGGGACGGAGCGAGACTCAATTCCAACGCTGCAACTTTTCCCTGCGGTTGGGGGTTTCACTCAGAGCGTGAGAATGCTGGCTGGATATCCTGGTTGCAGACAGTGAGTGAGAGTTTCCTCCAAGCACCCTGGAAGTGGGCGCCCGCTTGTGTTACCGGACAGAGTGGCAGAGCCAGAGGTCTTTGAGTGGGCGGAAAGCCCGCCTGATTATGCTAGCAGCTCTGACTGACTGAGCCTTACCCAGAGCCCTGTGCTGAGTGGAAATAGAGTGGGGAGTTGCCAGCTCTTTGAGCCTCTTACTATCCAGGCAGAGGCAGCAGCAACCCCATAGCTGGATTATCAGGCTACTAATTGAGGAAGGAAAGACTAGGAGAAAGGCTCCAGGAACACGAACTCTCTCACTGTCGGAGCCTATAAATGCTAATGAGCTTCGACTGCCAACGAGACTAAAGCACAATACATGACATTGCCATAGAGACTTATCAACTGCAAACCTCTACCTGAGCGTGCCAAAGGGGCAGAACCCGGGGTACAGAGTCACCGACCAGGAAGAGGGAGAGAAAAGAAAAAGCAAGAAGATAACCTCTCAAAATCAAGAATAATCTGCAGACTTTATAACCTATCCCATTTTATTATATTTGTTCGTTTGTTTCTCTTATCTTCATTCTTGATACTTTTCTTTCCTCCTCCAATTTGGCCGATTAACTCTCTACTGGTCTTACTCTCTCCTCTCCTTGAACTACACTACCCATAAGTGTTACATCTCCCATTATCTTTTCTCTTCTCTTCCTTTCTCTCTATGAGGGTTGCACTCCAAAACCCTTAACTCTCTCTCTCTCTCTCCTTTCTTTTTTCTTCTTTTAGTGGTTCCCTCTTTTTTTCTCTCTCTCTCTTTCTTTTCTCTCTCTATATTAGTTTCTTCCTTTCTCCTTTATATCTCCTCTCATTCAAACCTCAATAACAAACAAATTATCTTATCTGGGACTCAATCCTATGTTTGTGGCATTTTGGGGGGTTTTACTTCACCTTTTTAACTCACTAGCAGTGCTCCCATCCCTGCATCTTCATATTATCTAGTTCTTGTTCCACTAAATACAATAGTAATTTTTTAATTTGTCCCCCCATTTTTCCATTTTCCTTTTATTCCTCTGATCATAACTCTTAGACAACCAACACCTAAAAGCAAATCATTTTATTCTTGACCCAAATTTTTTCCTTATTTGCTTTTTGTGGGTCCATACGCTCTTTTTTTTTTCTTTTTTCTTTTTTTTTTTTGTCTTTTTTTTTTTTTTTTTTTTTTTGCCCCTTTATTACTTTTCCCCAATTCACGCCCTCCATCACAGGCATTGTTTGTTATAATTCACAGTCCACCACAAGATTTTCTCAAGAAAGAGGGGAGAGGAGAGGAGAGGAAAAAAGGAGGGGGGGAATAATTTCCTTTTTTTTAAAATTTTTATTTTATTTTATTTTTCTTTATTTCATTATTATTTTTTTTTAAAAAAACAACTCTTCAATTTTTTATTTTTTTTATTTATTTTTTAACTTTTTATTCTTTATTAAATCTCATTAATACTATCAACAAAACCACCCTCAGATGCCATTAAGGAAGAGAAAATCAAATATCATGGATACAAAAAAAGGGAGGTAACACAGATAGATGAGGAAAAATCTATGGAGAAAAAATTTAATATATTGGAAACCTTGGAGCTAAATGACAGAGAATTCAAGAAAGAAATCCTAAAAATCCTCCGAGATATACAAGAAAACACAGAAAGGCAATTTAGGGAGCTCAGAAAACAACTCAATGAACACAAAGAATATATGTCCAAGGAAATTGAAACTATAAAAACAAATCAAACAGAGATGAAAAACTCAATTCACGAGCTGAAAAACAAAGTAACAAGCTTAGCTTGAACAGGTCAGATAGAAGAGAGGATTAGTGAAATAGAAGACAAGCAACTTAAGGCACAACAGAGACAAGAAGAAAGAGACTCAAAAATTAAAAAAAATGAGATAGCCCTACAAGAATTATCTGACTCCATCAAAAAGAATAACATAAGAATAATAGGTATATCAGAGGGAGAAGAGAGAGAAAATGGAATGGAGAACAAACTCAAACAAATAATAGATGAGAACTTCCCAAGCCTGTGGAAAGAACTAAAGCCTCAAGTTCAAGAAGCAAACAGAACTCCAAGTTTTCTTAACCCCAACAAACCTACTCCAAGGCATATCATAATGAAATTGACACAATCCAACAGCAAAGAAAAAATTCTCAAGGCAGCCAGGGAAAAGAAGAATACAACATATAAAGGAAGGCCCACTAGATTATCATCTGATTTCTCAGCAGAAACTCTACAAGCTAGAAGAGAGTGGACCCCAATATTTAAAGTCCTGAAAGAGAGGAACTTTCAGCCACAAATACTATATCCATCAAAGGTATCCTTCAAATACGAAGGAGAAATAAAAACATCCACAGATACAGAAAAGATGAGGGAATTTATCATCAGAAAACCCCCACTCCAGGAATTACTAAAGGGGGTTCTCCAATCAGATACAAAGAACAAAAAAAACAGAGCCACAAGTAAAAGCTCCAAGAACACAATAAAACCAAATTTAAACTGTGACAACAACAAAAAAAAAAGAGGGGGAGAAGATGGAGATTAACAGTAGCAAAGGACGATGGAGTGCAAAAGTACTCACAAAATAGTTCACTACAATGAACAGGGAAGGGACCCTTTTCATTACTCAAAGGTAACCACCATTGAAAAAACCACCACAGAAGCACATGAGATAAAAAAGATAGCAACAGAGGAAAGATGTATGGAATACAACCAAATAAAAACAAAAGATAGAAAAATGAAAGAGAAGGATCAAACAAGACACAAAACTAACAGAAAGCAAGATACAAAATGGCAATAGGGAACTCACAAGTATCAATAATTACACTAAATGTAAACGGATTAAACTCACCAATGAAAAGGCAAAGAGTAGCAGAATGGATTAAAAAAGAAAATCCAACTGTATGCTGCCTACAGGAAACTCATCTAAGTAACAACGATAAAAACAAATTCAAAGTGAAAGGCTGGAAAACAATACTCCAAGCAAATAACATCCAAAAAAAACCAGGTGTAGCAATACTCATACCGGATAATGCTGAGTACAAGACAGGAAAAGTACTCAGAGACAAAAATGGCCATTTCATAATGATTAAGGGGACACTGAATCAAGAAGACATAACAATTCTTAATATATATGCACCAAACCAAGGAGCACCAAAATATATAAGACAGCTACTTATTGACCTTAAAACAAAAACTGACAAAAATACAATCATACTTGGAGACCTCAATACACCGCTGATGGCTCTAGATCAGTCATCCGAACAGAGAATCAACAAAGACATAGTGGCCTTAAACAAAACACTAGAGCACCTGGATATGATAGACATCTACAGGACATTTCATCCCAAAGTGACTGAGTATACATTTTTCTCCAGTGTACATGGATCATTCTCAAGAATTGACCATATGTTGGGCCACAAAAACAACATCAGCAAATTCAGAAAAACTGAAGTTTTACCAAGCATATTTTCTGATCATAAAGCCTTGAAACTAGAATTCAACTGCAAAAAAGAGGAAAAAAATCCCACAAAAATGTGGAAACTAAATAACATACATTTAAAAAATGAATGGGTCAAAGAAGAAATAAGTGCAGAGATCAAAAGATATATACAGACTAATGAAAATGACAATACGACATATCAGAATCTATGGGATGCAGCAAAAGCAGTGATAAGAGGGAAGTTCATATCGCTTCAGGCATATATGAACAAACAAGAGAGAGCCCAAGTGAACCACTTAACTTCCCACCTTAAGGAACTAGAAAAAGAAGAACAAAGACAACCCAAAACCAGCCGAAGAAAGGGGATAATAAAAATCAGAGCAGAAATAAATGAATTAGAGAACAGAAAAACTATAGAAAAAATTAATAGAACAAGGAGCTGGTTCTTTGAAAAGATCAACAAAATTGACAAACCCTTGGCAAGCCTTATCAAGGAAAAAAGAGAAAGAACTCATATAAACAAAATCCAAAATGAAAGAGGAGAAATCACCACGGACACCGTAGATATACAAAGAATTATTGTAGAATACTATGAAAAACTTTATGCCACTAAATTCAACAACCTAGAAGAAATGGATAAATTCCTAGAAAAATACAACCTTCCTAGACTGAGTCAAGAAGAAGCAGAAAGCCTAAACAGACCTATCAGTAGAGAAGAAATAGAAAAAACCATTAAAAACCTCCCCAAAAATAAAAGTCCAGGCCCTGACGGCTATACCAGCGAATTTTATCAAACATTCAAAGAAGACTTGGTTCCTATTCTACTGAAAGTCTTCCAAAAAATTGAAGAAGAAGCAATACTTCCAAAAACATTTTATGAGACCAACATAACCCTCATACCAAAACCAGGCAAGGATGGCACAAAAAAAGAAAACTATAGACCAATATCTCTAATGAATACAGATGCTAAAATACTAAACAAAATACTAGCAAATCGAATACAACAACATATTAAAAAAATAATACATCATGATCAAGTGGGATTCATCTCAGAATCTCAAGGATGGTTCAACATACGTAAAACGGTTAATGTAATACACCATATCAACAAAACAAAGAACAAAAACCACATGATCTTATCAATAGACGCAGAAAAGGCTTTCGATAAAATACAACACAATTTTATGTTTAAGACTCTCAACAAAATGGGTATAGAAGGAAAATATCTCAACATGATAAAGGCCATATATGATAAACCATCAGCTAACATCATATTAAATGGCACTAAACTGAAGGCTTTCCCCCTTAAATCAGGAACAAGACAGGGTTGTCCACTCTCTCCACTCTTATTTAATGTGGTACTAGAGGTTCTAGCCAGAGCAATCAGACAAGACAAAGAAATAAAAGGCATCCATATCGGAAAAGAAGAAGTAAAGGTATCACTTTTTGCAGATGATATGATCCTATACATCGAAAACCCCAAAGAATCCACAAAAAGACTACTAGAAACAATAAGCCAATACAGTAAGGTCACAGGATACAAAATTAACATACAGAAGTTAATAGCCTTTCTATATGCCAACAATGAAACAACTGAGAAGGAACTCAAAAGAATAATCCCCTTCACGATTGCAACAACAAAAAAAAATACTTAGGAATAAACATAACAAAGAATGTAAAGGACTTATATAATGAAAACTATAAACCATTGTTAAGGGAAATCGAAAAAGATATAATGAGATGGAAGAATATACCTTGTTCTTGGTTAGGAAGAATAAATATAATCAAGATGGCTATATTACCCAAAGCAATATACAAATTTAATGCAATTCCCATCAAACTTCCAATGACATTTTTTAAAGAAATAGAGCAAAAAATCATCAGATTTATATGGAACTATAAAAAACCCCGAATAGCCAAAGCAATCCTAAAGAAAAAGAATGAAGCTGGGGGCATTACAATACCTGACTTCAAACTCTATTATAGGGCCACGACAATCAAAACAGCATGGGATTGGCAGAAAAATAGACACTCAGACCAATGGAACAGAATAGAAAGTCCAGAAATAAAACCACATATATATAGTCAAATAATTTTTGATAAAGGGGCCAACAACACACAATGGAGAAAAGAAAGCCTTTTCAATAAAATGGTGCTGGGAAAACTGGAAAGCCACATGCAAAAGAATGAAACTGAACTACAGTCTCTCCCCCTGTACAAAAATTAACTCAAAATGGATCAAAGATCTAAACATAAGACCTGAAACAATTAAGTACATAGAAGAAGACATAGGTACTCAACTCATGGACCTGGGTTTTAAAGAGCATTTTATGAATTTGACTCCAATGGCAAGAGAAGTGAAGGCAAAAATTAATGAATGGGACTACATCAGACTAAGAAGTTTTTGCTCAGCAAGAGAAACTGATAACCAAATAAACAGAAAGCCAACTAAATGGGAAATGATATTTTCAAACAACAGCTCAGATAAGGGCCTAATATCCAAAATATAAAAAGAACTCATAAAACTCAACAACAAACAAACAAACAATCCAATAAAAAAATGGGAAGAGGATATGAATAGACACTTCTCCCAGGAAGAAATACAAATAGCCAACAGATATATGAAAAGATGCTCATCTTCTTTAGTTATTAGAGAAATGCAAATCAAAACGGCAATGAGATACCACCTCACACCTGTTCGATTAGCTGTTATTAGCAAGTCAGGTAATAGCAAATGTTGGAGAGGCTGTGGAGAAAAAGGAACACTCATACACTGTTGGTGGGAATGTAAAGTAGTACAACCATTATGGAAGAAAGTATGGTGGTTCCTCAAAAAACTGAAAATAGAACTACCTTATGACCCAGCAATCCCTCTACTGGGTATATATCTCCAAAACTCAGAAACATTGATACGTAAAGACACATGCAGCCCCATGTTTATTGCAGCATTGTTCACAGTGGCCAGGACATGGAAACAACCAAAAAGCCCATCAATAGATGACTGGATAAAGAAGATGTGGCACATATACTCTATGGAATACTACTCAGCCATAAGAAATGATGACATCGGAACATTTATAGCAAAATGGTGGGATCTTGATAACATGATACGAAGCGAAATAAGTAAATCAGAAAAAACCAGGAACTGTATTATTCCATACGTAGGTGGGACATAATAGTGAAACTAAGAGACATTGATAAGAGTGTGGTGGTTACGGGGGGGAGGGGGGAATGGGAGAGGGATAGGGGGTGGGGAGGGGCACAAAGAAAACAAGATAGAAGGTGACAGAGGACAATCTGACTTTGGGTGGTGGGTATGATGCAACATAATTGAATGACAAGATAACCTGGACTTGTTATCTTTGAATATATGTATCCTGATTTATTGATGTCACCCCATTAAAAAAATAAAATTATAAAAAAAAAGTTTTTCTTTAAGAAAAAAAAAAAGATAAAAACTATAAGTAAAAAAATGGCAAGAAATACATGTTTGTCAGCAATTGAATCTAAAAAAACAAGATAACAGAAACAGACTCATAGGTACAGAAAACATTTTGAAGGTTTTCCAGGTGGGATATGGGTTGAAAGGATGGGTGAAAAAGGTGAAGGGATTAGAAGTACAAATTGGTAGTTACAGAATAGTCACGAAAACGTAAAGTACAGTATAGGGAATATAGTAAACAATATTGCAATAATTATGTATGGTGTCAGATGGATAGCAGATTTATCAGAATGATTACTTAGTAAATTATATGATGTCTAATCACTGGTCTGTATACCTAAAATTAATATAATATTGTATGTCAACTGTAATTAAAAAACAAAAAATTTAAAGTAAAAAAAGGAATTCTTCTATGCTGATTAAAAATAAAGAGCTAGAACTGCCTCTGTGTTTATAAAGATCAGACATACTACAGTATAGTATTTTTCATTTTATATATGCCAAGTTTTTATTACAACTCCTTGAAGACTTTAAAGCAAAATACTCTCCTTCAGTCTCCATTTACTGGGCAGTAAAAAGATTTGTGTTTTAAGAAGAACACCAAGCAGAAAAGAATTAGTAGCTATCTCCCGGATCTACTACTTATTACCTTATTATTTTTTACTTCCTTGCCTGTATGCATTTTTTTTATTTATTTATTTTTTTTAGTTTCAGGTTGCCCATGTATAAAGTAATTTTGACTTTAGGAATATTGGTAGAATTAGGAATATGATTTTCATAATAGTTTTTTAACTCAGTATTTTTTGAATAGACCTGATTTGAAACAGAGCATGGTATAGCACTTTCATCATTCTGATGTGTCCTTTGAGTGAAATATACTGCTCACAAAAATTAGGGGATATTTCAAAATGAATATGAAGTGATAAAATATTCTCTAATTTTTCTAAGCAATATATTTACTCTAAGTCTCAGTTTCCTTACCTTTCAAATAGGGATATTATTAATACATGATTATTAATAATGCGTAATTAGATTGTGATGAGGACTGCATGAGATAATTCCTGGAAAGCCTTTGTTCTTGTCCTGGCATATGAAAAGCATTCAAGAAATATTAGTTGTGATAATATTTTTATTTATTTATTTATTTATTTATTTATTTATTTTTTTACAGAAACAGAGAGAGAGTCAGAGAGAGGGATAGATAGGGACAGACAGACAGGAACGGAGAGATGAGAAGCATCAATCATTAGTTTCTCGTTGTGCATTGTGACACCTTAGTTGTTCATTGATTGCTTTCTCATATGTGCCTTGACCGTGGGCCTTCAGCAGACCGAGTAACTCCTTGCTTGAGCCAGAGACCTTGGGCTCAAGCTGGTGAGCTTTTTTGCTCAAACCAGATGAGCCCACGCTCATCTGGTGACCTCGGGGTCTCGAACCTGGGTCTTCCGCATCCCAGTCTGACGCTCTATCCACTGTGCCATCGCCTGGTCAGGCTAGTTGTGATAATATTGATAGTGATAATGATGATCATGATGATGGTTACATTGCTAATCCTTCACATTTTCTGGGTTCAAAGAGATTTATAACCACTGTGAAGGAGCTTTTAACTTTAGGAGTTTGTATTTAGACATTCGCTTATATGTTCACTTCTTTTCTATGTAAAGTCCATAATCTTTATCCCAGTAATGAAAGATAACCCATCATTTTTCCCTGACAATTTCTGCTTTCCTGGAAATAGTTTCCCATGTCCCAAACAACTTTGTAATTTCTATCTCCTTTTCTTAGTCCATTTACTTTAACAATTTATACTCATCTATATTCTTCAGGGCCACTTTTCTATGAAGCTCTATGATGGGGGCTTTTATATAACTTTCCCCCCAATATTTAAGCATGGTTTATATTATTAAGCCTATTTTATAAATGGGAAAACTGAAGCTCTCAAATAACAAGGAGCAAAAGTAGTACATGAAGAACTGAGATTGAAATCGTGCCTTTTCTACAGTTATGCTGTCAACCACATATATGATTTAAAAAGACTTCTCCCTACTAATGCTAATTATTTTATTGTCTCTTCATTTTAAAATTGTTTGAATAATCTACTATCTTTCCTTCTCAGTAGATTTTAATCTTTTTGTGGTGAAATGTCTTTTTCTCTAATGATTCTACTATTCTATTAATTTTAACAAACAACATCATTGCTGTTGCTAGAACAAATGAATTGTTTTAGCACTTACCAAACTTTAGTTCTCAAATGACTTTTTTTCTTAAAATACTAATTTCACTGTTATCTCTGACTTCTTTAAGGGGTTCTATTCTTTTGCTTATACTTTATATGAAATTTCTGTAGATTGAATCTTAGGCCATTTTTACCCCTTGTACTGTATACTCTCCCTAGGAAATCACATTCACATTTTTATAGCTTCAATTGTTTTCCTTAAATTGGTTACTACTGAGTATAAACCTTTTAAAAACATGTATCCAGTTGAATTTTGTATATCTCTACTCAGTTGTCCTCCACTTATGTCGATTAATATGTATATGTATATGCACAACTGAATTCATCAACTCCTCTCCCTCATTTTTTGTAGCACTGTTAGCAGTATTAATGATGTTATATCTAATTAAATATGTGGTAACATTCATTGATTGAAATATTATACATTCTATCTTCTGAGTAGTGGGCTTGGTGGGTGTCCTCCAAGGGTTCACAGTCCTGTGTGCAAGATGAATATTTTCATTCAACAATTTTATTTCAATATACTACAGAGTTTATTATGATACTTTAGAATAAATGAAAATTTGGCTTTCTGCCATCATTCATTAATTCATTCAAAAAAAGATTTAAATGAGACTCATTGTACCTTAAAAGTTTGCAGCCAAACTATTAAGTAATTACTACATGTTCTGATTGGTGCTATGATTGAACTGCGATAGAAGATAAAATTCTATCTGGTCTGTTTAAGGAAGGTTTCTCTGAGAAAATGTTTTTGGGAAATTTTCAAGAACTTGTAGGAATTAATAAAATGGAGAGAAAGACAGGTTGTCAGTGGTCGGCAAACTGCGGCTTGCAAGCCACATGTGGCTCGTTGGCCCCTTCAGTGTGGCTGTTCCACAAAATACCACGTGCAGGCGCTACCTCAATAAGGAATGAACCTACCTATATAGTTTAAGTTTAAAAAAATTGGCTCTCAAAAGAAATTTCAATCATTGTACTGTTGATATTTGGCTCTTTTTTAAATTAAATTTAATGCAGTGACATTGATAAATCAGGGTACATATGTTCAGAGAAAACATCTCCAGATTATTTTGACATTTGATTATGCTGAATACCCCTCACCCAAAGTCAAATTGTCTTGTCACCTTCTATCTGGTTTTCTTTGTGCCCCTCCCTTCCCTCCACCCCCTCTCTCCTTCTTTGCCCCCCCGTTACCATCACATTCTCATCCATGTCTCTGAGTCTCATTTTTATGTCCCATCTATGTATGGATTTATATAGTTCTTAGTTTTTTCTGATTTACTTATTTCATTGTAAATGATCTGATGTCACCATTTCTTATGGCTGAGTAGTATTCCATAGTATATATGTACCAAAGCTTTTGATATTTGGCTCTTTTGACTAATAAGTTTGCCAACCACTGCCTAGGTAATCACAGTTAATGTTAGGTATAAAGGCATGGAAGAGAAAGCAGAGAAAAGGTACAGTATGGAAAGTACAGTATGATGCTTAGAGAATGACTGAAGCAGAAGGTATATGAGAGAGAAGGGAAAAAAATAGTGGGAGACATTGTTAGTTAGCAGAAATACTGATTGAATGGTATGGTCATTCTCAGTCTTTGCCCACAGTATTTAATAATATAAATTCAAGGCAATTCATGTAGTTTGTATCAGATACCTAATTATTGTTTCTCATCATTATTAGAATTAGAGCTGGTTACAAGCTCCAGGGAGAAGCATAAATTCATCAAAAGTGGTCTGCTGAATTTGGCAAAATGAAAGTGATTGTTGTAGTATCTTTGGATTCCGTTCAGTATTTGAATATTTCCCATCTGTGCTTATAATCAATTCATTTTAGAATTGGTTCTGAGAACAATTTGGCCATTTTATAGAATTTCTATGGTTCAAGGACCTGTTGTTAAAGCAGAACCAAGTAAATTTTGAAGAGTGATTTATTGTATTTAGTGTGTTTCAACTTCTAAAATAGAAAAAAAATACAGGAAAACAAAAAACCCAGGATGTTTTCTATGCACAAATAAGTAACTGGAACTTAACGCAAATATCATTTCTTTGAATAATATTTTGCACTTGCACTATCTTCAAAGTAAGCAGACTAAAAACTTAGTATGTATAAGTTTATTAATTCCACATTAGTATTAGTTGAAATGTTCTCTATTCATTTTATAGAATGGGCAAGCAAATAAATTTAAATTCTAAAGCCCTGGATTTAGAATGTGAGATTAAAGGATTTTGTCTACTACACATTCCTCAGTCAAATTTTTGTATCACTTTTTCACTTTTAATACAAGTTATATGCAATATCATTAATAGCATTAATTAAAATATTAGGGCCTAAACTCAGTATTGTGCTATCCAAACTCAAACCTTATTTTATTGGGTTTATTTCAATTTTTTTATCACTTTCAGCATTCTTCTTGTAGGCCATTTAGAGGCTAAATTTTAAAGAAAGAATTCACTTTTATTCTTAGTAATTCTCTTCACTGGCAGTGCATATCTTGAGTGTCTTTTCTGAGATTCACCTTCTTTGCACATTGAAAAGAGCAGAATTTGCCACGCGAAATATTTCTTTTCATAATAAGGATTAATTTTAGGCTGATTATTTTTAAGAAATAGCAGAAATAGGAAAAACTCTGAAAACCAAGTAAAAGTTACTCTTTTGTAAGTTACATTTACATTGTTAAAGGAAATCTTATTTTGTAAGTGTGTTATCTTCTGTGAACCAGGGCAAGAAGGATGATTAAATCTCTAGAAACACATCAATAGAGAAGTCTAAAACTTAAATCTTCATAACAATCTTACTCTTGTTTACTGCGCCTTTCCTGGTAATGTCCAATAACTGACTTACCACCCCCAATATCTTCTTTTGTCTTTAATTGGAGATAGTATTTAAAGTGGTGGCTTGGGTCATTTTGAGGACTTACTCAGTTTTCCTGGTGCATCTACTTACTGTATACAGAAGGTGTACCTGCCACTAAATTTCTGTTTGTTTTTCTCCTGTTAATCTGTACTTATTAAAAGGGATCTCAGCCAAGAATGTAAAGGGGTAAAGAAAAATTTATTTCTTCCCCTACAGCCTGATATCTCTTGCAGAGAGAGAGAGAGAGAGACACCACTGGAGCTTTTTCTTGAAATCTGCCCCATGGTTTTATTAAATTAGGGGATATTTTTCTTTATGGCTAACCATTTCTTCACGATAGCTTTACCTATAAACATCAGCCAAGGCTTCCTGTCATCAGAACCCTAGTCCTTCACCAATCCTCTATCTCTATATCATATATATTTTCTTCATCTTTTACAGCTAAAGTGGCCATGATTCAAAGTTGATTAAACAGAAATTTATGGTGCTAGTTTTCAACTTAACTATTGACTAGTATAATGAAGTTTGGCTGCTTGACC
Organism: Saccopteryx bilineata; assembly: GCF_036850765.1. Classification (NCBI taxonomy): domain Eukaryota; kingdom Metazoa; phylum Chordata; class Mammalia; order Chiroptera; family Emballonuridae; genus Saccopteryx; species Saccopteryx bilineata. Next base: position 150,577,605 of record NC_089494.1, read on the forward strand.
TTTTGGACCTCAATTTCCTGAGCAATTAATAAAAACTGGAAATTTCATTCTTTGTTCTGGATCATTCCACTTAGGAATTTCTACTAGTTTCCTTCTGAGTTTCATAAAACTGTAAATATATGGATGTTTTGAAACTCACCAAAACCTACAGTCCTAAGTATAACTACTGTTTTCAACAGGGCAGAATGCTATGGAGGAATATTTGCTGTGTAGGGAACTCAGAAGCCATATTAAGGGCTTGCTTTAATGGGCATTTTTAGGTCCATTGTTCAGTCTCTCTGGCTTAACTCTGATCCCTTTTAAATAAAGGAAATAAACTGGAATTTTTCCAAATCTTCAGAACTTATAGTAATGCTTTGAGGTACAATATAAACTTAAGTTGTTGAAATTGACAGTACAGGATACTGATTGCTGCCTGAATTGGTCACTTTTATTTCTGTGTAAAGAGTTCATGAAAATTTCATTAAAAAATTAGTTTTTACTTTTAACTTGAATTTATTTGGGTGATACTGGTTAAAAAATTAATAAATAGATATAAATTCACATCAAAACATCATTAAAAAATTTGAGACAATTAGGTGAGCACTGGGCTAGAGTATGGAATATAAAGTAAACATTTTGCCATTGTTTTCTCAATTAATTCTCATGATTTTTCTGAAATGTATCCAAATAGATATATCATATTGATTTTAATATATTTCAACAAATCTGAATTAAAAATAGATGATTATAAAAATGACTTTTTCTCACTTGAAACGGTTTCTTAATACAGTTGTTAAAAATTTTTGTTTTGCCTGACCTGTGGTGGCGCAGTGGATAAAGCATCGACCTGGAAATGCTGAGGTCGCCGGTTCGAAACCCTGTTTAAGGCACATATGGGAGTTGATGCTTCCAGCTTGCCTGTTTAAGGCACATATGGGAGTTGATGCTTCCAGCTCCTCCCTCCCTTATCTCTCTCTGTATCTCTCTCTCCTCTCTAAAATGAATAAATTAAAAAAATAATTAAAATAAAAAAGATTATTAAAAAATTTTTTGTTTTGTTGTTCTGTCAGAATTTTGGGCAACAGCAACATATACAATTAATGGTGAAAAATACTATAATTTTAAAAACTTGCTAAAACCTATTTAGTGTCTTGTAGATGTTTTATCACTAATTACAACCTAAACAAGGTTAAATATCTTTCATAAAAATGCATTTTCACAAACTCAAAGGTTGCTGAAAAATGTATAACTTCTATCCCTACCCTAGTTATATATTTGCAAGAAAATACATTCACTGAGTTCTTTAGGTATTTAACCTTAATATTCAGGATATAAATTAGTAAGAGAAGCACATTGTCAAATAGTGATATCAACTCCCACATCCAGAAGAGATAGTAAGGTCTTTTCACATGCTATTGCATTTTGAATTCTTTTTTTTTTTTTTTAATTTCTTTTTGTCACCCCTCTCCTGCCTTTGGCCCTTAAGGTTGTACTGTTCCACCCTTTTCCAGGGTTCAGTAGCCTCATACTCTCTCGTTTTTCAAATCTGCTTTAAAAAATGTCTCTGAAAAATTTTTTTCTGAAATTTTGCAGCAACTTTAAGTATTGCCATGTTCAGGAGCTTTGCATTTAAACAGGAATCAAGTGCTTGGGGCTAAGAAATGAAACTCTTACTATGTAATTTCAGGCATCAGTAAGCAGATGGGACATTTATTTGGGTAGCCTAAGGGATTTTCCTGAGCTTCTGGAACTATGTGGGTCTTCTCCAATTCAATCTATGTAGAAAGTTATTCTAGACATTGCTAATATTACCATCACCTGTATCATGCTTTTGATTGTAATATATCTTTAAATTTGGCAAATTCACACTCCAGTATCATCCCTGAATCCCTAAAATGTCCTGGAAAATATGTCAGGTTTCCATATAACTTATTGTAGTATATATCTCTCCTCACCAGAGTTATTTTGATGCTGTGAGACTTCTTGATTTTCATCTATCTAATTTTTCTATCTATCCTTAAATGGAAGAATCAAGGTTGGGCAGAGATAAAACATATAATTGATAGGGACAGGAAGAAAAAGAGATGTAATCTATAAACAAATGGGAGCAAGCAATATAGAATGTGGAGAACATTATTTTCTTGTTTCAGTCTGATTTACAAGTAGCATTCAGTTAGTTTAGAATATGTCACTTATGATAGTAGATCCTTTGATTCACATAATAGTCTCAATATACCATTTTCCTGCTCCTTGTGTAGATAATAATTTAAATAGTCATGCTCCCTACAGCATAGTTAAATTGATAATATCATGGTTGCTTTTAGATCATCCAGTGCATGCCAAGAAATAAAATACCTCAGGAAAAACTATGGAACTACCAAAAAATATGGAAAAAATAGAACATCAAGGCAGCTAACTCAAAAGGAAAGAAGCTTAACTGGTTGCATGACTACTATTCCTAATCTCATCATTGGGATTGTCTTCATGATTCTGTGACCATAATCAGTTCTACTGTGAATGGATCAGAACCCATGATATTATAATTGCTGAAATGAACATATGGTGCCTTATTCCACGTAATTATATAGACATTCTTTGAATGACCATAGTTTATGGGCTGTTACCTTTCTAAGTTAAAAATCTTATTTCTGAGTTATATTCTAGATTTAATAGAATGTATTAAATTTTAGATTCTGGGCTTTATATGTTCTTTGTCCTTCACTCTAATAAGTTCCACATAACAGTTACAATTTAATATTCTGAAAGGCTATGTTCATTACTTTATATTGTTCTAAGAAAATCTTTCATAGAATTCTAGTTCCTAAAAGATAAAAACAAAATTCTTTAGTTTATCATTTGACACTCTACAGTCTAACTTCGTATACTTTTCAACCTCATTTCTTTTTTTTTTAAAGAATTCTTTTTTTTTTTCTAAATTTATTCATTTTAGAGAGGAGAGAGAGAGAGAGACAGAGAGAGAGAGAGAAAGGGGGAGGAGCTGGAAGCATCAACCCCTATATGTGCCTTGACCAAGGAAGTCCAGGGTTTCGAACTGGCGACCTCAGAATTTCCAGGTCGACACTTTATCCACTGCGCCACCACAGGTCAGGCCCAACCTCATTTCTTATAAATCTTGTGTATTACTGGTAATTCTCTCCCCTACATTTTTACCTATTCAACAAATTTCCCTATAATTTTTTCACATCATTGTCCCTGTATTCACTCCATTACTATTATTGAGATCTCTCTTTACCCATATCTTTTAATTATTCAATAAATAGCCTAAACCATACCTCATCTAAGAAACCTTTAGACTATATAGCTCTCAATTATTTCCTCTTATTTGAAACTCAGAAATTTTGTTTTTTTTATTACTAAAATGGTAATTAATCAAGTGCTGCCTTGTGATAGCACAGAAAATTTATTTTATATAAAACTATTTGCCTTTCCTTATAATTACACTTTGTAATTTATGAATCTTGTCCCCACAATACACAGATTAAGGACTTGCATATAGGGGCTGTTCAACAAATACTTTAGATCAGAGGTCCCCAAACTTTTTACACAGGGGGCCAGTTCACTGTCCCTCAGACCGTTGGAGGGCCGGACTATAAAAAAACTATGAACAAATTCCTATGCACACTGCACATATCTTATTTGAAAGTAAAAAAACAAAACGGGAACAAATACAATATTTAAAATAAAGAACAAGTAAATTTAAATCAACAAACTGACCAATATTTCAATGGGAACTATGCTCCTCTCACTGACCACCAATGAAAGAGGTGCCCTTCCAGAAGTGCGGCGGGGGCCGGATAAATGGCCTCAGGGGGCCGCATGTGGCCCGCGGGCCGTAGTTTGGGGACCTCTGCTTTAGATAAAGAGATGATTCACTAAATATGGCCATATTGAATCCATTTACTTTTAGAAAGTAGAGAATACATTACTAGAATATGTTCAATTTTTTATCCTACCACTTTCACAGATCCATAAGTTTGTCCTATCCCAATTTAACAAAGATCAGTGATCTAAAACAAGGTGAGAATTTTACTCCTTAAGAGATATTTGGCAATGTCTGGAGACATTTTTGTTTGTCACACTTTGGATAAGGGAGATTGCTACTAGCATTTATTGGTACACAACAGAGATGTTGCTAAATATCTTACAACACATAGGATGGTTCCCCCAAAACAAAGAATTATACAACCTAAAAATGTCAATAGTGCCAAGTTTGAGAAAGTCTGATATATACAACAGATTGAGTATAGATGTAGGTAACACATTGAATACATTCTGATTTATACTTGCGAAATAAGCCAAATATGTCTTGTGAATTACAGTTCCCTGTCATCCAGTAGTGGTTGATTCCCTTGGTCTATTTCTCATACCTGTGGTAAGAAACAGATAGTTAATGGGGCTAGGCTGGATAGATTTGACTTGATAAACCCTTCATTATTTTGTATGTGATAGGTATTACACAACCAATAATGTATGAGTCACATACCTACTGTTATCATGGTAAGAATTTCAATGGATGTAGACTCTAACACTCTCCAAATATTTACAATACTTTCTTTTCCTAGAGATGGTCAGTCTTGATTGTTATCAGAGTCAGTTGTAGATTGAAAGCCAACTGAGATGACTGAAAAGTGGCATATTACAGTCTGAAACAATACATTGTCAATATATATTTATTCAACTATTACCAATAGTATTCAAGAAATAGTATTAACTAATAAGCATTCCACAATATTTAATTTTTAAATACAATATGAATAAAATTTTAAATTAATATGTTGAGTAACTAAATGCCATCCTCCATGGCTTTTGGCATAATTTAAAGTTTCTTCCCTAATTTCATAATATTCTAGAATTTATCTCTTCACTTTTCATTCAATTATACTTATAACTGTAAATTAATTTATTATTTATTTTCCTGTGTCTGCTTTCCTGTTTCCTAAACTACTCAGCTCTTCCCCCCAACAAGACCATAAGCTTCTTTAGGCAGGATCTCATAATTGTTTATAATTGTAGCCTTAACATATTGCAAAAAATAAGTGCAATATTCATTGTATGACAGAATAAATATATATGACAAGCTAAATCATTATTTCTAGGAAATAATGCTGAACACCAAAATAATCAGATTAAGTTCACATAATATTAAGTCTACCAGAAAGTTCTGTTTGTTTTTGGAATAAAACAAAATACAAATTTTTCTTACCGTCAATAAACTTTATTAAATATTATAATATATTTCTACACCAATCCTATCTTCCGAATATGGTCTGAAATGGTTTGCTGAGCTGAATTAAGCCTTTCTGCGATCTTTGATGTTGTCAGAAAAGGATCTTGCTCCAACATGGTCTTAACAACATTGTCATCAATCAAAGATGGTTGCCCAGAACGTGACTTATCAGAAAGGTCGAAATCATCTGTTTCGAATTTTTCGAACCATTTTCTGCATGTCCTATCAGAAACTGTACCTTCACCAAACACTTTCAATAAATTTCTACATGCTTCTGTAGCATTTCTTCCTTGTTGAAATTTGTAAAAATTACAGTGGCGTAAATGAACTTTATCAGTGGCCATGGGTACACTATCACTTCACACATAAGAAAAACGTGAATCAACTTTGTTTTAGTTAATTTGCTATGTCATTATGTATACATTAAGTGATAAAAATAGGCACACATGCGCCAAATAAACATGAGCTTACGTGTCTAAACTTGTTGTGATAGAAATGGACAGAACTTTCCGGTAGACCTTATATATCAAAGAAATATACCGTTGGCCCTTGAATAATACAGGTTTGTACTGCAAAGGTCCACTTAAACTACATGATTAAAAAAAATAAATACAGTAATTATATTTTCTTTTTTTTTAATTTAGTGAGAGGAGAGGAGGCAGAGACAGACTTCCACGTGTGCCCTAACTGGGATCCACCTGGCAAGCCCACTAGGGGGTGGTGATGCTCTGCCCATCTGGAGCCATTGCTCTGTTGCAGTCAGAGCCATTTTTTAGCACCTGAGGCAGAGGCAATAGAGCCATTCTTGGTGCCCAGGGCCAACTTGCTCCAATCGAGCAATGGCTGCAGGCAAGGAGAGAGATAAAGAGGGGGAGAAAAAGAGAGAATTGAGAGGAGGAGGGCTGGAGAAGCAGGTGGGCATTTCTCCTGTGTGCTCTGACTGGGAACCAAACCCAAGACATCCACACATCAGGGTGGTGCTTTACCACTGAACCAACTGGCCAGAGACCAGTAATTGTATTTTCCTTATAATATTTTTAAATACATTTTTTTGTTTCTAGCTTACTTTATTGTGAGAATATAATATGTAATACATATAATATAAAATTTTGTTAATCAATTGTTTATGTTATTGGTAAGGCTTCCAGTGGACAGTAAGCTATTACTAGTTCAGTGTGGAAGAGTCTCAAGTTATATGTGGATATTCAACTTTATTAGGGCAGATTTCTCCTTACCCCTCTCCCTATGCTGTTCAAGAGTTAACTGAACTTGTCATTCAAGAATTACTATGGAAGAAAATATGGTGGTTCCTAAAAAAATTAAGAATAGAACTACCAAATGACCCAGCAATCCTTTTACTGGGTATATACCCCTAAAACTCAAAAACATTGGTATGTAAAGATACGCGTACCCCCATGTTAATCACAGCATTATTCACAGTGGCCAAAACATGGAAACAACCAAAGTGTCCTTCAATAGAGGACTGGATGAAGGAGATGTGGTACATATATACAATAGAATTCTACTCAGCCGTAAGAAACAATGACATAGTATCATTTACAACAACATAGATGGACCTTAATAACATTATACTGAATGAAATAAGTAAGTCTAAAAAAGATAAAAACTGTATCATTCCATACAAAGGTGGGACACAAAATTGAGACTCGTGGACATAAATAGGAGTGCAGTGATTACTAGGAGGAGGAAAAAGGGGAAGAAGGAGGGGGAAAGGGAGGGGGTGGGACATAAAGAAGTACAAATATAAGGTGTCAGGGGATGATTTGACTTTGGGTGATGGGTATATAACATAATTGACTGTCCAAATGATGTGGAGATGTTTGCCCAAAATCTGTGTCAACTTTAGTTGACCAATGTCCCCCTGTTAAATTTAATTGTCTAAATAAAAAATTAAATAAAAAAGAATTCAATATAAGTTTGGCATCTGGATATCACTCATTTCTTATGCACACAAGACTTTATTATTTCTATTTTAAAATAAAACTTATAGAATAACAAAGCCTTCCAAAGGCACTAATTTTTCTAGAAAATTGTCCTAGTTGCTTGTATCATTCACTTCATTGCCAATCATTGAAGAAGGGTGGCAGTCTAGAATTCCCTGCATGACAAACTGACAGGGCTGTGAAAGACAAAGAGACAAGGTCTAAACTTAGTGGACATTTGGTTTTTTTTCCTTGTTGATTAAAGTAGATAAAAACAAGCCTGTTTAAATCTAATAGAATAAAATGGCCATGAACTGATAATAAAAGTTGCAACAACCCCTGAACATTTATCAGTATTAATTCCAAAAGAAAAAAGTATTGTTTCAGGGGATGAAATACAAAGGTATTTCTGACAAAATCATCAGGTATGTGATGAATGATTTTGTAGCATATGTTATATGGTATATGCTGTATGATATATGAAGTGTGTGATAAGTATGATACATATTGATGATGACTATGCATGTGTGTGTTTTAAGAGGTATATGCATTAAGCTTTCAGATTTAAAAGTCAAATTGCTAGAACTCCAGTTTCTACTCTGCCACTTACTAGTTGGTTCCTTGGCCAAATTATTTTATCTCTTTGTGGTTCAGATTTCTCATCTGTAAAATAACAGTAATGTTGTACTTAACTCATATTATTATTGTGAAAATTAAAAGGAAAATGTAAAGCATTACTTCACATTATTTCACTATTATTACATTATTTAATACCAACAACCTTGCAGAGTCAAACAATTGAATTTAATTTATAAACATTGATACACATCAAATATTCAATTATAAATGAGTAGTTATAGTTTCCCTTCTTTTTTTCTTAAGAATATCTTTATGTAGAAAAAAATTCAGCTTTTTATACTTCTTACTTCTATTACCTGTAGAATTAGATAACTTGACAATGCAATTATTAGAGAGTGGTTCACTATTTCCACTTTAGTCTCTTGAGTCATTAATGTGCTCTTTTCTTATCCTAAATGTTTTAATGTCTGCATAATGTTTTGAAAATTGAAAACCAAAGGATCCATCCTATGGATTAGATGAGAGCCCCAGTGATGAGGATAAAACAAGAAAATAAGTATATATACTTTCTCAAACAATAATATTTACTTCATTGATAAATATTAAGTCTTTATAGAACATTTTTTTTTCATTTCATTTCTCCACCACCTGGCTAATATAACTGAATTGTTGCAAAACTGTTTTATCTGTCTTCTAACTCACTCTTTGTCTTTGTCCCCTAGAACACTACTGTCTTCCTTTGGAATCGACAGCTAGATCAATTTCTTTCTAAAATTCAGGATTAAAGGCAGTTGCTTTTATAAAACCTGATTGTGATTATCACCCATGGAGGTGTTCTTCAGTCTGTTAAAAAATAAGGACAAAGAAAAGCAAAATTAAAAAAGGGAAAGAAGGAGGGAGGGAGGGAAAGACCGAAAGGAGAGAGAAACTATCTGTGATGACAATCTAAAATAGAAATCAAGTAAGATTGATTTCCTGACTTAGTAGTGAGTCAAGGTGAGTAAAATTCTACTAGTAGCCAAGTGTTTTTCACAGAGAGCAGTTAACTCCTTCAGGTGAGTAGGATGACAGTTATGCTTACCATGTCTTAAGAATTCAAGAATTAAGATTTCAATAATTAAGAATGTATTATGATCCAGAATCCAGAGTTCTATCAGTCCACAAATATTTGTTTAATGTAGACTAAATTCTGCATGAAGGGATTTAAGAGATTAAAGAATGTGTAAGACAACCTTAAAGACTTGAAAGTGCTATGCTTAAGTAACTTGAAAGCATATTAGGTAACATTACCTTTTATGTTAAAGAATGAGACAATATAATAAAGAATGCTACATTATGTGGCATATATAGTAAATGCTTTAGCAGGTAAAATGAGAAGAATGAGGGTAATGTGTGTCAGCATCATCAAGGCAGTATGCTAAAATTTTGGAACATTGTTTTTATGCCTTCATTAAGGAACTATTTATTGAATTTCTACTATGTGCAAGGCACTGTGCCACATGTTTCATTAATGATATAAAGTATATGAAGTTATCAACACCTTTTGGAACACAGATTTTAATAAACTCTAGTGATAATGACAATAATAATGATGATGGCCATAAGAGGTAACATTGTTTGGTGATTACAGGATGAAATAGGGACTTGGACTGTTTGGTTCAAATTTTAATTTCTAGCTATATAACTTTGGTAAAGTTATTAACCTACCATACTTCACTTTATACATCTGCAAAATGAAAGTAGTATACCTTATGTCTTCTAGAATTTTTTTTTTTAATTTTTTTTCTGTATTTTTCTGAAGCCGGAAACGGGGAGAGACAGTCAGACAGACTCCCGCATGCGCCTGACCGGGATCCACCCGGCACGCCCACCAGGGGGCCACGCTCTGCCCACCAGGGGGCGGTGCTCTGGCCCTCCGGGGCGTCGCTCTGCTGCGACCAGAACCACTCCAGTTCCTGGGGCAGAGGCTGAGGAGCCATCCCCGGCGCCCGGGCCATCTTTGCTCCAGTGGAGCCTCGGCTGCGGGAGGGGAAGAGAGAGACAGAGAGGAAGGAGAGGGGGAAGGATGGAGAAGCAGATGGGTGCTTCTCTTGTGTGCCCTGGTTGGAAATCGAACCCGGGACTTCCGCACGCCAGGCCGACGCTCTACCACTGAGCCAACCGGCCAGGGCCATGTCTTCTAGAATTTTTATGAAGATTACTATCTTGAACTTGATAAGTATTTAGAATATTTCTTAGCTCATATTAATTACTTTAAACATATTTATTGAACAAAAAATAAATAGCAATTATTTCACTGAATTCAAAGTCCTATGAAAGTGGTAGACCATATATATTTTGTCATATGCTCTGCATTTAAGAAAGTCCATGATACTCAATAACTATTTGCTTAATAATAACAATAATGATTATTATTATGCATATAATTTTGACACTAATTATTATAAACTTTTTGATAGAGTCATGTTAGTGTTGTAAATATAGCCAGAATGATACTCTACCTAATTGTCTACATTTACAATAATTTTTTTTCATATTGTGTTTGAGAAATCAGTTAAAAAAAATCACAGGGTTTCTATTACACCAAATGCATGTTTTTGACACTTAGTATAATGGTGACACATATACATACACACTTGTACATATTTCAAAATTAATTTAACTGGCTAATGATGACTGAATAGATAATTATAAAATAACTTACTTGTTACCAACAAACTGAAGTTTTATGTCTTGTCAACTTACATTAATGATCATTGCTTTCATGAGAATGTTTCAAAATTGAGGTTTTGAACAAAGGCCACTTGTGACCAATGCAGTGTGTGAACTTTATAGAAAATTTTATCTATAATATATGTTTCATTTGCAGTAAAAAATGATTTTTTTCAAAAAATTTTTCAAATTATTCAAAAATCATCACTACCGTAAATTACTTCAGTTTATGTACAGAGTTGAGCTGGTGAAATAAGGGTCATATAATATGGTCTTTTCTTCTTCTTGAGTAAAACATACCCTCAAAATTGAGGACATGATAGGAACCACAGCCAAATAGCACTTACAAACTTTAACAATCAAACTAATCCTTCTTAGTGAATGGAGAAAATATAAAACATGAGCTGTTCTTTGACATAGAGAGCCTGGGTTAAGAGAGGAACAGGTCATAAAGTAAAGGCATTTGTGTATACTATTGATTTGATGACTTGTTTATTTTTAGAATTTGAGAAATAAGGATATGTCTTCATGAAAAGAACTTTGTTCTCTTTCCTGCAGAATATTTTATTTTAAATGGACAATTCCACATTAAGGAGCTCTTTAGAAAACAGGTAAACATTTTTAAACTTTAAGAGTAGTTCTGTATGTTTGCTCAGCAATATATCCCCTAGAACTGTTTCTGATGCATAATAAGAAGTTGGTAATTATTAGTAGAATGTTTCAAGTCTTATGAAGATTTCCTAGACCTGAGATATTCAACAAATAAATAGCTAGATTGACCAATTATTGACTCTTTGCCCCATTTCCGCTAGTATCTTGCTTCTCTATTCTTCATATGAACCATTTAAGAGAAAGATGAAGGCAACATCATATACTTTTATTCTCTAAATACTTTAGAATGGATATATTTTTTTAAAAAAAAACACTCTTCAACATAGCCACTGCACAATTATTATAATTAAAAATTAACATTAATATAATTTATAATCTATATTCAAATTCCTCAGTTGACCCAGTGAAATTTTTTATTGATCCAGTTTAGTATGACACATTACATTTAGTTTTATGAGACATGAGTCTCATTTAACCTAAAAAAGTTCCTTAGTTCTTCTTTTTCTTTATGACTTTGACATCTTTGAAGAATGAGGGCAAGTTATTTTATATTACGTTCCTTGATTTAGGTTTATCTCACATTTCTTATGATAAGGTTTAAATTATGTGGGGTTTTTTTGGGCAGAAATACCAAAGAAATGATATGGTGTTCTTATCAGTGCATCATACCTAAGACTTGATATTGGTTTGTTCTATTACTAATGATTTTAATTTTAGTCACTTGATTAAGGTGATACCTACGAGATTGCTCAATTTTGTCATCAATTTTTTTTCCTTTTGTGGTAATTTGTGAAAAGATACTTTGAGATTATGTAAATCTCCTTTTTCTCATCAAACTTTTATTTACTGGTTTTAACATTCATTGATGATTTTCTAACTCTATTATGTTTTTAAAATAAACTATTGGCTAATTACAAGTAGAATTATAAAGAGATATTTTCAAGGGAAGAGTTATAATTATATATAATTTTAAAAAGGAATCCACATTAAAGAGAAATGAACACTCTGTGGATGAATTATATCCACAGAGATGGGAAAACGGACCACCATGTTAATTCTGAGACACTTCTTTCTCAGAATTGATACTTTTTTTCCCCCAAGCTACAGCTCCAAACTGTGAACCAGTTTGATCTGCTTAGCCCTTGGCTCATTGCATAAGCATGAGTAAATTACTAAATCACTTGAATTTTTATTTTTTTCTTTAAAGCTGTTATATTAATAATGGATCTTCCTTTATTTCACAAGTATGATGTGAGGACAAAAGATTATTATTACAATAGATACTTGAGCTCTTTCAAGAAAAGTAACTTATGAAGCCCAGATCAAAATATTAATCCTTATCACATCCATCAATATTCTCCCTGTTTCTAAGGGCACTGTATCCCCAGTACCTCATTCTATATTAGACACCACTGCCAACTCCCATGACCTGATTTCGGAAAAAGTAGCAGCTCTTGCCAAGGGAGACTGATACAAATGCAGCCTCCTCCAGTCTTCCTTATTCACACCTCTTTAAAAATATTTCTGATTGAGGCTCAAGGCATCTCTTTCACAATCTTAATTTCAATTTGCCTCACCCTTAGGTGGGACTCTCTCCTGCTGATTTTGCAAAAGTTCAACTTTTCTTATTTGCAACTAGATTGGAAAGGGTATTGAGGCTGCAGCAGTAACACTGACTGTGATGTCCCCTTAGGACTAACTCAGTTCAGCCTCTGCGTACAAAGAAAGCTTCCTATAAACTCAGGCAACAGAGGCACAGTCTGCACAAGGGGATTTTTTCAGTTTATATCTCTGCAGAAAAGATACACAGAGCATAGAGACAGAATACTTTAGAGCTGTTCTGGAGTGTTCTTTGAATTTAATGAGAGAAGGAGCCATACTTCAAAGTCTTTTTAAAAAATATTTACTTAACGCCGCTGATTTAACAAGTGAAATCAGCTTGTTTCTGATCATCCTTCATAAAACATGTAAGAGGAATGAGAGATTGTAATTTTCTAACCTAAATACAGACTCACATCCCTTAGTGAAGCTTGATTAATCCCCTTAAGACCTCTGTAATGGGGATTGCCTGCACTCAGTTGCTGGACAATCGTTGCAATTGGTTCTTGTCTCAGCAGGAAGCACATCAGAAGCTTCATGACTAAGCCAGAAATTTTCTTATATGCTATCGAAGCCCATTTGTAGTATGTAACTGAATCACCTGGTTTTATTCCTGTCTGCCTGTACTCACCTAGGTTCCGTGACACCCTTGTGGCTCCAGATCTAATCAGTTCTACCATATCTACAGTCAGACTTAATCTCAGTGAACTTTATTAGTCTCAACCTTCCCTTGATAACCTGAGGTCTGGTTTCTTGTGTCTATTTGATGTTGCTTACAGTTCCAGTGCAGCATTAGAAAGCTCTGTATGATGAAAGAAACCAGAAATTGAAGCATTAAAGAACATTCAAATTTGTACTTGGTTGATTGATAATCAGCCCTTCCACCTACGAGTTCTTTGAGCATTTCTGGAATATTCAGACACTCTTATAACATAGGCATGAGCCTCTGCTGGATATTTTTTCAGTATATATATATATATATATATATATATATATATATATATAACAAAAATTATATATATTTTCTTTTTTGGCACAGCTAATACTAATGGTCGACAGAAGGAGTTGATGATGTAAATAATCAAGTTGCTTCAGTTTTTAACTAAACTCCATGGAAAACACAAACTTAGGTGATCATACCACATCTTCGCATAAGTAGTGATTTTTCACATTAAAAGAAAATCATAAATGAGAATTGGATAATTCAAAGAAAAAAAAAGTATCCAGACTTATTCTCTCCATCTTCCACCTCTTGGTTTTAGCTCTTAATGACTTTAAATTCTGAAGGAGAAAAGAAGGTCTTTAAAAATGTAGTTGGTTTTAATGTCTTTACTGTCAGTATTGCCACTGCAATACTGTAGTTAATCTGCAATTAAATGCAGATATTGTGCTGAGAGATATGGATGAGTGTAAGACTTAACTTCGTTTGTCCTTAACTCAGAAGAGGTGGGGTTATACTTAAATATGTCTTTAGTGGTTTTTTAAAATAAATTTGCATTCTTTTTATTTTTGGATATTTATCTCTTAGCTGTATCACTGAATTTGGCCACATGCAAAGAGAGGGATTATTTAAGTGTGTGTAAATTGTATATTAGGCTGTATATGTATCCTAAAGTTAGAAGTGGCAAAATAGTACTCTAAGTTATTGGCCCAAGGGATTCAGACAGAAAATGAGAACAAAGCAAATAAAAGATGAGTCTCTTTTCACTGCATTTAATATTCTTACTATACTTTCTTGAATTACAATCACTGTTGAAATTCTCTAATATTCTCAATTAGTTGTTTTAATCATAAGAAAACCCATTTGATCCTTTAGTTTGCCAGATGAAAGGTTTCAAAATACCCCTCATAACTAATGTAGTTTTTAAAAAGCATTCTATAAATAAAGGTTAATGGCATTTTTCATGCCAACAAATGCACTTTCACTGCCAAAACTAAAGCTCAAGAGTACAATATAAAGTTGGACTAAATTTCAGGAAGATTTAAGACATTCCTATGAGTTGAGGACAAATTGCCCAGTTTTAATGACATTTTATATTAAATGGTTATGTGACACTGGCAACTCTTCAAGAAGAGATGGATTTTAAACTTTTACTGCAATCTCCTTTCTGCTTTTTCCCTTGTTAGACTATACCACACACACACTATGAATTCAAGGAGAGATTGTGTATCCAAAATGTGATTATTTTGACATTTAAAAAAAAATTCTAAACCAAGCACAGTGCAGTTGAATGTTTGAAGGATTCAGAGGAATGGCTCTAAAGAAATATATTCCAGTTTTTCCAACACAGTTTAATTTGTGAGGTGAGAAATTGTTTCCAAGCTATGGACATAAGCAATGAAAGAAAAAAACAAAATCAAACAAAAATGTTAGGCCTTTTATAGGCTAGATCTTTTGCATATCAGCGATTTAGCATGCCATATAGTTACTATAAAAGAAGAATAGGATATTTACCTATATTTATGTATGTCTATACACATACATATATACACATATGTATAACTACATACACATGTGATTGTTTTTCCACTTACAAAATACTTTGTTCAGACTCTACTAGGAATAATACATGCTTTACTTCTTTTCAATCAATGTTTAATATATATATACATATGTATATATATGTATATATGTGTGTGTGCATGTATATACTTATATACACACATATACATATCTATCGATACATATGTGTAAAATATTTTGCTAAATGCCATATGCTGAAGTATGAAGAAAAAATTATTTTAAAGAAATAAATCTAAGTACAGAATGAAGAGGATTTGCCCAGTCTAGCTGAAAATGCAATCATTTTATTCTAATTGGGGATCCAGTTACACAATCTCTTCACATTTAATTTGCTTTGAAAAATATATACTACGTGCACTCTCCAGAAGGCAATTGCTTCTCCCCAAAACGCGTTCTACTTCTTTTAAAGCCTCTGGTAAAATTTTTATCTAAGCCATCAGATTTAGCAATTTGTAACTGATCTAATCTCTCCACACAATCCTTGCTTACTGAAATTGCATCCAACAGTTCCTCACTATAAAACCGAAAGACAACCCACATCTTTCCTTTTTATGTTCATCTCTTCCAGCTTTTCTTTTACCCCAAATAAAAAAATAGGTAAACAATCAGAAATTGCAATCATTTACAATTGCCAATTACTACATTATGAAATAATCACTGAGAGTTAATATAAAAAATAAAGAACCACAATTTCAACAATTATCAGATAATATTTAAATAATTAGAGTAGTTTTTTTTTTTTTTGTATTTTTCTGAAGCTGGAAAAGGGGAGATACAGTCAGACAGACCCCCACATGTGCCCGACCAGGATCCATCCGGCACGCCCACCGGGGGCGACGCTCTGCCCACCAGGGGGCGATGCTCTGCCCCTCTGGGGCGTTGCTCTGCCGCTACCGCTACCAGAGCCACTCTAGCGCCTGGGGCAGAGGCCAAGGAGCCATCCCCAGCGCCCGGGCCATCCCTGCTCCAACGGAGCCCCGGCTGTGGGAGGGGAAGAGAGAGACAGAGAGGAAAGGGGGGGTGGAGAAGCAAATGGGCACCTCTCCTACGTGCCCTGGCCGGGAATCGAACCCGGGTCCCCTGCACGCCAGGCCGACGCTCCACCGCTGAGCCAACCGGCCAGGGCCTAGAGTAGTTTTTTTATGTCCTCAGTAGAGTATTGCAGTTTTTAAAAAATTATAAGCAGGTGCCACTGTCTGAACACTTTCTTTTAATTAATTTGGTTTTTAATTCATTTACTCATTTTCTATATATTTATTATTTTCTATACACTGAATAGTATTGTATTTATAATGAACAAAAATAAGCTCATGTTAAGTATTTGCTTAGATTACATAATATTGTTTCAATAATTATCTAATTATGAGGTAGAGTGACACAGACACTGATTATGTAAGCCTATTTTCTTGTCTTCTGTCCTAATTACTGGTTATCATTGTATCTGATATATAATAGATGCTCAACTAATACATGTTGAATGATGATATTAAGATAAAATTATTAATCTTTTAGATTTGTAAATTGCACATGTTTATAGTTTATTGAGTTCTTTATATTGCGTATATAACATGGGTTTTCTTTCAATTATAATCCCAAATTTTGGTTTTTACCTACATTACTTCTTGAAAATAGATGTGTTGGGTGACTTGACTTCTGTGAATTTTATAATTATGTCTGGATTCTCCATAAGACCTTATAAATGTCTAACTTAATGCACAGAAATGGTAGCAATTGTGAGATTAGGTCCTGAGAATTCATGTGATTCCTAATATTAAATAAGGAACATCCCATTAAACTAGGAAAATTGTAATCTTTCTCAGTAAGAAGGAAGAAAATCTGTACTCAATATGTAAATTGTTTGAAGTCTTGCTATGCCTTGAATAACTGGGTTTAATTCCTGAAAATGAGATACCTTCTATGGAATAAAAGTAGAATTCCCGCTTTTTCTGTGTCTCATAGCACTTTTCGCTGACAGAACATTCTATGGCTATATATAAAGCAAATGATTGGATGATTGACTAAATAAATAATTTTTCCTGAGAATAAATAGGAGTACTTGAAACTGTGAACATCAATTCTGTTCCAAAATTTCCAAACATGATTTGCAATGCTGCGACCTTAGTATGTGTGATGCCAAAAATCGAGTCTACTTTATTTAGAATAAGCATAGCATGTTTCCCCACTCTTTCCTTCCCTTTTCTTCTACTCTGCTCAGCTCAAGAAAATTTGTAGTTGTCCAAGAATGAGGAGGGTGATAGAATTCTGCTTAACATTTTTTTTCTTGAAACTGTAGCTTTTTCAGAACCCAGCTAAATAGGGGGAAAGGATGCTTTCTATTGCTATTTATATGAGCTATATTTTCATAGTTAACATACTCACATTTGTAGTTAATAATAAAATATGCTAATATTTATAGTTTTTCACATATATAAAATATGATAAAATATTCTGCTATAACATTGACAAAGTTTGGATTCCTTTGTTAGTAGTATCTTATTTTCTCCGTAATGTAATAAAAAGTTTTTGAACAAACTAATCCCTTGAACAACTAAGTTTAGAGATATATCTTCTTTAAAAGGTTCTTTCCTCATTATTTCCATAATACATTATAGCACCATTTTTCATTTGGAATTAGTAGCATCTTTGAATTACTTGCATTTTCCCAATGTTATCATCTTATACTGATACAATTATACAGATAAAACAAAATGTCAATTGTTTCCCATCTTCCAAGATAAATGCCACTTGATTGCATTCACTTATTCAACACATATTTATTGGAGGACTAATATGTGTTAAGTGCAATGAAGAAAGTAGAAAAGATACAAGAAAACTTATTGCACAACTTGATGGCTTCAACTGTCTCCATAAAATTATTTTTACTATTTTTGTGAAAACTACAGTTGAGTACCAATGTGCTATCTTTCATATGACTTACCTTTCATATGACAGTCCCTAATAATTTACCAATAATGATAAAATAAGAACTGATGAGTCAATTGTCTTTGAAGTCACTTTTAAATGATTCATGGAGATAAAATCTAAACAGGAAAATACAGAATAACTTATATTTTATTTCTTCATATTAAAGGTTTCTTAAGAGCATTTTTACTTAAATAAAAACCACCAGTGTTAATATATTTTGAGAGCAGATTTAATCAAACAGTAATTGAATTCATTTATTTCTTTCATTAAATTAATATTTTTCAGCATTATAATTTTCTTTTTAATGTAATATATGTTATGTATATCAGTTGAGATAAAATAGACATATTAGTATATACAATATTTAGAACATTAAAAGTTAAAACCATTTATATGCAATATAAAAAGACTGAGTTGAAAAACAAATTGGTTTGAATAAACTTGGATATAGTAAAGACTTAAATATAGTTGTATTTCTTTACATCCTCTTATTCTATAAGTTCCAACTTATACATTATTCTAATCTGTATGAACATGTATTATGCACTAAATATTTATATGAGTGTTCCGTAATCAAGTACATTTTATCAGATGTACTCGAATAGAGTTATATATAAACCATATAACTTGAAACACTTTGCTTGTTTCTAACAGAAGGGAGGTTTTCTCATTGTTCAGATAATGAATAAACTATTTTATACTATTATAGAAATGCAATGTGCAAAATTTTATATATAATCATCATTCTTAAGACTTCCTTTGTAAATCCACACTTAGAACTATGAAACAAACTTTTATAAATTATTCTGGTGGGAAATCCCTCTGTAAATTATAGTTTAGATCTCATTTGATCATCATATGAAGTTTACAATTTAATAATTCTATATCATTTCTCATTGGAAACACCTTGCAAAGTATTAACCAATTAATCAAATTAGATAACAATTCTGTTGTGAGGTGAATACTATATCGAATCATTTGCTGTAGAATATCAAGATGCTATATGTATATATGTCACTTTTGAGGTAATAATTATAGCTATGTGCTGTAAAGTATTTATTACCTTATCTAATTAATACACATTTTGGCATGTCAGGGTTTGCGGGTAATTATAGTTTTCTATTGCGGTAATAATTTGTATGATTTATGAAGCCTATGAAACAACACTGTGAGCCAAAAAGCTGTCTGGAATAATTACAGTTAAGCAGCGTGATCAACAGGTATGCCCAGCCAAGAGAACGCAGCCCTGAGGATAAGAGCCTCAAAGAAACAGAAGCAATCTGAGGTGTTCACTTCTCAGGCTGCCTTTTCTCACCTAAAAAAAAGGGAGGCACCCACTGTTTTTAGCTGTATTAAAAATTTGATTACTTAAAAGTATATACGGTTATTTTCTAAAAGATCATGTGCTGATGTGGAGGACTTCATAAAAATAAATAAGATTGTCATGGATTATATACAATAGCAATTATCTCAGGAAAGACTGAATGTAGACACAGTTAATCTAAGAATTTCAGTGTATCTATGCTGAATAGAAAACTCAACTAGAATATGAACTCATTGTACTCCAGTTAGAAATAGCACACTCTAGGGCCTAGGCCCGGGCGGGTTGGCTCAGTGGTAGAGCGTCGGCCTGGCGTGCAGAAGTCCTGGGTTCGATTCCCAGCCAGGGCACACAGGAGAAGCGCCCATTTGCTTCTCCACCCCTCCCCCTCTCCTTCCTCTCTGTCTCTCTCTTCCCCTCCCGCAGCCAAGGCTCCATTGGAGCAAAGATGGCCCAGGCGCTGGGGATGGCTCCTTGGCCTCTGCCCCAGGCGCTAGAGTGGCTCTGGTTGCGACAGAGCGACGTCCGGGAGGGGCAGAGCATTGCCCCCTGGTGGGCAGAGCGTGGCCCCCTGGTGGGCATGCTGGGTGGATCCTGGTCAGACGCATGCGGGAGTCTGTCTGACTGTCTCTCCCCATTTCCAGCTTCAGAGAAATACAAAAAAAAAAAAGAAAAAAAAAAAAAGAGAGAAAGAAAGAAATAGCACACTCTAAACCTCTCAACTCTTGCCAACCCAAATGGCTCTGATGCCATTTCCTTCTGGAACCAAGACACCTAGACAAACTGTTGCATAGGAACAAAGACTGTAGTTTGCTTCCTAAGAAACTTTGCTTATATTTGGGAATTGACAATCATAGACTTGAGAGCTGAAAAAGAGCTCAACTATCATCATCCATATTTATACAATAATTTTCAGAAAGTTGGTGGTTGTTTTAGAAGATAATACAAGTTATTCTTTATAAGACACTACTTTTCTTTTGCTGAGTTTATTTTGAACTTCCCAACAGTCATTCTCTTTTGCTTCATATTAATGCCCTCAAGGTAGGTAATGTTTTAATTGGCATTCAGCTCATACACTGAAGCACAAGATTCTATCTTACATAAAGAAGCAGCTGGTAAATTTCTACAAACTGTTCTCAAAATGTAGGAAGTTCTTAGTTGTTAGTAAGAACTTAGTTCTTTACTTTTTTTCAGGAGGACTAATACATTTATATACTGTAGGAGTATATTGAATTTATTAATTCTAGATAGAGCAATGGTTTTAGTATTTTTTAAACTTGAAGACTAACAAATAATGTCAGAAAATACAGACTGTTGAAAGCAATGCACAGAATATTCCACTTAAAAAAATTAATGCTAAATTATAGTCAGTAATCCATAGTATAACAGATACTTTTGCATAAATTGAAAACTTATATTGCAAGAGAATGGCAAGAGTTCTAAGAATTCTGTGGAATAAATCAGAGATTTCTCCTAATACAGGCCACTCAACTGCCACCTTCACCGAGCTCAATTTTATCAAGCCTTTTTTTTTATGGTGAGTCAAGGCAAAGAGCAGAAACAGAAGAGATAAATGAAAGATGCAAACAAAGGCCTGAGAAACCCATAGCACATACCACCTTCTTCCTTGGTACTGAACTGATTTTGAACTGGCCAGTCTCCTTCATAGTATGATAAAAGTCATCTAAAATAAAACTACTTTTTGACTTTCAAAGTATATGTTTTAGGGGAGAAAATAAAATAGACCAAAGAAAACCGTAGCAAAAAATATTTCTTTATTTCAAACTATTTTGGGTAGAATATGTATGATTTTTAGAAGGATTATATTAAAGAATACTCTTAATATTTGATTTCTGAGGTTATATTTAGGTTCATTCTATTGTATCAGGCAAACAGATCATTCAGGTCTAATAGTAACTCTAGAAAGAATAAAATTCTGTGCTTTTAAAATTATTCTTTTGTAGAATTTGATAGGTAGGTAGTTAACTATGTCCAGTCTGTCTTAGGGCCTGGCAGGCAGGAAGCATCCAAAATCATTAGTTCCTTCTTTTCATACCTTTGGTCCTGACATACATGTTCTACATACACACACACAGTGACTTCCTGTGAAATACCAAAACCAGGCAAGAAAAAATACAAAACAAACAAACAAAAAATACAGACCAATATCCTAATGAATAGAGATGAAAAATGTTAAACAAAATATTAGCAAATCAAACACAACAATACATTAAAAAAAACATACATCACAATCAAATGAAACTAATTCCAGGAGCACAGGGTGGTTCAAAATAAGCAAACTGATTGATGTAATATACCACATCAACAAAAGGATAAAAATAAGATGATTCTATCAATAGATGCTAAAAAGGCAGTTGATAGATACAACACCTCTTTATGTTTAAAACACTCAATAAAATCGTTAAAGAAAAAAGTATCACAACATAATAAAGGCCATAAATGACAAACCATCAGCTAATATCATACTAAATAGTGAAAAATTGAAGGCTTTTCTCTAAAATCAAGAACAAGACAAGGCTTCTTGCTCTCTACACTCTTATTCAACATAGTTCTGGAAGTTTTAGCCCGAGCAATCGGACAAGAGAAAGAAATAAAAGGTATCTATAAATATAGTTTGAAGTCAGGTAGTGTGATATCTCTGACTTTATATATAAACAATAATTAAAACAGCACGGTATTGGCAGAAAAACAAACATAAAGACCAATGGAACAGAATCAAGAACTCAGAAATAAAACCACATATATATGAACAAATAATCTTTGATAAAAAATACAATGGAGAAAAAAAAAGCCTCTTCAATAATTAGTGCTGAGAAAATTGGAAAGTTACATGTAAAAAAATGAAACTTTACTACCATTTGTCACCCTGCATAAAGAATTAATTCCAAATGATCAAAGGCTTAAATATAAGATGAGTAACAATAAATTACATAGAAGAAAACATAGGCACTAAACTTAGACCTTGGTCATATCTACCTAAAATTTCTAAAAACATCAGTAGGCAAAGACAAATGCATCCTCATGTTCATTGTAGCATTATTCACAGTGGCCAAGACATGGAAACAATCAAGGTGTCTTTCAATAGAAGATTGGATAAAGAAGATGTGGTACATTTATACAACTGTATACTACTCAGCCATAAAGAATGATGACATATTGCCATTTATGACATGGATGAAACTTGAGAACATTATACTGAGTGAAATAAGTAAATCAAAAAAACTAAGAACTGTATGATTTCACACAGAGATGGGTTATAAAAATGAAACTCATGGACATAGATAACAGTGAAGTGGTTACCAGGAGTAGGGGTGGGGGAAGGGAGTATAGAAGGAACAATATATGGTGCTGGAAAATGATTTGTATGGGTGATGTGGACACAACATAATCAACAGTTCAAATGCTATAGAATGTTTACCTGAAACTTATGTACTCTTATTGATCAATGTAATCTTATAAAAAAAAATTTTCTTTTCTTTTCTTTTTTTTTTTTATTAAGTGAGAGATGGTGAGGCAGAGAGACTCCTGCATGTGCCTCCACTGGGCTTCACCAAGCAAGCCCCTTAAAGTGTGATGCTCTGCCCATCTGGGGCTGCTGCTCTCTTCCTCAATAGCTGCATTATTTCAACACCTGAGGCTGAAGCCATGGAGCCTTCCTCATAGCAGCGGCCAACTTGCTTGATTTGAGCCATAGCTGAGGAAGGGGAAGAGCGAGCAAGAGAGAGAGAGAGAGAGAGAAGGGAGAGTGGGAAAAGTGGAGAAGCAGAAGGTCACTTCTCCTATATTCCCAGACCAGGAATCAAGCCTGGGACTTCCACACACCGGGCCAATAGTCTACTGTTGAGTCAATTGGCCAAGGTCTTAATTTTCTAAATAAAATAAAAAATAAAAAATAAATAACTAAAAAAAATTTAAAAAAAAGGGCCTGGCCGGTTGGCTCAGCGGTAGAACATCGACTTGGCGTGCAGGAGTCCCGGGTTTGATTCCCAGCCAGGGCACACAGGAGAAGCGTCCATCTGCTTCTCCACTCCTCCCCCTCTCCTTCCTCTCTGTCTCTCTCTTCCCCTCCCGCAGTCGAGGCTCCATTGGAGCAAAGATGGCCCAGGTGCTGAGGATGGCTCTGAGGCCTCTGCCTCAGGCGCTAGAATGACTCAGCATGCAACAGAGTGATGCCCCAGATGGGCAGAGCATCGCCCCCTGGTGGGCATGCCGGGTGGATCCCAGTCAGGCGCATGTGGGAGTCTGTATGACTGCCTCCCCATTTCCAGCTTCGGAAAAATGAAAAAACAAAGAGAAAAAAAGGTAAAAAAAAAAAAAAAGACAATGGTACCAAGTAGATCGAAATCCTTCTAGAAAAAAAAAAACACATAAAAGGCTAAATGAGGTTCAAAAGTCCAAAGACTTATCAGGTCAAAGAGCAGAGTGTAACCAAAAGTTATGTCAGGATATAAGGAGAGGTAAGTACAAGGTAAAAATTACATCATTAATCCCTACTTGCTCGTTAATCATGAAGGCAAAAAACTGAAGTAGGAATTACTATGTGTGGTTTGGACAATATAGGCATTCATGCACATAGAAACAAATTTACTTTTGTATATATCTTATGTGAGCTATTATAAACATAGTTCTTAATAAAAAGTACATATTAAAAATAGCTTTACACTTTCAAAGTTTTGTTATTTTTAGTCATCACTTATTTCTTTTTAAAAATTTTATTTATTGAGTTTTAGAGAGATAGGAAGGTGAGAAAGACAGAGAAAAAGAATCATCAACTCTTTGTTTCACTTATTTATGCATTTATCTGTTGATTCTTATAAGTACCCTGATTGTAGAGTGAACCCACAAGCTTGGTTTATCGGGACAAAACTCTACTTGGCCAAGGCCAGCACTCATATTATTTTTATTTTTTGTAATCATCAGCTTACTGGTTAGAGTCTATTTCTTTAATATGTGTCACTTACCAACTATCGATGTTTTTGTTCAAAATTTTTATGAGTATTTTAAATAAGAGAATATATCAAATTTTCAAAGTTGTGTGTGTGCTTGGAAAGTTGATTTATTAACTATAATACTTTGAAAATACAAAAATGACTCCTATTAAAAATACTGATGCTATTTTCCAGAATTTTTAAATGTTACCTTCTCATTCACCTTGTCCATATTTTTTTATTGGCTTTCTGTTAATTACATTATTGGATAATGTCATTATGCGTGTTTGCTCTGAAAAATAAAACAGAGCTGAGTATAAGTACAGTCTGTATCTTGTGTCTCTCGTCTATAGGATTCTGTTGCTCTGATTAAGCAGTGAGTGGTCCACATAGAGGTGTTTTTTGGGAATTTGACTCCCTATTCTTTCCAGGAACTGTCTTTTTTCATGTTAGGAGTCAAAAGGCTCTATTTCATTTTTGCCTTCAATAAGTTTCTTTCACAGGAAATAGAAACACATACAAAATCTTATTGTATCTTCTGGAATTTTCTTTTTTTCTTTCTTTCTTTTTTTTTTTACAGAGACAGAGAGAGAGTCAGGGAAAGGGATAAACAGGGACAGACAGGAACAGAGAGATGAGAAGCATCAATCATTAGTTTTTCATTGCGCATTGCGACACTTTAATTGTTCATTGATTGCTTTCTCATATGTGCCTTGACCGCGGGCTTTCAGCAGACCAAGTAACCCCTTGCTCGAGCCAGCGACCTTGGGTCCAAGCTGGTGAAATTTTTGCTCAAACCAGATGAACCCGCGCTCAAGCTGGCAACCTCAAGGTCTCGAACCTGGGTCCTCAGCATCCCAGTCCAGTGCTCTATCCACTGCACCACTGCCTGGGGTCAGGCAATTTTTTTTATTTTGCTAAGAAAGCATTTTCTGAAGTGTAGCTTTTTTGCTTTGAAGATGCATCTTTTGACATTATTATTACTATTGCTCACTCTTTGGCAGTGACTCCAAATGAGGGAGAAAAAAGATGAAAATGAACAACCTTAACTGGACTCCTGACAAGTCAACAGGCCTGTTTTGCAAGTGAGATGATTCATTACCACAGTGTCATAGGCCAATTCACATTGGAACTTCTTAATTTCATATTTTTTTATCAGTTGAGAAAAGATTGGGGCCTATGATGGGGTCTGATTTGAGTCTTTCCAAGTTTTATTAGACCTCCTATCATTGATATCTATTATCATAGTGAAATTTTCCCTGAGATACGTCTCTACATCCTGACCTTAGAGGTAAAACAGCTATATGACAAGGCATTGACTATAACTTATCACTTGGTCCTTTAAAATATACTCAGTTTACCTCAATGTGCTGCATTTAAAATTTTATAATTTTCATGTATTGTTAATTTTCCAAGTTAAATCACTCAGTTCTGATCTGTTGTGTTTGTTGCAAAATTTTATTCACAAGTGCTTCTGGGTAACTTCATATTAGAAGGTGCCCGAACATGCAGAATGAAGTGGATAATTATGGTGATAAGCCAGTTCAAAGAGGTTTAAAATACCCATCCCCCTAATAACTTGGGTGTACTCCATCAAAATTTTGTTTAGGAATTTTTATAAATCTTAATTTTATGGTTAATTAAAATACACTTTTATCTTTCTTTGTTCCCTGACAGACTAAGTAATGTTAGAATTAGATACAACAAACTTTGGAAAGACACTTTTTAAAGTAAAATAATGTGATTTTAAGATTTTTTAAAAAATAGAACAAATACCTTGGGAACAGTTTGGCAGTTTCTTAAAAAATATAAACATAGATTTATAATATAACTTAGCCATTCTAGTTAAAGGTTTTTACCCAAAAGTAATGACAACATATATCTTTAAAAAATTGTACATGAATATTTGTACCGTCTTTATTGGTAATAGCCCAAACTTGAAATAACTTAAATATACATCAACAGGTGAATGTATAAATAATTGTAATATATCTCTATAGTTGAATAATACTTAGCAATAAAAAGAAATGAAATTTTGATACATAAAACAACATGAAAGCATCTCAAAATAAGTATACAGTATGAAAGAAAATCCAAACTAATCTATAATGACAGAAAGCAAATTAGTGGTTACCTGGGGGCAAGAAGGAGGGATTTCAAGGAGAGATTACAAAAAGGTGTCAGTAAAGAAACTTTATAGGTGATAGATATATTCACCTTCTTAATTTTGATGATGGTTTCATGGGTGTATACATACGTTAGGACATAGAAATAATTGTATGCTTTAAACATCGTAGTTTATTGTATAGCACTGACATTTAACCTTTAAAAAATTTTAATGAATTTGTTGAGGTGACATTTGTTAATAAAATTACACTATATAGGCTTTAAGTGTATAATTCTATACTATATCATCTGTACACTGCACTGTGCATTTTCCACCCCAAATCAAATCTTCCTTCATCACCTTGTATACCCCCTACACTCTCTTCTACCTCCCCCAATTCTCTTTCCCTTTTGTAATCTGCACATTGTTGTCTTTGTCTATGAGGGTTTTTTTTTTGTGTAATCCTTTCACCTTTTTAACTCAGTCTCCCGAACCCATCCCCTCTAATGATTGTCAGTCTGTTCTCCATATCTGTGAGTCTGTTTCTATTTTGTTCAGTAACTTCTACATATGAGTGAAATCATATGATACTTCTCTTCTCTGACTGGCTTATTTTAGTTAGCATAATGTTCTCCACGTCCATCCATGCTATCGCAAAAAAGTAAGATTTCATTTCTTTTTATGGCTGAATAGCATTCCATTGTGTAAATGTACCGCAGTGTTTTTATCCACTCATCTACTGATGGGTACTTGGGCTACTTCCAAATCTTGGCTACTGTAAACAACACTGTAATGAACATAGGGATCCATATATTCTTTTGAATTAGTGTTTCAGGTTTTTAAAAATATATTCTCAGAAGTGCTATTCCTGTGTCGTAAGATGGTTTCATTTTAACTCCATACTCTTTTTCACAGTGGCTGCACCAGTCAGCATTCTCACCAACAGAGCATGAGGATTCCCTTTTCTTCACATCCTCACCAACACTTGTTGTTTGTGGATTTATTAATGATAGCCATTCTCAGAGGTGCAACTCTGAATAGCAACAGCGATCTTGAGAAAGTAGAATAAAGTTGGAGAAATCACACTACCTGATATGAAACTAATATTATAAGGCCATAGTAATCAAATCATCATGGCACTGGCATAAAAACAAACATATTCAGTGGAACAGAATAAAGAGCTTATAAAGAAACCCACATATTTATAGTTAATTAATATTTGACAAAAGAAGCAAGAACATACAAAAGGATAATGTTAATCTATTTAAAAAAGTAAAGAAATTGAATCACCATCTTGTCCTGTACACAAGAATAAGATCTAAATGGATTAAAGACTTAAATGTTAGATTTGAAACCATAAGAAACTTAGAAAAAAACATAGACTGTAAAATCTCTGAAATTTCTCATAGTAATATATTTTCAAATATATCACCATGGGCAAGGGAAACAAAAGAAAAAATAGGACTACATCAAACTAAAAAGGTTTTGCACAGCAACGGAAACCATCAATAAAATGAAAAGATACCCCACTGAATGGGAGAATATATTTGCCAATACATCTGATAAGAGCTTAATATTCCAAATTTAGAAGGAACTTATAAAACCTGACACCAAAACAAACAACCAAATATTTTAATTAAGAAATAGGCAAGGAACCTGAATAAACACTTCTTCAAAGAAGACATGCAGACGGCCAATAGACATATGAAAAGATGCTCAATGTCACCAATCATTGGAGAAATGCAAATTAAAGCTACAATAAAGCTTTTAAAAAATAAAAATCGGAAAGGGGAATATATACCACATACATCATTTTATCAACAGGTAAGTTTTTAAGAAACCCTATTTAGAAGGCCCATCATTACCATTTTTCTCCATAGTATGGTGGAGGGCAAAACTAATAGTATATATAAGTCTAATAGTATAATAGTATAGTATCTCAATCTTATATCTGGAAAGAGGCATTTCTTAATAACAGTAATATGATTTTTAAGCTACTATGAATTTCCTAGGTCCTCAATTCTTGTATTGATGACTAAAAGGAGCTAAGTGCAGTATTGATAGGATGAAGGAAAATAAAAAGATTACCTTTTATTTAATACATTATTTCTCACCTGATAGGCTGGGATTAAAGTTTCTGTTATTATTGGCCCTGGTCAGTGGCTCAGTAAATAGAGTATTGGCCTGGCATGTGAATATCCTAGGTTCGATTCCCAGTCAGAGCACACAGAAGGAACAACCATCTGCTTCTTCCCCCCTTCTCATCCTCTTCCCCTCCCGCAGCCAGTAGCTCGATTGGTTGAGCATGGCCCCTGGCTCTGAGGATAGCTCCATCAGAGTGTGACAGCTTCAGGCACTAAAAATAGGTTGGTACTTGAGCATCAGCCCCAGATGGGTTTGCTGTGTGGATTCAAGTCAGGGCGCATGCAGGAGTCTGCCTTACTATCTCAACTTCTTTCATCTCCTTTCACCTAAAAAAAAAATTCTATTATTGGTAAAAAGTGGGGAAGGCTGTATTACTTGTAATTATTCTCCCAGATAATTTTGAACAAATTAAATAATCTTGGAATTAGAGCTTATTGTATACATTTTCAAAAACCTATTAATATATATGTAGGAATTATAACAATTAAAGCATTCAGTCAAATGATTCCATCAGTTTACAGTGATAAATAATATTTGTTTAACTACTATTATTGTTTTCTTTGTATCAATGAAAATATGTTGACTTTGTATAATTAAAACACTTGCAAATCAAAAAATGGTGCTTATTCCAGAAATACCTCAAAATTTTATCACTTATTTCTTTACTGGAGACAATTTTATTTTGAAATCATTAATAATCATTTATTTGGCATTAGATAAAATTTTTTGTGTGTGCGTAGCTCATAGCAGGAATTAACATTTCTCTAAAGAAAAGATGTTCATACTTTGTAATGGAAAACAATTTTTTTTAATTTTTATTTTTAATTTATTGTGTTGACATAGTTTCAAGTGACCAAATCAATATAACACCAAGGTGTGCTATGGCTCTAGAGTGAAATTAAGCCAAGAATTACAGGAAAATCCAAAGTAGAATTTACATATAGACTAAAAGATACAAACATTAAAAATAATAACTTACATTTATTAAATCTTTACTACCTTCCAGGCATCTTTCTAGAATTTTCTATTTATTAACAATTATAATCCTCATAGTAACCTTATAAGTGGTTACCCATTTTACAGATGAGAAACTTGAAGCTCTGACTAATCAAAAAACTAACTGCAGGTAATACAGCTAGTATATCAAGGAGTCAAGATTTGAATATATTCACTCTGGCTCCAATGCTTATGCTTTTAATTTTTTTGCAAAAAGGTGACTTTAAAACTTTTCTTTCCACAAATGGTAGGAACTACTGCTGTGGTGGGTAAGGTTCAAGGAATTCACTTCTAAGCAGCAACAAGAACAGAGGCTCTTCTTTACTAATAGGAGATGAAAGCTCCTTTAAACATGATCTAGTAATATGTCAGAAGTATTTTCAGATGGGACCCAGTGGGTTCACACTGATGGGTTAGATTTTTTAAAT
Source organism: Saccopteryx bilineata (assembly GCF_036850765.1). Lineage (NCBI taxonomy): Eukaryota > Metazoa > Chordata > Mammalia > Chiroptera > Emballonuridae > Saccopteryx > Saccopteryx bilineata. Next base: position 150,607,675 of record NC_089494.1, read on the forward strand.
TACAATGCACTTTGATTAGAAAAGAGATTGAAGTATTTGCCAAAATGATTTGTGTTGACAAAATGGCTTAGTATATTTGGCAGATTTATTTTGGAGAATGGAATAAATTAAGGTGTCTAGCAAAAGATGTGCTACAACCACTGAAACAATTTCAAATATTTCAGAAACTCTATTTTTATTCACTTCGTAAAATGTGCTTAGTTGAACTGCCAGTTCCTGTTACATTTCCATTTCTAAGCAATTAATTAAAATCCCAAATCAGTTCTTTCTTGATCATGCCAGCAGGAGTTGGTTACCATGGAAATAGGAAGATCAGTAGTATTTGGAAGAGAGAAAAACATAGTTTGCATCGGTCTTTTATTTTGGAAACAGTAGTGATGGTCTAGAGTAGCTGGTTGGCTCTGCAGTAGGAAGCCCTGCTACCACAACTGCAAATGGGCAGCACACACTGGAAATTACTGACAGCCTGAGGATTACATTTCGCCCCTAGGGATATCATTTTGCCAGTTGAAAAAGTCATTAACTCAGCTCCTTTTTGTCCTCTATCTATAGGTTAAACCCTCAAATGTAATTGATTATAGAGTATTCTGTTGTGGCTAAGCAGGATTTCAAATCAATAATTGGTTATATTTTGCACAGACCCATCAAAACTTATTTATGATTTTTTTTTGTATGTCAAGCCAGTGTGCTTTTAGATGGAAAGCTCATTTCCAGACAATAGTACAAACTAAGAATGACTATAATTGAACCATCCTTTTTACATTTTGGAAAATGGAAGCTTATGGAATATTATCTTTGGGTATTTAATTAAAACCTAATTCAGTGGGCTACCTTAAAAACAGTACTTTAACAAGGAAAGTATAACGAATAACATTAATATGCCTGTATTGAAACAAATTAGTACAATATTAAATCATTGCATTGTATACCTGAAACTAATATAATGTTATATGTCAATGATACTTATATTTAAAGAAAAAATAGAATTGTACTGAAAAGAAAAATTTAAACCTTATTGAAGACATGATTTTAATGCTATAGGTAATAATATTAACAATGATAACTTTCAGCATTTGTTAAGGGTTAGTTATGTGCCAGGCACTGTTCCTAGTATTTTGCAGGCATAAACTCAATGTTTTTTAAAAACATCATGAAGAAAACCCTAATCTTCACAGCTGCAGAGATTGATTTAATTATTGGAACCTATCAGCGTGAAGAGATTCTGTACCTCCCTTTACTACTCATTAAGCTTGTCTGTGATATCAGAAGATGGGTAACTATTTTGTAATACACTAAGGTTATACTGGTCCTGCATGAAAATGTATCTTTATTAGCTAACATAATATTAATATTAGTAGAAAAAATTCATATGTTAAAAAGAAAGAGGGGGTGAATTAGGATTCCATGTATTTTTCTAGCATGGAATTTTAGTGTAGAAATTAGTCTAAAAGTATTTGTAGAAGCTTCAGTCTATATATACAGATAATAAATAGGAAAATGGGAATTTTTTAGTCAAGTTTTTTCTTATTACTGTAGGCAGTCAATATTATGGTGCCAGGTATAACTATTAAGTGCTATTACATTTTTCTTATAATAAAGTACTCAAGGCACATCTATATGTTTTATGCCTATAAATATTTTTTAATGATAATGATTGAAGATGGATAGTAGTCTTTTAGTTAACTTTTGGAATAACAAATAACAGTTACAATTTCTTTCAGTTTATTCCAAGAAGAGGAATAGAAAGTGTAAGGTTGGTGGATAATGGGGAAAGCTCAGGCCCGGGAACTTTGGCTAAGATCACCCACAACCAAGCACACCAAAAGAAACTTCTCAGGAACCCTTTGGAAAACAGTGACCGTCTGCCAGCCAGTGAGATTTCACCATGTCATATTAGCTCAACCACCCTAGGGACCCTTTAAATATCTCCCACGTGGGTCACCACTAGCAACTTCCTTGGCCTCCATCTTTCCTCAGGGCCAGGGAACCTCATTGGGTGAGATGCTCACTTTGTACTCAATAAAGTCTTTTACTATTCCACACTTTATGGCTCTGGTTCCTTCCTTCTTTCTTTGCAGGGGAAAAATACCTTACATTTTGGTGCCGAAACCCAGGAGGAGTTTGAAGTCCACAAGGACCGCTCCTCTTCCCTTCCCCTCCAAGAAAGAACCAGGATTTCCGACCTTCCACCCTCTTTGGCACACGGTGCAGTAAGTCCCCTGCCTCCAGCCTTCCCCTCAGTTCTTTCTGCCGAGACTCCCTGTCCGAAACCGTAGCTATGTCAGGGAAGTCTTTCCGTTCGGAGTGCGGGTGCTTGTGGAGACATCCCGAGCACATCCACTTTACCTTTTCCGTCTGTGGCCAGACCTTGAGTTTTGGGATGCTGATGCTCAAATCTGATCACTCCAAGGACTGAGGGCAGCCATGGGGGCACAGGAATCTCCCTCCCTAAAGAAGAAGAAACTGTTCTTCTTCTCCACTGTGGCCAGGCCACAGAACCCACTGAATTAGCTTCCGGAAGGGACTTTCAGTGTTAACACCCTCACCAATTTAACTATCACCAAAAAAAGTTGGAAACTGATTGGAGATCTCTTACATTCACAGATTCTAGTTATTTGCATGCCCGACCTTAATCTCTGTGCCACCTGTTCCACCGTGCAGGCTGTTTTATGGCCAGAGAAACCTCACCTAAAACCTCCACACCTGATCTTTTCTTCTTCATGGACTTCCAATTCTCTTTCCCTCCTGCCTGACCCCCGGGGGTGCTTCTCTCTCGGGTCTTCTTCTGGTCCCTCTGCAGACCTCTTTGCTCAAGTCTCTTCCCTCTGAGAGCCCCCTTCCCTCCCTTTGCAAAATCCTGTTTATTATTCACCACTACCACTCTCTTTCTCCTCCCCTGCTGGCCAGGGGCCCCTTCCTTCTCCACTCTGTTCTTAAGTCCCTCCTCCATCAGACTATTCTCCACTTACTATTGGCTCTTACACTGGTATGCAGGACCCCAAGGCCCAACTCCAATTTTCTTGCAAGAAATTTTGACCCTGTCTGCCTCTAACTCCAACATTTCCTGCCAGAAATGGGTGCCAGGCTCCACACAAGCCCTCCTCCTCTTATTCCCAACCCCCAAACCCCTATCTGGGACCTGTGAACACAGCATTTAAAGTTTTTAATGGACTCAACTAGTAGAAACAGGCCAGGGCTATTCACCAGGCCCGCATGCAGCAGAAGGTAATGCTCCAAACCCCAGCTCTTATGGCAACCCTGAGGCCCGCAGAGCAACAGAGGCAAGGCACGGGAAGTGCCCAACCCAAGTCCAAGTGGCAAAGAGAAACCCCACCAGCAGCTTGCTTTAAGTGTGGCAAGCAGGACCACTGGTCCTGGCAGGGCCCCTGCCAGTGGCTGCCCACTGAACCCTGCTCTGACTGCAAGTAGCCCAGTCACTGGTGGAGCAATTGCCCCTTTGGGCAATGGGCTTTTCCTTGGTGCCTCTACGTGGAGGACAAACCGCCCTAATGGGAAGGCCAATCCAGCCAGGTGGGTGCATCGCTCAAACTCCTAGGACACAACCTGGACACGGAGAACCCAGGGTATGCTGCAAGTAGTGGGTAAGTCCATCTCATTTCTTGTGGACACAAGAGCTACCTTCTCTGTTTTGCCATCACACTCTGGACCTCTAATTCCCTCACAGGTCTCGATTATGGGAATGGATGGGACCCCTTCCTTTCCCCTTTTACACCACTCCTGACATGCAGTTTTGCCTCAAGCTTGCCTCCTTACAGGACCACTGGCAGTCGGAACCACTGGACTCTATCTATCTCCAGCTCACCAAAAGGCTGGACCCTGCAAATCCTCCTGTTACTCCTCTTTTTTTTTTTAATCCTTACAGGACCACATGCACAAAGTTTCTTCAATCATGGCCAAACAGATGTTCCTCCTGACACCTTCAAAGCCACCACCTTCTGATCTCCCCCTCCCCACGATGCCCCTAATCAGCAGGAAGTAGCCAAATGAATAAGTGGCGCCTCTTTTTCTATTTAACACAATAGGTCAAAATGTAAGGTCGGTGGATAATGGAGAAAGCTCAGGCCTGGGAACTTTGGCTAGGACCACCCACAACCAAGCACGCCAAAAGAAACTTCGCAGGAACCCTTTGGAAAAAAGCAACCATCTGCCAGCCAGTGAGATTTCACCACTGCAAATTGACCACCCTAGGGACCCTTTAAATATCTCCCTCATGGGTCACCACTTGCGACTTCCCTGGCCTCCATCTTTCCATCAGGCAAGATGCACACTCTGTACTCAATAAAGCCTTTTATTATTCCACACTTTGTGGCTCCAGCTGCTTCCTTCTTTCTCAGGGGGGAAAACTACCTTACAGAAAGGCTCCTAGACACTTGAGACACAAATAGTATAGGTATTTAGAATTAAGGTGCCATATTGCACACAATGTACTAGTACTACAAATGCTTTATGTCTCAGAGCATCTCTCCAGCTAGCTTCTAGATAGGTAGCTAAACTGTATTTCAAATACATATGCACACTACAAAAATGATTTACTATGTCAATATCTGTTGCTATTTAACCCATTTCTGCCAACCTAAGCTCTCCCTATATACTGGCCTGGAAGCCTAAATCAGTATTTCCCAGATTTCTTTGCCTGTAGGATCCTTGTTTAGATTTTCTTTTGTACCCTTTCTAAACTCCTATGTATTTATCAAACACATGATAAGTAAATAATACCCCACTATGCACTTTAGAAAAATACAGGGAGAATAAGACCCAACTATTGATTTAAAAATACATAATTTTTTTAAAATTTCTTATAGCTCATAATATCATGATATGGTGATTTGAATGTCTGATCACTTCAGAATTCTTTTTGTTACATCGATCTCACAATAAAGGTCCCATAAGCTATAGACAAAGACAAATAGAATGTATAAACCAACACCTACTTATTTAATTTGCAAGCATCCACAGAGCAGGTGTTATGTTCCAAACACAATATTTGATATTGAGAATGCCAAGATATATAAGATATTAAAATGAAAGGCATTAAACAATAGTTATTAAACAATAATTTTTGATGCTTGGAATACTAGCAGGGTTGAAATTCTTACTTCATTACGTACTGTGGACACTAATATTCAAAGACACATTCTTATTTGTTTTTAATTTTATTTAAAAAATTAAATTTAAAAGGGTGTCATTGATCAATAAGAGTGCATAGTTGTCAGGTAAACATTTCTATAGCATTTGAACTGTTGACTATGTTGTGTACCCATAACCCAAAGTCAAATCATGTTCCGTTCACATATATTTCTCTCTCTTTATTCCTTTGCCTCATATACCCCTCCTCTACAACCTCCTCCCTCTGGTCACCACTTCACTTTTATCTATGTTCATATGTCTCATTTTTATATCCCACCCATGTGTGAAATCATATAGTTCTTAACTTTTTCTGGTTTATTTATTTCACTCAGTTTAATATTCTCATGGTCCATCAATGATGTTGTAAATGCCAATATGTCACCAATTCTCTATTGAAGAACACTTTGGTTATTTTCATGTTTTGGTGACTGTGAATAATGCTGCAATGAACATGGAAGTGCATATGTCTTTATGTACCAATGTTTCTGAGTTTTTGGGTTAGATACCCAGTAGAGGGATTGCTGGGTCATATGGTAGTTCTATTCACATTTTTTTGAGGAAACATCATACTGTTTTCCATAAAGGCTGTACCAATTTACATTCCCACCATCAGTGAATGAGGGTTCCATTTTCTCCACAGCTTTTCCAACACTTGTTATTACCTGTCTTGTTGATAATAGCTAATCTAACAGGTGTAAGATGGTATCCCATTATAGTTTAATTAGCATTTCTTGAATAGCTAGTGAAGATGAGCATCTTTTCATATATCTGTTGATCATTTGTATGTCTTCTTGAGAGAAGTGTCTGTTCAGGTCCTCTCCTCATTTTTTAATTGGAATGTTTTCTAGTTAGTTGCTAAGCTTTGTGAGTTCTTTATATATTTTGGATATTAATCCCTTTTGAAACTGTTGTTTGTAAATATTATCTCCAATTTGGTCAGCTACTTTTTTGTTTTGTTGTCAGTTTCTTTTAATAAAAGGCATCCATATCGGAAAAGAAGAAGTAAAGGTATCACTTTTTGCAGATGATATGATCCTATACATCGAAAACCCCAAAGAATCCACAAAAAGACTACTAGAAACAATAAGCCAATACAGTAAGCTCGCAGGATACAAAATTAACATACAGAAGTCAATAGCCTTCTATATGCCAAAAATGAAACAACTGAGAACGAACTCAAAAGAATAATCCCCTTCACAATTGCAACAAAAAAATAAAATATTTAGGAATAAACATAACAAAGAATTTAAAGGACTTATATAATGAAAACTATAAACCATTGTTAAGAGAAATCAAAAAAGATATAATGAGTTGGAAGAATATTCCTTGTTCTTGGTTAGGAAGAATAAATATAATCAAGATGGCTATATTACTCAAAGCAATATACAAATTTAACGCAATTCCCATCAAACTTCCAATGACATTTTTTAAAGAAATAGAGCAAAAAATCATCAGATTTATATGGAACTATTAAAAAACCCGAATAGCCAAAGCAATCCTAAAGAAAAAGAATGAAGCTGGGGGCATTACAATACCTGACTTCAAACTATATTATATAGGGCCACGACAATCAAAACAGCATGGTATTGGCAGAAAAATAGACACTCAGACCAATGGAACAGAATAGAAAGTCCAGAAATAAAACCACATATATATAGTCAAATAATTTTTGATAAAGGGGCCAACAACACACAATGAAGAAAAGAAAGCCTCTTCAATAAATGGTGCTGGGAAAACTGGAAAGCCACATGCAAAAGAATGAAACTGGACTACAGTTTGTCCCCCTGTACTAAAATTAACTCAAAATGGATCAAAGATCTAAACATAAGACCTGAAACAATAAAGTACATAGAAGAAGACACAGGTACTCAACTCATGGACCTGGGTTTTAAAGAGCAGTTTATGAATTTGACTCCAATGGCAAGAGAAGTGAAGGCAAAAATTAATGAATGGGACTACATCAGACTAAGAAGTTTTTGCTCAGCAAGAGAAACTGATAACCAAATAAACAGAAAGCCAACTAAATGGGAAATGATATTTTCAAACAACAGCTCAGATAAGGGCCTAATATCCAAAATATACAAAGAACTCATAAAACTCAACAACAAACAAACAAACAAACCAATAAAAAAATGAAAAGAGGACATGAACAGACACTTCTCCCAGGAGGAAGTACAAATGACCAACAGATATATGAAAAGATGCTCATCTTCTTTAGTTATTAGAGAAATGCAAATCAAAACTGCATGAGATACCACCTCATACCTGTTAGATTAGCTATTCTTAACAAGAGAGGTAATAGCAAATGTTGGAGAGGCTGTGGAGAAAAAGGAACCCTCATACACTGTTGGTGGGAATGTAAAGTAGTACAACCATTATGGAAGAAAGTATGGTGGTTCCTCAAAAAACTGAAAATAGAACTACTTTATGCCCCAGCAATCCCTCTACTGGGTATATACCCCAAAAACTCAGAAACATTGATACGTAAAGACACATGCAGCCCCATGTTTATTGCAGCATTGTTCACAGTGGCCAGGACATGGAAACAACCAAAAAGCCCTTCAATAGATGACTGGATAAAGAAGATGTGGCACATATACACTATGGAATACTACTCAGCCATAAGAAATGATGACATCGTATCATTTACAGCAAAATGGTGGGATCTTGATAACATTATACGAAGTGAAATAAGTAAATCAGAAAAAAACAGGAATTGCATTATTCCGTACATAGGTGGGACATAAAAGTGAAACTAGGAGACATTGATAAGAGTGTGGTTTCGGGGGGAGGGGGGAAAGGGAGAGCGAAAGTGGGAGGGGGAGGGGCACAAAGAAAACTAGATAGAAGATGACAGAGGACAATCTGACTTTGGGTGATGGGTATGCAACATAATTGAAAGACAAGATAACCTGGACTTGTTGATCTTTGAATATATGTATCCTGATTTATTGATGTCGCCCCATTAAAAAAGTAAAATTGTAAAAAAAAAAAGAGAGAGAAAGAGATCAATCTGTTTCTGTATGTATCCTGACCAGGCAAACCAGCAACTTCTGCATATTAAGTTGACTCTAACCAGCCAAGCTATCTGGCCAAGGCTATAAATTATTGTTTCAAATATGTGGCTATCTTTTGTAAGCACAGAGGTCTGTTTTTGTTATACCTTTTTATTCCCCTGTTTTTTCTTCTTTTCTATCATTTGCAATTGTACCTTCTTGAAATTCAAAAGTTAAAGCAAAAAGCATTCCTTAGAGGTGATGCTAATACTTCTCTTCAAATTTAGAAAAAATAGTTTAAATCTTCAAGAACATTATGTTCATTTATTCATTATACAAATATTCATTCTATAGTGGGTGCAGGAAGATCAATTATGAACAAAAAATATACACTGTTTCAAATTTGGAAGCTTAGACTCTACTGGAGAGCAGACATTCATAAAATAATTGCATAAGTAAATATAAATTTTCAATTTTATTATGCATTATAACAGATAAATTCATGGTAAAATAAATTAATTTGGTCTAGTCAAGAAGGTCAGAAAAGGCTTCTCTGAAGTAGTGAAAATTGATACAAAGTTTACTGATTAATGGGAGTTTTCTAGATAGGAAGCGCAAAAATTATTCCATGTCATGGGAAAAACATATAAACAGAAGATGGGAAAAATGTGACCCATTGTGTCCCTGGAGGAAGGCAAAGCTAATTTGGGTGAGAAGAGTGAGGGGAATCTGGTGATAACAGAAGAATGAGACTAGGTTGGGCCAAAAAAGATGTGATGGGAAGAATATATTTTTTCTAAAACAACAAGAAACCTTTGAGTTTTTCAATTGGGTTTTTTATGATCAGGTTTTTATTTTAAAAAGATTATTTAGTCTAGAGAACAATTGGAAGAATTAAGAAAGAATATCATTGAGTCATTAAAGAGAAAACATAATCCTAAGGAAGGGTGAGGTTGAACTTGAATTGGTTTAGAGTGTAAGCTGATATTGGTGGGGGGACATGGAGAGAAGTGACTTTCTTAGAAAGGTATTTCTAGTGGATGTGGTGACAAAATAGATAAGGATGTCAAATCTGACTCTACATTTCTGCCCCCATGCAGCTGTGTCATAGGTGATAAAATAGGGGATAATGGAGGTGTCTATAAACTCACTTTTGTGTATACTTTGTTTAAAGTATCTATGAGACAGTCAGTATCCAATATCAAGTAAGCGATCATATAGGAGTGATGCTCATATGATGAGATTTTGGAGAAAAAAATATTCTCAGAGTTAAAGTACATCAACAATTCAATAATATTTACTCTACATTCCTTTTGTGATATCAGAAAGGAAGACAGTAAGAATAACAGACAAATCAGTTATCATGATGCTCATTCAGAATAAGGTTGATAGGATAATAGAGAGATAGAGACAGACACAGATAAGTGAATATATAGAACATTAAAGATAATGTAAGTATATATTTGTTAAATATGTACATAAAGTATATATTTAACAAATACATAAAAACAGACTTCTTTTGTCCATATTGATAGCATTTTTATTCATGTGCAAAGACTTATTATAAAATGACTGAATACTAAATAAATAATAAATGATTAATGATTAACATACATTCATGTGCATATTAGAATCTAAAAGCATTTATCTTTTCTCAGCCTTTTGGCTAAGATCAAGTGTAGTAAAATAATTAAAGATTTACAACTAGTAAAGTTAATCTCTTGCATCTGAGTGTAATGTTAGATATTCTAGAATAGTTATTCCATTTATAGTCTGTGTCCTAAGTAATTTAAATGTGTCAGAGTCTTAAATTTTGTAAAGGAGTTTAAGATTTACTATGTATTTAAATTTTTAAAAAATTCTTTTTTCTTTTCTTCTTTATTACAGGATGAAATAGAATAGATTTTGAAGTAGGAAGTATTCATTCCAATAATTGAGTACTTTCTCCTTCTCCAAAAGTTTCCACTTGGTATAATAAAAAGAATCTAGAGAAGGTACAGCTACAGTAAATTTCTCAGTACGTTTTACCCATTCTCAGTGGTTACATAAAAATATTTACCCCAAAATACTAAAAATAAAAAAGCCTTTTAATAAGAGGGACACTTTAAAGTTATTCTAAATAATGTTTTCATCTATGTCACTAAATTACATTTAATACTTCTGTAATTATAGTGTGCAACTACCCAGGTGAATGCTTAGTTTCTATAGAGATTACAAAGATTTGTGGAGAGATATCCTGGGAAAACTATGATGTTAAATTTAGAAAAAAAAATTTTTCTATTCTGAATTCAAACTATTATAGATGCACATTAATGACTTGCATATATTTATCTAAATCTTCCTCTTAGATAGCTTCCAGTACCCATAGAATCTATAAAGTCAGATAGTATTTTAATATGAAATGGCAAGATTAAAATTTGTCATTCTTTTAGTTACATCTTGAATATATCTTTATTCTCTTTTATTTATAATATATTGCAATTCTTGCAATGTATTTCCAACTATATTTTGCATTTCAGTAGCAAATTCATTTGAATCTAATAAGAAAAATTTAATCTATTTGTACATATATAAATTTTAGTTTATATTGCATAAACTCTGCCTAGCTAGTGCATTGGTATGTTAAGGCTGCCATAACACACAGCTTGGATTTCCTAAACAACAGAAATTTACTGTCCCACAGTTCTGAAGGGTGGAAGTTCCAAGTCAAGGTATCACAGAGTTGATTTTTTCTTAGGACTCTGATACAAAGAACTGTTCCACGACTTTCTCTCTGCTTTGTAGATAGTGTTCTTCTCTCTGTCTCTTCATATCATATTCTTTTTATATAGGTTTCTGTGTCACCAGTCATTTAGATTAGGCCTTACCCTAATGACCCCCTTTTAACTTGATTATCTCTATAAAGACTTTATCTATAAATATGATTACATTTGAGGTGCTGAGGGTTAAACATCCAATGTAGGAATTTTAAGAAGGCACATTTTAACTCATAACAGCCATACTTGAAAATAGAACAAATCTATGTAGGAGTATGCATAGGCATGTGAGTATAAGCATGTACCTGCATCTATATTCCAATATATATGCATATGCATGTATAAATGCATATATATGTAATTTATATTATTCATTATGCTGTTTCCCTTGGAAAATCTATAAGAAATAAATAAAAATTTTAGACTATTAATATTTTCTATTTCCCTACTGCTTAAAATTTAGAAAGCTACTATATTGTTGACACTTCATTACATCCTATTTGTATATTTTTAAAATATGGATCTTCATGTGCTCTAGCGTAGAAAATCAGAGGATCAGCTTTTCCAAATTAATCCACTGATCAACTGCTTTATGAAAAAACATCTGGCATAAACAACTAAGAAATAGTAAGGATTACTTACCTTCCCTTGGACAGATTATTGCCCAGTAAAAGTTTGTTCAATATAGGTAGAATCCACAGTGATTAACACTTTGGTCATTTCTACAGAACCTGATGGTAAACTGTACATTACAGAAAAGCTAGCAACAAAGACAAGGTTGAAAAATATCTTTGATCATAGTTTCTATACTTAAGAGTAAAAAGAACACTGAATTTTTTCAGCAATTGTAACTAATCATTGAAAACATTGAATAATATCTGTTCATAGTGACATATCTCACAAATCTTAATCATGTCTTTGCTTTATGAGAGCAATTTATTTCTTCTTATAGTTTTATTGGAGTAAAATTTATAGAATAGAAAATCCATTTATTTATAATCTATGTGTTATTTATATAGTTAGTTTGCCAACATTATAGAATTTATACTCTATTTTCTAAAGTAATTCCAGTGGTTATTAAGTTAGCATTAATTTTAATTACTAATATTTTCACACAATGTCTTTATTTTCCTCTTTAGTGGCTGGATATTATCAGCAAGTGGGTCTTTGTTTTATTTAATATAAGGGCACAAATTTTTGTATATTTCAAGAAGTGTACTCTTCTTGCTAAGTGGACAACAGACAGTAGGAATATAATAAGAACATTAGGAAGGCCAGTCAGGAAGCTGGCCAGTCAAGAAACTATCCATTAGTCCAACCAAAGAGGGGACAACAGTGATTTTGACAAGATTTAGACTAAATAGAAAAGAAAGTTGGTTTGGGGATATACTTTACTGGAAACTCAAAAATGGATGAAAGGATTGGAGGAAGGGGATAATTAGGTAAGGGACAAAAGGAAAATCAAAATTATCTCTTAGGTTTGCCTGGAACATCCAGATGGGTAGTGTTACTATATGAATAGTACAGAAAACCCCTTTGTGCATGTCAGATTTTTGAAGTATATAGTGTATTCCTTTGATGACATTTAAAAATAAGCACTTTTGATCAGGCTAGACTTCAGGGAGAAATACTTTTGGGTATCAACAACAGGTTGATACTATTTAAAGTCATGAACCTGGTGAGATTCCCTCGACAGAAGTATAGATAAAGAAGGATTCAAAACCGAGATATATTTTATGTAGGAAAACTAGGTATGTATTTAATGGGCTTTAAAAACACTGATATTTCTTAGTGAATTAAATATTGTTTTTCTACAAATATAACCTATATATCACTTTTCATGAATACATCTAGATTAAAGAGAGGGTCATTTTTACTTTGGACTTATTGTAGAATGATAACAATTTCTTCTAATATTTTCTAATTTAATTTTGTTCTCTCAAATGCACAACTATAATTTTGCATTTCTCCTTTCTATCTCATACACAAGATTTGAAATTGAGAAAATTGACAAGTTTATGTATTCTTCACTTTAGGCAGTGTGTAAACCAGTAAGTTATATGAAATAGAGTAAGAGTTTTAAAGGACTTTGTATTTTGCTTAAACACCAGTGACACTAAGAAAAAAAGATTTTTATTAAAGTCTATGTTTGGATATGTGAAAACATTAACGTGTCTAAAAGCCCATGTAGACAGAAAATAGAGTGTTTGTGTCATTTCAGAGATTGGGCTGCTGTTCAGCACTCTGCTGGATATGTTCTACTAATCCCCAAATTGAAGTTGACCTTGATCTGAATGATGCCAAAAAGTTCAGTTGAAAATTATGTGATTACTGTATTATAAATGCTATTTTGATTTTCTAATAATTAACATAAGCCTGAAAACTGAATTCAGAATAATAACTGGATAAAAACAACTTCACACTCAATCCCAGTCTATAAGAGTAAAAAAATAAGTGATAATGGACAGATGTCATTCTTGACCAGAACAAGTTACTTTACTGTGCTAGATTGGGAATTTGTAAGTCAAACACAAAAATTATGGTGAATTGATGCTTGGTACAATTATATAATCATTCACACATTCTCTCTTTCTTTAGAGTTTATTTATTTAAGGCCTATAACTCTAAGGTTTTTTATCTCTGCCAAAGATCCATTTGATCTGATGTATTAGACTTCATATTTCACAACTGTAGCAAAAAAATCTGTCAAGAAGATATCAAAAATTTGAAACAAAGATTTTTGTTATCAGAAAGATACCTACAAGAGGATTACAGTTTTTCTTTCTAGATTCAATCTAAATGCAATATGCATCATGTAGTCTCAGGCACACCATATTTACAGTAGAACAACTGCTGATATGGTGATGAGCTGTGATATATGGTGGGCTATTTGGGCAGCAAATGAAATACTTTATTTTTACTAGTCAAATAAATGAGAGTAGGATGTCTTATTTACTCTAGATGGATAATAGCACTGAAACTGAAAATGTTGGTAATGCTCTTAGCTTATGATAAGCTTACTTCCAAGCACTTCTTCTTAAATTGTGAGGATAAATTTTACTACTAATTCAGATAAAGCCAGTTTTTGAAATCTATCAAAGACATAAATAAATTTACAGATTGTAATAAGTCCACCATGTTTCCTAAAAAGCTTACCAATAATTCTATTTCCAAGACTCCATTTCAGATTTTGAAAAACATGCATGCATTATATTCTGACATATATTTTTAGATCTGTGCATATGTACATTTTCAGCTACCTATGTGTGAAGAAAATGAAGCATGACACAGACTTACAACAGGAAGCTGGGGTAAGGAGGTATGGGAGATTAGGGTAGACATAATCAGTTCCACTTAAATATTCTCAACATGAAATTACCATGTTTCTCTATTTAAAACATAAATTTATAGTGAATGTTCAAGGCATTTTGTACCCAAGCATTTAAAGTAGGGTGATGATATATTCCAGTGTACCTGGTATAATCTTGGTTTATGGCTATTGTCCAGACATAATTATTACTAGCACCTTCTTTTATTTTCAAAAGTGTTCTTACTTGGAGATTAAATTTTGTGGTCATCCTGTTTATGGAGAAGTCCATGGTATGGATGTTCTACAGAGAGAATTGTAAAAATCAAGGCTGATATTGATTGAGACCAGTTTCTAGTGTTATTTTTAGCATAAATAGTGAAGTTGAACTTTAAAGAGAAGTAGCATTAGCCTTAATTTTTTTCTCCATAAGTCAATATGTTTGTGGCAAATGAAACAGGTTAGAAAGGAACTGATCAGATATGGAGTTCAGCCTTCCTGGAGCCTAACGCTAAAAAGAGGAGGAGTGACAATGGGGGCAAGAGCAAAGTTAGGGCAGAAATTTCTGAAATGAAGGTGGGTGGTATATTAAAGAACAGGTAAGAAGATGATTTCTTTTTGCTTTGGTGTAATGTTTTTAATGAGGCTAAAAATGTTCTCAGAAATTGTAAGATAGATGCCAGGAAATAAAGCTAGAGTGAGATATGTGCAACATAAGCTGAAAGACCAGCAGAGATAGACTTTGGGAAACAGCATGTCTTTAGAGTGGCCCATTCATAGTCACCATCTGAAAATATTGGCTTACACAGTTCATATCTATGGCCAGTACCAGTCAGAATTGGAACTTTAAAAATGGTAGAGGCAGTGGTGGAAAGCATTCTGTAAGTCTATACTACTCAGGACAAGACAAATTATGCTTAACTTAAGAGAAAGCACATACTTTTTAACTACATTTACTTTTATATTTCTTAATTAAAGTTGTATTCTCAGTAATAATTGTTTTTAAAAATCTCTGGTTTTTTTCTGTTTTGTTTTCTTTAATTAAGAAAAGTGAATTGACCACATGTTCAAAATGGCTGTTTGTGTCCATGATAATGTCTTGACTGTGTTTGCCTGCTATGGAATGTTGAACAGTAGCTGACCCTCATCCTGAACAAACAAATATGCTTCTTGGCCAAATAAGAAGTGACGTGCACAATAAAAAGTAGAAGAGGCCACCCAACATTGAATTTCATTTAAACATCATTACATATGATTCTGACTCTCTTGAAACAAAAAAGCAAGCAAAAGGCCCTTTTCTCTTTAGGAGAAGACCTAAATGTGGTCATCAACACAAATAAAGACAATCACTAAATTGAATCAATTTGGAAAGTTAAGAAGTTCCCATTAGGCCCTGGCCGGATGGCTCAGCGGTGGAGCGTCGGCCTGGCGTGCGGGGGACCCGGGTTCGATTCCCGGCCAGGGCACATGGGAGAGGCGCCCATTTGCTTCTCCACCCCCCCTCCTTCCTCTCTGTCTCTCTCTTCCCCTCCCGCAGCCGGGGCTCCATTGGAGCGGGGATGGCCCGGGCGCTGGGGATGGCTCCTTGGCCTCTGCCCCAGACGCTGGAGTGGCTCTGGTCCCGGCAGAGCTGCGCCCTGGAGGGGCAGAGCGTCGCCCCCTGGTGGGCAGGGCATCGCCCCTGGTGGGCGTGCTGGGTGGGTCCCGGTCGGGTGCATGCGGGAGTCTGTCTGACTGTCTCTCCCCGTTTTCAGCTTCAGGGAAATGAAGTAAAAGTGTTTTTGAATATTTAAAAAAAAAAAAAAGAAGTTCCCATTAAGCAGATATAGATAGAAGGCACTGGTTATAACAGACTTGGTCATTTTAAGGTCTTGTCTTCTTTGATTTGTTTACATAAATCATCATGCTTACACTTCTTTTAAATTCCTTTGGAAGAGAGACAGACAGACAGAAAGAGACAGAGAAAGACAGGGACAGAAAGACAGGAAGGGAGAGAGATGAGAAGCATTAACTCATAGTTGCAGCACCTTAGTTGCTCATTGATTGCTTTCTCATATGTGCCTTGACTGAGGGGCACTGGCCAAGCCAGCGATCTCCTACTCAAGCCTTGACTACAAGCCAGCAACCTTTGGGCTCAAGCCAGCGACAATGGGGTCATGTCTATGATCTTATGCTCAAGCTGGTGGCCCAGAGTTTACGCTGGCAACCTCAGAGCTTTGAAGCTGGGTCCTTAGCATCCAGGCTGATGCTCTAGCCTCTGTGTCACTGCCTGGTCAGGCCATCATGCTTATAGTTTAAACATAGTCTTTATATAAATTAGGAATTTGTTTTGTGGGTTAGTTTTTTTATAGTTAATGTCAGTTAATACTAATAAAGTATAATAAAAACAACAGGTTTGGGAGGATTTATGGTTTTTTATAACCTATTGAAGTCTCCAAGAAGACCTGATTAAAAAGCACATGCATTTTATATAATAAAAAAACCTGTGAATTTTAATAAAATTATTTACTGAAAATGTTTGACAATGTAAGCTTTTTCAAGTAAACCTTTTAATGAGAAAATATTCCTATCTGGAAAAAAAATATGTCAAAAAAGATCCTTCCTGGAACACTGACTAATCTAAGTATAATATGTTAGACTATAAAATAAAATGAGATCAGGCTAATAAAGCTATACAGAGGGAAAAAAAACAATGAACAATATTTGGGTCATTCCAAAAAGTATACCTTTTTTTGTTTTTATTTTATAAAACAAGAGCATTACTCCTACTTATATGAATAGGACATTATTTTAATTATACTTAAATTAGAGATAAAAATGTATACATTAACCATTTATCATGCATTTTTCTCATTTTTAAAATGTATATTTTTAAATTAATTCAAATTAAAATAAATTATTTTAAATATTTTTCTTCATGAATGCTGTTATTTTAAATGTAGTTTTGGGGTTTTTTTTTAGATATCACATGTTACTCGTGCACCCAGAGGCTCTGTGGTTGGCATTGTCTTATTGATTATTTTATTGTTCTTTCTAGTAAAAGAACACTGCCTCTGGTTTTCCTCTCCATAAACTCAATAGACTCAACATTGAACTTGGTATATATACAGTATTTGGTGACATTATAAAATATATCTGGCTATTGGATTTTGATAATATTTAATCTCCAAGGAAAGCATGAGAACTAAAATGTCAATCTGCAAGACATTTTTGAAAGAATTGTTATTTATTTTAAGCTTCATCATGATACAAAAGGCAGTAATCCTTGGAGAATCTATTTTTCTTCCATGATAAAAGGAACAACAATGATGATAAACTTATTTCTTTAATTCAAGTTAAAGCTTTTTATAGAGAATTGCAATGTGAAGAAAACAAATGTTAACTACTTAATCTAGAGAAGACTAGTCAAAATTTCACAGAGCATTCTAATCTTTTAGACATGTAGATTGGAAAATTTTAGCACTGATAAATCCTAAACATTTTTTTTAGCTTTACTTTTAACACTTCTTCTCCACATCTAGCATGGTCATTTCTACATCAATATCTGATTCTTTGATTGGTCTGTCACTCACAGCACCACACAAAACTGGACAAATTCCTTCAAGAGTCTTTATGGTAGTTTTTAGTTTTTTATATAGTTTTTTATTCAGGTTAATCACAAGTTATTATGTGGGTTTTTTCTTTTTCTTTTTCTTTCTTTCCTTTTTTGCCTTCATTGTAATAGGATATTTAAGAATTTTCATATTGCTAAGTAAGCCTCTGTGTCCATGGAAGAGTTAGTTTCCATTAGTATGTAGGTTGAGAACTAACTTCTCTCTTCTTTCAAAGGATTTGATCTTTTATTAAATACAATGATAATATTTAACTAATTTGTTGACTATTTAATTTTGATCTTTTACTAACTTAGTCTACATCGATGTTTTGTTGAGGTTTAAGTTGTATGATTATAAATCCTATTTTGGTTTAACTAATTTTAAAAAGAATAAAAATGATGCCATATCCTGTTTGGTGTTTCATAAAGACATTTCAGGATTACATTCATTTAATATCATATCTTGGTTAGGTGCTTTCAAATAGCAGATATACACTATTATGTAAGCAAATATTGAGAGAATGGAAAAACACCAACATATTCAACCTCAGGGTCCATCAAGATTTTTTTAATTGTAAAATATTTGTAGACTCCTAGGTTAATATGCTAGTTTTATAGTCAGAAAGGTTGTATAGTAACATGGAAAATATTTATGATATAACAAAAATAGCTACTCCTTTTTGAGTACCTACTTTGCAACAGGAACTTGCTATAAATAATTTCTTAGTTTTATAATAATGTTCCAAGGTGTGTACTTCTGTCATTCTCATTTACAGATGAAGAAATAGAGGTTCATGAAGTTTAGGGAGCTTTTCCACTCTTATGTACCTAATACATGGTATTGAACATTGAAACAAAGGCTCTTTTATTTTTCAAGTTCATGAATTTTACTTCACTAACTAATATTAACACTATTGAAAAAATTAAAAGGCAAAATGTAAAACACTTCATGCAAATTGACACAGTTTAGAAAATACTGCAAAACTTGGAAAGACTTGATGTGATAGTAAGTTTAACAAGCATTTTCTTTCTTCTCTTAATTGTTTTTGCAACAGATTACAATGGAGAAAAAAATAATAAATAACTAGGACAAGTTCAGTATTGAGGAACTCATCCTTTTTAAATGAAAGAACTGGGATTAATCAGGTGAACTTTGTATCATTTAATTTTCCTTAGGAAAGCATATAATAAGCTGCTCAGGACTAAGCAAGCATGGTTGTAAAAGGAAGCAAACTTCTGGATGACAGCCTAAAAAAGAAAACTGATAGGAAATGAGATGAACCTCAAAAGACTGGTATTATTATGTTTTTAATAATGAAGGCATTAGCACTGCAATTGTTAGAATTTTATCTGTTCTATCATGAAATAGGGATCTAGATAGCATGAAGTAATTAAAGATTGACTTTGATTTAGATAATCCATTTTAATTGCATTTTTAATTGCAGTGAAAATTTTATGAAGTGCCATCTGAAAATGCTGATGTAGAAAGATTAACTAATCAAGATCATGCCGTTATATTTGAATTACTAGAAAGGTACCACAAGAAGACATAAAATACATCTCTCAACTAACACGTATGTCCCTATAATCTCATCTCACCTTCTGGGAACAATGTATAACAAATTAAAGCTCATTCACAAAATGTCATACAATCTGGCAGCAAGATTCTAATTGATGAAGAAACAGCTTTTTAACGACTCTTTAACAACCATAGAAAATTTCAATTACTGAGAATTGTGCCAAAAGCTATCTTAAGGGGACAAAAATCATTTCTACTAGTTTTCTTAAACAACTCAAAAGTTTGTCCCACTGGACACATTCAGACCTATTTATTCTCTGTTTAGTTTGGTTGAACAGATGGGCAGCTGACTTGTTCTTGTAAATCTTTAAAAGAAAAATTATGTTCAAAATGTTCAAGTAATGTTCAAAGAGAAACGACTTGAAGTTACCAGAATTGCTGGACCTGGATTGCCATTTCCTTATACACACAGTCTTACCCACATTTGCTATTCTCTTGAATGATCAATGTTAGTCTTGAAATGAGTTTAAAGGATTTGATTTAATGGTAGTCCTGCTGTCGTTTGGTCACCTCTGTTTGCTGATCTCCACTACAGCACTTATCCCACTGTATTTTAAAATATACATTTATTTTCACTGTCTCCCACTACTCAATGAAACAAAGTATGTGCTCAATACATATTTTGATATTGAGTAAATTATAATAATTTTCTTCTATTTTGATTATTGTTCTAGGTGCTATAATATATATTGCTGTTCTGAACTTAATAGTCTAGATCTTTCCCACAACAATGTACACACACACACACAAGTTGACTAAAGACAATATATATACATTGTCTTTGCTTTGTATACTCTAAATATATCAAAGTATATCTGGAACCAGTCTATAGTGCTGGCTTTATGTCTAATTTATGTAAGAGAAAAGTATTAATCATATTTTAGACCTCTACATTACAATTTAATTTCTCTAGAATTATAAGGTTTGGTAAAATAAGAATTTTCATCAAATGAAATTGGAAGGTTGCTAGAAAAAAAATAAAGGGCTTAGAAAGAAGACATAATACAACAGAAAATTAAAAAATATAATTCAGACAATGTTTGAGAAAGATTACTAGATTGTCTTAAACTCTATTATTTTCTGAGATTATGCAGGAATTAAAATTATATTCTGATTTTTTCTCATCTCATATTTCCTTCCAAAATTAAAATTAAAATTAGGAGAAAATGCAAATTCACCTGGAGGATTTGAATTGTGTGCTCATAATAATCAATACATATTTTAGAAATTATTTTTCTTATCATGAATAAAATTTAAGAAGTAAGACTGCCCAGACATTCATTTTTACTCAAGTATTTATTTAGCAAATATTACATCTTCAACTGAGGCTTGTATGCAGTGTTGAGTAATATATTGTATATAAAATCCAAAAGAGATCGTTAAAAATACATATCCCTCTGTTCCACTCTTAGGAAATCTGTAGTGAGACTTAGCAATCAGAAAAATAATGATGTAATATAATAAAACAATGATATAACAACAACATAGAAGAAGTGTCTGCCATTAGAATCGTGGACAACACTAATTTCAATTACTTCACCTATCCTCAAATTAAATAGAATTAAAATTTCCTCAAAATATACTGGTTAAGATTGCTTTTTTAGCTAACATTGTCAGAACAGCAACAATGCTTTTTCATCTGCTTCTCAAGCAAATAAAAGACTGGACATTCAGAGAGGTTCTACTGGGTGTTCCTTTAGAAGGGTAGCATGAGGGAAGGTGGAAGGTTATGAGCCTAAAGTAGCTTTTGTGTTGTTGTGTCCTGGAGGGCATTGGAAAATAATCTCTGGTATGATAATAAATCCTAAACTCTCAGGAGTACTTCTATTAACATAAGGATTCAGTGTGTGTTTAGGATTCAGAAATTCTACTTATGTTATTGTAGGAAACACACTGAAGTGAAGCTCAAAAAGGAGTACTAGCAAGACAAATCACATTTTCAGATTAAGTATATATAATTCATAAAAATTTCAATATAGCAAAGATAAGAGCTTTTGATGAAAGATAGTGATATTGGAGCAGGCATTAACATTCTCCTTCCCCAAAATGGAAACAAATGACAAAAAAGAAAAGTAGGTAAAAATCTTTATTAACATTGAAACTATGTGAGGCATTCACATACCACAGATTTTTAAACAATATCTTTTAGAATTTGTATAAAGTGAGATTGGTTTCTTTATTTATTTCAATAAATATTTGTTGAGTATTATTTATACAGTAGAATAAATTCACCCACATGTCAGAGATTTTTAAGGAATTCCTGCTATACTCTGTATGGATTAAGTCATATTACTCATTTCAATAAATATTTATTGAGCATTTATTAAGTGCAAGCAGAAATTTAGCACCCTCAGAAAGTGGTTATTGTCAGGAGAAATAAATGGACGTATCTTCGTAGACCTTGCTAATATCTTTTATTATGGAAGCATGAAGGTTGTGCTTGGGTTTGGGCCCAGAAAACAGAGGGATACTTCTACTCAGAACTTGTTTTCCAGCCACAGATGGCATTGCTCAGATTGCTTTGTTTGGCTGGATGTTTAAGAAAGCCAGACCAAAACAAAATTCTGCCACCACAGGGCCTTTTACTGCTCCCTGTAAAGAGGGATCATCATGACCTGTGGGACACTTCCCTGGGTTGGGATATTGGAGTAGCTTCAAAATTGCATAGCAGAACTGGGAAATCCTACCACTTGTCAGGCAGCAGCTCTACGAAAACACACATATGTGCACATATACACATACATGTGCACATACTCATGTACATGTGTAGGGCTATTTTTTTATTTTATGAAAACAGTGTCAAAGTATGCATGATTTTCAAAATCCTGGCTTTTCTCACTAAAATATTGTGCAAATCCTTCTAACTCAATTATATACATGGTTATGATTTACTCTTCTTTAAATGATAGCATATTTCAATATATTTATTTATAACAATTTATTATTATTGATGGGTTATTTTCTGTATTGTTTATTTGCTCACTCCACCATTACTATGAACATTGCAATAAACATCCTTGTACATGTATAATGAAATGTTTGTAATTATTTTATGGGAGAGATTTATAGGTGGAATTTCTAATATTGTACTGGTTTCCTAGCGCAGCTATAAAAAATCTCCAGAGATGAGAAACTTGTTCATTCTCAGTTCTGGAGGCTAGAACTTTGAAATCAAAGTGTCATTGTCTCCATGTTCTCTTTTTTTTTTTTTTTTGCATTTTTCTGAAGCTGGAAATGGGGAGGCAGTCAGACAGACTCCCGCATGCGCCCGACCGGGATCCACCCAGCATGCCCACCAGGGGGCGATGCTCTGCCCCTCTGGAGCATTGCTCTGTTGCATCCAGAGCCACTCTAGCGCCTGGGGCAGAGGCCACTGAGCCATCCTCAGCGCCTGGGCCATCTTTGCTCCAATGGAGCCTCGGCTGCGGGAGGGGAAGAGAGAGACTGAGAGGAAGGGGGGGAGGGAGAAGCAGATGGGCACCTCTCCTGTGTGCCCTGGCCAGGATCGAACCCGGGACTCCTGCAAGACAGGCCGATGCTCTACCACTGAGCCAACCAGCCAGGGCCCCTTTTCTGCCTCTTCTTACCTTTTGTTGGTGGCTGCCAAACTTTGGTATTCCTTAGCCTGTAGCTGCAGTTCTTCAATCTCTCTCTCCATCCTTTCATGGTATTCTCCTTTGTATATCTGTCTCTGTGTCTTCTCTATTCTCTTATAAAGGCACCAATTATATTTGAATAAAGGTCTATGATGTCATCTTAATTTGCATCTTAATTGCATCTACAAAGACCTTATTTTCAAAAAAGGGGCAATTCACAGGTACTAGTGGTTAGGACATCAATATATTCAATATATTTTTGGGAGACACAACTAAACTCACAGCAAATATATATGTTAATTAAAAATATTAATAAATCATGCTGGATTTTCTTTTTTTTAATTCAATTTATTGAGGTGATACTTGTTAACAAAATTTTACCTTTCAGGTGTCTGACTTTACAACACATCTCTGTGCACCATACTGTGTGCTCATCCTTCCCAGTCGAGTTTTTGTCCATCACCAATTATCTCCTCACACCTTCCTCTACCTCTCCCACTCCTGACAATCACATTGTTGTCCTTGTCTTTGAGGGCTTTTTTTCTGTTCTTCATTTGCTTAATCCCTCCACCTTCCTGATTCAGTTCCTAGCCCCCACAGCTGTCAGACTGCTTTCTATGAGTCTGTTTCTATTTTGCTTGTTAGTTCATTTTTTTTCATGAGATTCTACATATGAGTGGAAAGGATTCACATCCAAAATTAGTAAAGAACTTATAAAACTGAACACTGAAAAACTCCCAAATAATCCAATTAAAAAATAGGCTAGGCCCTGGCCAGTTGGCTCAGTGGTAGAACGTTGGCCTGGCGTACAGGAGTCCCGGGTTCGATTCCTGGCCAGGGTACACAAGAGAAGCGCCCGTCTGCTTCTCCACCCCTCCCCCTCTCCTTCCTCTTTATCTCTCTTTTCCCCTCCCGCAGCCAAGGCTCCATTGGAGCAAAGTTGGCCCAGGCACTGAGGATGGCTCTGTGGCCTCTGCCTCAGGTGCTAGAGTGGCTCTGGTTGCAACAGAGCGATGCCCCAGA
The DNA here is from genome assembly GCF_036850765.1 of Saccopteryx bilineata. Lineage (NCBI taxonomy): Eukaryota > Metazoa > Chordata > Mammalia > Chiroptera > Emballonuridae > Saccopteryx > Saccopteryx bilineata. The sequence goes on from NC_089494.1 coordinate 150,631,672, forward strand.
AGGGCAGAGCATCGCCCCCTGGTGGGCGTGCTGGGTGGATCCCGGTCGGGCGCATGCGGGAGTCTGTCTGACTGCCTCCCTGTTTCCAACTTCAGAAAAATACAAAAAAAATGTAAAAAAAAGTAGGCTAAAGACATGAATAGATACTTCTCCAAAGAGAACATATAGATGGCCAACAGATATATGAAAAGATGTTCAACATCACTAATCATCAGAGAAATGCAAATTAAAGTCACAATAAAATATCACCTCACACCTGTCAGAATGGCTATCACTAATAAATCAACAAATAAGTATTGGTGACTGTGTGGAGAAAAGGGAACCTTCATGCACTGTTGGTGTAAGTGCAGATTCGTACAGCCACTGTGGAAAGCAGTATGGAGTTATTTCAAAAAATTAAAAATGGATTTTCTTCTAAATGATTGCAGCCACTTACATTTACACTATTATATATGAATGTGAAATTTTTACCTATAGGCCATCCAATGTTATCTATTTTTTTCTGAATGCTTTGGTATGTGAGATTAGTTACATCAATTTTCATTTATCTTACACATTTTGAGCTTGAGCCTCTTCATATTTTTTATACATATAAATTTGCTCTCATAAACTTATGTTCATATATTTATTGGTTTGTCTTTTTAGGTCAATTTATAATAATATATGTCATAACTCTTCATGATTTGTGTTTGTAAATCTCTTTTCCAAAACTGCATCTCTACTGACTTTACTATGTTATCTTTTGCAATACAAATCAACGCTCTTAATTTATATAGTCAAATATAATCTCATTAACCAGTGCACCCCAATTAATTTAATAATAAAACAAAATTATGTCAAATAAGTAAGCATATGCTTCAGAAATAAGAGGTATCAATATGAAAAAAATATGAAAAAAATAAACTCAATGAAATATATTTCCTCACAATTCTAAAGGCTGGGAAGTCCAAGATTAAGGTGGCTGATGAATTGGGACCTGATGAAATCTCCTCCTGCCTTCTAGCTGTGTCTTCATATGACAGAGAAAGAGAGGTTTCTCTCTTTTCTTCTTAATCAGGTCACAGTCCTATTGGGTGAAGGCCCTAATTTTATGATTTCATTTAATAAAGCTGCTAGCTTCAGAAACAGTAACATTGGGGTGTAGAGTTTTGGTATGTAAATTTGAGAGGAACAATTTAATCCATAGCTTCATCTTTATGAAGTATACATACAAACAAAAGCAAACCAATATGGTATGTAGATGTTTATATATATTTAGAAAGACCACAAAGGAAACAAGAAGAAGAAGAAAAAAAAATGAAAAATTTCTTGATAACATGGGGGTGGGGGCCAGGGGCCAGAATGTATTTGGAATAATTTGCACAAAAAATTCTATTACAGCACAACTAATTGATAATCTTAGTTTTTCTGGATGGTGGAGTTATGAGTGATATTCTTTCTTATTTTCTCATTCTTCTATTTTTTCTAAAATGTATGACTGTGTTAAACAGATGTTTAACCAAAATGAGTTCACTTCTAAAAACCAAGCAGCAGCAGAGAAACCTTTTCGGTGCCATATTTTTCAAGGAATTTGCACTCAGGATGTGACAGCAGCAGGGTGGGGGGCACGCGGAAGACGGCGCTCAGCGCTGCAAGGGCGGGGACTCTGGGCTTCTTTGCCAAGGGTCTTTTAAAGCATTTAAATAAAAATAAATTTTGTTGTTAAATAGCTCAGTTATTAGACGGGAAATTGAAGGAGTTGTGGCTGCAGGTATTTCTTCATTTCGAGGCGTGACTGTTTCTTGAGTACTTGTCAGATTAAAAGAACTAGCTTCCTAGGCTGGGTTTTATTTACTGTCATTATTAATGATCCAAAGGATGAAGTAAACACAGAGCCAGTTAAGCCTGGAGGGATTGCTAGCACCTGGGAAAACAAAAGAACCCAGAAATTTTAGTAGTGCACTGCTGCTCTACTTCTGAGTAGCAGCTCAATTTAAAATCAGCCATTAAAATCCTAGTACTCTCAACTTTATCACCTTTACTCTTTTTTTTTCCTTTTTTTAGGGCATACAACACTTTCATCCAATGTCATTTTGCTTTTAATAAATTACAAACCAAAAAAGCTTTTTTATTTATTTATAACTTTATTCTAAGGAAAGGGCCCCAAAGTATCTTCCAAATATATATTGAGGATTATGTTGTATTATTTAGTAGAGACAACTTATCCACCTCAGTGAAATTCATTCTATGTAACTACACCCAAGGGCTGCCTCTAATTTAGAAGTTCCAGTAACCAGCAAGGAAACCTCAGGGATGTAAACTTAAGCTAGCATATTGAAGGACCTATGGGTTTTCAATAGACATGCTTTTATCCCCATGAACGATGAAGAAGGCCTTCTGCAGAACTTTCTAGCAATGAGGAATCATAGATGGCAATTCTGGGTGTATAGATGGTGACAATTGATATTGTGCATTGTGTTTATAGCTAGTGGTCATATGATTTATAGCCAAAGGACAGTATAACTTTTCAGGACATGGAAGGACATATTATAGAGGTTAAAGGAAAACAAAGTATCCACTACTGCAGACTAGATTCTAAACACAAGAAAACAGTACTTTGAAATGCATAAGTGAGCATGACTTTGAGAATATCTATATGGCAGCTGGAATAAAGAAAAAAACATTAAGACAAATGAAAAGGAGCCTTGTAGAAGCAGAGTGAATCCAGTTTTCAAGAGTACATGTACCTAAGGCATAACAGAGACACACATCCTTTGACACAAAAGCAGAAACTAAGAAAAACTGAATCAGAAAAGGTAATGCCCAGAATAAGCTGAAACTCAAACATGTGAAAATGTCAACTCGAAAAACTTATTTCAAAACATTTTGATTGAAGAATGAGTCATAACAGGTTTCTGAATGTATAACCATTCAATCTCCATTTTTACTCTCTTCTTCCTTTTCTTTCTCCTCCTTCTTTTTTGAGAGGAAGGTAATTTATTGAAACCACATGGTAACTCTGGCTGCTATGTCATTGACCCTCTTGTTTAAAGTTAATATTATGCTTGACCAGGTGATAGAGCAATGGGTAGAGCATTGGACTAGGATGCAGAAGACCAAGGTTCAAAACCCCAAAGTCGCGGGCTTGAGTATGGGCTCATCCAACTTGAGCACGGGGTCACTGGCTTGAGTGTGGGATCATAGACATGACCTCATGGTCACTGGCTTGAGCCCAAAGGCCACTGGCTTGAGCAAAGGCATCACTCTGCTCCGCTGTAGTCTCCTAGTCAAGGTACATATAAGAAAGCAATCAATGAACAACAACTAAGGAGCCTCAATGAAGAATTGATTCTTCTCATCTCTCTCCCTTCCTTCCTATCTCTCTCTCTCTGACTCTCTCTGTCTCTGTCTCTGTCACACACACACACACAAAATAAATAAATAAAGTCAATACTAAAAATGCTTCATATTTATTTCAATGCTCAGTAGTGACAAAATAACCCTGTTAGGTAAGATTAATTACTATTATACAATCTCATAAGAAGGTATGTATTTTAATGTGATGCTATGCTGTAAAAGGAATGTTTGTTTTTTTGCTCCTAAATTCATAGGTTGAAACTACACTTCCAACCATGTGACAATGTTATAGAGTGAGTCCTTTAAGATTAGGTGAGGTCATGAAGATGGAGCTAATGCCCTTAGAGGCTGGCTTCTTTTCTCTACTCTGTACTATATGTTGATGCAACAGTAAGTTGGAGGCCTCATCAAAACTCAGCTATGCTAGCAGTTTGATCATGGGCTTTCAGCTTCTGGAAAGGTGAGAAATAAATTTTTATCATTTCTAAGCTACTTTGTCTCTGCTGTTTTTGTTATAACAACCCAAGCTGTCTAAGATGTGCTCTACTATTGGAGCACATGTGATGTAGAAGGTAGGAGGGTTTGTTTTATTCCATCTATAACTTACTGGTTCTATCCATGCAAGTGTCCATGATGTGAATCATTGGGTTACCTCCAAGAGCCAGATATTTTACCATCAGAATTCTTACCTTGGAGGTTCCATCCAGCTTCAATCTACCTCTGCAGTTGACACAAAACACTGAAGTGCATTTATAAAAATGCTTATAAAATAGTGTGTAAATGTGGCCTTTTTGAATGTGGGGGAGTATATTGTATCTTTAAACCTTCACAATTGCTACTAGCATATTCTATTTTTATTTTTTAACAAAGAAAAAAACAGTTTATTTATCTTTTAGTTCTAAAATTGAAAATATCAAGTGTTACTGCTAAGGAGAAAAACAAACTAACAAACAAACAAACCCTAAAACCCCTCCCCCCTCTTTTAAAGTCACAGAACACAGAATGAACTGCATTCTATTTTGAGAATAGTATGTTTAAAAAGCATAAAAACAGGTTGTCCCATTTGATCATGCAAAAATTTCTGAAAAGTGAGTGAAAGTCAGATTAGAAGTAGAAGGTGGGGTCAAAGAAATAAGGGGTGGGCTATCATAGTTTGTGCACACAACTTTGCTTTCATATTGAGAATGATGGAAAGTCACTGAAGAGATTTAAACACAAAAGTGAAGTGATGTGACATTAGGTCACGTTGGCTGCTCTGCTGAAACTAAACTACAGAGCACAAGACTGGAGGCAGAGAAACTAGTTAGGAGACTATTGCAACAATCCAGGCAAGAAATGGCAGATGTTGAACTTGGCTATTGGTGATAGAGGTGTTGAAGAAGGATTGAATTAAGGATGTATTTTGAAGGCAGAGTTACCATAATTTATTGATAGACTAAATCTGGATGAGAGAAAGAGAATCATTAACAAAGATTCAAAAGTGCTTGACTAGAGAACTAAAAGAATAGAGTTACCATATACTGGGACAAGTAGGATTAAGTATGCAGTGCTTGTTAGACATCTAAGACATGATATCATTAGACAACTGGATTTTAATTCTGAAGTTTAGGGTAGAAGTTTATGCTGAAAGTCTTATTTCAAGGTTCACCATCACATAGAAGGGTTTAGAGGAGATATGCAGAAACAAACTACAGATAAAAAGGAGAAGGTGCCTAAGGACTGAATGCTGAGAAACCTTGAAGTATAAAGCTTAGCAAGATGAGGAGAAACCATCAAAAGAGACTGGCAAGGAGTAGTTAGAGGGTTTGAAAGATATTGAGAGACAATTTAAAGGAATTATTCCAAATTTGTACATTTAAAAATAAAAATAAGCTCCAAGAATTGTCTACAGGAATACAGTTCATAAAAAAAGATTATTTTCAGGAATGCTTTATAGCACAGCCTTAATGAAAAAAACTAACCTCAATGTCCAGCTGTTCTCACTACAACAGTGCCACCCAGCAATGTAATGGGAGTGCAGGAGAACCTGGAGATCGAAACAAGTGCTGAAGGGTAGTCCAATGTCCAATTAGTGATTCTGACTTGTTCCATAGGAAATGGGGAGGGACAGATTCCAGTGAAAACAAGGATTGGGGTGTACAAGTGTTTCTTATATAAACTACTTTGAGTCATATATCTCTGGATCATATTATTGTTATGAATATTTCACGCTAGCACATTAAAAATATACAGACATTCACAAAAAATTACATTTACAGAAGGCCCTAGAATTCTTAAATTCTAGGTTGATGACACCTGGATTATAAAGTGCTCATAAATTCTGCCTTTTTCAAGAGAAGAGATTCATCAGGGAATTATTACGGCTTCTTGCTTTAGGTTCAGAGCAACTCTGACCCAGCTACTTGGTTGCAGCATGAGATTCTCACTGGTAGAGCTTAGTAGCCATCTGCTAATAAAGAGATAATACTCATCCTGGGTGCCTGTGCCAATGAAACATAAAACTAAAAACAATTAAATTAAATTTTAGTTGTGAATTGTTAAAGTAGCTTGAGGCAGTGTCACTTACATGGCCTCAAACAATGTCTCCAGTGTTGCAGAAACAACTATTTTCTCTCTGCACTAGAAGAAGGGTTGGGTTTATTTTTTCCCCTTCTCTTCCCTGAGCAAATCCCCATAACAAATAAAGTTACACTTCAAGACCGGATTACTCAGACTATTGGCTTTGCATGCCAATGTTTACTTTAAGTAAAAATGATACTTCTGAGAATTCAAATAATATGTTTAAGTATTTCCAGACTACAGTTCTGCTTGCATTTGTCTTGGCACTAGCTCACCATGGATGTGTCAGCTTTAAGAAAGATGACTCTTCAGTCATACTTAAATGTCTTCATCCAATATCTCACATATGCTGAACTTGTTTCTATAAACTCCTTGGCTATCATCATTTGATGAAATGTTTACCATCCTATTGGCTACACAGCTTCCTGATAGGAAATTCTCATCTCTCCTAGAAATGGTCTCATTCTGTTTAAAAAAATTAAAAAGAGAAAGAGGATAATAAAAAATCTACTAGAATAAATTAGGTGCTATAAAATTTATAATAATGAAAATAATCATCAGTCAACTCTCCCAAAACACTTCAGTCTATTCTTTTCTTCATTTTAAATACATTTATTTTACAAATATCATTAATAGACCAGTCTTGAAGATGACACTAAGTTTATTTTAAAAAACTCAGCACATTTTTCTCTTTTTACTTTTTCTCTCTAACTCTATGTTCTCTAAAGCATATTATTAGATGATGAGAACATTTCACATTTCCTATGAATATCTATTGTCTGTACTTTTATGAAAATATAACTTTTTTTCAGAGGAGAGACTAGTCAAAGATAACGTCTTTGAGTTACATGAAGCTTAAAGATTTTTTTATTATAAAGGAACTATTTTTAGTCAGTGTGGTCAGAATAGTGTAGGAGATATTTTAGGTTAATCAAAGGTGAACTTTTAATTTCATTTATTTGCTTCATTATTTGGGAATGAATCATGTTACGATTCTGTGTGACAGCACCTATGTATTCAGTGCTGCATGGTACTCTTCTTATACCTGGCAAGATTGCCAACTATAAAACCTGAATGATTAAAATGGCCTTAGATATCATACAATAGATATAAAAAGTTGGAGGGAAATCTGATTTCAGACATAATTATTTTCAGCCTTTCTAAGAATATAATATTTTTTTCCATGAAAACTTTTAAAGTATTTAATATAATGCTCTAAAATATTTCCCTAGGGTTTGATAAATTCCTTTTATGTTTAACTAAAATTCTATCTGGGTAAACCTATTTTCCCTTCAGTTAATATTGGGGACAAGTAAATATTGTCCCTTTGAGATAGATGTTTACAAATTTTAAAGATCCATTGTTTTGTTTATATGTGCATAAAGAATGTCAAGCATTCTAACTTCCCAGCAAAAGTAATATTATAGAGACAGAAAGCAGATCAATAGCTGTTTAGGGCTCAGGGTAAGAGCAGAGAATGACTCTGAAACATCACATGAAACCAAAAAATGTTTAGAAATGTTCCAAAATTAGATTGTGCTGATGGTTGCAAAACTGAATAAATTTACTAAAAATCAACAAACTGTTTACTTACAGTGGTGAATTTAATGGTATATGTTTCTTAACCAAGCTGCATATAAATATTATACTAATATATTTATGACTTGAAATATATATAACATATATATATATTTAAGCATGAATTATATGAACTTTTGAGGTGTCATGTATTTACCACATAATTGCAAAATCTTAAATTAACTATAAATCCTCAAAAATGATATGGCTTTTTTTCTAGGAGATTTCAGCTATATTTATGTAATCCTACACATTTTTAAAGGCTATACTGTATTATGAGTGTTTATAAGCTATGGATTCAAAGATAAAGCATTTCTTAAGATAAGAAAACTGTTCACAGTGGATTGATTCATTGGGACTTAAAACCACTTGAAGCTTCCTTGTCCATGGCCAAAGAACCATTCAGCTTTTCTTTTTTGAGTTTAAAATGAGAACTTATTCTTATGCTGTTTGTTCACCAAGTATTTATGGCTCTCTGCCCTCCAGGCACAGACAAGGTTGGGTCATCCTAAATTCTATGTGGTTGGATAGTATTATGTGACTAGGTCTGGCCAGTGAATTGAAAGCATAAGTCATATCTGTCACTTCTCTTTTGGAGAATTGAATTAATGCTATGAAACACACTAGAGATCTCTTTCTCTTTTCCATGGAGACTAGTAATTTATGAGATTGTGAGTCCTCTAGCAGTTGTACCTCAGAGTAAGGAGACATGGAGGAAAATCTCCAGCAAAATTGTAATGAATAATATACATTTTCTCACTCTGATATCTGATATATTATGGGATCTATAAAATATGTATATTTACATATATTTAATATATTTTATACACACACATACAGAGAGAAAAAGAAAGAGAGAGAGGACCCCAAACTTGCAGCAATGTTTGCTTCTATGGTGTAGCCTAGCATATCATAAAGGGGCAAGCATAAAGAAACAGAGATCAGTTTAGAGATTATTGAAATAATCCATGTAAGAAATGTAGTATCAAATCAGGGTGCTAGCAGCAGAGATGGTGAGAACTGCTCAGATGTGGGATAGAATTTGAAGGTAGAGCTGACAAGATTGGCTGCTGAGTTGGATACACTATATGAGAGAACAGTAAAGGGTAAAGACAAAGTTTTTGTCATAGCAATTGGAATGTTGGAATTGCCAGATACTACAATAGGAAGATTGGTAAAGGAACAGATTTAGAGTGAAATATCAAGAGATAAGTTTTGCACAATATTAAATTTGTCATGAGTATGAAGTTAAGAGGCAAAACCAGGGTTGGATACATAAATTTGTGAGTTGCCAGATTAGAGATGGAATTTTAAGCCATAGAATTTGATGAGATCACCTAGGAATGAATGTTCTCAAAAACAGAAATTCCAGAACTCAGACTTTGTCACACCAATGTTTATAGTAGCAGTTCATAAACCCTTTTTGTTTTAGGATCCTCTAAACACAGGTATTATTAAAATTTTACTTATGTGGCTTATAGCTATTGATATTTTACATACTAGAACATGAAATTGAAACTTATAACATATATGTATTAATTCATTTACAAATAGCAATAATAATTCAATTCTATGCTAACATAAATAACATATTCATTATACAAATTAACTATATTTATACCCCCCCAAAATTCAGTGAGAAGTGTCTCATTTCTTTACATTTTACAACCCTCTTTACTGGCCAGCTTATTGAGAATAACTGAAGTATGATATTTACTTCTATATTTAATCTGTTGGAATTTTTTTTTTTTTTACAGAGACAGAGTCAGAGAGAGGGATAGATAGGGACAGACAGACAGGAATGGAGAGAGAGGAGAAGCATCAATCATTAGTTTTTTTGTTGCAATACTTTAGTTGTTCATTGATTGTTTTCTCATATGTGCCTTGACAGTGGGGCTACAGCAGACCAAGTAACCCCTTGCTTGCTCAAGCCAGCAACCATGGGTCCAAGCTGGTAGGCTTTGCTCAAACCAGATGAGCCTGCTCTCAAGCTGGCGACCTCGGGGTCTTGAATCTGGGTCCTTCACATCCCAGTCTGATGCTCTATCCACTGTGACACCGCCTGGTCAGGCAGGATATGTTGTTTTGATTAAAATACCTATATTAAGACAATCCAACCTCACAAAACTATGTGATTTAAAAAAGGAGAATAGCCCTGGCTAGCTAGCTCAGTGGTAGAATATTGGCCCAGTGTGTGGAAGTCCTGGATTTGATTCCTGGCCAGCAAACACAGGAGAAGCTCCCATCTGCTTCTCCATCCTTCTCCCTCTCTTTTCTCTCTCTCTCTTCCCCTTCTGCAACCAAGGCTCCATTGGAGCAAAGTGGGCCCGAGCACTGAGGAAGGCTCCATGGCCTCTGCCTCAGGTGCTAGAATGGCTCTGGTTGCAACGGAGCAACACCCCAGATGGGCAGAGCATCGCCCCCTAGTGGGCATACTGGGTGGATCCCAGTTGTGTGCATGTGGGAGTCTGTCTCTCTGCCTCCCTGCTTCTCACTTCAGATAAATACAAAACAAAAAAAATGGGAGAAATATCTTAAAACAATTTTTCAGATAATTGCAAATATTCTTTAAACCAACATCCAACCTAGATAGGTGGTTATTTCTTAAAATTTGATAACAGTGTAGAGTATGCAATCATATTTGTCATATTAAATCTTTTGGTCAGTCTTACAGCTTGAATAGCTCTTCACTTACAAGTGATTTTTATAACATCAAGCCTTGGGTCATTTGGGAATTAGCGTTTCACCGAGTTATGCAGATCTTCCAAATACTTTCTTACACATATAAAAAAGATCATATTAACTATTATTATCACTAAATTTATGAGAAAATTCTTTATTGGATTTTTATCAAGATCATGGTAGCAGATACATGTTTTCCAAAATTCTAAGTTTTACTTCGAAGAGCAAAAATTTTTATCACTCATACCAAGTACTGCTAGTTTTCTTGAAGTAATAAATTTTTTAAATTAATTTTTTCTAAAAAATGCCTACCTATGTCATATTGTGTTTTCCATAAAAAATGCAGCTAGTTTAGCTCACAACTCAATCACACAAGATTGTTTTTCCTTAACCTTACCATCCTGTTTCAAATGCAACGGAAGTGCTTTATGTATTCTTAGCATTTTGTTGCACAATATTAAAAAGATGTACTCAAAGTAGATATTTAATAAAATTAACTTTTACTGCCTCTTCAGGACAATAATCAGTGAATTTAATGTCTCCTCATACAGTTTAATACAGACTAAGGTACCAGCAAGTTATCCATCATTGCTTTTCATCATTAGTGCATATGCCAAAAGAGTAAAATGGCAAGTAATATGTTGCTATTATGAAAATACTTTTTGGAGTTGAGGGCTCTTGAAAGTGTCTCAGGGACTCCCAGATGTCAGAGAATCATTTTAGAACCACTAGTTTAGAGATTAGTAAAACATTCTTTCAGATATCATGAGTTTGAATAGCATATCTGAAAAACTTATAATCATATAGATCTATAGTGGAATTCTTTCTTTTTAATGTAAATATGATTACATTCTTATGGTCTTTTTAAAAAGTGTGAAGATTCTGAATGTAGTAAATACTTTCATAGAATAGGAAAACTACCATATTCATGTAAACAAATTATTCACATAATGAAGTCTATGAGTTAAACATTTCATGTAGGTCTCATTTTGTCCTAAATAACTTCATTGAAGAACACAAAGCAAAATAATTTTAAAAATGACTTGACACTGAGATAAAGCAATAAGTCATTAATTTGTTATTTTGTGAAGGCTTTGGGGAGGGTCATAACAAGGTTACCATGACTTTGGCAATGACCACAGCTATATTGCACTCAGGAACCTTAAGGAAAGAAAGGCATACAAAGGAAGAGGGAGATAAGAAAATTGGATAGGTAATTATGCAAAGGTCTTAAGTAAGGGTCATGCGATTTCCAGAAGATCAAAAGGCAAAGTATGTAATCAAATGACTAAAATAATAGTTAACCCTAAATGTATTGTTACTTTTCAAACTGACAGAAAAGAAAATTTAAAAGGCTGATAATGGTTGTAAGGAGATAATTGGAAGGATAGCCTGAGACCATATTAAAGGTAGCTAGATAGCAATGCTAATTAAAAATGGATACAATCTAAGAATGCCAATGCCATAAAATAAACCACACTAATGCAAAAAAAATTAAGAAAATATGAAATTAATCATGGTCAATGTAATTTGAGTTTCTTGCATTATAAGTCAATATAAATAATAGGGTAGAGAGTTCTTAAATTGAAAACCTTTATTTTTTATGTAAAATTTTTTAACCTTTTAACATGATTATTCTTTTCGTATTAATCGACTTTTATGATTGTTTAATGTTTGCCCAACTCTCGGCTGGTACTACACAAAACAAAATATTATTTCAATATGTAATACTAGCATAAACTTGGACCTGAATAGTGTATTTTTCTGTTTGAAGTTCTAAAATGATCAACGGAAAGAACTGTCCTTGTGTTTATTAAATCAGAGTGCTACTATTTGCAAAACCAATAATGTAAAAGCTAACATGCTCGGGGCACTTTAGTAATTAAATAGCAGGTAGAAAAGGAATGGCATACACAAGCAATCTGCTCATGGTGGATCCAAGAATTTCTTTAGCACTTTTTAATCTGCAAGAAGTGATAGTTTTAAGCAAATTGGAACAACAATTTGATAGTTTAGGTCTGGGTTTGCCTTAAAATAGAGGAATTAACTAGTCCTTTTCAACAATTACAAAATGTTTCATATAAATGGATTTGGAATGTTTTATATATCTAGACAATCAATTCTGTAAGATTACTAGAAATCTTAAACAATTCTGGGTGTATTTATGGTAACAAATATATTTGCTTTGTTTTGAGTTTTTTACATTTATGTAGTCTTCTGTATTGAAAATTTCTCATCCAATTCCATTTATGAATCAGCTGATTTATTTTTTATTATTCTATTATTGTATTATTATTAACCAAGAATTTAACTCCATCTCATGATAATTTATACATTGATTTTATGCCATGATGAAAAATAATTTATAAATATATTCTCTTTTTTAACTCAATATTATTTTGTATTTGTTTTAGGTAAATTATATGATTATCTATTTTTTAAATGTCATTATCCTAAATTGCAATAAATTTAGAGAAAGGATAATTTGAAAAGTGTTACTTGAAGAATATTATTTTCTTGTTTTTTGATGATGTCTTTGATTTCCAAAATTTCTGTTAAATTTTGCATGTATTCACAAATACCTTTAATTTTAGGAACTAATTATATTATGATAAATCTATTGTGGTTTTTTATGTTGACTGTGTGTACACAAGAAATTGTTCTCAAAATATAAAATATACCGAAAATATTTCTTGATAATACTGAAATATTTTGTCAGGTGTTTGTTTCTATAGCATACTTTATTCTAAGAACATTTTAATGAGATTTGTCAGAGTCAGGTTAAAAAATGTAGGTTAAAAGAGATTATTACTCTTAATATATTTCAAAGCTCCAAGAGTAAATAGGAATGTATAAAGTTATGGTGAAAAAAATGATTTATTGGCATTTGAACTTTTTGTTTTTTTGTTTCTTACTTTTGAGTTATGATCCAAATTGAACTATTGAGAAATCCAGAGATAAAAATTAAATGAATAATACCAGCTTTCTAAATAGCTGCTTCTCCTTGTTTCTTCCCATTCATCCCCTCAAGACTAAAGACAATTATATTAAAGTAATACTATATAGATATATAACAATATTGCATTATCTATTTTAGGGGATGAGGAAGACTAGAAAGTATTGACTTGTATTCTGTGAAGAGAAAATGTTCCTTGGTTTTAGATAGTATGAAGAGGAGCAAGCGAGATTTTTATTAATGTAAAGATGCTGCAACTCTTTGAGCTATGTAGGATTAAAAGGAAAAATTTTTAAAAGGAAAAAAGGAAAAGAAATAAATGTGTTTCAAACTAAGGATATGCTGTGTGGCTAACTTTTTCTTCACACTGTAACATTTACAAATTATTCTTTGTTGCCCTTTTGGATTAAGTAAAGCTGGTTCCCCTAGAAACTGTCTCTGATTTCACAGTCTATATAGCACACAAATAACTCAACTCTCAGGAAACAAGGGTGATAGCTCATGAGAGCTCAAGGACAAGTCGGAGGCTGTACAAGCACACCTGGACTTGAAAAAATTCCTGACCTCTAATGTTGAATAAATGGTGCTTGAAAGACTTTCAATCAGAAGAATAACATGAGCTCTTATCCAACTACTTTCTTTTGTCAATTGAGTTATCATAGGCCGGGATGAGAACATGTAATTTATAGACCCTTTTAAAGGCTAAAATGCCTCCACCAATGCACATGCCACCTTACTGACAGAGGCATTGCTATCCAATGCTGAGTGAGTTCTGACTCCCTCAGGCCCAAATCCTGGATCTTCCATTCCGTGTTGCAGTGGTTCTCAAACTTTTTGAAGTCAGGGCACATCTAAAATCCTACGAATAACTGTAAATGCACTACATACAAATTTCTGAGAAATATGTTATAATAATTAAGTCAAATATTAAAGAAAAAAATATAAAGTCCAAGTGTGCTTTTATGGTCATTAAACAAAATATATACGACAAAATTAAATTTATTCTGACATTAAAGAACATTTTTATGTTACACTTTTTGAGTTATGCTTTTTAGAATTTGTAAAAAAGAAGGATTAAAAAACAAAAACAATGACAAAATGTTATCTTTTTATATACATAGATACATTCTTAGTAAGATTTAGTAAATTTGGCAGGCCCTGGCACAAATGTGTTAAGTCTTTTCATTCTTGTGGTTATGAGAAACATAAGCCTAATGTGTCCTAGAGATTTCTTCAATGTTTGGGCATATATTTGAAAGACAAACTCTCATTTTCTCATCAATACATTGAAGAATTCCTCTTTTTTTACTCTTAATTGTGTTGAGGGTAGAAAATCCTAATTCATATAAATAGGATGTTGAAAATTTTAGTAAAATATTCAAAGCTTTTTATATAGTGCCACATGTTCTTCTTTTATAGAAATTCAAAAGGTTTCAAGAGACAATTCCTTATGTTTAGTCATCAATGCAAAACCCCCATCATACCTATCATCTTAACTTTACACCAAACAAAGGACAGAAGAAACTTGCCTCCAGTCTTTCCCAGGAACATGGGGGGTAGTGTAAACAATCCAGCACCACAGCTTAACAGCCTTTTGCAACCTAATCAAACAAATGATGTGGGGGGTTGGGCAGGGTGTCAGCTTACAGCCAATTCCCCACACCTTGGTCCCTCAAAATTCTAAACTCCAGCCTGACCAGGCAGTGGTGTAGTGGATAGAGCAGGGGTCCCCAAACTACGGCCTGCGGGCTGCATGTGGCCCCCTGAGGCCATTTATACGGCCCCTGCCACACTTCCAGAAGGGGCACTTCTTTCATTGGTGGTCAGTGAGAGAAGCATATTAACTATCTCATTAGCCAAAAGCAGGCACATAGTTCCCATTGAAATACTGGTCAGTTTGTTGATTTAAATTTACTTGTTCTTTATTTTAATATTGTATTTGTTCCTGTTTTGTTTTTTTACTTTAAAATAAGATATGTGCAGTGTGCATAGGGATTTGTTCATAGTTTTTTTTTTTATAGTCCGGCCAATGGAGGGACAGTAAACTGGCCCCCTGTGTAAAAAGTTTGGGGACCCCTGGGATAGAGTGTCGGACTGGGATGCGGAGGACTCAGGTTCGAGACACTGATGTTGCCGGCTTGAGTGTGGGCTCATCTGGTTTGAGCAAAAGCTCACCAGCTTGCACCCAATGTTGCTGGCTTGAGCAAGGGGTTACTTGGTCTGCTGTAGCCCCAGGGTCAGGGCACATATGAGAGGACAATCAATGAACAACTAAAATGCCGCAACAAAAAACTGATGATTGATGCTTCTCATCTATCTCCATTCCTGTCTCTCTGCCCCTATCTGTCCTTCTTTCTGACTCTCTCTCTGTCTCTGTAAAAATAAATAAATAAATAAATAAATAAATAAATCTGAACTCTAAAAACCCTGTTGGTGTTTTGGTCCCCAACAGGCACATATTTCTCTGGAATACCATTGGGCACACCTGGAAATCTTCTAGGGTGCACCAGTGTGCCCTGGCACACACTTTGAGAACCACTGCCATATTGTATTGTTACTAACACTTTCTAGGCTTTTGTTTTATTAGTTGTAGAATGGGGTGAGGGTAATAAGTTCTTGTAAATGTTTAAAGAGAAGTAAATTTGTTTCTATATGTCAAATGATTTAGGATACTGCCTGCCAAGTCATATTAAGCACTCAGCACATTTTACTAATTAATATTTTATCCCAAATCTATTTAATTCATAAAATAGTATATGCTCTTAGGCTAAAGTAGAAGAAAATTGCAGCGAGCTTTAATAATATTAAAGACTATACCTTTTGAAATATTTTTTTTCTATTTTTTCATGTGCATATTGTTCTTAAACATACGTGGATATAATTGAAAATATAATTTACTATCTTGATTTTTCTTATTTAATATAAATATAACAATTTTCCTATAAGTACTGTTTTTTTATAATATTTTATCATGTTAAAACCATTTACTGAATGGAAATTCTCATTAATGTTATATACTACTTTAAAACATTAACTTTTATGGATATTGGCATATATATGGGTGTGTACATTGGTCTTTTTGTTTGATTGCATTGATTCATTTCTTCAGTCTGGCAAGAAAATTTTACTATTTTAGTGACTATAACTTTGGTGCCTAAATTAACATTTTATATTCATAAACTTTATCATTCTAATATTTATCAATATGACTCAGTTATTCTGTTTTATATTTACTTCCAGAAGATTCATAAGCAAATTTATATAAGTTCCAGAAACAAAATATAAGCTTAAAAAAATAACATTATTAGAATTTTTTCTCCATATTTATTAATGTATTCATATATGAAGAAAAATGTACTGATTATATTGAACATTACCAACCAAAAACAACATATAATACATTTGTTCATTAAAATCTGTTTTTATTTCTCTTCATAAGAAATTTGGAAGTGGTTTCTATTTTTTCCTTCCTTCCTTCCCCCCTCCCTTCCTTCCTTCCTTCCTTCCTTCCTTCCTTCCTTCCTTCCTTCCTTCCTTCCTTCCTTCCTTCCTTCTTTCTTTTTTCTGTGACAGAGAGAGAGAGAGACAGAGAGAAGGACAGATAGGGACAAACAGGAAGGGAGAGAGAAGCATCAATTCTTCATTGCAATACCTCAGTTGTTTATTGACTGCTTTCTTATACATTCCTTGGCCAGGGGGCTATAGTGAAGGGAGTACGACTTGCTCAAACCAGCAACCTTGGGCTCAAGTCAGCAACCTTAGGCTCAAGCCAGCGACCATGGGGTCATGTCTATGATCCCACACTCAAGCCAGCAACCCCGTGCTCAAGCTGGTGAGTCCATGCTTAAGCCAGATGAGCCTCGTGCTCAAGCTGGCAACCTTGGGATTTCAAACTTGGGTTCTCCACATCCCAGTTCAACACTCTATCCACTACACCACTGCCTGGTCAGGCTAGTGGTTTCTCTTTCAAAAAATATATTTAGGTCTTATCTGATGGCTCAATGGCTAGAACGTCGGCCTGGTGTTTGGACATTTCTGTTTCAGTTCTCAGTCAGGACACACAGAAGAAGCCACCATCTAATTTTCTCCCCTTCCTCTCTCTCTTGCCTTCTCGCAGCCAGTGGTTTGATTGGTTTGAGTGTGGCCCCCAGCACTGAGGATAGCTTGGTTGGTTCAAGCATTTCAGTGTCAGGTACTAAAAATAGCTTGTTTGATTCAAGCATTGTCCCAAGACAGGGTTGCCAGGTGGATCCTAGCTGGGGCACATTCCTCTCACTTAAATGAGTTTTCTTATGGGTTTCTAATAGGTTATTTTTGGTGCACAGACTGATGTTTTTACATCTTCATCTTATTTGTAGTCATTAAACTCTCCAGTTAACTTTTCATGTTTATATTTTTACTTTTAATATTTTTCATTTCCTACTTAATACTTGAATTAGTCCTCAAGAAAGCATACTTTAGTCACTTTTTATTTTATTTTTATTTATTTATTTTTTAATTTTTCTGAAGCGAGAAGTGGAGAGGCAAAAAGACTCCCGCATGTGCCTGACCAGCATCCACCCAGAATGCCCACCAGGGGGCGATGTTCTGCCCATCTGGGCAATGCTGATTGCAAACGGAGCCATTCTAGTGCCTGAGGCCACGGAGCCATCTTCAGTGCTGGTGCCAACTTTGCTCCAGTGAAACCTTGGCTGCAGGAGGGGAAGAGATAGACAGAGAGAAAGGAGAGGGGAAGGGGTGGAGAAGCAGATGGGTGCTTCTCCTGTGTGCCTTGACCAGAAATTGAACCCAGAACTTCCACACACCGGCCTGACACTCTACTGCTGAATCAACCAGCCAGGCCCTAGTCTTTATTTTTTCAAATAATGTGTTTTAAGAATGTGGCAATTACTTTTCCAGCTGTCTTTGTGGATGTCTCTATTCAGCAGTCAAGAGTCTTCTTAACTTTCTGCGGCAGCACAGGGCTTGTTAACACTCACATATATGACTTGCTTTCCCTGCCTCTTGTGTGTGTCACGGTTGGACTGATCCTCCTCAGGGTGGATCCCATATATCAAATGAGTTCCAACTAAGAGTGTCTGATGTGATATTTAGGTTGGGGCCTGGAGCTAAAAGAGAATATTGGGGATATTTTCTTCCTTCTCTGCTTCCAATGAAATGTGACAGTACTGATGTTTCATCTGTGGCTTTAGCTTTTGCCTGGCAGGTGCACCACAGCTACGAGAGAAACCCTGGACCACAAAGGCTTTAACATGACATTCTTCTTCCGCTCTCTCAGCTTGGAGGTGATGATCACTGCCTGCTTTGATTAGCTCTGGGTTGCCTCACTATTCTTGTTTACTTTTAGCTTTCTCATTCCCCAGGTAAACTCTCTAATTTCATTGCGCAAGTGAAATCTATTTCTTGATTTTACCCTGACTGATCCATAATATTTCCCCCAAATCTGAAGTTTGTTTTTCTTCTTAAATTGATGTAGAAAATATTTCCAAACCAACTCCCACCTAAAAAACACGAGATTTATTATAATAACCTAAAAGGGCTTTTGTAACAACTGCACATGTACAACAGTGAGGACAGTCATGGGGACTTTGGTGGAAGGGGCAGCCAGTGTGACTTTGTCATGCAACATCAATATTTTTCTCTGAGTTCTGCCATATTGAGATGACATAGAAATACAGGGGGTCTGATCTCAGAAAATTTGATAGAAAAGTTTTACATTTTCTACAGAACTGAAAGGCCACCACTTAAAAATGATAGTGACTATGCATTCACTGGTGAATTCACTTTTGACATGTCATATTGATTGATTTCATAAAAGTCTATAAAATGAAGACATCATTCACTGGCTCATTTCCTTAATATTGTTTGGAATGGAAGACTTGGTCTGTTGACATTGTTATAAAACCTAACTTATTAAAATTATGTGTACAATTGATATGCCATTCCAGAGATTCAGAAGATTCTGGGTATCTGACTCTTTCTATTGACAACATGCCACCTCACACAAGACTATTTAAGCTCCATAACAGTACATGTCTGTGCCAGTGACAGCTCTGTCTCAGTCCCTGGAATGCTACCTCACACATAAGGGATATTTAGTAAGCATTTGCTGGATAAAAGTAAATGAATAAGTGAGTTAGGAGTATAAAGAATAGGCTATCTGGTTCACAACTTAGAAATTGTCTTTCCTCACCCTTTCATATTTAGAAGAAATGGTTAACTTAGCTTTACACTGTGACTCTCTGCACTCCATAGGCCCATAGTAATACTCATAGGTTGTGTATTTTCAACAGAAGAAGTTTTAGAGAAGGTCCCATTTTTTTACATTAAAAAAGAAAGAGCACAACCTGACCTGTGGTGGTGCAGAGGATAAAGCGTTGACCAGGAACACTGAGGTCACGGGTTCAAAACCCTACACTTGTCTCATATAGGTCAAGGCACATGTAGGAGTTGATGCTTCCTGCTTCTCCCTCTTTTATCTCTCTCTCTCTCTCTCTCTCTCTCCTCTATAAAATGAATAAATAAAATAAACTTAAAAAAAAGAAGACAATACAAACTTAACAACAACAAAAGCACTGAGTCTCCTCACAGTGCAGTGGTTACTTACTTAATGCCTGGCACAAAGTAAGCATTTGTTGAGCTGATGAAGGGTACAAATTACTTGAGCGAGAATGAAAGGAAGCCCACTGGGAGGGTTCTCCTTACTTTTTTTTCTTCTTCTGAATTTGATTCCTTTTCTTATTGCTTTCTTAAGACACTTCACAGTCAAAGAATTAACAAACTGAATGACTAATTTTCAAAAGAATATGATCTTTCATATTACTAAAGTAAAAAATTTTACAATACATGATAACTATTTTGTATTGATTTATGCCCATTAAAGCTTGGGTGCATCTAAAGCAACCCAGTTATTGACATTTTAGTTCTTTGTATTGTTTTTGATATTGAAGTCTTTGGGATTCTCAATGCAAAAATTCCAACTTTTGCTTTGGAAAACTGCACTGAAATTTTAGCAGAAGATAGTCTGGCACCACAATACACATTTCCTTAATTACCCTCTTTGTTGTCTCTGCATTGGCCCCTTTTTCAGTCATCTTTGTGCTGATTAGTTGAGACCTACTGTAGCCTTACCAAGGCCTTCCTAGGCAATAGAAAAGGATATTGAATCCAGTGCATTGCAATACTTACTCAACAGCTGAGGACATTGTGAATTTTCTCATCCATAAAACAGAGTTAATTAAACCTGCACATTTCCTAATCATGGGGTGCATTTTAAGTTAACAGAATCATTTTTTAAAAACACATTGGGCTTCATAAGGAAAGGACCTGCATAAATACAAGCTATTAGTATTATTAGTGTGTTGATTTATTACTGACACCACACCCGCTATAAACAACCTGCCTGCTTTTTTGGGGCAGTCCCAGCTTTCACACTGTACTCTGCATTGCTTAGCTGTGGTGCTGCTGAGTTGTGTAATGCATTCTGAGGATGCCGCAAACTGCTGCAGGCAATTTTATAGAAAAACAAGAATGAGTGATTTTTAGACTGGATGTGTTTCTGCTGTGCAATTCAGAATAAATTATGCCCATGTGCATTCTTTCTTCACTTCTGATCCAAACTGCTTTCACTTTATACACAAATGTAGTAGTTTTGAAAAGAAATTAGTCCCAGGGTTAAGATAATACTGTCTAATCCTTTTCTTCTTTAAGAAGCATTTGTTATTATTTATTTTAGGTGATAGGTTTAATAATACATATTTGAATGGAGTTGAAAGTGGGCTAACCTTTGTGAATTAGTTAAAGCGGGGTAATTAATAATAATGCTTTCATGAAAAAATATATTGTGCATTGAGGCTTTTCTGGCATCACCAAATTTGCTAACAAATTTCTTCTATAAATTAAATTTATTATCAAAATTACTTAGTGAACCAGCCTTTAAAATTCCCATTAAATTTTTTGAACAACTTTAATTAAAAGCTTCTGAATTCTTAGTGTGTTTCTCTTTCAATTTATGGAGAAAATACTTTAGACTAAACCCTTAGGATTACAAGCCTATACCAACCATTTATAATCATAGGTCTTGAGATATCTGTCACAGTTTTAAAGTCATCTCATCTTTAATACAATGTTTTAAGCTGACAAGAGAGAAAATGGTTCCAATCAGGAAAATAATATTTCATAGAAACTATGACTTATTCTCCCCAGTGGTGTTAATCAGATTTCATTTATTTTTATAGCATTCCAGGCATTAGCATTACCCTTGAGACACAGGCCCCTTTCTATTTGTCCTTGGATAAGTTATCTCCTGTATTAGGATAACTTTTTTCCTTAAGATAAATGTTTCCTGATAAAACAATATTATTAACCTGTAGCAATTGCAATGTGAAATAAATGCAGTTGTCAAGCCCACTTTGAAGTGGGGAAGAACTGTGGCAGATTTAAAAACTGAAGTATTGTCCCCTGCTTCTCCTGAGTTCATTTATCTTCTTAGCTATCGTATATGATTGAATGGTAGCAAAGGCACCTGCAAGTTACTGCCAATGACAAAAAATGCGTTAGCATCATGCATGTACTCTGATGCTTCAGGGTATCAATAATACTGCATTCTGTGTAATTCTGATCACTTAACTTTGTCAACTAGGAGAGTTTAATTCAGGAGGTCAGTGGTTTCCTTCTCAACAAAAGGAAGTGAAAGTGATTTTGTGTGGTTCTAAGCTCTTCATAAATTAAATAGTTCTCTATGACTTTCCTAAACAACCACCAAAGGTAATTTCTACATGTCCTTAAGCAAGGAGATACCACTTCCTGTCCTTTGTAGCAACTGTACTTGACCCATCTCAGCACCTGTCTCATCACAGCCTCACATCACATTGAAAGCTAATTATGTGCCATGGACTACAAGACTGTGATATTCTTCCAACAAACACATGACAGAGATACTGATTTCATCAGCATTTTATGAATGAAAAAAACATCAGGTGTGGAGAGATAAAGTGGCTTGCCCATGGTCGTATAGCTGGTAGGAAGGGTTCAAATTTTAAACTGTCTGACACCAGTAGCTTGTTACCACTAGTTTGTCTATGTGTCTGCCTTTAGAGTTTGTAAGCTCCTAAAACAGAGGAATTATACCTTATTTGCTTTTTGTTTTTGTTTTTCCATCCCTGGCTCTTTGCGCAGTTGACCAGTGCATACTAGGCATATAGTACAAGTTAGCTGAATGAAGAGAAAGATGGGATGTCAAAGGCATGGAATAATGCTCAAATTTCACTTCCAGTTACCATATGCTCTACTTCCAGAAACTGTATGGAAGGAAGCAGCTCTCACATCAAGTAAGTATAACTGCCTGGGTGTGGGGGAGCAGGAACGAGACTGATAGCATTAGGAAGTGAGTTTCTCTTCAGCATAGGGAGCACTTTCTGTTTAGAGCACACCAGAGGAATGGTAAATAGCTAGCATGTCCAGGGCTGTGCTTTACTTATGCAAGTATTCTGACTTTGCTTAATTAAAAAGGCAATGGCTTCAAAGGAGAAAATGGGTGGGGTGAAAAAGAACAAAAGAGAGAAAAGACCAAGTTTGTGCATGCATAAGCAAAATAACATTGTAATCTGTTAACAACATTGCACAATCTGAAAGCATGTCAGTAAACTAGATTTCTTTTTTATTAACTAAGTGTAAAATAGACTATGTAAAAGTAGAATAGCAGTGTTACTGGGACTATTACAATTAATATTACCTTTTGGCTATTTAGTATTAACAAATGAGATATAAATAACTCCATAGTTATTAGAAATACTCCTCTTTACTATTAAACAAAATTGCTCCTGAAATAGAGAGATTGCTAAGACAAACCACATAACCAGCTATACAAAAAATAAATTGATCTGAATTAGAATATAGATTGACAGATTGGCATCAAATATTTGTGAAAACTAACCCTGACCTCACTTATTGATGCTCATAAACTTGACACTTCAAAGATTCGATGCATCAAAATTTCACTATATGACCTATTTATAGAAAATTGTCCAAGGAGGAAGCTGAATCAGTGTCACAGGCCTCCCTTTCAGAACTTTCTTGTTAAATTTTTTTCTAAACCCTTTTCCTGATCTCTTTTTCCTCTGCAAGAGAGAAATCCTGGGTTAGAAACATTGTTTTAAAATTGAAAATAGTATTACACAAGTGGAAGACTATCTCCTCAGTTCTGAAATTCTATATATATTTCTAATATTGTGTTGTATTTTGTTTATTGTGTATTCATACCTGATATTACCAGATATGTATCACCATTTCATCTCCAGTAAATGTATTCACTTCTAAGTAAGAATAAAGGGCAGATAAACGGCTCCAATAAATATCTCTGAAAATATGCATTATTTGCATATTATTTTCCTTGAGGATCTCTAATATATTTTTTTGCATGACAAGAAGTGTAATTCACTACAAAATTAACAAAATGCTAAAGCTCCACTCAGCTATAGTTCTTCATACCTGTGAGTCAACATTGTAGATCATACTTTTGCCCTCTTTAATCCATATATTTTTTGTCTCTTTTTGTTTAATACCTATGCTTAATTTAACTCATTAACCTATTCCTGGATCAAGAGAAATTATTACCTGTCAAACAAGAAAAATCTCAACTAAATTTGTTGTTCAAACGCCCACTTCTATTTGGTTTTATGGCTTTGAATATGCATAAGATGGCCAGGGACCCATTTGCAATTATCTGAATATTTCTTAAAGCCTTAGATAACCATTACTAAAATAAGTGTCTGGCATATCTCAAGAACTTCAGAAATACTTGTATAAGCAGCATATGCTTGTAAATGCATATAGGAAACCTTGACTCTGAATATCAGCGTAGAAGTTAACTCATTTGAAAAAGTAATGGATTATGTTCCAAGTCAAAATTGAGTCTTCACATTGACCTACTGGGTAAGCACACAGGAACCATCAGTGAATTTGGTCTGTTACTTTGTCATCTGAATTACAGATGAGAATTATAGTTATGGCTGATACTCTGAGTAGGCAGTTCCTTACATACTTGGGGGAAAGGTGAACATTTCCATTGGAGCAGAAGTTATACAGTTAAAAATCACCACAGCTGTTGGTATTCAGTTTTTGACATAAGAAACTGGTAACAAAAATGACAACAAATAACTGAGGAAGTTTCAACAGAGCCTTGCATGGCTGCTAATGGGAGGAACAGATACATTACTGTTCTCTATTTTTTCTTCTTTTTGACATTTTTTTGCTTCTTTCACTAACAGGTAATCCCTGCCTGTACCTTAGTTCTGTCCATCTTACCATGACCCCTTATGAAATCCATAGGTGCACGTTATTAACTTCAGAATCCCGTCTTAAAATACTGTATTGTTTTGGCAGTTTCCCACACTGACATGTCTCTCCAAGTGGAAAACAATGGTGAGAATATACAGTTTCCTCCTGTTTTGTGGATTCCAACCTGAAGAATATGTGATGTTCAATTAAGAAAATAATTTACATAAAAAGTTTGCTAAATTTTCAAATACTCAGGCAGACCTCTTGAAATTTTGTTTAAACATATGCATAAAACATCTGTGGACTTGTTTTCTGTGTTCATCTCACATTTATAGTATTTTCTGTATAATTTTAACAATGTACTAAGTACAGGTAGAAAGGATTTTGGTATTTTTAAACTGTATACAAACATGAAGGAGTTTACAGTGTTTTTCAACTACTGGTCCATGGAAGATAATACACTCTATAATCTTTATGCAACATCAGGGTAATTAAGTCTTTCATGGATGGCATGAAATTTGTGGAGGACCAGTGGTTGGAATCACTAAACTTTATACAACATAATATTTAAATGTTTAATAATTTTGTGCACTGAACCAAATGATGAGATTTTATTCCAGTTCCTTAAATTATTTCTGGTCCACAGATAGTAGTGCCCAATGACCATTTAATAATTATCCCTAGAAGGTACTTCCTAAAATATTTGTGTAATGCCAAATTTTTAAATCATCTAATTAGCAAATGCACAAAATATAGGAATATATTTCTTATACAGTGTAATTTTGGTTCATGTGTATCTATTTTTAGATTTACTTGAGGCAGGAATAAGATGGCATGTCTGATATCCTCTGTTGAGTACCTATTTTATTCAGTCTCTGTTTTTTCCACATGTGTAACAGTAGTCATGTACATACAGTTTTAAGGTAGCTTCCATTTTTGGAATTGAATTGAAAATTATTGAAAAAGCTTGATCTCATATTGGCTCAATGGATAAAGTGTCAATCTGGGATACTGAAGACCCAGGTTGGAAGCCCCAAGGCCACTGGCTTGAGCATGGGCTCACCAACTTGAGCGTGGGGTTGCCAGCTTGAGCGTAAGATCACACACATGACCCCATGGTTGCTGGTTTAAACCCAAAGATCACCAGTTTAAAGCCAAGGTCATGGGTTTAGGCCCAAGGTCATTGGCTCACCTGGAGCTCCTGGTCAAAGTATGTATGAGAAGCAATCAATGAATGACTAAAGTATCACAACTATGAGTTGATACTTCTTATTTTTCTCTCTTCCTGTTTTTCTGTCTGTTTGTATATTTTGCTAAAAAATATTGCAAAATATTTTTCACAGCTTATTTTCAAAATATAAGAACTATACTAAGATATCAAGTTGGAACAAAGAGTTAAAATATTACTCCTAAATAATGTGATTTTATGTTATGTTGAAATGATAGTTCAAATATTTGTATATATAATATATATAAAATATATACTATTACTCAGTTCAAATATATACATAATAGATCAGATATACATATATTATATACATTATATATAAATTAATATCATAATAGTTCAAATATATCTGATAGTTCAAATATATGTGTGTGTGTATAGCCCATTTAAGGAGATATATTTTAGACCTAAGAATTAGGACTATAATAAAAATATACCAAATAATAAAAATAAATTGGTTAAAAATTATGGCTTTTGGTTCACAACAATATGTAGCTTGGAAATAAAAGTGGTTATAAGAAATTACAAATCTACTCATCTATTAGAGATTTAATTTTTCTTTGCTTTGGTTTAATGAATGACTTTGGCACAGACTCTTCTTCAGATGAATTTGTTTTGATTTGTTCTAAAAAATAACTTTGAATTCTACTCAAATACTTTATTAATATAAACTAAAGTCATGCACATTAGCATATAAGTGCTCATATAGATTTTGTCCTGTTGAAAGTAAGAAGCCAATACAATTACTGAAAATATGCTTTGTATACCTAGGAATGGTTTTCTTTTAAGTTAATTCTTAGAATTAGATGGCTCAGCAAAAATTACATGTTTTATTTCCAAATTAATATGAAGCTAAATGGTTGTATTGTATAAAATTTCATTTTTTTAAATGTATTGTACAAGTTGACTTTCTTCTGTATTCATCCTTACTATCCTTTATTAGGTCTTCAATTAATATTAGAAATTTGTTCATAAGTGCAGAATGTCACATATCTATTTATGTATTCATTCATTTTATTAATATATAATTTCTTTCACCTCTCCTTCACTATATCTTCTCATTCTAGGAGGTAAAATGCTGGTCTATTTTTGAACATCACAGAAGAATATATTTTGGAATAATTCTCTCTCTTATATATAAGGAAACTACAAAAATATAAGGAATTGTGCAAAAAGTGTCAAGATATCATAGCTAATTTATGTCCAAATAAAGAAGATCTTTTGAGGTATGTCAAGGAAGTCACAGTTTTGTTGTCCTGGTAGCACTGAAGAAGGCACAATTTTTCATCAGTAGCTTGTGAACAATTTGTTCTTTTTCATCTAACAATGAAAGAAAGAAGACATGAGGGAAAAGGAATAAAGCTAATGCTTCTCTTTGCAGATTGGGGAAGATTTATATACTGTTTTTCACCTTTTCTTTTTGAAATATTTTTATTATATAATTTTGTGAAAATATTGAAAAAAATCTTTTCTCCCAGAGGTAGTCAGTCAGAAGTAGGAACCCTATTGCTTTGGTGAATATTCTTCAGGACCTTTATTATGTCTTGTTGGCTGTATTAAGTTTCTCCCACTTCTGCTCTAGTTCAAAGATAAGGTCGCCTTCTGGCGGCTTACAGGTATTGCTCCCTTCACATGTCAGCTGTTTGTAAATTGGGCTTTTAGGTTTAATTGTACAAACATTATCATAATATGTTATTTTTCAAATTAGCCACAACCATGAGTCACAGTAAGCATTTGCATAATAAATGAGCTAAAATAATTAGGATCTCTCTCTTTCTCTCTCTCTCTCTCTCTCTCTCTCTCTTTGAATAATGGCAAGTAGATAGAATTTCATTATTCTGGGGTACTTTTTTCAGATTATATAAGTAAGAATCTAAAAGTATACTTGCAGAGTAGATTATCTAAATCAACCAACCTCTCTGATATAAAAAAATTATGCAGAAAGTCTTCAGAGATTAGCTTTGCTCACAACTAATATTGGTAGCTTCTTCAGTAAACATGAACTTTATGAGAATTCAAAATCTAAGTGCTTTTTCTTTAGGTAAAATCACCACACACACACACACACACACACACACACAACATATAGCTTTTTTTGTGGTATTTTTCTTTTTTAAGTTCTCATTATTACCTTGACTTCCTCTCATTAACCTCATAGGATAACAAAATGTACAGTTGTCAAAAACAAATGAAATAAGCTACTTTGACTCCATACAAAGAAAAACCCATTTGAATGTCTTGTTCTTGAGAATCCCTCCCAAATTCCCAATCTCTCACCTCTCACTTCTCAGCTTTGTCTACTGAGCATGAAGCATATGAGCTTACTATCAGTATTACTAACTACATCCTGAAGATATATTTTAGCATGATCACTATTAAATTTATGTGCTTTGTGAGCAAGGAAATAAGAATAAAAAAGATATTTCCATGATTAAGCTAAAATATGTAAATGACCTATTTCTGGTTTTCTTTGGGTGGTAGAGGCAAATATCTATTTTTAATGATTAAAGGTTCCTCTCAAGAATTAAAGCAAAATACTGGTACAGTGAAACCTCCAGGTACCATTTTCCAAGGGACCTTTGTCTGTAGTGAAATGTGAAGTGACTCAATTTGACAGGGTATATGACTTGGCAGATCACATGAAAGCAAAGCCAGCACAACAATTTCCCCAGAAAAGTGCTCTTTATTAATACCACCAGGCAGTAGACAAGCTGTCACCAATGGAGTCATTATAATGCCCCAGACAGAGTATCCTGATAACTCTGTTTTATTCCGTTGGAGTCGCTCTGTGCCACTTCATGATTGAGTGTCTCCCTCGAGTTTAGAAAAGAACTTAGTTCATATTACCACTGTAAACTCAATACCTGGACATATCACCTCACCCCAACAGTAGAAAATGCAAATGACAACACTGTGCACTTTTTAAAGAATGTTCCAGGAAAGACTGTCAAAGTAATTCGTGAACTAGGACTATCTTTTCTGAGGGTAAACAAAGGCACAGAGTAATTAGATAATGGGGTCTCTTAGTCAAATGGCAAAGAATAGGAAGAGGCAAGCAAGTAAAATAAAAGCATTTAAGTGTTGTGTGACAAACTGGCATTATCTTCACAAAAGCATTCTGAAAAAAAATGATAAAAAACCGGTGAAAACCTGACTTCTATAATAGAAGAGAAGGTTTTCTCTAAAATGACAGAATGACAGAGTGAACAAAACATGTTCAAATACCAAACATCAAAATTTTAAGGTAGTACATGACTCCAATCTTTTATTTGTATCCAGTTTATGTTCAAGTTGAGAATGTCATTTAATATATAACCTAATATTAATAATAGTGTACTGGACTGTTTATAGATTTTGTCAAACCAGAGCCCTTCTAATCAGGAATTTACAGTCAGTAAAATAATGGTTATAAAAACTATCTCATCCTCAAATGATTGTGTACAAATGTCCTGTAAGAACTTATTCTTCATTCAGAAAGCACAGAAATGATACCAGATGGAAGTAGACTAATGGGAATATTTAAAGATCAATAACAGTAACAAAAAATGTTTAGGAATAGTGTCCCCATGTTTCTGTTGTCTTAGTGTTTAGGAGTTTATTTATTTAAGTGAGTGTTTTAGAAGATTAAAAAAAACACTCAGATTAATAGATGCATTAGAAGAGGAAACCTCTATAAACTTTTTAGCCTGAAATAGTAAAGAAACTACTATGCTGGCTTCAAAACAAATGGTCAAGTATTCTACTTTCAAAGGCTAGAATAGAAGTCACTCCCTTGTATCATATCACTTGCTTCTTGTTGATTAGTGAAGGCTTTGTTCTTGCTTTTTTCTGTTAAATTATCATAAGTGTAATTTTTTTTCAACAGAACTTTTTGGTTTGTTTCTAAATTTTAATCCTGAAGAGTTTTCCCTTAGTTCTCTTTAATTCTTATACTCTTCAGTTTACATAGTTTTATCATAAAATATCTATTGGCTTCCTCAGGAAAGCTATAATCTAGGGAGTCACAATCATTCATCAAAAACTATTTCTCTTTCTATTCAAGTCTTTTACTAAAAGGAAATACATTTATGTATTTGACCTGCAGTCCTCTCACAATATCCTTTTGCTGTGGTAGCCCAGGAAATCATGTAATTTTCTGTTTAACAGAAGAATATGAAGCAAGCAATGGTGTTAAGTGAATGATAATCTAGTTACCCAAAGTTCTGGATGTCAGGTCAATATTCATATGAGGAATGTGAAAGGGATTCTTTAGCATTGATGGATTTACACATCCTGTCACTGTGAAAAGCAAAAAAGGAAATGAAAGTAAGAAAGAAACTTATATCCATTGACCTGAACAATTTAAGCTATGTCTTTAAACATTGGGGTTAGCAGAGAAGGCTTATCTGAATTCAGTCTTAACAAAATTACCAGAAGAAGATAAAAAAAATGTTTTATAAGTAATAATAGATAATTTTTTTTGAGAGAGAGAGAGACAGGAAAGGAAAAGGATGAGAAGCATCAACTCATAGTTGTGTCACTTTAGTTGTTCATTGATTGCTTCTCATATGTGCCTTGACTGGGACACTCAAGTCAAGCCAGTGACCCCTTGCTTGAACCAATGACTTTTGGGCTCAAGCCAGTGACCTTGGGATCATGTCAGTAATCTCGCATTCAAGCTGGTGACCCTGTGCTCAAGCTGATGACCTTGGGGTTTTAAAACTGGGACTTCAGTGTCCCAGGTCGATGCTTTGGAATAATGGCTCTTTATACTACAGATCAAATGGAGAAAGGCCCAGATTAGACGATTTTGATTAAATGAAATGCAGTCTTCTCAAAGATGAAACTTGGAAGATGAGAATAGCCTCCATATAGTAATCATGCTTTTTTAGGGTAAGATAATAAACAAAAATGAGATATAAAAAATAATTTTTTTACCTCTAAGTCCTTGATAATAAATTAGCCAGAAAGTTTTACAATGTGATGGTAATTACTTTCACATTTAATAAAATTAGTGATTATTTTGACCAACTGGCTTCAAAAGTGAAATAAGTATAAAGACAAAGATCACCCTCAGTGAAAGTTGTGGTCAAGGGAGTGCTCAGGTTCGATCAACCATTCTCTGCCATTAGGAATCTTTTCTCAGTTAAAGACAAGAATATTAGCTTGGTAAACTATTATTGTTTCCTAGTTGTTGTTTGTAATTTTTAACCCATAATCTGTAATGAGTTAGCCGATGATTTTAGAGTTAGAGTGGTGTCATTAACTAACAATAATACCACAGATTTGTGGAGTCACAGTAATACCAAAATTTGTATTTTGTACAAATTTACAGAATTTCTTAGTAGCATTCACCAAACTCTGTCTAGTTTGGTGAATGCTACCAACAAATTTAATTCCTATCACAACCAGAGAGATTGGAATCCTTATCCATATTTTACAGATGACTAGGACACAAAGGCTCGGAGTGTTATAGCATCATTTGCAATTTCAAATCTAGGTCTATCTCATTATGCTAAATCATCAAATTTTCTTTTTTTTCATTTCTTTTATTATCTTTATCTTATCTAAGAGTATATGAAAAAATCTTTTAATTTTTAATTATTCAACCAAAACCTGCTTAAAGTGAACTAATCTGTCACAGGAGAATAAGATGAGAAAGTTAAAGGAATGAAATGACAGTTTAGGAATATACCCACCAGGCTATGGACAGAGCCCCAAAGTCCCAGTATAGAATTTTTTCAGTTGATTTGAGGTACTTTTAAGAAAATAATTTACTCCAGTAAACATGTCCAGAATCTCCTCTGTTAGAAATAGTGGCTGTGAGTTGCTGAAATACTTAGAAACTATTAAAACTCAGAAGAAAAAATTCCATCTTCACTATATCTGTGTGACTGACAATTAGGAGTTTGCTATTCCCAATCATTAAACATGAAATTCTCTTAGGAAACTGTTTTTTAATATTTTGCTTATACAGTATTTGTCTAATAAAATTGTGAAGTCATTTTTCTCTATGTACCTACTAATATATAGTATTTTCAATTTAAATTTGAAAGTCATTTTTATATTTAAAATAAAAATTCTTTTACCTACTCATAATTTTGTGGAATGGAAATATATAACAGTACATTTGATATTAAAAAAGTGCAGCATTTGGATTGAAATGGCTTTAGGCTTCATGATAGTCACCACATCCTCTTTACACCTAAAAATAACTCTTGTCTTTCCAAAAGGGTACCAAGCCCTCTGATTTCTTAGAATTTGTTTTTCCCTCTACTTACATTTGAAGCCACCCACCCATTTTTTAGTCTTTTCATGGCTACACACTAGTATTCTGCAGAAATGTTCATTCATCTTTCCTAGGTACCAAAGTTCCATTACTCCCTTTACAGAATGGCTTTGATGTGCACATGAGTGAGAGGGCAAAAGAATCAAAGTCAGAAGAGGTTTGAATATGTGGGGTATGACATTAATTTGCACTTTGAATAATCATCTCAGGATATGTATACAGGATGTCAGCATATCTGTTTCAAAAGTTGGGGAAAAAACCCGGCTGTCAGTCAACTCGTTGGTCTACACAATTTTAAACAAGTGACTTGGATTTTTTTTCCAATTTATTACTGTTCTATATAATATAAAGAAGAGTCAACTTCGGTTTAGGCATATAACTTTCCCATAAATCTTAATATGTTCAATTTGAAAATGTACTCATAATGAAACACAGTGATCATTAACAAACATTTTTATAATTTTTTATTTCTTAATATATTTATTTGGTCTCTGTAAAATGAATAGTTTGGAGGTGATTTTAATAATATTCCTATTTTGATACCTTTTAGTTGAAATAAGAATTTATTTATAAACTTATTTCAGATTAAACAATCTATTAATTTTGGTTAAGCAAATCTACATACACTTAAAAAGCTGAAAAAGTTTACAATTGGCACTTTCTAAACATTTAGAAAGGAAATAACATAACTTTCAGAAAATGATTTTTTTCTATATTAATGGAATATGGAAAAGTTTTAGTATTGATCATAAGTATCTTACAAATATAATATATTCAAAGTTTTGCCTTTAGTTCACTTATTTTGATAAAATAAGGGCAAAAATATATATATTAAAATGATTGTATTTTTATTATTTAGGACAATTTTCTACCATTGTACCTTGGACACAGCTCATTTGATAACCTATTGACCACTCTCTATCACATCTATCGGATAAGAAGTAGGAAAGAGAATCTGTTATAGGTTAAATTGTACCTTCCTAAATTTCATATGTTGAAGTCCTAACCTGAATACCTCAATATGTAAGCTTATTTGGAAATAGTACCATTGCAGATGTAATTGGTTAAGTTAAGATGAGGTCATTCTTTATAGACCAGAATGAACCCCTAATTCAATATGACTGGTATACTCATAAAAAGGGAAAATTTAGATACAGACATGCCCACAGGGAGATGAAGATGAAGACAGAGATCAGGGCGTGGGGGTGATGCTTTTGCAAACTAAGGGATGTTAAAAATTGCCAGCCAATAAACAGAAGCAAGGGGAACAGGCATATTTCAGATTCTCCCTCAGGGCATTTACAAGCTCTCAGAAGGGACACCTATTCAAAGTATTTTCAATGAGGCAGTAGATAATATAGATATAGAAATAAATAAGTGAAACAGAAAAACAGGTTAAAACAAGTGCACTTGTAGCAAAAAAAATATTTTGGTAGTGTTGAGGTCAATGTGGGTGCTGAGTTGACGAATGGTTGAGGCAAAGACATAGAGGTGAAAATCAAATAAGTTTCTCCTCCTGTTCTCAAGGAAACAGAAGAGATGAGGGGTAGGTGAGTAGTATTTATTGATTGCCTGTCCTGTGTCTGAGGTTCATCTACAGGCAATATGTCATCCCTGTGGCAACCATAGACAATTTCACAGATACATAACCTGAGGCTTAGATTGTTTAACTTCCCCAAGATTAAAGAGCCAGGGCAAGGCAGGGCTGAGGTTCACAAAAAGTTCTTCCTGAAAACAAAGCTTAAATGCTTTTCCACACAACACAGGTTTTTAGGATGTTGGTTCTTTGTTTCATGGAATAAAAATGGGTAAAGATGATTGTTTAAAAAGTATGTTTCTGGGTCACACTTTCAAAGATTCTGAATTTAAAGTTTTGAGAAAGAGATTAGGAATCTACATATCAACAGTTTCTTAAGATACTTAAAAGCTATTCAGGGCATTTACAAGGAGACAGAAAATGATATAGATATAAAAATAAATAAGTGACGTAGAAAAAAAGATTAAAGCAGGTGCAATTGTAGCAAAAATATTCATTTGCCCTCCAACCCTGAATATAGCAGAAACACTATCTCCCATGACACACTTTGTTAAATGTGTTTAGGGAACAGTGTTAAATGCATTTAGGGAACAAGGTAAAACCACTGAACCCCAAACAAAATATTTTATTTTTCCTTCAGTAGTAACTCTTTCCCTAAGTAAATCACTTCTCTTTTCTCCATCTGTGACCGTATATCTCAGTCTTGGGGCAAAAGTCTTGGTTACATTCATTTTCCTATGCAGTTGTTATTAGCACCTGATTTCGTTTGTAAAACATGATTTGAATGATATTACTGTTACTTTAATTAGAAGTGACATGGGTGGCATCTGAAACATGTATTTTTATTAAGGTCTGTAATGAAACAGAATTGCATATAAGGGAATTATAGTTTATGTATTCTCATGTATGGTTAAATCAATTAGTCTGACAGACCAACTTATTTATTTGTAATGTATGGATTAATTTACTTACGTAAACAAATAATAGATATATTATAAGGATCAGGGGTTCCTTCGCTGTCAGCTCATCCCAGCGCTCTTTCTTTTTGTTTCCTAGAATGGCTATGAATCCTCTCTCTAAAATGTGTTTTTCTCCAAAAACTTTGGGTGAATTCAAGGATGGGAGAGGAAGTAGCATCACCTCTAAAACAGAAGGATGTTTCTTGTGCAACAAATTAAAAACAACAAAATTCAGTGCCTTTGGTGGGGGGATATTAGCTTTCGATAGATAGAATTAGAAGGGAAGAGCCAAGTAGATCAAGACTCCAACCTTGAGCACTAGAATAATAAACTCTTCTTTATACTTCTTGGCGGTAGACGTAGGGACAGTTCTTGGGGGTATTTTCATGAGAGTCAATGATTGTCTGTCCTGAGTCAAGGGGCTTCTAGTGAACCCTTTGAGAAAGATGTCATCAGGGGTTCCCCCTCCCAGATTTTCCAGTGACTGGTCCTGGAGATCTCTTGGACAGCAGGATGCAAAATGGGGACAGTAATGCTAATTTAGTCCAGAGCTAATTTCTAAA
Source organism: Saccopteryx bilineata (assembly GCF_036850765.1). NCBI lineage: Eukaryota > Metazoa > Chordata > Mammalia > Chiroptera > Emballonuridae > Saccopteryx > Saccopteryx bilineata. Next base: position 150,666,615 of record NC_089494.1, read on the forward strand.
CCTACAGTTGCTGAGGGTCAGAGATGTGATTCCCAGTTTCTGTTCACAAGACAGAAAGACAGCTTCTAATAGCTCTGCTGTGGCACGAGCAGAATGAAGCTCCATGAGCAGTCAACTGCTCCAAACAGCATTATGTAATTTAAATGTTTTGTGCCATTAAAAAGAAAAAAGAAGAATTTTCTCCTGCAACATAATTCCAGCACTATGTTGGAAGACCACAGTTTCCCACTGATGCTGTCGAGGTAAAAAGTGACATTTTCCAGATGGTATAAAGAAGTACACTGTAGAAACTACTTTAAGACTTGAGAACACAGGTGAGCAACAAATAAACTTATAATAAATGCCAATAACATAAGAATTACTTGACACTGCCATTCCTTTTTAGAGATAAACTCATATTTTTGTCTTTTTACTCTGAAAAGGAATTCTTATAAAGTCATAAAATAAAATTTGAGTTTGTTTACTCCACTGCAATCCCTAAATCAGTTGCCTTCTTTTCATGATGCTTAAAGGTAGAAAACTGGTAAACAATGTTACCGTTATAATTTTGTGTAAGAGGCAAGTTCTAAGATTGCTCTTATTTTTCTCATTTTTAGATATACAGTTTGGTCCACTGACCAGGATACCCAAAACCTACATCTATCTGTTCATTTTAAAATCAGTCATATTTGCTAATTCTCAGAAGTGGACCCAGTTAGAATTGGAATTATTATCATACTACATTTAAACAATTTTTTAAAATTATGTACATAAATAAATTTATTCATTTTGAAATGGTTAGAGCAAATTTTAAGATTTTGATTATGCAGATTAGGGAATTTTGTCTTAAAGATTTTATAGCTCAATTGAATAGATGCACTATTACTAAGTCTTTAACAGGACTCAAGTCAGGATATTTTTTCAATTACAGTTTACATTCAATATTATTTTGTACTAGTTTCAGGTGTATAGCATAGTGATTACACAATCAAATTCTTTAGAAAGTGTTACCCCTGAAATTTCTAGTACCCACCTGGCACTGTACATAGTTATAACAATATTATTGAATATACTTCCCTAAGCTGTACTTTACATCCTCATGACTATTTTGTAACTACCAATTTGTACTTCTCAATTCTTTCACCTTTTCTACCCAGTCCCCCACTCCTTTCCCTCTGGATCAATTCAGGTTTTGAAGTCAATGTCACTTTCTGTCTTTCTCTACAGCTCCACTTCCTTCTTTCTCAAATAGATATTTTTTGTTTTTGTCAAATCTTCTTTTCTTTTTTACCCTTCTCAGTGTTTTCTCCTTTTCTTAGTGTCTCAAAATGTTAGAATATCCCATCTTTCTCATCAGGGGTGGAAGAAAAAATAACTGATTCATTAAGCCTTAGAGTCTCAAATGCTATTATTTGTGGTATACCTTATATCTTTTAAAGAAAGAGGGCAGCTAAGAAAACAATAATTTCCCCAAAGGAGATCTGCTGAAGCTCATCCTAAATGGCCACTATCAAATGTGCCCTAGGCTGTATAATCTGATCTGTTGTAATGTATTCATATTTTAAATGTCTAGATCATATTGGAGCAAGATCCTAAAACACAATTTGGTTAAAATTACATAAGCCTCAACCTTTTGACAAAGATGATGAAATAACAATGTATTCTCATGCATGGATAGAGGAGGATGGGAGGACAGAAAATTAATGATAACTCCATTATAACTTTTTTTTTTGAAAAATAAAGCTGATCATCTATAATTTACCTAAGATAACTGCTAACTTTATGATTTTATGTCTGATGGCACTCTAAGGATTGGGAGGATAGTCACTGGTGCTCTTCAGTAAGATTTAGTATGTTGGATTCTATGAAATTAATTGAGACATAAAAGCCTGAATTCAAGTTCTGGCAACAGAGGATAAAAAAATTGGGGAGATCATAGAAGTGTTTAGAAGATAGAAGGCTTAAGAATTCATAATGCTGGTGATGTTCAGAGTGAGAAGCAGGAATTCTTCTGCTGAGCCATACTTCCAACTTTTCAAGTGGGCAACTAAGTTAGTGGTTAATAGCATTTACATGGTTAGAAATTTAGACAGGATAAAAGAATATTTTTGAAAGGATGCTGGTGATGATAGAAAAGTGTAGGTAGCTGTGATGTTGGAAGAAAGAGGATTTTTTATCTGAACACATTGAATTTGAGCATCCAAGTGAAACACGCAAGTGAAGTGTAGGAGACAGTTGGGTATTTGGCTCTAAATATCAGAAAAGGGTTAAGACTGGGATGGGCTTCTGCAGTGATTCTCTATGAATAAAAATTCAGGGCATATAAAACTCTTCTACACCTTTAGCTAATCACTATTTTCTCTGTTTGGTTAGATATATAAATCTCTCAGTTATTAAGAACACTTAATTTTTAATGTGTTCTTAAACAAAGGGTCCAGATGAGAATAATTTCTAGTTGAGTACGATATATAGTCAAATAAAACATAAAACTTAAAACCACACCCAAAGGATAGGCATTTGATTTTCTTTTATTCCCCTGGGCAAAATATAATGATCTATTTTAAAATAATGTATACGTACATGTGTGGGGGGAGTGATTGGATTTTGTAAGCATATTTTAAAGGCTTAGAAGGCTTATGAACATCAAATGGTTCTTCAAAAACAACAACATTGTGATTGAAGTGTAAATGAATCATGAAATATATGAATTAAATATGCCTGGATTTATTAGAATAACTAAAATTTAAGACTTGCTTTGGGCAAAGTATGACTGAGGTTTCCTAATAAACCCTAAACACCTAGAAACACTGAAATATTATAGTACCAAATCTTTGCAAGTTTGTAAAGCCTGAGATTTCTACAGATCACATTACTTGTTTTCCTTCAGAAATCTATTAACCTTTCAATTAAAAGGTCTAAAATACAATATCTAGGAAGAAATAAACTATCCCTTGAAAATTCAAATACAAGTGGGTTTGCTTATATTTAGAATTCAAAAATAAAAATCTCTTTGAGAAAAATGAGATTTGTTTGACAGGATCTGGGTATAAAATGAACTAAACAAACTGTAACAATGGACTACATCTAATTGCTGGACTAAATGATAGGCTCAGGATCGAAAAGATATATATTAACAGCAGATGTAGCACAAAGCACAACTTAGAAATTTTAGTTGATTATCAACTTGATACAAGTTTATAATATAATAATGCTGCAATTTAAAAGTGATTTTTTATCCTGGACCAAATAAAGAATTAAAGTATGTGGACACTCTACTCCATGGCAGTCAAATTATGCTTGAGTATTGTGGTCACTACACATTTTATGAGCCCATCTGGGGAAGATAAACCTCAACCAGGAGTTAACTCCAAACAATTCCTCACACAGGAAAACTTGAGCATGTTCAGGAAGACAGCTAGCTCCAGAGGGACATGAGAACTACCTGAAAATAACTGGAGAGGCCCAACCTATGAAGGGGCAAGACTGATCCATATCCAAGAACTTTTTATTGATTAAAGTTATCAAATTGGGATAACACTATTACCAGTTATTAAGGTAATAATGATTCCTTCTGCTCAGAGGTATTCAATTAAATAATTTGGGTTACTATAAATATGGTTCATTATCAACTAGAAATAAAAGCTTCTTGAACAATAGTGTGTATCAGTACTTTGCCTTCTGTGACCTCAAAGCAAGCTTCAGCTTACTCAGATAAACACACCCTTTCCTCACCATCTATATTTTATTTACACTTTAGTAGACTGCACAGTGTCCAATCTGAACACTCTATGTATGTTTTCTCTGCCACACTATATACTCTGTGCTCCTATACCATTTAATACATATTTATTACTTCCTTTATTTATAATAATTTATTTCAAAATACACTAAAGAGAAAGTGAAAAAGATTTATGTAGTTTAATTTTGTACCTATAAGACTTTGTATTAATATAATTTTTAGCAAAAAGTAGAGATCCTAAAATTGTTTAAGAATTAGTGAATAAATAAATACACAAGTAAAAATGTAATTCACACATATACTTAAATACCTAACAAGAATACCAAATTCTAAACTGCATGGGAAAAAATTGTAGGTGAAGCTTCCTACTGTAAGACCCCTGACGATTATGTAATACCTCCAAAGGCAATTCTTCTATTAGACTTTGCTATGAAAACCTGAAATCAAATATATTTGAGTATGAGTGCATGTTTGAATGGGAGTGTGTAGGGGTGAAGTTTAGGGCCTTCTTTTGTTTTGTTTTCTTTCCTGAGGAAACCCAAGTACTGTATATAGTCCCAATCATAATGTCTTGTTTTATTTATTTTTTTAACTGGCAAGTTTTTACTAATTTAATTAGAATAAAAACAGAAAATGCAAAAAGATTTCTTAAATTATTTTTAAATTTAATTTTTAATTTATTGGGTTGACACAGTTCACAAAGCCATATAAGTTTCAAGTGTACAACTCAATATAACACCATCTACACACTTCATTATGCCCCTCACCCAAGCAAAGCTTCTTTCCTCCCTTATGTCCCCCTCCTTTCTCCTCCTTTCCCTACATTCACCGCCCCTTCCCTCTGATTATTGCCACTCCATAGTCTATATTTATCTATGTATATATATATATATTTTTTTGTATCTTTCCGAAGTTAGAAGCAGGGAGGCAGTCAGACCGACTCCCGCATGGGCCCGACCAGGACCCACCCAGCATGCCCACCAGGGGGCGATGCTCTGCCCATCTTGGATGTTGCTCCATTGTGGTTGGTGGGAGCCATTCTGATGCCTGAGGCGGAGGCCATGTAGCCGTCCTCAGTGCCAGGGCCAACTTTGCTCCAATGCAACCTTGGCTGCAGGAGGAGAAGAAAGAGAGAAGAAGGAGAAGGGGAAGTTTAGAGAAGCAGACAGGTGCTTCTCCTGTGTGCCCTGACTAGGAATCGAATGTGGGACACACCAGGCCGATGCTCTACTGCTGAGCCAGCCTGCCAGGGTGTATATATATTTTTGGCTAATCCCTTTACTTTCTTTGACTCAGTTTCCCTACATCCCCCTGCTCTTTGATAGCTGTTCATCTGTTCCCTATGTATTGCTTTAATTTCTAATTACTACTTTTTTATTCAAATGAAATACTAATGTATATTCCAAATTAATTTTAAATTAATATTTTGGAAGAAATCAGCTACAAAATACCTGTAACAAAGACACGTAAGAAACAAGCACTCTTTAAACAGAAGATAAAGAATAGGGAGAATTCGTACACATTGGATAAAGGGGTCTCCCTCCCTTATTTTCTTTCTATCCTTCTTGTCTAGGAATATAAAAATAAAAGAAATTGTTTTAAATTTTATTTTAACTATATTTCACTGTGCATCATTTTTAACCACCTAAGCTTTTCAAAGGAACTAAAAGAAAGGATTACTATAGCACAAAATGAACAGTGGAAAGTGGCCTCTAGGGAACCAGAAAGTGAAAAACTGTTCTCAAATCAACTGCTACACAAATTACAGTGCAAATACTCAGTTCTCACAAATAAGTTTTCTTTTACAAAATATTTACCATTTGAAGCCTTTTCCAACTAAACAGCCACATGTCTTGTTTTCTGACACATATTTGTCTATGTTTGACTTAATTTTATATCTAATATATGAGAAGAAAATTTTGGTATCTAGATTTTGTAAATTAGATACAAGTTTTATAGAGTCATTAATCTTGCAGCTTCTTCATTTCCTACATACTGGGCTCAAATAAAATTTCTATTTTTATTGCCAAATAATTTGTAAAAATATGTCAGAGAATTTAGTGAAAGAGGCTGTACATTTTAATATCATCAATAATTTTGAAGTCAATTAAAGCATTTCAGTGGGTTTGTTTAAATTAAAAATTAACATATACAGAAGTCAATAACAATGCAGCAAACCTATTTGAAGCACCAATTAAATTGTAGTTATGTTGTATAATAATTGCCTCCACTTGGAACCCAATGTTATGTCTACACAGACCCAACCTATTTTCATAAAAACACTACCAAAGTAATTTATAATATGCATATATATTACTTTTGTTAATCCAGGTTTATGAAGACAGTAATTTGTATTCCACAGGAATATTCTTTACATGTGATTTTATTGTTAGATAATTTGATTGTATGTTTCTATATATGAATAACATATGCTTTGCTCTTTTTCTACCTATCGAGCATATTCTATTTACCTACCAAGGTATTCATGTATCTATCCACTTTTTTTTTCTATACTTTCAACCTCATTTGATATAGCTTGGGAGAATAAAATTAAACAAATATAGCTATTACATTGTTGAAAAATAAAGACAGAATAGTAAAAACACATTTTCTCAGAAGGAAGTTATTACTAGTAAATGTGTGTCATGAAGTCCATACTACAGCTAAAGGTCATGGTCACTAAAGTCCCATGCTTGGAGAATACTGTATCAGTAGTTCAATAGGCTTAAAACTCTAACTCTTTCAGAGTTCTTATAACTATATCACTTGATGATGTAATATATGGGCACTTTCAAAAAATCCTTACAACAACTCAGGATGTTTACCTGCAATTGAAAATGCATTAAGAACACCACTAGAAGAGAACATGAAATATTTTTACAACACAGTACTACACTCTGGATGTCACTAAATTAAATCTATGATTTTGACAAATTTCTTGATATTGGGTAGTCCAATCTATTAGAATATTCTGAGATTATATTGAACATATAAATATTTTGTATTTCAGCTTTTAAATAGAGAGCAGTCTTTATTATGTGACAGATATAGAAGTCTTTGGCATTTCTTGATTGTAAAAGGGCAGGTTTGTGAAGAAAGCCATGATAACCTGGAGAAAACCTGGAATATCCCATTTCATAAGTGTACACACAAGCACATCCCCTGAGACTATATCTCTATGACTCCAACCGTGATTCTTACTTTTCTTCACCACATACTGACAGAGGTTGACCTCATCTAGGCTGCAGCTAGTCCACTGAGGTGGTAAGACAGCCAAGACCAGGGTAAGAGCCTCTTTCTCCGAACTCTTACTTCCCCTTGCTCTCTAATGCAGGTCATTGTTCCCCAAACCATGAAATCTACACTTAAAACAAATGATGAAAATACAAAATGACTCAGAAGAATCAACAAGTAATTTCATTTCACATAGAAATGCAAACAGCCCTTGATAGCAGGGAGCTTTTTCTGAGAGGCAGCCAGTTAAATGGAAACATTAAAACATTTCGTGAGACCAACTCTCTCTCATTCCATGTTGTTGAGCTTCTTCTGTTCAAAGTTCAGCTTCCTTGTCTATAAAATGAGGATAATAATACTAACAGTTTTTAAAAGCTCAAGAAGAGGAAAGCACTTAAAAACTATATGAGCTGACATGTATTTCTCTACTTCTAATACCAATTTGAGAGAATTTTTCAAGACACAAAGGTCCTGGAAAAATGGACAGTAAGCAAATATTACTCATTTACTGTGATCATAAATTAATTAATGGTAAAAGCACTACAAAGAAAAAAATGTATTATTATTCCCACTTCACTCAATTGTACCTTTCCACTCTCCAAATTTTCCTCAGTAAGCATATTATTTTAATCATAAAATAGTTTTTAAAAGCATCCTTTTGTTTTGCATAATATTTATGTGAATAATTGTGGCTACTTTTGACAAAAAAAAAGGGTAGTTCAAAGATGTGGGAATTGGTGGAAAAGAGACCTTTCCTGTGTTTTATTGAAGAGACTAAAATATGTTAATATAAAATGAGAATTTTAACGTGCTCACAGATAACTGTCAGCTGTCCCTATTTGTAAGGCAGTATATTGCTGTGGCTAAGAACAAGGTTGGGAGCGCTACTTTCCGGGTATGAATCTCTCTTCTCACTCTCGCTGGTTATGTGAGCCTGGGAACCCGAGGTCTCACTCTGGGTTTCAGTTACTTAAACTGCACTTACTCGAACTCTATTTCAGTTTCTTTATCAGTGAAATAGGCATAATATTAGTACTTACTTTCTATTGTAAGGATAACTAAAGTTAACTTACTATGGTACCTAGAACAGTGCCTGGCATGTGTTAAATGTTATGTAAGTATAAGCTCTTATTATTATTTGCTCTACCAGAGAACATGATGACACAAACAGACATACTTGTCTCTCTCACTGTCTTTTAACTTCATCTCACCCCCTTCCTGTCTATAGCAACCCTTTCCACTCCCCTCTTCTTGTTTTGCTCAGGGCTGCATTAAGTCTGGGACACCTAATATTTCTTTGTATGGATGGCTACCAAGTCTGTATTCTCCCAGCAGTATATTTATGAATCACTGAAGCCCCACACAGGCTAAGGCCACCCTCAAGTTCCACATGTAATTAACCATGAAGATGTTGTGGTAAGACTTGCAGATTCTTTGCTGTATGTGAGTTTGCTCTACATACAACTACTCAGAAAAGTATTTCAGGTATTTTTTGGCATCCTAGTTGTAAGACACAGAATTAATGGGATTTATTGCCTGAGTACATATCCCATAAAATAATCCTTTTTTGAAAGGTACATATCTTGTCTAACCAGCAATATCACTTTTTTGTGGGTTAGCAAGTAGATTCCTGGAAGCAAGGAGTAGTGGGACACCATATCCAATATACAGAAAACATCAAACCTAGCAAAATCTTAGATGCTGTGAGATTTCCCAGTGCAATTAAATGTGGTAACTGCTTACTACTCTGCTTAAAAAAGACAGAGTATTCAGTTGCCAAGTCTTTGTTAAATCTTTTAGATGTTAATATTCAAGGAATGCATGTTATGCTCTCTAAGGTAACATTCCAAAATTCTTATCAAAATCTTAGCATATTTCTACTCCAGAGCAGAAAAGGAACACAGGCATTTATGTACATTTTACTTAAGACTATATCTTTTAATGACAATTATTCCTGTGTTAGCATTAAAAGTAATTTCTATAGAAAAGTGCTGAAGGGAAGACACACCTGCTCAATCAAATTACACAATCTTCCTGATCAATGAAAATGGTAGATGATGTCTCCATTTTTCTCTAACTTCTAGGGCAGAGAAAGGAATTTGTAATCGGCTTCAATGAACCTAGGGTTAATACTGATGCTTCAGTAGAGACAAGGATAACGAAGAGCTAAATGTCTCCATATGTGATTATTGAACAGCACCTTCCTCTTTTACTCTACTTTCAGGATTGAGAAACAGACTTAGATACAGTACTTAGAAAGTAGCTCAGGTTCTCTGAGACATTATGCATTAAGAACAGAAAATAATCTAATCAGGGTAACCATAATTTGGTTTTCTAGAAAATTATATAATATTCCAAAACAAAAGAATGTTATTTTTTATTTTATATCTGATTTTTGGAAGGAAACATTAAGAATGTGGATTTTCAATAACAGACTTTTAAAAAAAATCCCATTTTCTTTATTTTAGATGTTATTTTAGGAGGATGTGTGTGTGTGTGTGTGTGTGTGTGTGTGTGTGTGTGTGTGTTGACATTGTTTATAGCAATATAATTTATTTCATTCCAGGCTTAAAAGTTATTAAGCATTGTGTTTGTCAGGATGAGGGCTTTCTATTCATTTTACCCTTTCTTTATACAATGATGAAACTCTACCTAGATGCCAGTTGTGTTTTCTTTTCTTTCTTTTTTTTCAGTCTGTTATATTGCCCTGAAAGGGAAGTTAAAAAAAATTGTGGCATTTCACCACTCAGCCCTCAAAGTGAGAGGTGAGAGACACATACAGTATTACTTTATAACAGTCTCAACCATGTTTCCACTTCCTGCTATGCAGCGGTATGATCAAGTAACTCTGCCTTGGTTCTGGGCTTTGTTTACTTTGTTTCAATGAGATACAGAGGTTGACTACTCAATAACTTTTTTTCCCTCTTTGAAATCAGTGCTGTTTTGATATTGGAACACATCTAGTCTCTTTTCTGCTCTGGTTAGTTTATCCCTTTTAACCTGTCTTGCTCTACTTTCTTGCACAGCTGTGTATCGCAGGCAACATGTAGAAAATTAATAAATGCCTATTGATAATGACATTTATCAGAATGCTTCTGGTGATTATATTGATATTTAGAAAGCCTACTAGACCAGACCTAATTCTCAATATTACAGGGAGGACCTTTTTCTTACTGTAGACCTAGAAATACAGTACCAATAATTAGTCTGATAGTTTTCTACTTAAATAACAGCAACATTGTACAATTATATTTTCCTAAAATAAAATTTGAGAATTTTAACATCCTATTATTTAAATTATTGTCAGCAAAAATCAATCACAGAAGCATTCATTTAAGCTCTGATAGTCTATAAGTCTTTGAAATGTTTATATTTTGCTAAATTCAATATTATTTGAATTAATGTATTGGTATGTTTATTCAATTAAAACAAAAATTACTTCTGAAGAACATATTAAATGCAAGTCACTTAAGAGCTTAAAAGATAATGAGGCAATTTTTATTCAGCAGCATTACAGATTGCAGCAAGAGGAATGTGGAAAGTCCACATAACTATAATTCAAAGTGTAGTTAAATAACCGCACGAGAAGTAGGATCAGAATGCTATGAAGTGTTGAGTGAGACACCCTTGACCATAAGTGAAGTTTTCTCATTAGGATATAGTATATCTTTGAATCATGAGGCCATAGTTTTAAAATATCTCTGAGTATTTTTAGGTAAGCTTAATGTGTTAAAAATAAGCTTAAGTTCAAATAATTGAATTCTTACACAAATATATTTAAGAACACTACTTTTCTTGTTTTATGGTTTTGCTCTTTTTTTTGTACAGTATACAATGTTATTAGGCATTTAGTTTGTTAGTAACTCAAAATCTCAAAAATTACCCTGGGTATGAGATAAAATGAAAAAAGAGAAAAACAAAGAGAATGATTTTCTAAAATGCATTTTAGTATTTGACAGATCAGATAGGAGAAGTTCAGCCAACACCCTGCATTTTCACTTGTTTCCAGCCCATCATCTCTTTCACTGTTTCATAAATTACTTAGTCAAAAGGTATTTGTGATCACTTATTTTTAAATGCCATTTGATTTAATTTACTTGAGGTTCTCATATCATTAGAGAGAAATTTGCCTTCATGGGTCAACAGTAGTCTTTATTATTTAATCTCCTATTAACAACTATAATTTCACTTTTATGTATTTTAGTACATTATATTTTTTAGGAGAGAAGTAGATTTTGGTAATTGAATTACATCTGCAACTACACCACCCACTATGAAATGAGAACTCAATCATTTTAAGAGAGTACATCTGTTTTGGAATCAAACAATGTAAACTAAAAATGATATTTAAAAGTACCAGCTAGTCCATATGATCATCTATTAGTTTTTAAACTACCTCAAAGCAATATAAATATGTTTTATTCTTTGAGGATTTAGAAGTAATATGAGAAATATTCTAATGATTCTCTGAAAAAAGGAAGAAAGTCAGAAAGGAAGGAAGAGAGAGAGGGGAGAAAAAAATGTATGGTAAAGGAAAATAAGGGCCCTGGCCAGTGGCCAGTGCATAGAGTATTGGCCTGGAGAGTGGACATCTGGGTTGATTCCCCATCAGGGCACACAGGAGAAGTGACCATCTGCTTCTGTCCCCCTGCCTCTCCCTCGTCTCTCCTTCTTCCCCTCCCACAGTTGGTTCAGTGTGGCCCCAGGCACTGAGGATAACTTGGTTGGTCCCAGCGCATCCTTCTCAGGTGCTAGAAATAGTTTGGTTGACCAAGCATAGGCTTGAGGTGAGATTGCCAGGTGGATCCCAGTAAGAATGAATGCAGGAGTCTGCCTTACTATCTCCCCTCCTCTCACTTAATAAAAAGATAAAATAATATAAGGTACTATGTCTGTATTTTTCATCCAAGCATTTATCACCTTAAAAGTCACTATATACTTTTAGGATCTGGTTTGTTCACATTAAAAAAAACAATTTCAGGTGATGTCTATGATCTCTTCAAAGCCTAGAAGACTGATGCTGTATAATTTTATATATTAAATAAAACGAGTGCTACATTATTAAACAAAGGACTTTGGAACTAGAGAAATTCATTACAACAGGTAAAATTCAGAGGGTTCACTAAATTTAAAACTTTTTGCAGCCAGTGTTGTAAATATAGTTAGCAGTTGCTCACTTATGCTTGGCTTGCAAACTATTATGGTATTTAGCGTTAGTGTTTTTCATTCTTGCCTATTGCCCTTTCTTAGTCTTAGTCATTCCTACTGAAACTTCAGTACGCTCAAATAAATTAGTAATTGCAAGGGGTGATTCCAACTTTTGTGGCAAGAATATCACTTTATATACATTATATATTTTCTAAAATATTATCATTGTGAAATTTTTTATAGTGGTGTCTGCACAGAAAAATGCACCAGTTTATTAAAATACGAACACTCTAAGACTATGATATATATATATATATATATATATATATATATATATATATATATATATATATGTATATATATATATATATGATGTGGGTTATTGTCTTTTTCAATGCCATACCTTTCCAATTTATTTTTCCTGTTCTTATGTTTTCCTCAGACTCCCATTGTTATTATTCCAGTGCATGTTTGTTTATCTTTTGTGCTACATCCTTTTCTATTAATCTTTTCACTCTAAAGCAGAACTTTTGGAGGTTTTGCCCTAAAGTAGTGGCTTGAACCCCAGAAGATTATCATTGGCTTGGAACTTACAAGGCCAAACAGAGAAGTGTCATTTTATTATACATAAAAAATGCCCATGAACCGCCAATAAGAGATGTAATAGACTATAAACTTGACATACCTTATCAAAAAATATGATACTGTAATACATATTAGATTCAAAATTTCTAAACCCTACATTATTTTCCTGTTTTTATAACTTAAAAGGGCAATGTGTAGATATGAGTTCTCCAAATATAATTTGAAACAATTTTTATACAATTTAAGTATAATTATGGTGTATATGATTATATATATTATCTTGTATTAACTGATAACTTGGTTTTACACAAACTACAAATCTTAGACATAAAGTTTCTTATATCTGCACTCGTGTTTTATTTTTTTCTAACATTGTTATCTCATTTTATTCCTCAGATTTATTCTTTTTATTTCTTCCTTTAGGTAATTATTTATTTAAAATTTTGGTTATTTTTATTATATCTGAGTGTAAAATAAATTAAGAAACAAGCAAAATATGCCTATTTTTCCTTCTTTGTGTAATTCAAAATAGCTGAATTTATTTACCACCAAATGTCTACACAAAAAATCTTTAAGTAGACTCAAAACATTCACAAAATATTCAGAAACTTGCAACTAAGAACATAGAAGGATAATGAAAATCATCTTGACACTTTCAACATACTGTGTTTTACCACAACCATTTTTATTTACTGGCTGGTGATTCAAACCTCTGAAATGGCCATTAGCTTGTCAGTTACAATGCAGCCTTGCACGAACATCCATCTGTGGTGTTTATCTTTTTTATTTTTTTAAGCTATTATTTATAAAATAGGTTCCTTACATGACACTTTTGACTATTCACTTAAGTATTTAAATAATCTTTTTTTAAAATATGTAAGACAATGCAGTTTTAAATATTATGATGGAAGAATAAGAAGTATTTCTTTAGAACTGAAGTTACACACTGGTGCCATCCCTCAAACCCAGGGTTTAATTTAATAGATGCAACAGCACCATGTAGGAAAAAAAGTTTGCTAATTTCCCCGTGTAAATGATTTTATTTCAGAACTTTGTGAGCTGTATGATAATTTATTCAGAGCGTGATTCATCCTACGTCCAGTTCAGTCTGCAGAGTTTAAATATGGGATTTTTCTAGCTAAATATTCAAGATTTAGCCAGAAACAATTTAAGCTGACCACACACCTTTGAAGAATTAATTTTTTCTCTCACCTTCAGTTATATATTAATCTCTTAGCCTTGAATTGCTGATTTGGTTAAGGAAGAATGTTCTTCATACTTAAGGTTATAGGTTTAGGTTCAACAATTTTATGCAAGTGATGCAATTGCTACTTACAAGCCTAAAAAAATTGTCTTAATACTTATTTATTTGAACTATTTTCTCTCCATGACAACAGTTTTTCCTTTCCTTCAGCTGTTATCAGCTGAAGATGAATCTATTTTTGAGATGTGTTCCCATAACAAAAATGAGGTGATTTAACTGTGGCCAACAAGTTAAACATTTTGAAGGGGGTGATGGAAAAGTCAAACCATTCCAATAAACCACTCTCTGGGGACACAGACTGTTTTTGATACACTAACAGAGTTCATTAGTTCTTCTGAATTTCTATGGGAGATCTGTGGGCAGAACTAAACCAGGAAATGGTGGCCTCCAAACTTTGAAAATACAAGGAGACAACAGTTAATACTTTCCACTCTGTCATGCTGTTGACCCTTGGGCTCTGCTTTTATTTTCCTTCAATGAATCACCCTATTGTGGTTTTAATGAAGAGAAATCACCTTGTGAGGAATGCAAAGATCTGGGAAGAATTTAATCAAAATTTATACAAAACCAGCTATCTTACAAACCAAAAAAAAACCAAAAAAACATTTTTTCTTTATAATTCACTGTCTAATTAAAAAAAATCCAAAGGAGAGTAAACAATTTTTTTTTATAAAAATGTCACTTAAAAAATCTTAAAATGTTTTTTATTAATTTTATCAGAAGTATTAATCAATTTGCTCTAAGTAGTAATTGTCTTCATTGCAAAACACTGACTAAAGTTCCCTAATCATTTAAAAAAATAGTTTCATTTCTTTTGAAGCCCCCATTTTCCTTTCCTAAGTACTGTGATGGAAATCAAATGGAGCTGATATTTTCTTAAGAATAATAAGTAGCTTTTTGCATTTACATCACATTCTACGATGTAAAAAGTTTCACATATATGATCTCACAGCATATAAAATTCTCATAGCATTTTATTCTGTTTCTGAGAGTCTAAACCAAACATGATTATTTAAAAAGAATTCACTTGATTTTCTCCTTTAGCAATAGCAGATATTAAGTATACCCATTTTCCCCACCAATTCTTTGAGTAAGAAATTGAACAACTTAAACCTGTACATTTAGCATATAGCTCATCTAATGTTTATAAATATCAAGAGTAGAAAACAGAAAGTGCTTCACAGGTATTGCTGATTCTTAGACAACTAAATGAGGGTCTTGAACCATAAACTCATTTTCTTTTTAGGAATAATATTTCTGCAATTGTACCACCCAATATTTTTTTTATCAAGATTCTACTACAACATGCATATCTTCAGAGTGAACTGCATACATTTTAACATTGTTTGGTATTTTAATTTATACTTTCTCTTAATGACCATATTGCAAATTTTTGGAACATTTCTTCAAAAGAAGGAGAAAAGCCACCTACCATTTTAGTTTTGTAAAAATATTATTTTGGAGTGAAAAGCAAGTAAAAAATTAGAATTTCCAAAGTTTTAACCCCAGGAAAGAAGAGTTTACTAAAATTTAAAAGGACTGCATATGGTACTTACAATGTCCTGCTAGGGGCCTGGAGAGGTGATATCTTGAGTCCTCTTGATGAGCAATGAAGGTTGTTTTATTAAGTACAAAAATATCATTCTTAATTCAAAAACTGTGGGCAGAAACAGAAGCCCCGAGCTAATTTTTCCATTGCTAATTCTAGAGTTTTGGCCACTGAAGACTAAAGGTACGCTTTTTGAGAATGCATATTATTTTTACTCACAGCTAAAAAACATTAAAATATCTTAGCTGATCAGTGGGGTGAGATTAAAAGTTTCTTTTTTGAATCATCAGATTGAGATGTATGAGGGAGACAATGTGTATGGCTTATTCAGAGGAGCTTGTTAACATACTTAGCTCCCAGCATTAAAAAAAAGGATGCTGATAAACTACCTTCATTTAAAACAGTTTTTTGCAAAATCTAGTCTTGAGATGGGAGGAAAGTAACAGCCGCTATTACTATAATTTATTTTTTATGATTTTCTCCATTGAAGTTGGGATAAATTATGCAACATGCCACTGGAATTGATTACCTTCTCAATTCTGTCCAAAGCAGAGAACTGAGGTCTCATCAGCTCAGCTGTTTAGATCATGTCCCCTTCTGACCTATGATGGAGAAGCTAAAAGGAATAGCTCTAGGAAAGGCTGGAGAGGCAGTTGTTTTTCCAGAATGTTCCATCATCTTCCTTCATTGCATATATGGGTGAACACAATAGGTCTCTGTTGCCATACACAAATATCACAGGCAATTGGAGGATGGGTGGAGAGAACCCCTTTTTTTACTTTTTTGGTTTTAGTAGCTCATTCACATCCATTCAAGATAATGGAGAATTGGGTGCCAATTATAAGTGTACACAATATACAGTTTTAAAGAGCAAATAGATGTCTGCATGTAATATTTTTTAAAGTAAAAGAGTAGGAAATAATTTCTGACATATTAAAATACTCTTCTAAGTTCACCACTATCTGGTATTCAGCATTCTTTCCATTTGTATCATTGTCTTTTCCTCTGTTCTTTTTTTTAATGAACCCAATTTTTTTCCTGCTTAACTTATTGGAAACATACTAAAAGATTTTATTTTCTGTAAAGAAACACATGTACAAAATTTACATAATATTTTCAAAAAGAAAAATGGGTATTTTTTAAAAGTGCAGAGGATGGAAAATACTTTTAGAAAATATAGCCATTCTCACTATAACAATAAGTGATAAACAGAAAGAATCTGGTATTCTCAAATTAAAGAGTTTTAAACTAAGATATGTGAAAGATGACATGACATGTTCAGTTTATCGGGCCAGAAATTGCAGAACCATGTAGAATCTGTATCAATTTATATTCACACGTTCTCCATCCTAGTTATAATACCCTGTACAATTTAGTGCCTCTTATACCTCAATTTAAGTGTAGCATGGAGATGTAAAAACAGAAAATGAACATCAGACCTTTTAATAAATAAGATTTATATATTGTGGTTTAGGTTTGTTACCTTAATTACAGGAATTTGGCATCACAGGGATGCTAAGGAGACCCTTTAAATTTTAAAATCTCTCCATGCCTGATATAGATGCAAATAGCTTACTCATTACATTCTATCTGCCTTTTTAAAACAAGTTGACTAAAGCAAAAGCATTTTCTGGCAGTAAGACAGCTTACCTGCCAAGCTTGACATTTCTATAACCAAATCAATATTTCAATAAGCCTCCAACTATAAATCTGATGTTGATTTGAATTCTAGAGAGTAACAGATGATCCAATTAGAAAACAAACAAAAAAGTTAAAGAAAATAATTAGAGTGTTTATTCTTCCTTGATGATAAGAAGTTCTTGACAAGACAGAATGCTTTTCCCAGCAAGCCTCCTTCTATAGACGTCATTGATCTTGGAAGTTAAAGGTTTGTTTGCATTTTTAAAATTGGGAGTTAAATATATTGCTTTGATAGAGCTGTTAAGTGGCAGCTTACCTACTTCACAGTTTATTACTCGTTTGTGTCTGAAGTATGCAAAAATGTTCTGCTAGGAAAGATAGATTTACAAATGAGCATAGACATGATAATAAAATCCTCAGCAGAGTCCATACCATGTATAGTAGGACCCATTAATTGTCTTTTGAGTGAATAATAGATAATGATGCACTTCTTTTTATACATTTTTTACTCTGGGGAATCAAGAATTTGATAAACATTTAGACCCATTTGAATGCTCTTTTCCATTGAAAATACATCCATTTAGTTTTACCTGTCCATCTCTCTATGAATCCATCAGGCTTGTTACCTTAATTCTAGGAATTTGGCATCAGAGAAATGCTGATTCATTTACTCACTCAACCAGTGTTTAC
This sequence comes from Saccopteryx bilineata, assembly GCF_036850765.1. Lineage (NCBI taxonomy): Eukaryota > Metazoa > Chordata > Mammalia > Chiroptera > Emballonuridae > Saccopteryx > Saccopteryx bilineata. The sequence goes on from NC_089494.1 coordinate 150,684,444, forward strand.
TGTAACTAACATGATCTAACCTTTGTGGGAGAATAAAATATGAGATAAAAAATTACCCCATGATTCAAAAAAAAAAAAAAAAAGGTGTTAAGGCATATTAGGATAAAATGATAAGTATTCAGGAGAGGTGCACAATGCATTATGTACAGTCATTCATTCCTACTGGAGAAACCAGCTACTCCTATGGAAGAACTGAGCTCAGATGGTTCAGTAAAATTGTATTATGCTTATAAAGTAATGGTCTGATCACACGTATGGGGAAAAACATCATATAGGAATGTATCCTGAGTGCAGAAAGTACAATTTTGTGTTCTAGCTTGCCTAAAAATTAGAAAAATGAAATTTTATTCTGAGAGGCATGAAAGTCTAGGCTAAAGATTTTTATTCCATGGGCAGTGAGTGGGATTTTGATCAGGGATTCACAAATTCACATTTTGAAAGTCTGCTCAAGGATCAATGAATGTGCCATGACCAACTGGATCTGGAGGGTAGCTGAAACTGGGGCAGTGACTACTCCTGGAAAAACAAAAGTCGAGGCATTGAAAGGTCTGAGCTGTGGAAGTTGTAGTAAATTCATGAAAGAGACAGACGTAGGAAATGAATTTTCAGTTAGAATTCAAGTGAATTTCATTTACTCAACAAACACATTTTATTTTTATTTATTTTTATTTTATTTTATTTTTGTATTTTTCTGAAGCTGGAAACAGGGAGAGACAGTCAGACAGACCCCCGCATGCGCCCGACCGGGATCCACCCGGCACGCCCACCAGGGGGCGATGCTCTGCCCCTCCGGGGCGTCGCTCTGCCGGGACCAGAGCCACTCTAGTGCCTGGGGCAGAGGCCAAGGAGCCATCCCCAGCGCCCGGGCCATCTTTGCTCCAATGGAGCCTTGGCTGCGGGAGGGGAAGAGAGAGACAGAGAGGAAGGAGGGGGTGTGGAGAAGCAAATGGGCGCTTCTCCTATGTGCCCTGGCCAGGAATCGAACCCGGGTCCCCCACACGCCAGGCCGACGCTCTACTGCTGAGGCAACCGGCCAAGGCCAAACACATTTTACTTTAAACTTAATTCCCAAGACTATACAAGGTTGTCAACATGTATATAAATAAATATGCCATACTACTAGTCTCAGGAGACTAAACAGTGGTATCATTTATATCTTCAGACTAGCAAAAATATAATTGCACAAAATAAAGGAAATGATAACATCAAAAATGTTTGAGGTTTCAAATCTGGGTGAGTAAGGTGATTTCAAACAGCCTAGTTTGGTCAAACACCCAGGCTTTGGAGGCAGAGCCACCTGCATTAAAGTCCCAACTGTCTCTCAGTAGCTGTGTCAGCTTTAAGCAGCTTAATCTCAACCTTCCTTAAGGTTCTGTTTCTATTTCTGTACATTAAGAACTATAATGTATCTTTTACTGTTTATGGTATGAATTCAATGAGAGCATGTAAAGTGCTTACAGTAGTAGCTGGTTAATGTGTAATTACTGTTATAATTGGTTTTAAACAGTAAATTAGTGACAGAATATGGGGAGCAGATCATGAATTCAATTAGATCCATGTAGAGTAAACATTTAGGAATGTGGATCCAAAGAAGAGCAAAGATTCTGAACCAGGACTGCTCTGTTCAGAGATGTAGTTGAATAGGAACATACAGTAAATGATATACATTCGGGGGGAGGAGGCTGGCAAAGAGGAAAGAGGAGGACCATAGACAGATGCTTAAGAAATACATGAATTGGCCTGACCTGTGGTGGCGCAGTGCAGAAAGCATCAACCTGGAATGTTGAGGTCACTGGTTCAAAACCCTGGGCTTGTCTGGTCAAGGTACATATGAGAGTTGATGCTTCCTGGGCCTCCCTCTTTCTCTCTCTCCTTCTCTTCTCTCTTCTCCAAAATAAATAAATAAATTTAAAAAAAAAGAATTTCAGGAAAAGAACTCTCTGAATTTGAGAGATCTGAAGAGGAACCAGGAAATGAGTGAAGAAACTGGTAAATATGAGACACACATTTCTCATTTTCTTCTTTAATTAAGTTGTAATCATTTGCTCTGTTTAAGAAAGTATACATGACCCTGGCCGTTTAGTTCAGTCAGTTAAGTGCATTGTCCTAAAATGACAGGGTTGTGGGTTCAATCCCTAGTTAAGGGACACATAAGAAGTAACCAAAGCATGCACAACAGTATAGAACAACAAATGAATGTGTCTCTTCCCCCTTCCCTCTCTATCCCTTTCTCTGTCTACTTAAAAATCAGTAAAAATTAAACCCTGCCCAGATAGCTCAGTTGGTTGAAGCATCATCCTGGAACACGAAGGTTGCCAGTTGGATTTCCCAGTCAGGGCACATATGGGAGGAGATCAATTTTCCCAGCTCTCTCTCTCTCTCTCTCTTTGTCTCTCTTTCTCAAAGGAAAAGGTATACACACACACACACACACACACATATACACACACCATATACATACATGTATATACACACACAGACACATACACAAATCTGAATTTCAGGAACTATATTTGATTTACTTTCATCATGATTTGAATTTCTTACTTAACAATCTTATTTAATATAAGCACTTTATATTTCCCTAAGCTTAAGAATTTTGCCTTGATAATGGCTGTTTGGGAGTGACTAGATCCTCACTGAAGCCTTGTTAACTTGACCACAATGCCCCTCAGAAAGACTTCAAAACTGCATTGTATGACATCTGCCATTATTACACTGCTTTTTTATTTGAGAAAAAATTACCTCTATGAATTATTAATTACTAGTAGAGATGTGACCAGACATGACTATTAAAGAGAAGTATCTGGATGATCTAATAATTTGTTTGTTTTAGAATTGCCATTATTAGAGGCAATTCAGTATTTGAGAGAAATCTCAGCATAGAATTTAGGGCCTCGAGCAGCATCAAAAGCAAAGTATTTAAGCCCTCAAAATAAATTTCTCAGGATATGAGTTCCAGAAAGCAAGCTGGCTTTTAGTTAAACCTCTTAATATATAACCAGAACATACACAGGATGTGACAAAAGTAGGTTTACAGTTGTCCATGTGGAAAATATTGCAATAATTAGTAAATAGTATATAAGAATAAACTCTTTTGTGTACTTACAACTTGAAACTTACTTTTGCCCCACCCTCTATTTTAGAATTCAGTCTGCTCAAATCATAGAGTTCCAATTGATTTCAAAGTTTTATCTTATAATTATTTACTTTTTTCCCCCAAAACTGGAACACTAGAATCTATGATGTTTGAAGTAACAAAGATAGTAGGTAACAACTTTAGGACTTTAATAAAGATAGAAACTTCATAAATTAACCACAACAAATTTCCTTTCTTTCTTAAATACAGGCTCTTATGACAGACAATAAAACAAGGAACATCAAAATAATTAATAAACTAAGATGACAGAGCAGCAACTCCTGTCATTTCCCTAGGTAGTTGCAATACGGCATTATATACACCAAGGATATGTTTTTCGTGAGTCAGAACTTCTGGGTTAAATCATTTTAAGAAAACAGTAACAGGATTTTTAAGTAAATGCTATGACACAACAGTGTGATATCTAGCTAAGAAATGGGAGGTAATCCTTAGTTATTTCCAGTGTTTATGAGTCTCTTGAGACATAAAGACATATGGTGCTAGGAACAGCTACATTATCTCCAGATTTCTGTAGTGTTTTTTGTTTCCTAATTACTACATGTTTTCTATGCAGAATGAAATGAAATGGGAGCTAACATAAAGTAACTAGCCCAAAAGAATACAGAAAAGAAAGAGGAGGCAAATAAGAATTTTTTACTGAAAAATTAAGCTCTTGACATATTTTGAATTATTTAAAGAAGTTGACTTCTCGTCATGGCCATGTACAAGTTAATTCATTTAAAACTATCCTGTTAAAGAAGAACAATGTTAAAAAGACTACCACTGAACAGATAACACTCACATATGCTGGAATTGATTGTTATTACAGGTTTTGAAAAAAAAAGGATGGACTTTATATCTTTTTTTTATTTTATATGGAGAATGATAGATAACACTGGGGAATAAAATTATTGTTGCATCCACAAAAACACTTGTTCTTACCTAATACAAGTGTGCTGATCTCAAATATGACATCAGTTTTTCTCTGAAAGCTACAGTTTCTTTGCAATTTGAGATTTCAGGTTTTCATCTTATTGTAAAATTTTCAACATTTTGTTTAACATAATGAAGTAGAATGTCTTCTTGGGCATCATCTTTGTGAAAATATGATAATTTATATAATGCAGTAAATACACTAATATACTGAAAGATATGATTGCATCAGAATTTGTCTATAATTTTGAAATAGAACATATTAAAACTTATTTTAATCATAAAATTTGCACAAAACTTATTTAAATTCTATTCAAGCAAAAATTTGCGTTTGTAGCTCTTGCGTTTGTGTACTTGTTGAGGACAATCTCGTTTGATGCTCTAGCAGTAATCTGATCATCACTAACAGCTCCAAGATTTTCAGGAAACTTATCAAGGTGACTGTTCAGGAAGTGAATCTTAACACTCAGGTTACATCCAATGTCACAGAAAGCCAACAGCATCCTTTGAACCAGAAGTTCATAGTTTTCTGCTTTTTTGTTGCCAAGGAAGTTCTTTGTAACTGCCACAAAAGACTGCCATGATTCTTTCTCCTCCTTCTTTATCTTCCTGGCAAGTTCTATATCACGTATGAGGGTTCGAATTTGAGGTTTATCGAATATACCTGCTTTTATCTTCTTGAAAGACAAGGCAGGAAAAGCAAAAATAATATGTTGAAAGTATTCACTTTCTCTATTCAAAGCCTGAACAAACTGTTTAATTGAGCCAAGTTGGATGTAAAGTGGGGGAATAATGATCCTGTCTCAATTAACTACAGGTTCATTCACAAAATTTTGCATCCCTACTTCCAGAGCTTCACGTTTCGGCCACTCCTTCTGTGTCCAGTGTTTCTCCTTAGCTCAGCTGTCCAACAAACACAGAAAGCAAGGATACTTCATGAAACCTCTCTGTTGTCCTAGCAGAAAATTTACCATTTTAAGATCCACACAAATGACCCAGTTATGCTCCTTATACTTCAGAAAGTCGAGGACAATTTTTATGCCATTATAATCTTCTCGCAGATAAAGAATAACCAATTGGAACTGCTGCATAAACATTACCATTGTGTAGGAGAACACATTTCAGACTCCATTTAGAGCTGTCAAGAAATAGCCGCCATTCTGTTGGACTATAAATGATAACACCTAGCTGGATGAGAAGACTACAGATATCATGACAGTAAACAAAGTGTTTGTCTTTGGAAAAAAGTCCACAAATATTTGTTCACGCTTTCTGAAATGGGATACTTTAGCTGACCGGTAAAGTACATCATTTTCTTGAAGCCTGGAGGCTAATAACTCAGCTGCTTTCTTTGATAGGCCAAATTTCTTACTAAGTCATTCAATTCAGGTTGGCTAAACTGCTGAGGGGTTAATGACTGCTTGGCATCAGAAGAAGACCTTTCAGATTCTACAACCATTTCCTCATGCGTCTTATCAAAATATACTTGATCACCATGTTCACTTTCTTCATCCTTAGAAGAAATAAAACCATTGAAAACTGGAACCGGGAGTGTCTCAGAGTGTGGGATAGGTCGTGTTGCTGAAAGAATATTAGGTAGGATATGCGATCATATGTCATTTTTTCTTGCCGATGCTCTTTGTATGGATCAGACAGAAATAACAGTCACTGCTGTGGTCCTTAGGTTCACGCCAAATCATGGGAATACCAAAAGGCTTTCCTTTATGTTTTTCTTTTCTCCAGTCATTAAGCATTTCCTCACAACTATGATACACAATATGAGGAGCCCAATTCTTGTCTTGATCACCAAGGGGAACTTGAAAATAGGCAATATATGCACGTGTCACAATGATGAAATATTGCGCCTTTGATGTTAAAGTGTGTAACAGCCACATATATAACAAAAGGAGTCAGGACTATTTTTACATTTACAGCTACTGAAGAAGCCATGATTCAATCTTAAAACAAAATAAGAGGGTGTTTTGATCAGATAATAGTTTTTTACATTTAAAAACAACTACAATTATGTAAAAGTGGTGTTTGTAAAACATTAATTGCCTTGTGGTTATGTTCAATCCAAGAGTCATTGCCCTTTAACTCCTATTTAAAAACCAATGCATGCCATTAACTGTAACAAAAAGAATTTAAAATTGCATAAAAACTGGAGCATGCAACAAAAAACAAATTTCAGATTTGGAATCAGTGACACAGAAACATATAGAAACAGATTGAAAACTTCATGCAACAGAAAAAAAAAAATTGTTCCCCAGTATAATTGATTAAAAAAATACTTTAGAATTACCCAAGTATGTTGGTTCTTCCTCAATGCCAGTGCTCACTGCTTATAACTGCATGAGAGATCATTTATTATAGATTATAATGTCCCATATATCTGGTCCTAAAAACAGTGAGGCTGGCTATAAATGAATAAATATTGAACTGAAGTCAGAATTATATGATAATTTGCCTGACCAGGTGGTGGTGCAGTGGATAGAGTGTCGGACTGATATGCAGAAGACCCAGGTTCTAGACCCCGAGGTCGCCAGCTTGAGCAAGGGCTCATCTGCTTTGAGCAAAGCTCACCAGCTTGGACCCAAGGTCGCTGGCTTGAGCAGGGGGTTACTCAGTCTGCTGAAGGACCGCGGTCAAGGCACATATGAGAAAGCAACCAATGAACAACTAAGGTGTCGCAACGTGCAACAAAAAACTAATAATTGATGCTTCTCATCTCTCTGTTCCTGTATGTCTGTCCCTGTCTATCCCTTTCTCTGACTCTCTCTCTGTCTCTGAAAAAAAAAGTAAAAAAAAAAAAAAAATAATTATATGAGAATTTGGTCACTTTTAGTGACTTTTGTTCTCATATAAATTTGAGTTCACATTCTCTTCCTTTGTCTTCTTAGCAGCTACCTGATCCAAAAGGTAGCTGATCTCAGAGGAAGTCATGAGGACTAAATGAGGGGATGTCTGTATATGGGACCCAACACAGTATATATAATGGCATTCATTTTATTTTATAATTTTTTTCTTTCTTTGTATAAAATTCTGCTTTACACAGTTAGTTAGCAGGGGATAATTTTAATATTTTGTCTCTACAAACATTCATGCATGAACAAAGGAGTCTCTTATTGACTCGAGTGTCATCATAATAAGATCATGAAGTAGATTTTCTATGGTTAAAAACACTAGTTTTAAAACTATGGAAAGTCATAAATGAGTCATGGCAACCTTTTGACAAAAGCACAGATTATACAGAAATGTATGATTCATCTGTGTTTTCCTTAAACTTTTACCTAGGTAAAAGAGAGGGTTGTATTGATTTGCACATCTCCTTCCAGGATTATTAGAGCATATTCTTTAACTATAAATTTTGTATTGAAAATAGAGGATGATATCTGACACAAAACCTTCTTTTTTAAATCAAAGGGGAAACCTATTACAATTCTCCTATTTTACACAACTTCTATAAAAATAAATTTTCTGGTCTGAAAAAGTTCAAGAAAGAATAATAAAAATTAACTGCAATATCAAAAAAGCTATATAGCTCATTTACAGAGTATGTATATATGAGATTTTTAGAAAAAAAAATGCTCCTCTCATTATATGTATTTCCTTCAATTAATAGAAGAGAAAATAGGTTTCATTCAGAATGAACATTTGTGATACTTCTCTTAAAAACTAGAAAAATGGTAAAACTTTTGGTCATTTCAAACTTTCCCCGATTTTATGAAATGCAGTAATAAGTGGCACACGCATCGGCTCTCACTTTTGTGATTTATAAGGTAAATGCCTAAAAGTCTGATTGCTGACTCACTAGATAGAAACTTTAAATATTAAAAGATAAGGCAAATTGCTCTTAAAAGTCGCACTAATTTATGTTGCCACAAAAGGCATAGGAGCATAAACATTTCACCACATCCTTACCAGCACTAGATATTATCAACTCTTTTTAATCTCTGCCAATCTAGTAAGTGGAAATGACTTTTTTTCCTCCAATTTCTATTTCTTAAACATGAATTAGGTGTAACCTTGTCTCATATGATTATTAACCATATTTGTATTATTTTCTTTGAATTTTACCTGTCCAAGAAATTTGGCATTGTTCATGATCTAATTTTGTTCTATAATGTAGGTACTATTATTATATATATTTTAACAGAAAATAAATCTATGACTAATAAATATTTAGTATTGTGTTCTATATGACCAGGCTGATAAATGACAGATGTGACGTTTATATAGGAGCTTGCCTAAGTCCAAGTTAACTGTTTAAATCACCATGCTGTATGTAGTCCATCTCCTGACTATAGAGAGAATCATGTAGTTTTTGTGTTTTTATATCTACGGTACTATTTTAATCATTATGACAATTAGTATAAGCACCTATTATGTGCCTAGCACTAAAACAATTTTGTGACTACAATAATTCATAATTAATAAGTACATTAATACATATTTTTTCTTTGTAGAATCCTAAAAATTTTACAAGTAAGTACTTAATTACAAATGTCCAAGTACAAAAACGGAGAATTATGGGGTACTGTGCATATGAATTATATGGGGCTGACTGCCATGGTAATTAGGGAGCTCTGAGAAAACATAATCAGAACACATAATTTGTAGAAAATACATTAGGAGATAAAAGACAGGTAAATGCTACAGCAAAAATGTCTTAAGAATTTCATTTATCCTTACAAAAATACCTTTACACAATTTATAAAACTTGGTTTAGAAAAAAATGTCTTAAAAATATGTAACCATTTAAAAATTATTTTTTGACTATTTACTTTTCTAATGATCAGTAAAGAGTGGGTGGAAGGACTGACTGAGATTTGCATCAGGTGGAGAGAGGTAAATTTGTATATTTTGAAATATTAAGGAAGTTGATAGTTCAGGAGGCTGTTATAAGAGAAATAAACCTTGTATAGACAAGCAAAATTTCATACCTCTTTACTCACTCCTCATTATATATAATAATCTAATTCTGCAGATAATTTCTGGAAAAATTAACTGGCTCTGTAGTACAGTGCCTTAACTAATTGAGTTACCCAAACCAGAAACTAGAACACTAATCAGCTTTAAAATTCTGACCAGTTCAGCATATACTGAACATAGTTTCATTAACCATGAATAAAAGGATATGTTTCAATGTCTTAGAACACCAGGAGGAATAAATTTGAACTTGTCAATATGTGATCACTCTGACTTATAAAAAGTACAATTTTATATGGTTTAATTTTGAATGTAATACATGTACAAAAACACAAATGTTCCTCTTATGAATTTACTCACAGGGAGGTGAATGAATGAGTTTATAGGTAATGTTATACTTCTCACATACCTATTTCTGTCATACACACATGTAAAGACAGATTTTAAAAAAGAGAGGGACAGGAAAGATAAAAATGCAAATAATTTAAAATTTTGTATCTGAATATAGCTAGTGCTCGACTTACGACCACGATTGGTTCCAACAGACTGATCGTAACACAATTTGGTTGTAAGTTGAGTAGGTTATATGTATAGTACTGTGAAATGATGTTAGAAAAATTTTTAAATCATATTTTATCATAATTTTCTTTCATTATTGTTATATATCATAACTTTTTGTTCATTTTATGCCATTTGTATCATCTCTACACCATTTTGTTTCTTATTTTTACATTCGTCAGGTTTAAGTAAAACACTGCATTACCAGTACAATCAGTTTAATATTTGCAAAACATAAAAAATGCAGGTGCAACAAAAATACAAAATACAGGTGTAAAAAATACCATAGGAAACATTTTCCCAATTGCAAAACATATCAAAATATATAAACATATACAAAACATTTTATTGGCTGCTGGTTCTTGGCTATTGATCATTGATGTCATCATCTGAGGCAGCAGTTGGGGTCACCAGAGTTGGATTTTTCATAAACATGTGCGATCACATTCACTTTCTTTCCTCCTTCGTACTCATTCATTGATTGCTTTCTCATATGTGCCTTGACCAGGGGGTTACAGCAGAGTGAGTGGCCCCTTGCTCAAACCAGTGACCTTGGTCTCAAACCAGCAACCATGGGGTCATGTCTATGATCCCATGCTCAAGCTAGTGCCCCTGCACTCAAGCTGGTAAACCCATGCTCAAGTTGGATGAGCTCATTTACATGTCAAGATCAATGGCCTTTCTTTCCTTCTTGGCAGGCTGAGGTGCAAAGACAATTTCCTCTTGGTAGACATCTCGGGAGGGGTTTGATGAAAAATATCCAAGACAAAACACAAATTGCTTTACTGAGTCTGGGATAACAGTTGAAATGGTGCACATGGAGATGGTAGTGCTGCTGGAAGCTGGTCTACACTGTCATACACCCAGCTGGGCAGCGCTTGTGCTGCCAGACGCGGAGCAGTCATGGCTAACGATTATGGTCGTAAAGTCGAATGGTTGTAAGTTGCATAGGTCATAAGTCGATCGATATCTGTATTAAATACTCAAGTCATGAAATGTATGCATTTCTTTTCTGTATAGCATTTCCTGCAAGTAATAAAGATATAGAAAATATAAATGAGCCAAGGAGATAAGTGAATAATTGCAGTTGCTTGAAATGTGGCATTCTGTAGTTATGTTTAGATTTTTTCATTATTAAGTTATGCATTTTTTTCTTAAAAATAGTGCACTGAAAGAAAAAACTAGAAAATATAAAGATTTAAAAAAATTTTTTAAACTTTATTGGATTTATGCATATAAGTGTATATATGTAAAATAGAAGTATATGGCAAAGGTTGTTTTATAGTTGTGAGGATTTAAAACAGTTTATTCTTATATTATTTATTAATTATTGCATTAGTTTCCATACAAACAACTCTAAATCTACTTTTGCTCCACCTGCTACATATAACATAGGAAATATCTGGATATTAATATTTTAGTCTTAAAAGAGCTTACATGGCTTAGATGGTCATTAATTATGATACTGCTATTTTCCTTTATGGTATCATGATATTAGAGATTGCTTAGAATACTCCCTGGAAATGGAAACTAAAGGAAAATTTAGTAATGTTATTTATTTATAAATTATTTTTATTGAAGTAAAGGTAGAAAATTGTTGAAGGTTATCAACCAGAGAATGTTCCAAAAAATAATATTACTTCTATGGAATAATATATAATAGAATATTTTAAACCATGAGAAGACAGATTTCCATAAAGCATAATTTACACTTAAGAACTTCCTAGCTCATTCCAAGATGGCAGTGGAGTACACAGACATACAAACTGCCACTTCATGGGAAAAACTGGTTTACAAATTAATTTAAAAACTATCATCATGAAAAGCCAACTTTGGACTAATTGAACAGGACTCGACAACCAAGGAACACAGAAGAAACCACACTGAGCCAGGTAGGATGTGTGGGTACATAGTGGGGCTCACTGCTCCCAGGAGCAAAGGGTGGCTAAGGGTCCAGAGAGTTTCTCATTGTGGGGAGAGAGATCCTGAGAGGTGGGGGTCCTCAGTCCCAGGACTGGAGGAGACAGCCTGACAGCATTGAGTGGACAGAAGAGCAGGATTTCTGTCTGTAGGAAACAGCTGGCAAAGAAGTTGCAGTCTTAAAGGGCTGGCACAGAAAATATCACTCACAGCCACTTGCCTGGGGCTCCAAGCATGAGGAGGGATGGTAGGACTGGTCTTGCTTGAGAAGAGTGGGGAGATTGAGGCACAGGGACACAAACAGTGATGGGGAGAAGAATACCTGAGCTGAGTGATTTCTCTAATACCGAGGCAGCCATAGCTGGGGAGGAGGGTCAGTCCCTCCATCTAGCACAAGCCTAGTGTAAAGCCAATTGACCCACCTCCAAAGAGCTCTCCAGCTCCAATCAGCGCAAAAGGTTGTTTGGAAAGGAGGAAATAAAGGGTTGGGACAGTGACTCAGGTTTCCAGGGAGACTTGAGCTACACCTCCCCCTTCTGATACAAAGAATGTGCCCTACCCCCAGAGAGTAACTGGGCAGACCACACATTCTGGTGCTCAGAGGTCAAGGTCACAGTCACTACATTCCTGGATAGAGTTTCAACTGAGGCCAAAGAGCAAGATATGCCCACTACCCCCATCCTAAACACAGAAGTTCCCTGCTGGGCTCAACAAATAAACAGCAGGGAAGACTTTTAAGACTGGTTTACTAAGTAAGGAGAATTAAAATCCTAGCAACCAGCAGAAGCTGAGGGATAAAGCCCTGGAGGAGGGACCACATTCCATATACCAACCTCAGGTCCACAACCCCAATAACCTTGCAAACTTCACACAGAAAAAATGGGGAGACAAAGAATTATAATGCATATGAGTCAACAAGAGCAATTCCCAGAAAAAGAACTGAATGAATAGAAGTAACCAAATTACTAAACACAGATTGTTAGGATGCTTAAGGATCTCAGAGCTAAAATGGATGGATTTAAGGAGAACCTAAATAAATAAGTTGCAAGCATCAAAAAGGACTCTGAAATCATAAAAAAAACAATCAGAAATGACAATTACAATATCAGAAATAAAGGTTACACTAGAAAGGAATCAACAGCAGGCTGAATGAAGCAGAGGATTGAATCAGAGAATTAGAAGACAAGATAAATAAAAACACAGAAACAAAGCAGCAAAAGAAAAGAGGCTTAAAAAGTCTGAGGAAACTGTAAGAGAACTCTGTAACAATATGAAGAGAAATAACATCCACATCATAGAGGTTCCTGAAGGAGAAGAGAAAGAACAAGGGATAGAGAAACTGTTTGAAGAAATCATGCTGAAAACTTTCCTAAACTGATGAAGGAAAAAGTCACACAAGTTCAAGAAGCACAGAGAATCCTGGTAAAGAGAAACCCAATGAGGCCTACATCAAGACACATTATAATTAAAATACCAAAGTTAAGAGATAAAGGAAAAATATTAAAAGAAGCAAGAGAAAAGAAGTTAATCACCTACAAAGGAGCCACAGATGACATTCAACTTTTCGACAGAGACACTTGAGGCCAGAAGGGAATGGTAAGAAATATTTAAAGTAATGCAAAACAAGAACCTACAACTAAGACTTCTTTATCCAGCAAGATAATTGTTTAAAACTGATGGAGAAATAAAAAGCTTCTCAGACAAAAAAAAAAAAAAATCCTCAAGGAATTTATTACAACCAAACCAGTACTGCAGGAAATGTTAAGGGGCTTGCTGTAAAAAGAGCAAAAAAAAAAAAAAAAAAAAAAAAAAGAAATCAAGAAAATGAAGATTATAGATTTAAAGAATAAAATGGCAATAAACAACTACATATTAATAATAACCTTAAATGTAAATGGATTAAATGCTCCCATCAAAAGGCATAGGGTACCTGCATGGATAAGAAAACAGGACCCATACATATGCTGTCTACAAGAGACCCAACTCAGAACAAAAGATACATATAGACTGAGAGTAAAGGGATGAAAAAAAATTATTTCACGCAAATGGAAAGAAAAAAAAGTTGGGTAGCAATACTAATATCTGACATAATAAACTTTAAAACAAAGGCTATAGAAAAAGATAAAAAAGACCACTACATAATGATAAAAGGAGCATTACAACAGGAAGATATATGTATTATAAATATATGTGTGCCTAATATAGGAGCACCTAAATATCTAAAACAAATTTGATGGATAAAAAAGACAAGATCAACAGGAATACTATAATAGTAAGGGATTTTAATATTCCACTAACATCAATGGATAACACATCAAGACAGAAATTTAACAAAGAAACAGTGGCCTTAAATAGCACATTAGATCAACTGGATTTATTAAATATCTTCAGAACCTTTTACCCCAAAGCAGCAGAATGTACATTTTTTTCAAGTGTTTAAAGTACATTTTCTAGGATAAACCACATGTCACGACACAAAACAAGTCGTAATACATTTTAAAAGATTGAAATCATATCAAGCACCTTCTCTAATCACAACAGCATGAAACTAGAAATCAACTACAATAGAAAAACTGAAAAATATTCAAACACTTGGAGGCTGAACAGCATGTTAGTAAATAATGGGTTAACAATGAGATCAAGGAAGAAATCAAAAACTTTCTTGAAACAAATGAAAATGAACATACAACAACTCAAAATTTATGGGACACAGCAAAAGCAGCCCTGAGAGGAAAGTTCATAGCATTACAGACATACATTAAGAAGCAAGAAAAAGTTTAAATAAACAACTGAACCCTGCACCTAAAAGAACTAGAAAAAGAGCAACAAGTAAATTTTAGAGGAAGTAGAAGAAGAAAATAATAAAGATCAGAGCAGAAATAAATGACACGGAGGCAAAAAACAAAAACAAAAAACTAACAATACAGAAGATCAATGAAACCAAAAGCTGGTTCTTTGAAAAGGTAAACAAAATTGATGAACCTTTAATCAGACTCACCAAGAAAAAAAGAGAGTGGGCTCAAATAAGTAAAATTAGAAATGAGAGTATAGAAGTAACAACTGACACAAGAGAAATTCACAAGATTGTAAGAAAATACTATGAAGAAGTGTATGCTCCAAAATGGGACAAAAACCTAGATAAAATGGATTAATTCCTTGAAAAATATAATCATTCAAAAATCAATCTGGAAAAATCAGAAACTCTAAACAGACTGATTAAACAAAAGAGATTGAAACAGTTATCAAAATACTCCCAACAAACAAAAGTCCTGGGTCTGATGGCTTCACAGTCAAATTTTACCAAATATTCAAAGAAGAACTAACTTCTATTCTTTTCAAGCTATTTCAAAAAATACAAGATGAGGGATGACTTCCAAGCTCCTTTTATGAGGCTAGCATAATCCTCATTCCAAAATCAAGCAAGGCCACTACAAAGAAAGAAAACTATAGGCACCTATCACTGATGAATTTAGATACTAAAATTCTCAACAAAATATTAGCAAATTGGATCCAGCAATACATGAAGAAAATCATACATCATGATCCAGTGGGATTTATTTTGGGGAGGAAGACTGGTACAATATTTGCAAATCAATAAATGTGATTCATCACATAAACAAAAGGAAGGATAAAAACCACTTGATAATATCAATAGAGGCAGAAAAAGCATAAAATCTACCACCCATTTATGATCAAAACTCTCAGCAAAGTGGCAATACAGGGAACATACCTCAACATGATAAAGGCCACCTATTACAGACCCACAGCCAACATCATACTCTACTCAATGGGCAAAAATTAAAACCAATCCCCTTAAGAATAGGAACAAGGCAGGGGTGCCCCCTTTCATCACTCTTATTTAACATAGTTCTAGAAGGCCTAGCTGCAGCAATTAAAAAAGAAGAAGAAATAAAAGGCATCCAAAATTGGAAAAGAAGAAGTAAAACTTCCATTATTTGCTGATGACATGATAATACTGTACATAGAAAACTGTAAAGTCTCAGTCAAAAAACTATTGTAATTGATAAATGAAATCAGTAGGGTAGTAGGATATAAAATTAATATTTTTAAATCAGTGACATTTCTATACACCAAAAATGAACTGTCTGAAAAAGAAATTAAGGAAACAATTGCCATCGCTATTGCAACCAAAAAAATAAAGTACCTAGGACTAAATTTAACCAAGGAGGTTAAAAACCTGTACTTGGAAAATTATAAAACACTGATAAAAGTAAGCAAGGAAGATACAAACAAGTGGAAGCATATACAGTGTTCATAGATAGAAAGAATAAATATCATTAAAATGTCTATACTACCCAAAGCAATATATAAATTCAATGCAATTCCCTATCAAAATACCAATGGCATACTTCAAAGATATAGAAAAAAATATTCCAAAAATTTATATGGAACTAAAAAAGAACACGAATAGCCTCAGCAATCTTGAAAAAGAAGAGTAAAGGGGGAGGTATCACATTTACTGCTATTAAATTATACTACAAGGCCATTGTACTCAAAACAGCTTGATACTGGCATAAGAACAGGTATATAGATCTATGGAACAGAACAGGGAACCCAGAAATAAACCCACACCTTTATAGCCAATTGATATTTGACAAAGGAGATAAGAGCATACAATAGAGTAAAGATGGTCTCTTTAACAAATGGTGTTGGGAAAATTGGACAAATACATGCAAAAAAAAAAAGAAAAAGAAAAAGAAATTCGACCATCAACTTACACCATTCACAAAAATAAACTCAAAATGGATAAAAGACTTGAATGTAAGTCATGAAATCATGATTATCTTGGAAGAAAATATAGTCAGTAAGTTCTCCGACATCTCTTGCAGCAATATATTTACTGACTTAACTCCACAGGCAAGTGAAATAAAGGACAGGATGAACAGATGGGACTAGATTAAACTAAAAAGCTTTTGCACAGCAAAAGATAATATAAACAAAATAAAAAGACAAACCACACAATGGGAGAACATATTTGCCAACACGTCCTATAAGGGGTTAAAAACCAAAATCTATAAAGAACTTGTAAAACTCAACACCAGAAAAGTAAACAATCCAATAAAAAATGGAAAAAAGAACTGAATAGATACTTCTTCAAAGAGGACAGACAGAAGGCCAATGGGCATATGAAAAAATGTTCAATATCACTAATCATTAGAGAAATGCAAATTAAAACTACATCACATGACTCAGAATGGCGTTCATTAACAAAATAACGTATAACAAATGCTGGAGAGAGTGTGGAGAAAAGGGAACCCTCCTGCACTGCTGGTGGGAATGCAGACCGGTGTAACCACTGTGGAAAACAGTATGGAGATTCTTCAAAAAATTAAAAATGAAATTTCCTTTTGACCTAGCTATCCCACTTCTAGGAATATATCCTAAGAATAACAAATCACTGATTCGAAAGAAGAAATGCACTCCCATGTTTATTGCAGCAGTTTTACAAGAGCCAAGATCTGGAAACAGCCCAACTGTCCATCAGTAGACTAGTGGATTAAAAAGCAGTGGTACATATACACATGGAATACTACACAGTCATGAAAAAGAAGGAAATCTTACCCTTTGCAACACTATGCTAAGCTAAATACGCCAGGTAGAGAAAGAAAAATATCATATGACCTCACTCATTTGAGGAACCCAATGAACAATATGAACTGAGGAACGGAAGAGAGGCAGAGAAAGGCTTAAGGAGTCCAGAGGGAAAGTAGGCAGAGGGAAAGGGAATGAGAGGAAAGGGATCAAAGAAAGGAAAGACATTAGTGAAAGTAAATACACATAACACAGAGAGATAGAGGGCAAGATAGTAAATCATGGAGGGAAGGCAGGAAGGTGGTGGTAGGGCAAAGGGTGTATCAAGGAGAACACGGGGGGAGGGAGGGAGACATATTTGGGGGAACACTTGTAACTATGTTAACACAACAAATTAAAATCAATTTAAAGAAAAAAACTTCCTAGCTTCACCAGGTTGTTGTGCCATGGATAGAGCATTGGACTGAGATTCAGAGGGCTCAGCTTGGAAACCCTGGGGTTACCAGTTCGAGCTGGTGCTTATCCGGCTTGAGCATAGGGTTGCTGGTTTGAGCGTAAGATCATAGACATGACTTCAAGGTCGCTGGCTTGAGCAAGGGGTCACTCGCTCTGCTGTAGCCTCCCCTGTCAAGGCACATATGAGAAAGCAATCAATGAACAACTAAGGTGCCACAACACAAAATTGATGCTTCTCATTTCTTTCCCTTCTTGTCTGTCTCTCCCTATCTGTCCCTCTCTCGGTCTCTGTCAAAAAAATAATAAATAAGAAGAAAGAAAAAAAAAATAGAACTACCTAATATGAACCAGCTCTATTGAGCTTTTACTTTGTACCAAGGGCTATTTAGGTGTTATGGCATTAGATAAAGACCTTGCTTTAATAAAGCTTAATTAGTTATCCAATTCAGTAGAGTTACAAAAGATCTCCTTCATGTTTTTGTATATTCCAATGTAGCATGGCTTTTTTATCACACAAATAAAATAGGTAGATATTCACAGAGTTTTATTGAGCCTACCCCGGTCAGGTCAACTCAGTCAGTTAAAAGCTTCAGCCGGAAACAACACAATTGCAGGTTTGATCCCTGGTCAGGACACACAAGAAAAACAATCAATGAATATACATATGACAAAGTGGAACAATAAATGAATGCTTTCCTTACCCCTCCCCTCTCTATCCTTTACCCTTCCCCTCTCTCACCATTTAACTCTCTGTTTCAGGGGGGAAAATGTTAAGCCCTGACTGGATATCCAGGTTGGTTGGAGCGTTCTCCTGGAGTGTGGAGGTGGCCAGTTCGATTCCTTGGTCAGGGCCCATACAGAAGAAGCTTAATGTTCCAATGTTTCTCTCCCTAAAGCAAAAACAAAAACAAACAAAAAAAGATCTACTGAACCTTATGCCATAGGGTAGGGATGAAGAACAAGACATAAAGTAAGTATAGACAATTATCTAAATAAAGTTTAGGTTCAGAAAAAAATCTGTTGAAAGTTTTCAGTTTACTGAGATTCAGACATTTTTAAGATGTATCAAATTTGAATGTATCAAATATATAAAATTTGTATTTAAGCATACTAATTTTTCTGTAATGCCTTAATTTTTTAAAATCTCCAAATAGTAAACTTGTTATGCAATTGATTAATTATAAAATCAGTTACTTTATTATAAAATTAATTTATTATAAAACTCATTTGGCTAGAACAATTTGATTTAAAACTTTCTTTAGGTAAACAATTAAATTAATGGCTACTATAAAACCTGTCCAGGAAACACCAGTAAAGGGATAAAAATAATAGAAGGTAGAATAAGTATAGCATTATCAGATAGAGTACTTCTGCCTAGGCCATCCGACAGAAACATATATAAACTTTATTCACCAATGTTCCATTCTGGCTCACCATACCTATGAAACACACATTCTAAATCTAAGAGAAAACTATAAGAAATGCAAAAAAAATACATATAAAAATAAATTCTATCTTTTAAAATAAAATTTTACTCTGTAAGAACACTTTTTGATATCTGATTAGAATAATGGGATATGCATGTATATGTACTCCTTACAAAGCCTCTTTACTTTGAAAGAAGGACATGTGACATGTGGGAAAAAAGTGCTTAGGATTCAGTTAGATCTCAGTATTAATTTTGGTTCCACCACTTATTGATTCTGACTTTCACATAAGACACTGAACTTTACAAGTATAGTAGTCTCCCCCATACACAGTTCACTTTCTATGGTTTCAGTTACTGGTGGTCAACAAAAGACTGAAAATATTGAGTGGAAAAACTCAAAAATAAAAATTTATAAGTTTTTACTTGCATATCATTTTGAGTAGCCTGATGAAATTTTGCACTGTTCCACATCATCCCATTCCATCCAGCCCCGAGTGTTATCCCTTTGTCCAGTGTATCCACAATGTATCTGCTCCCTGCCCATTGGTCACTCAGTAGCCACCTAGGTTATCACCACATTCACTAACTTTTATTAATATATATTGTTGTTTTTATTTATTATTAGTTATTGTTGTTAATCTCTTATCTGTGCCTAATTTATAAATTAACCTTATTATAGGCATGCATATAAAGAAAAATACATGGTATAGATAGGGTTAGAAACTATCTGTGGGGTCTCAGAATACATCCTATACGAATCAGAGGTGGGGAACTATACTGCATAGTGAAACTTTTGGAGCCTTAAGTACCTCATTTATTAAATGGAAATCATATTACCTACTTTACCAGGTTGTTCTGAGAATTGAACCAAAGTATGTTCAGTGCTTAATAACGAATGCTTGGCATATGATTACCTCTTGTGTTTTTTCTCTCATAAAATATCATTTGTTTAGTTATCTTCTTAACAGATTATTATTCTTTTAAGTTTAGGGGAGCAGATTTAGTCAACATTTGTACATGTAAGAATTAGCTTTTTAGAAATTATTATATTACAGGACTTATTGAAACAATTATTAGACTTATTTTTTCCTCTTAGTATGTGAACATCTCAGACGAAATCCTACCCTCAATCCATATTGTCATGTCCTCATTTTGCAGTGTTTATTTTCTTGCTGTATGATACACAACAAAAAATCCTCAATGAAATGAGGCTGATGTAAGTTGAAGGGCAATTTTTTAATCAGTGCCAAACTCTTATTTTAAAATCAGTTTTTCAAAGTCTCTTAGTATGTAACTATACATGACTCATTTACAAGGAACTATATAATTGAAGACATAATAGTAACATTTAATAAGCCTGATGTTTTTTTTATTTTATTTATGCATTTTTAGAGAGGAGAGAGGGAGAGAGAGAGACAAAGAGGGAGAGAGAGGAGAGAGAGACAGAGAGAGAGAGAAGGGGGGAGGAGCTGGAAGCATCAACTTCCATATATGCCTTGACCAGGCAAGCCCAGGGTTTCAAACCAGTGACCTCAGTATTTCCAGGTCAATGCTTTATCCACTGTGCCACCACAGGCCAGGCCTAATAAGCCTGATATTTTTTATTTTCATTCATTACTTATGATGCCATGCTGCCCTTATCTCAATGGTGCTTACTATGTTACTGTAAAACCACAGTTATAAAATGAGAGAAATAAACATAATGTTAATAACAGAATAGGTATTATATTCAGAGCCTTTTAAAATATTTTATATAAATAGTATTATATATCTTTTGAGTTTTAAGATATTTTTTTCATTTGTACATTAGCTCTAGTTCTTTCATTTTCATCGCTCTATTATACTTCACTTTATTGAAATACAGGAGTCTACTTATCCATTCTTTTGTTGCTGGGCATGTACATAAAATGCTGATAAACTGACCCATTAAACAAACAAAAAGGCCCTGATTTTACGATAAATGGAGTTTCTTTTTCTTTCTCCATCTCTCTCCTCCCATTATACCCCTTTCTCTCTTTTAACAAATACTGAAAACATACTTAGACTTTAAGAAAATATTTTCTGAAGCTATTTTTATTTTATTTTCTTTCAAACAATGATTATTTTATTGATTTTAGAGTGTGTGTGTGTGTGAGAGAGAGAGAGAGAGAGAGAGAGAGAGAGAGAGAGAGGAACATTGATCTGTTCCTGTATGTGCCCTGACCAGGAATCAAACTGGCAACCTCTGTGTTTTGGGACAATGCTTTAAGAAACAGAGCTATCTGACCAGGGTGCTAATTCTTATTTTCTAAACACAAATGATAATCAACAGTAAAAAGTCCAATTTAATTTTTTAATGGGTTATTTTTTTGTTGTCATATTAATGAAAACTTTTTTTTTAATCCAAGGTCAGTGCAAATTTTTCTCCTGTGTGTTCTTTGGAAGCAGTATAGTTTTAGACTTTATATTTAGGTCAATGATATATTTTTAAGTTAATTACTGTATATGGTACAGAAAAAGACTAGAATTCATTGTATTGCATATAAATAATCAATTATTCCAACACCATTTTTTGAAAAGATTATCCTCTGTTCCCTGAATTAGTTTTGTATCTTTCTTAAAAATCTGTGGTCCAAATAAATGTGGATCTATTTCCTGAATTTCTATTCTATGTCATTGATTTCTTCATTCATCTTTAAACCAATACCACTCTGTATTAATTATTGTAGTTTCATTAAAGTTAAAATTTCTCTTCAAAAGATTCTATTAAAAACTAAAAAGACAAGCCACAAACTGGGAGAAACTATTTGCAGAACAAACTGGGAGAAACTATTTGAAGATATGACAAAGGTCTTGTATTCATAATATATAAGAATATCAAAACTCAAAAATAACACAAATAATTTCAAAAATGGAAAAATATATGAATAGACATTTTACCAAAAAAAATGATATTGATGTCAGATAAGCACATAGAAAAATGATAAACAGAAACTTTGGTTTCTGGTTCAGCACATGAGGAGCATGGAAGTCACCACATCCTAACAACAAGTAAAAAGCTGAACATAGTCATTGAGGGATGGTTCCTCCTCAGTTTTGTGAATTTTACCTCTAAGAGCTTGACCAGATTATCAATGAAGATTGGAGAAAAATTTCCTCTTGCTTCCAGCAGAAGAAGGGAAAAGAAACAAATGTGTTTGAGAAGTCCATTCTATTAATAAGGTCTGCCCTCAAGAGAAACTATTTTATCAGACTCTACCCTGCTAGGGTTTTACCAGAGCCTAATCTACCTAAGAAAATATACAACTCTAGGCTTTAGTCATTTTGTCCCATATGTGGGAAGAGGGGAATCCTGAGAAGTACAGTTAAGTTCACATTCCAGGAGCATGGACTGAGTGTTATAGAATTATAGAAAACTTTTACAGCCCACACCTAACCATTTCATTATTAAAGCCCTATTCATTGCTGTTTCTCTAACCAATACATAACATATATCTTTCAGCAAAAAGGTATGAAACAATTAAAAGACAAAAACACAGTTTGGATAGACTAAACAAACATCTGAACCAGTCAGGTATAGCAGGTATGTTAGAATTACCATTAAAATATATGATTCAAATGCTAAGAATTTTAATGAAAAAGGTAGACAGCATACAGAAACAGATGGATAATGTAAGCAGAAAAACTCTAAGAAAAAATTTAAAAAGGTATAAAAACACTGAGATAGAAATGAAGAGTACTTCTGATTGACTCATTAATAGATAGACATAGATAAAGTAAGATTTTCTGAGCTTGATATGTGACAATAGAAATGTTTTAAACTAAAAATCAAACAGAAAAAAAGAACTAAAAAACCCAGAATATCCAAGACCTGAAGATGGCAGTGGAATCGGCAAATGCACAGACTCCGAGCTCATACCACCAAACTGGATTATAAACTAATTTATGAACAATCAGTGTGAAAAACCAAATCTGGACTACAAGAACAGCTCTCAAAAACCAAGGAGCAAAGAAGAAGCCACAACAAACCTGGTAGGGAGTGCCTGAATCTCCCATGCTTACAGGAACAGAGTGGGGGGTGGTGGTGAGGCTGAGAGCCCAGTAGGGATTTCACTCCAAGGAAAAGAGCAGTAAATACTGCTCACAGCCACTTGCCTGGTGACCAGGGAACTAGGGGTGTTGAAAGGGCCAGCTTGTCTTCCAAAAAGAAAGGGAAGAGAGAGAGAGAGACAGACAGTGAGGGGCACAGGAATGCAGGAGACAACCTGAAAAGCTGACTAATTCAGTGCTGGAGGCAACCGTAGCTGGGGGAGGGGATGATCCTTCCACAAAAAAGAATATAAAGTGCTTCCAGGTCACAGATCTCCAGACATTTCTCTAGCTCCAATCAGACCAACAAGACACAGCTGAAAAAAAGAAGTGGGGAGGAAGGGCAGTAACTCAGGTCTCTATGAAGATCTGAGATACACCTCCCCCTACTGGAGCTAAGAAAGCAACCCATCCCCAGAGAGATTAACTAGCAGAGCTCAGGTTACACACACCATATTTCTGGATACAGCTTCAAATGAGCCCCCTGCTGAGATAAGCAAACAAGACAATCACCTATTAAGAAAACAAACAAAGCAAGACTTCAAAGCGGCCAAAATCCAAAAGTGGATTACAAATAATAGCTGATGCCAACCCAAGAAGACCTAGAAATAACACAACTGAAAACTGGAGGCAGACAACACCAAGCCTAGAATCAACCAGCTCTACAAACAAAACACCCAAATATATAAATAAGAGAAGACAGAGAAGTGCAATCCAAATGAAACCAAAAGAGAAACATCCAGGAAATGAACTGAGTGATATGGAAATAACCAAACTTTCAGATGCGGAGTTCAAAATAATGATTGTAAGGATGCTTCGGGATTTTAGAACAACAATGGATGGTCATTACGAACACCAAAACAAAGAAATAGCAAGTATAAAAAAGGATATCGAAATATTAAAAAATAATCAGTTGGAGATGACAAATACAATATCAGAAATGAAAACCACAATGGCAGGAATTAAAAACAGGATGGATAAAGCTGAGGATTATATCAGCGAGTTGGAGGACAACTGGAATGAAGGCATACAAGTGGAGAAGAAAAAAGAAAAGAGACTCAAAAAGTCAGAGGAAACTCTTAGAGAGTTCTGTGACAACATGAAGAGAAATAACATCCGCATCATAGGGGTTCCTGAAGAAGAAGAGAAAGAACAAGAGATAGAGACTTTGTTCAATCATATCTGAAAATTTCCCTAAATTAATGCAGGAGAAACTCTCACAAGTTCAAGAACACAAAGAACTCCATTAAAGAGAAACCCAAAGAAACCTACAACAAGACATATCATAATTAAAACACCAAAGCTAAGTGATAAAGAGAAAATATTAAAAGCTGCGAGAGAAAAAAAGGCTATCACCTACAAAGGAGCCCCCATAAAGATGACATTAGATATCTCAACAGAAACACTTGAGGCCAGAAGGCAATGGCAAGAAATATTGAAAGTAATGCAGAACAAGAACCTACAACCAAGAGTACTTTATCTATCATTTAAAATTGAAGGAGAAATAAAAAGCTTCCCAGAAAAAAACAAAAAAAACTCAAGGAATTTATTACAACCAAACCAATGCTGCAGGAAATATTAAGGGGCATGGTGTAAACAGATCAAAGTGGGAAAAGAATATAGCAAAACGGGAATACAGCTTTAAAGATTAAAATGGCAATAAACAACTACATATCAATAATAATCTTAAATGTAAATGGATTAAAGATTGAATCAAAAGATATAGGGTAGATGCATGGATAAGAAAACAGGACCCATACATATGCTGTCTACAAGAGACACACCTTAAAACAAAAGATGCACATAGACTGAAGATAAAAGGATGGAAAAAATATTTCATGCAAATGGAAATGAAAAAAAAGCTGGGGTAGTAATACTTAAATCAGACAAAATGGACTTTAAAGCACAGAATATAGTAAGAGATAAAGAAGGCCACTACATAATGATAAAGGGAGCAATCCAACAGGAAGATATAACTATTATAAATTTCTACGCACCTAATTTAGGAGCACCTAAATATATAAAGCAGACTTTGATGGATATAAAGGAAGAGATCAACAGCAATACTATAATAGTAGGGAATTTTAATACCCCACTAACATCACTAGATAAATCCTCAAGAAAAAAATTAACAAAGAAACAGCAGACTTAAAGGACACACTATAGATCAACTCGATTTAATAGATATCTTCAGAACCTTTTACCCTAAAGCAGCAGAATATACATTCTTTTCAAGTGCTCATGGTGCATTCTCTAGGATAGACCCCATGTTAGGGCACAAAAGTTGTCTCATCAAATTTAAGAACATTGAAATCATATCAAGCACTTTCTCTGATCACAAAGGCATGAAAGTAGAAATCAACCACAACAGAAAAGCTCAAAAATTCTCAAACACATAGAAACTAAATAGCAGGTTGTTTTAAATAATGAATGGTTTAAGAATGAGATCAAAGAAGAAATTAAAAAATTCCTAAAAACCAATGATAATGAGCATACAACAACTCAAAATTTATGGGACACAGTGAAAGCAGTACTGAGAGGGAAGTTCATAGCACTACAGGCACACTTTAAGAAACTAGAAAAAGCTCAAATAAACAACTTAACCCTGCATCTAAAAAGAACAGCAAGTAAAGCCCAAATATAGTAGAAGGAAGGAAATAATAAAGATCAGAGCAGAAATAAGTGACATAGAGGCTAAAGAAACAATACAGAGGATCAATGAAACTAGGAACTGGTTCTTTGAAAAGGTAAACAAGATCAATGAACCTTTAACTAGACTCACCAAGAAAAAAAGAGAGAGAACTCAAATAAATAAAATTAGAAATGAAAGTGGAGAAATAACAACTGACACAACAGAAATACAAAATATTGTAAGAAAATACTATGAAGAACTATCTGACAAAAAACTAGACAACCTAGATGAAATGGACAAATTCCTTGAAACACACAATCTTCCAAAAATCAACCTGGAAGAATTAGAAAACCTAAACAAACCGATTACACCAAATGAGATCAAAACAGTTATCAAAAAACTCCCAACAAAGAAAAGTCTGGGGCCTGATGGCTTCACAAGTGAATTCTACCAAATATTCAAAGAAGAACTAACTCCTATACTTTTCAAGCTATTTCAAAAAATTCAAGAGGAAAGAACACTTCCAAGTTCCTTTTATGAGGCAAGCATAATTCTGATTCCAAAGCCAGGCAAAGACAACACAAAGAAAGAAAACTATAGGCCAATATCCCTGATGAATATAGATGCTAAAATTGTCAACAAAATATTAGCAAATCGGATCCAACAATATATGAAAAAAATCATACACAATGATCAAGTGGGATTTATTCTTGGGAGGCAAGGCTTGTACAATATTTGCAAATCAATCAATGTGATTCATCACATAAACAAAAGGAAGGAGAAAAACCACATGATAATTTCAATAGATGCAGAAAAAGCATTTGATAAAATCCAGCACCTATTCATGATCAAAACGCTCAACAAAGTGAGAATACAGGGAACATACCTCAACATGATAAAAGCCATCTATGAGAAACCCACAGCCAACATCATACACAATGGGAAAAAATTAAAAGCAATCCCCTTAAGATCAGGAACAAGGCAGGTGTGCCCCCTTTCACTACTCTTATTCAACATAGTCCTGGAAGTCCTAGCCACAGCAATCAGACAAGAAGAAGAAATAAAAGGCATTCATGTTGGAAAAGAAGAAGTAAAACTATCATTATTTGCAGAAGATATAATATTGTATATAGAAAACCCTAAAGTTTCAGTCAAAAAAACTACTGGACCTGATAAATGAACTCAGCAAGGTGGCAGGATATAAAATTAATACTCAGAAATCAGAGGCATTTGTATACACCAACAATGAGCTGTCAGGAAGAGAAATGAAAGAAAGAATCCCCTTCACTATTACAACCAAAAAAATAAAGTACCTAGGAGTACATTTAACCAAGGAAACTAAAGACTTGTACTCAGAAAATTATAAAACATTAATAAAAAAAATCAAGGAAGATACAAACAAGTGAAAGCATATACCATGCTCATGGTTAGGAAGAATAAACATCATTAAAATATTTATATTACCCAAAGCAATTTATAAGTTCAATGCAATACCAATTCAAATACCAATGATATACTTTAAAGATATAGATCACATATTCCAAAAATTTAGATGGAACCAAAAGAGAACACGAATAGCCTCAGCAATCTTAAAAAAGAAGAATAAGGGAGAGGTATCACACTTCCTGATATCAGGCTATACTACAAAGCCATTGTACTCAAAACAGCCTGGTACTGGCCTAAGAACAGGCACACAGATCAATGGAACAGAACGGAGAACCCAGAAATAAACCCACAGCTCTATGCACAGCTGATATTTGACAAAGGAGGTAAGGGTATACAATGGAGTAAAGACAGTCAATTTTCCCAAATGGTGTTGGGAAAATTGGACAGCTACCTGCAAAAAAATAAAACTAAACCACCAACTTACAACATTCACAAAAATAAACTCAAAATGGATAAAATACTTAAATGTAAGCTATGAAACCATAAGCATTTTAGAAGAAAACATGGGCAGCAAGCTCTCCGACATCTCTCGCAGTGATATATTTGCTGATTTATCTCCACAGGCAAGTGAAATAAAAGACAGGATAAACAAATGGGACTATATCAAACTAAAATGCTTTTGCTGAGCCAAAGACAATAAAAACAGAATAAAGAGACAAACTACACAATGGGAGAACATATTTGACAATATGTCCGATAAGGGGTTAATAACCAAAATTTATAAAGAACTTGTAAATCTCAACACCAGAAAGACAAACAATCCAATCAAAAAATGGGAGAAAGAAATGAATAGACACTTTTCCAAAGAGAACATACAGATGGCCAATAGGCATATGAAAAAATATTCAACATCACTAATAATTATTGAAATGCAAATTAAAACCACAATGAGATATCACCTCACATGGGTCAGAATGGCACTCATCAACAAAACAACACAGAATAAGTGCTGGTGAGTATGTGGAGAAAAGGGAACCCTTCTGCATTGCTGGTGGGAATGCAGATTGGTGCAACCTCTGTGGAAAACAGTATGGAAATTTCTCAAAAAATTGAAAATCAAACTGCCTTTTGACCCAGCTATCCCACTTTTAGGAATATACCCCAAGAACACCGTAGAACTGTTCCATTAGGAGAAATGCACCCCCATGTTTATAGCAGCATTGTTCACAATAGCAAAGACCTGGAAACAGCCCACGTGTCCATCAGAGGATGAGTGGATTAAAAA
The DNA here is from genome assembly GCF_036850765.1 of Saccopteryx bilineata. Lineage (NCBI taxonomy): Eukaryota > Metazoa > Chordata > Mammalia > Chiroptera > Emballonuridae > Saccopteryx > Saccopteryx bilineata. The sequence continues at coordinate 150,712,732 of NC_089494.1, forward strand.
ACTTTGGTACATATATACTATGGAATACTACTCAGCCATAAGAAATGATGACATCGGATCATTTAGAATAACATGAATGGACCTTGATAACATTACACGGAGTGAAATAAGTAAGCCAGAAAAAACTAAGAACTATATGAACCCATACATAGATGGAACATAAAAATGAGACTCAGAGACATGGACTAGAATGTGATGGTTGCCCTGGCCAGTTAGCTCAGTGGTAGAGCATCGGCCTGGCATGCAGGAGTCTGGGGTTTGATTCCTGGCCAGGGCACACAGGAGAAGCGCCCATCTGCTTCTCCACCCCTCCCCCTCTCCTTCCTCTCTGTCTCTCTCTTCCCCTCCCACAGCCAAGGCTCCATTGGAGCAAAAGTTTGCCCGGGCGCTGAGGGTGGCTCTGTGGCCTCTGCCTCAGGTGCTAGAATGGCTCTGATTGCGGCAGAGCAACGCCCTGGATGGGCAGAGCGTCGCCCTTGGTGGGCGTGCCGGGTGGATCCCGGTTGGGCGCATGCGGGAGTCTGTCTGACTGCCTCCCCATTTCCAACTTCAGAAAAAAAGAATGTGATGGTAACGGTGGTGGGGGGTTGGGGACGGGGTGAGGAAGGGGAGAGGGAGTGGGGGGAGGGGAGAGGCACAGAAAAAAACAGATAGAAGGTGATGGAAGACAATTTGACTTCGGGTGAGGGGTATGCAGCATAATCAAATGTCAAAATAATCTGGAGATGTTTTCTCAGAACATATGTACCCTGACTTATCAATGTCACTGCATTAAAATTAATAAAAATAAGATTAAAAAAAAGAGAAAAAAAGAAGAAAACCCAAAATATTCAAGAACTGTTAGAAAACTATAAGAGTTATAATATATGCATAGTGGGAATACCAGAAGGAAAAGACAGATAAAGAAAGAGAGAGAGAGATGGAAAGGAAGGAAGGAAAGAAGGAAGAAGGAAGGAAGGAAGAAAGGAAGGAAGGAAGGAAGGAAGGAAGGAAGGAAGGAAGGAAGGAAGGAAGGGGAAGGAGGGAGGGAGAAAGGGAAGGAAGGAAGGAAGGAAGGAAGGAAGGAAGGAAGGAAGGAAGGAAGGAAGGAAGGAAGGAGATAAAACAGAAACAATATTTTAAGCAACAATGACTGAGAAATTCTCAAACTAATGTCAGATACCAAACCACAGATCCAAGAAGCTCAGAGAATACCAAGCAGTTTAAATGCCCAAAGAATATACACTTAGACATCTAATATCCACAGTTTGGAAAAATCAAATACAAAGAAAAATCTTGAAAGAATAAACAGGAAAAAAATCTTACCTATAAAGGAATAAAGATAGAGTCACATCTAATTTCTTTTCTGAAGCCATGTAAGCAAATAGAGAGTGAAGTGAAATAGTGTTGAGAGGGGGAAAATAAAAACATCAACCTAAAATTCTGTACCTAAAAAATAATCCTTCAAAGTGAAGAAGAAATAAAGACTTTCTCAGACAAACAAAAATTGAGGGAATTTGAGAGTCAAGGACTCAGAATAGCCAATTCAATATTAAGAGAAGAGGAACAAAGTTATAGGATTGACACTACCTGACTTCAGAGCTTATTATGAGGTTGTAATAATCAAATAGTGTGGTATTTTTGAAAGAATGGAGAAATAGATAAATGGAACACAATAGAGAGCCCAGAAAGCAACTCACAAAAATATAGTCAACTGACCTTTGACAGAAGGACAAAGGCAATACACTGGAACAAAGATAGTTCTTTCAACAAATGATGTGGTAATAACTGGACATCCACATTCAAGAAAATTGAATTAGACACAGACCTTGTAGTCTTCAAAAAATTAACTCAGTATTGATCATTAAACTAAATGATCCTAACATGAAAACCCTGGAAGAAAACCTAGATGACACTGGGTATGTTGATAACTTTCTATATACAACACCAAAGGCATGATCCATGAAATAAAAGATAAATGGATCCTTTTTAAAATTAAAAATGACTTCTCTACAAAAGGCAATGCCAAGAGAATGAGATGAGCCACAACTAGAAGAAAATATTTGTGAAAATTACATCTGATAAAGGATTTATTCAAAATATACAAAGAACTCTTAAAATTCAACAATAAAAAAATGAACAAACCAATTAAAAAGTGGGTAAAATTTCTGAGCAGACACCTACTGTAGTTAATACATAGACAGAAAGTAAGTATACAAAAAGATGTTCAAGATTACATATTCCCTCATCTTAAACCTATCACCCATCACACATACTGGCCTTAAATAATTTATTTCCTTTCTTAGCTCACTAAGCACTTTGTACTTCTCATGGCACTTCTCATTTTATAATGTTTGTGCTGTACTATTTGTCCCGTCTGCTATGGTAAGCATGTGGTAGCACAGTAGCCATGTCATCTTCTGCTTTTGAAGTTCACAGAATGTCCAAACAATTACTGAACCCAAGAAGTGCTTGGGCTTGTTGATTTTAATAAGGATATCATTATAGAGACAGACTCAAAGATAGAGAGCTGGCTGACATCTGTCAGGGAAGGAGTGTGGTGGGGAGTGGAAGGATTGAGCAAAAAAAAAAAAGAGAGAAAAAAATGATGGACAAGGACAACAGTGTGGTTTATTGGGGGCAGAGGGTATACAGGGGGTGGTAGAGGGTTTGGGGGATAATGGGTGGAAACCTGTATAATTTTGTTAACCAATGTCACCCCAATAAATTCAATAAAAAGAAAATAAAGAGTATCAAGTGCCTATAATAGTGTTGGGCATATAGTAGGTACTTAGTAAATATCAATGTTTTTCCTCTAATGTGTCTCAAGCAATCATATGCCTAAATTGATTGTGGACAATAATTCTCAAGTGCCATATAAGCTTTAATATACTTTTCAAAAACACCAATGCTTATTTAATTAATTCCATTAAATCTGGTTAATAATTATAATAGATAAGCTAGAGGTAAATATCTTACATAATCACTTGACTAAGTCTTTCTATGTGTTTTATTTTAAAATAAATGCATTTTTGGGTTCATTGTTAATATTTTATAGTTTTGTCATATTTTATTTGTGAAATATATATTTCAGTATAATTTTAATTGATATAGAAAATCTAAAAAATTAAAAAACACTAACATCCCCAAACTATGTTTTATGAACAATTTCTTCAAGTTATTAATGAGTATTCCCTCCTAAAAGAGATATAATTTGGGAAATGCTGGTTTAAGAAAGATTTTATGCAATGTACATCAAGGAGCTCCCAGAGTAAAATGTAGAAAACATGAGAGTTGTTTGTTTATGATGATGATACATGGGAATGAATCCATTTGCTGGTCAGTTTTATTCCTTCTCATTAGTTTTCCATCAATATATAATACAATGGAATTTAATACAAAAGAAGAATTTGAAGAGTTCATATTACCACAACCAGTTTTAAGGGAATGTAATAAATATGAACAGACTCAATAATGCATATTTTTAAAAAAGCACTGTATCATTAATTGTCTGGATGCTTTTGGTGTGATATAAGCCACTTGCAGAAAAGGTTATTTGAATCAGATACAGTTTTCTAATTGAATAACATTTAGTCATCACACCTGTATTTGTTCAAATCAGATAATAATAATTTAGCATTTTTTAAAAAATGTATGTTCTTGGAAATGAATGTGGAGGTCAGAAGAAAAGGAAATGCTGACAAATTTTAAATAGAAAGGTGATCAAACTGACAAGGAGGTGCCTGGCTCTGAGGAAAGTGCTCATTCAACTGGGGCTGATTTAATTTGAGTGATGATTTCTATGCTGCCTTCTAAACTGACACTGAATTGAACAAGAAAAAATAAATTTTAGTACTTTAGTATGGAAAATGGAATTTCTTTATTTATCTCTTTAAATAAAATAACCTAAAACAATGAGAAATATTAGTCATATCTTCTGTTCCTCAAATCTAGCTAAGGAATGATTCCATTAGTCACAGTGGGTAAAACAATAAACGAGTATCTCCTGGGAGGTTTTACTGCATAATTTACAAAAGTGGGCAATAATTTATTATCTGCCAGAGATTACTGTCAAGGATCCCAGAATAATTCATCAACTATATCTTTATTCAATATATGGGGTAATTACAGCATTTCTTATTACTAAATAAAATATTTTCATTAAATCCTTTTAGCATGATCTTATGGGATTTATAAATGCTCTTTTCTGGTTAAACTGTAGTCTCTTGTTTCATAACTTCTAACTTTTTGTATTATTGTTTTACTTAAGTTTTTAAGACATAATTTTAAGACCCGAATATCTGTTTTTCACTGTGGATTAGCATTCTATTTAGAAAGTTAGAATTTGCTTTAGAAAGATTTTCTTAAACTATTGTGTATTTGTTAAAAGAAACAGGAAGTAAGTGAGCAGAGGGGGGGAGGAAAAGAGAGACAGAGACAGAAATATATTCTAAAACCTACCAGTTCCATCCTGTAGGAGAGTCCTAAGAATTATGCGGGCTCATTACAGAAAGCTGACTGGTAAGTATTCAGAAATCCTGCGAGCTAATTTTTAAATAGGTACCTTGAAATTAGCAATAGCTTCAAATGAGGAACTCTCTTTATTGGGAAGGTGAATTACCAGTACAACTTACAAAGTGATCACCTGAATAAATCTAGTACTCGTCTGACATCATATACTTAATACTATGTTATTTACTATATTCCCTTTGCTATACTTTACACCCCCATGTCTATTAAGTAACTACAATTTGTACTTCCTAATCCTTTGACCTTTATCACCCATCCCTTTAAAACTCCTTCCTTCTGGAAACCATCAAAGTGTTCTTTATGTATGCTTGTTTTTGTTCTGCTGTTCATTTATTTTGACTTTTAGATTCCACATATAAGCAAAATCATCCAGCATTTTTCTTTCTCTGTCTGATTTATTTTACTCAACACAATACCCTCTAGGTCCATCCAAACTATTGCAAATTATGAAATTTTATTCTATATATGGCTGAGTCATATTCAATTGTATATATGCACCATTTATTCTTTATCCATTCATTTATTGATGAACACTTAGGTTGCTTCCATATCTTAACTACTGTAAATACTGTGGCAATGAACACATAGATATGTCTTTTCAATTTAGTGTTTTGAAATTCTTCAGATAAATATCCAAAGTTGAATTGTTGGGTCCTTCTTTGTCTCTTCCTATATATAGCCTTTAATTTTTTTGTTTTGTTTTGGTTTTTTGGTTTTTTTATTTTTCTGAAGTTAGAATCAGGGAGGCAGACAGACAGACTCCTGCATGCGCCCAACTGGGATCCACCTGGCATGCCCACTAGGGGGCGATACTCGGCCCATCTGGGATGTTGCTCTGTTGCAGCCAGAGCCATTCTAGTGCCTGAGGTGGAGGCCATGGAGCCATCCTCAGCACCTGGGTCAACTTTGCTCTAGTGGAGCCTTGGCTGTGGGAGGGAAAGAGAGAGAAAAGAAAGGGGGAAGGGAGAAGAAGCAGATGGACGTTTCTCCCATATGCCCTGGACAGGAATTGAACTAGGACTTCTACATGCAGGTCTGAGGCTCTACCACTGAGCCAATCGGCCAGGGCCTTTTTTTTTTAATTGACTTGAGAGAGAGAAACATTGATTTATTTTCCATTAATTTATGCATGTAATGGTTGTATGTGCCCTAACTGGGGATTGAACCTACAACATTGGCATATCAGGATGATGCTTTAAGCAATTGAGCTATCTAGACAGGTTAGCTTTTGTTTTAAAGTCTATTTTGTCTGGTCTAAGTATTGCTACTCAAGATTTTTTTTTCCATTTTCATTAAATATATTTTTCTATCTATTTACTTTTAGTCTGTGTATGTCTTTTGATCTTGAGTAAGTCTTTTGTACACATTGCATGTAAGGATCCTGCTTTGTTATCCATTCAGTTACCTTATGTCTTTTGATTATAGATATGTATTTATTGTCATTTTATTATTCATATTTTTGGCCTTTTTTTCCTTCTTCTCAGTGAAGACTCTAACATTTCTTTTAATACTGGTTTGGTGGCAATAAACTCATTTAGATTTTCTTGTCTGGGAAGCTATTTATCTATTATTGAAAGCTTTCCTGGGTAAAGTAATCTTGATTGGAGGTCCTTGCATTTCACTACTTTGAATATTTTGTGCCAATCCCTTCTGACTTGCAAAGTTTATGTTGAGGAATCAGTTGACAGTCTTATGGGAGCTCCCTCATGAGTAACTGATTACTTTTCTCTTGCTTTTTTTTTTTTTTTAATCCTCTCTTTGTCTTTAACCTTTGGCATTTTAATTATGATGTGTCTTTATGTGGGCCTCTTTGCTTTCATCTTGTTTGGAAATCTCTGTGCTTTTTGGACTTGTGTGTCTTTTTTCTTCACCAAGTTAAGAGCGTTTTCAGTCATTATTTCTTCAAATAAGTACTCAATCCCTAGCTCTCTCTCTCTCTTCTTTTTCCAGCATGCTTATGATGCAATATGCTCGATGTTGCGCCAGAGGTTCCTTAAACCAATGGTCCTCAACCCCCAGGCCGGGGACCGGTACCGGTCCGTGGGCCATTTGGTACCGGCCCTCAGAGAAAGAATAAATAACTTACATTATTTCCATTTTATTTATATTTAAGTCTGAATGATATTTTATTTTTAAAAAAATGACCAGATTCCCTCTGTTACATCCGTCTAAGACTCACTCTTGATGCTTGTCTCAGTCACATGATATATTTATTTGTCTCACCCTAAAGGCCAGTCTGTGAAAATATTATCTGACATTAAACTGTCCATGGCCCAAAAAAGGTTGGGGACCATTACCTTAAACTATTCTCATTTTTACTATTATTTTTCTTTTTGTTGTTCCCATTGGGTGTTTTCTGATTCCTTATATTCCAAGTCACTGATTTTATCTTTTGCTTCACCTACTCTACTGATTCCCTTTAATGTATTTTTCATTTCAGTTATTCTATCAACTATTTCTGACTAGTTTCTATCTCCATTTTTACCTTTACTAATTCTTTGTTAAAATTCTAAGTTCATCTACTTTTCCTTTAAGTTTATTGAGCATCTTTATAACCAATGTTTTGAACTCTGACTCTGGGACATTACTATCTCCATTTTTTTTAGTTTTTTTTTTCTTGGAGTTTTGTCTTGTTCTGTGATTTGTGACATGCTTCCTTGTCTCCCCATTTTGGCTACATCTCTGTGTTCTTTTTTATATATTGGGTAGAGCAGCTATGTCTCTTAGTCTTCATAGAATGATTTTATGTAGTAGTAGGTGTTCTATAGGCATCAGTGGCATATCCTTCCTGTTCAACCCAGCTGAGGACTCCAGGTGCATTCTCTGCGTGGGCTATGTGCCCCCTCTTGTTGTAGTTAAGCCTTGACTGCTGTTGTAAGGTCAATGGAAGGCAATGACCCCCAAGTTGATTGGCTTTGCTAACTAGCCACCATGACTGTGGAGATCTGCTATGCAGGTGTCAACCCCAAGAGCAGCACTGGCTTCAGTGAAGTCTGGGGCCCATTGCATCCACCCCTTGATTTTGCTGCTTGTGGAAGTGACCGGTGGTACTCTGATGTGGTCTGAGGTTGAATACAAACTGCATCTGCTCCAGGGCTTCCTGAGAAGTGTAGGCCAAAGTCATTTGCCACCTGTGCCCTTCCCTGAGTCACTAAGCATGAGTTTACATGGCAATCTGAACATGATTGTTAGTTGTGTTGAGCTCTAAGGTGCCCAGGAGAGGCCAAGTTTTATTTATTTATTTATTTATTTATTTATTTATTTATTTTATTTTTTTACTTTTAGGTGAGAGGAGAAGAGACAGTAAGGTAGACTCCTGCATGCACCTCTACTGGGATACACCTGGCAACCCCATCTGGAGCAAATAGAGTACTGAGCTAGCTATTTTCAGCTCCTGACTGCAGAGGCACTCAGAGCAATTGAGCTATTCTCAACACCCCAGGCCACATTCAAACCAATCAAGCCACTGGCTGTGGGGAGAGAAAAGGGAGAGAAGGGGCGAGGGAGAGTGAGAGAAGCAGATAGTCATTTCTCCTGTGTACCCTGACGGTGAATTGAACCTGAGGTATCCATACACCAGGCTGATGCTCTATCCACTGAAGCCCCCAGCCAGGGCAGAGGCCAATTTTTGAACCAAGGTCAGCTGCCACTAGTGCTGGGTCTGAGGCCACTTAGCAAGAAGTACAGGGCATACCAAGGGCAGATGCTTATTAGAGAGATTTTAGGAAAGTCTGCAGTATAAGACAGGCCATTCAAATGAGAAAGTCACTGGAAATGACTTGGGCTGGAAAATTGGATAAGGTGGAGGTCTTAGGGAATCACCAGGGTGGAGCAAACACTGCCAGCCAAATTGCTAGAGACTCAGTTATGGCCCCTGCTTGCAGGGTCTGTCAGCGAAGGGCTAATCAAAAGAACAAAGGCTTTTGCTAGCCTTCTGTCTGAGAGAGAACTGCTCCTCCATCCTTCATCCTGATGCCAGACAATTCAGTCTCTCCTTGTATGTCCCTGGTGCCTTTTGAGCTGCTACCCCAGTGCTGGATCTCAGAGGGAGTAAGTCCATGTAAATCAATGTGTGGGCCCTTTAAGATAAATGCCCTGTTCTCCAGCAATGCACCCCTCTCACTCAGTCATAACCACCAGTTTTAAAGCCAAAAGTTATGGGGACTTGTCTTCCTAGTACTGCATCCCTGGGCTGGAGGGCCTGGCATGCAGCTGGAACCCATTGCTCCTCAGAGGGGACCTCTGTCTCCCCATTTTCAACCTCCACTCATGGTCAACATAGCTTGCTGGTAATTCTACCTTCTGCTAGAGCAAAATTGAACATTCTTCTAGGATAACAGATTTTACAGAGTATTTGTAGATATTATCCATAAAGTTCAGTATGCAATTAAAAAAATTAAAAGACATGAGGGGTAAAAGAAAATGTGACGGTTCAGAGATAAATAAAAAGAGAGCACAAAGATCCTGGATGTAGGAGTTAGCTATCACACAAGAACATTCTGATAAGTGTGATAAATCTGTTAACAAATTTAAGGCAAGAGATATTATCATAGTGGATGGTATAATGGAGAAAGTCAAAAGAGATTTGGAAACTGGGGAACAAAAATAAAATAATCTTAGTATTATAAAAGACAATATATGAAAGAAAAAGTTCATCAGATAAAACTTTAACAGGAGACTGAACATAACAGAAGAAATAAAGCAGCACACTTCTAAATAATTTACCAATGAAGACAACATAATAGAAATTATAAAATATTTTGACATGAGTGATCATAAAAAACAAAACTTATCAAAAATGGTAGGTTGCAGCTAACTTGGTCAGTTGAGCAAAATTTTAGGATTAAATGCTTATATTGGAAAAGGAGAAATCTTTAATGCAATGACTAAAGCTTCCCCTTAAAGAAACTAGATAAGGCAGAGCAAGTGAAACTAAGTACATGGAAGAAAGAAAAGAGTAAAAATAAAAGTAAAAATCAAAGAAATAGAAAAGAGACAAACAACTCAGAAAAATATTTAAATAAAAAATTGTGTTTTTAAAGGTTAATAAAATTGGTAAATCCTTAGTAAAACTAATCGAGAAAAAGAGAGAGAATACACTATCAGAAATGGCATTTGGAATGTCATTACAGATCACACAGATCTTATAATGACTGAATGTCAATGATTGCAACAGCTTAGATAAAAAAACAGATTCCTTGAAAAACATACTACACCAAAACAAAGACAAGAAGAATTACAAAATTGGAAGAAAGCCATCTTTAGCTAAGAAATTTAATTTATACATAAAAATCTTATATAGAAATCCACAAACCCAAATGGACTGATTGGTGAATTCTGTCACACATTGAGCTAAGAAATATTATCAATTCCACATAAACTCTCAGAAAAGAGAGAAGATACTTTTCAAGTTATTTCATACAGCCAGAATAGCTCTGACTCCAAACATGACAATCTCATTACTAGACAATGATCACAGACCAATGTCAGTCATGAACATAGATGGAAAGATAGCTAACAAAATACTAGCAATATGAATTCAGCAATATATAAAGAAGATAATATACCATGACCAGTGCTTTGCATCCCATGAATACAAGGTTAAAAATCAAATGATATAGTTCATCATACTAACAGAAGTTTTTATATCGGCCATTTCTTTCCAAAATTATATAGCTCTTTATATTTATTCCTATATTTCTTTGTGAGCCATACTGAAATGAGTGGCAATTGACTGAATAAGACTGGCCCTTTTAAATTTAGCTCTACCTAGGCATTCAGCCGCTTATGTAACATAAACATTTTACTTCTTTCCCATTATTAACTGGAAATCAGATGATCATTTTAATGTTATGTAATATGTTTGTTTAAAGTCCTTAGGCATATGTACCCAAACCAGCAGCCAGTGAGAGTCTTTTAAGGTCACATTGCCACATGAGAAATGTAGTGAATTCTATGTTCTATGCCAGATTCAGAAATTTCAAGTGGAAAAACCCCACAGGTTAAGGCACTTATGTCACAGTTACTCAGGGCTTCAGAACATACACTAGTGAAGTAAGTTACTGTGAAACCCAAACCATCTGGCAGCAGGAAAGAGCCAAACTGTATGAGGCCATCTGGCCAATGGATTGCCAAATATTGAGCCAGGGCAGATATTGATCATTTTCATAATGTTTAAGTGCAGAATTTTGCTTTCCAGTCTCCTGTTAGAGTAGATTCAGAATACAGTACTATACCTGAATTCCCAAGTGACTTCCAGCTCCTAATCTCCCTGGGACTAGGTAGTTTCCTAAATGACCTGAGCCAGTCACTGGTGTCAATAGGGTGGCAACAAAGTAACTGCATCACTCACTTTTTTCTTTACCTTTGCATGTGTAATACATATATAGATAGATAACATGCAGATGAATTATAAATGCAAGGTCTGTTAAACCAATATAAATTGTTCCTGTTAGTAAACAGGAAAATAATTTATAAAGAAAGTAAAAATTTAATGAAACTACAATTTATAAATCATGATTTACAAGTGAATATCATTTATTTTACCTTAAAAATAATAATGGCCACCCTTTTGATGAATAAATTTTAGTAATTAATAATCTTAACACTAAATACTAGATACTTAATCATCTAGTATTTATATTACTAAAGAACTCATGTTTGATTGACGGTGAGCTGACCAAACTGTGCTTCTTCACATACACAGGTGAGGAGTGAAAAACAGAAAAGGGATTGTTTGAAAGGTGTGGTTTAGTTCAACATAACTAGCTGAAATAGGCCATTGGACATTGGTACCCAAAAAGGTCTCATTATCATTGAGTTACCTAGGTGTGACTTTGCCTCCCTGCCCTATGTTTTTTCAGAGCATAATGAATGTGGAGTCTCTTTTTCAGAACTCTTTCTGTGATGCATCTAATTGTAATCTATGGCTGTTTTCTAAGCACCACTCTCTGAGAAAATTCAAGTTCATGGAATTATTTATGCCCTGTGATTTCTCTGCTGCAAATTTTCCCTTGGATAAAACCAAGTTTGTATTTGTACTGCATTCGTGTGCTAGTATTACTGTAACAAAGTACCACAGACTGAGTAGCTTCAACAACAGAAACATTTTGACATTGTTCTGAAGGTTACAATTCTGAGATCAAGGTGTCAACAGGGTTCGTTCTTCCAAATCCTCTCTCCTTAGCATGTAGAAGGCTATCTTAATGTTCATATGGCATTATTTCTCTTGTGATCACATTTCCTCTTCTTATAAGGACAGCCATCATATTGGATTAGGATCCACCCTAATAAGCCCATTTTAACTCATTAACTTCTCTAAAGACCCTATTTCTAAATACAGTCACATTCTGAGGTACTGGGCATTAAGACTTCAATATATGAATTTGGGGAACACAATTCAGATCATACAGTACCATATGGTTCCAGTGATGTGAGTATCCATTCCCTGTTTTCTCAACAGTAGACATTGTTTATGAACTATCATATACCATTTGTGAGTTTTTTGTTCCTTCTTATGTAATACTATATCACTTTTATATCATAATTTAACTTGAAACTTATTTGTACCTCATCTCCAAAACTGGTTTGCAAACTTCTTGAAGAAAGCATTTATGTTTAAAAGTAGTAGGTATACAATAATTATTAATTCATAAAAATGATATATGAGAGAACAAAGCTTAGAAAACTACTTTTTTCTATCTCTGTGCATAGGTATATAAGAAGCATATAAATTTTTGGAAGCAAAAACTTTCATATTGATTAAAAAAATGAGTAGTAATTTGAAATCATACCCTTAATGTTAAAACAGAATGTTTAAACAGGTAGGTGATACATTCATCTCCCTCACCCTTATTCCCTGGCATACTAAAAGTTATGTTCTTTGCCAAAGAGTAGCATACAAAGAAGCAAATTGAAAATTCATCATTTTCCAGTGTGTTATGATTCATTTATCCATTCAATAAGGATTTATTGCTTTGCTGTGACGTGCCAGGTATGGGGGCTTGGTGCTGGTAATACCTTAGTGAACAAGACATAGATATGCTATAGAATAGTAACTGAGTTTAGATTTTTACATCTCAACCAGTTCTGTGCAGATTAGCATATGAATGAACTATACAACTTATTTTAGTCACAGTTTGGTCTAGTCTTTGATATTCTTCCTCTAACACATGAAATAGCTTTTCTTTCATAAGCAGAAGAACAGCAGAATGAAATAGGGAGCTCTGATACTCCTTGGACAATTTCTTTATGAAATTAGATTTAGAAATATCTATTTAATTGGTCCCTCCAAGACCTGTAATCTTAAAATTTGGGGCCTCTTATGTGGTGACAGAGTGGAAAGTGGTCCAAGTGATTTTTGAAAGTTGCCTACTAAAATAAATGAGTTTTACCAGTGATATCTCTGTAAGGTCCACTGACATGTGATGCCTCAGGAATTAAGGGGTTTATATCCTATTAGCCTTAGGACACCCTATTAAAAGAGAGTTGTATGATGTACTATGGGCCAATTATATTTTTTCATGACATTTTTTAACTGGGAATAGAAATTCCATCCTTCCAATGGTGGATTCTATGGAATGAAATACTCAAGAGCTGTTCGCTCATGAGAAGGGAATCTTTACTGAAATCAGCAGTGATGGAAAATGAGTCCACAAAGAGACCTCATTATACTTTGTCTAGAAAGCTCCACAATCTGACATGTTGTCACCACCTAAACAGCTAGTTGCCTGGTTCAAACCACCACCCCCTCTTCTCACTTGCCTACTAATTCAACTCCCTGCATCTACATTTGTCTCTTCAAATTTATTCTCAATAAAGTATCTAAAGGATCCTTCTTAAAATTTACGTGAAACCATATTACTACTCAGTTCTAAACTCTCCAGTGATATTCATTTCATGCATAGGAATACCAAGCCCCACTGCATCTGTCCCCATCACCTGCAGTGCAAATATTGCAGTGGAGAACAGCAAAAACAAAGCCAGAGAGGTAACAAATAGGGCTTCGCTGTTCTGCAGACACACCAGCCATTCTCCCCATTATTATTCTCTCACATAGCCCCATGGGGCTCTCTTTTGTCTATTTCAAGTCTTCGCTCAAATGTAACCTTTCAGCAACCTCTAGCATGGCTATAATATTTAAAATTCAGTAACTTTCAGGCACTTCTTATCCCCCTTTCTTGCTTTATTTTTCTCTATTCCAGGTTTCATTATGTACTTATGTATAATCTTTATATATTTCTATGCTGTGCTATCTGACTATACCCTCTAGAACAGTGGTCCCCAACTTTTTTGGGCCACTGACTGGTTTAATGTCAGAAAATATTTTCATGGATCGGCCTTTAGGGTGGGATGGATAAATGTATCACGTGACCGAGACAAGCGTCAAGAGTGAGTCTTAGACGAATGTAACAGAGGAATCTGGTCATTTTAAAAAAAATAAAACATCGTTCAGACTTAAATATAAATAAAACATAAAAAATGTAAGTTATTTATTCTTTCTCTGTGGACCAGTACCAAATGGCCCATGGACCCATACCGGTCCGCAGCCTCGAGGTTTGGGGACCACTGCTCTAGAATATAAATTTCTCCTTCCAGTGTCTAGGCTAGTGCCTGGTAGAAAGGTAGCAGCATTAAATCAGTAGTTATTCTGAGAGAATTATGGGCAAAGTTTTGGATTACATTAGAATAATATCTAGAAAATTACTTATTAAGCTTTGCAGCAGTATTCAACCAAAGGTACACCATCATGATCACTTACCTATTGGAATTTTGGTATAAATGGATGGGAAGTAAGAGATGTGAGCATAGAATAAAAAAGTCCTTAAAGTCAAGATTGCAATTTTTAGTAGAATGAAGTCTTATTTGGGGTATTTCAGGTAGAAAGCCACATTTAAAATACATATATGCTTGCACTCAATCAAATTTAAAAATATGTTTTACAAACTGCTACCACTGTTGTTGTTTTAAATAAACTGGAGTCATTTAAGGGAATCAAAGAATGGTGAATGTCAGGCTTCTTCAGATAAGTTCCAGGCACAGTCCTGCATACAGTTCACACAGGAATTTCTGCAGACATAGGTGTTACTTTGGGACTTGCAGTGAACTGGGGTTTATAATCTCAATTGTAGAGTACTAAATTTGTCTGCATTTCTGCATAATTTGCTACTTTGAGTATTAGAAATTCTCAAAAATTTCTATATTTTTGCCATGAATTGCATACAACATAAAGAGACATAAATGCAAAGTAATACTTTATATTTCCCCGGGAATAGCTTCTTTCTTCTTCTAAGACCAGGTGGTTCTCTGTCTCTATAATGAGTGTTCCTTTCTATGTCTTAAACTGCATTTATGGAAAGAGCACATGAACCTTGCCCTGCCTTTCAGCTGAGAGAGACCAGCACAATTCAGAAATACCCTCCACTTCCTGGATTTCATTAATCTCTATGTTACTTCTTAGATAACATTATCAGTCCCATCCTTGGTATCAATGCCTCACACATGACTATGGAACTATGTGATGGCAACTGTCATGTAATTTTCATTTTATAAAGATAATTAGACCATCTCTCATTTCTACATTCAATAAAAAAAAACAATAAACAACTGATAAACCACATTTTTAGGCTCTAGATTTTAAAAAATGGTATTAAAAATTAAAATTTATTCTCAAACATTTATTTTAGGAATCCTTTTAGTGTGACTTTAATGATCACTTGTATGCTCAACATTCTTACATCATTTTCTTTATCTTAAGTGTTACATTCAGCATGGTATCTTAAATGTGACTTAGTCAAAGTCCATCTTTAAAAACACAAGAAATAAGAATATATGAAAGCAAATGCAGCTTGATATCTGAATTAAATGTTTAAAATATAGTAAAACTTTAATATGTAAATATATATTGTACCATTTTGCTCAATAATTTTAATTTTAGTTACTCAAATTCATACGTGGTCTGAATCCACACAAATAAAAGTTTGAAAGCGAGGACAGACTAAACACTAAAACATGATTTAGCTCTGCATGTTAGCTATTCTCCCTAGGTTCAGATCATTCAGTTATAATGGAATAAGTAATTATTAAGTGTCCATTATGTCTCAGGTGCTGGTACTAAGCAAGATTCTGTTCATGTCCACTGGTTGGTATTCCAATGAAATAATCTGTGTAATGTGCTTCAGCGGGCACTGCTGGATCTAATGGGAGCCTGTTTAACCTTAGCTGTCATCATTGCTATTGCAAAGCCATAAAAGTATGTCCCGGTCCATGTGCCCAGGGCTTAATAGGAAGAGAGTCAACCAAGTGAAAATCAGACTGTGTGTTTAAATAGAAACCTGGAAAAGGCTTGAAATGTATTTAGTCTACCAACAGTCTTCTTTATGTTTTTATTTGGGTTCTAAGGGAATGGGTTTCTGTGTGGGAGCTTTGATGCTTTAACTGCAGAGAAATATATGTGTTTTCTTTGGCAAATTTTAAAGACAGCCATAGAAGGCATCCAGACAGATAGGGGCAACTGCTAGAGTAGAACAGTATAATAAATTTCATGTAACCCTAATACATTTATTTTAATTTTTACATGATTTCATATGTATAATAATGGCAATAAACAGTATAATTAGTTCTATTTTCCAGAAATTTGTGAAATATCTAGTAAATGTTGAGTTTTTAATTGAGCATGAATGTGATTATAAGTACATATTAATTAAAGATAATATGGATTAAAAGTGTTGCTTCAGTTGCATAAATTAAGAATAAGCTATTTAAGGAAGAAGAGGGAAATCTGATTGCCCTACTGGTATTTGACAGTATTTCCTATAGGGATTGATTGTAGGGACTACCCACTTATGAAAAGTCAGAACTGAAATCTTAGATCCAAGCCTGTTTTACTAGTCCAGAGAAAGGTCATAATTATTTCCTTAGTAAGATCCCAAGCCTTCAATATTTACAATAACTGTGTTGCTAACTTCAATAAAAACATTTTTCCCAATTTTTTCCTTTCTTTAATTTTTTTCTTTTCTTTTCTTTCTCTTTCTTTATTTCTCCCTCCCTCCCTCCCTCCCTCCCTCCCTCCCTCCCTCCCTCCCTCCCTCCCTCCCTCCCTCCCTCCTTCCTTCCTTCCTTCCTTTCTTTCTTTTGCAAGAGAAAGAGAGAGAGATAGAGAGACTAACAGGCAGAAAGGGAGAGAAATGAGAAGCATCAACTCATAGTTGTGATACTTTAGTTGTTCATTGATTGCTTTCTTATATGTGTCTTCTCCAGCCCAGCCAGTGACACTTTGCTCAAGCCAGTGATCCTGGTCTTTAAGCCAGTGGCCTTTGGGCTCTAGCCAGGAACCGTGGGGTCATGTATATGATCCTATGTTCAAACTAGCAACCCCACACTAGAGCTGGTCAGCTCATGCTCAAACTGACGACCTTGGGATTTCGAACCTGGGTCCTTAGCATCCCAGACCGATGCTCTATACATTGAGCCATCTCCTCATCAGGTTTTCCTCTTTTTCTAAATCTCTATATATTCTTTTTATTGTAACTTTCACAGATAAAAATGTTTCTAGGTTTGTTGTAAAAGTTCTTATTTTCATGTATTCTATATTTGTTTCACCCTAATTTCAAGGGTCAAAGTGAATAAAATTTATGAATTTAACTAACAGATCCAAATTTACATTTTTTCTTATTAAAAAATAAATCATTCTCCCACTTAAATAAAAAACAAACAAGCAAACAAAACTTGTTAAAGTCTCCCTTTATCATTAATATACAACCTAACATCCCTAAAATGGTTCATCAATCTACCCTGGTTTCTCCCTTCTCCCTCTGCTTTTCTCACCTTTTTCAAGCCACACTGTACTTCCACCCATGCAGCATAAATGAGAATGCTCAGGCCTTTACCCTGCTGTTGTATTGAAGAATTTAATAAGCAGTTGCTTTCACTATAAGTGACAAAGCTAAGTCTCTATCGATTGTACATATAATATATTTGCAGTCTGTAATAAATCCTCTATGTCTACTAGTCAAGTGGTATACTTTACTGGCTCTACAACTATAGTGACTATGGATGGTTTAATAATTAAATGTAAGACTTCAAGGATAAATCTTTGTCTTTTCTATACTTATACCTTAAATATATATAAATATATATATATATATATATATATATATATATATACTTTCAGCTTTCAGTTTGTATGGTTCTTTCTTTGGTTTGTTAAACATTTTCATTCCCTCTGCCTTTATTTGTTTGTTTAAAACATAGTTATTCTGGTCTTGGGTTGCTTCAAAAGTATTTGTTGGCTCAGCATGTGGATGTCCTGAGTTCAAATCCTGGTCAGGAAACACAAGAGAAGTGACCATCTGCTTCCCCACCCCTCTACTTCCCCCCTTTTTTTCTCTCTCTCTCTCCCTCTCTCTTTCTCTCCCACAGCCATGGCTCGATTGATTTGAACACATTTACCCCAGGCACAGAGGATGGCTCTGTGGAGCCTCTGCCTCTGGCACTAAAATTAGCTCAATTGTGAGCATGGCCTCAGATGGGCAGAACGTCAGCTCCAGATGGGAGTTGCTGGATGGATCCTGATCAAGGTATGTGTAGGCATCTGTCTCTCTATCTTCTGTTCTCTCACTTGGAAAAGAAGAAAAAAAAACACAGTTATTTTTTATATTATATTAATATATTATAGTAGAATATGTATTAATTATATACGTAAATTTTAATATATACCATATACTATTTTATATATAAAATGCTATTTATTTTACATGCATGCATGCCTTTTACAAAGAAATATTCTTAAGTGCTAATTAATGGGAAAAAATTTTCATAGAAAGATGAATTGACAACTTTTCAGGATAAGTTCTGTACCATTTTTTCTGAAGAAGTCTCAAACTGTATAGCAAGAGAAAGCCATTGTTTAGTAGAGGGACCCTTAAATGTACAGTCTTTCTGTTTAGATTCTTGCATTTTTTGTTATGTATCACCACAGACTAGGTAAGATATGCTTGGACACATAAAAATCAGAACATTGTTCTGTTTAAAACTTCTAATGGCTTACCTACATACTTAGAATTAAACAAACAATTAGCAAATCTTTTACATGCCTTACAAAGTCCTTTCCCATGGCCTTACAAGGGCAACATGGTCTAGCACCTGCCAGCCTGTTCCACTTTCTACTGTTCACTTTATGCTTGAGCTCATTAGTCAGTAAGTCTAGTTTATAGTCACCCTTTGCTATTTCCATCTTACAAGATTTCCCCCAGATTTTCCCACAGCTTAATCTCTCACTGCTTTCATGTCTCTGGCAAAATGTTTTTGCCTCAAGAGGCTTTCTCCTATCATTCTACTCAACTTGCATAACTTTTTCAATTCAAGCCCGCATCACCTCCTCTCCAGCACCCCTGACTAATCTTAACAAAGATCATTGGTATTAAGAGAAAGGTGAATATGTTCTTCTAAAAATTTTGTACATGTGCAAGTGTGAATTCTCAGAGCTTGATTACAAAATCTAAGATTTAAAAAAAAGTAAATTGAGAAAGTCACATATTTATCAAATGGTATGGCCTGAATTTATATGCAGTTCGTATATTTCCAGAGCTAATGCTTTTCATGTGTTATGTTTTCTCCTAAAAATTAGTTGTTGCATTTTAGAGTATTTTTTTTCTACTAGTTACTACAAACAGAAACTAAATAAAGCAATTGGGGACAGAAATGTATGCTCTCTGATAACAAATGCTTTACCTTGAGCACATTCTTGCTCAAATTAGCCCAATTCCTCTAACATGTGGCTGTTCTCTTTTAGATATTTTATATATATGTGTGTGTATATATATATGCCTTTAGATTTTAGATTCACTATTGATATAGTAAATACATTGTATTTATTATTGAGGACCAACAGACATACTATATGTTGCACATATTTAAAGTAAAAACTTTCGTAAACATTGACGACAGACTTTTGAGCAATATGGGTTTGAACTGCAATGATCCACTCCTGGCAATTATTTTCAATAAATATAACATTGGCCTTCCATATACTAGGTTTTGAATCTGCAGATTCAACCAACCATCAAAAATAGTATTTCTGGCCCTGGCCAGTTGGCTCAGTGGTAGAGTGTCGGCCTGGTGTGCAGGAGTCCCGGATTTGATTCCCAGCCAGGGCACACAAGCGAAGAGCCCATCTGCTTCTCCTCCCCTCCCGCTCTCCTTCTTCTCTGTCTCTCTCTTTTCCTCCTGCAGCCAAGGCTCCATTGAAGCAAAGTTGGCCTGGGCACTGAGGATGGCTCTGTGGCCTCTGCCTCAGGCGCTAGAATGGCTCTGGTTGCAACAGAGCAACGCCCCAGATGGGCAGACCATTGACCCCTGGTGGGAGTGCCGGGTGGATCCTGGTCGGGCGCATGCGGGAGTCTGTCTGACTGCCTCCCCATTTCCAACTTCAGATAAATACCAAAGATAAATAAATAAATAAATAAATAAATAAATAAATAAATAAAATAAAAATAGTATTTCCATTTAGGGTTGGAAATGTCCAGATGCTCAAGGCAAACTGCATTCATTATTATATGCTATTTTATATAAGGGACTTGAGTGTCTATGGATAACCACTTAACGATCAATTGTATATTTCTCCCCATGAAACCATAAAATCAAGATAGTGAACTCATCCATCACAAAAAGTTCCCTCATGTCTTTTGGAATATCTGGCTGACCCTCTCTTTCCCAGGGAAACACTGATTTGATCACAGCAGATTGTTTGCATCTACTAGAGACTTATATAAATGGAACTGTCCTGTGTGTACTCTAGCGTTCTTCATTCAGCACAACTACCTTGTGATATGTTTCAGTAGTTCTTATTGCTAAATGCTTTCTCATTGTGTGAATATATGCATTTTTTAAATCCTTTCACCTGTTGGTGAACATTGGGCTTGTTCCTACTTTTTAGTTCTTAATCTTAAATCTGCTAAGAACCTTTGTTTGAAAAAATGTGTATGGACACAGTCTTTAGGATAAAAACGTGGGAGTGAAATGACTAGATCACAGGTTAGTATATGTTAATATTTAAAAAAATAACCAACTGTTTTTCAAAGTGTTTGTAGCATTTTACATTCTACTCACAGTAAAGTTCTAATTCCTCCCAATTCTTGCCAATATTTGCTATGATTAGTATTTTAAATTTTCTGGGAATGTAACTCAATCTCACCATTTTATTTTATATTTCCTTAGTGATTTAGTTTCAGCATCTTTTCCTGATCTTATTTGTAATCTATATACTTTCTTTGGTGAAATGTCTGTTCAAATTTTGTCCCATTTAGTTGAGTTGATGGTTTCTTTATTACTGAATTTTGATTTTCTTTATTTTATATATTATGAATACAAGTTCTTTATCAGATATAGTTTTTGTAAAAATATTCTCCTTGTCTGTGACTTATATTTTTATTCTCTTAATGTTATCCTTCTAAGAGCAGAAGTTTTAAATTTCAAATGTCTAATATATCAATTGGATCATGCATTTGATGTCATATTTAAAATACTAAATAATTCTGAACTTCTTTAAGTAGATGTCTAACAGATGCTTCAACTCTTGCCTGCCTATAATCCATTCTCCTTAAAGCAGCATGTGCATTATCATTTAAATTTGACAGGTCTCTTTCTTATACTGATTTCCTTACCAATTTTAATTGTCACACCTAAAATCAAAAGAGATGTCTTTGAGGAATGGGGAGCTTTTGTGGGCTATATTAGATAAATCAATGCATTTCAACTTATTTTTTATTAGCTTGTTTTTCTGAGAATGATGCTTTCTCAACATTAGAATTTGAAACATATCTGTTTATTACAGTAAATTAGGATATGGCCTAAATAGCATCTTCTCAACTAATCACAGCCTAAGAGACAGGAGAATGGGCCTAATTTTAATACTGTTTAATTTTATATTTCACAATATAAATTAAGTACTTTATTTCTTTAACAGCTTTAAATAGAAAAAGTATTTTTCATGTACAGAAAATTTCATACAGGAAAAAGCTTTCAATTTAAAATTACAATATGGACAGTTATTATCAACATAAAAGAATTAAAAGAAAAGAAAGAAAATAATTATTTACTGAAGCAATCTTAGAATCTCTAAAATGAGAGGTCAGTTTTCCTTGAAGTTTTTGATATTGAAATGGCTATAACATAAATATATGTTATATTTATGTTATAAAATGAGACACAGATGCACAGCTTATGAATTATATGACTAGTGAGTCCAAGGACAGCATTAAAATCTAGATAAAAATTCCTCCTTGGTTGTACTATTCTTAGTTTTTCCTCAGTCGTATTAGAAGCTCTGTTTCCTGAGTGTAATCTGTCCATTAATGTAGTATTGTGTCACATAGTACTTCTATTAGTATCTTTGAGAGCATTTTGATGGTGGAAGTGGAGATGAGTAATAAGTTAAGCACATACTTTGCTAAAATGAATTATTATGGAATGCAAACTGCAATTAAAAAGCCAAATTTGGCAGCCCTGGCATTCAAATAAAATCATATTATCTTTCAGCAAAAGAGTAATTTAGAGATTATCTATTCAACTAAGAGAAAGAGAATACCCTAAGGGGGGGGTTCATATATTACTGTTTAGTATATGGGCAGAATTCCATGAACTGGAACTGAACAGGTAATGTTTGTAGAGAAGAGAAAATAACCAGTAGTCATTAAGCACTTAGAGTTCAGAAATTAAACATTCCACACCATGATGGGAATGGAAACATTGAGTGACATATATTACAAACACCTAGCCATTTTCTTTCCTTAGAATATGCTTGCTGTTATGTAATGCTGAAAAGACAAGAATGGCAATGAGGGAAATGGCATTTTTCAAGGGTATTTATCACTGCAAAGCACTCCCCATGACTCCAGTCATTATCAACTTTTTAAAATAAATAGTGGCTTGCAGTACTGACTTGGCACAATAGGATTGACAGAGAAAATGCAGTGTTTTAGATGTCTGGAGCCATGGACAAGAGCAGAACCCATCTTGTGCATGTTAGAAGGTATTAACTGCCACCCACTGTGACCACTGGGACCCCTCCCACAAATCACTGAAACTTAGCCTTGCCTTCTATAGACATGAATACAAAAACTTCTTTGCGAATATTTTCAATTGAGTTTCAACTCATAACTTATAAATATGCTGACTATCTATTATAAAAATGAAAGTAATGTATTTGCTAATGGAGAATGGTAGGCATTGAAACAAAATTTAGATTAGATTAGGAAGAATTTGTATGGTTCTTTTCATTGCATTCTCTCTCATGCACACACATGCATGCCACATCTTGCAAGGAACAGAACTTCTGAATGTGCAAAGCAATATTAGAGGCTTTGCAGGAACAATTTAGATTCACTTCAACAAAGAAGAGTTTCAACCCCATCTAAAAAAATATTCTGAAGATTCTGTGTTTGGGAATACAAAATTCAACTTCTATACCTTTTGAGTAAATGATTAATTTATTTGTAAATACTGTATTTTAAAAGACCAACATAATGTCTATATTACTGTTATTGCTAAAGATTACTCTTATTAATCTAAAGTTTTATGCATTGTCCTGGAAATTCTAAAGCCTCAGCATCCTAGCTTACTTCCACTTACTTTTTCCAGATGAATTAACTTCTACTTTGGGGGTATTTCTGTATTTCATTTATAACACTAATTTAACACTTGTCACAGTATATTATTATTATTAATCAGAAATATATTTTCCCAGGAATTTGAGGATATCTATGTCAGACACTATATCTTACTTAGATACATAGCTAGCACAAGACCTAGTGTATAAGATTTTTCTCAATGAATTTTTTTGTTGAGTATCCTCTACTTTATCTTAGCAAAAGTCCATTTTATTTATATCTTTATTGTTCTCCAAATCTTTCCCTTTATATACTTTTGAATATTAAGTGGTTGGGAAAAACTGGACTGTGCCCACAACTTAAGAATGAGAATTAATAGCCACATTACTATTTTTCAGATGTATGATCTTCCAAAAATTATTTAGTCTATGTCAGTCTTCTTTTTATCATCTATGACAAGGGTATAATAATGTTAATAATGTTATTGAGAGGATTAACAATATATTGTATATACAACCATTTTATTGGCTTCAAAGCTGTCTATTAAATACAAGATTTTTATTTATTTTGTTGCTATATAAGGTAATCTATTCAATTTTGATAGCCTTAGTTGTTTTACTTTTTTCCAGTCACTTAAATATTTTCTTTTCTAAAATATGTACATTCTGATGTTTACAATGAGAAAACTAGAAGTGCAACATTTACATTAAAATGTTCTCATATGTTTACCCAATGTAATTTATTTTGACTAATTTAAATTAATTTGCAAACTAAGACATTTTTCAAATTACTGATCAGAGGTTTAGCACAACTTGTTAAAAAATGAATAGGTACAATTTTATACATACATGTTGATGTGTGTCCATGTATATGAATAGTCTGTAGGACTATTTTCATATTACAGACAAAATTAGGTGAAAATAGGGCAATTACTATGGTCCATAACTCAATACTATTTATCTTCTTTTTTAATTTAAATGCCAAGGATAAGAAAGTTGTTCCTGCCCCAATTCCAAGTTCCCAATTCTCCATCCCATTCAGATAACTGCATCTAAAACTGTGCATCTAAAATACATTCTGCATAGAGGAAAACACACATTCTCCTTCCATGGGGACTTTACAATTCTGAAACATACACATTTGGAAATAAATGAAAAAAACTTCAGTTCTTTGAACTGTGGCAGCTAAGCCTATTTTTTTATGTCCTATAAATGAATCCCATTAAATTGCTGAAATAGTATACAGTATTTACATGCATTTAAATTCACTATAAATATTTACAGAACTTTAAAATGAATGCCAGTAATATAAGCTAAATATGTCTAACCACAATTACTTTTCATGAGTAAATGGGTTTTGCCAAATGGCATTTTTTTTCAGAACTAAGTATTTTAAAATTCTCTTTGGATGACAGCTATATGTAGATAATCAGACTCTACAACTGCTCACAGAAAGTTAAAGGAAACCATAGAGTTTTAAAGAAATTCATTGTTAAGTATCTGCTTCTTGATGTGTGTTCTTTAATAAGTATGATTTCTTTTAATGGAGAGAAAAATGAACCATGGGGAATAATAAAACTGTGAAATGGGAAGCAGGTGGTGAGATAAGGTTAAGAAATAGAAGATTCTTAGGAAGAACTGGAAGACTGGTAATTCAAATACTATTTTTAACAATAACTTCTGAGAAAATAAAATGCTTCCAGTGGATTACTAGAAGTTATTCTGATTGCAGTGAGTTTTATAAAAGTGACATAGGTGAATTTTAGAGCTTAGAGTATGATATAGATGTCAATAAACCTCCAACAGAGGGCCCATCACCTCTCCTACTCAAGTGAGTCCATACTGGTAAGAGTGCACACATCAAGTTTCTCTTTATCACAAACGCAATGAGACTTATCATCATTGCCATGCTTTTATTAACATCCTTTATTTAAACAGCTTTTTCACAATTTGACTTACATAGAAAATGGCTCTTTCAAAGGCCATACTTACATTTTGACTATGCTAAATCAAAATTAAATAACAGAATTATTTGACATAGGCATTTACCAAATCTGCAAGCAAGAATGAAGAAAACGTTGTAAAAAATAACTAATAAAAAAGTGTGTTGTATATATAATTTATGATTTTTTGCACATGGAGTTTGGTAAATAAGTTTATCTACATAATTTATATTCATTACACAGTCCCTTAAGTAGATGGCATAGTTTTTCACTGACCTGACCACAGAAGTTCTATCTTTTTATTCTTTGTCCAGAACTAATTAAATATATTACCTTCAAAAATCCATATTAAATATCTAGGTCAGATTTTATTATCTTAATTACTACAAACACACCCAGGTTATTCCTAGGATACATTCCAGTTTAATGATGATAATATATATATATATATATATATATATATAATTTGACAGAGACAGAGAGAAAGTCAGAGAGAGGGACAGATAAGGAAAAACAGACATGAAGGGAGAGAGATGAGAAGCTTCAATTCTTTGTTGTAGCCCCTTAGATGTCCCCTGATTGCTTTTTCATATGTGCCTTGACCAGGGGCTATAGCAGAGCAAGTGAACCCTTGCTTAAGCCAGTGACCTTGGGCTTCAAGCCAATGACTTCTGAATTCAAGCTAATGACCATGGAGTCACGTCTATGTTCCCATGCTCAAACCAGTGACCTCAGGGTTTTGAAACTGGGTCCTCTGAGTCCCAGTCCGATGCCCTATCCATTGTGTCACCACCTGGTCAGCAATAATGATATTTATTTGAGGATATTATAAAGATTCTTAGTAAGGTGTGAACTAAAGGCAATTCTTGAGTGCTAGACTTCCCTATTATACTGAGAGATAAAAGAAAGATAAACTTAAAAATTTGATTTCAGAACAAAACAGTGTGCTTTGTGCATAGTGAGCACTTTGTCAATATTTATTAAATTCATAAAAATCTTTATTATAACTGACATAATTAAGACATCTTTGTGTAATAGACATTTACTAATTTGAATTGGTTTAGAGCATATCAAATGATCTATATTGTTTTTAATTAAAGATCTTAAATGACCATGTAATTTGTAATATACTAATTTTATATTAATAACCTTGTATAGAATACAGTGTATTTTTCAAATAATTTTTAAAGTAGTTTTAAATATTTCTTCCTCTTAGTAAAAGCAAATTAATAGTGACTAAAATAAAATAAGTGAAAAATAGCCTGTAGAAATATTTGAAAAATATATATTTGGTCAGCCTTCTTTCCACCAAATAAACATTTGGTTTTTCCCATCGGTGGAAATTATCAGTTTTTAAACAATTACATGCAACTGAAACAAATATGTGGGTTGTTATTAAACACCCAGTAATAATATTGGACATTTACTAAAGCAATTGTTTTATCTGAATTTTTTTATTTATTTATTTATTTTTTTTCATTTTTCTGAAGCTGGAAACAGGGAGAGACAGTCAGACAGACTCCCGCATGCGCCCGACCGGGATCCACCCGGCACGCCCACCAGGGGCGACACTCTGCCCACCAGGGGGCGATGCTCTGCCCATCCTGGGCGTCGCCATGTTGCGACCAGAGCCACTCTAGCGCCTGAGGCAGAGGCCACAGAGCCATCCCCAGCGCCCGGGCCATCTTTGCTCCAGTGGAGCCTTGGCTGCGGGAGGGGAAGAGAGAGACAGAGAGGAAAGTGCGGCAGAGGGGTGGAGAAGCAAATGGGCGCTTCTCCTGTGTGCCCTGGCCGGGAATCGAACCCGGGTCCTCCACACGCTAGGCCGACACTCTACCGCTGAGCCAACCGGCCAGGGCTATCTGAATTTTTTTTACTATAAAATTTATATACTCAATAAAACAGATCCAGAAGTTAAAAAATGCATTTGTACATTTATATTTTACTGATAATAAAAAAATCAAAAAATTTAAGGGCTTGAAAGAAACTTGCTAAATCTTTATTTTACTTAAGCACACTAGTACCCTTCAAAGTTTATTTGATTTTCTAAGTGGCAGAATCAGTACTAGAAAATGTTCCTGCTTTTGATACTGTATTTTTCTGAAGTGAGAAGCAGGGAGGCAGAGAGACAGAGTCCTTCATGTGTCCAACTGGGATCTATCAGGAAAGCCCATTAAGGGGTTATGGTCTGCTCATCTGGGGCATTGCTCCATTGCAACTGGAGCCATCCTAGCACCTGAGGTAGAGACCATGGAGCCAACCTCAGCACCCAGGATGCCTTTGCTCCCATGGAGCCTTGGCTGTGGAGGGAAAGAGGGAGATAGAAAAGGAGAGTGGGAAGGGTGGAGAAGCTGATGGATCCTTCTCCTGTGTGTCCTGGCTGAGAATTGAACCCAGGACTTCCACATGCTGGGCCGACACTCTACCACTGAGCCAACTGCCTAGGGCCTGGATATAACTTTAAAAAACACATTTTGTATGAGGCAGAAAGACAAATAACACATGAAAAATAAAACATCAAAGTCATAAAAAGTTTGATACTGAAGTGCCTTCACTAGATTCAGAAGTAATGTAAAAGTCCAAAAAGTAGTAGTTTGGCTGCGAGATGTACCACCCATCTCTTCCATTTCCAAAAGACACCTTTTAGAGAACAAAAGTCTTTCTTCCAACTGAATAAATGATATACTTGTGACATCTAAATGACAGTTACAATGATACTATGGGAATCAGCAATGCTTTTTTAAAAAATCTTTTCTTTTTTTTTTTTTTTTTTTTTTGGAGACCTGAAGATGGCAGCAGAGTAGGCAGATGCACAGACTCCCAGCTCACACCACCAAACTGAATTACAAATTAATTTAGGAATAATCATCATGAAAAGCCAACTCTGGACTACAAGACCAGCTCTCAAAAACTAAGGAGCAAAATAAAAGCCACACTAAGCCTGGTAGGGAGCACTGAGAAGCAGTGGGTCTCCCCTGATTACAGGAACAAAAGGGGTGTGATGCTGAGAGGCCAGAAGGGCTCTCATTCCAAGAGAAAGAGTAGTAAATATTGCTCACAGCCACTTGCCTGGGGTCCTGGGAATGAGTGTGTTGAAAGGGCTAGCTTATCTTCCAAAATGAAGTGGAGAGAGAGACAGACAGTGACTGCCAGAGGAATGCATGGGAAGACCTGAGAAGCTGACTCATCCAGTGCTGGAGGTGGCCATAGGTGGGGGAGGGGTTGATCCTTGCACATGACACAAGACTAAAGTGCTTCCACATAATACATCTCCAGACATCTCTCCATCTCCAATCAGCGCAACAAGACAGAGCTGAAAACAAGAAGTGGAGAGGAGGGGCAGTAACTCAGGTCTCCATGGAGATCTGAGATACACCTCCCCCTACTGAAGTGGAGAAAGGACCCCAACCCTAGAGACAGTAACTGGCAAATGAGGCCTTCAGAGTTTCAGGTTACACCAACCACATTCCTGGATACAGTTTCAAATAAGCCTGCTGCTGAGATCAGTAAACAAGACTACAAGTTAGAAGAAAACAAACAAATCAAGACTTCAAAGCAGCCTAAATCCGAAAGTGGATTACAAATAACAGCTGATGCCTACCCAAGAAGACCTAGAAATAACACAACTGAAAAGTGAAGGCAGTCAACACAAAACCTAGACTCAAAGAGCCTTACAAACAACACACCCAAACACACAGACATAATGAGAAGACAGAGAAGTGCAATCCAAATGAAACCACAAGAGAAATCTCTAGAAAAGGAATGGAATGATATGGAAATAACCAAACTGCTGGATGCAGAGTTTTGAATAATGATTTTTAGGATGCTTAAGGATCTTAGAACAACAATGGAGGGTCATTACAAACACCTAAATAAAAAGATAGCAAGTATAAAAAAGGACATTGAAATATTAAAAAAGAATCAGTTGGAGGTAACAAATACAATATCAGAAATGAAGACCACAATGGAAGGAATTAAAAGCAGGATGGAGGAAGCTGAGGATCGAATTATCGAGATGGAGGACAAAATGAACAAAGGCACAAATGCAAAGCAGAAAAAAGAAAAGAGACTCAAAAAGTCTGAGGAAACTCTGAGAGAGCTCTGTGACAACATGAAGAAAAATAACATCCGCATCATAGGGATTCCTGAAGAAGAATTGAAAGAACAAGGAATAGAAACTTTATTCAATCAAATCATAGCTAAAAATTTCCCTAAATTGATGCAAGAAAGCATCTCACAAGTTCAAGAAGCACAGAGAACTCCATTAAAGAGAAACCCAAAAAGACCTACACCAAGACACATCATAATTAAAATACCAAAGCTAAGTGATAAAGAGAAAATATTAAAAACTGCTAGAGAAAAGAAGGCTATCACCTACAAAAAAGCCCCAGTAAGAATGACATCTGACTTCTCAACAAAAACGCTTGAGGCTAGAAGGGAATGGCAAGAAATATTCAAAGTAATGCAGAACAAGAGCCTACAACTAAGACTACTTTATCCAGCAAGGCTATCGTTTAAAATTGAAAGAGAAATAAAAAGCTTCCCAGACAAAAAAACCTCAAGGAATTTATTACAAACAAACCAGTGCTGCAGGAAATGTTAAGTTGTAAACAGATTAAAGTGGGAAAAGAATATAGCAAAAGAGGCATACAGCTTTAAAGATTAAAATGGTAATAAACAACTTCATATCAATAATAACCTTAAATGTAAATGGATTAAATGATCCAATCAAAAGACATAGGGTAGCTGCGTGGATAAGAAAACAGGACTTGTACATATGCTGTCTACAAGAGACACACCTTAAAACAAAAGATGCACATAGACTGAAGGTAAAAGGATGGAAAAAAATATTTCATGCAAATGGAAATGAAAAAAAAGCTGGGGTAGTAATACTTAAATCAGAGAAAATGGACTTTAAAACAAAGACTATCATAAGAGATAAAGAAGGTCACTACATAATGATAAAGGGAGCAATCCAACAGGAAGATATAACCATCATAAACATCTACGTACCTAATATAGGTGCACCTAAATATATAAAGCTGACTTTGGTGGATATAAAGGGAAAGATCAACAGCAATACTATAATGGTAGGAGATTTCAATACCCCACTAATATCACTAGATAGATCCTCCAGAAAGAAAATTAACAAAGAAACAGCAGACTTAAAGGACACACTAGATCAACTTGATTTAATAAATATCTTTAGAATCTTTCACCCTAAGGCAGCAGGATATACATTCTTTTCAAGTGCTCATGGTACATTCTCTAAGATAGACCACATGTTAGGACATTAAAGCAGTCTCAACAAATTTAAGAAGGTTGAAATAATATCAAGCATTTTCTCTGATCACAATGATATGAAAGTAGAAATCAACCACAACAGAAAAACTGAAAAATATTCAAACACATGGAAACTAAATAGCATGTTATTAAATAACAAATGGTTTAACAATGAAATCAAAGAAGAAATTTAAAAAACTCCTAGAAACAAATGATAATGAGCATACAACAACTCAGAATTTATGGGACACAGCAAAAGCAGTACTGAGAGGGAAGTTCATAGCACTACAGGCATTCCTTAAGAGCTTGAAAAAGCTCAAATAAATAACCTAACCCTTCATCTAAAAAAAAACTAGAAAAAGAACAGCAAGTAAGGCCCAGAGGTAGTAGAAGGAAGGAAATAATAAAAATCAGAGCAGAAATAAGTGACATAGAACCTAAGGAAACAATATGGAGGATCGATGAAACCAATAGGTGGTTCTTTGAAAGGGTAAACAAGATCGATGAACCTTTGACAATACTCACCAGAAAAGAAGAAAGAAGATTCAAATAAATAAAATTAGAAATGAGAGTGGAGAAATAACAACCAACACAACAGAAGTACAAAATATTGTAAGAAAATACTATGAAGAACTGTATGACAAAAAACTAAACAACCTAGGTGAAATGGACAAATTCCTTGAAATATATAATCTTCCAAAAATCAATCTGAAAGAATCAGAAAACCTAAACAGACCAATTACAACAAATGAGATCGAAACAGTTATCAAAAATCTCCCAAAAAACAAAACTCCTGGGCCCGATGGCTTCATTGGTGAATTCTATCAAACATTCAAAGAAAACTAGCTCCTATCCTTCTCAAGCTATTTCAAAAAATTCAGGAGGAAAAAACACTTCCAAGTTCCTTTTATGAGGCAAGCATAATTCTAATTCCAAAACCAGGCAAAGACAACCCAAAAAAAGAAAATTATAGTCCAATATCCCTGAAGAATTTAGATGCTAAAATTTTCAACAAAATATTAGCAAACCAGATCCAGCAATGCATGAAAAAAGTCATACATCATGATCAAGTGGGATTTATTCTGGGGAGGCAAGGATGGTAAAACATTCATTAATCAATTAGTGTGATTCACCACATAAACAAAGGATGGAGAAAAACCACATGATAATATCAATAGATGCAGAAAAAGCATTTGATAAAATCCAGCACCCATTTATTTATTTTTTTTATTTTTTTATTTTTTATTTTTTTTTTTTTTTAGAGAGGAGAGACAGAGAGGGAGAGAGAGGAGAGAGAGACAGAGAGAGAAAGGGGGAGGAGCTGGAAGCATCAACTTCCATATGTGCCTTGACCAGGCAAGCCCAGGGTTTCGAACCGGTGACCTCAGCATTTCCAGGTCGACGCTTTATCCACTGCTCCACCACAGGTCAGGCCCAGCACCCATTTATGATCAAAATTCTTAGCAAAGTGAGAATACAGGGAACATACCTCAACATGATAAAGGCCATCTATGACAAACCCACAGCCAATATTATAATTAATAGACAAAAATAAGAAACAATTCCCCTAAAATCAGGTACAAGGCAGGAACAATTCCCCTTTCACCACTCTTATTCAACATAGTACTGGAAGTCCTAGCTACAGCAATCAGACAAGAAGAAGAAATAAAAGGCATCCAAATTGGAAAAGAAGAAGTAAAATTATCATTATTTGCAGATGATATGATACTGTATATAGAAAACCCTAAAGTCTCAGTCAAAAACCTACTGGACCTAATAAACAAATTCAGCAAGGTGGCAGGATATAAAATTAATACACAGAAATCAGAGGCATTTTTATACACAAACAATGAACTGTCAGAAAGAGAAATTAAGGAAACAATTCCCTTCACTATTGCAACAAAAGAAATAAAGTACCTAGGAGTAAATTTAACCAAGGAGGTTAAAGACTTGTAGTCAGAAAATTATAAAACATGATGAAATCAAGGAAGACACAAACAAGTGGAGGCATATACCATGCTCATGGTTAGAAAGAATAAACATAATTAAAATGTCTATATTATCCAAAGCAATTTATAAATTCAATGCAATACCAATTAAAATACCAATGACATGCTTCCAAGATATAAAATACATATTTCAAAAATTTATATGTAACCAAAAAAGAACACGAATAACCTTAGCAATCTTGAAAAAGAAGAATAAAGTGGAAGGTATCACACTTCCTGATATCAAGTTATACTACAAGGCCATTGTACTCAAAACAGCTTGGTACTGGCATAAAAACAAACATACAGATCAATGGAACAGAACAGAGAACCCAGAAATAAACCCACATCTTTAAGGACAACTGATATTTGACAAAGGAGGTAAGAGCATACAGTGGAGTAAAGACAGTCTCTTTAACAAACGGTGTTGGGAAAACTGGACAACTAACTGCAAAAAAATGAAACTAGACCACCAACTTACACCATTCACAAAAATAAACTCAAAATGGATAAAGGACTTAAATGTAAATTGTGAAACCATAAGTATCCTAGAAGAAAACTTAGGCAGTAAGCTCACCGGCATCTATCTCAGCAATATCTTTGCTGAATTATCTCCACAGGCAAATGAAATAAAAGACAGGATAAACAAATGGGACAATATCAACTAAAAAAGCTTTTGCACAGCTAAAGACAATATGAACAGAATAAAAAGACAAACCACACAATGGGAGAACATATTTGACAATATATCTGATAAGGGGTTAATAACCAAAATTTATAAAGAACTTGTAAAACTCAATACCAGGAAGACAAACAATCCAATCAAAAAATGGGCCCAAGAAATGTCTATTCACTTCTCCAAAGAGGACATACAGATGGCCAATAGACAAATGAAAAAATGTTCAACATCACTAATCATTAGAGAAATGCAAATTAAAACCACAATGAGATACCACCTCACACCAGTCACAATGGCACTCATTGAAAAAACAACACACAATAGGTGCTGGCGAGGATGTGGAGAAAGGGGAACCCTCCTGCACTGCTGGTGGGAAGGCAGACTGGTGCAGCCACTGTGGAAAACAGTATGGAGATTCCTCAAAAAATTAGAAATGGAACTGCCCTTTGACCTAGCCATCCCACTTATAGGAATATATCCCAAGGATACCATATCACCGACTGAAAAAAAGAAATGCATCCCCATGTTTAGAGCAGCATTGTTCACAATAGCGAAGATCTGAAAACAGCCCAAGTGTCTGTCAGTGGATGAGTGGATTAAAAAGCAGTGGTACATATATACAATGAAATACTATGGGGCTATGAAAAAGAAGGAAATATTACCTTTTGCAACAATATGGAGGGACCTGAAAACTATTATGTTGAGTGAAATAAGCCAGGCAGAGAATGAAAAATATTATATGACCTCATTCATTTGAGGAATCCAAGGAATAATGAGAACTGGGGAATGGAATTAAGACAGAGGAGGGATCAAAGGGACCAGAAGAAAGAGGACAGAGGTAAAGGGGATGATAGGATGCAATAAACCTGAAGGGAAGGAGAGAGGACACTATAGGGAGGAGGGCAAGGGATATTTGAGGGGAATAGGGGAAAGGGGGGAGGCATTCTGGTAACCCTAGAATCTATGTAAGCACAATTAATTAAATAAATAAATTTTTTTTAAACATTACTCAGTTACTTTAATAATCCCTCTTTATTATTGAGGTATAAATGACTACAACATTATATTAGTTTCAGATGTACAACATAATAATTATTTGTACATATTACAAAATGATCTCCACAATAAGTCTAGATAGCATCTATCACCATACACTATTAGAGAACATTTTTTTCTTGTGATGAGTACTTTTAAGATTTACAGCAATGCTTTTTTCAAAAATATTATTTATTGGTTTTAGAGAGAGAGGAAGGGAAAGAGAGAGAGAGACAAAAACATTAATCTGCTCCTGTATGTGCCCTGAGCAGGTATCAAACCCACAACCTTTGCGTGTCAGAATGGTGCTCTAGCCAACTCTAGCTAGGGCTTGAGTAATGCTTTTAAATGAATGATTTTTAAATGCAAGTCACAACAGCAAATATACAATATTTTAAAGTGTGATTTCTATAATGATAATTGTAAATCAAAGCAATGAGTATTTAAGACAGTTTAAAATTAAGATGATAAAAATGTAAATTGAACAAAAAACAAATGCAACTTTTTTGTACTAAACAATGATTAATTTTTCTCTGATGACAAAGTGATAAATATTCTGTAAAACTCTCCAAAAGGTATAAAAGCATAAAAGGAAATAACATATTTCTAAATCTCTAGCTCAATTATTAATCAATAATATTGACCATTTTATATGTGTATTTATGTATACACATATATTTATTTTTCTAAGTTGTTTAATCACATATAGAGATTGTGTCTTCTTTTTCTCCTTCACTTTCTTTCCATTCTTCCTTTTTTTATTTCTTTTTTTTCCTTCTTCTCCTCTTATTCTTCTTTTTCTTCTTCATAGTCTTATTATTATTCCTTTTCCACAAACATTTTTCTTATATTTCAAAACCATATCTCATTTCAATTAATCATATTATGGCAATTATATTTGAAGCTCAAATTTATCAATGCAGAACAATTACACAGGAAATTTTACTATGTTTTCTAACTGAATTTAAAATGCAATTAGTTGAAAAAGAAATTGAAAGGAAATCTTAATTAATAGGCTGAATCTCTACTGTCAGTCAGAGATTGAATAATCATTCTGCCAGCTCTGTAGGTCAGGTCCACAAATCCTATGAAGAGCAGGAGCTCTTTCATCTTTTCATTCTTTTATGCTGAATATCCAACCAGTCCAATCAGCTTCTTATTAATTCTGACTCAGTCTTTCCACTCATGCTACAAACAAACTGTCAGTAATTTAATTTACTAATTTGTAAGGTGTATTAAGCTGGCTGTTAACTAACTTAAAAGTTATCTTGAAGAAAGAAACTGAAGAAGATATAATTAAGTGAAAGCATATGCTTTGTCCATGGATAGGAAAAATTAACATCATTAAAATGTCCATACTATCCAAAACAATCTAGACCCAATGCAATTCCTATTAAGATACCAACGGTATATTTCACAGAACTAGAAAAGAAATTCCAAAAATGTTTATGGAACCACAAAAGAATCCAAAAAGCAACAACAATCTTGAGAAAGAAGAACAAAGTTGGAGAAATGACGCTGTCCGATACCAAACTATACTACGAGGTCATAGTATACAAAACAGCATAGTTACTAGTATATTAACAGATATTTAGATGAATGGAACAAATTAGAGAGCCCAGAAATAAACCCATGCCTTTCAGTCAATTGATATTTAACAAAGGAGGCAAAAACATACAGTGGGGTAAAGATAGCTATTTAATAAATGGTGCTGGGAAAATTGAGCACCTTCTTACACCGGACACAAAAAAAAGAAAAAAAACTCATGGACACAGGCAACAGTGTGGTGATAGCTGGGGTATGTGGTGTGGTAGAGGAGGATATGCTGGAGGTGATAAATGGTGATGGACAAAGACTTAACTTAGTGATGGTGAACACACAATATGGTGCACAATTGGGCATCTGAAGCCTGTATAATTATGTTAACCAGTGTCACCACAATAAATAAAATGAAAATGGATTAAACATATAACTATTAGACTCAAAACGATAAATATTCTAGAAGAAAAATAGGGAGTAAAATCTCAAACATTTTTTATGGTAATGTTTTTCCGGATATATTACTTCAGGCAAGGGAAACAAAAGAAAATAATAAACAAATGGAACTACATTATACTAGAAAGTTTTGCACAACAAAGGAAACCATCAGCAAAATGAAAAGACAATCAACTAAATGTGAGAATATATTTTCCAATAAACTTCTGATAAGGAGTTAATACCCAAAATGTTTAAAGAACTTATAAAACTCAACACCAATAAAACAAACAAACAAAAAAACAATCCAATTAAAAAATGGGCAAAGGACCTGAACAGACACTTCTCCAAAGAGAACATACAGATGGCCAATAGACATATGAAGAGATGCTCAGCATCATTAATTATCAGAGAAATGCAAATTAAAACCACAATGACATATCACCTCACACCTGTGAGAATGGCTATCATCAATAAATCAACAATCGCCTGACCTGTGGTGGCGCAGTGGATAAAGCATCGACCTGGAACCCTGAGGTCACCGGATTGAATCCCCGGGCTTGCCTGGTCAAGGCACATATGGGAGTTGATGCTTCCTGCTCTTCTGTTCTCTCTATCTCTTTCCTCTCTCCCTCTCTCTCTCTCTCTCTCCCTCTCGTAATAAAAATGAATAAGTAAAATTAAAAAAAATAAATAAATCCACAAACAACAGGTGCTGTCTAGGACGTAGAGAAAAGGGAAACCTTTTGTACTGTTAAAGGGAATGTAAATTGGTGCAGCCACTATGGAAAAGAGTATGGAATTACACTAAAAACTAAAAATGGAATTGCCATAAGACCCAATGATTCTACTTCTAGTAATATATCTGAAGGAAGCCAAAACACTAATTCAGAAAAATATATGCATCCTCATGTTTATTGCAGCATTATTTACAACAGCCAAGATTTATAAGCAGCCAAGGTATCCATTAGTAGATGAATGGATAAAAAAACAGTGGTACATTTACACAAGGAATACTATTTGGCCATAAAAAAGAAGGAAATTTTATATTTTGCAACAGCAAAGGTGTACTTGGAGATCATTATACTAAGTGAAATAAGTCACTCAGAGAAAGACAAGCAGCATCTGATTTCACTCATATCTATAATCTAATGGATAAAATAAACTAAGAAACAAAATAGAAACAGACTCATGGTTAGGGAAAAGATTGATGGCTGTCAGATGGGGGGTGTTTGTTGGGCAGAGTGAAAAATGTGAACGTATTATATTAGGCAAAAGAAAATAAATTAAAAAACATAAAATCCTCATAGACCCAGATAACACTATGGTACTTCTCAGAGGGAAAGGGAGTGGGGAGGCAGAAGCGGGTATAGGGGAATAAATGATGATGGATGGAGACTTTACTTGGGTTGGAAAATACATAATACAATATACAGATGATGTATTATAGAACTGTACACTTGAAACCTATATAATTTTAATAACCAATATCACCCCAAGAAATTCAATAAAAATAAAAAACAAAAATGAAAATATTTATTCTAAAAAAAATGAGAGAAGTTTAAGCCATTCAATAGTAAAACTTCCAACTAAAAGGTAAGATTTAGACAACTTTAAAAATGAATAGGCTTTGGCATGATCAGGCGGTGGCTCAGTGGATAGAGCATCAGACTGGGACACAAAGGACCCACGTTTGAAACCCTGAAGTTGCTGGCTTGAGAACAGACTCATTTGGTTTTAGCAAGGCTCACCAGCTTGAGCCCAAGGTCGCTAGCTTGAGCAAGGGGTCATTCAGTCTACTGTAGCTTCCTGGTCAAGGCACATATGAGAAAGCAATCAATGAACAACTAAGGTGTTACAACGAAGAATTGATGCTTTTCATCTCTCTCCCTTCCTGTCTGTCTGTCCCTCTCTCTATCTCCCTCTGTCTCTGTCACAAAAACAAAAATAGGCTTTTTGTGTGTCTGCATTCATGTGTGTGTTGCTGCCTAAAAATGAAAAGTTGAGTCCCGAGGTAATATGTAATTCTTGTTGCCATGACTACTGACTACTGTTATTAAACCAGTTTTACATTCAGCATCCCGAGCCCCAACATGTAACTAACTGTATTCCACTCCAGAAGCTTTATCTCTTGCCACATCTCCTATAAATATACACATATAAATACTGGTTCTGTTTTTTAAAATTGAATTAATCTAACTTCATTTTTATTTTTATTTATTTATTTTTTTATTCATTTTTAGAGAGGAGAGAGAGAGGGAGAGAGAGAAACAGAGAGAGAGAAGGGGGGAGGAGCTGGAAGCATCAACTCCCATATGTGCCTTGACCAGGCAAGCCCAGGGTTTCAAACCGGCAGCCTCAGCATTTCCAGGTCGACGCTTTATCCACTGCGCCACCACAGGTCAGGCCTGAATTAATCTAACTTCAGACACTTGAGTATGTAAAGTTTCAGTTCTGCTATTTAATGCCTTTAGTAATATTAGCTTTACATATCTCATTTATAGACTAATTTCTAACTCATATGGATATTATAAAACTATAGAGATGGGATAAAATACAAAGCCAGGCCTCTTACGTACTACACAGTGGATCAAAAATATTTGTTTTTGGTTTGATACTAGAGGAGCTAAGCAAAATATTATAAAGAGAGGGAAATGAAGCATTTTAATCTATTTTTTATTATCCTTTAAAGTAAGTAAATAAAAGCTGGCCTGAGAAATAACTGTCTTGAATATAGGATCAGTTACTTGCTAAAAGTTCATTTGCTTCCTACTCTGTGCTCCTGAAGATTCATCCCCATCTTTCATCACATTTTTCCAATTTTTTGCTTATCCATAACAGGTAAGTCAGAGACCAAACCAACATCAGTTATGGTCTGAGAATTTTGCCATTGATGGAGGTCTCATCCTTAAAGTTCAGTGTAAAGGGATGGTAAAATGCCCATTCTTGATGCCCAAACTGACAGTTAAAATGATTATTTCTTACATCTTAATTTAGGAAAAAAACCCTCCTATACTAATATTATGTAAAAAGATTAATACTCTTTAGACTTTGACTTTCACCCTAAACCATATAAATATGAAAGAATAAAAATAAATGAGCAATTTTCAAGAGAAAATTAATACAATCTAAGTCTCTATTGTACATTTTGGGAAGTTAACCTTAATTTAATGGGGGACTACAGAAAGAAAAAGAACCTGATATATGGTAGTATGAGAAAGGAAATACTTATAGTATATGTTTTCTAAGTATAAGAGGGATTTCTAAGGTAGCATTCAAACCTAGAGTATCCTTCAAAACTTCTTCCATCATTTCTGTAACTTATAAAAGAATAAATTTTGCAGCATATATTTTCAGTGATGAAATTAAATTTCTGTATTTGGAAAGAATCATCAGTTAGTAAAATAAAAATCATTAAAATAAAAATTGGTAGTTTTTAAAACACTGAACATTGAGCAATTACAGAGAAAGAAATCAAGTGAAGAACTGAGAGAGCTCAAAAGAGGGATGATGACTTCTTTGTATTGAACTTATTTATTTTAAAATTTTGAAAAATCAGCCTAACATGAACTAATGTGAATTTGGATGAAACAGTAATCAGAGTCAGAAAAGCTTACAAGTGGAGAATTCTTATCCCCTCCAAAATACTGTTAAATTGTCACCTGAATTATGGACATGTATATTATGCATCTTCACCATCTTTATTACACTGCCCTTCTGTCAACATCCCACCATATTGTCCCTTCCTTTTCTCCCCCACCACAACTACTATCACCTCACCTGAATTTTTTTAAGTGATTGTTTCTTCTCCCTTCCTTTTTTCCTTCCTTCCTTCCTTCCTTCCTTCCTTCCTTCCTTCCTTCCTTCCTTCCTTCCTTCCTTCCTTCCTTCCTTCTTTCCTTCCTTCCTTCCTTTCTCTCT
Organism: Saccopteryx bilineata; assembly: GCF_036850765.1. Taxonomy (NCBI): domain Eukaryota; kingdom Metazoa; phylum Chordata; class Mammalia; order Chiroptera; family Emballonuridae; genus Saccopteryx; species Saccopteryx bilineata. The sequence continues at coordinate 150,752,668 of NC_089494.1, forward strand.
CTCCCAACCTCTCTATCTCTCTTTCTCTATTTTTAACAGAAAAGTGTTTAAAATGTCCCTATGGATCAATATGTTTTAACAATGCCCAATAAGAAAGAAAATGTTGGGAAACCCTATTGAATTTTAGTCATGTGTATGTGTGCATATACAGTAGTTCCCTCTTATCCATGGTTTTGCTTTCCTGTTTCAGTTACCAACAGTCAACCATGGTTACAACATTAAATAAAATTATTCAAAAATAAACAATTGATTTTTTGCATTTTTCCGAAGCTGGAAATGGGGAGGCAGTCAGACAAACTCCCGCATACACCCGACTGGGATCCACTCGGCATGCCCACCGGGGGGGGGGGGGGGAGATGCTCTGCCCCTCTGGGGCGTCGCTCTGTTGCATCCAGAGCCATCCTAGCACCTGAGGCAGAGGCCACAGAGCCATCCTCAGCACCTGGGCCATCTTTGCTCCAATGGAGCCTCGGCTGCAGAAGGGGAAGAGAAAGACAGAGAGGAAGGAGTGGAGAAGCAGATGGGCGCTTCTCCTGTGTGCCCTGGCCGGGAATTGAACCCTGGACTCCTGCACACCAGGCCGATGCTCTACCACTGAGCCAACCGGTCAGGGCCCATTTTATTTTTTATAAGAATTTTTTTCTCTGCTTAATCCCAATTGATAAGTTTTAAATTGTGCACCATTTTGAGTAGCATGATAAAATTTTACATCATCCCATTCCATCCTGCAAGGAACCTTAACAATTCTTTGTCCAGAGTATCACCTGTACTGTATCTACCTTCCTGTTAGTCATTTCGTAACCACCTTGATTATCAGATCAGTTATCGGAGACAGAGAGAGAAAGACCACATTCACATAACTTTTATTACAATATGTTGTTATAATTGTTCTATTTTATTAGTTATTGTTGTTAATATTTTACCTGTGCCTAATTTATAAATTAATTATTTTTCTTAAGTGAGAAGTAAGGAGGCAAAGAGACAGACTCCAGCAGGGAGGAGTCTGGCAAGCCCCCTATGGGGCAATGCTCTGCCCATCTGAGGTCGTTGTTCTGTTGCTTGCCAATTGAGCTATTTTAGCATCTGAGATGAGGCCATGGAGCAATCCTCAGTGCTCAGGGCCAACTTGCTAGAACTGAGCCATGGCTGTGGGAAGGGAAGAGAGAGAGAACTAGAGAGAGAGGGAAGAAGAGGAAAATGAAGAAGCAAATAGTTGCTTCTCTTGTGTGCCTTGACTGGGAATAGAACCTGGAACATCCACATGCCAGGTGATGCTCTACTGCTGAGCCAATTGGCCAGGGCTATAAACTAAATTTTATTTTAAGTATATGTAAATAGGAGAAAATATAGTTTATGTAGGGTGTAGTACCATCTGAGTTTTTAGGCATCCACTGGGGGTCTTTAGGTATTCCCTGTGGATAAGGCTGGACTATTATATATTATGTATTTTGTTAATTGTTTGGTATGCTATACTATTATGTACATTCAGTTTTTTTCAATTTATTAAGTTATGAACCTTTGGAAGACCAAAGATTTAGGATACTCCACATAATTCCTAAATCACTGTCACTGAAACATTGGCTCCGGTTAGTAATTCATGTTCAGTGTGGCAATGACCACATTAGGCAAGGAAAATTGTACTCCTGACAAATACTGTTTCTGTTCAACTGAAAATTTTAAATTACATCAAAATTTAAATAAACCCAATTGATTTATAATTAACTTGACTCTAACATAAATATATTATAAAAGACATATATACTAATTATATTAATGATTTTGCCTTCCTTATTTTTAGTACAATAATAGTTAAGTTTGTCAAATGCCAGGTAACTTAATTGAAAACTGCTTATTTTGAAAATTGTCTTATTTATAGTCTTGCTTTGTTCCTTACATAACAAGATCTTATTTTCTTCTTTCTTTTCTTATTTGTGTACTTAAAAACCACAAGGAAAGAATTTTTCAGAGCATAGAATTTCTATTACGCTTTAAGGTTTAGACTTTGCTTAGAAAATCTAAAGAATTTATTTTCTGAGACTTTAATCTTTTTGATAAGTAAAGTTCATGGAAAACCATGTAATTGGTATAGAACTTTTCACTTGAATTAAATCTCTTAATCCTCTGTACTAGAATAGTTTTGCATCTTGCCTGGAGTAAATCAGTTTCTTTAGGTTAAAAAAAAATCCAGGACTTATATTTTTCAATTTGATTTTCACTTAGTATCAAAGTGGCTATAATTAATTCTTTTTTTCTTTATGATCTGAAAACCTGTAATGAGAAATTACAAATAACATATCAAAGAAATTTCATGAAGTATACCTGATAAAAACATTTCAAGTGTGAGGTACTTTCTTTTGTCACACTAAATTTGATTTCACAATACATAAAAGGCATACAATTAGTGCCATCTAGTGCATTAACCCATCCTGCTAGCAATCTTATCAATTCATCACATGCTTTGCTTCTCAGAGGCATTTTGTAAAGTCATACAATTTCTCAAGATCATTTAATTAGAGTTAATATTAAACAGCTGATTTAATTTTAGTAAAACACTAATCTATTTACATGTTACAGTTCTTAAAGAAAGTTCAAAATTCAGATCATTATTTTCTTATCATTATTTTAATAGATTAGAATTTTCTATGAACATTATGGCAGCATGACCTACACATTTACTTTGTATGGAAAACAGAAAAATATTACTACTTTACAAATATAATTCGCTATAACTGGTAAGTTCAGGGATTGCCTGAGATAAGTTGGTAATTATATCTAAACAGCAATTTTCTTATGCAGATATTTCCCCAGGTTCCAAAAAAATATAATTATTTCTGAGGTCAATGTAGGAGATTTTCTTCATCATGCCCTAGTGTTATTAGTTTGAGAAAAAACAAAAATGAAATTCCATACACTGTATTTAAATTAGCTATGAGCTCTCCCACAAATCTTGTCTATTTAGTTCAAGAAACTTTCATGCATAAAAAGGCTGAGAAAATTTTGAGTCAGAAAATATGATGACTTGAAAAAACAGTCAAGTTGAATAATAATAGTAACTAAGCACACAGAGACCTCCCGCCACCCCATGAAGTTTAGTCATGGAGAAAATTCAGTTTCAGCTGTATTTCATCTGATAAGTAACCTAACCTCTGGGCAAATGGTAAAACAGGTGGGCACTCCCCATATGCCTTATTTCCTTTCTCACCACATTTTGGCTTTCAGCCCTTCCTTGTTCTTTTCAAATACTGCTCCTCATCCTTTTATTTCCTCTCTTCCTGCTTATAACAACGTTAACCCCCCCAAAAAAAAGGCAGGAAAATTGGAAGCTATAATGTAAAGGTCTGCTGCCTTTACATCTAGTATCTGACAAACTCAAATCAATCAACAAACAAAAAAATTAATCACACCATTAGAATTACTCAGAATGCTCCCATTGGATTATTGATCCAAACCAAACTATTTCTCCTATTTTTTTTGCCTTGATCTACAGCTTAAATTTAAATTATTCTGCCAATTAATTGGGATGTGGAATTGTCCAACAGGTAGCTTGTTAGTCATAGAGCACACTCATATTTATTTAATCAGTTGTTCATTTAGTATTTATATTATGTAATAACAAGGTTCTTGTTCTCAAGAACCTTATAAGACACAGGTAATAATAATAAAAAATAAGTAAGTGGATAATGTACGATAGTGGCAAAAACTGTGAACAAAAATGTAACAGAGTGATCAGCATGGGACAATTTTACAAAGGTGCAGCCCTCTTTGAATAGAAAACAAGTGATTCAGACAGAAGAAATACTGCAATATCAGGGGGAAGTAGCTGAGTGCAAAAGCTTTGGATTTCAAACATGCTTCATATGTTTAAGAATATTCTCGGTGGGGTGGGGAGAGGCAGTAGAGTATTGCAAGACATATATTTGTAGAGGTGTAACCATCAATAGTTGTTCAGATAATGTGAGATCTTTAGACCATGCAATAGTTTTGCATATAATTCTGCATGCAATGGAATATGAAGGGTTTTAAGCACCAGAATCTCAAGTTATGGGTAAAGTTTCCAAACATTAGTGCTAAAATGAATTATAGGTGATAAGTAGGGGGACCGATTAAAAAATAACAGCAATAGTTTCCACAGAAAAAAATGGGATATTAAGGTTATATTATTAGAGATCAATGAATTGGGGGATCATTTATAAGAAATAAACATTTATAATGAGCATCATTTCTGGTCCATGTGTATATACTTTAAAAATGCCATTGTGCATGTGTGATATAGTTTATAATAAGAAATATATATTTGGTCTTCCTTGAGTTTCTGACATACAGCTCCTAAAATCCTTAGAATTTAAGTGAAGAGAACCATAAAGGTGTCTGTCTTGTGTTATGTTAATGAGATTACTTTTGCACCTCACTCAAAGATGTGGGCTGATTGCCAAGAGAAGCAGCCATATACTAGAGGGTTAAACTTCAGTCCTTCTATCCTGACGTCTAGGGAGAGGTAAAAGAAAAAGGGATAGAGGTTGAATCAATTCCCAATGGCTAATATTTTAATCAAAAATGCCTCTATAATGAAGTCTCTATAAAAAATGAAAAGAATGGGGTTCAGAGACCTTCTGGGTTGGTGGACACAGGAAGATATGGCATACCTAGAGAGAAAAGAAGCTCTGCCTCCTCTGCTGGTACCCTTGCCCGATACATCTCTTCCATCAGGATATTTCTGAGCTATATTCTTTTATATAAACTGATGATCTGGTAAGTAAAATGTGTCTTGAGTGCTGTGAGCCACGCTAACTATTTAATTGAACCCAAGGTGTGGTAGGGGAGGCATGGGAATTTGCCATTGATAGCCCATTGATTAGCAGTTGTGGGCAACCTGGGAAACTACTACTTGCATTTGGCATCTGAAGTAGGAGAGAGCCATTGTGACACTGAGCATTTAAGTTGTGGAATCTGACATTATCACCAGGTAGGTAGTGTCAGCATTGAGTCAGATTTTTAAAATCTGACACCCAAAGCAAAAGAAAAAGAAAAAAACCCCTAAAAAACAAAGCCTTCTCTGCATCAAACTAAAAAGCTCCTGCAGAGCAAGTGAAACTATCAACAAAACGAAAAGGCAACCTAATGAATAAAAGAAAATATTGCAAATCTTGCATCTGATAAGGGCTAATACCCCAAATATTTAAAGTCATACAACTCAATAGCAAAAAAAAGAAAAATCCAATTAGGGATTGAGCAGAAGATTTGAATAAACACTTTTTCAAAGACACACAGATGACCAATAGGTGCAAGAAGAGATGTTCAAAATAATTAATTATCAAAGAAATACATATCAAAATCACTATAACATATCATCTTACACCTGTTAAAATGGCTATTATCAAAACAATTAGAAATAACAAGTTTGATGAGGATATGAAAATGTAAATTGGTGCAGCTACTATGGAAAACACTATGAAGATTTCTCAAAAAATTAAAAATGCACCTTTTATATGATACAGAAATTCTACTTCTGGATATTTATCCTAAGAAACCAAAAACACTAATTTGAGAATATATATGCACTCCATGTTCATTGCAGATTTATTTACAATAGTCAAGATATAGAAGCAACCTAAATGTTCACCATTGGATAAATGAATTTAAAAATGTGGTGTGTGTGTGTGTGTGTGTGTGTGTGTGTGTGTGTGTGTGTGTGTATATATATATATATATCTTTTTCAATGAAGTACTATTCAGCTATAAAAAGTGATAAAATCTTGCCATTTGCAAAAACATGAAGAACCTCAAAGGCATTATTCCATGTGAAATAAGTCGGACAGAAAAAGACAAATACCAAATTATCTCTCTTTAAAACTAATCTCTTAGATACAGGAAACAGATTATGGCTGTTGGTGGAGAGTGGTGAAATGGGTAAACTCTTTTTTTCTTTTTTTAGTTTAAATGAATTGAATTTTAAAAAATAAAAGTAATAATTTATCATAATGAGATAAAAAATCAAGAGCCTTGGTAATTTCATTGATGGTTTCATACCATTCTATTTTCCCTGCTAGCTGGAGCCTCACTCTAAATAAACAACAATTGATTTCCACAGAAATGCATAAAAATTTTTACTTGCTCAGGCAGAGTTTTAAACACTAAAAAACAGATGTGCCTGACCTGTGGTGGCGCAGTGGGATAAAGCGCCGACCTGGAACACTGAGGTCACCAGTTCGAAACCCTGGGCTTGCCTGGTCAAGGCACATATGGGAGTTGATGCTTCCTGCTCCTCCCCCTTGTCTCTCTCTCTCTTTCTCCCTCTCTCTCTCCTCTCTGAAATTGAATAAATAAACTCTTAAAAAACAAACAAACAGATGTATGAGAAACAGGAATGTGGACAAAAACATTTTATAATATGTTTATATTTATAAATATATTATAATATATTTTATTTATTATAATATAATATATTATATAATATATTATAACATATTATACATAACATATATACAATAATATATTATATATCATATATTTATTATTTATATATATTTATTTTATATAATATAATTATATATTTCAACATATTTTATAGTATATTTAGTAATATATTATAAAAATATAATGGTATTTTACTGTAATACAATATAACTGTTGAATTCATATTATTTGACTTCTCTGTCTCTCTCATCTTTCCTCTTTTCACATTCTTGCTGATATTGTCCTTTCCCATACATTTAAATCCTGCTCTTTTCTCTCATAATTTCTCTACTTTTCTTTTTCTTCATATTTCTAAATATCTACTTTAAATGACTCATTAGCAGAATTAACATTAAATAAACAAGCTAACCTTTTAAATTCCACTGAATTGAAGTGCGAGGACTACTATTCTTTGAAAGAAGGCAGCAGCTAAAAATATATAAAATATATAACTCTGAAGCCGGGGTGAAGGAATGCATCTACCTCCAGAGTAATAATATTCAAATAAGAAAACTAAGAATAAAGTAGCATAATTTAATCTCCTCTATAGCACAATTCTCCCCCTAATGACAGTAAGAGAACTTCTTTTGCAGAAGATTCAGTGCATAATTTCATATTGTCACTTTACATAAACTTCACAACCCATTTCCCCACCCACATACCACCTCATATTTACCAGAAAGTTTTCCCAGATAGCAAAAGGTAATGCTTCTCAATTCTTTTTGTATGTACTCTGTGGTTTTAAAATTTACTAAATGCTATTCTGGCTCTTCACACCAGAGCATCACATTTTATCTCACCATTCAACTTTAACTAGAATGTCACTGGCACAGTGATTTATTCCAGAATTATTAATTATTTTCTCAAGTTCACAAACGCTGTGAACAGAAATATCAGCTGGACGATTGCAATTTCAATGAAGGTGCCAGGTGTGTGTTTTCACAGCTCTTTTGTAGTACATGCACAACCAGGGTATTTTCATTAACTAAACCCGAGTTTGGTCCATCTTTCCAAGACAAAACTTTCCCCCGGTGCCCAGCCCCTCAAACTCCATAAAGACTTGCAAAAAGAGATTAAAAAATAATCCCACCCAAATAAACACTTAATTTTATGTCTCTTAGGCAAAGGCAAACTATGTATTATTGTTATAAAGATAATTCTCTAATTTCACTAAAGATTAATGTTACAATTTTAGTGTGTGTTTTGTTTTGTCTTATTTTGTTTGTTTTTTTGAGATTTGCCCCAGCACTCTTCTTAAAAAGGACTAATTGGAAAGAAAAAAAACAATGTTCATATTTAAACACAACATTAAAATACTAAATGAAGAACAATTATGACTAGGTTTGGTAAAATAAAAATGACCAACAAACATGTCAGGATTGTGGGGGTACTTTATAAAAAATTATTTGAACACTCATTATATGACACACACATTATTTAAATGTTTATTTTATTGGTAATAGAGAGAGGAAGGGAGAGAGAGAGAGAGAGACAGGAACATTGATCTGTTCCTGTATGTGTCCTGACCAGGTATCAAACAGGCAAACTCTATGCTTCAGGATGATTCTCTAACCAATAGAGTAAGAGCTATCTACTGAGTGTTGTGTGTTAAAAACATTCCTATCTAGGCATTGATACATAGAGAACAAAATGTACTTAGTCTTTTCTCACTTGGAGCTTAGAAATGAGAAGGGCCATAAAGGAAAGAGACTGAGTTTAAGAATATAGGTAAAATTGAGTAATCCAACCATTTCTGAAGGTTGACTAGGCACTTGTCAGGCAAAGAGTTATGGGAAAAGTATTTTAAGGAGAGAGAATTTCAGGAATTAAAAGAAAGCCAGCTTTGGTTAGAATTCCGAAAGAACACTTTATTTTTATAAAAACTTAAATTGGGAGGTAATTCTCAATGTCTCTTCCTGCAAACAGCAATTAATTCTAAGGTAGTTTATTTGATTTGCTTCCATATAATATATTTAAATTATGAGGTATATATGATTTAACTCATATTTATTCAGATATTGTCAAGTTTCCAACTAGAACTAGTACTTCCTTCCCAGATTCTCATTTTATAAATAATAACTTTTCTCTCCAAAATTATTAACTATTCTCTTTCCCTCTGCTCATGAATATTAGCAAGTCTTTTTCCAAAGTAAGGCATCACAAAACAAACTAAATTTCCACACTGTTTATACATTTCTAACAATCCACTGATACCTCTATGTTTTTGTTCAACCAAATTTATTCAAATATTTGTCTCCTGTTTCTATGTCTGCTTTCTGACCTCCCTTTGGGGACTGTTTTAGCACAAAACAGTTTTTGGATTCCCACAAAGCAGTTCTTTCAAACTTCTCTTGTAAAAAACACCAATGATCTTCTCATTAGCAAATTTAATAATAACATTTTGGCTCTTAACTTATATGATTTCACATTCTTCAAGGCCAATTTGCTCTAGGTATTCCATCTAAGCTGAAGTTCTAGAAATGTTGGCTGAGGGCCTAGGGGACTTCCCTGAAAGACTGAGTTCCTGGAGCTGGGAAAATTATGAACAAGGCATTTCAGAAGCCTAGACTGAACATGAAAATAGTACCTTTAAAAATTCAACTTAAAATGGCTTGTTAGAGAAGATATCAGATATTATGTGACAAGCCAGGAACTAAAGGCACTAAGATTACTGAAACAAAACAGAAACAGAACAAGTTCAGACTGAAAGATAGGAAAAGTCTCTGAGTTTTGCTTGGTTGGATCTAAGTTAAAGAAACCATGTGTCTTCACACATGAAAGAGAATTGAATTCTTGAGGTCACTGAGTGGTTTCAGAAATATCCTTCTTGAAAATCTCCTTCTTTAACTTAAGGGATACTACTGCCCTGTTTAAATGTCCTATAAATCTAATCATTCTTAGTTTCCTTATTCATCCCTTAAATGTCATTGTATGTCAGGAGATGCTATTCTTAACCCTTTTTGTATTAGGCACAGTGTCTCTCTGCTTCAACTCTTGTTTCTTTGTTATGACTTCCAAACCTTATATCAAATACATTCCTGTTGAGACTCAATTTATATAAGATCACATGTATATCACCTGGGTCTTCCAAACAGAAGTCAACATCTCTGAATCATCTGTTCACCTCTTTCTTCTCATGTGTTTTTCTTCTCAGTGTATTGCTCCACCCAGCTGAACCAATACAAAATGTGGGCCATATCCATGACACATAACTTCTCAAATCTGGCACCAAACCAATAAAATTTCCAATCCACCTCTCATAATAATCTTTAATGACATAATGTAGGCCCCTCTCACTTGACTTAGTGTCTCCAATTGCCTTTTCACCCAAGTGAGTACACCCAAATAAGTATACATTTGATGGCAATAGGTATGAATGGGGAGAATTCTAGACCACTTGAAATGTGTAATCAGTCTGCTAATGACTTCTTATTTGCTTAAAACAATACTCAGTTCCCATTTTATTCAACCTCTTACCATCATTTGAAACAATTGCTCACTCACATATCCTTGAATTATTTCTCCACTTTCTTTCCAATACATCTCATTTTTCCTATTTTTTTCCTATTTACTAATTACTCCTCAAATCTGTTAGCTGGTTTCTTCTTTTCTCTCAGACACAGTGCTCCAGAATTCAGTCCTTGGATCTCTCCTCTTCTCAGTCTTCACTCACTTTTTTGGCAATCTTGTCCATCTTTGTGACTTTAAATAACTGAATTCTCAGATTTCTATATTCAAACCAGAGCCCTCCACCAAACTCAAGACTCAGTACTTTTATTTGGATGCTTAATATGTACATTAAACTCAACTTTTCTAAAAGTTAACTTGAATTCTTCCTTCCTAATCCACAGCTTTTCTATATCAACTAGTGAGGTCATCTTTCCATTGGTCCACAGCAAAAGCCTTAGAAACATTGCTCATTCTTTGCTTACTCTCATCTTCTTATCCAATCTATTTGGAGATCACATTGGCTTTAAATTCAGAATACATCCACAATCTAAAAACTTCTTACCATCTTTTTGCTACCACCTGGTCTGCCTATCACCATATCTTGCCTGGATTACAGTACTATAATATTCTCCCAACCTGCCTCCCTGTTTCCAATCCCCACCCTTACACTTTAATTTTCACAAAGGTCCCAGAATAATCCTTTCAAAGCACAGAAAACTTTATGGCATTTCTCTGCTCAAAATACTCCATAATGTGCCCCTTTCACTCAAAGTACAAGCCAAAGGCCTATATGGTTTTACATAATCAGGATTTCATTGATTTTTCTGACCTCATATCCTATAACTTTGTCCCTTTTTCATTTCTCTCTGGATATGCAAACCTCCTTGTTATTTCTCTAACATATTAAGCATGTGACAGTCTTATAATCACTGTCATAGCTATTCTCCCCAGATTCTGTTTCAAACTCTTTCATAGCTTTCAAGTGTTTGTTCAAATGTGTTCTTTTCAATGAAACTAATTTTAAGGATCTTATTTAAACTTGGAACCTACCCTGTATTCCCAGAACTTCAATTCTTTTTGCTCTGCACTATGTTTTACCCACTGTACTTATTTCCTTCTAACACATTATATATTTTTCTTGGTTGTTATATTTATTGTTATAGTCTGTCTCTCCCTGCTTTATTGTATGCTTCATAAGTGAGAGATCTCTGTAAGTTTTATCTACAGATGTATTATTGCCTGGCACAGCAGGACTCTTGCTTCAAGCAAATACCCACCACCATCCAATCAATTCTTCTCAGCTCCACCATAGTGATATTCCCAAAAGATGAATACTAAAAGACTTAAACAGGACAAAGATATCATTGTAACTAGCTCTTGTTCTCAGGATAAAGTGTCTGAAGGTTTTCAAATTATATTCTTTTAAAATATTTTATTTATTCATTTTTAGAGAGAGAGGAGAGAGAGAATAAAAAACAGAGAGAGGTAGAGAGAAGGGGGAGAAGCAGGAAGCATCAACTCCCATATGTGGCTTGACTAGGCAAGCCCAGGGATTCAAACCAGCAACCTCAACGTTCCAGGTCGACACTTTATCCACTGTGCCACCACAAGTCAGGCCTCAAATTATATTCTTAAAACAAAGAGCTGATACTGCTTTATTGACCTAAAAATATATTGCCTAAAAACTTTAAAAATGGACATCCATTAAACAAAGAAGTAAAGTTTGAGTTGTTCATGGAGAACATTTTATGCTACACAGTTTAAATTTTATCATTCTCCTTATAGTACATTTAAAAATGAGACCAAAATGTCTTGCTTATATTCTAGCATTCTGCTTATTCTTTAAAAACAAACTAACAATCTAGGAATAGAACTATAAAGATATAAATAGATTTAAAATGCCAAGTAAGTGGTCATGTTCAGGAAATTTTGAATATTTTGGGTTCTTTTCCTTACTTAAAAATCAACATCCTACATTTTTAAATTACTTGTTTCAACATTCATTCAACTTTAAAAATAGGGGAAATATCACAGAACTTGACATAAGATAAACTTGTATTTCAGCTACATTACTAATCACAGTATGATTGTGAATAAGTCAGATTTTCTCCTTAGGCTGCATGTCCCTAACTTGTAGGGTTTGATGTTACTAGATTCTATTTTATCTCTAAATACCTATAAAAATATTTAAAGGCATTGGTTGGTCTTTGAACATATAAACCTAAAGTATATCATAAAGATAAATAAGTAAAGATATATGGAGGTTCAGATAGATTTAACTTTTACACTATTCACTCTACACTTAATCTTAGCCAAAAGTCTGAGAAGCAATGTACTATTCACTCTAAATTGGGGTAATTGTTGTTCGATTACAAAGATACTTCATGTTTACTCATAACAGCAGCCCCTGCCATTCAGATTAAATAGGAGAAAATTGGTTTGAATAAGAGCTTTTAAGACTGAATAATTTAGTTCACTTTGGTTATTTCACAGTGAAGGCCTGTAGCCCTTGGATTGCCAGAATACAGGAATATAATTTGGTCTAGCACCCAAATTGTATGATATGTGTGTACTTTTGGCCACTGTTAATTGTAAGCTTTAAATCAGTGTTGGATATGCATTATAAAGCAATAGGAATACTCCTACAATATATATTAATGCAAATATATTGGAAGAACACTAAATGTATAGTCATAAATTAGAAGTTAGAATAGATTTAGGATTTGGTCCAAACTCTATTGTCTATTCTGATCACAGAGCATCATTTAATCATTCTGGCATATAGTCTCCTCTGTTAAAAAGAACTGAAATATGATGCCGTAGGACCTTCTATCCCAAACTCTATGACTACTCTTAGACAAGGCATCTTTCATGTCCATTTTATGACATCACAGACGTAGCATCTTCATGCAACTACCTAACCAAGGACTTGTGATAAAAAATTCTGGTAAATTTTCATGTAACTTAGTCTTTTTACCTCAGTAACATCATTATGTTGATTATATAAGTGAAACAGAACACATCCAAAGTCTGTATTGCAAAAATATGATAGGGTTAAATACAATGTAGAGTATTAGGTGAGATAGATAGCTGCGGGGAAAGAAAAAGCTAAATAAAATACAGAAATCAAGGAAGTGTCCCTCCTTCATTAGGTATTTTTAAAAGTCAAGACTTAACTAATTTTCCAGTGCTATATAAGGTGAATTTGAAACATGTATTTTTATAATAATTTATGTGTATTATAGTCAATAGCCAAAATTTCAACAAGGAAAACTATCAAATAAATTATACTACTGAGCACTTATAGCAGACCCTTACACCTTTATACAAGTTTACAGTTGTGAGTATGGGAAACAGTTTATTCTTGTATTACTATTTATTAATTATCCATATCATTTTCATATGAACAACTATAAACATACTTTTACCCCATACTCAATAATTTTTAGTTTGTTTCCCTTTCTCCTAATAAATATTTAAGAGTTTTGAAATGCAGCTTAAAGTTTACTCAAAATAGTTTTAAAACTTTTTAGATCATAGGACTTCTGAGTATATAAATTTTGAAATATGTTCATTGTGTTACAAGCTAAAGAAGACCTAATTTTCTACAGTTTCAGTTAAAAGTCTAACAACAAAACAACTATAAAAAACTACAAATTATTTCCTGAAATTTTAATTTCATGTGGAAATTAGTTAGAATTGTCTTTAGGACATAGTAGGCATTATGCAGGACTGATCTCATTCATATCGAAAGCAGAAAGAAAATAATGGGTAACTCCCTCTACTTGATTTAGTGAGTAGTTGCTTTCTAGATTGTGAAAGTGACTTGTTATTGCTTGAATATCATACCTCAAAGACCTCAAGATGAATGTCATTCAGTGAACTGAAAAGTGATTCATATTTCTTAGGTACTTGCAAATAGGAATTTGATTCTTAGAAGATAAAATTCACTTGTGTAGGAAGATGTATAGGTATCAAGCTTAGATTTGAGATGACTTCAATACTCTCCCTACTTACAAAATATACTGTAAAGAGCAAGTTATCTTTGAGATAAGAAGGTCAGGGATTAATGTCTGAAACTAAAAAATTATTAGTTAGAATTTTATTTTATCTTAATTAACAGAAAAAAATATAGTTTTATATGCTTTTGCTATAGCAAATAAGAGGCTTTATAACATTTCACCTTAAATAAATGGATTTTTCTGGTGGACAAAATGGATTGTTCTTTGCAAAGTAAGTGAAAACAAAGTAACTGAGAAGTTACAAATGACATTTGTTTACCAGAAAATTATAATTCATTTGGCAGATATTTAGAAAGATCAATCTAAATATATTTCAGACAAATAATAATGTAAACAAAAAGCAATGAAAATTACAATGAAAACTTATTTAACACATATGTTTTTAGCACAGTATGTGCTAAACATTATACTAAGAATTTATCTGTATTAATTTTTTTAATCCTTACAATAACCTTATAAAATAGATTTTATTATTATCCTTACCACTGTTTCTACTATCAAAGCTTAAATTTGGAAGTTTCATGAAATTTTTCATTTAGCATTTTTTCTAAAAATGTTTGGATGGGTTTGGCTTAAATCTATTTATATAGAGACATATGTTTTTTACTTTGAGAGTAAATTAACTCTCTTTGACATAGAGGAGTGTCTCCCTACAGATTACAGTTTATAATAGAGAAGTCCTGCTCAATATCTCAGTATCCCAGTATCTTTCCTCATTCTTTTTTAAATTCACAAATTAGTTATCAAATAAATTTCATGAAAGACTTTTAGGAATAATTACATGTATTAAGGCTTTTCTAGAGAATCTCTTATATATACTTGCCACCAGTCATATTGCTCCACTTCTACATTTCTTCTGGGTACATTTTCCAATGAAGGAACTGAAGAGTCCTTTATATTTCAGCTTTTAAAATTTTCCTAAATTGACCCTGGCTGGTTCGCTCAGTGGTAGAGTGTCAGCCAGGAGTGTCAAAGTTCCAGGTTCAATTCCCAGTCAGAGCACACAGGAGAAGCTACCATCTGCTCTTCCTCCCCAACCCCCAACATCATCCCTCCCTCTCTCTTCCCTTCCTGGAGCCACAGCTCAATTGGTTCTAGCAAAGTTGGCCCCAGCCACTGAAGATGGCTCCTTGGCTTAGCCCAGATGGACAGAGAGTTGCCTTGTAAGGTGTTTGCCCGGTGGATCCCGGTTGGACGTCTGAGGGAGCCTGTCTCTCTGCCTCCCTGCTTCTCACTTAATGAAAAACATTTTCCCATTTAGTTGGAATACTACTCAGCCATAAGAAATGATGACATAGTATCATTTATGACAACATGGATGGACCTTGATAATATTATACTGAGTGAAATAAGTAAATCAGAGAAAACTAAGAACTGTATGATTCCATACATAGGTGGGACACAAAATTGAGACTCATGAACATAGATAAGAATGCAGTGGTGATGAGGGGGAGGGGAAGGGAAGAAAAGCAGGAGGGGCATAAGGAGAACCAAATAAAAGGTGAGAGAGGACAATTTGACTTTGGGTGATGGGTATACAACATAATCAAATGTCAAAATGATGAGGAGTTGTTTTCTCTAAATCTATGTATTCTAGATGACCAATGTCACCCTGTTAAAATTGTTTAAATAAAATTTTAAAAATAATAAAATAAATAAATAATTTTTTAAAATTTATTTATATATATATATATTTTTTTTTACTTACTGTAAATGCTCACAGCTATGCAACAGTTGTTCAGCTACTGTTTGGTTTCTTTCTTTTTCTTTTTTCCATTATTCCAAAGCTGGAAACAGGAAGGCAGTCAGACAGACTCCCGCATGCGCCCGACAGGGATCCTCCCAGCATGCCCACCAGGGGGCGATGTTCTGCCCCTCTGGGGCGTCGCTCTGTTGTATCCAGAGCCATTCAAGCACCTGAGGCAGAGGCCACAGAGCCATACCCAGCGCCCGGGCCATCTTTGCTCCAATGGAGCCTCGGCTGTGGGAGGGGAAGAGAGAGACAGAGAAGAAGGAGAGGGGGAGAGGTGGAGAAGCAGATGGGCACTTCTCCTGTGTTCCCTGGCCAGGAATCGAACCCGGGACTCCTGCACACCAGGCCGACGCTCTACTGCTGAGCCAACCGGCCATGGCCTACTGTTTGGTTTCAATATCTCAAGTTATTTACTTGGGATTTCCAGTAATATGGAGCATTTAAATGAGCAAGTTATAAATAAAAATTACATCTTTGTCATTGCGATGTCATTTCACCAGTTATGTTAACCCGCATGGTAGCTGTGAGATAGTATCAAATACATTGGAAAATATTTAATACAATGTTTTTATTTTGCAGATGAGATACTGAGACACAGGAAGGTTAAGTGACAAAGCTATACTGATAACAAATAGAAGAAATGGGACTCAAACTCAAGAAATATTTAGACCTAGTTTAGTGAGTATAGCATTATTTATTAACTTACATGAACCAAAACATTGGAGCACTTTTATGAACCAGTTACTCTGTGTTGATGTGAAACCTCTCCTTAAGCATCAAGTCTTGATGGTTTAGTCAGTGGTAGTCAACTTGGTTCCTTCCGCCCACTAGTGGGCGTTCCAGCTTTCATGGTGGGCGGTAGTGGAGCAACCAAAGTACAAATAAAGGTAGATTTAACTATAGTAAATTGTTTTATAAAGATTTATTCTGCCAAACTTAGCAAAAATCCTACATAAAGTACTTGGTAAGTGATTATTATTATATCCTTTAACTTGCTGTAACTCTGCTTTATAAATTTTATAAAGTAAAGTTACCTCCCTACTTTATAAATCACCATTTCTGTGGAACCAGTGGGTGGTTAGAAAATTTTACTACTAACAGAGATACAAAAGTGGGCGGTAGGTATAAAAAGGTTGACTACCCTTGGTTTAGTGTAATGAAAACTGTATCGAACATCACAAGCCAAGGATATTAGACTCCTGCTGTCACTAAATAATTTTGTGACTTGGAAAACATTTAGCATATTTTCTCTGATCTAGTATCTAAAATGAAGAGTTTGAGCTGAATAGTTATTCTCAGTGCTTTCTTATTAGTCATACAGACAGGGAGTTACTGAGTGTGTATTATAATGTTATGAAAGAAAAGAAGTAGGATACATGATCTTAGGCTATGTTTTACTTTTTTTTACTTCATCAATTACTCATCAATTGCTTTTATGCACTTAAATGTTCTCCCCTTTCCCCAGAGGTGGATTAAAGTTGGTTGAGGCCGTGGGTACAGAAGAAAATATTGGGCCCCTTAAAAAAAAGAATGAGTCAGGAAAAATAAAAATACATGTTAACCATATTTTTAAATAAATAAAAAATATTATGTACTATAAATGTTAAAATTGCACATATGAAACCAGACTTGGTGTCATTAAAAAAAAGTGTAAAGTTGAGGTTTTGCGGGGCCCTTCAGAAGTCAGGGCCCATGGTGCGTGCCTGGTGCACCCGCTGTTAAATCCGCCTCTGCCTTTCCCCCCTTTTCTTCCCAAATAGGGATCATATCGTCCTCTTATTTTGGCCTGATACTTTTCTCCCCATTTAAACATTTAATTATAAGCATTTTCTCATGACATCAAATATTCTATAAAGAAGTCATTGTAATTGTTCTCTCATATTTAATTTTTTAAATGTTCTATAACTGAGTTAACTTCTTCATTTTTTTGCTGGCTGTTTCAGTTGTTTCCAGTTCTTATTAATATAAATAATTATGGGTTAAATATCCTGGTACATAATCTTCTATCACATTTCATATTATTTCTTTAAGCTAAATGCCTAAAATTGGAATCATTGGATCTGAATATGTGTCATTTCTAGTTTTGTTTTGTTTGATAGAGAAATTAATCAGAGACCTAAGCTGTTGTGGACCGTAAATGGCAAAAAGCCATTATAGATTCCAGACTTAGTAAGAGGATAGGTTCTCCCCCCTCCATCTCCATATTTGGCTTTGATGCTGAGTATTTGCACCCACTCCACTTGCTTCCTTCGGTTGCTGGAAGCAATATACATGCCCTTCCTCTGACTCTTTGTTTGTTTCAGATGTTTGTAGATTTCACTAATGTATCCTGTTTTTGCCTTGGGAGAGTTCCTGTCTTAGCCTTTGATGTGCAACTTTGTATCAGGGTCCTTGATTTGCATATGTCTATATAATTATATAATAAAGCAAACTGGGGCTATGAGGCACTCGGATACTGCCAGGCATTTTGAAGAGTCCTCTCGGTCCCATCATTTTTGTTTTGACAAGTGTGTTTCCTTAATTCTGCACCATTATTAGGAGCTGCGCTAGTCCACGGCAAGTGGCGCCCAAACAGAAGACTTGAGTATGAGTACGAGGAAACTAAAACTGAAGGAAGGTGACGGAACTCCCCAATGTGAAGTGCGCACAGTGAGTAAAGAAAGTTTTTGGGGAAAATGTAGTTGGGAGTAAAAGAATATGGGACAGATAGGGTAAAAAATAAGGGACCTTTTTGTAGAAATGTTTCCATATGAAGACAACTCATCTGAAAAGTATCAGGGTGAGCCAGAAACAGAGGGATATGAATATGAGGATAACTTGAAGTCTGAGGATGACAGGGGGGATGAAAAATCCATGGCTATGGCTGCCTTACCCTCAAGACCTCTGCTGCCCTCAGCTTCTTCATACATTCAACCCTCTGCTCCTCCGTTCCCTTACTGGGCTGATTGCAGAGTCTACAGCTCAAAATCTGGGAAATCTCCTCTCCAACAATCTATAGACCAGGCTCGAAATATAGGGGAAACAATAGATGGCTTTGCCTGTTTTCCTGTTGTGGAAAGACAGGATGATATGGGGAGACTAGTGCGAGAACATAAACCTGTACCTTTTAGAACTCTGAAAGAACTTAAACTTGCTTGTGTTCAGTATGGGCCTACTGCCCCTTTTTCACTTGGTTTATTAGATTCTATTAGGGCAAAGGCTCTTCACCCAAATGACTGGAAGGTGATTGCTTGTGCTTGTCTTTCCGGGGGTGATTATTTACTATGGAAGTCAGACTTCCATGAAAAGGCCATAGAGGTAGGGGAGAAATCTCAGCATAGCCAATCTAAGCCGCGGGTTACAGTGACTACAGAATTTGAGAATGGATAGGAGACTCGGGTATTAGGAAAGTTACAGCTTTTCCTGTCATAATCTGATTTTCTTTAATGTTTTAACTATGATCTTCTGAGCTATCATTTTGTTTCTTTCTTGTTCTTTGCCTGGAGGTTGAGGCAGGTGACCTGTGTTGGATCCGACTATGGAAAATATCCCAGCAGCTGCCGAGAGCAAATTTTCTCGGGGAGATTTTGTTTAGTCACATCCTTCAGTCCCTGTGTCTGAAAATGCACTGACTAAAATCAGGCAGGCATCTTTCTAATCTGGATGTGCTCTGAAATCCCGGGTTTCTCTCTGGTTTGTCTGGTTCATCTGATTCTAGTTTCTGTTTAGTCTTTGTTTAATGTTGTCAAAATGTGTCTGTTTTTAAGGCCTGAGTTGGGTTTTTTTTTTTTTTTTTGCAAGCAAAATTCAGAAATGCTGACTCTAATATTTAGAAAAAATAAATGTTTTTAGAACTTGTAAGGTGTACTCATTTAAATTTAAGTAGAATAGAATGTAGATCCTTAAGACTTACTGATTTGGTTAGTGCATTGTGAGGTGTGTTCAGAGTTAGGAGCCAAATAGCAACTTAAGTATTAGATAACTCCTGTAAATCTTCTTTGTCGTGCTCTTTTTACTTTAAATTTTTTGAATACTGATGTACAGGGTCATTCAGCACAGAGAGAGTCTGGAACCCTGCAAGGAAAGCCTTCCCTGAAGTGTGATGGAGGGACCCGCTCACAGAAATCTGGCAAGGGCCAGACCCTGTTCTCTTATGGGGCTGAGGATATGTGTGTGTTTTTCCTAGGTCTGCTGAAGCTCCTCAGTGGATCCCTGAATGACTGGTGAGACACCATGATTCTAGATGAGAGACTCACTTCACAAGAGCAATTGTATAAGGCTTATTTTACTATGCTCTCTTCCCTTTCTCAATTATTATTATCTAATTTTTTTAATGTTTTAGATCATTTTATTTCTTTACTGTTCTATTGCCTGAAAAGAGGGTGAAGGGGGGCCTGATTTGGGTGTTGCTGAACAGAAATCTCATACGGCCATCTTGAGATTTTTGAGAGAGATCTCTATTTAGTATATATCCTTATTATGTTCCTATTAAGGTAGCCCTACTTAAGATCAAGCAGGCCATAGTTTAATCTCTAAAACCCCGGGTTTCACTCTTGACTTGTGTGATTGTATGTGAAGTCTTTGTTTAATGTCTAAGTGTCTTTGTTTATAAGGCCTGAATTAAGTCCTTACATGAAAAGTAATAATAATAATAAGTATTGAAAACAAAATAAAAATAATTTCATTTCCCTACATAAATATAATTTTGTTTGGAATAAGTAAAGTGCACTCATTTTGGATCTAAAAGACTTGCCAATTTAGCCAGGCTGCTCCAGGCTGCAAGTGGAAGGCTTGAAGCAGCATAGATTTACATAATAAAAGTGTAAAGATTTTTTTACTGTAGGAGAATAATGAAGATCACACTGGGATTTTTCAGTTTTGATATGTACTCTCTAAAGTGCCTGTTAATTAATGTTAAGGGGGTGTTTTGATAAGTGTGGGAATGTTGCTTGAAGGTGCATTTACTCTATTTTTGTTTAAAATTAACAAAGACAAGAATTTCTTGCAATCTTTGAAGTCAAAGTATTGTAAAGTGTGCTTAACATTTGCTTGAAGATTCAATTGTAAATAATATAAAAAGAAAGGGGGGGGGAGTCATGTCCTGGAGCTCCTGCAGGTCTACCCTGTCATGCTTTTTACTTCAAACAGTTTCTTTTCAATGCTGAGGTACAAGAGATGCCAAATTTTTATGTCCTGCAAACTACTACCCCTTTTTATTTTTATTTTTTTGATTCTAGCTAATAACACTGTTTTGTCTTTTTCCAAATAGCTCCAGATATATAGGCAGATAGGGACCCTCAAGCCCTTCAGCAAGATCTTCTGAGCATGGCTTTTAAGGTACCAAGAGTCAGAAAAAGCCCAAAGGAGAGCAGGTAAAATACTAGCTCTTGGCATATGCCCTCAAAGACTCCAACGCTCCAACTGAAACTTCATCAGGGCCCTGCTTCAATAGTAGAAAGGATGGTCATTTGAGCCAAAACCTGCCAGGCTTACATGCTCTTGCTGTGAGGAAGAAGGGACACAATGGAAGGTAGGCTTCCCCCTCGCTCTTCGAAGGGAGGGTTCAGTCTCTTCCAGCCCTGCTCCAGCCACCTGTGACCTAACCTTGCCCAGAACACTGGGATTTGCCACTGAAGGCTAAAAGGTGCCCAGGGCCATCAGCCCCATCTACAACACTGTGGACGAGCCAAGAGAATTTCTTCCAAGTAGCCGGTAGACTGGTCTCATTTACACAAGGGCCACTTAATTATGTCTTGCCTGAATAGTCAGGTTTTTTATTCTTCCCTTGAAGATCTCTGTTGTGGGTATTGATAGTCCTGTTTTCTGCTGCTTTGTTTAATATATAGTCTTTCCTTTATTCCTCCTGCCTCAATGCCCCACTCATATTTTAGGCTAGGACCTACTCCTAATTTAGAGCTTTCTTTTTTCCTTTTTTTTTTTTTGCCAACTTACAAATTTATTACCTCTGCCACCCAGCTTAGTGTATCCCAAGGTTCTCCTTACCACCCAT
The DNA here is from genome assembly GCF_036850765.1 of Saccopteryx bilineata. Lineage (NCBI taxonomy): Eukaryota > Metazoa > Chordata > Mammalia > Chiroptera > Emballonuridae > Saccopteryx > Saccopteryx bilineata. The sequence continues at coordinate 150,774,335 of NC_089494.1, forward strand.
GGCTGTAAAGCTCTAGTATAAGGCCCCTGGGTTTATCTTTCCAGTTTAAAGAAAAAGGAGGAGATGACGTCAGAGTAATGGTGGAGTAGGAAGCGATACCAATAAATCTCCCCCAAACCTCAACAAGATCTTCAACCAGAAACAGAAAAACCTATCCTTGCAGCCTCCAGATGTTTCGCAATACACCCAAAGGTATGATCGAGCGAAAAATTGGCTAAATATATAACCAAACCCCGAAGGAAATAGGGAGTAAGAAATGCTCTGCCTTCCTCACTAACCTAAACAGGGCGGCTTTCTCTGGTAACTGTGAATATAGAAACTGAGGCGGGCAAAGGGGGTGAATAGATCCAGGCCGCGGCACAAACGGCTGAACCAGGCTGTGGCACAGAGATCCAAGCCAAGGAAAAACTGTTCCTGTGACAACCTGGGCAATACAGCTAACACTCGCGCCAAACCCAAACAAAGAAAGACAAGCGGGGCGGCCATTTTACCTGATCCCCTGGTAGCCACATAGTGGGCGAGAGATTCCTTCCAAAGCCCCCAGAGGGTGCGCCCGTGTTACTCCACAGAGAGGCAGAGTCAGAGGCCTTTGTGTGGGCCGAAAGCCTCTGGGCTGCCCCAGCACCCGGGGAGAGCCGCACACGGGGAGGAAGCGAGAGCTAATTCCAACACTGGAACTTTTCAGTGCAGGCAGGAGGTTTCACTCAGAGGGCGAGACTCCAACCTCACATCCTGGTCTGCGCGCACAAAGAGTGGGAAGGAGACTCCTCCCAGCACCTCCGGAGTGGGAGCCCGTGTTGTCCCACAGAGGGGCAGAGTCGGGGGCCTTTGTGTGGGCCGAGGGCGGAGTCACGGGCTGCCCCAGCGCCTTGAAAGAGTGGCACACGGGGACGAGCGAGAGCCAATTCCAACATTGGAACTTTTCAGTGCGGGCGGGGGGTTTCACTCAGAGGGCGAGACTTCTGGTCTAACATCCTGGTCTGCGCGCGCAGACCCGCCCGTGTTACCGGACAGAGTGACAGAGCCAGAGGTCTTTGAGTAGGTGAAAGCCCCGGCTGATTATGCTAGCAGCTCTGACTGACTGAGCCTTACCCAGAGCCCTGTGCTGAGTGGAAATAAGAGTGGGGAGTTGGCCGCTCTCTGAGCCACTTACTATCCAGGCAGAAGCAGCAGCAACCCCATAGTTGGATTCTCAGGCTGCTGGTTGAGGAAGGAAAGACTAGGAGAGAGGCTCCTGGAACACGGACTCTCTCACTGTCAGAGCCTATAAACGCTAATGAGCCTCGACTGCAAACCAGACTGAAGCACAATATAAGACATCGCCATAGAGACTTATCAACTGCAAACCTCTACCTGAGCGTGCCAAAGGGGCAGAACCCGGGGTACAGAGTTGCCGACCAGGAAGAGGGAGAGAAAAGAAAAAGCAAGAAGATAACCTCTCAAAATCAGAATAATATGCAGACTTTATAACCTATCCCATTTTATTGTATTTGTTTATTTGTTTCTCTTATCTTCATCCTTGATTTTTTTTTCTTTTTTTTTCCTCCTTCAATTTGGTCGTTTAACTCCCTACCGGTCTTACTCTCTCCTCTCCTTGAACTACACTACCCATAAGTGTTACATCTCCCATCATCTTTTCTTTCCTCTTCCTTTCTCTCTATGAGGGTTGCACTCCAAAACCCTTAACTCTCTCTCTCTCTCTATCTCCTCTTTTTTCTTTTTTCTTCTTTTAGTGGTTCCCTCTTTTTCTCTCTCTCTCTCTTCTTTTCTCCCTCTATATTAGTTTCTTCCTTTTCCCTTTACATCTCCTCTCATTCAAACCTCAAAAACAAACAAATTATTTTATCTGGGACTCAAACTTATGTTTGTGGCATTTTGGGGGGGTTTTACTTCACCTTTTTAACTCACTAGCAGTGCTCCCATCCCTGGCTCTCCATTTTATCAAGCTCTTGTTCCACTAAATACAATAGTAATTTTTTTATTTGTCCCCCCATTTTCCTGTTTCCCTCTTACACCTCTCATCATAACTCTTAGTCAACCAACACCTAAATGCAAATCATTTTATTCTTGATCCCAATTTTTTCATTATTTGCTTTTTGTGGGTCCATACCACCACCCCTTTTTTTATTTATTTATTTTTCTTGCCCCTTTATTACTTTTCCCCAATTCAGGCCCTCCATTACAGGCATTGTTTGTTCTATTAAATACAATATAATTCACAGTTCACCACAAGATTTTCTCAAGAAAGAGGGGAGAGGAGAGGAGAGAAAAAAAGGAGAGGGGGAATAATTTCCTTTTTTTAAATTTTTATTTTATTTTACTTTTATTTATTTCATTATTAATTTTTTAAAAAAAACTTTTTTCAATTTTTAATTTTTTTAACTTTTTATTTTTTATTAAATCTCATTAATACTATCAAGAAAACCACCCTCAGATGCCATTAAGGAAGAGAAAATCGAATATCATGGATACAAAAGAAAGAGAGGTAACACAGATAGATGAGGAAAAATCTATGGAGAAAAAATTTAATATATTGAAAACCTTGGAGTTAAATGACAGAGAATTCAAGATAGAAATCCTAAAAATACTCAGAGATATACAAGAAAACACAGAAAGGCAATTTAGGGAGCTCAGAAAACAACTCAATGAACACAAAGAATATATGTCCAAGGAAATTGAAACTATAAAAACAAATCAAAAAGAGATGAAAAACTCATTCACGAGCTGAAAAACGAGGTAACAAGCTTGGCTAATAGAACAGGCCAGATAGAAGAGAGGATTAGTGAAATAGAAGACAAGCAACTTGAGGCACAACAGAGAAAGGAAGAAAGAGACACAAAAATTAAAAAAAATGAGATAGCCCTACAAGAATTATCTGACTCCATCAGAAAGAATAACATAAGAATAATAGGTATATCAGAGGGAGAAGAGAGAGAAAATGGAATGGAGAACATACTCAAACAAATAATAGATGAGAACTTCCCAAGCCTGTGGAAAGAACTAAAGCCTCAAATTCATGAAGCAAACAGAACTCCAAGTTTTCTTAACCCCAAAAAACCTACTCCAAGGCACATCATAATGAAATTGGCACAAACCAATGGCAAAGAAAAAATTCTCAAAGCAGCCAGGGAAAAGAAGAGTACAACATATAAAGGAAGGCCTATTAGATTATCATCAGATTTCTCAGCAGAAACCCTACAAGCTAGAAGAGAGTGGACCCCAATATTTAAAGTCCTGAAAGAGAGGAACTTTCAGCCACGAATACTATACCCATCAAAGCTATCCTTCAAATATGAAGGAGAAATAAAAACATTCACAGATACAGAAAAGATGAGGGAATTTATCATCAGAAAACCCCCACTCCAGGAATTACTAAAGGGGGTTCTCCAATCAGATACAAAGAACAAAAAAAAACAGAGCCACAAGTAAAAGCTCCAAGAAGAACACAATAAAACCAAATTTAAACTGTGACAACAACAAAAAGAAAGAGGGGGAGAAGATGGAGATTAACAGTAACAAAGGATGATGGAGTGCAAAAGTACTCACAAAATAGTGCACTACAATGAACAGGGTAGGAACCCTTTTCATTACCTAAAGGTAACAACCATTGAAAAAAACCACCACAGAAGCACATGAGATAAAAAAGATAGCAACAGAGGAAAGATGTATGGAATACAACAACCAAATAAATCAAAAGATAAAAAAACGAAAGAGAAGGATGAAACAAGACACAAAACTAACAGAAAGCAATCTATAAAATGGCAATAGGGAACTCACCAGTGTCAATAATTACACTAAATGTAAATGGATTAAACTCACTAATAAAAAGACACAGAGTAGCAGAATGGATTAAAAAAGAAAATCCAACTGTATGCTGCCTACAGGAAACGCATCTAAGTAACAAGGATAAAAACAAACTCAAAGTGAAAGGCTGGAAAACAATACTCCAAGCAAATAACATCCAAAAAAAAGCAGGCGTAGCAATACTCATATCTGATAATGCTGACTATAAGTCAACAAAAGTACTCAGAGACAAAAATGGCCATTTCATAATGGCTAAGGGGACACTAAATCAAGAAGACATAACAATTCTTAATATATATGCACCAAACCAAAGGAGCACCAAAATATATAAGACAGCTACTTATTGACCTTAAAACAAAAACTGACAAAAATACAATCATACTTGGAGACCTCAATACACCGCTGACGGCTCTAGATCGGTCATCCAAACAGAGAATCAACAAAGATATAGTGGCCTTAAACAAAACACTAGAGCACCTGCATATGATAGACATCTACAAGACATTTCATCCCAAAGTGACTGAGTATACATTTTTCTCCAGTGTACGTGGATCATTCTCAAGAATTGACCATATGTTGGGCCACAAAAACAACATCAGCAAATTCAGAAAAATTGAAGTTGTACCAAGCATATTTTCTGATCATAAAGCCTTGAAACTAGAATTCAACTGCAAAAAGGAGGAAAAAAATCCCACAAAAATGTGGAAACTAAACAACATACTTTTAAAAAATGAATGGGTCAAAGAAGAAATAAGTGCAGAGATCAAAAGATATATACAGACTAATGAAAATGACAATACGACATATCAGAATCTATGGGATGCAGCAAAAGCAGTGATAAGAGGGAAGTTCATATCACTTCAGGCATATATGAACAAACAAGAGACAGCCCAAGTGAGCCACTTAACTTCACACCTTAAGGAACTAGAAAAAGAAGAACAAAAACAACCCAAAATTAGCCGAAGAAAGGAGATAATAAAAATCAGAGCAGAAATAAATGAAATAGAGAACAGGAAAACAATAGAAAAAATTAATAGAACAAAGAGCTGGTTCTTTGAAAAGATCAATAAAATTGACAAACCTTTGGCAAGACTTACCAAGGAAAAAAGAGAAAGAATTCATATAAACAAAATCCAAAATGAAAGAGGAGAAATCACCACGGACACCGTAGATATACAAAGAATTATTGTAGAATACTATGAAAAACTTTATGCCACTAAATTCAACAATCTAGAAGAAATGGATAAATTCCTAGAACAATACAACCTTCCTAGACTGAGTCAAGAAGAAGCAGAAAGCCTAAACAGACCTATCAGTAGAGAAGAAATAGAAAAAACCATTAAAAACCTCCCCAAAAATAAAAGTCCAGGACCTGACGGCAATACCAGCGAATTTTATCAAACATTCAAAGAAGACTTGGTTCCTATTCTACTCAGAGTCTTCCAAAAAATTGAAGAAGAAGCAATACTTCCAAACACATTTTATGAGGCCAACATAACCCTCAAAACAAAACCAGGCAAGGATGGCACAAAAAAAGAAAACTACAGACCAATATCTCTAATGAATACAGATGCTAAAATACTAAACAAAATACTAGCAAATTGAATACAACAACATATTAAAAAAAAATACATCATGATCAAGTGGGATTCATCCCAGAATCTCAAGGATGGTTCAACATACGTAAAACGGTTAACGTAATACACCATATCAACAAAACAAAGAACAAAAACCACATGATCTTATCAATAGACACAGAAAAGGCTTTTGATAAAATACAACACAATTTTATGTTTAAGACTCTCAACAAAATGGGTATAGAAGGAAAATATCTCAACATGATAAAGGCCATATATGATAAACCATCAGCTAACATTATATTAAATGGCACTAAACTGAAGGCTTTCCCCTTAAATCAGGAACAAGACAGGGTTGTCCACTCTCTCCACTCTTATTTAATGTGGTACTAGAGGTTCTAGCCAGAGCAATCAGACAAGACAAAGAAATAAAAGGCATCCATATCGGAAAAGAAGAAGTAAAGGTATCACTTTTTGCAGATGATATGATCCTATACATTGAAAACCCCAAAGAATCCACAAAAAGACTACTAGAAACAATAAGCCAATACAGTAAGGTTGCAGGATACAAAATTAACATACAGAAGTCAACAGCCTTTCTATATGCCAACAATGAAACAACTGAGAATGAACTCAAAAGAATAATCCCCTTCACAATTGCAACAAAAAAAAATAAAATACTTAGGAATAAACATAACAAAGAATGTAAAGGACTTATATAATGAAAACTATAAACCATTGTTAAGAGAAATTGAGAAAGATATAATGAGATGGAAGAATATTCCTTGTTCTTGGTTAGGAAGAATAAATATAATCAAGATGGCTATATTACCCAAAGCAATATACAAATTTAATGCAATTCCCATCAAACTTCCAATGACATTTTTTAAAGAAATAGAGCAAAAAATCATCAGATTTATATGGAACTATAAAAAACCCCGAATAGCCAAAGCAATCCTAAAGAAAAAGAATGAAGCTGGGGGCATTACAATACCTGACTTCAAACTCTATTATAGGGCCACGACAATCAAAACAGCATGGGATTGGCAGAAAAATAGACACTCAGACCAATGGAACAGAATAGAAAGTCCAGAAATAAAACCACATATATATAGTCAAATAATTTTTGATAAAGGGGCCAAGAACATACAATGGAGAAAAGAAAGCCTCTTCAATAAATGGTGCTGGGAAAACTGGAAAGCCACATGCGAAAGAATGAAACTGGACTACAGTTTGTCCCCCTGTACTAAAATTAACTCAAAATGGATCAAAGATTTAAACATAAGACCTAAAACAATAAAGTACATAAAAGAAGACATAGGTACTCAACTCATGGACCTGGGTTTTAAAGAGCATTTTATGAATTTGACTCCAATGGCAAGAGAAGTGAAGGCAAAAATTAATGAATGGGACTACATCAGACTAAGAAGTTTTTGCTCAGCAAGAGAAACTGATAACAAAATAAACAGAAAGCCAACTAAATGGGAAATGATATTTTCAAACAACAGCTCAGATAAGGGCCTAATATCCAAAATATACAAAGAACTCATAAAACTCAACAACAAACAAACAAATAATCCAATAAAAAAATGGGAAGAGGACATGAACAGACACTTCTCCCAGGAAGAAATACAGATGGTCAACAGATATATGAAAAGATGCTCATCTTCTTTAGTTATTAGAGAAATGCAAATCAAAACTGCAATGAGATACCACCTCACACCTGTTCGATTAGCTATTATTAACAAGACAGGTAATAGCAAATGTTGGAGAGGCTGTGGAGAAATAGGAACCCTCATACACTGTTGGTGGGAATGTAAAGTAGTACAACCATTATGGAAGAAAGTATGGTGGTTCCTCAAAAAACTGAAAATAGAACTACCTTATGACCCAGCAATCCCTCTACTGGGTATATACCCCAAAAACTCAGAAACGTTGATACGTAAAGACACATGCAGCCCCATGTTCATTGCAGCATTGTTCACAGTGGCCAGGACATGGAAACAACCAAAAAGCCCGTCAATAGACGACTGTATAAAGAAGATGTGGCACATATACACTATGGAATACTACTCAGCCATAAGAAATGATGACATCGGATCATTTACCGCAAAATGGTGGGATCTAGATAACATGATACGAAGTGAAATAAGTAAATCAGAAAAAAACAGGAATTGCATTATTCCATACATAGGTGGGACATAAAAGTGAAACTAAGAGACATTGATAAGAGTGTGGTGGTTATGGGGGGAGGGGGGAAAGGTAAAGGGAAAGGGGGAGGGGGAGGGGCACAAAGAAAACTAGATAGAAGGTGACAGAGGACAATCTGACTTTGGGTGATGGGTATGTAACATAATTAAAAGACAAGATAACCTGGACTTGTTGATCTTTGAATATATGTAACCTGATTTATTGATGTTGCCCCATTAAAAAAATAAAATTATAATTAAAAAAAAAAAAAAAAAAGGAAGCTCCAGATGCTGCAGATGGCTTTTCCAGTCTACCTGGGTCATTGCCAGCTGGAAGCAGCGGTCACTGGGACTTTGATGCTACTGCAGAGTGTGGAAGTGTGACAGCAATTCCAGTGCCATGTGGACTTTTCCTGAATGTGGACTTTTCCTGAACTCCTGCTTCTGTGACAGTTTTTGATGGACTGAACTCGGGTTGGGTTGCATTTGCAGAAATTTGGAATGGTATTGGTGCCAACTTGAACTTGGTGAACATGTTGAGGAAACTGCTCTCTTATATATTCTTGTTGTATTAGCTTAAAGAGTTTGTTTGAAGGCTTTAATCACTGTGATGTATTAGTATACTTGTTTTGGATATCTGTTAGCATTGGCTATACTAATTTTATGTTTGTTCTGTATTTTTTCCGTCTGCCTCCAAATTAGAAAAGCAGATGAGTGCAAATCTCAGCACACAAATTAAAAAGAAAAGGGGGATATGTTGTGGATGGTAAATGGCAAAAAGCCATTATAGATTCCAGACTTAGCAAAAGGCTAAATTCTCCCCCCTCCATCTCTATATTTGGCTTTGATGCTGAGTATTTGCACCCACTCCACTTGCTTCCTTGGGCTGCTGAAAGCAATATACATGCCCTTCCTCTGACTCTTTGTTTGTTTCAGATGTTTGTAGATTTCACTAATGTATCCTGGTTTTGCCTTGGGAGAGAGCCTTTGATATGCAACTTTGTATCAGGGTCCTTGATTTGCATATGTCTATATAATAAAGTGAACTGGGCCTATGAGTCATTCGGATACTGCCAGGCATTTTGAAGAGTCCTCCTGGTCCCATCGTTTTTGTTTTGACAAGTGTGTTTCCTTAATTCTGCACCATTATTAGGAGCTGCACTGGTCCGCGGCACTAAGCACTATATTTCATAGGTAAAATTCAAAGATTCACATTTTAAGTAAACAATGCTTTCATTTATTTCTCTTCTTTAGACTTTACCTTATTATAATACATTTTTTCTGCATATTCTGTAAGATTCACCACATCTTGATCTGTGCCTCTTTCTCTAGCTCAGTATCAACCCACGAGCTGGTCCTCACATTTCTCAAGTTCAAGTACACTGGTTTTATATTGTTCTCTTGTACTCATGTGTTCCTCCAGTCACCTGTTCTCTCAGTCCAGTAGATGCTATCACTTCTCAATAGAGAGCTTCTAATTCCTCATTTTTGTCCAAAACTGTCTGGACTACCATGAACTGGAACATTTTTCTTCCTAGGAGAATTTTAGAAAGTGTCTGTCTTCCTAAATATTGTCTTGCTAAGTTTTTCTCTCCCTTTGAAAATAAAGTTTATCTCTGCATATATTTTATTCACTGATAATATATAGCATTTGTGTATATAAATAAAACAGTTATTGTTCTACATCTGTACAATTTCTCTTTTCCCCATATTTCATTTCCTTCACTTGCCCCTTTAGATTTTAGAAAGCTCCAGAATGACAGAACTATCTTAATACCTTTGTCTGTAGCATGTTATACAAAGGGTAACGAATATTCTAAATGTGCTTAGCTGCTTATAACAGAAATTTCTGGCTTTTATAATTTAAACTACAGTATATGGTTTTATATAAACAGAAAGTCTCTAAATATTTCAATTCCATACATGCAACTAAAAGAACCAGCACTTTTTTTTAATATCTCTCTCTCTCTTTTTCTAACAGTAGCAAACTGGCCTTTGCCTTCTTGCTCATAGCCACATTGCAGCAATCCTAATGATCATACCCTCACATATGATGTTCAGAGACATGAGGGTGTTACCTCTCCCTTAAATCTTTTAATTTTTTTAAGCCAAGAATTATTTTCCAAAATATCTCTTCAAATAAATATTTATCCAGATTTGTTCACCCAATCCTCCTCCTAAACCAACCTCTGGAAACAAAAAGAGTCACATTAACTAACTAAAACAAGTATGATTCACCCTGAAGTTGTGGACAGCTCAGAATTCACTGTAGACAAGGTTTTTGTTAGAAAAAAAATTTCAAAAAAAGGACATAAAAATGATGTGATATGATAAATTCATTTGAAGAAAATGACTGATGAATTTAGAATTTCATGGGAAGTAAATGAATCTTATTGAGAGGCAATTCCTCAAAATAACATTAAATTTTCCTCCCTTTCTCTCTGTCAAACATTTTTGCACTTTTCTGTTTCTTCTGATTTATAAATTAATATTAAAAGTCTCTAAAATGTAGTTATATTTTTCATTTATCTTAGAGAAATAAGACCCACACAGAAGAAAGAAGCAGGATTTTTATTAAAAGTATAACTTAATTTTCAAAGGGAATGGAAAATCACTATGATTTCTGAAAAGGTGTCATGCAAATATGGCTAGCAGATTTGTCTCTATTTATTTATTTTTTATTTATTTATTTCAATCTGCTAAATATTCACAGTATTTCAGAGATTTAAAAAGAGATAATGCATAATGCTGTTTCTTTTGTTATTTATGTGTACATACAGTAGCATTAAAATGTATTACAAGCATTGTAAGCTAAATTTAATTTTGGTTCTATTTAAGTGACAGTCTCAGATCGTAAAACAGAATTTTAAAAAATCACAAAGGCTTTTATTCAAAAGTAATTGCAAGGGCCATAAAAAGGAGCTTTTTTTTTTCTTCCAGGTAACAAGTATATAAGAGGATACATAATACAATGACAGTGCTTAGGTAGGTAAATATGATGAAGCCTAATACTCCTTTAAAGTTTAGATTACAGAACTACTCAGCAAGGAACAGTCAACAAACTGGCAGGAGAAAGCAAACTTGCATTAAAATAAATGAGTATCTAACAAAACACAGTTACTGCATAATGGGTTATCAGTGTAGTGCAAATCTTTCCAAATTTCCAGAAAACGGACCATAAACCATCCTATTTAGAGTGAAATTTCTTCTTTGCAATGGATCAGGTGATTTAGACTATCCTAAATTATTGAAGATTTTACCTTTATTTTTCCTCTCTCTCTCTCTCTCTCTCTCTCTCTCTCTCTCTCTCTCTCTCACACACACACACACACACACACACACACACACACACACACACAATTCTTTGAGCAAGTTACCTTTAGAGGGAACTAAAGTGCCTCAATAAACAGCCAGAAAAGACTCTTTGCTTTATACAACAAAATTAGTCAAGAAACAAAACCTCTCTCCACAAGAAATTTATGTTTTGTTTTCTATTCATATAGTAAGTTGAAGTTGAAGTAGGTTTGTAGCCCTGTTAAAAAATCATGGTTAAAATTTTTTATCACTATTTAACTAGCAAATTGTTGTCTAACATATTACCTACTTTTATGTTCTGTTGAAGATAATTTTCTAGAAAATATAGGTGTTCTTTTCTTTTTAAAATATAAAAGGTCCATTTTCTGGGTTGGTGTGTTATCGTAGAAAAAACAAAAATTGGAGTCAGGTCATTATTTCCTTCCTAGTGGTGTTGCCTGTGTGCATTATTCTACCTGACCTTGGGTGTACTTATCATAAAGTGAAGATAGCATGACCAACCTCATGTGAGGGGTTATAAAGATGAACAGTTAATGCATATTTTATGAACATCTGGTATACAGAAAACACCAAACAAATGTTGGACTTTCTTTCCCCTTATATTAAAGTTGTCTATAAAAGAATGGCAACATAGAGAAAATTACATTCTATGCCACCACCTTTCTGTGTGTCATCTATTTATTCCCAGAAGAGACTCCACACCCCTCTGCTCCATCCCTAATGAGTGTCATACTCCCCTAACACTTGTTCTCCCACTCTCAGAAAACATGCTATCCATCAATTCACTCAAGAACTACATGGATCACAAATATATCCAACTTAGGAGAGTTTAAATTAATGGGCTACACAAGAATAAAGAACCAGAAAATGAGAAGACAAAAAATAAGTTCAATAGTGTTGGTTTCACCATCATCATTTCCACTGTGCAGTACGCTGTGGAGAATGAAGGGTGCAGATGTGATTATGGCAGTCATGTCTGACATCACTGAAGGGCTTTCAAAAGTCTATTTGACAATAATCAATTTATGTTGGTATGTGTGGTACTGATTTGAAAGTCTCACTCTTTTAGCATCAAGTCCACTAGCATAATTAAAGAATGGGTCTGGATTCAGATTGCCTTGCCCATCAACTCTCAGATGTGTGGCCTCAGGTAAGTTATTTTTCTGTGCCATATTTTTACTTGTAAATTAGAAATAATAATGGTGTCCAACAAATGGAACTATCATGATGATTTAAATAATTCCCATGAAGTGATTTTTATAGTTCCTGTTATATAGTAAGCATAAGCATTAGTTATAATTATTACTAGGTGGATAGGGATAAGTCACTCGCTTGTCACATTGATTAGGGATGGATTTCTGACCCAAGCTTGGACCATCAGATTTCTTCTCCCAAGATAGTTTAAACTAGAACTGGGAGAGAGACATCTCTTTTCACTTCTAGTCAGGCAGATGGAAGGATGTGAGTGTGAAGTTCTGGAACCACCACTCACCTGAGATGATAATAATAAAAAGAAGAGGACAAGAACAGAAATAAGAAACAGCTTTTTCTTCAACTCAGAGGGCTGCACCTGTACCTTTCCAGTAAATATTAATACTTTCTTTGCTTAAGATAGAGTTGTATTTCTGTTGATCTCAAACTGTATAGTATTGTCTAATGAATGCATTTTGAGGAATAACACAAAAAAGACTGTTAAATTAACTGCACAGTCTTCAAAATATTAATATGTCTATTTTTCAGGTGAATGGGTAAGCAGATAGCCTTTGCCACAAATTTAATATATAACCTTGGAATAGTTACCAGGTAGTGACTTAGTTTACAATTCACAACACTTATTTCATTAGAACCTAGTATATCAATTCCCAAATCATATAAAAATTGAATTTATATGTCACTAGGGAACAAAATTTTTGTTGCATTCACAAAAATACTTGCTTTTACCTAATTCAAGTGTGCTGATCTCCAATATGACATTAGTTTTTCTCTGTTAGCTACAGTTTTTTTGCAATTCAAGATTTTAGGTTTTCATCTTATTGTAAAATTTTCAACATTTAATTTAACATAATGAAGTAGAATGTCTTCTTGGGCATCATCTTTGTGAAAATATAATAATTTATATAATCCAGTAAATACACTAATACACTAAAAGTTATGATTGCATCAGAATTTGTCTACAATTTCAAAATAAAACATATTAAAACACTTATTTTAATCATAAAATTTGTGCAAAACTTATTTAAGTTCTATTCAAGCAAAATTTTGCATTTGTAGCTCTTACGTTTGTGGACTTATTGAGGATAATCTCGTTTGATGCTCCAACAGTAGTCTGCTCATCACTAACAGTTCCAAGATTTTCAGGAAACTTATCAAGGTGACTGTTCAGGAAGTGAATCTTAATGCTCAAGTTACATCCAATGTCACATAAAGCCAACAGTATCCTTTGTACCAGAAGTTCATACTTTTCTGCTTTTTTGTTGCCGAAGAAGTTTTTTGTAACTGCCACAAAAGACTGCCATGGTGCTTTCTCCTCCTTATTCATCTTCCTGGCAAATTCTTCATCATGTATGAGGGTTCGAATTTGAGGTCCATTGAATACACTTGCTTTTATCTTCTCGAAAGACGAGGCAGGAAAAGCAGAAATAATATGTGGAAAGCATTCACTTTCTCTATTCAAGCCTGAACAAACTGCTTTATTAAGCCAAGTTTGATGTGAAGTGTGTGTGTGTGGGGGAATAATCCTGTCTCAAAGAACTACAGGTTCATTCACAAAATTTTGCATCCCTACTTCCAGAGCTTCACGTTTTGGCCACTCCTTCTGTGTCCAGTGTTTCTCCTGAGCTCAGCTGTCCAACAAACACAGAATGCAAGGATACTTCATGAAACCTCTCTGTTGTTCTAGTAAGAAATTTACCATTTTAAGATCCACACAAATGATCCCATTATGCTCCTCATACTTCAGAAAGTTGAGGACAACTTTTTTTGAAGACAATTTTTATATCATTCTTACTTAGTCATTCAATTTGGTTGGCAAAACTGCTGAGGGGTTAATGACTGCTTGGCATCAGAAGAAGACCTTTCAGATTCTACAACCATTTCCTCATGCATCTTATCAAAATACACTTGATCACTGTATTCACTTTCTTTGTTCTTAGAAGAAATAAAACCATTGAAAACTGGAACCGGGAGTGTCTCAGAGTGTGGGATAGGTTGTATTATTGAAGGAACATTAGGATACGCGATCATATGCTGTTTTTTCTTGCCAATGCCCTTTTATGGATCAGACAGAAATAACAGTCACTGCTGTGGTCCTTAGGTTCATGCCAAGCCATGGGAATACCAAAAGGCATTCCTTTGCATTTTCCTTTTGTCCAGTCATGAAGCATTTCCTCACAATTATGACACACAATATGAGGAGCCCAATTCTTGTCTTGATTGCCAAGGGGAACTTGAAAATAGGCAATATATGCACATGTCACAATGATAAAATATTGAGCCTTTGATGTTGAAGTGTGTAACAGCCACATATATAACAGAAGGTGTCAGGACTATTTTTACATTTACAGCTACTGAAGAAGCCATGATTCAATTTTAAAACAAAATAAGAAGTTGTTTTTATCAGATAATAACTTTTTACATTTAAAAACAACTACAATTATATAAAAGTAATGTTTGTAAAGCATTAATTGCCTTGTGGTTATGTTCAATTCAAGAGTCATTGCCCTTTAACTCCAATTTAAAAACCAATGCATGCCATTAATTGTAACAAAAAGAAATTAAAATTGCATAAAAACTGAAGCATGCACCAAAAAACAGACTTCAGATTTGGAATCAGCAATGCAGAAATATATAGAAACAGCCCTAAAACCTCATGCAACAGAAAATGAAAAGAAACTGTTCCTCAGTGATTGAAGATATAATGTTTTATGACACTAACCATAGAAATCAGTCTTTTAAAAACCAATAATTTGAGCCCCTGGCCGGTTGGCTCAGTACTAGAGCTCTGGCCTGGTGTGTGGCTGTCTCATGTTTGATTCCCAGTCAGGGCACAGAGGAGAAGCTCCCATCTGCTTCTCCACCTCTCCCCCCTCTCTCTTCTCTCTCTCTCTCTCTCTCTCTCTCTCTTTTCCCCTCCTTCAGCCGTGGCTTGATTGGAGCAAGTTGGCCACAGCTGCTGAGGATGGCTCCGTGGCCTCTACCTCAGTCTTTAAGAAGAGCTCAGTGCTAAGCAATGCAACAATGTCTTACTTGGGCAGAGCACTGCCCTCTAGTGGGCTTGCAGGGTGGATCCCATTCTGGACTCATGAGGGAGTCTGTCTCTCTGCCTTCCCTCCTCTCACTAAATACTACTACTACTACTACTACTAGTAATAATAATAAACAATTTGAGGCTGACCAGGCAGTGGCGCAGTGGATAGAGCATTGGACTCGGATACAGAGGACCAAGGATTGAAGTCCCAAAGTCACTGGCTTGAGCGTAGGCTCATCCAGCTTCAGAGCAAGATCATCTGGCTTGAACATGGGCTCACCAACTTGAGTGTGGGGTCACTGGCTCCAGTGTGGGGACATAGGCATTCCCCATGGTCGCTGACTTAAACCCAAAGGTCACTGGCTTCAAACTCAAAGTTGCTGGCTTGAGCCCAAGGTCACTGGCTTGAGCAAGGGGTCACTCTGCTGTGGCTTACCAGTGAAGGCACATATGAGAAAGCAATCAATGAACAACTAAGGAGACTCAACGAAGAATTAATGCTTCTCATCTCTCTTCCTTCCTGTCTGTCTATCCCTCTCTCTGTCTCTCTCTGTCTCTGTCACATACACACACACACACAAAATTGATAATATTTGACCCATAACTCATATTTATCAAGTTTATTGATATATTAAGATTTAGTTATAGTTCAGTTTGACGCTTTTCACCATTTAGGTCCCTTTTACTGTTTTGGCTCCATGTGATGATTTCTGATATTTTCTAGTGGATTTATCTCAGGGATACCGCTTTTCAATATCTAACTAAAAATTTGAAATAAAATTAAGAATAGTATGTCAAATAAAAAAAGCATATACTTAAAGAAACAATGAACACTTTCATGTGATGCTAAATAAAAAACTTGCAAATGCAAATAGGTACTTTGTACAAATTAAAATGAGACACTTGTAGCTTCACATTATTCTACACTTTAAAATAAATTCTAGATTGATTAAGAGAGTTACCTATAAAAATTATACACAGGAACCACAAGAAAAGTCAAATCTGTACTCTACAAATAGACCAAACACAGTTTAATTATATATAAGAAATAAAAGAATTCAATTGTATCTTACTTTGTAAGTGCAGAAGATATTACAATTTTACCTCCCAGAGCAGTTTGCATTGTCTGAGCCTTGAAGAGCTAGTGACAAAATGAACAAAATGTAAAATTTATTTTATTTTTTAAATACAACGACTATAAATATAATTGAGTATTTGTAAGTCTTCTGGGAGAGTTCATAAGTCATATAATTTCTAGCAAGCCAACTCTTCAAGTTTAAAGACATAATATGAGGAATTGGTGTTTCAGTATATTTCCAAATGCATATTTGAGTTGCACAATCGCATTTTTAAAAAAATCAAAATTGTAAGACCTAATTATTTGTAAGCATGTTAATAAATTTTATAGATCCTACTACATTATGATATAAATTTTAATAAAGATCACCATGCTAATTTGACAATTGTGGAAACTGAGGCATGAAAAAACCCTATTTTTTTAAATGTACAAATAATGCAGTAATATAAATCTCAATTAGAGAGTCATTCAATACCTGTTAAAGCACAGTGAATCACCAGCAAGAAACATGTGCTTAGAATCTGTAACATGGCAAAACACAAGTTCTGCTCTAAATTATTATGCATTATATTATATGTATCACATATAATTATGGCACAAAAATCTCCTCATGCATCAAATAACTCTTTCAGAATGTCAGTTCAATGAATTACATGTAAATGAATCAAAAACATATGGGCAAAGTTTATCTGGAAACATAGAACTTGGCCAAATGTGTTTTGGGTTTTCACCTACCACAAATTTCCGACAGAAACTGCTGTACTTTGGCCTTAAGTCTCTGTTAGGCTGCTTCACAAGCTTTTCCAAACAGTACCCAGCCTTTAGTACCCTAACTTCTGTTTGTGGCTAACATTCCTAGTGGTTTGGAGGCACTCATTGAATCAGTACAGCTTTTAGCTAAATATATTAAATGTGCATTAAGACTGAATAAGGTTAACAAGATATATAATGCATTAAAAACATGCTTTAATATGTACATTATGAAATTTTTATTTTGCAAAAGACAATGTAGAAACAGTAATTTATATTGTAAAATTATCAAAGTATGTCAGGCTTAAATAGATAAATATTTTAGGTTATAAAATAAAATTCACTCTAGTTTCTTCAGAAGTAACCATAAAAATTTTTGTGACATATGTGCATCTTATAGCATATGTAAGTGGATTCACATATATGTGAATATTTACACATATGTATATGCATGTATATGTCATTTGTCCCACATGCAAGGCAATATTCTACTTGTTTGATTTATTCACTTAATATGTCAGCTATTTTTCCTATATATGCATAACAGCATATATAGAGCTTTAGTCTTATATTTTTAGTCACTGCAGAAAATTTAATGATAACCATGTTAGCTGTTTCTAGTTGTTGTTTTTTTCCTTTCTCCCTCCCCCCCTTATTAAATACTGATCCAGGAGGCTGTTTCCTTAAAGTGTTCTTGTTTAGAAATAGAATTATTGAAGTAAAAACAAAAACAAAAACAAATAAACCCAATATATGGTAGTGCTCTTTAAAAAAAAGATTTTAAAAAATTAATTTATTTGAAAAGAAGACAATCTCTGGGCAGAAGGTTGGGTTTATACTAACACTTTTAGATATGTTATGTGATCCATTTCAGAAATGATAATCTGGCCTGAAAACCTTTTTCCTCAATTACGGCAGAAGCTGGCATTCTTTTGCAGTAAAGTCAGCAAATGGGAGAGATCCTGAGAGCCAATCTCTTGGGAATGTGAATTTGGGATTATGTCACCACTTAGCAGAATAACAACACTGATGGGCTGAAATGAATCCCTCTCCCAACAGACTGAACTTTTTAGCCTCTCCCGTATCAGCCATCTCCCTGTTGTTGGTATATGATTTCAGTAAAGTAAGAGCAAGGCCAAGTTCAGAAAAAGACCAGACCACAACAACAACAAAAACTTGATAATGAATAATACTGATTCGTATTTGGCTGCTTTTATCTATTAGTGGTATAAAGTAGCATTCCCCAACCTCAGTAAAAGGATTATACTTTTAATAAATAACAACAGAGAAATAGCACAGAAATGATTAATTTTTTCTGTAATCTGGTGAAATATATGAAAGCAAAAGTTTGCAAAGTAGTTTGAACTGTGCTTTGAGAACAGAGGGATGAGAAAAATGTTGATATTTATATGTTTACTTTAATAATTACATAGAAAGTTATCTTAAAATGTCTTTGTAACAAAGTAAGGGGAAAACATCTTTTATCTCAACTAACTCACTGCTATTATATAATTCAGTTAAGGGAATCTCATGACAGAATCAGAGTACCAAAATTCTCCATAGAGTTACATTGTGTTTTAAAAACAAAAAAATTCAGAATCATTAATAAAGTCTAAGAATAACTACTTGAATATACATGTAGTATTCACTTATGAACAGATACAATATATACCTTAATTTGAAAGTAGTTAACTATACTCAGAAACTGCAAATAATTCTGTTCTTGTGGATTTCTCTGTGCTAAATTATACATATAATATATATTGTTCACAAAAATTAGGGAATAATTCAAAATGAATATGAAGTGATAAAATATCCCCTAATCTTTGTATACACACACACTTTTTTTTCATATTGGTGAGAAATATTGTGCCAATTCATATTTGGTCATCAATGGTATGAAAAAAGAATTAGTCAAGACAAATTCTCAGACACTGTGCTAATGCTTCCTCATGAAAACTATAGAGATTTTGAGATCCCTACCATTAATTAAGCTCTATTATTTAGCACAGCATGAAACATATCAAAGTGAATGAGTGTGTTCTGCATTATAATCTAGCTTCAGCTATACATATCTTATCATCCACCAAGTGCTAATAATTCTATTTGTAAATTATCTTTCATATCTGTCCCTTCTTTTTATTTTTATTGTCATTCAGTCCACTTAATCTATCTCCCATTTAGCTAACTGCAAAAGGTCTCCTAGGTTTTATCCATTTCCATTTCAAGAATGCCACTAATAATTCATTTTTAGAAAAATCTTTCAAAGACACAATTTTATCAAGTAGTTCGCCTGCTTAAAGAAGCTTTTAAGTTGCTTATAAAATAAGTTATGATTTTCATAGTATCATGAATTATCTCAGTTTCATTCTTTCACTTACCATTTTTTCATCATTCTCTTACAAAAAAACCTGGTTTCTATCCATGCTGGCTCTATCTTGGATTTGCAATTCCTTATTACAGCTCCAAGCCTTTGTTTTTACTGTTCATTATGCTTTAAATGTTTCACATTACTTAGCCGCACTTATTATATTCTGTCTAATCATTTCTCTTCATTCTCAGCAACACTTTACCACTTTAATAAAACAAAATATAACTAATTTTTATTACTTGTGATATCAAAATTTTATACATATTTAGTCACTCCCAAGGAAGGCTAATTATACCTGTGAATCACACACAGTATTCCCCTTAACTGGTAAATTTTATAAAAAAATGAAAATCAACATCTCACTATAATTCATGAAACTTCCAAAGTGCTTCACTTGAGCCTGAGGAATTCAGACACTTGGGATACCTACCTTAGAATTTTTAATTGTAATTTTTTAATCATGCAAGTATCTTTATCTTCTTTAGATATCAGGTTTCCAAATAAAGAAGGAAAAACTAAGATTTAACAATTATTTAATAGCAAAAATCAAACACGTTACACAAAAAAAGTTTTGTTTTATTTTTTATTGTTTATTTTTCTTTATTTTCTTGTAAATAGTAGCTTTATTGTTTTCCTATATAAGTAAATTCCAGGCAGGAATTTCATAGACTTTAATAAAAGCAGTCAGATCTGCTAGTTGATATACTTAAATGTTTAATCTTTATGTATTTAGTTTTATCACAATTTTCATAATATACTCAGGATACTGCAATTAACTTTGGAGGAAGTTGGGTCAATATATCTCTATACTTGTGAGATAAAAATATAGTATGAGTTATGTGATCTGTCCACCTAGGTATCACAAATTTATAATAGTAAAATACTCTGTTTTGCTTAGAAATTCTATTTGTAAAATTATTCTAATTTTCTTACTTAAACTCCAAGGTTCAGAGAAAGCAATTTCTCAAACTTATAAGATAGTCATTATACATGTTATACTAGGACAGGGGTAGTTAACCTTTTTATACCTACCGCCCACTTTTGTATCTCTGTTAGTAGTAAAATTTTCTAACCACCCACAGGTTCCACAGTAATGGCAATTTATAAAGTAGACAAGTAACTTTACTTTATAAAATTTATAAAGCAGAGTTACAGCAAGGTAAAGCATATAATAATAATTACTTACCAAATACTTTATGTCTAATTTTCACTGTTTGGCAAAATAAATCTTTATAAAACAACTTACTATAGTTAAATCTATCTTTTTATTTATACTTTGGTTGCTCCACTACTGCCCACCATGAAAGCTAGAATGCCCACTAGTGGGCGGTAGGGACCAGGTTGACTACCATTGTACTAGAATCTCAAAGCATTTAAATGTATGCAGTTATTTTAGCTACTTTAAATATATAGGAGTGAGCAAAATTAAGTTAATAATAATACTAACTAATACAAAATAAATGACTGATAATGTAATAATAAACTGTTTTGCATACTCACAACTATATAACTACTTTTGCCCACCTCTGTGTATATATAACTAATTATTATATATAACTAATTTTTTAAAAGTGAATTGTAAAGAGAAACAACTCTATCAAGTGAAGTTAAGAATAACCTTAGAACAAGGAAACATCAACATGCATTAGTTTATGATGTCTTGAGCTCCAGTGCATATAACTTGCTGTAGATCACATTTTCCCTGACTTACTATGCACATTTTCCTTAATCTGTTTGTGTTCTCAATAGCATAAAATCTTATCTATAGTTTTTCTGAAATCACACATTCATATTTTTCTCTCAAAAATAATATTGAGTGACTATTCAGATTGCCTCCACCTCTTAGAGAATTTGAGAATTAAAATTAGCCTGTGTTATTATAGGACAAACTAGATAAACACACATAGTACTCTGTATTATTTCTTCAACTCTTCTGTAAGGCTAAAATTTTTGTAATTTAAAAAGTATGCAGATTTAAGTAACTTGTATGATTATCACTTATCTTAAGAACACAATATTTCAGCTGTTTTTTTGTTTTCTTAGTTTGGTACATAACTGAATCAGAATTTAACTATGAAACATCCACTTCATGGAATCTTATTAAAAGTGAATTCCCATTTCAATGAAATTATTTACTATTCTTTTTTAAGTCATTACTATTTTTAGCAGAAATCCTTTGAAAATATTTTGCTGAATTAAAAATATATTTAATATATATTTAAATTAAATTTAATGAATCTAGATGAAAATAATTTTATTCCTAACATGCTAGTAAAGTGAGTAACTGATTAAAATAATGTAAATGAAAGTTCTAATAGGGTAGTATTTTTAAGTGAGAAAGTAGTTTATTTATGTTCCAATTATATATACCTATGATGAGTTTATGTTTCCATAATTAATTACTTTTGAATGAACTTTTTTGCTAAAAACTTTGGGAGTCTAATCCTTGGAAATAATTTCATTAGCTGTGATGTTCTTAGCAGGATGACAGATTAATCCATTTTAAGATACCATTTAATTAAATTTACATATCTGCATGTATGCTTATGTGTGCATGCTTATCTTCCAAGTATTTATTTACATGAAGAGATCTCTACTTGAAGATATCAATACATTATGTGAATAGGTAGCATCACATAAATTCAGCAGGTATATATGTGAATAATTATAACTAGTACTAAGTGCTTTTAAAATATGAAGCCTAAGTCAAATACTCTTACCTTTTCATATCTTATAAGAACTTAAAATGTATTTATTATCATTAAGATCTGACACCAGTAAGATATAAATTTAGTTCTTAGCTAGTTTATAAGTCATTTGAGGGCCAAATGGAGACAATGGTATGTATGTAAACTTGGTTGCTTTGCAAGTAATAAACAAGTATGAGTTACAATAATAATCTCTCATAAATGCCACTTGCAGTCCTTCTTATATGATTGAAAAGCTCATATATAAACTTCACAATCATAATATAAGATTCTGAATCTCCAAAGAAGCATATCAAGAAACAGAAAGCCTAATGGGAGTGGCCCTAATTTGCAAAGCAACCAAGATATGTGAAGGAGGGTAGCTTTTGTAAAGGCCTTGACTTTTGGAAAAGGTTAAAGGTCAGGGAGGGTGAAATAGGAAAAATAGAAGGAAAGGGAGAAAGAAATCTGTAAGATGGAGCAAAACTTGAAAGCTAGAAAGATGGCAGGCAAATGGAATTTTGTTGCCTCCGAAGTTTATTTAGGTTGCAAAAATAATTTCTGTAATGTATTTGGATTTTCATGGAAACTGGCAGAGAAGTACAGTTTTGAACTCAAGCAAGCAAGTTATGGAACTGAGGGAAAGACCTATGATCTGGGATTTGGGAGGAAGTTTACTTAACTCACCTGTGAAGGAAAAGCACAAGTGAGTTAAGTAAATAAAATGTTTTCTTGCATTTACACACACATACTGAAGATGGAGGGGCGGTGGAGAGAGAGAGAGAGAGAGAGAGAGAGAGAGAGAGCGCAAAGCCAATATCTAGATAATTAAGACAACTTGGAATTTGAGTAGTTTCGAAAACTATTTAGATTAATTTGGATGTTGACAGAAGAAATAGTGACATTAAAATCAGAAGTTAGAAATGAACCTTAAGATATAAATATATGAGAAAATCATGATTAATGCTTTTGGAAAAAGAGAATCAGTAGATTTGAGTGTGCTGGTGAATCTTGAAAAACATTTTTGGCTAACAGAGAAAGGTACAGATAAGTGAAAGAGGCATATGACTGTGAAATATAATCATTTCAGGACAGAATTCCTTTCAGTAAGTCTTTGTTGAAACAAGTACAGCTAATATGTTTGAAAGCGGAGACTAGGTAAAATGATCAGTGATGTTGAAACTGCATGTATTACTTTTGTCCTACTAAAACCACTTTGGGGAAGGGGAATAAAGATATTGAGAGGATATCAAGTGTTGAAATTGTGGCCTTTTGATTGTTTATAACATTAAACATATAATATTTAAGTGGAATTTGTAGTTAATGATAAGAATGGATTAATACCGCCCTTCTTTTGATAAGAAGGGTATTTTCTCAAGAGTTTCTTCCAAAACATTCTTCTTGGGCAAACAAGATTCTGTAACTTACCCATATTATGTAGCCCAAGCTGGATTTTGCCAAGGACCAGAAAGAGAAGCATTGATACTTCCTATCTCAAAAAATAGACAATCATGGAGACAGAGAAAATTAATTCCACATTTTTGTGAAGTGTAAGATAGTCTTTTGTGTATGTGCAGGTAGGGGGAGGTGGATTCTAGAAGTTTTTGTAAAGCTAGAAACCATTCTTCACTCCAGTAAGTTGCTTTTAATTTCTCTTTCCTCCCTTTTCCCTTCTTACTTCTCTCTCTTCCTTTCCCTTTCTTCTCCTCCTTTTCTTCTCTCTTCTTTTTTATGTCTGCTAACATAAGAGTGAAGAACTAGATGTGGCCATATTTTATGAGTTGTGGTCATATTTGTGACGTCTCTTTAACTGGAAGGAGGCCACCAGGGACATGTGGACATGGTGAGAGTGGAACTGTGTTCTGCAGATCCTGCTCTGAGGACTGGTTTGAACTCTCATCAGCAAGCACATGGATTACAGAAGCAGAGAACTCTTCATTCACAAACTGAAAAAAATATATAAAAGGCATATTAAAACATCATTATAATTTCTTCCTACTATTGAAAGGGAACTCAGTGATTGTGTACCCAGAACCCTGAGTGGGAAGCATACATGGCTTTTCATCAGACAGTCAAGGTATACGTAACACAAAGATAGTAAAGAACACTACCTTGGTTTAGAGATTTTGGTATTGCAGTATGTCTTTGAACATTTAACTATAGACATTTATGAAATAAATGTTAAATCAATTTTACAATTATAAAAGCAGATAAAACTCTAATTCAATTTTTTTTTTTCTGAAGTTGGGAACGGGAAGGCAGTCAGACTCCCGCATGCGCCCGACCAAGATCCACCCGGCACGCCCACTAGGGGGCGATGCTCTGCCCATCTGGGGCTTCGCTCTGTTGCAACCAGAGCCATTCTAGCGCCCTGGATGCGGGAGGGGAAAAGAGAGACAGAAAGGAAGGAGAGGGGGGAGGGGTAGAGAAGCAGATGGGCGCTTCTCCTGTGTGTCCTGGCCGGGAATCGAACCCGGGACTCCTGCACGCCAGGCTGATGCTCTACCACTGAGCCAACCGGCCAGGGCCTAATTCAGTTGTTTTAAGTAAAACTTGTTTCTAGAGAACTATGAGATAAAGTATATACCCACACAGATCACTGAATTAAATCAACCAATCTATTCAGCTGAAGAACAAATTTTTAAAAACATATTACATAGATCAGTTTCACTTGACAATATCTAACCTAATGATGGCAGTGACATTTTGCAGATATCCACAATGAGACCCCCAACACACCCAAAGGGAACTCGGACCATAATAACTGATTGTCAGGCTAGTACAAATTATACCACTGTATAGAAAAAACATTAACTTTAAAGTAAAAATGGCATGCAACTCCATTGAAAAATGGGATTTTTCTTTCATTTGGCTTCTAAAAATGTAACACAAGTAGCAACTTTAAATTAGAGAAATAAAGACATTATTATTCCTTGGGAAACCAAATAGATGACCATAATGTTATTTTTGTAACAATGAACAGAAAATAGACATTATTTCATTTATGACTTTTACTGAATAATATATCATTAAAAATAAATATCTTAGCTAACTCTGATGCATTTGAAAGTCAATTAGAAATTACGAATGGATTATGATATTATGTTAAAACCATCTATGGCCCATTTATGACTATAGTTATTTCATAACATCTTTTCCTAAGTGATTGAAAAGACACATATGTTTAGTCTATTAAGGGAGACAGCAGGCACACTGGGAATATGAGAGAGGTTCAGTTACACCAATTTAGGAGATAACTCTAACCTCAGTCACCACTTTGTCTTTTCTGTTAAGCTGAATTCAGCCTTTGGTGTCTAGTGACTCACAGAGAGCATCTGAAGCAAAAACAAGGAGCTCAGCTTCTAAGCAGCCTTTGGTGCCTTTCATAAAGTGTCCAACTTTAGGACAATGACACAATGCTTTCTTATTTTGATAACACAAGTACTTTTTTATGTGTTATCTTACTTTTTTAAAAAATGGGATAACTTTTTTTGATATTTGAGGAAAAATTTTAAAATATAACAAATGTTCAATCTTTGTATCTTATGAATATATAAATAAACACTCTACAAAATGGAAAGGAATAAAGTTCTTGTGTCTTGAGTATACCTTCAAATCAACCAATATTTACTGAGTCAGCATGTGTGTGCATGTGCATGTGTGTGTGTTTGTGTGTGTTGATTAATATACTCCAAACTTCCTCAGTGTTTGCATACTGAGACCTCAGCTGTCCATGGAAACTTTGTGGCATCTTCTTGAATTTCGTTGCTGATGTATCCAATCATAATCACCATTGTCACCAGATGTCCAGTGCCCACAAAGCTACCAAAGAAGACTCCTCACAATGGCAATGCCACGTTTCTGACGAGGTGCTTGCACCAGAACTACTGTGCGAAAAGATAGGGCATCTGGTAGGAAAAAGACATTTCTATCCCTTTATAACACATTTTGTTCTATGGTTAGCAAAAATGTAACCCAGTTTATAGAAGTGTTAGTGAAACTAGTTCTTTGCATCACTCTTACTCAACTATTTCCTGTCATTTACAAGGCCATAAGAAAGTGGAACATGAGCAAAATTTGATTATCAGGCATTAGATTTAATTAGAAGTATCAATATCTTCTGGTTACTATGGATTTGTTTGGGGGCTAAGTTTGTCAGCTTCATGCTTTCTTTTATTCAGGTGAAAAGTTGAATGTTCACATGACAGAGCTCAAATATTACCACAAGAGGCTAAGAAAAAGCTAAGATAAATTGAGGAATTTAAAAAGTGTGTAGATTATATGATATTACTGCTATGGTAACACAGAAGTTGGGGAAGGCCAGTAGGGGTTTGGGGGGGAAAAAGGGCTTCCAATAATCAATTGGGGCCCAGAAAGATTTGAATAAATGCCTTTGTAGTTTTTTTTTTTCTCATATAGTCATGTGGCTTTTTGTAGAACTATTTATACACAGCCTACAACAATGAAAATCAAATCATGCCTGACCAGGTGGTGGCTCAGTAGATAGAGCATTCAAAACCCTGAGGTTACCCTTTTGAGCACAGGGTGGCTGGCTTGAGCGTGAGATCATAGACATGACCCCATGGTCCTGGTTTGAGCCCTAGGGTAGCTGGCTTGAAGCCCAAGGTTGTTGGCTTGAGCACAAGGTCACTGGCTTGAGCACAAGGTCACTGGCTTGAGCAAGGGTTCACTCACTCGGCTGTAGTCCCCTCTCCCCAGTCAAGGTACATATGAGAGGCAATCATTTAACAACTACAGTTCTGCAACAAAGAACCACAATGAAGAATTGATGCTTCTCATCTCTCACCCTTCCTGTCTGTCCCTGGCTGTCCCTCTCTCTGACTCTCTCTCTCTGTTTTTGTAAAAAAAAAAAAATTTAAATGATATCAGTGAATTCACTATTTTATTGATCATCAGCAATGGTGAGGAAATGGTCATTAGAGGATCAAGTCATGCATTAGGACTCAACATACAAAGAATTTATAATTTTGATGATTCAGTGTGCAATCAGTCTCTTCCTCTGCATAAAATTTTAATTATTCACTTCTATATAACTTCTACATTTTACTTCCTGACAATAGCTTTTCACAGCTCTACAAAAGCACTCCCAGAGTGGAAAGTATGTTTGATGATACAACAGATAGGTTTTAAACCTCGTAATTTTTCATTTCAACTAAAGTGTATAAAGTGTTAACACTCTGAGAATCTAAGAGTTTAATTTCTTTTCCATCATAGCTCTAAAAGATAGTCCATTTATTTTTACTTTAGACATTTTGAAAAAAACTACAGTGCAATTATTATTATTATTATTATTATTATTATTTGTATTTGTATTTTTCTGAAGCTGGAAACGGGGAGGCAGTCAGACAGACTCCCGTATGCGCCCGACCAGGATCCACCCGGCATGCCCACCAAGGGGCGATGCTCTGCCTATCCAGGGCGTCGCGACCAGAGCCACTCTAGTGCCTGGGGCAGAGGCCAAGGAGCTATCCCCAGCGGCCGGGCCATCTTTTTGCTCCAAAGGAGCCTCAGCTGTGGGAGGGGAAGAGAGAGACAGAGAGGAAGGAGAGGGGGAAGGGTGGAGAAACAGATGGGCACCTCTCCTGTGTGCTCTGGCCGGGAATCGAACCCGGGACTTCCGCACGCCAGGCAGATGCTCTACCACTGAGCCAACCGGCCAGGGCCTACAGTGCAATTATTAATATGTCTTTTTAAAGAACATATAATAATGACCACTGGCTGATAATTTTAAGCATTTTTAATTTATTTTAAGCAAATTCTGCAATTATTTTAATATTTATGAACTTATTTCTAAATTAAAATTTCTAGTTAGAGATGCTTTTGAGCAATTATAACTAATGTTAAACTCTACTTAACCTAGAGTTATCTAACTACAAACTATATCACAGCTAGTTTAGTAGTATTTCACGTGTCTCCCAACATGATACAGTGCAGTTTGAGTCTTGGTTTCAGCCAATGCTTTCTCACAACAGAATTCAGAGTAGCTGGAGTCAATTAATTTAGATTTGGCTTCAGCTTGAGTTCATCCTTTTTAAGCCACCTTTTATCTATTCTCAGTAAAATGGTCTTACTTCATTTACTGTAATGGCATCCCGGTTATACAGGCCACTGTGTCGTTTTACCTTTAACCTTCTCCACTCAGAAGTGGTAGAAAATACCTCCCAACAGGTTTATAATTTGTTCCCCAACCTTTCCAAGTTCTTTCCCAGAGAAACCGTGTCCAAGAAAATAAACTTAAATGTACACACACACAGACATACACATAAGAACATATGCATATATACGTGTATGGGTATCTCTACACTTATACACTTATATATATATACATATTAAATATATATAATATACATATATAAATATATATACATGTGTGTATGTATGTGTGTGTGTGTATATATATATTCTCACATATATTCTCATAGTATAAATGGTTTGACTTCATTATGATTCAAAAAACAGTGATGCTTTCCCAAATCTGTTATAAAATACAGATATTTGATTTTGGTATATTGCCCATAAATAACTATTATGATGAGTTTAATAGAGAAGTAATATTTTCATTACTTGTAATTGCTTTTCATACTTTCTAGAATACACTGCATCTTGCTCTGCAGTGTTCCTGTCTGAATAATGAAACTTTCTGAATCATCTATTGAAATCTACAGAATTCTTTAAAAACAACATCCTCTCCCTCACCCTCTATTTCTCTTCTTTTCATCTCCCCTTGCCCCCTCTTTCTCTATATAAATACAAAGGAGAAAGAGTTACACATTTCTAAGCATTATTTAGTGCTGAGTGTCTGACCTGGTGAATCCACTGGTAAAATTGAGGATGTAATTTACCAGATCAAATTTAGCCTTTAGAAAGCAAACTCCTCAGTGGCAATGTGAAAATGGGGGTGAAAGAACTGAAGCTGAGTCCCACCAGTCCACTTAGATGGCTATCAAAATAAACCAATATTAAAACAAAGAAAACCAGGTGCAAGAATTGCAATGGTAATAACTTCTTCAAGAAATTAATTATTATTCCAGCAATTTGCCCTGATTTGATATTACTGAATTAATGTATGAATTATATTAACATTATAACACAATAATAATTTTCAGGATGCTGCTGTAAAAGACATATTAGGACTATAGTCAAGAAACTCTGGGCCCTGGTGTTTAGCTCACTGGATAGAGCATTGGCCTAGGGTATGGACATCCTGGGTTTAATTTCACTCAGTGCACACAGGAAAGTGACCATCTGCTTCTCTACCCTTCCCTCTCCCCTTTCTCTTCCTTGTCCTCTCTTGCAGCTAGTGGCTTGATTGGTTCAAGCAATGCCTCCAAGCACTAAGGATAGCTTGGTTGGTTGGAGAATCACCATCAGGTGCTAAAAATAGCTCAGTTAATTTGAGCATTGGCTCAAGACAGGGTTGTCAGGTGGATCCTGGTCCAGGTGTATGCAGGGATCTGTCTCACTCAAAAAGAAAAAGAAAAAAAAGAGCCTAATCCTAAATTAGCTCAACTGTAAAACTAATGGTTACTGGATTACATGAAGGGTAAGACCTAGCGACTGTAAAAATACTTGACAAAGAGCTTAACACTTGATGGCTACTCAATGGCTATATTTTTAAAAGCTGAAGTTTTAAATCTAGAGATAGTTAAATACCAGATAACATTCCTCAAATCTTATTTTGCATTTTATATTTTAGAAAATATGTTTTTTTATGTTCTATTCCAATGGGTTTTGACTCTATTTGATTGTTTAGTGTTTGTTTCATCATATATTCTGATATTCTAAAGATGTGTGTGTGTGCCTGTGTGCGTATTTCTCTGTCATACTTTCCAGTGATCATCTGTCAAGCTTGGTAGCTAGCTATAACATCACTAACACAGATCTTGTTACTCAAATACAAAAAATATAAATCTTATTTATAACAAGAATATCAATTCCTAATAATAAAAAAATGGCATCTTAATTTAGGTCTTTCAATTATAAGTTAAAAAACCATACAAATAAATGTGAGTGGAATATGAGGACACGCTTTTCATGAATGGATTCTAATATGATTTTAGTTTAATGTTGATGCTTTGCTTGTTTTTAAAACCAATGTTTAAAAAATAATTTCTAAAAAACTACTAAAGTGATGTTTTCCTGTATGTATATAGGAAAAAAAAGTTAATTAATTTATAAAAATTAAACTGTATCTTTATAAATGTAATCTAAATATAGTATATTTTGTTTATATAACATTACATATGGTATATAGTATTTATCTAAAAATAAAGAACTGTTATATATAGATAGATAATATCTATATCTGTTGCTAGCTCTTCCTATATAAAGGAACATAATTTACTTTTATGGATAATGCAGAAGATCTTATCAACCACTAGAAACTACTGCTCGAGAGTAACAAGACATTCAATCTATTTGGCTTGTTATTCCAGCATGTGAATCACACCACACTACACTGCCAGCTGTGTGATATTCTATTCATTGATGGTTCCCTAGATCAAGCATCCTAGTCTGTTAGACTATCATGGACAAGAAGATCCACAAAGAACTGGTTGACCATTCCTTGAACCTGATGTAGTAAAAAGATTTTCTTACCAACTTGAAATACTATAATTAGCTATTATCCACTTACCAATGTGACTTTACTGTGACAATGATTTCAGATTTAAAATAATGGATTTTATTGACAAATATTTTTCAGCACAGGATTAACTAATCAATAATAGTAACAAAACAGTTTTTTTTAAATATATCATTTGTTTAAATTATCAAAGACTAGTGAAGAAAATGTTTCCCAAACCTTTCCTCTATGATAGTAAATTTTTTTTTTAATTTTATTTTTTTAATGGGGTGACATCAATAAATCAGGATACATATATTCAAAGATAACAAGTCCAGGTTATCTTGTCGTTCAATTATGTTGCATACCCACCACCCAAAGTCAGATTGTCCTCTGTCACCTTCTATCTTGTTTTCTTTGTGCCCCTCCCCACCCCCTATCCCTCTCCCATTCCCCCCTCCCCCCCGTAACCACCACACTCTTATCAATGTCTCTTAGTTTCACTATTATGTCCCACCTACGTATGGAATAATACAGTTCCTGTTTTTTTCTGATTTACTTATTTCGCTTCGTATCATGTTATCAAGATCCCACCATTTTGCTGTAAATGTTCCGATGTCATCATTTCTTATGGCTGAGTAGTATTCCATAGTGTATATGTGCCACATCTTCTTTATCCAGTCATCTATTGATGGGCTTTTTGGTTGTTTCCATGTCCTGGCCACTGT
The DNA here is from genome assembly GCF_036850765.1 of Saccopteryx bilineata. NCBI lineage: Eukaryota > Metazoa > Chordata > Mammalia > Chiroptera > Emballonuridae > Saccopteryx > Saccopteryx bilineata. Next base: position 150,805,664 of record NC_089494.1, read on the forward strand.
GAACAATGCTGCAATAAACATGGGGCTGCATGTGTCTTTACGTATCAATGTTTCTGAGTTTTGGGGATATATACCCAGTAGAGGGATTTCTGGGTCATAAGGTAGTTCTATTTTCAGTTTTTTGAGGAACCACCATACTTTCTTCCATAATGGTTGTACTACTTTACATTCCCACCAACAGTGTATGAGGGTTCCTATTTTTCCACAGCCTCTCCAACATTTGCTATTACCTGACTTGCTAATAACAGCTAATCGAACAGGTGTGAGGTGGTATCTCATTGCCGTTTTGATTTGCATTTCTCTAATAGCTAAAGAAGATGAGCATCTTTTCATATATCTGTTGGCCATTTGTATTTCTTCCTGGGAGAAGTGTCTATTCATATCCTCTTCCCATTTTTTTATTGGATTGTTTGTTTGTTTGTTGTTGAGTTTTATGAGTTCTTTGTATATTTTGGATATTAGGCCCTTATCTGAGCTGTTGTTGGAAAATATCATTTCCCATTTAGTTGGCTTTCTGTTTATTTTGTTATCAGTTTCTCTTGCTGAGCAAAAACTTCTTAGTCTGATGTAGTCCCATTCATTAATTTTTGCCTTCACTTCTCTTGCCATTGGAGTCAAATTCATAAAATGCTCTTTAAAACCCAGGTCCATGAGTTGAGTACCTATGTCTTCTTCTATGTACTTAATTGTTTCAGGTCTTATGTTTAGATCTTTGATCCATTTTGAGTTAATTTTTGTACAGGGGGAGAGACTGTAGTCCAGTTTCATTCTTTTGCATGTGGCTTTCCAGTTTTCCCAGCACCATTTATTGAAGAGGCTTTCTTTTCTCCATTGTGTGTTCTTGGCCCCTTTATCAAAAATTATTTGACTATATATATGTGGTTTTATTTCTGGACTTTCTATTCTGTTCCATTGGTCTGAGTGTCTGTTTTTCTGCCAATCCCATGCTGTTATGATTGTCGTGGCCCTAAAATAGAGTTTGAAGTCAGGTATTGTTATGCCCCCAGCTTCATTTTTTTTCTTTAGGATTGCTTTGGCTATTCGGGGTTTTTTATAGTTCCATATAAATCTGATGATTTTTTGCTCTATTTCTTTAAAAAATGTCATTGGAAGTTTGATGGGAATTGCATTAAATTTGTATATTGCTTTGGGTAATATAGCCATCTTGATTATATTTATTCTTCCTAACCAAGAACAAGGTATATTCTTCCATCTCATTATATCTTTTTCGATTTCCCTTAACAATGGTTTATAGTTTTCATTATATAAGTCCTTTACATTCTTTGTTATGTTTATTCCTTAGTATTTTATTTTTTTTGTTGCAATCGTGAAGGGGATTATTCTTTTGAGTTCCTTCTCAGTTGTTTCATTGTTGGCATATAGAAAGGCTATTAACTTCTGTATGTTAATTTTGTATCCTGTGACCTTACTGTATTGGCTTATTGTTTCTAGTAGTCTTTTTGTGGATTCTTTGGGGTTTTCGATGTATAGGATCATATCATCTGCAAAAAGTGATACCTTTACTTCTTCTTTTCCGATATGGATGCCTTTTATTTCTTTGTCTTGTCTGATTGCTCTGGCTAGAACCTCTAGTACCACATTAAATAAGAGTGGAGAGAGTGGACAACCCTGTCTTGTTCCTGATTTAAGGGGGAAAGCCTTCAGTTTAGTGCCATTTAATATGATGTTAGCTGATGGTTTATCATATATGGCCTTTATCATGTTGAGATATTTTCCTTCTATACCCATTTTGTTGAGAGTCTTAAACATAAAATTGTGTTTTATTTTATATGATAGTAAATTTAAAAAGGTAAATGGTGTTTTAAAAAATGTTTATAGAACATAAAAAAATAAAATAGTCATTCCAAACTAAGACAATATTACATATTATATAAGTACATTTTCCTCTAGAATAAATAATAATTACATGAACAGAAAGTGGCAGAAATAATTGACTGCATGTAGATTTATTTGCCTTTAATAAAAAAGCCATTTTAAAATATTAGGATTATATTTTCATTTCATACTGCTAGAGTTTTGACTACTGTGATTTTATATTAAAACATTAATGAAATTAAGTAGAAAGTAATATCTGTGATTCCAAATTTTGAAGACCTGTCCTCAGGCTTTATCATAACACTGGTTCTATTATATACATTAAATAACCTCCATCTGTTTTCTATACCCATCCTACAAACTTGTAAATATATATACAGTTTTTTAGCCAGAAGAACTTCAATATACCCTAAAGATTGATGAGTTAAAAGTAAGGTCTTGGCCAATTTTCTTAGTGGTAGAGCATCGACCCGGTGTGTGGCTGTCTTGCATTCGATTCTCAGTCAAGTCACACAGTAGAAACAACCATCTGCGCCTGACCTGTGGTGGCGCAGTGGATAAAGCGTCGACCTGGAAATGCTGAGGTTGCCTGTTCAAAACCCTGGGCTTGCCTGGTCAAGGCACATATGGGAGTTGATGCTTCCAGCTCCTCCCCCCTTCTCTCTCTCCTCTCTCTCTCCCTCTCTGTCTCTCTCTCTCCCCTTCTCTCTCCTCTCTATAATGAATTAAAAAAAAAAAAAAAAAAAAAAAGAAACAACCATCTGCTTCTCCACCCTACTTCTCTCTGTCTTCCCCTCCTGCATCCATGGCTCAATTGGCTCAAGCAAGTAGGCCTTGGGCACTGAGGATGGCTCTGTGGCCTCTGCCTCAGGCACTAAAAGAATGGCTCCATTGCCCTAGTTGGGCAGAGTATCACCCCATAGTGGGCTTGACAGGTGAATCTCAGTTGGGGTGCAAGGCAGAAGTCTGTTTCTGTCTTCCCTCTTCTTACTAAAAAAAAAAAAAAAAAAAAAAAAAAAAGAGTAAGTAGATAGTCCTCATCCAGAATACTCCTGGTGAAACTACAAAGCATAAAAGAAAAAAAGATTATCAAAAGCTTTCAAAGAAAATAAAATTTTACTTACAAAAGAATGATCATATTGGCATCATACTTTTCATCAATGTCACTAGATGCAGTCCTACATATAAGGCTGTATCTACAGGGGAAATATTTTCAAAGGCCTCCTGAAACTTTGTAAACTTGTGCTTGAGCAACAATGTTTTCATAACATAAAATTGTTATTAATACTGTGGCCCTAAATTCACATCTTGACTCTGGATTACATAATTTGTCTAAAATTTGGTTACTAGTTTTCAATTTTTAGAGTCACCAGTCATAGACATAGCATAAAAGAATTAATGACAGTGTGGAATGTACAAGCTAAAAAGCCTGATGATATAAAGGTCATGGTATGTCAAACAGAAGTTGGTATATGGACTGAAGGAAAAAATGATGGAAAGAAAGGATAATAATCCCTTATTGTACACAGTAGAAATGTATAATATGTTAACATGTATAATATATTAACAATATTATATACAGTTATAATACAGCCAAAAATTAGTTTTATTTTAAAATATGATCAGCAGAAATTTGAGTGTAGGAAAAGACATAACTAGCAAAAAAAAAAAAATCACATTGTTCATCTTTCAACAAAATCAATAAAATCTCCACCCCTGCTGGTGGCTCAGTGGATAGAGTGTTGGCCGGGCATATGAACATCCTGAGTTGGATTCCCAGTTAGGGCACACAGGAGAAGCAACCACCTGTTTTTCTCCCCACTCTCCCTCTTATCCCGCACCCCCATAGCCAGTGCCTCAATTGGTTCAAGTGTGTCCCTGGCACTGAGAATGGCTCAGTTATTCAATATTACCAGCACATCAGGCTCAGGTGCTAAAAATAGCTCAGTATTCAAGCATTGGTCCAGATGTGGTTAAAGTAGATCCCCATCAGGCACATGCAGGAGTCTGCTTCACTATCTCCCCTCCTCTCAACTAAAAACAAAAAAAAAAAAAGAAAAGAAAAAGAAAACTTCTTAAAAAATTTATTGTGCAAGAAAGAAGGGTCTATTGCATTCTAGCATCAGGAAAGTCACTAGAAAAATAACCAAAAGCAGAAGACAGAAAACATAGAAGTGGTCATTTCAGGAAAGTGGAACTGAAAGGTGGAGTAGCAGGCTCCTCGCTTACAAGTCAAAAAGACATACCGAAGAATGAACAGTGGTCATCTCTGAAGTGAAACTAAAAGACCAAGTATATGAGGAAGGGACATTAACTCCCTATTTTGTATTACTGTAATTATGGGTTTCTTTTAAAGCAATAAATAAAAATAAAATCCTTTCTAATTACTTTATTATCAAAAGTAAAATTATTTTTGAAACAGCATCAGGAGTTCCTCACCTGAATTTTGTCACTTTTATCCATTGATAATGGACAAATCATTTAATCCGTTAAACTTCAATTATTTTTATTAAAACATAAGAATATTAATACCTACCCTCACACCCTTCATCATTATGAACAGTGAGATAGGATATATGAAGAGTGTGAATTAGAATCTGAAGTATAGTGAAGACTAATTCTCCTTAAATATCAATTTTACCTTTTCTCCAACTTTATTTAATATTCACAAAACAGAATTACCAATAATTTATCAGAACAGTCTTATGATCTTTGCAAGGGAAAGTTTAAGCTATTCTGAACTTCAGGTTTCTAGATTGATCATAGGGGGAAAATGCTGATTTCATCCTACTTCATGGCAATTTTGTGACAATAATTTATATCAATTTATGATCATCTGTAAATATAAATTTACATCCAAACATAAAATATGAATTTTAAAGTTTAAATAGTTTTAAATATTCAGAATCTGATTAAAATGTCAATAAGGTCAGGAAGGGATCACTATATTAGATTATAAAGAGAATTATTATAGCAGTTATTGATATAATCATTTTGTTGTTACAATTATTTGAGTTGATCTTAATGGTCTTAGAGGTCTTAGGAGATAGCCTGCCTAGTATATACACATCATGGGACTCTTTTCTATTTCACTGCTTAGTCAATGTCTGCATTGGAGCTCATCTATAAGGTAGTCCTAAGGTAGTCTATAAAAATATTTTAGCAAGGCTTCCTCCTACATGTATAGAAGGAGTTAGAATTATAATAAATTATGTTTGCTAGGGTGTTATACCGGCATTTCAGAGTTTTGAATGTAGTTCCATGTCTTCTAATTAAGTGTTATCTGTGTCAATTTAGGAGCTAAATAAGTAATCCTAGGTTTCTTCCATCTCAAAAAAAAAAAGATAAAAGAAATATTTTTTTCTACAATACTCTTCATTCTTAGCTCACACATAAATGATCATATCCTAGGCTACATCATAGAGTTGCAATTCATGCCTAGAAAAAAGTAACAAACTAAAACAGCTAGTCATCCAATTAACCTAGTATTTACATTAATATTTTCAAATTCAAGCTGTTAATTCTGTCTTTCGATTCAAAAATTACAAAAAATATAATAAAGTCAATGAAATAAAGTGGTATGAATACAGCAATAATACAACTCTATTAACCGAATAGAACCTTACTTTCCCTTTGAACCAAAGACATTGACTTATCTGAGTAGAGTCCCTATTTCCTTTAAGTAAGTGGCATTAGCCAGATTATTTTTAAAGAGATCCCTTTTAGACACATTAAAAAAATTTTAGGAGTTTCTGTTGTTCATTGTAATGAAGCATAATTTGCCTGTCATTTTTTTTTTTTTTTTTTTTTTTTGCATTTTTATGAAGCTGGAAACAGGGAGAGACAGTCAGACAGACTCCCGCATGCGCCCGACCGGGATCCACCCGGCACGCCCACCATGGGGCGACGCTCTGCCCACCAGGGGGCGATGCTCTGCCCATCCTGGGCGTCGCCATGTTGCGACCAGAGCCACTCTAGCACCTGAGGCAGAGGCCACAGAGCCATCCCCAGCGCCGGGCCATCTTTCCTTCAATGGAGCCTTGGCTGCGGGAGGGGAAGAGAGAGACAGAGAGGAAGGCGCGGCGGAGGGGTGGAGAAGCAAATGGGCGCTTCTCCTGTGTGCCCTGGCCGGGAATCGAACCCGGGTCCTCCGCACGCTAGGCCGACGCTCTACCGCTGAGCCAACCGGCCAGGGCTTTTGCCTGTCATTTTTATGAATCTGAACATTGGTCACTGTTTGTACTAGATGAGTCTGATATCTAACAGATAGCAATAAACGTGAATAATCCATATTTACTTCTCACTTAGGCATCAGATTTTTAGGAACAGAAGGGTATAGAGGAAAGCTGTCTGGAAGAAGACTTAAGAAAGAACAGGAATAGTATATATACATTTCTCTCTTAGAACAATTTGTGCATTTATGCTTCTCTCTGATATTTTTACAAAGGAAAAAAGTTATAATGAACTCTACTCCACTGAGGGTTTTTTTTATTTGTATGATGTGGAAATGTACTCTATGCACATTAAATCTTAAGTCCTTATCTAGATGACTAAGACTGGCACAACATATTGATGGAAATAAAACTGAATAAGCTAAAATTAAGCTACACATTTCCACAAGTCAACAGTCTTGAGCTAAAACAAATTACATGACCCCATTACTTTAAAAAGCCAATTTGAAAAATAACCTATAGCCTAGATAAGCCTGATGCTGAAATAATTCAAGGGGGATAAAAATAATACAATATGCTTAAAGGCTTTTAATCACTGTAAAAAAAAATAGAAGACTGGATAAAGAAGATGGGGCACATATACACCATGGTATACTATTCAGCTAGAAGAAATGATGACATCGGATCACTTACAGCAGAATGGTGGAATCTTGATAACATTATGCGGAGTGAAATAAGTGAATCAGAAAAAAACAAGAACTGCAGGATTCCATACATTGGTGGGAGATAAAAACGAGACTAAGAGACATAGACAGGAGTGTGATAGTTACGGGGGGGTGAGGGGAGGGAAGGAGGGAGAGGGGGAGGGGGAGGGGTACAAAGAAAACTGGATAGAGGGTGACGGAGGACGATCTCTCTTTGGGTGATGGGTATGCAACAGAACTAAATGACAAGATAACCTAGAAATGTTTTCTTTGAATATATGTACCCTGATTTATTGATGTCACCCCATTAAAATAAAAATTTATTTATAAAAAAATAATATAATATGTTCATAACTCATGAAAGTCTTTAATTTAAATAAATGTTTATTTCTTCCACTAAAAGTGATACTTAGAGTCAATGGGATTTATTTAGCCTAACTATTACTCATTCATATTCAAACACTTCTACCAAATGGTAAAAATGAATAATTGAAATTTCTGAATCTAACATAAAAATGCATATACAATTATATCACTCATATATGAAACAGTTATATACATAGCTGATATAGGCACACATACACATAGGCTGTAAGGGCTTTCCTCAGCACATATATGCAGTTACAGTTAAATATCTCTATATAAATAGAACTGCCACATACAAAAGAATGAAACTATACCTACTACTGATATTTACCTAAGAATTCAGTGCCCATCTCTATAAAGAGAGGTAACACTACGTATTGCTCTGTGTTCACATACACAAATGATTTTGGCTATGTAAATCCACTAAACTCATGTAATTGGGCAATCCAAGCAGACATTTTTAAAATAGATTATTACAGAAAATGTAAATGTTGAAGGTTATCAGGGGACTGACTTCATCAGGTGTAAAGTCAACTTTATGGAAAAATTCGAGGTTATCTTCCCAACTATAGGCCACGTTCTATACAAATTTGCCAATTTAGAACCACTATATATGTCCTTCTCCTTATATCCTGTTTTAGTTTTCATATCCACCAAAAAAGAATAAATATTAAACTGAGTCATTCTTCGTTAAGCAATTAAAGGATCCTGACAGAAGGTAGAATCTAGCGTTCTGAGAAAACACTTGAAATCTTGGTTAAATGAGGAGGTACCAAACTAGAAAGGAAGATTTTCCCAAAGCAAAGTGCTTTAGGCCTGACCTGTGGTGGTGCAGTGGATAAAGCATCGACCTGGAAATGCTGAGGTCGCCGGTTCGAAACCCTGGGCTTGCCTGGTCAAGGCACATATGGGAGTTGATGCTTCCAGCTCCTCCCCCCTTCTCTCTCTGTCTCTCTCCTCTCTCTCTTTCTCTCCCTCTCTCTCTTCTTTCTAAAATAAATAAATAGAATAAAAATAAAATTTAAAAAAAAGCAAAGTGCTTTAAATTTCCACTTTTGCCTAAAGTTTATCTTTAATGAAATATGTAAACTAAAGGGTGACAAGACAAGCAGTGAAACCAAGATTAACTGACTTTTTCCTTCACCTTGTGTTATGAACTGAATTGTGCCCTTTCCAAATTCATATATTGAAGCCCTAACCCTCAATAGGAGTGTATTTGAAGACAAGGTCTTTAAGAAAGTAATGAAGATTAAATGAGGTTATGACAGTAAAGCCCTAATCCAACAATACTGATGTTCTTATAAGAAAAGAAAGAGACACAGAGCTCTCGCTCCATACACAAGCACAGAAAAAAGGCCACAAAAAGATATATCTCATTTAATAATACAAAGAACCCTAGGAGGTAAGGAATTATCCTCATATTATCTATATGGAAACTGAAACTCCAGTCTAATGACATTCCCAAAGTCACAAAAACAGTAAATGACAGAGGACAGATTTTACCAATCATATTTTGATACCAAAAGCTATGCTATTTGGTAGTATATGATGCCTGCCAAAGCTTTAGTTTAAGCATCAGCATCTCAAGATTGCTTTTTTCTTGATTTCTGCAGTTGTGGGTTTGGACAGCTCAAGGACAGAGACAATGGCTCTAAAGAGTTACAGCCAAAGAATCTCTGGAAAAGCCAAAATCTGGAATGACTAAAGGCAGAAGTAATCTTTTCATTCTCCTGAAAACAGGAATAGCGTTAAGTCAAAGTCAGGTTTATTACTTCCCTTTTGCTCAGCTGCTAACAGTGGTTGGGAACCTTTTTGGCTGAGAGAGCCATGAACGCCACATATTTTAAAATGTAATTCCATGAGAGCCATACAACGACCCATGTAGGTTATGCATTATCCAATAAAAATTTGGTGTTGTCCTGGAGGACAGCTGTGACTGGCTCCAGCCACCCGCAACCATGAACATGAGCAGTAGGAAATGAATGGATTGTAATACATGAGAATGTTTTATATTTTTAACGTTATTTTTTTTATTAAAGATTTGTCTGCGAGCCAGTAGCCATCAGAAGAGCCACATCTGGCTCGCGAGCCACAGGTTCCCGACCCCTGTGCTAGAATGTTGATAGCCAAGATTATATGCACCAAATAAGATAATTACTTAGAGAATATCTGACTCCCTTAAAAGAAAAGATCTCAGAAACCTACATTTTGGAAGTGTTACCCAAGGAAGAAAAAATATCAGTATTTGACAAACTCCAAGTCATACACAAGATTAATAATGAGCAGAAACCCTTTGGCACAAAAATAAAAGCCAAAACAAACACAACACAACTTGAAGAAAGCAGAGGTGAGGGGAATAGGGAACAGAAGGAAACTTCTGAGAAACTATAGCATTCTCATAAAGATAAAAAGAAATGTATCAATGAGAAAAGAACAGTGTCCTATAAAACAAAAAGAAATATTCAAACAACAGAAAGAGTGCATAGAGAGTAAAAATATAAAAATGGAAAACAAAATAAATTTAAAAATTAGAAAGCGAAAATAACATTTAGGACTTCTAACAAAAAAAATCATGAAAAACAAGAGAGAAAAGGTAAGACATTAAGAAATCAATCTAGAAGGCAAAATACCTAATAGAAACCCTAACAAAATAATAGAATAAAATGACTCAATAGAAGTTTCAAAGACAAAAAGTAGAAAAAATGGAGGTGAGAATAATATTAAATATATATATGCATATATATGTATGTATGTGTGTATCTTCCATTAGTATTATAGGATGTGAGGGTGATCTGGCTGCGACATCTGTCACCCCATTGATCTCCAGGGTTGATTCGGCTGATCTGGCTGGCTAGGCGGGTGTCCCCTTCCTCCCTCACTGCTCCATGTGCGTCCCTCCTGAAGCTGCGCACTCAAAGAGGACAACCTTAGCCACTAGAGGAGAGGACCGTTCTTTGGTCAAGGGTATGCGAGTGGCTGCGCTCCCCTGCTAGAACCTCCAAACAAGTCTCAGGCTCCATTAGTATTATATATTTTTATATATTATACATATATTATTTATATATTAACTATATCGCATATATTTATATATGTTATACATTACACATTTATTTAAATGTATTATATATTGCCATATATTACACATAAATTATTTATAACCTGTATTTTATATATTTAAACTATATCATATACTCTTTTTATATAATTATCACTGATAATTATACTCACATTAGCTATATATTTACCTATAAACAGATATTTATATACAGACGTGTATATATAAACATATATATTTATACACAATAATGTTTCTCAAAACTAAAAGACACAAATTTACAGAATGAGAATAATACCAAGTATTCCCTAGCACCAAGTGGGTAAAGAGGAGGACTCACACCCAAACATCCTTTTGAAAATTCAAAACACCAGGTATAAAAAAAGATTTTAAAAACTTCATAAGTTAAAAAAAGTTATATACCAAACAATAAACATCAGAATAGCTTTAGACTTATCAATAGCTATACTCAAAGCTAGAAGTCACAAAAATATGTGCTTTTACAATTATAGTTAAATGTCATCTATAACTTAGAATGCACTGTACAAGTTATCTATTAAGTATAAAAGGAGATAAAATCCTTTTGATGTGACAAATGTCTCTACAAATTGCCATCAAAACATCCTTTCTCAAAGAACAATGAGAGGATATGCCCTACTAAATCTAGGGAGTGAAAAAAGGGAAATAGAAAGATTTCAACAATGAGCACAAAGATGTCTCAGTACAACAGCTGTGCAACAGGTCCATCCTGAAGCAGGAGTGAGGACAGAACAGGGCAAGAGTAAGGATGTCATTTTCTCCAGGCACAGAAAAGCAAAGGAGAAATGACTCATGTGTTTATCTATAGTGAGACAGTTTATACAGTCTTCTAAGAAAATATGGGGATGAAAACTGAACAAATGAAAAAATGAAGGTATTATTCACTCAAAAAATCAGAAAATAAAAAAAGAAGTACAATCTTAACATTTTGTCACTAGTTTAGTATAATATTTACATAGTCATAATTATGTATAAAAAGAATGCTTATTTAACCAAAAATTGCTAATTTGGGGGAATGGGGTAGGGAGGCAATACAAATGCTATTGAGTGGAGAGCATTGTTATATGATAGAAAGCAGAGAAAATATAAAATACCTAAATGCATGTTTTTTAGTAAGACTCCAGTAGCTACCAAAGACTAAAAAGTTGAGTCATATTTGTATAAGCATACTTTTTGAAATACAAAACTAACTACTAAAAGAAACAACTAAAACAATGGAAATAACTGAAGTTGTTTCCTTCTGAGACCAGAAATCAAGAATGAAAAGGTGCAAGGAAAGAAATTTGTGTTTCATATTATAAGCTCTTATCTTATTAAACAATGTGCTTGTTTTATTAAATCAGAGGCAGGAAAAAGGCAACATTTTGCAGAATAGCAGCAGCCTTGCCTTCTTCATATATAATATACCAACCACTCTTCATATTAAATCTGCAATCCAATACTTCAGAGTAAGACAATGAAGTAAAAGTTTGTAAACTATAACCCAGGGGCCAAATGAGGACCACAACCAGTTTTTGTATGACCCACAAGATAAGAATGGCTTCTACAGTTTTAAATGGTTAAAAAATCAAAGAGCAGTCTTTCATGAGATGTTAAAGTTATATAAAATTCAATTTTCACTGTCAATAAATAAAGTTTTATTGGAATACAATCTCACTTGATTTTTTCTGAATTATTCATGGCTGCTTCTTCACCCCTCCACCTTCTCTCTTTCTCTCTCTCTTCTTCTGCAGCCATGGCTCAAATGGTTCAAATAAGTTAGCCCTGGGGTAAAGATGGCTTCATGGCCTCATCTCAAGCGTTAAAATTGCTTGGTTGCCGAACAATGGAGCAGCAGCCCCAGATGGGCAGAGCATCACCTGTAAGTCAGTGGTCCCCAAACTTTTTTGGGCCACGGACCAGTTTAATGTCAGAAAATATTTTCACGGACCAGCCTTTAGGGTGGGACAGATAAATGTATCACGTGACCGAGACAAGCGTCAAGAGTGAGTCTTAGACGGGTGTAACAGAGGGAATCTGGTCATTTTTTAAAAAATAAAACATCATTCAGACTTAAATATAAATAAAATGGAAATAATGTAAGTTATTTATTCTTTCTCTGTGGACCAATACCAAATGGCCCACGGACCAGAACCGGTCCACTGCCTGGGGGTTGGAGACCACTGCTGTAAGTGACTTGCTGGATATGGGGCTTGCTGGGTGGATACCAGTTTGAGCATGTGGGAGCCTGTCTACCTATCTCCCTGCCTCTCACTTAATAATATACATATGATCAATCCTATATAGACTTAATGTTTTCTACACAACAGCCTCTAAATTCTTTGTCATGTTTTGATAAAACTTATTATATAAATAGCATGGAGGACCATGACGAGATGAAAGTCAAGCAGGATGGATGAAATATGGTGGGGAAATATAATACTCAAGATATTATCATGGATATACAAGATGCAGATTTACAAAATGATGATAAACAAAAACAAAACCAGTGATGTCTGTATCTGTGGGATTTTAGAAAACAACAAAGAGCCCTTGGGTTGGGTAGCCATACTTATTACCCACGAAGAAGAGAGGGTGCTGAAGCTGCCTTAGAAATTCTGCACTGACAGGGGAGTTGGCCCAGCTGACCTGTTCTGTCCTCTCTGGCTCCAATTTCTCATTTCTGGGCTCCAACCATCTGGCATAAAACAGAATTATTACTCCTGCAACTCCTTTTACAGAAAGAGAGGGGGAGTTCTGCTACATGATTGATACAAATGTCTAATAAAGCTAAAATATTATAGACCATATACTAAATTTCTTGACACAATAAAAAAAGACAACATTTGATTTCTGGATTTTAACAGTATCTGTGTGCAAAAGACCAGACTTTGGTGCTCAGACTCTTCTGGATTTAAAAACAATCATGTGGTTTTTTTTTTATGATTTAGGCTTTAAAGTAAAAATAAAACAAACAAAAATGCAGTCTTTAAATTGTTATTTAAAGATTTTTGAAATAGAACAGCCAAGATAATTTTATTTGAGTAATTTCTGTATGGTGACAATACATCCCCAAATCATGGAACATAAAACTATATATAGATTATCAGAGTAGAAATATTTTGTGTTAAAATTTGAAAATAACTTTTTTTACCATAAATGCTTTCCAGTTTATCCATCTTACTTTTCGTCTAAAGACAATAGGAATTTCTTTGTAATATTTTTCAATACTGTCTTCTCATGAAGCTTAGGAAATATTTAAAATCTAATCTGATTTTTCAAGTTAAATTAAAAACAATGCATTTTTTGCATATGCAATAAAATGTTACAAAATGAGTGCTTCCCAACGTTCCAAATACCTTGACAATAACCTATGAAGAGAATCCACCAAGTATTTTCTAAGTTATAAAGTTATTTACATGACAAACTACATTAAAACTGTTTTACTTCAATAGATAGGAAGGTCTTCTTATTGCTCATAATGACTTCAGAGTCGCCTAAAAAATTGGTTCCCACAGTTCTATTTCACTAATGAAGTCATACAAACCATGAAGAAGGTGGCACTGTTGACCCTTCTGTTGCTGTATGCCAAATTTTAAAGGTAACATGATAAGAGTTTTGGATTCAGAAACAAAGCCAGCCTATGTGTAACCACATAACCAGGGAATGACAAACAAAGATGCTATAGAATGGAAATAGATAATTTCAGACAAGAGGAATGTAAAGTAATCCTCTTGCTCTGTTTCCTGTATAATAGCATGTTCATACCTTTCTGTTCCCCTTATTTCCTTTTTCACCTTTAAAGGCAAATAAAGAGCTTTGTTTTGTAACATGGAGTAAAATCACATTAAAAGTGTTACTAATTTTTTCAATTTTCAAATACAATAAGATGTACAAAAACCTCAGTCTACATTGTAAAATCACACACTAACCCTTGGAGGAAACATCTTGACGTAAGATGCATTAAAAATGTCTCTTTAAAGATTTCTTTTCTTTTTTTTTTGAACTCACAAACAGTTCAAATCCCCATAATGGTATTTTTTCTAGTTGAAATACCAAGAAAATAATATAAAGTAAATATAGATTCAAATCTATAGATAGGAAATATTTTACATGTATGTGCTTTATAAAAAGGATAAAATGTACTTATGAATTTATGTAAATATATTACTAAAATATTAACTATAACTTAACTTCATGAACATATATTTCAACTCACATTCAAAGATCTGAAAGTACATTGCAGATATTCATTAAGAATAAAAAAATGTTTTATGAAAAAGGAAGAGTTAAGCATTATTTTACCTCAGAACAGAATGCTGCCTAATTTGAAATGAAATAATTTTTGCCACCTCCACATATTGACAACATTTAGCACTCAGCATCATTTCCCCTGTCCACGGGGACTCAATTTGCTCCTCACAGCATTGTTGAGTCAATTGAACTAGATAAATGTGTGGGGTTTACCACTGGTGAATTAAAAGAATCATTTTCACAAAAAAGGAAAAAAGGTATATTCTAAAATCTAAAATCAATGCATTCACTCAAAATCCTTTATAAAATCAGGTGTTTTTCTCAGCACAGGGGAAACAGAGGTAAGTAAAAACAAAACAAAATTAAAATATGTTACAACTAAAATTGGTTCAAGGAGAAGATTAAAACAAGAAAGTACAGAAAATATTATAGAAAGCATAAGTATAGGACACAAGTCAAGACTTATTCTTGGTTAAGTAATTTCTTTATTTTTTTGAGATGGTATAAAATCAGCAACAATAATAAAATGAAACAACTTTGATATCTTTAAAACTACCACCACCACCACTACTGGAGATGAAGTTGCAATAGTTGGATTTGGATTTGAAGGCTGTCTTTCTTGGCAACTTATAAAATATATTTTCCTCATTTGTAAAATGGAAATAATTGCCATCACATGGCACTGCTGTGAGAAATAACATTTATATATTGCTTACTTTGTGACAAGCACTTTCTACGCAGTTCAAATATATTAACTCCTATGACCTCAACACCGATCATATCCAGTAAGTACAGATATACCCTTTTGTAATTGAGAAAATTGAGGCAAGAGAGATTCAGTAATGACCTGAGTAGCCCAGCTTGTAAGTGGCACAGCCAGGTTATAAATTACTCTCATTCTGAAACTTACACATATCAACATGAAAAAGTTGGGCTATTAGACTTCTGTTTCCATCCCCAAAATAAACTTCCAAAAGAAAATTAAGTTATTTTTACAGTACCTATATTTTATAACATATATTCAAATGTTACATGAAGTGACATATGATATGAAAGTATTTGTAATCTATAAAGAGACATGCACATATAAACTACCACTATCACAGCTGATTATTGGAAAAAGACCTTATCTTGGAATGATGGGTCACATGTAGGAAGTTGGGATATCTAGCAATAAATCCATCCATCTATAAATAATAGGCTATTTTCATAACACACATCAGTTATGGTTCATTTCAAATCTACAATCTCAAAGGATACATTTTGTTTTAGTGAGATGTGTGTAGGGAGGTTTCCTGTGTAGATCATGTTGAAAATAGTAAATGTTTCCCTGAGGACCAATTAAGGATGATAAATCTCAAGTTGTTCCTCATAAGGCAAGAGAGTAAGCAACAAATTGTTTAAAAGTTGTTTTAAGATCATGCTTTCTTACAGAGCTAGTACTTCCCACAGTAAATGTGGCACCACAATTTGATATAAGTTGAGTTATTTTTATATGTTGTGATAGATCTTTCTTTATCAAAAATTCCCATCCAAACCAGATTAATCTTTGGAAGAAAATGGAGACTGTAGATAGTTATTATAGGAATTCTATGAAATTGAGATGTATTAGTCACAGAATATCTCTCATGGTCTCTGGGAAAAATAAAGTTTGCCTAAAGCAACATACCATGAATCAACCAAGTATTTACTGAGTTCCTAGTATATATTTAACTTGTAGAAGGATACCAGAAAGATTTTTGAATTTTACCTATAATATGGGAACAAAAAATTATATAATTACAGAGTATTAGAAGGCACTACCTAAGTAGATCATGAACACATCATCTTGAAAGCATCTGAACTCATCAGAGCATAATTAAATCCTCAAACATGTCTGTCCTATTCATCTTCATATCTCTGGTATTAAGTTAATGTTTTACATGTAACTGGAACTAAGTTTTATAAACATTTTTTAAGCTCTGTTAAAAAGATTAATAGGTGTGAATGTGCGCACATTCAAATGTGTGTGCCTTACTTATGAACATTTGAAAAAATAAAGAAAATGTCAATAAAATGGTTTATTTTAGGTCTAGAAGCATGGTTGGAAAAAAATGAATTTTCTTTGGAAAATAGAAAAAGACATCGTTTTCTTTTTCTAGTTTCTCATTTATCCACTAGAGAATACAATAGTCATACTTGAGCCTTACAGCAAAGGCAATGAAGATACTTTCTGTGTAAGTCTAAGATCTGAGAATGTATTAACAGTATTGTAAATAACATTATAAGATCTCAAGTTTTGCCTTATGTATAACTCTATTTCCAACACATACGTTGGTCATAGCTATACTTTACCAAATCCTTCCATTTAGAATAGGCTTTTACTGTTCTTGAGGTTGTCAAAGAAATAATATTTGTTTACAGCAATTCCAATATTTATCAATAAAATAATTATCCAGTAAAAATGGAAATGAGCTTTCCTTTCATAATAATCCTACTAACACCCTAGGAATAAATCTCATTGGACTGTCTTTGACTATCCTTGAACATAATAGGAAGCTACATGAGAAGAGTATTCTGATTTGCTAGCTTAGCAGCCACTATCACCCTTTCCAATGAGACTGAGAAAGGGGGGACAGGAAGAGAGATAGTCGGCCTCACCCGTATCTAATTGCCTACAAGAGGAGGAGGGACAAACCAGGCACAATTCCATGAGTAGGAGAAATGAATGCTGTTCAAGCAAATACAGCACATGTCCATTTTATACATGCTACATATTCATCCTACATTGCCTTATTTATTTCATAAAGCTAAGCATATAGGTCAGCATATGTCTGTCAGGAACTAGACAACTAATTCTATGGTGTAAAGAAAACATGTTTATAATCTGTCCTTTGATCTCTAATCCAAACACTGTAGCTTTAATTCAGGCTCAAGTTATTGTCATCCCAGACTACTTCAATTGACATTGGTCTTGAATGCTATTTTGGATTTGATACAGAAAAGAAAGGCAACAAAAGGAAAAATAAACAAATGGGGTTATATCAAACTAAGACACTTCTGCATAGCTGAAATAAAGTACATGCCAGCTGAGCAACATCTCTATGAAAAGGTAGTAAAAACTCTGAAATCAGAAGACATAAGGTCCCATCACCACTCTAACCTTTGCCACTGAGTAACTTCTCTGAAATTACTTTGCTGGACCTTAATATTTACCTTAGAACCAAACTGCTATAAGAATTAAATATAACAATCTATATGAAGTGATTAATACATCATTCTGTCCATAGTAATTACTTAATGCTTGTTAGATGCTGTTATCATTGTTGTTGAAGCTGTTGTAGCTTTATTACTATTAATCAAAGGAAATTTTACATAATGAAAAAGAATATTCTCTGACTTAACCAACTATAAGATGCAATCTATTTTGCTGATTCAAGTGTACAGTTATAAATCTAATAGAAGTGTGATATATATCTCTATATAGATATAGATATAGATATCTATATCTATCTATATATATATATATGTTTATCACATTTGTATATGTATCTGTAAAGACACATTTATAACTCAGGAACAATCCAGAGAAACATTGCAGCATAAATCTTACTTGGCTTAGAAGTAATAAAGTGCAGTGATATTTTTCCTTTCTAGACATGGGTATTATCACAAAGTAACAAGGAAAATAAGAAATGCAAAATCTTTTTTTTCCCAGTTATTTTTTTAAGACACTTTATTCATTTTAGAGAGGAGAGACAGATAGAGAGAGAGAGAGAGAGGGAGAGAGAGAGATGGGAGGAGAAGCAGGAAGCATCAGTTTCCACATGTGCTGTGACCAGGCAAGCCCAGGGTTTTGAACCCACGACCTCAACATTACAGGTTGACACTTTGTCCACTGCACCACCACAGGTCAGGCGAAATGCAAAATGTTGATGTAATAAAAGTTAAAGACAATTGCGTCCAACATCTGGTATAGCTGCAAAGTTCAGCAAAGACAATAAACAAAAAGCAACCCAAGAGATGGTGAACAAAAGGAGTAAAAATTGATCTGACCTCAAATTTCTCCAGAGAAAAATACAATTCTAGGTGATGGAGGAGCTCCAATACAAAGTATGCAAAGAGAGAAATTTTGTAAATAGCCAAATTGTTACTCACATTAAAATACAATATTAAGATTCCATAACTCATAACTCTTTTCTTAAAAAAAAAAAAACCACTAGAGGACAAAAATCAGCTAAACAAAAAATGACTGAAAAAATTACTGTCCAAATAATAGCAAAAAAAAAGTAATTTATTTTACTGTAGAGCAAACTAAAAATGTTATTTATGGATAAATAACAGTATATTTGTATAATAAGCCTTAAAATGAAGAAATAATACAAAGTTTGAAGAAAAGACATAAAGTAAAAGAGAGTTTAAGCATACTGATTTCATTATATTTTACAGCAATGAGAAAAATGCTATTAATTAAAGATGATAAAATCAAAGATTTAAATAAATATGAGCATATAGGTAAAAAGTAAGAAAATATATTTTTTAATTTTTATTTTTTTAAATTATTTTAGGGTTACTTTTATTTTATTTTACTTATTCATTTTAGAAAGGAGAGAGAAAGACAGAGAGAGAAAGAGAGAGAGAGAGAGAGAGGAGAGAGAGACAGGGGAGGAGCTGGAAGCATCAACTTCCATATGTGCCTTGACCAGGCAAGCCCAGGGTTTTGAACCGGTGACCTCAGCATTTCCAGGTCGACGCTTTATCCACTGCACCACCACAGGTCAGGCCAAGAAAAGTATTTTTATATACTGAAATAGGTAGGGAAACTAAGAAAGAAATATGGAAGGAATACAAATATAATCATTGCATTCTTGCTTCTAGTATAAAATCAATTTATACTACATAAAATATAAAATTACAGATAAAATACAGAATTACAGGTATTTATGTAGATTCAATGCAATCCAAATAAAAATTGCAGCATTTGTATTTCAAAATGTTCTAGCCTTATTCTAGAATTTGCACAGAAACACAAAGGACCAAAGATTACCAAGGAACTTTAAAGCAGAATAAAAAAATAATAAAAAACTTACCACTACTAAATATCAAAACTTATAAAAAGATAATGTAGTATCAGCACAAGCATTGGTTCATTACTCAATGGAATTCAATGGTGAATCCTGAAAAAGACATGAATATGTGGTTGATGACTGAAGTGACACTACATACAATGCCATTGAGAAAATGGTGCATTTTTCAGTAAGTAGTTTCATAGCAACTAGTTTTATATGGTGTCATAGAAATTATTACACATTTGGCGGCTTAAAATAACTCAGGAGTAAACTCCATCGTATTTATAGTTATTCATCTGTTATTGGATGGAAGATAGTACTAGATGGCAGGGCAGGTAGCTCTGATGATATATCCGAGTTCTCCCATCACAGTTGGGTATCTATCCCCAGAGACAAATTAGAAGCAAAATCCCCACTTCACTACATACATAAAACTCAATTAATTTCCACCTCATCCTATAAATAGAAATCAATGCATTGCATATTAAGTGTCAAAGAAAAAAATAATGTTCAACAAAGTGCAAGATGATATCTTAGAGTTTGTTTAGAAAAATACCTTTTAAAAGTGAAAAAATGCTAACAAAAATAATATTTTGGACAATATCAAAATTAAAAACTTTTATACTTTAATTTATTAAAACAATGCAAATAATATAAAGAAAACCCACAGTGTGAGAAGGCATCTGTAATGTATATATACAACCAACAAGACTCTTATCAACAATATATAAAGAATATCAACAAATCACTATGGAAAACAGAAAATTCGGTAGTACAATGG
Organism: Saccopteryx bilineata; assembly: GCF_036850765.1. Taxonomy (NCBI): domain Eukaryota; kingdom Metazoa; phylum Chordata; class Mammalia; order Chiroptera; family Emballonuridae; genus Saccopteryx; species Saccopteryx bilineata. Next base: position 150,825,898 of record NC_089494.1, read on the forward strand.
ACAAAAGACTTGAAAAGGCAATTGAAAAAAGCATATGCAAGTGGAAAATAAACACATGAAAGGTGTTCAACTTGATTAACAATCAGAGGAGTGCAAATGAAAAACAGTAAAATATAATAATACTCACCAAAATGGCTAAAATTTAGAAAAGTAGTAAAATGTTGATTATTGGCCCTGGCTGCTTGGCTCAGAGGTAGAGCATCATCCTGGCATGTGGATGTCCCACGTTTGATTCCCAGCCAGGGCACAAAGGAGAAAAGCCCATCTGCTTCTCCACTCTTCTCCCTCTCTTTTCTCCCTCTCGCTCTCTCTTACCCTCTCACAGATAAGGCTCCATTGGAGCAGTGTTGGCTGGGACACTGAGGATGGCTTTGCAGCCTCACCCTCAGGTGCTAGAATGGCTCTGGTTGCAACAGAGCAATGGCCCAGATGGCCAGAGCATCGCCCCCTAGTAGGCATGCTGGGTGGATCCCTGTCAGGTGCATGCGGGAGTCTGTCTCTCTGCCTCTCCACTTCTCACTTCAGAAAAAATACAAAATAAAATAAAATAAATAAAATAAAATAAAATACTAACTATTATAGAGCATTCTAATGAACTGGAAATAAAAAGTGCTGGAAAGCTCTGCCAATGTACACTAAAAGAGAGTATAGTTATATCCATGTGCAACAATCACCTCTTAGGTTATACCTAATAAATATACATATATATATATATATATATATATATATATATCCACACATCATCTGCCATAAGACAGTATGCCTAAGAGCTATAGAATATAAGTTACCCAAGTCTCCTTCAACAGAAGACTTGATGAATCCTGCTATACTTGCACAACAGAGTAATATTCAGAATGAGGATGAATGATCAACAATATACAACGAGATAAATATCCCAAATATAAACTTTATCAAAGTACGTTGCACAAAAGAAAACACACAGTGTATAGCTAGTCCAAAAATAACAGAGAAACTAACCTATGCTTCTAGAAGTCAAGATAACTTTACCCTTAAGAGTGGAAACAATTGAGTGAACTGTTAGGTAAGGCTGGAAAGAAGTCTTAGGGAATCAAAAATGATCAAAATGAGTATTTGATGCTTGTTTGAGCTGTGGGAGGTTGTATTTTAAGGAGAACAACCTCCCCAAGCAAAGATAGGGGAGAGGTTAAATAGGGGAATGGTGGGCACAGGTTGATGTCATCTGGTTAGGCTTGTCCATTGGTCTGGCAGACGTTCTCACCATTGTTCCTTTGTGCCTTTGGGAATGGAAGGTTTCTTTCAGACTGAGGTAAGAACTTATAGGAATGATCATGATTCATGTCTAGTAAATTATTTTTACAACTTGACTAAAACTGGGTTGGAGCTAGACTATTGTGATTTTGTTAGGGTCAGTTATTTTCATAATCTTAACTGAAACTGGCAGCTTCTGGGAACTTTTAAGTTAGGCCTAACATGAACAGATTGAGGTTTGAGTTAAAAAGTAAAGTATAATGTAAATGAACAAAATATTTAAAAAAAACTAGCAGAAAATGTGACATAATCTCAAAGTATAGGAATTTTTCTTACACGTATTTCAAAATTTAAAAGACATAGGAGAAAAGTTAGAATGTAGACACACATAGACATAAAATCTTCGTGATCAAAATAACCAAAAACCAAAAAACACCATGTAGAAATTAAATGTCATAGGGATCACAGATAAAGATGGCCATTTAAGAAAATTCTGCACTCATCTCCAGAAACAAACTGACTCCTATATGGCCAATTAATTTGCAGCAATTTCACAAACACCAAATCTACAGATACACATGAAACAACTTCTTTTTCTGGGTAGGGGAAGAAACATAAAATCTGTTGGGGACACTTAGACTTTTTGGAATCAAGTGAAGAAAGAAGGCCCACATGGAAGCCGGTAGGAGAGGAGAGAAGAGGCTGAGACAGAACTTTCACCGAAACCCCAACGTGGTGCAGTCCACAGTCTGGAGGGAAATCAAATCTTAAGCTGCTCCTTGAGGAGCGAAGCACTGAACCCCACATTGGGTGCTCCAACATTTAAAGAACAGCACCCAAGGGATGAGGCCCCAAATCATCTAGTGTTGAAAAACAACAATAAACCCACAGTCTGGAGCCACCCAAGCACGTGTATGTGCAAGGACTAACCGGCAGGGTCCCATGTGAAGGGTGCCCCGACTTTACGAGGAGGACTGGCAGCTGATCCACCGAGTGTGGGCCTGATAGGGATGCATTGGATGACACACATCTGGGGCCTGCTGGATACTCTGGCGGTGGAGAATGGCAGGCAACATCTTCCCACTCTCTCTTGGTCTCATCTTTGGATATATAAAGTGTGGAGAGATTCCTCCAAGCATTTAATCTATTAGCTTTTATGGCTATGTGTTTCTTAAGAGTATTAATATGGAGCTTGGACATAAAGCTGTGTTAATAGGAAATTTTCCCTATTATATGACTGTTAGTATTGCAGTGATAATTTAATTAGCAAGTCAGTCTTAAATTACCTATTTGCTTTGCTTTATCTAGAAATAGTTGTTTCCAAACCTTTACTTTGTGCCCAAAACTAAGTAAATATTTGTGCAGAATGTCTCTATTTTAATGGTCCTTTGGTTCCTTTGACACCCAATTTTGGTATAAGACTTCTTTGAGTTACAAATTATTAAAACAGATGTGGTGGGAAAGCCTAGTACTAAGAGCTCTTTATATCAGTCTGTGTTAATGCCTGTCTCCACTAGTTAGTAACTGTCTAATTTTTGACAAGGTATGCAAACTCCCCAAATCTCTCTTTTTGTATTTGTCATTCAGAAATGAACAGAAGCAAATTGTTCAGACTTTGGAAATAATGAATGAAAATATATATGTGGAATTTTGAATAGCAATGGGTATATTTTACATGCTCATTGTGTGTTCAGAGAACACTAATCTATAAGATTTTTCCCAAGAAAGTGATGGGCTTTGCTAAGTACAGAAACTACTGTATAATGTGTTCCCATACTTAGAGTTTCAGAATAAATACTAGCTATGAGTAGTTCTGCATCACAAAAGTCTGTTTAACTCTGTAAGATGTGTGCAGTTCTCCCACTGTGTTTATAAACCTCCAAATAAAACTGAACCTGAATTCTTAGTGTTTGAGTTTACATTTTTCTAAGATAGATACATGGATACATATAATTATAGCAGTTCCATATGTAAAGATATAGATATAAAAATAATTATCAGTAGTTTATCATGTCTCTTTATGTAATCTCTCTACCTTTACCTTCCAAATATATTTTTCTTGGTATCTTTACAGATGCTTGAATTATAATAATTGTTAGTTTACAAAATGAACATTCTTTAGAAAGGCATCACTTCCAATGTTTCCTTTCTTGTATCATACTAGATACTGACTTTAAAACCTTGACTTGCATCAAAATACCATTCCATTAATTGTCAGTCCTATCTATCAGCATTTTAGATATCTGGGTTATATTCAGTAGATACTGGATTGTCCTTTTCCTTGAATGATATATCATGACTTTCTTTTTACAACCAAATGTAATTGTAGGTGTAGAATAAAAATGTGGTCTCTAAACCTTTTCTACCCCATTGCTATTGTTGCAAACATTCAAAAATCATAACTCATGCTATTAATTTCAGCTGATATTTTCAACTTGCTTAACCCAGCACTTACATCCGACAGCTGTAAAGGCTTTCAGCCATAATAAATCTCTGCCTGACTTCCCAAAGCAAACAGTGTTGAGGAGAGTGATCTCTTCAATAACATTTTGTCAGCTCAAATCACCACCACAACATAAGTGATTCAGACAGTCTGAACTGACTCCAGGCTTTCCAACCTCCGGTCCTTATTTCCTATTTTCTTTTACTTATGACCTGTGCTTAATATTCCAAAGATTCTGAAAATGCAGTGTTCATTCCTCAGGACTGGCTGAATGCCATGTAATGAAGTTTTCTTTCTGTTTCTCCCAGAGAAGATTCTGTGTTGTGGCCTGCTCAGTCTCGTTAATCTGCTTAGTCTGGTTTAATCAGGTCTGCTAATTTTGAAATAAATGAGTAAATTGTAATGTTATAAAATTAAAGTTTTAAAATCACTATTTCTATAAAGCAAGTGAAACAATGTGCTTAAAAATAATTCTAGAGACTGTGATGTCCACATAGTATATCCCTTCCAATTGTGCATGTAATAAATAATGTGAGTGAATTAATGAGCTTCCTTGGAGTGAGTGCCATGAACAGAAGCTAGGTCAAGCTATATGAGCCTGGTAGAGAAATGTATACATTATCTAAAACTATGCTTTCAAATAGCAAGTGATGTAGCAGGAGCACAGAGCCTTTGTTTGCCTCAGAGAGATCCATTTTCAAATCCTGCTCTGACTCTTACTAGCAGTTTGACCATGGACACATGGGCCTCTGTTGTCTTATTTGTGGACTAGGGGTTTTATTATCTACCTAATTAAATAAAGCAAAGTTTGTTTTCTTGCCCTGGTTGGTTAGCTCAGTCAGTTAGAGCAGTGGTCCCCAACCTCTTTTGGGCCACGGACCGGTTTAATGTCTGAAAATATTTTCACGGACCAGCCTTTAGGGTGGGATGGATAAATGTATCACGTGACCGAGACAAGCGTCAAGAGTGAGTCTTAGACAGATGTAATAGAGGGAATCTGGTCATTTAAAAAAGTAAATAAATAAAACATTGTTCAGACTTAAATATAAATAAAACAGAAATAATATAAGTTATTTATTCTTTCTCTGTGGACCGGTACCAAATGGCCCATGGACCAGTACTGGTCTGCGGCCTGGGGGTTGGGGACCACTGAGTTAGAGCATTATCCTGAAATGCCAAGGTTGCTGGTATGATCCCTGTTCAGGGCACATATAGGAAGAAACCAATGAATGTACAGCTAAGTGAAACAACAAATGAATACCTCTCACTCTTTCATACTCTCTATCTCTCTAAAATCAATCAATTAAAAAATTTTGGTTCCTTATTATTGCTGTTACCAGTGTCTATGTTTTAAACCAGAATTTGTTATTGACTTGGGATTAGGTGTTACCCTAAAGCGACTAAAAACTTTACAATGTTCCAAATAACTCAGCCACTGTAGACCTTTATTTGCCCCAGTTTTATTGAGATACAACAAACTACTAATTTAAGGTACACAACATGACTTGATATATATAGGTATTGTGAAATAATTACTACAGTTAGCTTAGTTAACATCAGTCACCTCACATTGTTAAATTTTTTTCTTGTGATAAAATTTTTAAGATTTACTCTCTTTGTAAAACTTTATTTTAAACAATTTTGTCTAAAATGAGCATCTTTTATCCTCTCAATTATAAGCAACTTCAGAAAACATATTTTGGTACTATTATTTTATTTAAATCAAATTGCATGAGAATGCTTATTTTAATTACTCCAACACTAAAGTCATTGCACTTACTAAATGATGGTACATTATGAACACCAGTTTATTTATTAGATAAACAAAAAATTAAGTATTATTATGACTCATTTCTAAATAAGAATGCTATATATCAGCCAGTTTAAGAGATAATAGTTGTAAAAGAAAAGGTTGAGCTAGGTTTTACTAGCTTAATCCTAGGTTGAGCTAGGATTAATCTAGACTTAATCAATGTAAAAATATTTAAAATTTTTTACACTGTTATTCAATACTAATTTTGAAAAAAACCTGAAAAATCACTTAAAGGTATAAAGAGTCATATAATACATTGATTAAAAGCCCAAGAGAGCTCTTGACCTGAATGCCTGGATTTTATTTAATTCTGCTGGGCCTTAATTTTATCACTTATATATTAGAGATAATGAATGTATATGTCACAGGATTTTTATAGGACTTAATAAGCTAGTACACTGCTAATAACAACATGGTCCACAAAAATTACTCTCTAAATGTTAGCATTATTATTTTTAGCAAAGGAGGATATGAATACTAGAAAGTTTACTGAATTGCCTAACTCACACAAATTAATTCATGATTGAGGCTGTGTTGACTCAAAACATCAGAGCCATATTACATTCATTATTCACTAATAAATACAAGTTGTTTACTGTGTCATTCAAGAGATTAGAAAAATAATGCTAAGTAAAACAAATTATGTTGTTAGTCCTTCCAGTCTCATTTTGGAAAACTAAAGTTACATAAGTTATATTATATGTGTGCATGCTAATGCGTGCAATTCACACAGGGCCATGGGACACCTAGGGGAGCACCTAGTCCAACATTAGAGAAGCTTCATGGAAAAATTACCTCCAAAAAAAAAAAGGTGAGGGATAGCCATCATTCAGCAAAACGACCAGGATCTTCTGTAGCTTCACTGTTTCAAAACTATCACTAGTTTGCACACCTAAAAAAATGTTAGAAAGGAGGGATCCTATGAAACATGGTGAGCCCATGATAATTCTATAAACTCAGTATTTTGAATAAAATGAATACTAAGCACATAACCTCTTGAAGTCTCACCATCTCTTTTTTCTCTTTCTTTTTTCTCTTTCTTTTTTTTTAAGGATTAATTACTGTTTATAGAACTCAAAGCAATGCCTTTTCAAACTCATACCATCTAAGTGCAAAGTGTGATTAATAACCCTTAGAGCAAAATGTTTGATTATATGGAGAAAAAAGAAAGTTGCTACTGTTGGTACAAATGTACTAGGAGTGTAACAGTAAGAACATTGAAAAGAAGTAAAAACATACATTATTCCTCTTTCAGCTCTGGGTGTTGAAAATATACTTGAACTTTTTTGTTTGCTTATTTGTTTAGAGAACAAGTATTTTTGTTCTTCAAATAGTTGAGAGTAAACATCAAGTTATTCTGTTTTTGGACACCTCAACTTTATTGAAACTTTAAAAAGTAAGAGAGAGAAAGGAAAATAGAGAGAGAGAGAGGTTAACATTTGGCATTGGCAACTGGGAGAAAACAGTAATGCTAAAGATAGTTTTGGTGATAAATGTAGACTCATCTTTCAGTCACTGTGGTGGCATTCTTTTAACTTTAGGATCCTATTCTTTTGGACATGCAGCCCATCAGACAAGGCAATAATTCTGTTAAAGATATCTCATTTAGATTTTTCAGAGTATTGAGAGTAACAGGAGAATTTTCATCACATTCCATTTTGTAAATACACTAGGTAACTAGATAATTGAATCTGTTTTTCTTCAATTTATTCCCTGTATGTCAGTATATACTTGTTCAATGCTTTATTTCTTTCCAAAATGCATGTCATTTACAGAATGTAATGTTCTATGATGCTTAAAACCAGTTATTAAGTTTATGCCAAGGAAAAAATAATAATAATGAGACCTCCCAAGATGATTAAATGGGAAATAAAAGATAAAATCTTTGCCTTAAATAATACTTAGTTCATAGTATGCCACTGAAAGACTTTATCCCACTTCTCAAAATTCTTATTATATTTATTTTATCTATTTCATAAATGCAAAGTTAAACATTAAATTATATTTTAAGTAAAATAATCAACTTTTTGTAATATATTATCTACTTATATATTCAAAAAGTTTAATAATCATGCTTCCAACATAAAATGAATGCTGAGCCTGTTAATATTTTATTTCTTTGTTCATAAAAAAACAAAGACAATATCAACAAAACTGTTGATACTTATACAGCTTTTATTACATACCAGACACTGTTCTAAGCATGTTTCATGTGACAACATAATTATATGCTAAATGCTTAGAATACAATCCAATGAAATAGATACTATTTTTATCCCCATTTTACATGTGAGAAAACTAATGAACAAATAGATTAGATAAGTTTCCCTTTAATAGAATACATAGTAAGACTGTAGGTGGCTAATACATATTTAATACGCTGATAATTCTGTAAATGAATTCGCCTGGAGTTAAATACATTAAGTTTTGATGACTCAATGAAACAGTGACAATATATTATTTGAGTGTGGCTTATAACCATAAGCTTACCTCCGTCAGCATTTTGTTGATATAGTATGTTGTCTCCTAAAGGAAGCCTCCAAATACACCCTCTTAAAAATGACAGCCAGCATGCGTATTTCTCTTATCTTGCTCCAAAGCCTTTACCATATACAAATATTGATCGACTTAAGACCTATGCAACTTATGACCATTCGACTTGACAACTGCAATCGCTAGCCACAACTGCGGACCAGCTTTCAGCAGCACTACCATCTCTGCGTGCACCATTTCAACTGTTATCCCAGACTCAGTACAGCAATTTGTGTTTTGTGTCTTGGATATTTTTTCATCAAACCCCTCCCAAGATGTCTACCAAGAGGAAATTGTCTTTGCAAATACAGTATTAAACCAGTTGTACTGGTAATGCAGTGTTTTACTTAAACCTGAAGAATGTAAAAATAAACAAAATGGTGTAGAGATGATAAAAATGGCATAAAATGAACAAATAAAATTATGATATATAACAATAATGAAAGAAAATTATAATAAAATATGACTTAAAGATTTTTATAACATCATTTTACAGTACTGTACATATAGCCTACTCAACTTATGACCAAATCGTGTTATGACCAGTCTGTCTGAACCAATTGTGGTTGTAAGGTGAGCACTAGCTGTAACTGCTAGATGAGTTTTTTACATTTCTAAAAATTGTGTTTCTTTTTACCAGAATAAAAACTCCAGGAGTATGATATTCTTCAACTGACGTCTTGCACAGTGTCTGGATAAATTGTAGACATTCGAAAAATATTAGGGGAATACCTAAATTGAATGAATATTTTGGCAATCTTTCCTAATCCTATAACAATTATAGAGCAATTATATTTTTTATATGTGAGTAGTTATTTACCTCAATCTAGTCAGGCTTTCATTATTTAATATGGAGATTTTTTTTCTTTAGTGAGCATTTCTTATACACAACTAGAGAACCTCAAATTATAAATTGGTTTATTTCAGTTATTGGCATAAGTTTAACTTTGGAAATGTTTCTTGAGCCTCTGAAGACCTTGTCTGCCAAGTCTATGCTGGGATCATGCTCCCCTGGTCAACTTTAATATGTCACCCTTAATAATAATAAGGGAAATAGGAGAAAAAAAAAGACTGATCTGTGCCTAATAGCCCTTTGTCTTATGATATATGTATCTGGTTATATAGTAATATCTATCGCTATCTCTAACTAGCTTTTATAATCAAGTGCCAGCATAACAATGTTGTTTCATTGTCACATGGGTCCTGTGAAGCTGCAAGGCTGAATGAAGGTCTTATCAGAAAGTTCCTGTTGGCTACTTAAGTAAACCATGCTACATTACATGCCTTAAGAAAACCAGCTTTGACAACTAAATGCATTATTTTGCTCAGGGGAAAGAGGGAAAGTGAGAGTGAGAGCAGAGAAGTGAGAGCTGGAGAAAATGTCTTTCAGACATTCAGTAAAGAGCCAATTGGACAGCTCTGCTGGTGAACAGAACAATGAAATAAGTAAGGCCACTATGCTTATTAAATAATTAACATTTTTGGTCAAATATTTCTGAAACTACTAAGTAAATTGTTATTGTTCTTCTATTTACTTCTTCACCTAAGACTTTTCTCCCCTCTCCTCCTATTTTTCTGTAATTGACCTTTATTTCTGTAGATCTGCCTGTGAGGTTGTATTCACAAAGTTCAAAATTTTTTTCCTGGAATAACTCTAACTTGTGTTGGACTTTTCTAGCTTAATATAAGGAGCATCCTTGAAAAATTCAGAGTTCAGAGAAAAGGTACATGCCTCAACTTCCCAGAAGGCTTCTGGTCAAATCATGTGAGAATCTGCAGGGACAACTGAGACTTTAAACAAAGAATATTTAAAAAAGCAACTTGAGTTGTTATTAATAAAGTCAATCTGCCTGTCTCCTATGGCAGAACAAAAGAAAAGGGTTGGGGGAGAGACAATATGTACTAAGGTGATAGAGGTTGGTTAAAGGGCAAAAAAGTGCTCATTAGAGCCAATAATTTTTTAAAGATTTCAGTGAGTCATTGAGCATCCTTGCCTTAGTCTCTCAGAAGATAAACTTCAGTAATCCTCACCTCCTTTCCATCCAACCCAAAGCATTCTGTCTTTGAGACCTATTCTATGCTTTGTTGGTGATATTAACACAAATTGGTGTTTTTCTTTTTTTCACCAACATTTTCTTTATTGCAAAAAATATGTGACCAGCCTGCTGAAAAATTACACAGCATCTCTCCTTCCCAGAGTCCTCTCTTACTCTCACTTTTCTTATGCTAATCTTTATATATGTAACAAGTTCCTATCTTTTCTAATGAGGCACCTAGATTTAGCCTCTCCTTCTCAGTGAGGCCATCAACACCTTTTAGTTCATGGTTACTTTCAAAAAGGCCCAGTGAACAACATTTCTGAATTGCTCTCAAGGTTTTTCAGGCATGTAAGTCCTCTTCTGAAGGTTGTTGTGAATTTCTTAGGAGGAAAAAATATACATTCTTTATGTGTGTCTCTCAAAATAGCTCATACAGTTTAGGGCATGAAGGGAATTCTTGGTAGATGTTTTTGAATAGTATCAACCATATATGTAAATATTATGAGGTGTGTTATCCCTTTGTCTCTATATTTTCATACTTAAAAACTATATTTTGCTAACTAAAACCATTTTTATTATATTTACTTCTCTATGCCTAGTTTAAGATACTTCATCTCTCAAGTTGTGAAGAACCCCTAGCAAACACTAATTTATATCACACCATGTCTACATTAACTAGAAGAAGCACCTCACACTCTCTAAAAGTGTAAACTTTTTGTTTCTAGTTCAGCTCAATGGATTTTACTTTTAAATTCATGTAAATTTTCTCACTACTATGTGATCTTCAACTCCTAGGTACTTTTTCTTAAATTTAAACATAATATAATTTATCTTTCTCTTTTACTATGAGTCCCTCTTCTTGCACCTTTTTCTCCTTTGATTTTTTTGTTTCCACTTACTTGTCTCTCCCACTCCAAATACTTTTTTCAAAGCACCCGACCATTTTATTTTCCTAAGTTGTACTACATGAAGGCTTTATCCCCACTAGAATTAATATATGGATTCATAATAGATTTCTCCCTGTTTTAGTCAGCTTAATTCTAAAGAGTTCACAACCTCTTTAGGATTTGGAGAAAATGTTAACAAAGTACTGTAGATGTTTCCATGGAGAAAGTTTTATATAAACATGATGATAGAAAAATATACCTTCAAAATATATGTAATAAAAATTTATTTACACAACAAATATTTATTAAATACCCATCACAGGCACATTGCTGTACAATAGAAACATTTGATAAATGTCCAGTGGGATAGAATTCAAGTAAAAATATATTTTCAATATTAATTTTGAAAATATTTTACTTTAAAGCTTACATTCAATGAGCAGTTGTCAAACTAAGTCTTTCCCTCCACATTTTCTTCAGTATTCCATACTTATATTAATTACTATTTTTATTTTTAATTATGATTAAAAAACACATGACATAAAATTTATCACTTTAGTGAACAGTTAAGTAGTGGTAATTATATTAACAATTTTGTGCCACAGAACTCAAGAACTTTTTTTTCATCTTGCAAAACAAACTTTATGACCAATGAACAACTGTCCATTTTCCCTCCTCCTACTCCATGGCAACAGCCATTTTACTTTCTGTTTCTATGGATTTGACTACTTTAGATAACACACATAAGTGGGATCACACATTATAGGGTGTCTTTGTGTGACTGACTTATTTCACTTAGCATAATGTACTCAAAGTTTATCCATATTTTAGCATATGTCAGAATTTCCTTTTTTCTATGGCTGAATAATATTCAACTGTGTGCATAGACCATATTTTATTTATTCATTTGACCGTGAATGGATATTTGTATTGCAACCACTTTGGCCTATCTTTTTCTAATACTGCAATAAAAATTGTTGTTCATATATATTTTGGGGGGGGGGGAGATTTTGCTTCAATTATTTTGGATAAATACCCAGAAGAGAGAATGCAGGATCAAATAATTTTGTTGTTTCTAATTTTTTGAGGAGCTCCATACTGTTTTCATAGTAGTTGCATCACTTTACAGTCCTACCAACAGTGTACAAGGGCTCCACATCCTCACCAACACTTGTTATTTTTGAAGTTTTTTGGAAGTTGTTTTGTATTTCGATAGCTGCCATTCTTGTGAATATGTGGTTAAACCTCATTGTGGTTTTGATTTACATTTCTCTAAAGATTCATAATATTGAACATAATTTTATATGCTTTTTGGCCATTTGTATATCTTTCGAGAAATGTCTATTGAAGCCTTTTGCTCAGTTTTTAATTGGGATTTTTTTTTTGTTATTGAGATTTAAGAGTTATTTATATAGTCTAAACAATAATGCTTTTCAGATATATGATTTAAAATATTTTTTTCCATTTCATAGGTACATTGCCTTTTTACTCTAGTGTTTGTTTTCATTTTTGTTGCCTGTATTTGAGTGTCAGACTCCCTAAATTATTACAAAATCCAATATCATAATGCATTTTCCCCTTATCTTTTGTTTCAGTAGTTTTATACTTTAGGTCTTACATTTAAAACAATTAATTTGAGTTAACTTTTGTACATAAAATGTGCCCAATTTTATACTTCTGCATGTGGATATCTAGTTTCCAAGCACCAGTTATTGAAAAGGCGATCCTTCCCTTATTGTGTATTCTTGCCATGCTTATTGAAGATCAGTTGACAGTGTTTTCATGGGTTTATTTTCAGGTTCTCTATTCTGTTTTATTTATATTTATGCCAGTACCGCACTGCTTTAGTCACTGTAGCTTTATAATATGTTTTCAAATAAGGAAATGTGAGGCCTCTAGCTTTGCTGTTCTATTTTAGGATTGATTTTATTATTCATATTAATTGAGATTCCACATAAATTTTAAGATGTTTTTTCTTTTTTTACAAAAATAGCCATTAGGATTTTGAAAGGGGTTGCTTTGAATCTATAGATAGTTTGTGTAGAAACATTTTAACATTAAATCTTTTGATTCATAAAGACAGGATGTCTTTCTGTTTGTCTTTCCTCTGTAATATTTTTCAGTAATGTTTTACAGTTTTCAGTGTAAAAATCTTTCATTAACTTGGTTAAGTTTATTTCTAAGTATTTTATTCTTTTTGATGCTATTATTCTTTTAATTTAATTTTTGGATTAAGCCCTGGCTGGTTGGCTAAGGGGTAGAGCATCTTCCCGGTGTGTGGAAGTTCCAGGTTCAACTCCCTGTCAGGGCACACAGGAAAAGCAACCATCCCTCTGCACCACCCTCATCTCTCTCTTCCCTTTCTACAGCCAGGGCTGGAATATTTCGAGCAAAGTTGACCCCAGGCACCGAGGATAGTTTTGTGGCCTTGCCTCAGGCACTAAAATAACTCAGTTGCTGAGCAATAGAGCAGTGACCCAGATGGGCAGAGCACCACCTGGCAGGGCTTGCCTGGTGGGTCCTGATCAGGGCACATGTGGGAGACAGTCTCTGCCTTCTTTTTTTTATTATTAAATTAGTAAATTGTTAGTGTATATTAATGCAGCAGATTTGACCTATTGATATTGTATACAATGTACTGCAACTTTTCTGAATCTGTTTATTGTTTTAACAGTTTTTTGTGTAAAAACTTTTGGATTTTCTATATTTGAGAATCACATAATCTGTATACAGATATAATTTTATTTCTTCCTTTCAAGTGTGGAATTTCCCCCTGCCTAATTGTTCTGTGTATGAATTTCAGTGCTATGTTGACTAGTACTGGCAAGAGGAGTCATTCTTGCCTTGTTCCTGAGTTAGATCGTTCAGTCTTTCATCATTGAGTATGATGCTGGCTGTAAAATGTTCATATCAGGCTTTTATTATTTGAGATACTTTCCTCTTTTCCTAATTTTGTTGAGTGTTTTTATCTTTAAAGGGTGTTGAATTTGTCAAATGCTTTTTCTATATTCATTGAGATAATCATGTGGTTTATTATATGGACAGATTTTTATATGTTGAACCATCCTTGCAAGTGAAGAATAAACCTCACTTTGTCATGATGTGTAATCACTTTAATGTGTACTTTTGAATATGGTTTGCTGATATTTGTTAAGATCTTGCATCAATATCAATATTCATCAGAAATATTGGCTTGTATTTTAATTTTTTTGTAATGTCTTTTTCTGATGTTGGCATCAAAGTTAAATCTGTAAAGTACAGATTACTAACCACTATTCTATTACTTTCAAGAACTAAATAATATATATATATATATATATATATATATATATATACACACACACACACATTGCTAAGTAAGTTATAAACATTAAAAGATAGTAGCTTCTGTGAACACTTCAGAGGTTCGCTATAGCTTACTATAAAGTAGGAAGCATTTAAGGGTAACACCATGGGCCTAAAGGTCAGTCTGTAATTTCTCAGCCTTCCAACATATAGAAATGTACTTATCTTTGGAAAAATTGAATAAATGTACCCACCTTTATAAGCAGTAGAGGTATTATACATTAACAATTAATCTTTATCACATACAAAAGACAGATTTAAATGTTTTAGACTTGTTATCTCATTTAAATGTTTTAGACTTGTTATCTCATTTAACCCCTACAACAACCCTAAGAGATAAGTTCTATTATCATCCCCATTTCAAAGAAAAAACAAACAAACAAACTGTGGTTTGAGGCATTAAATTACTTGCCTGTGGTCACACAGTTTTATTATATTTGCATAGGGCTTAAATCCAGGCAGTTTTTACTATGTTGTAGTGCTCACAGTTTTAAGTGTTTAGCGTAATACAAGGTTAATCATTCTTCTCTCCTCCTGTTTCTCTGCTTTTTCTTCTTCTCCTTCTCTTCTTCCTTCTTCTTCTCCACCTTCTTCTCCTTTTTAGACCCACATTTGAAGATCCATATCACTGTAACACCTCTGCTCCCTAACTAAGCTGGGGGAATATTAACACCAAAAGAAAAATTATTTATAACACTCAATTAAAATTATGAAATGAATTAGATTATACTTTTAATATTTGTTCTATCTCTGGTATTTTAGACTAACTTTATTGCAATAATTATGAGAGTATTATGTTTGTTGTGTCTGGAGCCTTAGATAATTCAAGTTCAAGTTCAGTTAGCGTTTACTGAACATCTATTATTCCAGGTTCTGAGTAGGCCTTCCACAGCCATTGTTTATTTAAATGTCATACCAATCATGGAAGAACTCCAAGTCAAAGACTCATTCTCTTATTCCACTGTAGTCTCATGTGTACTAATCATTTTAAAACAGCCAAATTAAGTGGTTTTTTAAACTCCTGACAATGATTTTTGTGTGTGTGTATTTGGAAGTTCTAATACTCAAAGTGGTATTTTTCTCCCTTTTTTACTTTCATTTATTAATTTTTGAGAGGGAGGAAAGAGGGAAAGAGAAAAAGAAAGAAAGAGAGAAACAGAAACTTGATTTGTTGTTTCACTTTGTAAAGCCACCATCACAGCCGCCTGGCCCATGAAGGTTCTCCTTGGATTCAGTCGGTAAAGAAATAGCAGAGCCAAAAACTGGTGTGCCATTACCTTTAATCCTAGCTTGCACCTGGCGGGCAAGTAAAAACACACACTGGGCTCCAAAACCCACTCATTCAGTGCTCACAAAGCTACTGACTTATCTGAGTTTCCTAGAATCAAAGTGTCTACCTCACCAACCTTATTCACCTCTGTTCCCCATCTCCTTCCTTCTCCCTGCACAAACTCTGCACTAACTGGCTTCTCTTTCAGCACTCTGCCATCTTGACTGCTTCTCCTGGCCTCCTCCACATGGCCTTTCTCTGCTCTCCTACATCATGGGCTGCTCCTAGAACATAATCACTCTTCTAATGCTAATCTCAGGAACCGAGAGCGCAAGCTCCCGGTCTGCCCCACTTTATAGTGTAGAAATCAAAACCTTTAATCCAATATACAAAATAGGAAAGTCTCTAATACAAAGTCACTTATCTGAGGCATGATGGTATTCCTTATGCAAGTACACCACCCCACATCATGTCAACGATGTGGGGAAAAGTTTAGTTTTAAATCTAAGCCTTAGGCCAGGGGTCAGGAACCCTTTTGGCTGAGAGAGCCATGAACGCCACATATTTTAAAATGTAACACTGTGAGAGCCATACAACAACCCATGTACATTACGCATTATCCAATAAAAATTTGTTGTTGTCCCGGAGGACAGCTGTGATTGGCTCCACCTACCTGCAACCATGAACATGAGCGGTAGGAAATGAATGAATTGTAATACATGAGAATGTTTTATATTTTTAATGTTATTATTTTTTTTATTAAAGACTTGTCTGTGAGCCAGATGCAGCCATAAAAGAGCCACCTCTGGCTCACGAGCCATAAGTTCCCCACCCCTGCCTTAGGCTATAATAACTTTGCCAGCTTACAGCCTGTCTCACACACAATGCAAACTATAAGCGAGCAAACATATATATCATATTTACAAACTTATTTGACCAACACACTTATATATGCATTCATTGGTTGATGATTATATGTAGTCTGACCAGGGATTGAACCCACAATCTTGGCATATTGGGACAATGCTCTAACCAATTGGGTACCAGGTCAGGGCCATTTAAGAGGTATCTTTTTAAGGGTTGGTATAAATGTGCTCCACAGTTAAAGTTTACATTGCAAAAAAAAAAAGTGTTTCAAAAAGAACTTTTTAAATTTTAGCATTAAAAGTACCACATTGCAATTAAGAGTAATAGAACTTCAATTTTTTTCAGTAATATTTTTGGAGAAGACAAACCTTATTCTTGTCCCACTCAGAATGAGTCTATCTAAAAAAAAATTGACGTAGGAAAGAATGATCATTATAGAATAGAAGTTTGTTGTCCTCTCAGGTGAGCCCCTCTGGGAAACACTGACTCAGCCCTCTCTATGAAGAAGGTATTACCTCTCATGCTAAATGTGCATGTCTGTTTACAAAATGATTCACCAGCGCATCACCCGCACTCACTTCAAAGCCAAGCACTTCTGTGAATCCTGGCGAACACCAGGGTGTGGCTTGGGTATTGTACAACGGTGGCAGAAATGAAGAGGATTAATGAAAAAAGGAAAGACAGCCAGGATGAAAGTACCTGCAGATCTTATCTTCACTGATGAAACTTTCCAGCCTTTAGGCATCCAGAATATACAAGCAGAGGTTAATAGATAAATGAAGGATGGGGCAAGACAAAACAAAACAAACAAAAGGCCAAAAACAATCCAAATTCATCAAAAGATGGGACTTGCTGCACGCTTCAGTATGAGAAATAGCCAATAGTCAGTAAAAACCCTGAAAGTGAAAGTGGTTTCCTTTTAAGTTTCGCAAACTCTATGAGGTGATGACAGCTTCCTGCAGATAGGCTTTTAGCTGATCGTATTTCAGCAGCTTATTCAGCTCCAAGGCCAAATTCTAACCTATGTAACAGCAGAGGAGTCTCTGAGACAAGATCCCATATGGCAAGTTTTGTTGTACAAAAGAACTCTTCCTTCTTCCACTGTCCCCAATGACTCTTGAGGCAATGGGGTGGCATTGTTCATCTGGGCCTAATTCTGAATTTATTTTAATCTTTTGCAATTGCAAGCCCACATTTTCATTATAAATGCAATGGTGCACCAAGACTTAATGTCCACAATATTAAAACATAAAATTGCCTGGCAGTAGTAGCAAGTCTCTAAATAATAGCTTTCAATATGGAGAGACCACTGGCTTTGAAATGTTCATATTATAGCTTAATTTATTCAGAGAAGTCACATACTTACGTGGATAGAAAAGTCAACTTTCCATAATATTTCTCTTGTATATTGTACTTCTCTTATATGATAACTAAGGAAATATATTTGGGGGGAAAATACTGGAGATTCAATTTTATTTCATTCAATGCATGACTTCTCCCAGGGGAAAGATGTGTGTGTGTGTGTGTGTGTGTGTGTGTGTGTGTGTGTGTGTGAGAGAGAGAGAGAGAGAGAGAGAGAGAGAGAGAGAGAGAGAGGAATGTCTGAGAAAATGTATTTTGCATGTCTGAATTATGTCTTTCAAGACCCCATGAGACGTTTCCCTGCTTTTAAAACTTTCCAGGCTTGCCATCCAGAGTCAACACACTATTTAAATTCAGAGACCACCATCACCACCCCATATCAAAAGAGTGAAAGTCACCATTATTTAATATTACCAGTGAAGCCTTCTTTGGAAATTATCACTCACAGGCAAGAATCCCTGCATCCCAGAGCAAATCCTGTGAGTGTCTCAGTCTCTCCTGCTGAAACTTCATCTCCCACTGCTGCCTTGGGGTCATTTCCAAACAGCAGGGCACCAGACAAGCTACCTTATGAGGAGCCATACCTAAGTCCAAGAGGATGGAGTTTCACTATCGGCTCAAAGCCTTTTACCTTGGAGACTGCACAGTAAGTCAGGACCCGGCAGTAATATGATCATTTGTTGCTTTAGAATGTTAATCGTTCCGCTGAGTTATCTAGTTATTTAAAAAATAAAATAAGAACCACATTAAGGTAAATTAACCCGTCTTCCTTATGCCATGTCAAGAGTTAAAAAAATTATTCAATTACTGAATATGTTGCTAATACTTCTCTGAGAGTTCAGGGATTCATGTGTAACATTGAAGTCAGGAATTACATTTTGCTGAATTTACTATAACTCTAGTTGTGATCCTGACTCCCATTTGTGCACATGCACAAACTACAAAGAGATTGCCTTAGATGTCTGAATTACTTGAATATTATCATTATTATTTTTATACATATGAAGATGGAAGCTTCTAGTGTTTTGATATCAAACTTATAATGTCATCATTGCAGCTGGTGAGAATACAGGAAGTGGGGCAGCTGTGTCCATTTGCTGATTTTTTAAAAATTTTATTTATTCATTTTAGAGAGGTGGGGGAGATATATATATATATATATATATATATATATATATATATATATAGAGAGAGAGAGAGAGAGAGAGAGAGAGAGAGAGAGAAAGGGGAGGAGCAGGAAGCATCAACTCCCATATGTGCCTTGACCAGGCAAGCCAGGGTTTTGAACTGGCAACCTCAGTGTTTTCAGGTTGACGCTTTATCCACTGCGCCACCACAGGTCAGGCTCCATTTGCTGATTTGATCACTCTGACTGGCCCTGCCTATTTCTCTAGGCTGGCTTGACGGCAAGAGCACAGAACAACATTAACCCCCAGGCTGTGGAAGGGCAATGGGTTTGGGGCTTTCTTTATCTTCAGACCTTTGCAGACAGAGTTGTTGAGACTGTGGCACTAATCAGCAAGGCAAACTGCTGGTGTTATTCTCCATAATCAGAGTTCACAATCAGAATACTGTGGACTCTTTGGTTTTGTTCCTTTAATAGTGAGAGCTAGTACTCTTTTTATGGCACTGTGAGCAGAAAAGGCTAAAAAAGAACAGTGAACCAGTCAAAAGATGAAAGCAACTTATTGTCAACCCAAACAACTTTGCCTGCAATGCAGCTAAAGAATCTTCGTACTGCTCCCAAGTGGAGCATGTGGATCAACCACTCCTGATTTTGGCTGAAATGAACACACCTGGTTTAGGAAATGTATGTGATGATGATATCACTGAGTTAATCGTGGCACTCTCAAGTCAAAACCTGTATTCTTATTCTAAAGAAATTAGACGTTTCTTCAACTGGAAATGCAGTTATTAAGGGTCTCTTGAGGGCAAAGCCGAAAGTTTTGGGGATAGTAATACAATCTTTGGATGTACTCTTAGTCACTAAGTAGAATAAGATTTTAAAAATCAATTTTACTTTATAAATAAGATAATTAAATAAGTAGTTTTAGAAGTTCATACAAAAATTATGGAATAAACTACAGAAGATATGTTAAATATGGTTTTGAGAATATTTTCTTTAAACTTGCAATTTAATATAGTTTAATCATATTTAATTTTTTCATGAAATCTATAGTAATAAGTTGTTCAAGAAGTATCACAGTATAACATGAAGAACTGAGCCTTTGAACCTTTTCCTGTTGAGTAATTGTGATCATTGCTTACTCTCTGACTTTCGTGTGACACCAAAAAGCCATTTTCTGCTACATAGTTGCCAATTTGAATTAGCAATTTGAATATTAAAGTATGCACATTGGTAACTGACTGATTAGCTATCAAAACCACAGAAATCTACTTCATTCTAAGTGGTTCTATAAAAGATGTTCAAACTCTTTGTTTTCACTAAGTTGGAAACCTCCAACTATTTTGGTTTACCCTACTGGAAACAAGCCATAGTCCTACATAATTGAAAAGCTAAAAGTAGTTTAAAAAAACACACAAAAAAACAGAATGATGGCACACAATCTCTTTTAAAATTTTTTGCTGTTCATTTCATTCATGTACCTTCAAATACTGAATCATAATTTTCTTCTCAAGAATTTGGCCAAACCCTTAGGAAGATAAGAAGAGAATATCTTTATATATACTATTTAGAGTCATGAAAGAAACAGGGACACAGTTTGGAAGACTATCAAGATTTCTGAAGCATAGCAATGTGTTCAAGGAAAATATGTCGAGTTCTTTGGCTCCTTGCTGAGGGCACTGAATTGTTTCATCCTGTGCCTCCTTCAGTTAATCATTAATATCTTCAGTAATCCTGTAAACTCTGAGTTTGTAGCCAGATCACAACCTATTTAAAGAAGATAGAAACTGTAACTTGATACTACCTGTCCTAACTGCTTGAGTTTAAAATAATATACTTCTCTTTCATGATCTAATACAGAAAAAGATTGGGGAGATGTCATAAATTCACAAGGTTGAAATCTAAACTTCAGTGTTGAAAAATAATCATTAGTTTTGAAATACAGTCTTTAAAAAATTAGTTAATAATGCCTGACCAGGCGGTGGCGCAGTGGATAGAGAGTCGGACTGGGATGTGGAAGACCCAGGTTCAAGACCCCAAGGTCGCCAGCTTGAGTGCGGGTTCATCTGGTTTGAGCAAAGCTCACCAGCTTGGACCCAAGGTCGCTGACTCAAGCAAGGGGTCACTCAGTCTGCTTTAGCCCCCCCGGTCAAGGCACATATGAGAAAGCA
Source organism: Saccopteryx bilineata (assembly GCF_036850765.1). Lineage (NCBI taxonomy): Eukaryota > Metazoa > Chordata > Mammalia > Chiroptera > Emballonuridae > Saccopteryx > Saccopteryx bilineata. The sequence continues at coordinate 150,846,983 of NC_089494.1, forward strand.
ATCAATGAACAACTAAGGTGTTAAAACGAAAAACTGATGATTGATGCTTCTCATCTCTCTCAGTTCCTGTCTGTCTGTCCCTATCTATTCTTCTATCCCTCTCTCTGACTCTCTCTGTCTCTGTAAAAGAAAAAAAAAAAGAAAATTTAAGCACTTGGAGTTAAATGTACTATACTACAAAATAGCAAAGTACCATAGCAAATAGAAATTATAATATAAAATAACTTTTTTTTTCAGCTGGGGAAAATATAAAGTATATAAAATAGAGGAAAAGATATTGATGGCCACAGTTCATTCTCCTTTATATTCCTTCTTCTGAAATAGCATTCTGTAAGCAGCATTATCAGTTATCAGTTATCTCATCTGAATGTATATTATTCTTCTGGTTTCTACAAATATGATCAAGCCTTAAAACCTTACCTTAAACAGAAATTTTAAATCTACTTCAAAATTGTTAGAACTCAGGAGAAAAGCAGATTAGGCAGAAAAATATGCATTCATTCAGACCAACAACTGCTAGTTTCAGCTCATTTCTGGCGCTAAAATGCACTCCAATTTCCCTCTTCCCTAGTTTCCTACTCATTACATGTGTTTATCCTCCTAATAAATTACATAAAAATTTTCAACCAAATTCACTGTTTCTCAAAGTGAGTTTTGAGAACTGTGTCAGAATCATCTGAATGGTCATTCACTATAACTCCTGGTTCCCATCCAAATCTGGTGAATTGGTACTACTGAGATGGGTCCTTAAACCTGCATGTTTCACAGGCTCTTAGAAGATTGAGAATTATAGATCTAATACATTTTAGTCCATCAATATCAATTGATTGATGTAACATTAGACTAACTATGTCTGTTGAAATTAGTGTTTTATCATTGGAGTTATATCCTATTCTTTTTATTTAATTTTTTTAAGTGAAAGGAGGGGAGATAGTAGGATAGACTCCTACATGTGCCCTGACCAGTATCCACCAGGCAACCCCATTTGAGGGTGATGCTGTAATCAACCAGGCTATTTTCAGCACCTGAGGTGGACACTTGGATCAACCGAGCTATCCTCAGCACTAGGGCAACACTTGAACCAATGAGCCACTGGCTGCAGGAGGGGAAGAGGAAGAGAAGAAGAAGAAGGTGAGGGAGAAAAACTGATGACCATTTCTCCTGTGTGCCTTGACTTGAATTCAAACCCAGGACAACCATTTCCCGGCCAAGATTCTATTTACTGAGCCAACCTGCCTGGACCATATTATAGTCTTCTTAACCTTCTTCTTCTGTATTCTCATACCACCTCCTTGTCTTTTCTTATATTTGACTTTTCTTAAATGATTCAATAGGCTTCAAACCTTTGTCATAAACACTTCACCTTCCTCTATTTTATTTCACTTTGTACAATAGACACTTTAGCAACATATATAGCAGTTAAGAGCACTGAGCCTCCACTGCTCTGCCACACAGTTGAAAATTCACGTACAATTACTGACTTCCCCAAACTTTAACTATTAATAGCCTTGTTGACTTCTTCATAACATATAGTCAATTAACATATTTTGTATGTTATTTGCATTATATACCGTATCCTTAAAATAAAGTAAGATAGAGAAAAGAATATGTTAATAAGAAAATCATGAGATGGTTGGCTCAGTGGTAGAACATCAACCCAGCATATAGATGTCCTGGGTTCGATTCCCGACCAGGGCACAAAGAAGAAGCAACCATCTACTTATTCACCCTTCCCCTTCTCCTTTCTCTCTATCTCTCTCTTCCCTTCCTGCAACCAAGGCTCCATTGGAGCAAAGTTGGCCCGAGTGTTGAGGATGGCTCCATGGCCTTGACCTCAGGCACTAGAATGGCTCCGGCCGCAATGGAGCAATGCCCCAGATGGGCATGCCAGGTGCATCCTGGTCAGGCATATGTGGAAATCTTTCTCTCTGCCTCCTTACTTCTCACTTTAGGGAAAAAAAGAAAGAAAATCATGAGGAAAAAATTCACATGTAAATGGACACGTAGAGTTCTAACTCATGTAATTCAAAGGTAAACTGTATATACTATATGTCTTCTATGATCAAATCAAGCTCTTTAATAGCAAGGATTTCATGAGTCTTGTTCATTTTTGTATTCTTGTTGCCTAGAAGAGAGTCTAGCATATATTAGCTATTTCGCAACTATATGTGCACATATAAATTAAGGAGAAATCTTACTCTTAGTCCCTGGGTGCTTCTTCTGTAATCATAATACCTGTATCTCTCTTCATTTTAAATATACCACTGATTTATACTGCATTCCTCTTTTAATTTAGTTAATTAAGACACCGACCTGTAAGACATTGTTTTTTCTAAGCATCATAGATACAAGACTTGTGCTTAAGAGGTTCACAGTCAAAAAGGAAGGGCTCATTACCTCTCTTAGCTTCTCCTTTTCTAAATTCAGCACCTGATTTATATTTTGCTCTCTGTTACATCCTTAAGCAGTATTACTGATAGCCTCTCTGAAAGCTTAGGCTTGGTCTTCTATGTGCTTCTCTTGCCAAGAGACAGAATATAGCTCATGCAATGTAATCAAATGTGTAATTACATCACAATTACATCACAATATCTCAAAATGGGTGTTCTGTCACTGCAGACACAATTTATTAATTCAATTGATTTTGACAAATATTTATTAAGCACACAGTATTTTTTAATTTTTATTAATTTTAATTTGTTGTGTTTACATGGACTCAAGGTACAACTGATCAAATGAATCTACTTATAGAAAATATAAATTTTTAGAATTTAATTTGGTCCCTTTTTATGTATAATCATCTTTTTGTTCATCTCTTGTTGATTCTCTAGTGAAATTACCAATTCACAATTCTCAAAACACTCTCTAGGTTTTTTCACTTTCCCATTTTTAGGTTCCTTATCTTATTTGCCTCATAAAAATGCTACTAAGACTTAGTGTTTTTTTTGTTTGTTTTTTTGTTTGCATTTTTCTGAAGCTGGAAACAGGGAGAGACAGTCAGACAGACTCCCGCATGCGCCCGACCGGGATCCACCCGGCACGCCCACCAGGGGGCGATGCTCTGCCCATCCTGGGCGTCGCCATGTTGTGACCAGAGCCACTCTAGTGCCTGGGGCAGAGGCCACAGAGCCATCCCCAGCGCCCGGGCCATCTTTGCTCCAATGGAGCCTTGGCTGTGGGAGGGGAAGAGAGAGACAGAGAGGAAGGCGCGGCGGAGGGGTGGAGAAGCAAATGGGCGCTTCTCCTATGTGCCCTGGCCGGGAATTGAACCTGGGTCCTCCTCACGCTAGGCCGACGCTCTACTGCTGAGCCAACCAGCCAGGGCCAAGACTTAGTGATTTTAATGCAGCACTCTGACTCCTCAAACAAGTCTCCTTCTCCACATCCTTATTTCTACTAGAGGCACCACTATGCTCTAATTTATGTATTCTCAATTTTTAAGTATTCCTTGCCAAGTGGTTTGCTTAATCACTCCATATTCTCCCCATTACCAATATCACTTCTCAACAACTGCTTCTTATGCCATCTTAACTATCTTCACATCGATACCAGCCAGAAATTATACAATTATTTTATAACTGTTAAGGATCTATTCTCGTGTCCTAAGTCTAAGACAGAACATGGAAGTATTTGTTGATCAATGAGTACCTTAATGAATACATATTTGTTACATGGATAAATCAAAACTGAGGTGCAATTAATTCCTCATCCTCACTCCACAGGAAAACTGACAGTTTTATGCTGGGCTTTTTCTAGGTAGAGGTCACACCTTATTAAGAATCTTTTCCACTTTATTCCCCTAAATCTGAAGGTTCTCTGTTTCTAATAAGTATTCCAAAATTTAATTTTGATTTTAGCAAATGCTGAATGACCTTGTTGAATGAAATAATGTTTGGGAGAATTTTTACTAATCTCAAAACAACAAAGAACTTATATATGAGACAAAATTCAAAAGGACCCTGGATCTTCTGTGGTAAAGAAGAATAAAGACAAAAAATTCAAAGAACTACTGGTAAATGCATTATAGTGAGTATAGGATGAATATCCAAGGGAAAAAAAATGTTACGCACTTTTGGAAGACACAAACTCAGGCCTTCTTCTAGAAGTTACCTCTTTATCTTTCTGAGACCTGAATTTTAATATTTTTTTCTTTAAGTATGATCACATTTAAAATTATTTTATATCCCAATCTACAACTTTAATTTAAATTATCCCCTTCTTCTCTGTGTCTTTTTCTTAGAGTTTTATTTTGTTTTTCAGTTACAATTATCAGTTTCACATGATGAGTTATTCAGGTATCTACAAATCACAAAAAGAATGGTGGTAAATATTGCATAAAGATGTTAACTTACCTTATTCCTCCCCCCCCCCCTTTTTTTTTACAACCATTAGAGTTTTGTATCAAATCAAACATGACTACTATAAAGTACATTTCTGTGTAGCTTACTATTTTAAGTTATGTCACATTTTTGCAGAAATGAGATCACAGACCTCTTGACTCTCCAGCACTCTTTCACCCATTTCATACTGCAGGGATGTGGATTATCTCTGAGTCACTGAAAACATGTTGTATGTGTGGGTGGTTTTTCTTTTCTTTTATTTCTTTTTTTTTCCCAGAGACTTGTAAAATTGCACTGGCTCCAGAGTGTCACCCTCATGCCCTAGCAATAGAGGTCATCAGTAGCATGGAGTCAGTTTGGGATATCTCCCAATCAGAAACAAATAACAGTGACTCCTCTGGGAATCCACTGAGACCATTACCGACCTTCCAATGAACAGTTAAGCTTTGTAGTGTGCCTCCTTGAGAAACAGCTGTTTGTCTAACCTTTGAACTGACTGATACATTAATCTGAAGCATAATTTAGTTCTGTCTGAACTTCTGGCTATGGCATGAATAGCTGGCTTGCTTATATTCTACCAGTCTCCAAAATAATACTTTTTATGCTTGTTTAAAAGGAGGGGGGACATTTTCCCTTCCTAATTTAATTATGTATGATTATTTGATAAGGGAATGCCAGTACTGGTATATAGTTTCTACATGTCTACTCTGATAACTCTCTCTCTCTTTCTATCTTTCCCTGATCCTGCTGTTAGTTACTAATATTCACAGAATCCCTAAAACAGCTACTGGAGCTTCTTTTCACACCAAAGAGGAATTGCCCTTGGGGCTTTGTTCTGGTGAGGAAAGGTTAAGAGGAGTGGCAAGTATGTATAAACTCCTGCATTGTGAAGTGGTGTGCTTGTCAAATGACATGGTAGCACTCCACAGGAAAGTCTTCTTTGTGGCAACCTCCTGTGGAGCCTCCTTCTGCAAGCTGGAGAAGGTTTATAGCACAGGAAACCGTCAGATTTTGTCATTCTTTTTTGGAACTAGATTCCTATCAATTCAATGGAAAGAATGAGAGAGAAACCCTAGCAACTGGGAAGAGACTGAGGCAACAAATGTGTAACTCAGAGACTACAATCTCATTCTTTTATGGTTGGAGGAAAAGGAAATTGTAAAATCAGGAAAAAAGAGCTGTTACCTGAAATAGCCTAAAGTTACAGAGCAAATACTGAGAGCATGTTGTAAGTTACTGGGAAATCTCAAGGGTAAAATGGTCTCAAGGAGTCATGAGTTTCTTTGTTTGTTTGCATTTAAAGAAAACACCTCAGAATACAACTTAGAAGGAACTGATAACTGATTTAGAAGGACAAGGGCCCATAGGTTCTGAGCATCGTGGGATAATTAAAAAATCAGAAGGAGATTGGGAGACCTCTTGCAGATTGCCAAATTGAATATCAGCTCCTTTATTAACTGTGGCACCAAGAACACTACTCTCAGCCTCTTTATGCCTCTGTCATCTGTTAAATGAGAACAATTGTGACTTACATATAAGATTGCTGTTGGTATTACAAGAGATAACACATGTAAAGGAAGAGATTGATGCCTGAACAGGAGGTGGTGCAGTGGATAGAGGGTCAGAATGGGATGCGGAGGACCCAATTTTAAAACCCTGAGTTTGTTGGCTTGATCAAGGGCTCATCCAGCTTTAGCAAGGGCTCATCAGCTTGAGCGCAGGTTGGCTGGCTTGAGTTTGGAATCATAGACATGACCCCATGCTTGCTGGCTTGAGCCCAAAGGTCACTGACTTGAAGCCCAAGGTTGCTAGCTTGAACAAGAGGTCACATGTTCTGCTGTAGCCCACCCCCTCCAGTCAAGGCACATATGAGAAAGCAATCAATGAACAAGCAATCAAGGAACAACTAAGATGCTGCAACAAAGAACTGATTCTTCTCATCTCTCTCCTGTCTTGTCTGTCTGTCCCTATGTGTCCCTCTCTCTGACTCTCTCTGTCTCTGTCAAAAAAAAAAAAAAAAAAAAAAAAAAGAAGACAAAAACAAAACAAAACCTTCTGCCAAACCCTTGGTAGTAAATTTCTTGGGTTCTGGAGTTTCTATCTCTTCCTCTTCAATCAACTGCTTCTCCAGCTGAATGAGGTCCTCAGCAGAAAGTTCCTCTCCATATGATGTCAGTAGCTCTGTGACATCCTCAGCCTCCACCTCCAAAATAAGCTGTTTACACATGGTAACAACTTTCTCTGTTATAGCCTCCACTGACTCTTCAAGCCATGGAAGTTATACACAAATTGGAAACATAAAAACTGGGCAATAAAAATGTTAATTTTTTTAAAGTGAATGAGAAAAAGAGAAGGAGAAAGTAAAAACCAACTAGTTCAGAAACTCTCTCTATATTTTTTTATAAATAAATTTTTATTAATTTTAGTAGGGTGACATAAATAAATCAGGGTACATATATTCAAAGAAAACATGTCCAGGTTATCTTGTCATTCAATTCTGTTGCATACCCATCACACAAAGTCAGATTGTCCTCCGTCATCTTCTATCTAGTTTTGTTTGTGCCCCTTCCCTTCCCCCTCCCCCTCTCCCTCATTCCCTCCCCCAGCCCCCCATAACCACCACTCTCTTGTCCATGTCTCTTAATCTCATTTTTATGTCCCACAAATGTATGGAATCCTGCAGTTCTTGTTTTTTTTCTGATTTACTTATTTCACTCTGTATAATGTTATCTAGATCCCATCATTTTGTTGTAAGTGATCCGATGTCACCATTTCTTATGGCTGAATAGTATACCATGGTGTATATGTGCCACATCTTCTTTATCCAGCCTTTTTTTTATAGTGATTAAAGCCTTTAAGCAAACACTTGGCCAATACAGCAAGAATCCATAAAAGAGTAGTGTCCTTAACATGTTCACCAAGTCCAAGTTGGCCCCAACACCATGCCAAATCCCTGAAAAATGCAACCCAACCCCAGTTCAGTCTGTTAGGAGCTGTCACTAGGAGCAGGAGTCCAGGACAAGTCTACATCCAGAAAAAGTCCGCATGGCACTAGAATTGTTGTCACAATTCTATACTCTGCAGCTCACATCCAAGTCCCAATGACTGCTGCTTCTAGCTGGTAATGATTCCGGTAGACTGGAAAAGCCATCTGCAGCATGTGTGGAGATGGAGCTTCTGTTCTCCTCTGCCTGGAGAGATGAGACCAGGTTGCTTTTCCTTGGAGCTCTGCGACTGTGGCTTGGTAAAGAGAACCGTGGAATACACTAAGCTGGGTGGCAAAGGTAGATTTATAATAGAAGCTGGCAAAAGGGGGAAAGAGAGCTCTAAATTAGGTCCCAGCCTGAAATATGAGTGGTGCATTGAAGTAGGAGAAATAAAGGAAACACTATATATTTAAAAAAGCAGCAGAAAATAGGACTATCAACACCCACAACAGAGATCTTCGAGGGAAGAATAAAAAACCTGATTATTCAGGCAAGACATACTTAAGTGGTCCTTGTGCAAATGAGATCAGTTTACCTGCTTCTTGGAAGAAATACCCTAGGCTCGTCCACAGTGTCGTAGATGGGGCCGACGGCCCTGGGCACCTTCAGCCTTCAGTGGCAAACCCCAGCATTCTGGGCAAGGTTAGGTCATAGGTGGCTGGAGCAGGGCTGGAAGAGACTGAACCCTCTCTTAGAGGAGCGAGGGGGAAGCCTACCTTCCAGTGTCCCTGTTTCCTCACAGCAGAGGCATGTAAGTGTGGCAGGCTTTAGCTCAATGACCTTCCTTTCCACTATTGAAGCAGGACCCAGATGGCATCCTATGAGACCCTTTTGGGGCATTGGAGCCTTTAAGGGCGTATCCTAAAAGTTGGTAGTTCCCCTGATCTCTACTGGGCTTTTTCTGCATCTTGGTATCTTAAAAGCCATGCTCAGAAGATCTTGCTGAGGTGTTTGAGGATCCCCATCCGCCTATATAAATCTTTTTCATATATCTGGAGTTATTTGGAAAAAGACAAAACAGTGTTATTAGCTGAAGCAAATAAAGAAGGTAGTAGTTTGCAGGAGAAAAAGATTTGTTCATCAGCATTCAAAAGAAATTTTAAAATTTTTTAAGTAAAAAGCATGATATGGTAGACCCATAGGAGTTCCAGGATATGACTACCCCCTTTTAAATTTTTTTAAATTGACCTTAAAATATTTGCTGGGTATACTTTAATAATACCCTGACTTTAAAGATTGTAAGAAATACACATAATTCGAAAGGTTTGACAAAATACAGTAAATGCTTTTGCTTCATATGCAGAAGCATTGTCAGTTTAACCAGTTTAGGAAATCCAATAATAGAACAATGCATACAGACAATGAGCTATAACATGCTTAGCAGCCTCTCCTGTTCTGACAGAGGTTACTATAAATCCAGAATATGTATCCACTGTAACTAGTTCAGAAACTGTATCTAATTTTTAAAATTGAGTATTTTTATATCTGTATGATATAGTAGCTGAGGCCACAAATTTACCACATTAGTACTTAAACATGTCAGATCAAATATATCTTTATATAGATCTTTTTGTGTTGATTATAATATTCTTGCAAATCTAAGAATTAAAATGGAATAATGATGTAGACTTAGGATTTCTCTAAATGTCAAAGATAGAAAAGATGAAGAATTTTAGATAAAAGAAAACTTAAATGAGTCATGACAACCAAATGCAATGCATGATTCTTTATTGCACTTTGGATAACCCTGGATATATGTAACTGTAAAAAAAAACACACAATAAGAGAAGCTTGAGTACAGACTGTGCAATACATGTATTACACTGTATTATGCACACAATATTATTTTTCTTGAGTATGATCATGGATTATGGTTTCTGAGGAGACTATCTTTGTTATCATGAAAAATAAACTGAAGTAGTTAGGAGTCAAGTGACATGAAGTGTCTAAGAGACTCTCAAATGATTCAGGGAAAACAGTATATATGGAGATAGCTGGGTTGGTAGGTAGGTAAGTAGATAAGCAGATAGGTAGATAAAGCAAAAGAAAAAAATAAAGAAAGAAAATATTAATGATTATGATTCTGCGTTATCTATATACAATGTTCATTATACTATTTTTACAAATTTTCCGGAGATTTTAAATTGTTCAAAATAAAAACTTGATTTAGGAAAGAAAAAACATTATATTTTACCTGCAAATTTGAATGACAGCTAATATAAAATACCTGGCTAACCATAATACCATTATGTTTCCTGAGCACTTTGAAAATATTACTCCATTTTTTGCTGAGGCTTAGTGTATTTTCAACTTAAATGTACATTTTTAAACAGTTAATCTGTCTGTTTTTCTTAAAGCACTATAATTTTTCTCTTTGTCTTTGATGTTTTCCTTGCACTGCCTTTCCCAGGTGTGGCTGGTTCATATTAACCTAGTTGAGGCTTCAAGTAGCCTTCACTTGATGAATTCATTTTTTATTTTAAGTTTGAAAAATTAGGAGTCACTGTCTTAAAATAATTTTTAAAGTTATACCTATACTACACATACTATATAATAAGATATATACATATACTATATTATTTATTTTATACATATTATATAAATATATGCTATGTGTATTAAATGTGGTACTTACTACATAATTTATCAATGTCTTACCTGTTCAATATATATATTTTTAATTTATCAGTCTGAGATATGCTTATGTATGATGTTAATTTGGATCCTTAAGCCTGCTATAGCATCAGCTAGGTTTCACACTTTGTAAGCATTGCTCCTTTGTGTCCAGGGCCTGAGGGAGACCACAGGTTCCTTTGTGGTATCCCCAGATGGGAAGACTTTTCTAGTTTCTGTTTGGGGATAGACATTTATTTTGCAACTGTTTGCTTCAGGCAAGTAGTTCAACTGCAGATCCTCATATTCATAAGGCCTTGATTGTGAAGGGTTGTGGAACTCCATTGCTCATGTAATATAAAGAGTTAGATTTGGAAAGTCATGCACAGGAAAGCAAGTGACCAGATGAGAAATGAAAAGAAAGGTCTATATAAAAAGCTAAAAGAAACAAGTGATTAAGTGAAGCAAGCATTTTGTTCTAAAAGCATTTCATGCAAAATATTGTTGATATATTTAACTTTATTCATTTTCTACATATATACTTTTATCTCCCTTTTCTGTTATTGCACTTGTGGAAAACAAAACGGATTGGATTTAATTATTGTATATTTATTTTAAAAACTTTTTTTTCAGTTTATAAAATCACCTTAGAAGCCCAGTGTTCTCCTTCTTCTTAATAATTTCCTTCTCTTTTCCAACAATGAGGCTGATGTGGGATTTGTTGCATTCTTAGGGATTTGTCATCCTGACCACATTCTGTTGCTATTATTTAAAGGCGTCCAAACCCTTTTTGGAGGTGAAACTGAGAAATGTAAGCGATTTGGAGAAGACTAGAAAATAAGAACCATGGGAAAAAGATGGGCCAAGGAGCACATTGCTATCTCACTTGTGACTAAAGACACTGTCTTCAAAATGGATTGTCCATCCCTGCCTGCTCACGTCAAATAGATTGGTGATGAATGATCCAACTAAGCTCTCTCCACATTCCAGACCTACAAATTATGGAGGGAAATGGCTGTTTTAAGGTGTTAAGACTTGGGATAGTTTATTGCACAGCAACAGATAACTGGACTACTTAACAACCACGCAAGCACACACACATAACCTTTATGAAAGAGCTATTTGGGATGGAAAGACACAGTAACTTGTTGATACCCACTATTTGACTCTTAACTACAATAAGAGTAAAGGTGACGAAACTACAACTTACCATAGTCTAGTGATATTTGTTCAGAGAAGTTCTACTAAGTAACAAATGAAGACATGTCCCATCTCATTACAGACTGAGAAGGTCTCTGAAATGTTTAGAATATCACACCTGGATGTCGAATGCAGTTTAAGGATTCTCAGCTCCAGACAGTTTGGAAGAAGTTCAGAGGAGACTAATCTCAACTTTGACCCACACCTCCCCCAATTAAAAAATTAAAATTAAAAAAGGCAGAAACCCAACAGCAGTCTACCCCACACATAAAACCACAGTGATGAAAGAAGGAAGGTCTGGCTAGAGATTAAAGACAAAGCCTGTAACTAATGACATGAAAATATACCCTAGGGCCAGCAACTGGTAACTACAGGAAAGGCGTGATCTGAGGCTAGAAATAGTTGAAAGTTATTTGCACCAGTAATAAAACAATTCTTTATCAGGTGCTACTAATAGAGAAAAAGAATTTTTTTTCAAGTTTATTCTTCCCTCCCCCCAAACCCTACATTAACAAACTTGGAGTAAAAATTGCCAACCTGTGGGAATAACAGATTTTACTGACTGTTAGGAGTGCGGAAGGGAAATCTATGTCATGATAACACCAGTAAGCGAATAAATGTTTCCCCTAAATCTTAGACAAAATTCTCCACAGATGCCAGCCACACCCAGCCTGCACCCTCCTGCCTTGGACATTGCCCCCACTTGACCTACAAATAATTTTTTAAAACCCTCCTTTTAAATTTTGCAGAGCACTTTGGTTCACCCTCCAAATTTCCTTCTACTTCTATCTTTACATATCCATAGATCCATTATGGTGGTTGGCTGAAGTGTTATCTACTTACTTCAGGTTTGAATCTTTACCTCTTTCAACAGGTTCGACCAGAAGCTGAAAATAGATTCGCTGAGTTAAGGCAACTTCCTCAAAACCTAGAAACTCCAGTCAATTTTGGTTTTAAATAGCATTTTCTTTTTCTCTCTTAATTTGTAACAGGATTCAGTGTTTCAGATGTCTGCTGTGGAGTCTCATTAGCATCAATACTTTGGGGCAGGGTTGGGAGGAAAATTGATAATGGGAGCCATTGCGAGTTAACTTTAGTCCAACAGTTCTCAGCTAGGGGCAAACATCTGATAATGCTGGAGACAATTTTTACTTTCATTATGGGGTGGGGGTAAGAGATTGAAACTGGCATCTACTGGGCAGAGGTCAGAAATGATGCTAAACATCCTATAATGCATGAGAGAGCCTCTTAAAAGGAAATTTTTAGTCCAAAATGTCGATAGTGCCAAGTCCAAGAAACCCTGGCTTTTACTGACTGCCAAGAAGTACTATGGAACTAAAATGGTTCATCAGAATTCTCTCAAGTCGGGCCAAAATGATTAGGTCTTTTCTTATGTGTGTATGTGTGACAGAGACAGAGAGAGAGAGACAGAGAGAAGGACAGACAGGGACAGACAGACAGGAAGGGGGAGAGAGATAAGAAGCATCAATTCTTCGTTGTGGCCGTTAGTTGTTCATTGATTGCTCTCTCATATCTGCCCTGACTGAGGGCTACAGCAGATTGAGTGACCCCTTACTCAAGCCGGTGACCCTAGGCTCAAGTTGGTGAGCCTGCACTCTGGCTGGCGACCTCGGGATCACAAATCTGGGTCCTCAGCATCCCAGTCTGATGCTCTATCCATTGAGCCACCACCTGGCCAGGCATGACAGGAGATCTGTCTTTATAGTCTCACCTCCAGCAGTAAGTAAATATGGGCTGACAGTCATGAAAGAATCCAACAGCTAAAGTTTGTCCAGCAACCATGATCTCAAAACATGGACGATCACTCTTTTATTGAAAAGGGATCCAGTTAGCACATCTGCATTCCTATGGTACTCTGCTATAGCTATGTACAAGAATACAGAGAACAAATATTTCAGGGTTCTTTCTAGTGTTGCTGAGGCTAAGGAAAAATCCATGCATTCCCTAATGATCAGTTTTTATCTGAGCATCACTAACTATGTGACCTGTTAGTATTGAGTTCTAACTGGTATGTAAGCTACTCTTATCTGCTCCATCATGCTTCATGTATCCTTTTGGAGAGGGGAACTACAAAAGTATTATTTATTTAGAATTTTGGAGGGTTGTAATGAAAAAGATAGTTTATTACTGGTTTTTATAAACATTGTATATTATGTACCCTGATGCTAACTATTTTAAAATCTGATAACAACAAATCTGTAAGTACTTGATAAGATTTTCATCTCTGGTCAATTAAGTGCTAAATCCAATGAAAACAATATTTAGTCTATGTAATCAAAAGCAAAGGTTAGATTTTCTGACTTCTAAAACTATAGAAGGAACCTTAATGGGCATCTAGTTCAATTTTGCATGCAATCTGCACATGTATCCAAGTATTCACATCCGTAGCAAAATATGATCTTCCTAACCATATGCAATGAAATGCAATTTGCTATATCAAGTGATAACTCATCTCATTTTAAGACATTTTTTCTTTATATCAAGCATCCAAATTTCTATGTACAATTTATTTTCACTGCTTGTAATTATGCCTTGTTGATACTTGTTTTCTGTGTGAACAATGACAAGCTCTTTTGGTTCTAAATATTTTCTGTATAAAATATTTTCTGAATTTATTTTTTCTTCTACCTCTGTGCTTCCTACAGCCTGGGCTTGACTTTGCTCATACTCCCTGCTCCTATGAAACCTCATATATATATATGAGGAAGGGAGATAGAGAGACAGACTCCCACGCTCATTCTGGGATCCACCCAACAACCTCCATCTAGGGGTGAAACTCAGAATAACCGAGCTATTTTCAGTGCCTGGGGCTGTCGCCTGGGACCATTGCTTGGACCAATCAAGCCACTGGCTGTGAGAAGAGGAAAAAGAGAGAAGGGGGAGAGGGAGGGGAAGAAAAGCAGATGGTCGTTTACTCCTGTGTGCCCTGACCGGGGATTGAACCAGGGACTTTCATATCCAGGCTGACTCTTTGTACACTGACTTCATGAATTCTAAGATGATATATTTTAATTCTTCAATACTCTTTTTGACTTTCTCCTCACTGAAAAACTTTGTCATTATGTTCAGAAAAAAAAAGTGCTGTGTCACATTTTCTTTGATGGAATAAAGTATAGATTGACAAACCAAACAAAGTTCCTTGTTACACAATATTAAAAATTATTTTTTACATAATTTACAGAAACATAGGTAAATTAGTGTTTATTTTATTATGTCTGTATTGAGAGAATATTGTTTGAATAATAACAAAGATAGAGTCAGAAAAAGTAATGGGAATTTTGTTTTTCTCATTATTTTTATTAAGGCAGTTTTCAAATTTCCCTTGAGTGTGTTATTCTCTGATATTTTAAATGGTAGAAGTGCAAAGCATACAGATGATATTTGAATGTAATGAGGTTTTTCTTTCTGGAATGTAGTCCCTGTTATAAAAATATGAATGATAATAGTAAGAAATAGGATATGTTAATAATTATTCATAATGGTTAATTCAAAGTTTAATAATTAACATAAAATTGTAAAAAGAAACATTTGGTCATGTATAATATGCACCTTGTAAAATGACATTGCATAATCAGTCCAGAGGAAGTTAATGAGTGCCCATTTGAAATCCCTACTCTTTTATGTTTATGCTGATTAGTATATAATAATTAATAATATAATTGTTGATAAGAAATGGAGTATGTAAATAATTCTTCATATATAAGCTCTCAATGATTACATTTAAAAATGTCATATTTTTAAGAGACCAAGTTTAATACATCCTTTTTAGTCACCAGAATAAACTTTTGTGGAGTGGATTCAGGACTCTCATTTTCTATTAAAGGAAATAAATACGTTTTTCTTCTTTGCATTTAAAAGTCCTAACAACAATGTATTATCATTGGCATAAAGAGAGAAATCTTTTCTTTTATCATCCTCTAGATTTAATGAATTTTGTATCTCTTTTGCTCTAATTCCTGCCTTCAGGAAATAAAACTACTGTTGATTTTAATACAAATGTTTGAGAGAAAGATGCCATGTTATATAGGATTCCTACTCTAGGCCAAATGAACAATTCTCAAGTCTTAGTAGGTTCACCTAATAGTGATTTACTTCCTGGCTATGGGACCATCAACTGGAGTTTGTTGTTGAGAGAAAGGCCATCCCCTAGGGCATCAAGGTCTTCTATTTTATGCCTAATGGAAGGCCACACAGTAGATTGTAGGGATCAGGCCTGGAAGCAGCACACACCTTCTCTCACATGAATAGAACTTAGTCACCAAATGTGAGGAAAGCACAGGAATAGTTATCCTTATTCCACAAAGACAAGAAAATGAGATTTGGTGGATAGCATTATCTCTGCCACAGACACATTTTGGAGAAAAAATTTCCTTCACTTATTTTGGCTATTTGGTCATTTCATGACCTAACTCTATTCCACATTATATCTCTGGCTCTGCACTGTGTTATAGCTTGGTTACTTTGGCTTCCTGATGTCCAGTCAGTTTGCAAGGAGAACCAAGAACTAAGAGGACCATGCAGGCCCAAGGAGGGCAATCCTGAAGCAGCAGAATGGTCTGCTGGTCTGAGGAAAAGTGCCCTTCTCCCCACCCAGTCTCTCCTGGTTGTCACTAACTAGCCTGTCAAGACAGCTGCACCAACCTGCATCCCATCCCCTGGTGTCTCAGTCAGTTCACCTTTCCCTTTTAAACCTACCACACAAATAACTTTATGTATGAAGTATGAGTGAGCTAATTTTTTTATCTTAGGTTACCTGATAACACAGATGGCAACTGAGACAGAAGCACAGGAAATGACATTGCTGGCAGAAGAAATTGATATGGTGCTTAGTCAGAACTGACTAAAATTTAAAAGAGAAAATGACAGAATAGTTATTGTTCAGAGGCGGTAGGTGTATAAATTCTCATTCAATCTGTCAATCTAAAAGGTCTCTGAAAACAGTGAATGACACACTAATCGGATGGCTATTTATCATGGTATTTTATGATGTTTTGTCCACACTGGCTAATTTTAATTTAATCTGTGTCAAACTAAAAAAATAATGATAATAAGGCTGAATATGTATTTTTTAATACTGAATAAATTTGATCCAACGAACATGTGAAATGGTTCCCAAACACCCCCTCCTGGCTGGCCAGAATGCTTGTCCTATTGCCTTCTGTGTTAGAGCCTAAGGTGTGGAACAACGTGCTGATGCTATTTGAAAAGTCTAGGCCTAGGCTGGTGAGGGTGGGGAGAGAGGTATAAGAGAGGTTAAGAATAAGAGACTATTGTGGTGCAGTCATTCTTGTTATGGCAGCTCCTTTAACACAACCTCTTCACTAGGTACAACACACATTGTTAAACACATATGTTTGCTTGTCAGGTAGAACTTTTCTAAAAGGTTTGCAATGCAAAATCACACCAAAGTACTGCCCAAGAAAGACAAAAGAAAGGGAAATTTATCTACTCCATTTTTTTCCAGTCTTCCACTTCCAACTGTCATAATTCACATTGTGGAGAGCTTAACTTGCTCACAGTTTAAAAATGTGTCATTGAGCCCCTTGTCATATTCTCAGACAACTAAATATCTGCTGTCTGTTGAGATTTTCATCCAAGTATAATAAAAGAAAGGAAAACCAATATGATAAGTTGTTGACTGTGTAAAGGAAAAGAAGTGGTTAAGGGGTAATGAGAAGGTCTATAATGTCCGTATCCCATTCAGTGCCCATTCATACAACTCACGTTCGTGTATGTCTTCCTAACACATCAGCACAGTGGGAATGTAACTGCAGGGTGATCTCACAAACCTGTAAAATTGTGTCAAGCCAGAATTGCATTTATCACTTGATCTTCCCCCCATTTTGACTGGTGAACCATGGTAGCATTTTGAGTCTCTTGGTATCAGTGTTATCTAGAACCCCATACCTAACATTCTTTTTAAAATCTGCATATTTCTTATTTACTAATACACGGTTATTTTGGCAAATAGCTCTATGGTTCTTCAGAAAAAAATGGAAGAATGTTTACTGCATATACTTGTTGTGGAACTGTGGGGTCCCTGCTTATGGTAACAGAGCCTCCCCTCCCATCAGTGCATCTGGGTGTCTGGCACAGCTTATGTTTGGAAACTAGGTAAGTAGCTATGAATTTTCATTGCAATAGTAGTCACTAGCTTTCTGCTAACTAATTTTTTCTAATTACATAAAACATATAACACCTTTTCAGCTGTCTGTCTGTCTCATTCCTATGGGGATACCATGCTGTGTGATCTGCCACCACAGATCTTTGTAGGTCAAGGCCTTGTCTGCCCCTCTGTCCCTACTATCCATTGTGTTAATAATTAATTGCTACTACTTATACTATGCCTTTCCAAACCCTGGTTTTACTAGAGAAAATCAAGAGGCCAGATAATGGCTAAATTCTCTACAAAAAAGAAGAAAATTGTACCAAACTATCAAGACTCTGGTACCCATCTCCACCTCTAATAGTACATTTTTCACTGACCAGTGAAAAGGAGTCTCTTTATCTGCTCCTGCTCTGGGGGAACTTGGTCATGAGGTGAGTTCTTGAACTATTCATAAAAGTGTGATCGTAACATTCTCTTATACTGGAGCCTTCTGATCAACTTTAACATTTTGTCAAAAAAGCTTTTGCACTCTCACTTTGTTTAGTCCTTACCGTCCTTCAGTCCAGACTTCTGGGAGCAAACACAGCACATTATTAGGGCTGACTCCTGGAGTCCTTTCTAAAATAGTAAATCCTGACTCATGAGATTCTGAGCATATTCAGTCTTATGTTTCACTTGCCTTCTCAGTCTAAGTCTGAAGACCCATACATGCATTCTGATTTCTTGCCTTCTTGCCGTTAAATAGCCAGGCACTGTCATTACATTTCCAGTATGTTATTTCTTCCTGAAGTTAAGATTTAATTTTACCTTTTGAGGTTGTGTTGAGACCTGACTTTGGTTATGGCCTGTAGGCAATCTGTGCTGATGGAAGCATATCTTGAGGAGAGTAAGTGTCTTATTGCAAAATACGTGTCTCACGTGATAGCATTACATAGTCTCCAGGTAGGAAGAGACTGAATAATATTCTATGACCGTAGAGAAGGGCTGAAATTAGGAGTCTATTTTCAGGTTTATTCACCCATTTTCCCATCTCATCTCAGTGTCTCAATCTTTCTGTGTGTGTGTGTGTGTGTGCGCGCGCGCGCGCGCACGTGCGCGTGCGACAGAGACAGAGAGAGACAGAGACAGATAGGGACAGACAGGAAGCGGGAGAGATGAGAAGCATCAATTCTTCATTGCAGCACCTTAGCTGTTTATTAATTGTTTTCTCATATGTGCCTTGACTGTGGGGCTACAGCAGACCGAGTGACCCCTTGCTAAAGCCAGCGACCTTGGGCTCAAGCTGGTGAGCCTTGCTCAAACCAGATGAGCCCGCGCTCAAGCTGGCAACCTCAGGGTTTCGAACCTGGGTCCTCTGCATCCCAGTCCGATGTTCTATCCACTGCACCACTGCCTGGTCAGGCCAAAACTTTCATTTTTTTTAAATTTAATGCAGTGACATTGATAAATTAGGGTACATTTGTTGAGAAAAAACATCTCCAGATTATTTTGACATTTGATTGTGCTGTATACCCCTTCCCCAAAGTCAAATTGTCTTCTGTCACCTTCTATCTGGTTTTCTTTGTGCCCCTCTCCCATCCCCCACTTCCTCTCGCCTTCTTCGCCCCCTCCTCCCATCCCCCACCCCCGTTGCCATCACATTCTTGTTCATGTCTCTGAGTCTCATTTCTATATCCCATTTATGTATGAATTCATATACTTCTTAGTTTTTTCTGATTTACTTATTTCACTTTGTATAATGTTATCAAGGTCCATCCATGTTATTGTAAATGATCCGATGTCATCATTTCTTATGGCTGAGTATTATTCCATAGTATATATATACCAAGCTTTTTAATCCACTCATCCTCTGACGGACATTTGGGCTGTTTCCAGATCTTCGCTATTGTGAACAATGCTGCCACAAACATGGGGGTGCATTTCTGCTATGGTGTTCTTGAGGTATATTTCTAAAAGTGGGATAGCTGGGTCAAAAGGCAGTTCAATTTTCAATTTTTTGAGGAATCTCCATACTGTTTTCCACAGTGGCTGCACCAGTCTGCATTCCCACCAGCAGTGCAGGAGGGTTCCCTTTTCTCCACATCCTTGCCAGCACTTATTCTGTGTTGTTTTGTTGATGAGTGCCTTTCTGGCTGGTGTGAGGTGATATCTTATTGCGGTTTTAGTTTGCATTTCTCTAATGATTAGTGATGTTGAGCATTTTTTCATATGCCTACTGGCCATCTGTATTTGCTCTTTGGAGAAGTGTCTATTCATTTCTTTTTCCCATTTTTTGATAGGATTGTTTGTCTTCCTGGTGTTGAGATTTAAAAGTTCTTTATAAATTTTGGTTATTAACCCCTTATCGGACATATTGTCAAATATGTTCTCCCATTGTGTAGTTTGTCTTTTTATTCTGTTCTTATTGTCTTTAGCTGTGCAAAAGCTTTTTAGTTTGATATAGTCCCAATTGTTTATCCTGTCTTTTATTTCACTTCCCTGTAGAGATAAATCAGCAAATATATTGCTCCAAGAGATGTCGGAAAGCTTACTGCCTATGTTTTCTTCTAAGATGCTTGTGGATTCACGGCCTACATTTAAGTTTTTTATCCATTTTGAGTTTATTTTTGTGAGTGGTGTAAGCTGGTGATCTAGTTTCATTTTTTTGCAGGTAGATGTCCAATTTTCCCAACACCATTTGTTAAAGAGGCTGTCTTTACTCCATTGTATTTCCTTACCTCCTTTGTCAAATATCAGTTGTCCATAGAGCTGTGGGTTTATTTCTGGGTTCTCTGTTCTGTTCCATTGATCTATATGCCTGTTCTTATGCCAGTACCAGGCTGTTTTGAGTACAATGGCCTTGTAGTATAACTTGATATCAGGAAGTGTGATACCTCCCACTTTATTCTTCTTTTTTAAGATTGCTGAGGCTATTCATGTTCTTTTTTGGTTCCATATAAATTTTTGGAATATGTAATCTATATCTTTGAAGTATGTCATTGGTATTTTAATTGGTATTGCATTGAATTTATAGATTGCTTTGGGTAATATAGACATTTTAATGATGTTTATTTTTCCTAACCATGAGCACGGTATATGCTTCCACTTGTTTGTATCTTCCTTGATTTCTTTTATCAATGCTTTGTAATTTTCCAAGTACAAGTCTTTAATCTCCTTGGTTAAGTTTACTCCTAGGTACTTTATTTTTTTGGTTGTAATAGTGAAGGGGATTGTTTCCTTAATTTCTCTTTCTGACTGTTCATTGTTGGTGTATACAAATGCCTCTGATTTCTGAGTATTGGTTTTATATCCTGCTACTTTGCTGAATTCATTTATCAGGTCCAGTATTTTTTTGACTGAGACTTTAGGGTTTTCTATATACAATATCATATCATCTGCAAATAATAATACTTTTACTTCTTCTTTTCCAATTTGAATGCCTTTTATTTCTTCTTCTTGTCTGATTGCTATGGCTAGGACTTCCAGGACTATGTTAAATAAGAGTGGTGAAAGGGGGCACCCTTGCCTTGTTTCTGATCTTAAGGGTATTGCTTTTAATTATTGCCCATTGAGTATGATGTTGGCTGTGGTTTTCTTATAGATGGCTTTTATCATGTTGAGGTATGTTCCCTGTATTCTCACTTTGCTGAGAGTTTTGATCATGAATAGGTGCTGGATTTTATCAAATGCTTTTTCTGCATCTATTGAAATTATCATATGGTTTTCCTCCTTCTTTTTGTTTATGTGATGAATCACATTGATTGATTTATGAATATTGTACCAGCCTTGCCTCCCCAGAATAAATCCCACTTGATTATGGTGTATGATTTTTTCCATATATTGTTGGATCCGGTTTGCTAATATTTTGTTGAGGATTTTAGCATCTATATTCATCAGGGATATTGGCCTATAATTTTCTTTCTTTGTGTTGTCTTTGCCTGGTTTTGGAATCAGAATTATGCTCACCTCATAAAAGGAGCTTGGAAGTCTTCCTTCCTCTTGAATTTTTTGGAATAGTTTGGGAAGGATAGGAGTTAGTTCTTCTTTGAATATTTGGTAGAATTCAGTTGTGAAGTCATTAGGCCCCAGACTTTTCTTTTTTGGGAGTTTTTTGATAACTGTTTTGATCTCATTTGGTGTAATCGGTCTGTTTAGGTTTTCTAATTCTTCCAGGTTGATTTTTGAAAGATTGTATGTTTCAAGGAAGTTGTCCATTTCATCTAGGTTGTCAAGTTTTTTGGCATACAGTTCTTCATAGTATTTTCTTACAACATTTTGTATTTCTGTTGTGTCCGTTGTTATTGCTCCACTCTCATTTCTAATTTTATTTATTTGAGTCCTCTCTCTCTCTTTTTCTTGGTGATTCTAATTAAAGGTTCATCAATCTTGTTTACCTTTTCAAAGAACCTGCTCCTAGTTTCATTGATCCTCTGTATTATTTCTTTAGCCTCTATGTCATGTATTTCTGCTCTGATCTTTATTATTTCCTTCCTTCTACTACATTTGGGCTTTACTTGCTGTTTCTTTTCTAGTTCCTTTAGATGCAGGGTTAAGTTGTTTATCTGAGCTTTTTTTAGCTTCTTAAAGTGTGCCTGTAGTGCTATGAACTTCCCTCTCAGTACTGCTTTTGCTGTGTCCCATAAATTTTGAGTTGTTGTATGCTCGTTGGCCTTCGTTTCTGGGAATTTTTTTTATTTCTTCTTTTATCTCATTCTTAATTCATTCGTTATTTAACAACCTGCTATTTAGTTTCCATGTGTTTGAAAATTTTTGAGCTTTTCTGTTGTGGTTCATTTCTAGTTTCATGCCTTTGTGATCGGAGAAAGTGCTTGATATTATTTCAATCTTCTTAAATTTGTTGAGACCACTTTTGTGCCCTAACATGTGGTCTATCCTAGAGAATGTACCATGAGCACTTGAAAAGAATGCATATTCTGCTGCTTTAGGATGAAAGGTTCTGAAGATAAGTCTGCTGTTTCTTTGTTAATTTTCTTTCTTGAGGATCTATCTAGTGATGTTAGTGGGGTATTGAAATCCCCTACTATTATAGTATTGCTGTTGATCTCGCCCTTTAAACCATCAAAGTCTGCTTTATATATTTAGGTGCTCCTTTATTAGGTGCATAGGTATTTATAATATTTATATCTTCTTGTTGGATTACTCCCTTTACATAGTGGCCTTCTTTATCTCTTACTATATCCTTTGTTTTAAAGTCCACTTTGTCTGATATAAGTATTGCTACCCCAGCTTTTTTTTCATTTGCATTTGCATGAAATGTTTTTTTCCATCCTTTTACCTTCAATCTGTGTGTATCTTTTGTTGTAAGGCAGCAATTCTCAACCTGTGGGTCGCGACCCCAGCGGGGGTCGAATGATCAAAACACAGGGGTCGCCTAAAGCCATCAGAAATACATATTTTATTTAAAAATGTATTGTATAATAAATATGTATTTTCGATGGCTTTAGGCGACCCCTGTGTTTTGTTTTTGTGAGGGTCGCAACCCACAGGTTGAGAACCACTCTTCTAAGGTGTGTCTCTTGTAGACAGCATATGTACGGGTCCTGTTTTCTTATCCATGCAGCTACCCTATGTCTTTTGATTGGATCATTTAATCCATTTACATTTAGGATTATTATTGACATGTAGTTGTTTATTGCCATTTTATTCTTTAAAGCTGTATTCCTTTTTTGCTATATTCTTTTCCCACTTTGATCTGTTTACAACAGACCCCTTAACATTTCCTGCAGCATTGGTTTGGTTGTAATGAATTCCTTGAGTTGTTTTTTGTCTGGGAAGCTTTTTATTTCTCCTTCAATTTTCAATGATAGCCTTGCTGGATAAAGTAGTCTTTTTTGTAGGTTCTTGTTCTGCATTACTTTGAATATTTCTTGCCATTCCCTTCTGGCCTCAAGTGTTTCTGTTGAGAAGTCGGATGTCATCCTTATGGGAGCTCCTTTGTAGGTGATAGCTTTTTTTTCTCTTGCAGCTTTTAATATTTTCTCTTTATCGCTTAGCTTTGGTATTTTAATTATGATGTGTGTTGGTGTAGGTTTCTTTGGGTTTCTCTTTAAGGGAGTCCTCTGTGCTTCTTGAACTTGTGAGAGTTTCCCCTGCATTAATTTAAGGAAGTTTTCAGCTATGATATGATTGAACAAAGTCTCTATCTTTTATTCTTTTTCTTCTTCTTCAGGAACCCCTATGATGCAGATGTTATTTCTCTTCATGTTGTCACAGAGCTCCTTAAGAGTTTCCTCAGACTTTTTGAGTCTGTTTTCTTTTTTCTTCTCTGTTTTCATGCTTTCATTCCAGTTCTCCTCCAACTCACTGATTCGATTTTCAGCTCTATCTATCCTGTTTTTAATTCCTTCCATTGTGGTCTTTATTTCTGATATTGTATTTCTCATCTCCGACTGATTCTTTTTTATACTTGCTATTTCTTTATTTAGGTTTTCATAATGACCATCCATTGTTGTTCTAAGATCCCTAAGCATCCTTACAATCATTATTTTGAACTCCACATCTGGACGTTTGATTATTTCCATATCACTCAGTTCATCTCCTGAAGGATTCTCTTGTGGTTTCATTTGGATTGCACTTTTTTGTCTTCTCATTTTCGGTGTTTTGTTTGTGGAGTTGGTTGAATCTAGGCTTTGTGTTATCTGCCTCCAGTTTTCAGTTGTGTTATTTCTAGGTCTTCTTGGGTTGGTATCAGCTATTATTTGTAATCCACTTTCGGATTTGGGCAGCTTGGAAGTCTTGATTTGTTTGCTTTCTTAACAGGTGATAGTCTTTTTTACTGATCTCAGCAGGGGGCTTCCTTGAAACTGTATCCAGGAATGCAATGGGTGTAACCTGAGACTCTGAAGGCCTCTTCCACCAAGTAATCTCTCTGGGCGCAGGTTGTTTTCTCAGCTTCAGTAGGGGGAGCTGTATCTCAGATCTCCATGGAGACCTGAGTTACTGCCCTTCTTCCCCACTTCTTGTTTTCAGCTGTGTCTTGTTGGGCTGATTGGAGCTGAAGAGATGTCTGGAGATCTCTGATCCAGAAACAATTCAGTACTGTTCTGTGAGGAAGGATCAGTCCCTCCCCCAGCTATGGCCACCTCCAGCCGAATGAGTCAGCTTTTTTTAGGTCATTTCCTGCATTCCTTAGCCCCTCACAGTCTGTCATTCTCTCTCTCCTTTCCACTTGGGAGATAAGCTCGTCTTTTCAACATACCTGGTCGCCAGGCTCCCTGGTCGCCAGGCAAGTGGCTGTGAGCAGTAGTTTCTTCTCTTTTCCCTGGAGTTAGATCCTCTCTGGTCTCTCAGCTTCACCCTCCCCTCCTTTCCTATAAGCAGGGGAGATTCAGGTGCTCCCTACTAGGTGTGTTGTGGCTTCTTCTTTGCTCCTTAGTTTTTGAGAGCTGTTCTTGTAGTCCAGAGTTGGTTTTTCACACTGATTTTCTCTAAATTGATTTGTATTCCAGTTTGGTGGTGAGAGCTGGGTGTCTGTGCATCTGCCTACTCTGCTGCCATCTTCAGGTCTCCCAATCTTTCATTCTTAAAGTGCTTACTTTGTTGTAGAAAAACTACCAACATTGCAAATTCAGTAGGGTCTTCTGGCTTTCTGAACATGTATTAATTTGGAACATATCTTCTCTGACTCTTTTTGTTGGTTTGTTTGTTTATTTTACAGAGACAGAGAGAGTCAGAGAGAGGGATAGATAGGGACAGACAGACAGGAATGGAGAGAGTTGAGAAGCATCAATCATCAGTTTTTTGTTGCGACACCTTAGCTGTTCATTGATTACTTTCTCATCTGTGCCTTGATCATGGGCCTTCAGCAGCCCAAGTAACCCCCTGCTCAAGCCAGCAATCTTGGGTTCAAGCTGATGAGCTTTGCTCAAGCTAGATGAACCTGTACTCAAGCTGGAGACCTTGGGGTCTCGAACCTTGGTCCTCTGCATCCCAGTCAGATGCTCTATCCACTGCACCACCGCCTGGTCAGGCTTCTCTGACTCTTTTAATCTAATGGGTTATGGACATAATTTCTTTACATCACAATCCTCATAAATAACATGGTCCCCAAAATTATTGTGTCCCCTTCCAATGCCCTGTACTCTACCTACCCATCATAATTAAGCACAGCTGAAGTTTAGGTCATTTTGATACCATGGAAAGCCAGCAGTTTTTGTTTTCAGAGAGCTAAGTAAAAACTGCAAGGTTACCAATTATGTTGAACTTCACACTCTTAGGAATAGACTCTGAGATAAGAAAAAAAGTGCCAACAGTTTTAAGGGGACTTTCAAACTTGAGGTTAAAAGATAAAAAAAGGACAAAAATGCAAATGAGTCTAGAAAGAAGCAAACAGGGGAGTGAGAGAAGGTACACAAATATTGTAATCCCAAATTTTAAGAAATAAATAATTAAATATTGAAATAATTAGACATTTTTAATATGCTTTCTGTGGCCATAATATGAATAATACTGTCATAGTTTAAGTGTTCTATTTTCATTACTTTGTTAATACAGCATGAACAACAACAAAAACATTCACACATGAAAGTAGCAAATAACACATACTTAGAAGCAAATTATTCATTACCTGAAACAAATATAATGTCTTGTAGGTCATTTGAATGAGAGCAGAAATAGTCCATATTTGTATAAAAATAAAGACACTTAAACTTGCCAATTTATACAGGAAATATCTACGTTACTGATTTACTTAGATAATACATCGAAGTGCAAAATCCATAAACTAGGCACTTTCGAGCTGTTCCTACCATCTTCAAAATCTATTTCAAAACCTCCCTCTTTTGTAAAACTGGCCCCAGGAAGGACTAATCATTTCCTTGTATGCATTCATTTAACATATATTGTGCCATTTCATGTATTTCTTATCTCTTTCCCCAACTTGAAAGTCAAGAATGCCATTATTCATCTGCCCTTATGCTTAAAACCACTAACTAGTCACTAGTGCATGCAATGTTTTAATAAATGGAAGAAAAAAAATGGCACTTTAATTTTCAAATGCCTCAAGCTTTTAAGTCTTGCACTTTTTGACTTTCTCAATTATTACCCAGACATTCCTCCAGGTATCCTGCATCCATGGTCTGTTGGAATATTCTCTCGAGTGAAACTGAAACTTAGTTTTACTAAACTGTAAATGAATTAAATATTTAAGTATAAGATAATACATAACAAATAGTAATATCTCAGTTGATATCTGTTATAATTTCAAATATCTTAAAAATGAAAAAAAATCTTAAAAAGAGAAAAAATAGTTTGAAAGTATGATTATATACTGGTTTGCATCTGCGTGTACATATGCATGCCACGTGTATGGAGAAATTAGTTTTTTCCTAAACTGGAGAGTTAGAATGTTTTGTAAATTAATAGAAAGAGTGTCCTAGAAAGAATAAAGGAGGCTTGGATAAATTAAAGATTTTATCTTCAACAAAATTGAAGTAATTGGCTAAATTAATTTGTCTTAAAGAGTCATGTACTGGGTTGCTAGAGATAAAAGGAAATTAGAGAATGTAATATGGCAAAACAGCAATCGCTAAAAATGAAAGGGAGCCTGAGAATCCACTGCAGAGGAAAAAGACTTCCATATATACAAGTGACTAAATGTGCTAATTCATTCTGTGAAAAGAAACCTTAGCTTCATTCAGCTGACACGTGGACAACAGTCTTGCATTCAAATTTTCTCTCAAATTCTATATGGAAAAAGATCAAGTTACATATGAATATAACAAAGGGTAACTCTTTTCCTCTTAGCCTATCCAAACTGCTCTGAAATTATGTTGTTTGAAAACATGTATATACATTTGTGCAAATTAAAATAGATTTGTTTGCAAACAGTTTAAAGTTCTTTCATTTCTGAACCATTGACAGATGTCTTTGGCACTTACTTTTCTTTTTAATCTTGAATACAAAATTATCATACAATTCTAAAAGCACTATTTGTCAAAAACTGATATGGTATTTATGAGCCATATGCGACAATAATTATTCAATAATATTTTTATAATATTTCTCTGTGTAAGAATCTAAAAGAATGGCATTATCATGAAAAAAAGAAAACAATTAAAATTGTGCTTCATTATAATACTCCATAAAATGATTCAATATTTGCTTTGAATTTGGACTCATATATGATCTAATGTTTATCCCCTAAGCATAGCAAGGAAGAAAAAATTTAAAAATCACTATTTAGTGCTTACATCACTACTTACTGCTTTTAACTGATAAATTAAATCTTTCTCTTTAGACTTTCTTAATACAATTGTTGACTGTAAATAAAGTTGTCTTTAAATTTCACAGAATAAATGGATTTTATATATCTCAAAATTTAAAGGACAAAGGAAATCTTAGTTATTTCAAAAAATAATACATGCAGTGGATTTAAAACATGAAGAAAAAAATATCATAACCAATTTTTGCCTTGATATGTATAATTAATTTAACATCTAGATTTTACCTGTACAGTTACTAGACTAACAATAATCCTCATTCCCTAACCTTCTTCCGATGCTTATTACTCATGAACATCTTCCTTCCTGGCAGTTTTCCCAAGAACCCGATCTTCCTGTGTATTTCCCCTGTGCGGGTATTACAATGGTAGCTTCTGGAGACAATGCATCAGCTTTGCAATCTAATGCTATTGTGACTCTAATAATAAGAATTTCAGTTAAAGGTGGTATGGTGGCATTATGGTAAGAAAGCTAACATGGCACTTTTGTTTAGGGCTTGCCTTCCAAAAGAAAACCTGTGAATTGAGGTACTCTTATTACAATATGAAATATCCCAGCTTTCTAGTAAAACATGATGAAATGTAACTTATAGAGTTCCTACAGTCAGCATCTGCCAGGTTTGTTATGATGAATAATGGATTACAAAGTTGTAGAAAGAGAATAAACATTTGTATGGACAACAAAAATAATTGCAACCAGAGACACCATACCCATTATTATACCTCTGGAAGCAGCAGCATTAGTCTCAGCTAGCTCAGGACTGGTGTGATCACATCAGTGTCTGAAAACATCCTCAATGATAGTTTTAGAAAAATACCATAAGGTCAGGCTTTAACTTTCTAAATTTCTAAACTCTTTTCTTCTCACTCAGTTTAAATAATGACTTGTTAGCAACTATAAGGGAGTCCCTACATATTTAATATTAAATAATTTACTTAAATTCTTCTTGATCTACTTTGCCTTAAGTGAATATGTCAGCAATAGCAAGGAGATCGTATTTCTTTTTCAAAAAAGATAAAGATAAAGATTCCTGACTGGAATACGGAGGACCCAGGTTCGAGACCCCAAGATCGCCACCTTGAGCACAGGCTCATCTGGTTTGAGCAAAGCTCACCAGCTTGGACCCATGGTCACTGGCTTGAGCAAGGGGTTACTCGGTCTGCTGAAGGCCCATGGTCAAGGCACATATGAGAAATTAATCTATGAACAACTAAGGTGTTGCAACAAAAAACTGATGATTGATGCTTCTCATCTCTCTCCATTCCTGTCTGTCTGTCCCTATCTATCCTTGTCTCTGACTCTCTCTCTGTCTCTATAAATAAATAAATAAATAAATAAATAAATAAATAAATAAATATTGTTCACAGTGGCCAAGACATGAAAACCACCAAAAAGCCCTTCAATAGATGATTGGATAAAGAAGATGTGGTACATATATACTATGGAATACTACTCAGCCATAAGAAATGATGACTTAGGATCATTTATGACAACGTGGATGGACCTTGATAACATTACACTGAGTGAAATAAGTAAATTAGAAAAAACTAAGAACTGTATGATTCCATACATAGGTGGCACACAAAATTGAGACTCATGGACATAGATAAGAGTGCAGTGGTTACCAGAGGGAGGGGAAGGGAAGAGAGGAAGGGGGTGAAGAGAGGGGAGGGGCATAAAGAAAACCAAATAAAAGGTGACAGAGGACAATTTGACTTCGGGTGATGGGTATACAACGTAATCAAATATCAAAATGAACTAGAGATGTTTTCTCTGAATCTATGTACTTTAATTGGTCAATGTCACCCCGTTAAAATTGTCTAAATAAAATTTAAAAATTTGGGGAGAGGACCTAAACTGATACTTTTCTCCAAGAAGACATACAAAAGGCTGACATATATATGAAAAAATACTCATCTTTGCTAGCTATTAGAGAAGTGCAAATCAAAACTCCAATGAGATATCACCTCACATCTGTTAGATTGCCTCTTATCAACAAGAAAGCTAATAAGAAAAGTTGGAAAGTATGTCAAGAAAAAGGAACCATCATTCACTGTTGGTGGGAATGCAAACTAATACAACCATTATGGGATAAAGTACGGTGGTTCCTCAGAAAATTAAGAATAGCAGTACCATATGACCCAGCAATCCCTCTATTGGGTTTCTACCCCCAAAACTCAAAAACATTGATACATAAAGACACATGTTCCCTCATGTTCATCACAGCATTATTCACAATGGCCAAGACATGAAAACAACCAAAGTGTTCGTTGATAGAAAATTGGATAAAGATGTGATGCATATATACAATGAAATACTACTCGGCCATAAGAAATGATGACATAGTGCCATTTACGACAACATGGATGGACCTTGAGAACATTATGCTGAGTGAAATAAACAAATTAGAAAAAGCTAAGAACTAGATAAGTTTACACATAGGTTAGAGAGAAAACAGACTCATGGATATAGATAAAAATGAGTGGTTACTGGGGAAGGGGTATGTGGGGAAGGGTTGGAAGGAAGGGATTAAGAGGGACAAATACATGGTGACAAAAAATGATTTGACTTTGATAAGTAGGTATACAACATAATCACATAATCAACAGTTCAAATACTCTAGAAATGTTCACCTGAAACTTATGTACTCTAATTGATCAATGTCATTTTGTTAAATTTAATTTTCTAAATAAAATTAAATATATATAATTAAAATATAATAGTGTCTTTCTCTCAAGCCTAATAATATATCTACACATGCGTTTTACTTACTAACATTGCTATCACAAATGGATTAAGAAGATATTGTAAGTGGGAAGATTTTGGTTATTATTTATAACCAAAAAATTTATTATTCACAAAGAAAATAATTGATAGTGTAATGAAGTACTATTAAAATTATTCAGGGGTAACATTTGTTAATAAAATTATATAGGGACTGACCTATCATGATGCAGTGGATAAAACATCAACTTGGAATGATGAAGTCACTGGTTCAAAATTCAGAGCTTGCCTGGTCCAGGCAAATACAGGAAGAAACTAAGAGTTGATGCCTCCCGATTCCCCTTCCTCTCTCTGCTCTCTAAAATAAATAAATTAAAATATATATATAGATTTCAGGGGTACAATTCTATAACATATCATCTGTATACTGTGTTGTGTGTTCACCACCCTAAGTCAAGTCTCTTTTCATCACCATTTATTCCCTCTTAATGCTCTCCTACCACCCCCACCATGTTTTCTACTCACTCCAAAGTTAAAAAATTTATTCAGAAAAAATAAAGGAGGAATGAACTGGGTCCTGTTACTCTGATTATAAACTCTAATTCTTAGGTTGTTACAGATCGATAGGAAGTAGATTAATTCAATCAGCCTATCAAATTCTCTGTTTATGATTATATAAATACTCTGCCTTTAACTTAATAATTAATAAGATATAACTGAAGAAAATATAATCTTTGGTTTAAGGCAATAGTAGAAAATATCAAAAAGAAGCAAAAGAAAATTATATGTTAATTTTCTGCTCTATGATGAAAAATTAAAAAGGCACTGTTTACAAGCTTTCTTTATTTTTTAAGTCATATAGTACTTTTAAGCAAAAGCTAATTATGACTGCAGCATAACACCCCACACTCCCCAAGGCCAATATACTTCTTGTGATCAGAGTAAATATCCAATACACACAGTACTTTAAAATGCAAATAGTATTATCATTAAATACTAGTTATGTATCAGTAAATGAATGATAATGAGCATACAACAACTAAAAATTTATGGGACACAGCAAAAGCAGTACTGAGAGGGAAGTTCATAGCACTACAGGCACACTGTAAGAAGCTAGAAAAAACTCAAATAAACAACTTAACCCTGCATCTAAAAGGGGCATTGGAGGTGTTGTTTAGAAACTAAGAAAAATATTTCTTCTCTAAGACACAGCTATTTACATAGTATTTTGTTAAAGAAGTTCAAACATTTTAGACCTAACAAAATCTTTGCATAGTATCCTTTGGGTGAAACTATGTATTAATGTCTCTCATTTTATGGAAAATTAGTCTCCACCTTGGCTGGATAGCTCAGTTGGTTAGGGCATCATCCCAAAGCACAGAGGTTACTGGTTCAATCTCTAGTCAGGGCACATACAGGAATAGATTGATGTTACTGTCTCTCTTTTTCCCTCTCTTTCTCCCTTTTTTTCTTGTTAAAATAAAGAAATAGTAATTTTAAAAAGAAAATTTGTCTCAGCTTAAGGTCACTGGCTAACCTTAAGGTTAGGGCAACCTCCAAGCTTCACTGGATACCCTTGTGTTTGTAAATTCTACTGAGACATGATTTTAAATTCTACCCATGAAGAAGATCTCAGGTTCCTGTTTCACCTATTTTAATATACATATAAGTAGTTTTACAGTAAGACATCAGCCCTTTCCTTCATGTAGCTCACCAAGAAGAAAGAAAGGTCTTTGTAGGCTTGGTATGTAACTATGCTGAGAGAGGACACCTCCAGGTAGTTTAAACTATTGTAGAAAAGAGACATTGAACTTCTGGTAACGGTAGAGTAACTTGTATATGACTCAGTCTTTTATAAATATCTCACAGACAACAATAACAGATTCTAGAAAAAATTGTTAAGATCAGTTATTTGGAGGTATTGGAAAGTGACTAAGAAGAGCAAAGATGACTGACTGCTGAGGAAAAGGAAATAAATTTAGAAAGATTTCAGTTTATACTTTTTCTCCTTTAGTTTAATATAGTTTCATTTATTTATTTTTGCCTTTATTTCCCTTGCCTTTGGGATCAAATTCATAAAATTTTCTCTAAGATCAAGGCCCACAAGTTTAGTAACTATATTTTCTTCTACTTAATTTATTGTTTTATATCTCAACTTCTACACAACAAAAGAAACCAGAAAAACAAAAAGGCAACTAACCAAATAAAAAATATTTGCAAACAATAACTCCAACAAGGGGACAATATCCAAAAAATATTAATATAATGAACTCATCCAACTCAACACCAAACTAACAAACAATGTAGGTAAACAATGGGGAGAGGACCTGAACAGACACTTCTCTTATGAAGACATACAAATGGCCAACATTATATCAAAAGATGGTCAACTTCATTAGCTATTAGGGAAATGCAAATCAAAACTATTATGAGTAGAAAATAAAAAACTACTATGAGTTACTGCCTCACATCTGTTAGAATGGCTATTATCAACAAGTCAGGTAGTAACAAGTGTTAGAGATGTTGTGGAGAAAAAATAACCCTCACTTAACGCTGATGGGAATGCAAACTGGTACAGCCACTATGCAAAAATGTATGGCGGTTCCTCAAAAAATTAAGAATAATTGTATGACACAGCAATCCCTCTTTTGGGTATCTGACTGACAAGATAAAATCTTTGCAAAAAGATAATTATTTGCAAAGATATATGTACCCTTATGTTCATTGCAGCATTGTTCATGATGGCCAAGACACTGAAATCATGTGTCCTTCAAGAGAGGATTGGATAAAGAAGATGTTGTACATATATACTGTGGAATACTTACTACACAGCCATAAGAAAAGATAAAATACTGCCATTTACAACAACATGCATGAACCATAAGAATATGATGCTAAACGAAATAAGTCAGAAAAAGTTAAGACCATATAGTTTCACTCATATGTGAGTTATAAAACTGAAAGTCATAGATGCAGTGCTCACTATAGGGAAGGGGATGGAAAGATAGTGAAGGGTAAAGGGGGCCAAATATCAAAATATGGTGAATGGTTTGCTTTGGGTGGTGGGCACATAATGCAATATACAGATCATGTATCATAGGAATGTACACTTGAAACCTATATGCTCCTATAAACAATGTCATCCAAATAAATTTAATTTAGAAACTAAACCAAATTTAATGACTATATATAAATACTATTTCTTCTTTAAAATACTCCCAAATCTTAACTTGATGACCAAAGTTAGTCAGAAAACTTCATTCTTATTGATTTATGGAATCTAGGAACAACATTTAAAGCTTGCAAAGTACTTGATAGTTATTGTGTGGGGGGAAGCATGAAAAGAGAGAGACATAGAGAAAGTAACCCCACAATTTTTATATGAACTAAAAACTGAATTGTACACACATGGGGGAGATTATAAAACCAACAGAAATAAAAAACTAAAAGTCTAAAAAGCCTGAGAAGATTTTAGCTGCTGCCCAAAACAGGAGAAATAGAATTTGGCATTTAAGTACAGACGTGTGAACTGTCTGCTAAAATAAGAATCAGCATTCTTAAAAAGTAGGAAACAGGCCCTGGCCGGTTTTCTCAGTGGTAGAGTGTCGGCCTGGAGTGCGGAAGTCCCGGGTTTGATTCCCAGCCAGGGCACACAGGAGAAGCGCCCATTTGCTTCTCCACCCCTCCCCCTCTCCTTCCTCTCTGTCTCTCTCTTCTCCTCCTGCAGCTGAGGCTCCATTGGAGCAAAGATGGCCCAGCACTGGGGATGGCTCCTTGGCCTCTGCCCCAGGCGCTGGAATGGCTCTAATCGCAACAGAGCGATGCCCCAGAGGGGCAGAGCATCGCCCCCTGGTGGGCAGAGCGACGCCCATGGGGCATGCCGGGTGGGTCCCGTTCGGGCGCATGCGGGAGTCTGTCTGACTGTCTCTCCCGTTTCCAGCTTCAGAAAAATACAAAAAAAAAAAAAAAAAAAAGTAGGAAACAGTATGCAAAGTCTTTACATTGTATTAGTCATAATATTCAGTACATAATAAAATTATTTGGATGTGCAAATAAACAGGCAAAAATGACCCTACTTAAAAATAAAAAAAAACAGCCAAGAGAAATAAATCCCAAGATGAAATAAATGTTGAAATTAGAAAAATAGTTATTTACAGCTTCTAAAAATATGTTTGAAATATTAAAATGATCAGTAATTATGGCATGGAAGAAGAATCTCAGCAAAACACTGATAATTAAAAATATATAAATCACAAAACTGAAAATTACAATATCTGAAATGAGAAATTCGCTAGATAGGTTGAAAAGAGGACTAAAGTTTAGCAAATTTTTAGATTATGTAATTGATGGAAATTATTCTAAGAAAAAGTAAGATCAGAGAAGACAAATATATATGACCTTGCTCATATGTGGAATTGGCCTCTCTTTAGAAATGGTTTCAGCCCTGGCTTGTTAACTTAGTGGTGGAGTGTTGGCCTGGCGTCTACCAGGCTGGGTTTGATTCCTGGCCAGGGCACAGAGAAGCACTCATTTGCTTCTACACCCCTTGCCTTCTCACTTCCCTCTTTCTCTTTCTCTCTTCTTCTCCTGAAGCCATGGCTCAATTGGAGCAAGTTGGCCCTGGGAGCAGAGAATGGCTCGGTGGCCTCTGCTTCAGGCACTAAAAAGAACTTGGTTGCTGAGCAAAGGAGCAACGCTCCCTAGTGGGCTTCTTAGGTGGATCCCAGTTACAGCACATGCAGGAGACTGTCTCTGCCTCCCCTCTTCTCACTGAATGAAAAAGAAAAAAGAAAAAACATAAATGTTTTTGGGCTTACAGCTTAAGGACTCTAATATTAGTACAATTATCCCAAATTTCTTTTGCTTTTTATTAGCAAAAAAATATGTTCTTATTTTTTGTTTTTAACCTTTGTGCATCCTGATCATGCAGGTTTGTCTCAGAAAAGATAGATTGTGTTTTTAAATCTAGTACGAAAATCTTTGTCATTTAATTATGATATTTAGTCAATTACATTTAATTTAATTATGTCTAGACTTAACTTTTTTTCTAGTGTATTATCATCTATTTTCCTATTTTTTTTTTTTTTTTTTTTTTTTATAATTTTATTTTTTTAATGGGGTGACATCAATAAATCAGGATACATATATTCAAAGATAACAAGTCCAGGTTATCTTGTCGTTCAATTATGTTGCATACCCACCACCCAAAGTCAGATTGTCCTCTGTCACCTTCTATCTTGTTCTCTTCGTGCCCCTCCCACCCCCTATCCCTCTCCCATTCCTCCCTCCCCCCCGTAACCACCACACTCTTATCAATGTCTCTTAGTTTCACTATTATGTCCCACCTACGTATGGAATAATACAGTTCCTGTTTTTTTCTTATTTACTTATTTCGCTTCGTATCATGTTATCAAGATCCCACCATTTTGCTGTAAATGTTCCGATGTCATCATTTCTTATGGCTGAGTAGTATTCCATAGTGTATATGTGCCACATCTTCTTTATCCAGTCATCTATTGATGGGCTTTTTGGTTGTTTCCATGTCCTGGCCACTGTGAACAATGCTGCAATAAACATGGGGCTGCATGTGTCTTTACGTATCAATGTTTCTGAGTTTTGGGGATATATACCCAGTAGAGGGATTGCTGGGTCATAAGGTAGTTCTATTTTCAGTTTTTTGAGGAACCACCATACTTTCTTCCATAATGGTTGTACTACTTTACATTCCCACCAACAGTGTATGAGGGTTCCTTTTTCTCCACAGCCTCTCCAACATTTGCTATTACCTGACTTCCTAATAACAGCTAATCGAACAGGTGTGAGGTGGTATCTCATTGCCGTTTTGATTTGCATTTCTCTAATAGCTAAAGAAGATGAGCATCTTTTCATATATCTGTTGGCCATTTGTATTTCTTCCTGGGAGAAGTGTCTATTCATATCCTCTTCCCATTTTTTTATTGGATTGTTTGTTTGTTTGTTGTTGAGTTTTATGAGTTCTTTGTATATTTTGGATATTAGGCCCTTATCTGAGCTGTTGTTGGAAAATATCATTTCCCATTTAGTTGGCTTTCTGTTTATTTTGTTATCAGTTTCCCTTGCTGAGCAAAAACTTCTTAGTCTGATGTAGTCCCATTCATTAATTTTTGCCTTCACTTCTCTTGCCTGTGGAGTCAAATTCATAAAATGCTCTTTAAAACCCAGGTCCATGAGTTGAGTACCTATGTCTTCTTCTATGTACTTAATTGTTTCAGGTCTTATGTTTAGATCTTTGATCCATTTTGAGTTAATTTTTGTACAGGGAGAGAGACTGTAGTCCAGTTTCATTCTTTTGCATGTGGCTTTCCAGTTTTCCCAGCACCATTTATTGAAGAGGCTTTCTTTTCTCCATTGTGTGTTGTTGGCCCCTTTATCAAAAATTATTTGACTATATATATGTGGTTTTATTTCTGGACTTTCTATTCTGTTCCATTGGTCTGAGTGTCTATTTTTCTGCCAATACCATGCTGTTTTGATTGTCGTGGCCCTATAATAGAGTTTGAAGTCAGGTATTGTTATGCCCCCAGCTTCATTCTTTTTCTTTAGGATTGCTTTGGCTATTCGGGGTTTTTTATAGTTCCATATAAATCTGATGATTTTTTGCTCTATTTCTTTAAAAAACGTCATTGGAAGTTTGATGGGAATTGCATTAAATTTGTATATTGCTTTGGGTAATATGGCCATCTTGATTATATTTATTCTTCCTAACCAAGAACAAGGTATATTCTTCCATCTCATTATATCTTTTTCGATTTCCCTTAACAATGGTTTATAGTTTTCATTATATAAGTCCTTTACATTCTTTGTTATGTTTATTCCTAAGTATTTTATTTTTTTTGTTGCAATCGTGAAGGGGATTATTCTTTTGAGTTCCTTCTCAGTTGTTTCATTGTTGGCATATAGAAAGGCTATTGACTTCTGTATGTTAATTTTGTATCCTGCGACCTTACTGTATTGGCTTATTGTTTCTAGTAGTCTTTTTGTGGATTCTTTGGGGTTTTCGATGTATAGGATCATATCATCTGCAAAAAGTGATACCTTTACTTCTTCTTTTCCGATATGGATGCCTTTTATTTCTTTGTCTTGTCTGATTGCTCTGGCTAGAACCTCTAGTACCACGTTAAATAAGAGTGGAGAGAGTGGACAACCCTGTCTTGTTCCTGATTTAAGGGGGAAAGCCTTCAGTTTAGTGCCATTTAATATGATGTTAGCTGATGGTTTATCATATATGGCCTTTATCATGTTGAGATATTTTCCTTCTATACCCATTTTGTTGAGAGTCTTAAACATAAAATTGTGTTGTATTTTATCGAAAGCCTTTTCTGCGTCTATTGATAAGATCATGTGGTTTTTGTTCTTTGTTTTGTTGATATGGTGTATTACATTAACCGTTTTACGTATGTTGAACCATCCTTGAGATTCTGGGATGAATCCTACTTGATCATGATGTATTATTTTTTTAATATGTTGTTGTATTCGATTTGCTAGTATTTTGTTTAGTATTTTAGCATCTGTATTCATTAGAGATATTGGTCTGTAGTTTTCTTTTTTTGTGCCATCCTTGCCTGGTTTTGGTATGAGGGTTATGTTGGCCTCATAAAATGTGTTTGGAAGTATTGCTTCTTCTTCAATTTTTTGGAAGACTTTGAGTAGAATAGGAACCAAGTCTTCTTTGAATGTTTGATAAAATTCGCTGGTATAGCCGTCAGGGCCTGGACTTTTATTTTTGGGGAGGTTTTTAATGGTTTTTTCTATTTCTTCTCTACTGATAGGTCTGTTTAGGCTTTCTGCTTCTTCTTGACTCAGTCTAGGAAGGTTGTATTTTTCTAGGAATTTATCCATTTCTTCTAGGTTGTTGAATTTAGTGGCATAAAGTTTTTCATAGTATTCTACAATAATTCTTTGTATATCTACGGTGTCCGTGGTGATTTCTCCTCTTTCATTTTGTATTTTGTTTATATGAGTTCTTTCTCTTTTTTCCTTGGTAAGTCTTGCCAAGGGTTTGTCAATTTTGTTGATCTTTTCAAAGAACCAGCTCCTTGTTCTATTAATTTTTTCTATAGTTTTTCTGTTCTCTAATTCATTTATTTCTGCTCTGATTTTTATTATCTCCTTTCTTCGGCTGGTTTTGGGTTGTCTTTGTTCTTCTTTTTCTAGTTCCTTAAGGTGGGAAGTTAAGTGGTTCACTTGGGCTCTCTCTTGTTTGTTCATATATGCCTGAAGCGATATGAACTTCCCTCTTATCACTGCTTTTGCTGCATCCCATAGATTCTGATATGTCGTATTGTCATTTTCATTAGTCTGTATATATCTTTTGATCTCTGCACTTATTTCTTCTTTGACCCATTCATTTTTTAAAAGTATGTTGTTTAGTTTCCACATTTTTGTGGGATTTTTTTTCCTCTTTTTTGCAGTTGAATTCTAGTTTCAAGGCTTTATGATCAGAAAATATGCTTGGTACAACTTCAATTTTTCTGAATTTGCTGATATTGTTTTTTGTGGCCCAACATATGGTCAATTCTTGAGAATGATCCATGTACACTGGAGAAAAATGTATACTCAGTCACTTTGGGATGAAATGTCCTGTAGATGTCTATCATATCCAGGTGCTCTAGTGTTTTGTTTAAGGCCACTATGTCTTTGTTGATTCTCTGTTTGGATGACCGATCTAGAGCCGTCAGCGGTGTATTGAGGTCTCCAAGTATGATTGTATTTTTGTCAGTTTTTGTTTTAAGATCAATAAGTAGCTGTCTTATATATTTTGGTGCTCCTTGGTTTGGTGCATATATATTAAGAATTGTTATGTCTTCTTGATTCAGTGTCCCCTTAGCCATTATGAAATGGCCATTTTTGTCTCTAAGTACTTTTCCTGTCTTGTAGTCAGCATTATCCGATATGAGTATTGCTACACCTGCTTTTTTTTGGATGTTATTTGCTTGGAGTATTGTTTTCCAGCCTTTCACTTTGAATTTGTTTTTATCCTTGTTACTTAGATGAGTTTCCTGTAGGCAGCATACAGTTGGATTTTCTTTTTTAATCCATTCTGCTACTCTGTGCCTTTTTATTGGTGAGTTTAATCCATTTACATTTAGTGTAATTATTGATACTTGTGAGTTCCCTATTGCCATTTAATAGATTGCTTTCTGTTAGTTTTGTGTCTTGTTTGATCCTTCTCTTTCGTTTTTCTATCTTTTGTTTTTATTTGGTTGTATTCCATACATCTTTCCTCTGTTGCTATCTTTTTTATCTCATGTGCTTCTGTGGTGGTTTTTTCAATGGTGGTTACCTTTGAGTAATGAAAAGGGTCCCTACCCTGTTCATTGTAGCAAACTATTTTGTGAGTACTTTTGCACTCCATCGTCCTTTGCTACTGTTAATCTCCGTCTTCTCCCCCTCTTTCTTTTTGTTGTTGTCACAGTTTAAATTTGGTTTTATTGTGTTCTTCTTGGAGCTTTTACTTGTGGCTATGTTTTTTTTTGTTCTTTGTATCTGATTGGAGAACCCCCTTTAGTAATTCCTGGAGTGGGGGTTTTCTGATGATAAATTCCCTCATCTTTTCTGTATCTGTGAATGTTTTTATTTCTCCTTCGTATTTGAAGGATAGCTTTGATGGGTATAGTATTCGTGGCTGAAAGTTCCTCTCTTTCAGGACTTTAAATATTGGGGTCCACTCTCTTCTAGCTTGTAGAGTTTCTGCTGAGAAATCTGATGATAATCTAATGGGCCTTCCTTTATATGTTGTATTCTTCTTTTCCCTGGCTGCCTTGAGAATTTTTTCTTTGCTGTTGGTTTGTGTCAATTTCATTATGATATGCCTTGGAGTGGGTTTGTTGGGGTTAAGAAAACTTGGAGTTCTGTTTGCTTCTTGAACTTGAGGCTTTAGTTCTTTCCACAGGCTTGGGAAGTTCTCATCAATTATTTGTTTAAGTATGTTCTCCATTCCATTTTCTCTCTCTTCTCCCTCTGATATACCTATTATTCTTATGTTATTCTTTTTGATGGAGTCAGATAATTCTTGTAGGGCTATCTCATTTTTTTTAATTTTTGAGTCTCTTTCTTCTTCTCTCTGTTGTGCCTCAAGTTGCTTGTCTTCTATTTCACTAATCCTCTCTTCTATCTGACCTGTTCTATTAGCTAAGCTTGTTACTTCGTTTTTCAGCTCGTGAATTGAGTTTTTCATCTCTGTTTGATTTGTTTTTATAGTTTCAATTTCCTTGGACATATATTCTTTGTGTTCATGGAGTTGTTTTCTGAGCTCCCTATATTGCCTTTCTGTGTTTTCTTGTATATCTCGGAGGATTTTTAGGATTTCTATCTTGAATTCTCTGTCATTTAGCTCCAAGGTTTCCAATATATTAAATTTTTTCTCCATAGATTTTTCCTCATCTAGCTGTGTTACCTCTCTTTCTTTTGTATCCATGATATTTGATTTTCTCTTCCTTAATGGCATCTGAGGGTGGTTTTGTTGA
This sequence comes from Saccopteryx bilineata, assembly GCF_036850765.1. Classification (NCBI taxonomy): domain Eukaryota; kingdom Metazoa; phylum Chordata; class Mammalia; order Chiroptera; family Emballonuridae; genus Saccopteryx; species Saccopteryx bilineata. The sequence continues at coordinate 150,887,702 of NC_089494.1, forward strand.
TAGTATTAATGAGATTTAATAAAGAATAAAAAGTTAAAAAAAATAAAAAAATAACAAATCGAAAAGAGTTGTTTTTTTTTAAAAAAAATTAATAATGAAATAAAGGAAAATAAAATAAAATAAAAGTTTTTTAAAAAAGGAAATTATTCCCCCCCTCTTTTTTTCCTCTCCTCTCCTCTCCCCTCTTTCTTGAGAAAATCTTGTGGTGGACTGTGAGTTATAACAAACAATGCCTGTGATGGAGGGCCTGAATTGGGGAAAAGTAATAAAGGGGCAAAAAAGAGAGAAAGAAAAAAAAAAAAAAAAAGGAAAAAAAAAAAAAAAAAAGAAAAAAAAAAGAGTGTATGGACCCACAAAAAGCAAATAAGGAAAAAATTTGGGTCAAGAATAAAATGATTTGCTTTTAGGTGTTGGTTTTCTAAGAGTTATGATGAGAGGAATAAGAGGAAAATGGAAAAATGGGGGGACAAATTAAAAAATTACTATTGTATTTAGTGGAACAAGAACTAGATAATATGGAGAGCCAGGGATGGGAGCACTGCTAGTGAGTTAAAAAGGTGAAGTAAAAACCCCCCAAAATGCCACAAACATAGGTTTGAGTCCCAGATAAGATAATTTGTTTGTTATTGAGGTTTGAATGAGAGGAGATGTAACGGAGAAAGGAAGAAACTAATATAGAGGGAGAAGAGAAAGAGAGAGAGAGAAAAAAAGAGGGAACCACTAAAAGAAGAAAAAAGAAAGGAGAGAGAGAGAGAGAGTTAAGGGTTTTGGAGTGCAACCCTCATAGAGAGAAAGGAAGAGAAGAGAAATGATAATGGGAGATGTAACACTTATGGGTAGTGTAGTTCAGGGAGAGGAGATAGTAAGACCGGTAGAGAGTTAATCGGCCAAATTGGAGGAGGGAAAAAAAGTCTCAAGAATGAAGATAAGAGAAACAAACGAACAAATATAATAAAATGGGATAGGTTATAAAGTCTGCAGATTATTCTTGATTTTGAGAGGTTATCTTCTTGCTTTTTCTTTTCTCTCCCTCTTCCTGGTCGGTGACTCTGTACCCCGTGTTCTTCCCCTTTGGCACGCTCAGGTAGAGGTTTGCAGTTGATAAGTCTCTATGGCAATGTCATGTATTGTGCTTTATTCTCGTTGGGAGTCGAGGCTCATTAGCATTTATAGGCTCCGACAGTGAGAGAGTCCGTGTTCCTGGAGCCTTTCTCCTAGTCTTTCCTTCCTCAATTAGTAGCCTGATAGTCCAGGTATGGGGTTGCTGCTCCCTCTGCCTGGATAGTAAGAGGCTCAAATTGCTGGCAACTCCCCACTCTATTTCCACTCAGCACAGGGCTCTGGGTAAGGCTCAGTCAGTCAGAGCTGCTAGCATAATCAGGCGGGCTTTCCGCCCACTTGAAGACCTCTGGCTCTGCCACTCTATCCGGTAACACAAGCGGGCGCCCACTTCCGGGGCGCTTGGAGGAAACTCTCACTCACTGTCTGCAACCAGGATATCCGGCCAGCAGTCTCACGCTCTGAGTGAAACCCCCAACCGCAGGGAAAAGTTGCAGCGTTGGAATTGAGTCTCGCTCCGTCCCCGTGTGCAGCCCCTGCAAGGCGCTGGGGCGGCCCGAGATTCCGCCCCGGCCCACACAAAGGCCCCTGACTCTGCCCCTCTGTGCGACAACACGGGCGCGCACTGCCGAGGCACTCGGAGGAATCGCTCACTCCTTATCTGCGCGCGCAAACCAGGATATGAGGCCGGCCGTGGTTCCCTCTGAGTGAAACAGCCTCCAGCATGGAAAATCTCCACCGTTGGGATTAGTTCTCACTCCCTCCCGTGCGTGGCTTTCCCAGGGCGCTGGGGCTGCCCAGAGACTCTGCCCTCAGCCCACAGAAAGGCCTCTGACCCTGCCTCTCCGTGGGGCAACACGGGCACCCAATTCCGCGGCTTAGGAAGAAATCTCTCTTCCACTAACTGCGCACCGACCAGGAGACCGGGTAAAATGGCCGCTCCGCTTGTCTTTCTTTGTTTGGGTTTGGCGCGAGTGTTAGCTTGTATTGCCCGGGTTGCCACAGGATCAGATTTTCTCGGCTTGGATCTCTGAGCCACAGCCTGGTTCGGCCGTTTTTGCTGCGGCGGCCTGGATCTATTCACCCCCTTTGCCCGCCTCAGTTTCTAAATTCACAGTTACCAGAAAAAGCCGCCCTGTTTAGGTTAGTGAGGAAGGCGGAGCATTTCTTACTCCCTATTTCATTCGGGGTTTGGTTATATATTTAGCCAATTTTTCACTCAATCATACCTTTGGGTGTATTGCGAAGAATCTGGAAGCTCCAAGTATAGGTTTTTCTGTTTCTGGTTGAAGATCTTGTTGAGTTTTGGGGGAGATTTATCGGTATCGCTTCCTACTCCGCCATTACTCTGACGTCATCTCCACCCTATTCTTTTTTTTTTTCTATTTTTCTATTCTTTTTCAGCTTTCTCATCTTCATTTATTTACTTTTTTATTATTTCATTTTCCATTTAATAAATTATTAATTTTATCTGTTTTCACAAACATTATAGTGGATATACTAGAGATTAAAATGTGCATACTTGGTCTATTAAAAATCAACATGAAATTGTATTTTTACTAATTTCTACAGATTGCAAGAACTTTAAGCACTAATTCTATTAGTGTTCTGTTGTTTTTGCTTTGGTTTTGATATATTTTAGTTTTTCATTCATATTTTAAATCCTACAATACACTATAATTACTGATTTATATCATTACTGTTTGTTAATTTTACTCACATATTTACATTGCATATTCTTTCTTTCTGCATCTCTAGGCCTCTTTAGTTGTTTATTTTTCTTTTTATCTGAAAATTGTCTTTAATGTTTCCTTCAGTGCAAGTCTGCTGGTGAAAATTCTCTCAATGTTTGTTTATCTAAAATTGTCTTTGTTTCATTTTTATTTTTACAAGACACTTTTGCAAGATATTAAATTTTGGAGTCCAGGCTAGTTTGCTCAGTGAGTAGAGCATCAGCCGGGTGCATGGACATGCCAGATTTGATTCCCAGTCAGGACACACAAGAGAAGCGACCACCTGCTTCTCCACCCCTTTTCTCCCACTTCCCTTCCTGTAGACAGTGGCTCAATTGGTTTGAGCATCACCCAGGTGCTGAGGATAGCTTGATTGGTCTGAGCATCAGCCCCAGACAAGGTTATCTGTTGGATCCCAATAGAGAGTGGGAGTCTGCCTCTCTATCTTCCCTCCTTTCACTTAAAAAATTTTTTTTGATTGGTAGTTCTATTTTTCATGTATTTTGAAGATAATATTCCATTGTTTCCTGTCTCTCATTAATTTTGTTGAAAGTCAGCCCTCAATCTTATTGTTTCTTATTTGAAGTAGAAGTAAAATTTGTTCTTTAACTGCTTTTAATTTCTAAAATTTTTGTGCTCAATTTTATTATATTTGTTTAAATGTGCTTTTCTTTAAACATGCTGGATGTATGTGGACTTTCAAGATTATGTCTCAAAATTATTTGTTGGATTTACAAAATTCATTATAATTACCTCAAATATTTTTATATTTTCTTTCTCCTCTTCTCTTATGACTCCAATTACATGTATAATAGAGGCCTTTTTATCATGCTCCATTGTCCTTTCAGTTTTTTATCTATTTACTGGTATTATTTTGCCTTACCATGCTTCACTCTGTGTGTGTGTGTGTGTGTGTATAATCTTCAACTCTTTTATGAACACAAAATATAAGAAAAATAAAATTCCTTTCTTATAAATACGGTTTTAAAAATTCTTAATAAAAAATTATCAAATCAATTCTACAATACGTAAAAGAGAAAATTAAAACCAAAAAAAAATACATATCAGTCTCTTTTGATGTTAAATATATATTTTTTAATTATAGTCACTGATATTTCAGTTCCAGAATTTTTATTTTCTTATTTTTAAAGTTAATTGAATTCTTCATCTTACCACTTAAGTTTTTAAATCTGTTAATCTCTGCAGTTTTACTGTCTGGATCTGATAACTCTAATTCCATTATCTGATTCCTATGTGTTTGTTTCTTTTGTCTCTTGTCTCTGCTTTCTTTCAGGTATTGTTTTCTCTTGTGTCCAGTTATTTTTAAATGATTATTGGACATTTTATATTAAAAGTTACAGAAGAGAATGTGAGACTTTGGATCACATTACCTTCTCCCAGGATGATTTACTTTTATTTTGTTTATGCAGATTGACTATGGGCACAAGCAATCCCAAATCAACTTAGTCTACTAGAGATGAAGATGATTCAAAGAAAGGCTTCAGTCTTCCAAAGAGCTGTTCTATTGCCATTTTACCCCGTATTTCTTTGGTATAGCACTTCACAGTCTAACTGACCCCTGCAATGTTACAATAGCCGCTTCCTCTTGACAGTTACGAAACTCCCAACTTTTATTGCCCTATTAATGAGATTTCTAGAAGCTTTTCTCAGACTCTCAGCCTCTTTGTCACTTCGACACAATTTCTCAATTTATCAACTTTTCTATTTGCAGCATAAAATTCCTTTAAATAAACAGCACAGCAATAGTCACACCATTTCTAATCTTGACCTCTCAAATCCATTTCCTTAGTAGCTCTCTAATGTTTTCAAACATATTATATATATGTATATATAATGTATACATATATAAAATGTATACATATATATAAAGTATATACACATATATAAAATCATACACATGCACACATACACACATAAAATTTCCCTCTCCCTCCAGTTTTTCTAATAGATTTTGGAGGGAGGTAGTTTATTTTCCTTTACCAAATTCAAAAATCTACTCAAAACTATTACCTTTCATCATTGTTTCATGTCTCTACTCCAAGATTAGAAGTTTTCTGGCTCCACAACAAATTCTTAATCAACTAAAGCCATACTATTTCTGATTGACATATTAAAGTTCTTTGAAATGCCTAGAAAGCAGGATGCATCTCAGTACATAGCAACTCCAGTCTTATTATTTCTCAACCCTAAGAGCTTGAATCATCCTTAATTCATACTTTACATTTACAGCCATTATCTATTATATCTATACATGTTTTTGGTGCCTATTTTAAAATATATTCACAATTTTTTTTCAGCTGAAAGAAGGGAAGATAATGAAGCAGACTCCCACATGTGCCCTGACCAGAATCCACCTGGCAACCTTGTCCTGAAGTACCAAGCTATTTTTTGCATCTGAGGCTGAAATGCTGGGACCAACTGAGCTATCCTCAGTGCCTGGGGTCATGCTTGAACAATTGGAGCTGGCTGTGAGAGGTGAAGACAAAGAGAAGGGGGAGAGAAAGGGGGAGAGATGAAGATAGTCGTTTCTCCTGTATATCCTAACCAGGAATCAGACCCAGGCCAGGGCCATTCGCTGAGCCACAAGCCAGGGCCAATAGATCCACATTCTTACCACTTCTTACTGCCTCACTTCTGTCACCATGTTCTAGGGAGATCACTAAGATCTTTGCTTAGTGTTTTGTAATAACCTCATCATTAGTTTCCTTGCTTCTGTTCTTTGTCACAATGTCTGATTTCAACGCCACAGACTGACTGACCTGTTAGAATTATGTTCCTCATGCCATTCACTGTCTTACTTAAAATCACCAATGACTTTCAGTTTGACTCAGAATAAAAGCTAAAATTATTGTGATTGTCAACAAAGCCTTTCCCTCTTTGTTACTCCTTAACTTTCTGAACTCACTTACCAATGGCTCATGAAGACATCTGTGCACATTTTTCTCCTTACCTGTGAAATTTTTTCCTCAGATATTTGCATGACTTACTCCCTTATTATTTTACATCTTTACTTAATATCTCCTGTTCAATAAGCTCTCTTTAGAGAAGAATGAACTCAAATGACCAAAATATGAACATATGTTTAAACTTAAATTTCTGAAAATAAAATTTACAAAAGAATGAAACATCATAGTAAGATGATAGATAAATAAATGGACAAATATATAGATAGATTGATGATAAATTTAATCAGTAAACCTCTCATGTACTGCTAATGGAGTGGAAATTGGCTAACTTGTTTGGGAGAAAATATGACAATAGCTAATAAAAATAAATGTAAAAATATATGATTTAAGAATTCTATTACTAAGTCCATGGCCTGAAGAATTATTTTTACATGTACACAATAAGAAATGCTAGGATGTTCACAGCACCACTGTTAGTAACTGAGAAAAATAACAAGAAACAATCAAATTATATCAGTAAGGGAAGGAATAGTCTTACAATATAATAATGCTATTAAAACTAATGAACCATGTATACATTAATCAACATGTGTCCATCTCCAGAATGTTATGTGTAATAAAAATCAAGTTATGAAAACATTCATATAGTACATACAACCTCTACTGTGTCCATTTTAAAAACAAAGCAGACTACTATATAATGTACACATGCATATGAAACAAAAGTATAAGAACTGAGATTGAAAAGACAAATATCAACAGTATCCTGGTTATAACAAGGAGGAAAGAAATAGTATAGATGATGTTGCATAAAATGGGTCTTTTACTGTTTGATTTTTAAGAAAAGGAACTGACAAACATGGCAAAATATTTTCATTAGTTAAGTTAGGATGATGTGTGCTTAGCTCTGTACACATTACGAAAATACACTTTTCTGTGTATTTAACATTTAAAAAAAGAGACCAAAGGTGATATACATTTTATTTCCTTTCATATATATATATATATAATAAAATTATTTTAGCAGTTCATTTAGAATACAACAAAAAAAAATATCTGACTTTAAATATTTTGTGTAATATTTGTTAGTTATTTGTCAGTATACCAGATACATAAACTTTTTTAACAGATCACCAGGCATCTTTGAATTAATTAAGTGAGAAGAGTTAAACTGAACTAGTTTATTCAAACAATTAAGGCACCTCATGTGAGTAGAGACCTAGTTAATTTATAAGGCACTCTAACTTGGAAATCAGTCTATTTCTTCAATTGAAAAAGAGCTACAACCTTGAAATGCATTAAAACATTCATTTTTACTTTGGGATCAATCTCCAGCTCAACAAGTTAGCCTCTCTCTCATTAAGGATAAGCTGAAAGCAAGACATAATTAAAGACTATTTTCGGAGAGGAATTGATAGCTGTGGTTTACCCATCCCCTATACATTTTTATTGGAAAAAAACATTCTGGTCATAAAGAAAATATACACAAAAATATTTTAAGACAACATAGCATTTTGTGAAACCAAAATGTGATCCTTTGGAAGAAATGTTGCTTACACTAACTAGGAAATTTCACCTGCATCTTAATAAAGAGACACTTTTTCCACCAAGAGAGAATTATTTAATGTGGTTTTCAAGATATGTCTAAGATATACTATATTCCAAGTTAGCATGATATACTTTTATAATAAAGAACATCAAGGGAGCTTAAAGGTTATCTAGTAAATACATGAATATTTTGGGGTTAAGGATCTAAGATCTAAAAAAAGTTAAAAGTCTAAAATTTCATAAGATGTTATGATAAAATTTAGAGTAGCAAAGACCTAATTCCCCCTGAGTGTAACCCCGAGTTACTTTGATTAATAAATCCAGGAATTTTTTTTAAGTTCAGATATCTTTATTCTTCGTCACTTCATTGCTTCCAAGACTTCAAAAACATTTACAATCTTATATTTCTTTATGAAAAATAGCATTTACCTTTAGAATTTTAATGTGTCTATATAAAGAAGACAATATTTACTCTGAGAACATGAATAAGATCTCCTTTTGATCTTTTTTAAAAAAGTCTGTCATGGAAACAACCAAAAAGCCCTTCAATAGAAGACTGGATAAAGAAGATGTGGCACATATACACTATGGAATACTACTCAGCCATAAGAAATGATGACATCAGATCATTTACAGCAAAATGGTGGGATCTTGATAACATCATACGGAGTGAAATAAGTAAATCAGAAAAAAACAAGAACTACATGATTCCATACATTGGTGGAATATAAAAACGAGACTAAGAGACATGGACAAGAGAGTGGTGGTTACCAGGGGTGGGGGGAGGGAGGACGCAGGAGGGAGGGAGGGAGAGAGTTAGGGGGAGGGGGAGGGGCACAGAGAAAACTAGACAGAGGGTGACGGAGGACAATCTGACTCTGGGTGAGGGGTATGCAACATAATTTAATGACAAGATAACCTAGACATGTTTTCTTTGAATATATGTACCCTGAAATATTAATGTCATCCCATTAACATTAATAAAAATTTATTTAAAAAAAAAAAAAAGTCTGTGCTTTACAGTTTTCTTTTTCTGAAGAGAGATACTCCATCACTACAATATCAAAAGATATATCCTAACCGCAATAAAAGTATGACTCGTACTGGGTGTACTTATGTACATATGAAGTACACTTTCTTAAGGTGTTCAAAGATGAGACAGTCCGTGCTCCTAGATATTTTTGTGTAGAATATTCTGGTTATAAAATGTTATAGTGTTCTCTTCATAGATGCAAATTAGACCTTTACTGTTACCTTCTTTCTGCTGTTTCTGATATGTGGTAGTATGTATGTATTAAGTTTTTTTTTATTTTTGAGCACTCTTCTTCCATAAAGTAGTTTAAGCCTTCTCCACACTTGACAGAAAGCTGAGCAAAGTGCATTACCTCTGGGTAGATAAATCAGATAGTCACTTTTATATTAAAATAATATAAAAGCTTAAATTAAATTACCTATCTCTGCTAATTATTTTACGATAACCTAAATGTGTTGTTGTTAGTGACACTTTTACCTGTTTGTTTCTGCTATCTCTTAATAGATGTTATTAAAACTTCACTAAGGCTTAGGTAAACATTAAAGTTAATATTTCTGTGCAAAAATTTAATATAGCTACTTATTTCTGAAATGTATGACTTGCAATTCTTTTTTAAAATTAATGATATCCAGACTTTTTACATACCATTATGAATTTGCCTTAAGAATACATATTTCTTCAGGAAACTATATGCACATGGATGTACATGGATTCTGCCATAAGCATCCTCTAAGCCAAAGTAAATAGAGCAATAGTTACTGAGATCTGTAGAGCTTCATCTTTTAACACTTGAAACAGTAAATCTATTTAAACACAAAAACCACCTCCCTATGGCTTTAGCATAAAAATCATAATAAAATTATGGCCATAAAAACTTTTTCAACTCCTACTATTTCAGGAGATAAAAGAAAATGATTTTGTGAGATAGGACCCCAAGCATTAAAAAATAACTTATAGTTCTAGCCAGAGCAATCAGACAAGACAAAGAAATAAAAGGCATCCATATTGGAAAAGAAGAAGTAAAGGTATCACTTTTTGCAGATGATATGATCCTATACATCGAAAACCCCAAAGAATCCACAAAAAGACTACCAGCAACAATAAGCCAATATAGTAAGGTCGCAGGATACAAAATTAACATACAGAAGTCAATAGCCTTTCTATATGCCAACAATGAAACAATTGAGAACGAACTCAAAAGAATAATCCCCTTCACGATTGCAACAAAAAAAATAAAATACTTAGGAATAAACATAACAAAGAATGTAAAGGACTTATATAATGAAAACTATAAACCATTGTTAAGGGAAATCGAAAAAGATATAGTGAGACGGAAGAATATTCCTTGTTCTTGGTTAGGAAGAATAAATATAATCAAGATGGCTATATTACCCAAAGCAATATACAAATTTAATGCAATTCCCATCAAACTTCCAATGATGTTTTATAAAGAAATGGAAAAAAATCATCAGATTTATATGGAACTATAAAAAACCCCGAATAGCCAAAGCAATCCTAAAGAAAAAGAATGAAGCTGGGGGCATTACAATACCTGACTTCAAACTCTATTATAGGGCCACGACAATCAAAACAGCATGGTATTGGCAGAAAAATAGACACTCAGACCAATGGAACAGAATAGAAAGTCCAGAAATAAAACCACATATATATAGTCAAATAATTTTTGATAAAGGGGCCAACAACACATAATGGAGAAAAGAAAGCCTCTTCAACAAATGGTGCTGGGAAAACTGGAAAGCCACATGCAAAAGAATGAAACTGGACTACAGTCTCTCCCCTTGTACAAAAATTAACTCAAAATGGATCAAAGATCTAAACATAAGGCCTGAGACAATTAAGTACTTAGAAGAAGACATAGGTACTCAACTCATGGACTTGGGTTTTAAAGAGCATTTTATGAATTTGACTCCACAGGCAAGAGAAGTGAAGGCAAAAATTAATGAATGGGACTACATCAGACTAAGAAGTTTTTGCTCAGCAAGAGAAACTGATAACAAAATAAACAGAAAGCCAACTAAATGGGAAATGATATTTTCAAACAACAGCTCAGATAAGGGCCTAATATCCAAAATATACAAAGAACTCATAAAACTCAACAACAAACAAACAAACAATCCAATAAAAAAATGGGAAGAGGATATGAATAGACACTTCTCCCAGGAAGAAATACAAATGGCCAACAGATATATGAAAAGATGCTCATCTTCTTTAGCTATTAGAGAAATGCAAATCAAAACGGCAATGAGATACCACCTCACACCTGTTCGATTAGCTATTATTAGCAAGACAGGTAATAGCAAATGTTGGAGAAGCTGTGGAGAAAAAGGAACCCTCATACACTGTTGGTGGGAATGTAAAGTAGTACAACCATTATGGAAGAAAGTATGGTGGTTCCTCAAAAAACTGAAAATAGAACTACCTTATGACCCAGCAATCCCTCTACTGGGTATATACCCCCAAAACTCAGAAACATTGATACGTAAAAACACATGCAGCCCCATGTTCATTGCAGCATTGTTCACAGTGGCCAGGACATGGAAACAACCAAAAAGCCCTTCAATAGATGACTGGATAAAGAAGATGTGGCACATATACACTATGGAATACTACTCAGCCATAAGAAATGATGACATCGGAACATTTACAGCAAAATGGTGGGATCTTGATAACATGATATGAAGCGAAATAAGTAAATCAGAAAAAACCAGGAACTGCATTATTCCATACGTAGGTGGGACATAAAAGTGAAACTAAGAGATATTGATAAGAGTGTGGTGGTTACAGGGGGGAGGGGGGAATGGGAGAGGGAAAGTGGGTGGGGAGGGGCACAAAGAAAACAAGATAGAAGGTGACAGAGGACAATCTGACTTTGGGTGATGGGTATGCAACATAATTGAACAACAAGATAACCTGGACTTTTTATCTTTGAATATATGTATCCTGATTTATTGATGTCACCCCATTAAAAAAAATAAAATTATTAAAAAAAATAACTCATAAATTCCCTATATAGAGAATAATGAAAGATAAAAGGAAACATTGCAATTGTAGTATGATATATTGCTTGACTAAATTTCAAAATTCTAAAATCCACATGAAGAAGGCATTTGGCATAGAATGGAAGTGAAATAGACATTAATAGAAGGTAAATAGGAAACAGATATGGCACAAGGAAAGTCACTGAACACCATAAAATACAAATTAATAAATAACTTTGGCATGTACCATGTATAAATTTAAGATGTACAGCCTATTACTTTGATACATTTATATATTATAATATGGTTGCTATTGTAACAATTTTTTTCACATTACATACTTGAGTACAATATTGTCTATATTCAATATACTGTGCATTACATATCTATGCTTAGTTAGCACATGTTACAACTTTGTACCCTTAAACACCATCATACTGATCCTCTTGCTCTCCATCTTCTAGTAACCACTGATTCACTCTTTGTATTAAGAAAAAGATTTAAAGGCAAGTAGTTTGACTCTTTAATTTTAGTTACTACACTTGACTTTTACAACAATGTTTCTGGATCGACAATGATTGATAGTTTCACCAAGATAAAAGAAAAGGGAATCAAAGGGACACATTGGGTTTAAGCAGTTCCCTGAGAAGGGTTCTAGCCCTCTACCTCAGGTTCCAGAAGGGCAGGGAGCCACTAACAAAAGCCACTATGGACAAATTGAAAGTGTAGGGAGAGATCCTAAAGCTCTCCATCCAGTGCCACCAGAAACTGCCCTGCGATATCTTTCACGGGTTGCATCAACTGAGCAGTAAACTGAGGTGCAAGGGAGAGTACCCCAAAGGTTGTCTTGTGAAATGTTGTTCATCCCAGTGGCATGAGGTATAATGAGGAGGGCACAGTGTGTGGCAAGATTGTTACCCAAACCAGATGAGATGAGCTCACTCCCACTGAAGTCATTGTCAAATCCTAGTTACTATCTTGCCTGGTAGGTCCCTGTATTCCGATAGTAAATTGTAAGCACACATTGCTATTACTATCCTATTTTCTATATCTCAGCAATAAGAAATAAGAGCACTGTATGCAAGGGGACTGCTCAAAAGGTATCAAAATGAGACATTCTACATTGAAACACACAAAAATTAGTTCACACCATCTGATAAATCAGGGTGGGGGAAGTAACATACTCTGTGTGTATATGATCATAGGAATGTGTGAATAAAGTTATTCTATATAAAGCCTGTATGCACACTGCTACTTATAAAATGCTATTGCTTGATTTCCAATGTCTGATATTTCAAGACATTTGCAGATGACAATCAAAGTTTCCCTGTAAAGTTCTATGGTTTCTCAGGATACTTCATTGTTTTACCATTACCTCTCAAGTATAGTCAAAAGTGTAGACCAAGAAATAATTCCATGGAGAGGTCCTAGCAGGATGATTTCTATGGATAAATAAAATACAAATGAGTCATGTCATTGGGACCACTTGTTTCACCATAAGCTCCATCTGGAGCTTCACTTCAATTTTATCTGGATAAAATCTGTATTTGATGAGTACAGAGCCATGGCAGCCATAATAAAAAGTTGCCTGTTTGCCTTGCTTATAGGTACATTTTATGTAAAATTTTCACCTTTTTCATCTTTTTCTCATGTCAACTCCACTCATTTATTATCACTTCTTGACTTTTTTGCCCTTCCCTATCTTAAAGTTTGTAAATAGTTTATAGTACCTGAAAGATAAACTAAGAACTAAGTAAGAAATATTTTTCTTTCTAATAATTAGGCTATAACTATGACCCTATTTGTGTGTATTATATATATATATATATATATATATATATATATATATATATATATATATATATATTTTTTTTTTTTTTTTTTTTTGCATTTTTCTGAAGCTGGCAACAGGGAGAGACAGTCAGACAGACTCCCGCATGCGCCCGACCAGGATCCACCCGGCACGCCCACCATGGGGCGACGCTCTGCCCACCAGAGGGCGATGCTCTGCCCATCCTGGGCGTCGCCATTTGCGACCAGAGCCACTCTAGCGCCTGAGGCAGAGGCCACAGAGCCATCCCCAGCGCCCGGGCCATCTTTGCTCCAATGGAGCCTTGGCTGCGGGAGGGGAAGAGAGAGAGAGAGGAAGGAGAGGCGGAGGGGTGGAGAAGCAAATGGGCGCTTCTCCTGTGTGCCCTGGCCAGGAATCGAACCCGGGTCCTCCGCACGCTAGGCCGACGCTCTACTGCTGAGCCAACCGGCCAGGGCCATGTGTGTATTATATCTTATTATTAGAACACCAAGGAAATAATTGAAATCTTAACTGTAAATATATTCTTCCCAATGTGACTATAATTGAAGGCTATATTTTCAACTAACTTTGTGTCCATCTATGCATATGAAGAAGAAAGACAATAATTTGAATACTTCAAGCAACAAATTTTGCCTAAAATGCCCATCAAATATTTTACTAAAATGGTAAAAGATATTATTATAAAGGATGCAATTGATATTAATTTCCTAATCAGTGTAACTCTGTGTGCTTGTTACATAAAACAGCTTAGCTGTTAGCATTAAGACATTTCTAACTGTGCCATAATAATGTAAAACACTACCATGGCTTTAAAAAGCTGAATGATTTGAGATCTTGAGTTATATTATCACTTTACCAATCAGTTTTAGATATTGTGTACACATTTTCCCCTTAAATCCAGACTCTTTTGTAGGACGCCATAGTCTGTCTCTAAAGGAAACATGGGGAGCACAAATAACTGTAGAGACTCGTTTACTTAGCTTTGAGCTACCCAAGGTAAGGAACTTTCTAAGAGATGCTTTGTGTTACTGCTTTAAATGTGTTTTTTTAAACAGCTACAGGTTTTAAAGATTTCTTTGAAACAACTGAAGAGTGAACTTTAATTCATGTTTCTTAAACAAAGGTTATATAAGAGTTACAGCAGTCTTACAAAAGAAGAATATCAGCAAGAATTGCACATTACGCTCAGAGTGCAACTGACTTTCAAATTTCTCTACAGGTATTATTTCCCATGAATAGGAACAAAGAGGAAAAACAGTTAAAAAAGCATATTCAAATGTGCGCATAAAAAGGCATGGTAAATGAATACTGTTTAGTTTGCTGACATAATTACTTGAATGTAATTTTTATGAGTCGTAGAAATCTTGGCATTTTCACTGAACCAGATAATTAGACTCTGAATAGAACAGGGTCAGAATAATTAATACATCAAAACTAGATGAACTTTTTCTAATTATTTTTACTTAATCTCTATTATAATTATTGTTATACTCTGCTGAGCATGATTGCCTCATGTTCATAGATTTGAATGCAGTCTTATAGTTGCATCCTGGGACTTTGTGGAATATTAACAAACCGTGGCATGGAGAAATTAGAATGGTGTAGTTTCATGATGGAATTCTAAATTGGAATTTCATATTTTTCTATAAAGTGGCACAAAATTTGCTCCATAATTATAAAAATATGAATTTTAAAACAAAAGTCTACTTTTCTTGCAAGTTACACTTCTCCCAAGTTCAAGAAAAATCATTTTCACAGTTTTTGTTAAAGGCATATTAACTATTCAACTCATGTAAAGTTTTCTGAAAGGGATTGCATTAAAATTTTCATTATTTGAGTTTTTAATATCATGATAAATCTTAATTATTCAGGCAAATGTATCAACAGAAAGTAAAGAACATGGCCAACTATTATTAAAGACTTTGAAATTCATGTTACAAAGTAATGGTGCCACTTTCTAATGATAGCTATCTACTTGTGTCAGCTCTTTGATATTCTAATGATATTAAGGAGAAATACACTTATAACGGGAGATGAAACAAAAAATATTACTAAAATATTTTTAAATTTCAGGGCTGAGAGATTATATAGATCAGTTAATAAAAGTTTAGAGGGTAATCTGTCTGAATATCTGAAATAAAAATCCTATAATACAGAGAGGATGATTTTATTCATCAAAATAGGATTCAAGAAAGACTAATCCTAGGACCAATGAATACGTTTGAGGTTACTCTAATACTTAGTTCTAATTTTCAACTTGGTCAGGACTACCGTCTCCTCACCTTGTGATTATCTATCTTTACTCTATGTAAGTCTAAAATTGTCCCTTGTATAGGACTGAAAATTAGTGGTTTAAAGGAGCATTGCATCCTTAGACATGAACAGGAATTAGGAAACTACTGAAAAATTCTGAAAATTCTCTAGTCTGAGAATATACAGAATGTTTTTAGCTTATCTAGGAACTAATTCATCTCCTAATATTAGGATTGAAGGACAAGAGACACAGGATAATACTCTGTCTAAATCTTGTGGAACCAAGCCATTTAAGTAGTTGCTTAATCCTGGAATTTGGCTAGGGAAGATACACATTAGAGGGACAAGATAAAGACTGAGATTCTGGAAACAATCAGATATAGAAAGTGATATCAAAGGGAATGATGCCATTTGCAAATATCAAGTGTTAAATTCTATTTCAAGGCTAAAAAATCAGTAACCTTACCTTGAGGCAGTGGATGCAGTTTTTTGTTTAAAAAAGAGTGTTTTTTGGCCTGGCCTCGGGTGGTGCAGTGGACAAAGTGTCAACTTGGAATGCTGAGGTCACTGGTTCAAAGCCCTGGCCTTGCCGGATCGAGGCACATATGGCACGCAAGCAAGGACAAACTTAAGTGAGGCAATTATGAGTTGACATTTCTCATTCCCTCCTCTATAAAACCAATAAATAAAATCTTTTAAAACAGAGTATTTGTTATAAATATGTCAAATAAATATAAAATAAGAAAAATAAGAGATTAGGGGAAACATTTAACTGTAAATGTTGCAGGTGAGAATATATGGGAGAGAAAAATATATCACATTTAAAAAGTAAAATTTGGCTTCAGCTGTAGTAAAGAACATAATTGACATTGTAGAAAATAAAATCTCTGATAAGTATGGCAGCTTTATAAGAATAAAGAAAAATATAATAATAATAAAAGTAAACAAAAATAAAATATATAAATTGTTAGCATCCATTGAGAATGAAATTTTAAAATGAAGCTAAGCAATCATTCATTAAAAGAGACCACTATTCATGAATTTATCAAAAATAAAAAAAAACAAGAGATATTATCAGAACATATAAGTCAAAAGGGTTCACTAAAATCGCAACATGCACAAAAATGCAGTGACTTAAAATAAACTTGGCAAAGTGTTTAAATTTCAAGTTTAAAAAAAATCCAAAGAATTTGGGCAAAAGGAAAAGAAAAAAAGTCAAACAATTTCAGATCCCATTTAACTCAGAGAGCTAGAATACAATGAAAAAAATGAGAGCAGTTTTTAACAGGATCATATGTGGTTCAAGAAAATTTTTATCAAAGCAGTCAATATGCTAAGAAAGCAGAATGATTTCTTTACTTAGACCTGTAGAATTCAGAACATAAACTTCTCATGGTTTCCTTGAAAATTTTATTCCCTGAAATTTTTAGTTAAAGATAAATATCAACAAGGTAAATATAAATAATATTTTAAAATAAACACTATGCATGGGAAATTACTGAATTATATATTGATATCAGTTTAAAAAATATTTATTAAATATGTATAAGCCTAACATAAGTAATACTGTGAGTAATATGTTACAATATAATTCTTATTCCTAGTAGATGTAAACTTTACTGTATAATCATAATATATTCCGAACTTGATATGAGCCAATGTAATAGTCATTGAATAGTTTTGGAATAATTGACTTCTTGGAAATAATTTTTAAATTGGATCTTTATCTTACACTTTAAATTAATATGTTTAAAGTAAAATAAGAATTCAAGTTTATAAAATAAATATATTTTTGGAAAAGATAAAAATATTAATGACAATATTTCCATCCCTAGAATAGTCACAGAGCTTTTAAGAACAAACACAGCAAAATCATTCACAAAGCACAAAATTAAATGTTGAAATGCTCCTCAGGAAGAAATCTATAAGTTTAGTTTACCAAAATCTCTAAGTAATAACATAATATAGTGTTCATTGATAAGACAATGACATGTCATAGATATTTTTACCCAATGGTCCTGTATCATCCTAACCATGCAGTCACAACAATGTGTCAGTAGTGTTTTAAAAAAAATTAACACACTAAATAATATATAACTTCTATTTATTATGCATTTTATATATCTCATCACCTCATTAAAAGATTTACTTCAATAATCCAATCTGGCATTTGCAACAAATCTCTTAGGTAATTGCTATCTATGTTTTTGCTAGTGAATAATTTATAACAAATTAAGTTAGATAATAACTTAAGAATTGAAGTAAAATTTGAACTCAGGTCTAATTACAAAATTAAGTACTTAATCCATTGTATTCTGCCTTTTAGGATGTAGAATATGCAATGTAAGCAGACATTTTTTTCTGTGCTGTTCTTGTTTGTATCTTCTTGGTTTAACATAGTGCCAGGCTTGTAGTAAGTCCTCAATAAATATTTGTGGTATGCTAAATATATGTATATAAGATATCATATTAGAAACGAATACATATAATACTGAAAGGAAATCTTACCCAAAACAATTCTCATTAGGTTTTGGTGATAGGTAAGGAAATGTGGAATATGAACAAGATAGAAACAACTACATATCCTCACTCAGTCATCAATAGGTTCTGTGACTTTAAGCAAAAAGATGTAGAATGAAACCAATTTTTCCATAGATAACTGATATAAACAAGAATAAATATTCTGCAGCATCCAATCAGTGTTAAAATGAAATAGCAATTAAAAATACATTATTTGAGGACCTGCTGTATAATGAAGCAGATTTTCAAAAGAGAAATTTCAATGTCCAAAAATAAAGGGCTATGTCAAAGGAAGAGAGACCATGGTGTAAACTAGAGAAGTGAATCCCTCATACTAACACTGCTTTCAACATATATTTGTTCTGAAACATTTAATATGACTTTCTTGTATGTTTTTTATACATAGATGGCAAAAATTAAGTATTCTTGGTCACCTAAGGTATGATAATATTATTAAAATTTCTGCTTAATTAAGAAAAAGATTAGTCTAGATTTATCTGTTTAAACAGTTAAATTAATATGTTAGACAATAAAGTTGGTAGGAAAAAGAGGGATTCATTCACTTAAAGTAACCCAAAAGACTTGGTGGCTGCTCTAAGTCATGTCAATATAAAAGAAACACTGATGCAATTTTGAGCTTGTCATTCTATACAATAGGCTAAATACTAAAGTAGAATACTTAGCTATAGCAATAAAGTTGATCCTTGCAGGTATAAACAGGTTGTGATCATATATGAGACTTAAATATCATGTCTTTATGTAAATGAGATACAATTAATAATCGGAGGAAAATACCACCCCCAAAGTACAGTTTCAACCTATTCTGAAGTCCTAATGCTTTAAGCTTTTTTTTTTTTTTTGTATTTTTCCGAAGTTGGAAACCGGGAGGCAGTCAGACAGACTCCCGCATGCGCCCGACCGGGATCCACCCAGCATGCCCACCAGGGCCGATGCTCGATGCTCTGCCCATCTTGGGGCGTCGCTCTGCCGCAATCAGAGCCAATCTAGCGCCTGAGGCAGAGGCCACAGAGCCATCCTCAGCGCCCCGGCAAACTGCTCCAATGGAGCCTTGGCTGCGGGAGGGGAAGAGAGAGATTGAGAGGAAGGAGAGGGGGAGGGGTGGAGAAGCAGATGGGCGCTTCTCCTGTGTGCCCTGGCCAGGAATCGAACCCGGGACTCCTACACAGCAGGCCGACGCTCTACCACTGAGCCAACCGGCCAGGGCCGCATTAAGCTTTTTTATTAAATCAAATTTTATTCTCACTCCATAAACTCCTTTGTGTTTTTTCCTTTCTGTTTCTTTTTCTATCTGCATTTTATTGAAAAATCTTGCTTGTATGTTTAAAATATAGAATCTGAAATTCTCCATCTAAGTCATTAAACAGGGCCATTTCTGCTTCAAAAGAGAAAATATTTCTGCAAGTTAGTATCTGGAATTCTTGTTTTTGTTATTATTTTGCCTGTTTTTTAGTCTCTTTTTATTAATTTATGCATTAGGACCCAAATTGAAAAACAAATTTGACATACATTGTGATACTTTCTTCCATTCATGTAACACCTGTATTTGCAACTATCCTTCTGTTGCCAATCTTCTGGTAGTTCATTCCATTGTCTCTGCTGCCCCGTGTGCTTCCTGGCATTTTACTATTTTATCAGTGTGTATTAACTTACAAATGATAAAAGAAAATGGAGTCAGAAACCTGGGTTTTCCATTTGGCAGCTCTTCTCTATCGGTGCTCATGTCTGAATTTTTGACTATTCTTTAAAATCATGACGGTATCAGATGAACATCAGAACAACTTATATAATCTTATTACCCAATGTCACCCTAATAAATTTAATTTAAAAGTAAATAAAAACCAATAGAACACTTTAAAAAGTAAAATTAAAAAAAAACGGACAAGATTTCTGTAACCATTTTAATGACCTTAGTTAAAACATTTTTAGTTATGTAGTTTTGAAACCTATAGAGAGAGTGGACTTTAGGGTAAGCTGGTTCAACACAAAGAATGAGGAAATGGCTGAGAACAAATATTAACCAAGGGAAGTAAGTATGAAATGGCAAAGTAAGAACAGAGGCAAATTAGGAAATCTGTACTTTAATTAGACTGAGAATTTCCCGTTGGCAATGCGTAGGGAACCATGAAAACTGTGCAAGGGGAAAATAGGCTGAAAGATATAAAATCACTACATGACTACTGCTTGACAAACAATTTTTCTGATTTTAATTACTTTAAGATTTTTCTCGGCTTTTGTCAGTTACTAGTATCAGAATTTAAATTCTAACTTTTAAGTATTAAATATTTGAAAACATAGTCACCTGTAAAAAATATACTCTGTAATATTTTTTAAAAAATACCCTCCAACCTTCTTCTCTATTCTTAAAGAACTTTTCTAAAAAATTAGCTATTATGATTACCTTCCATTGCTGAAAACTAGTCTATTGCAGTTCAAACCAGGCTCAGGATAATGAAATCTGACAAAACACAATCTGCATTCATTTTTACCTGATAAACTTAATGCATACTTTTATTTACAAAATATGCAGTCTCTAAATTTTATTTCTAATTTAAATATTTGCCATAACTTCAACAGGGATTTGGAGATATTGCAAAATGATTGTAATTTGGATTTTAATAATTTAGAAACTTCTATGTAAAAACAAAACAAAACAATAAATATTACATGCAAAGTATCTAAGACTACGTACCAGATAGTTTTTAATAATATCAGTGTTCTTTGCTTTCTCCACTACAGTAGAAAGTAGAAAAAATAAAATACTTATTATTTAAGTTTAGGTCTTTGATATTATTTCATTAGAATTGTAAGACTTAAATAAACAACTTCTATACCTTTATCAAGTTCTTATAATAAAGATGGTGAATTTATGTGTAGTTTAGAGTTAGAAGTCTAAGAATTTTATTATATGAATATTTTTTCAACAAAATTTGGCTTATTTTTTATTTTAAAAAAGTGTTCCCTTTGCTTCTACTTCTCACTAGGATTATCTAAATGTCATCTATCTATCTATCTATCTATCTATCTATCTATCATTTTTCTATCTATCATTTGTTCCTAGAAATCACAAGTTGAAGTTAATGAGCTGATGACTATTTTTATACTAAATTGCATATATTCATCATGAACAGATTGGTAAAAAAAAATAAAGATGAGCCCTGGCCGGTTGGCTCAGTGGTAGTGCGTCTCCTGGAGTGCGGAAGTCCCGGGTTCGATTCCCGGCCAGGGCACACAGGAGAGGTGCCCATCTGCTTCTCCACCCTTCCCCCTCTCCTTCCTCTCTGTCTCTCTCTTCTCCTCCCACAGCCAAGGCTCCATTGGAGCAAAGTTTGCCCGGGCACTGAGGATGGTTCTGTGGCCTCTGCCTCAGGTGCTAGAATGGCTCTGGTCACAACAGAGCGACGCCCCGGATGGGCAGAGCATCCCCCCCCCGGTGGGCATGCCGGGTGGATCCTGGTCGGGTGCATGTGGGAGTCTGTCTGACTGCCTCCCCATTTCCAGCTTCAGAAAAATACAAATAATAATAATAATAATAAAAATAAAGATGTGACTGGTTTTGAAATGTGTTCTTTTTTTTTTTCTACATAAAAACTTTTGTAAGCTAGTGACAGAATCTGACAAGGTAACCTGGAGATGTTTTCTTTGAACATATGTACCCAGATTAATTAATGTCACCCCATTAAAATTAATAAAATTTATAAAAAAAATTGCATCATATTTTTAAATATGAGACACTTAATGAATGTGTATGTTGTACTTGCCCAGAGACCGTACTAATCGCTTTTGTATCATTCCAGTTTTAGTGTATGTGTTGCTGAAGTGAGCACTGCAATTACTTTTAAGGCCTTTAAAAACATAAAGAGTTGCCTGACTAGGAGGAGGTGCAGTGGATAGAATGTCAGACTGGGACGCAGCCCCCAGGTTCAAAACCCTGAGGTTGCCGGCTTGAGCGTGGGCTCATCCAGCTTGAGTGCGGGGTCACTGGTTTGAATGTGGGATCATAGACATAATCTCATGGTCCCTGGCTTGAGCTCAAAGATCACTGGCTTGAAGCCTAAGGTCACTGGCATGAGCACAAGGTCACTGGTTTGAGCAAAAGGTCACTTGCTCTGCTGTAACCCCATCCCCACCCTGACCCCCCATCAAGGCACATACATACAGTATTAGAAAGCAATAAATGAACAACTAAGGAGCCACAATAAAGAATTGATGCTTCTCAGTCTCTCTCCCTTCCTGTCTGTTTGTCCCTATCTCTCCCTCTCACTGTCTCTCTCTGTCAAAAAAAAAAGACATTTTTCTGTACATTCTTCTTTTTGGAAGGTAGAGATATGTATGGACAAGTCACAAACTGCCCATCACAAACTCCCCATTTAGTTATAAATTTTTAATATTCTAACCCTTAATTACATGTTACACAACTGACATTCATTGTTGTGCCTTAATTGGCATAGAATTTAGGTATGTTTTCACAGTCTCATCTCTGAATTTACATCAAGCTATAACACTATAGAGCCCTGCTCCGAATCATGGGTCCCCACTCACATGTGTGTGTGCACATGTATACACACAAATTCAAATGACCCTCACTTTCTTGTCTTTTAGAACATGACCAAGCTTCAAAAAATTAAAAAGAAAATTTTGCCTATAATATTTCTAAAACACTGAGACATATTTTTATTGGAATCTGCATATATATTTTTAATCTAAGAAATTTTAAAGTTATTTTTCAGATATAAGGTAAATAGATATGAGTGTATAATTTGTTATGATGTATTTCACTTCCCATTTCTTATTCTTTAAAATTGTTATATAGAAGCCTTTGACTAAATTTCCCCTAGATAATTGAAGTTGAAAGTTAAGATTCCACGATATAAAATATGAAATACAACACTAAGAAATAATTCAATATTTAAATCAATACAATTATATGTTTACACATAGATAATATATATGCATTTACAACACTGTACATGTATCTTTCTTTTTACAAAGCTTAGTCACTACAATTTTAATTTTAAAATGCATCAATGGAAACTTAAAACACATTTCAAGTACTTTGAGTCTATTCATTTAGATCTATCTATGTCATAAAGGAGAAGCAAGTTCCAAAAACCAATGATTTTACCCATCTGGTTATCTGAATGCACAAAGTAAAATTGTTCAGATATTTTCCAGCTACTGAATTATACTGTACTTTTATGTGAGAGTTTAACAGAATTCTTAGGGAAGATAGTACCTTGTCCTTTCCTGGTTCTTAAGAGTATTTTTCCTCAAATGTGTTTGATTGATTTAGTTGTCTCATACCTATGAACATATAGAGACATATGTAGTCTATATAGAAAAACTGCTTCTGGGAGTCAAACAAAATATAAAAAATCATATTTTGTTTTGTTTTTGCAAACAAAACATTGTATAGGCAAAGGTTTTTATCATTTAAAATAGGACTATATAGGGATGAATAGGTATATTTTCTGAAATTAGAGTAATTAAATTTACCTCTGTCAATTCATTCTATATATTTATAAAATAATTTAAACCTCTTTATTTTAAATTTCACCAGTACAACCAGCTTACCCCACTTATCAGAATAATGATCTGAGATTTTCCTTTCTATCTAATTCAGCAAGCAATGTATTCAGAATCAAAGGCCTTTACTCAGGTGAATACATTTAAATC
Organism: Saccopteryx bilineata; assembly: GCF_036850765.1. Classification (NCBI taxonomy): domain Eukaryota; kingdom Metazoa; phylum Chordata; class Mammalia; order Chiroptera; family Emballonuridae; genus Saccopteryx; species Saccopteryx bilineata. Next base: position 150,911,281 of record NC_089494.1, read on the forward strand.
CTTCCTTCCTTGAAACACAAATTTATTCATTGTTTCAAGCTATAACATCTAACTCCTTCATAATTATCATTAATCTTTGAATTGATAAAAATTTAGATATTTACATATTTTAACTCTACAAAAAAAATTTTTTTAACAATGTTATCCACCTAGCTATACTTAAATTTTTTTCAAAGTTTTTTTCTTTGTCAATTTACAACCAACTCACTCCGGAAAATTACACTGGCATCAATTAATTGCCTCGGTTATGAATAATTATTTAAAACATGTATGCATGTTGGAGGATGTGTGTATATACATGCAATAAAAAGAAGTAATTTAGATTGTAAAATGCTGAAGAAAAACAGGCATATTTTTGCTATGTAGCAGAAAACAATTGAATAAATATATTCTCAAAGTTGATCCCCTGCATGCTTAGTACCATTCAGTGACAGAAAAGACCCTAATCCTCCATTTGTGTTTCCCTTTTCACTTTCTTCTTCTTCTTTTTTAACCTTTTGCAAATATATCATTCATTTTCTTGATCATCCAGTTTCTAAAACATGAAGGAAGGAAAGGAAGTAAGGAAATGTTGCTGGCTGCCTTCAGGTGCGGTGGGAGAGGGCAAGAGATCCAACGGAGTGGGAGCTGCTGAGCAGTCATCGTGTATTCTTACACTGATGTCCTGAGAAACTCAGTGCCAAGGGTTGTGGCACTAAACTGCAAGGGCAGGGTGAACACTTGAGAGACAAAATCTGTCACTGCCATCCCGTGGCAACATCAGTTATTGCATGTTCAGCCAAACTCCATTTGTCTTGCTTTTGGAAATAAATGGAGTTCGACAACTTGTGCAATGACTGTTTATTTTGTCAACTACTTTAAAAATTCAACATACATGATAATCAAACAAAAGTAGTCCTTAAAGTATCTTTTATTTTACATTTGAGTTTTACTATTTTGTTTTTAAGTTTGTGTGAGGATATGTGACATGAATACATTTTCACTAATGTTTAACATTTAAAGTGCTTACTATGGACTCCAAATAAATATCACTTATTATATCAGGGGGACTTCCTCTGATTAAAAAAATCAATGGTTAGGTCCTTTCTATTTTCTGTAGTAATACTAATACAAAGATGTATCGACACAGATCCACAACAATGTGATGGTCACATCGATGAAAGCTGTCCAGATTAAAATGCAGAGTCCAGTTCACACCTGTGTGTTTAATAAACATGTAAACAGGGAAGGAAGAGCCAGGTAGGGCAGAGATTTTTCTCTCCCTTAGGTTCAGTGTAACACAGCACATTTTTCATTCTTTTATCACTTTGTTGACCTCAGTATTTTTTTCAAAAATAAGAAACTTCTTTCATCTTCTGGGAAACTTTCAGTCCAAGTTCAACACAGATGCTTTAGTTTTGAATTTCCTAGTAATTTCAATTGTGTTACTTTTCAGCAATTTTCATAAAAATAAAAAGCATTTTATTTTTCCTTGGAAACTCTTTTTTTCCAGTGCCTTCAAAGAGCTGGTGTGTCTAGATACCACATATCAATTAATCTGTGTTTCTAAGAGATTTCAATTACGTTATCCTAGAAAAAATGGTGTAAATTTAGAGTTCCCTGCCCTTTACCTATCATGTATAAGTAGTCATTATACTTTTTGTATTATACATTTTATAGATATTATATAAGCACTGATTTTGAATGTGCTGCTATTTTTAATAGACTATACAGAAAAATGAGAACAAACAAAACGGTTATAAAGAGAAATGAGATGTAGAAAAGTTTATACTCCATTTTTTCTGCGAGTAGATTATTTTACATAGAGACAAAATGACTTTTTTGTGCAAAACACATGTTTATATTTTTTATTTAAATACAGATTTACAATGCATTAAAGGTAATCCATAAAGCTGAAATAAAAATAGAGTTAATTTGAAATTTGTTTTCTCAGTATTCCTGCTACACACGCTGTAGGGGTCCTCTGGCACATAAATAACTTTACAATTACTTTGGACTTGGTGGTGTCAGCCAATTCAACAAACCATGATCTGACAACAAGCTTTAAAAAAATTTTAAGCATATATCAAGGTATGTATATACTAGCATCCTGATTCACAATAACTCTTATTTTAAAAGAATTTTTGTAAAACAGAATCAAATATATAACAAAATGAAACATTTTTATTAATATTCATCAGTTAAAGCAGTTTGAACATTTTCCTTTAAAAAGTTAGTATTTGTTACCTCTAGTTTTCCAGCATACATTTGTTTAATATGTTAGCAAATGCTTTCTTCTAGATAAGTTGGAATCCAGCCAAATTACAACAACAAAAATCTATGCACAATTATGTATTCTTAGAAGTGCTACTACCCTATGCATACTCTTTTCTTGTCTAGACCACATGTGTTATCTCCTGCTTTTAGGGCCTTCAGCCAGCATACTGAGCTACATTTGTGAAAGTCTATTTAGTCAGTTTAACTAACTAATTATTTTATAGCTAAGCATATGAAAAATGCATGTGTATCATTCTTATTCTGTGAAGGTCCATTGCTGTTTTTGGACTATTTGAGTTTATAAAGAAGAGCATTTGTTATCACTATTGTAGCTCCAGTGTCATAGTTACAATGTAGTAGTGTGTGATAGGATGGCTTTGTTATTGACAAATTCAAGAGACACACAGTGACAACAGGAAGTGAGAAAGAAAAGAAAGAGTTGATATAACAGAGAACAAGACAGTGGATCTTAATTGTTCTTTGTCAGAAACTATCTTCATACATTTGGAGCTAACACGTGGTCAGATTTTTGTAGTGCAGTTAATTTAAATTTTAGATTTTTTAAAGTAAGAATAAGGGAGATAGTGAGACAGATTCTTGTATACACCCTACCAAGATCCATCCAGCAACCCCATCTGAGGCTGATGCTCAAATCAACTGAGCTATCCTCAGTGCACAAGGCCAACTTGCTCAAATGAGCCATGGCTGCAGGAGGAGGAGAGAGAAAGAGAGAAGGGAGAAAGTGAGGGGTGGAGAAGCAGATGGTCACTTTTCCTGTGTGCCCTGACTGGACTTGAACCCAAGACATCTGTAAGGTCGGTGGATAAAGGGAAAGGTCAGAACCTGGAACTTTGGCTAGGACTGCCCACAACCAAGCGCACCAAAAGAAACTTCGCAGGAACCTTTGGAAAACAGGGACCGTCTGCCAGCCAGTGAGATTTCACCACATCATATTAGCTCGACCACCCTAGGGACCCTTTAAATATCTCCCACACGGGTCACCACTTGCGACTTCCCTGGCCTCCATTTTTCCTTGGGGCCAAGGAACCTTGCTGGGCGGGATATGTGCTCTGTACTCAATAAAGTCTTTTACTATTTCACACTTCATGGCTCCGGGCCCTTCCTTCCTTCTCAACGGGGAAAAATACTTTACATTTTGGTGCAAAAACCCGGGAGGAGTTGAAATCCACAAGGACCGCTCCTCTTCCTGTCCCCTCTGAGAAAGAACCAGGAGAAAGAACCAAGATCTCCGACCTTCCACCCACTTCGGTGCACGGTGCAGTAAATCCCTGCCTCCAGCCTTCCCCTCAGTTCTTTCTGCCGAGACTCTCTGTCTGAAACCATAGCTATGTGATGGAATTCTTTCCGTTCCGAGTGCATGTGCTTGTGGAGACGTTTCAAACATATCCACTTTATCCTTTTCATCCGTGGCCAGACCTTGAGTTTTAGGATGCTGTTACTCAAATCTGACCACTCCGAGGACTGAGGGCGGCTGTGGGGGCACAGGAATCTCCCTCCATAAAGAAGAAGAAACTGTTCTTCTTCTCCGCTGTGGCCAGGCCACAGAACCCACTGAATTAGCCTCCTGAAGGGACTTTTAGTGTTAACACCCTCACCAATTTAACTAACACCAAAAAAGCTGGGAACTGATTGGAGATCTCTTACATACACGGCTTCTAATTATTCACACACCTGTCCTTAATCTCTGTGCCACCTGTTCCACTGTGCAGGCCTTTTTTGGCCAGAGAAATCTCACCTAAAACCTCTAATCCTGATCTTTCCTTCTCCATAGACTCCCAACTCTCTCTCTCTCCTGTCTGACCCCTGGGGGCGCCCCTCTCTCAGGACTTTTCTCTGGTCCCTCTGCAGACCTCTTCCCTCTGAGAGCCCCCTCCCCTCTCTTTGAAAAATCTTGTTTCTTATTCACCACTACCATCTCTCTTTCTCCTCCCCTGCTGGCCAGGGGCCCCTCCCTTCTCCACTATGTTCTAAGTCCCTCCACCGTCAGGCCTTTCTTAGCCTGGCATTGCCTCTTACACCAGTTTTCAGGATGTCCAACCCCAATTTTCTTGCAGGAAGTTCTAGCCCTGTCCTGTCATTGGCTCTAGCATTTCCTGCAGGATCTGGGTGCCAGGCTCTGCACGAGCCCTCCTCCTCTTATTCTCAACCCCCCCAAACCCCAATCCGGGATCTGTGAACATGGCATTTGAAGTTTTTAATGGTCCCAACTAGTAGAAACAGGCCAAGGCTGTTCACCAGGCCCTCATGCAGCAGAAAGTAACTCTCCAAACCGAAACTCTGTGGCAACCCTGAGGCCCATAGAACAACAGAGGCAAGGCACAGGAAGTGCCTGACCCAAGTCCAAGCCACAAAGAGAAACCCCACCAGCAGCTTGCTTTAAGTGTGGCAAGCAGGACCACTGGTCCTGGCAGGGCCCCTGCCGGCAGCTTCCCAGTGAGCCCTGCCCTGACTGCAAGCAGCCCAGTCACTGGCGGAGCGATTGCTCCTTTGGGCAACAGGCTTTTCCTCAGCGCCTCTACGTGGAGGACAAGCCACCCTAATGGGAAGGCCAATCCAACCAGGTAGGTGCATCGCTCAAACTCTTAGGACACGGCCTGGACCTGGAACCCAGGGTATGCTGCAACGAGTGGGTAAGTGCATCTCATTTCTTGTGGACACAGGGGCTACCTTCTCTTTTTGCCATCACACTCTGGACCTCTAATTTCCTCATAGGTCTCGGTTATGGGAATGGATGGGACCCCTTCCTTTCCCCTTTTTACGCCACTCCTTACATGCAGTTTTGCCTCAAGCTAGCCTCTTTACAGGACCACTGGCAGTCGGAACCACTGGACTCCATCCATCTCCAGCTCACCAAAAGGCTGGATCCTACAAATCCCATTACTCCTCTTTTTTTAAAATCCTTACGGGACCTCATCCGTGAAGTTTCTCCAGTCACAGCCAAATAGATGTTTCTCCTGACACCTTCAAAGCCACCACCTTCCAATCTCCCCTTCCCCACGACGCCCCTAATCAGCAGGAAGTAGCCAGATGAATAAACGGCACCCCTATTCTGTTTAACACAAAAGGTCAGAACATAAGGTCGGTGGATAATGGGGAAAGGTCAGGCCCGGGAACTTTGGCTAGGACTGCTCACAACCAAGCGCACCAAAAGGAACTTCCCAGGAACCCTTTGGAAAACAGGGACCGTCTGCCAGCCAGTGAGATTTCACCACGTCATATTGGCTCAACCACCCTAGGGACCCTTTAAATATCTCCCACGCAGGTCACCACTTGCGACTTCCCTGGCCTCCATCTTTCCTTGGGGCCAGGGAACCTCGCCGGGCGGGATGCACTCTGCACTCAATAAAGCCTTTTACTATTCCACACTTCATGGCTCTGGCCCCTTCTTTCCTTCTCGGTGGGGAAAAATACCTTACAACATCCACACGCTGGCTGATGCTCTACCACTGAGCCAACCAGCTAGGGCCAAGTTTCAGATGTTGAAACAGCTTGTTTTCACACATTTCCAGTTGAAAATAGCCTTAAAATTTGATACCTTGAAAGTTTGAGTCTATGAGATAGCTTAGTACTTTATTTTAAAAAAATGATATGCTAAAATTTGGACTATTTTTATTTACTCTGAAAATACTTGATGTGAACTCACTAGTTGTAATATAATGTAGAGTGGTATACAAAAATTAGTCATCTCAACAACAATATTTTAAACATATTGAGATTTATAATTAGTTGTAGACATCTCTTTCCTGATTCTCCCTTCCTAGAATTCCATGCACATATCTTATCCTTTGCATATCTATGTTTCTTATACAAATAATAAAGTGAAATAGATGCAGAAATAACTGAAGAGCCAGTTCAGTATACTATAAGGGAGAAAAAGAAATTTAAAAAAAGCAATATTGTATGTAGAAGAAATTAATATTAAGGCAATATGTATGATGTTTGAAAATGTAAAAAGAAAAATTCTATACTGGAAAAATAAGTTATAAACTTGTTACAATTTCCACCTACTTACTTTATATACAATTACTTCCATTGTCAAAATTTATTTCATTTAATCCTCTGCTATCTATATAATTCTGATTAAAGTTAAGTAATATTTATCTGAATTCATATAATGTTCTCTGATAAAAAAAAATAGGTCTAAATAAAATAAAACCAAAAGATACCTTGAAGAACTTCAAAGACAGTTGACCAAAAATATAGAAAAATAAGAATATTAATAAATATGATTCATAATGCAAAAAGACCTATGAAAACAGAAATCATTGAAAAAAAAAACCTATTGTCACTCTTTACTTTTTAGCAGTTGTTGCAGCATATTTATAAGTTTTCCAAAGTTAGATTTTTAAAAAATTTTTTATTGGCCTTAGCTGAATAGCTCCATTTGTTGTGGGTTCGATTCCTAGTCATAGTACATACAGGAACAGATCAATGTTTCTCCCTCCCTCTTTATTGCTCCTCTCTATCTACAAATCTCTCTTTTTCACTCTTCTTTCCTTCCTCTCTCTCTACAAATCAATAAATAATTTTTTAAAGTTTTTAATTGATTTTATTGGGGTGGCATTGATTAATAAAATTGTATAGGTTTCAAGTATACAATTATTTAATATATCACCTGTATATAGTATTGTGTTCACCACCCAAAGTCAAGTGTCTTCCTCTCATCAATTCTCCCTTTAACTTCTGCCTTCCTTCAAAGAAACTAGCAAAATAGAAACAGACTTTAGTTACAGAGAATAGATTGACAGTTGTCAGAGGGGAGTGGGCTTTGGGGAACTGGTAAAAAAAGGTAAAGGAATTAAAGAATACAAACAAAAAACCTCTAACGGTAGATTTCAATGATAGTTTTCAAAATACATAAAATTGAAATAAAAAAATGCCTTGACAGTCATAAAAACATGGAAAGAAAAACTGCTGATAAAATCAATATAAATTATTTTTTAGGTAAAAAACTAATATATGTTTATTTATAAATATATTTATATTTATAAAATAACTATTTTAAATACATAAATAGGGATTTTTCTAAATTATATTGAAGGTTTACACATTATAAAAAATAAATGGTAACTGAATAGAAGAAAATACTTTTCTTAAATTATATACATGACTTCAAGAACTTGACATATGTGTTCTCATTCTCTTAGTTCAAGTGCTAGTTTAAAAAATAAATCAATATCATAATATTTCTTTGTGAAAGAAATTACATTCCAGTTGAAAGCAATTAGTTAACAAAATTCTGTCTTATATCTAACATAAGTTCCAGAGCTACTTTAAAATTTTTTCAAATACAGTTTATATTCAATATTATTTTGTATTAATTTCAGATGTACAGCATAGTGGTTAGATGGTAAAATAATTTTAAACTGCCTCCCCTGATACTTTTTGGTACCCAATTGGAAACTTACAGATTCCATCTGGGCTAAGGATACCGAAACAGCCAAAAAGTCTTTCTGAAACATGTCACTGTTAAGTCACGTAGAAAACAGTAATTTTCTACTAAAACAAAACATTTTTTTATATATAATGTGAATATTCTTTCATAAAACTATAAACAGTCAAGTGTAGGAGAATAAAAACAACTTTTGAAGGAATTATAAAGGCTTGTTTTTTATCTGATACTGATAAAAGAAAAATATCAAAGCAAAATAATGATTGGGTTTTTTAAACACCCACACTGGTTCTATTCTTACAAATTCTCAGTATTTTCTGGCATAGGAAGTTTTAATTCATAAACAATGTATTGTTGTCTTGTTTGATTTGTAGAACATTTACTTTTACCAAAACCTCAGGATACCTGTGTTTTAATATTAATCACAGACCTCAAAAATGGCGGGTGGTGCCACAAATGCCCCCTTTCCCTCCATTGCCGCTTACGTTTCACAAAGGAAATGAATAAGCTTTTTTTTACTGTTTTAATATGACTGGCTTGTCTAATTGTATCAGACAAAATGCAATCAGGAAGCTGAAACTATTCAGTAAATATATACTATAACAGAACTGGAGTGAGGTTTAAATACTAAGAAGTAAAATAATTCAAAAAAAATTATGAATTCTAGATTCTACTCCAAAGCCTGAAATAGGGTACCCAAAGAAGGAACAAATCCAGAATAGAATAAATTCCCTTGGGCTGAGATCTAGAACTACTGGAGAGAAAATTGTTATGGTCTAGTGAATGGAGAAGTTCTCTGAGGTTTATGCTACCAGGAATCGCTGGGAATCTGCCTTCTCAAGTGCCATACATGGGGAGGTGGCCGTATACTCATTTGAAATCTGTTGGTGGGAAAGGTACAGTGGGAAACCTCCCTCTGGGTGACAGGGGAAAGTGCCCTTGAGAAGGTGCCATGCACTCCTGGCTGCCACTCATGGCAGGAGCCTGCTAAGAGAGATCACACACTTGAACCAGGAAGAAGAGTCCCTTCCACCTCTAGGGTCCTTCCTGTACCCTTGCTGACAAAGCTGCATCACGCCATCTGGCAGGGGAGAAATGATTAGGAATCACAAGCAAGACAATAAAATGTTTATTTGAAGCTAAGAGACAATATGTTGGTAAATTTAAAAATCTTACCTTTTAAAATGTCATATGATAGATATGTGTATTCCAAACTTCCCTCTTGATGATCCGCTTATCTGTCAGACCTCACCCTTACTGAACTAATGCCCCTGAGACAGAGGAATTCCAAAAAGCTGACAAGCCACCCCAAGGAGGGCCTCCGGACATACCAGGACTTTTGCCTCAGTATCCCCTCAGGCTCTCCCAAACACTATATAACTCGCCCCCAGTCTGTAACCTGGTGCACTTCTCCTGGAGGAGTGCCCCGGCAGGTCTTTCTCCTCTAATAAAGCCTGCATATCTGGTGATCGAGTGCCATCTCATTCTTACATCATCCTTATCCAGATCCTACAGTAGAGTGGCATATTTGTTGCATTTGATAAACCTACATTTGATAGATGCCACATTATCACCCAAAGTCCATAGTTAACATCAGAGTTCACTTTTGGTGTTGTCCATTCTATAGGTTTGGACAAATATATAATGACATGGCATGATAATGAGAAAGGCATGTTTGAATACAGGGAATATATAGAAATCTCTGTAACTTCAGCTTAGTTTTCTTGTGAACTTAAAATTGCTCTACAATATAAAGCCTATTGATTAAAAACAGTTTTTAAAAAAGTGTCATTAATAGATTCTTTTCTGAATCTACAATTATGGTATCATTACATATAATTGCAATACATTTTTTTTTTTTTTTTTTTTTTGTGAGTTCGAGAGAGATAGACAGGGACAGACAGATAGGAAGGGAGAGAGATGAGAAGCACCAATTCTTCATTATGGCACTTTAGTTGTTCATTGATTGCTTTCTCATATGTACCTTGACTTGGGGGTTCCAGCTGAGCCAGTGACCCTTTGCTCAAGCCAGTGGCCTTGGGCTCAAGCCAGCAACCTTTAGGCTTAAGCCAGCAACCATGGGATCATGTCTATGATCCCGTGCTTAAGCTATCAACCTGGTGCTCAACCCAGCTGAATCCATGCTCAAGCCAGTGTCCTCAGGGTTTTGAACCTAGGTCCTCAGTGCCCCATGCCTATGCTCTATCCACTGAGACACCACCTGATTAAGCTGGTATGTGTTCATTTTAAAAGTGGTAACTTTTTTATTATGAATATTGTATATGTTAGAATTAAATTATATACTCACCATGTCTTGTATAATAATAGAACCTTCAGGGCATGCTATTTAGTTAAAGATTACATTATCCAGACTTCTTTGCAGATACGTGGGGCTATAGGAATAGGGTCTGAGCAATAGAATGTGGAAGGAAGCAGGAAGTACAGCTTCCAAGTCTAACCTTTAAGTGAGTGAATGGTGTTTCCTTTCCTTTCCCCCTTTTTTACTGGCTGGAAAGTAAACCTGGTAAACCACCATGGACCAAGCAAATAAAGGTAATTTTCTAAAAATGGTGGAACAACAATATAGAAGCAGCATAGGCTCATAGGGACTTTTGCTGAAAAGACTCAACACATCAACTGAACTTGTATGGGAGAAAAATAGAAAAAAAACAACAATTTTATATACACAACTATTAGTTTGGGTCTCTGCCATAATTTTTTTTTACTTTCTCCTGTCTTTTCAGTATACAATACCATTGTTGACTACAAAGTTAGCACATTTGTTAAATACAAAGCAGCATAGAACTATTAATAAAAAAATATTCACCTAGAAAACTGCCATACATATGCAAAAACCAAAAAAGTTTTCAACAAAAGTGAGAAATGACAGATCTCTCGGTACTTTCATACATGTTATATTCATAATCATAAGTTTTTTTTGAAAAATTATTTTAAGTGCTTTAAATTTTACAATGATAGTCATGTTTTATCCAATTATTTCATTATATTGTCATTTTGAATACCATCTGTAGGCCAGTAGCCACGGCTACCATCACAGCTGCCTGGCCCATGAAGGTTCGCATTTGATTTGGACAGACAGTAATGAAACAACAGAGCCAAGAACTGATGGGCCATCATCTTTATCCTAGCTTACAACCAGTGGACAAGAAATACACACAGTGGGAAAACACTTCTCTTTCCATTCAGGGCTCCCAAAGCCACTGATTTATCCAAGTTTCCTAGAATCAAAGTTTTTTTTTTTTAATTTTTTTTAATTTATTCATTTTAGATAGGAGAAGGAGAGACAGAGAGAGAGAGAGAGAGGAGAGAGAGGAGAGACAGAGAGAGAGAAGGGGGGAGGAGCCGGAAGCATCAACTCCCATATGTGCCTTGACCAGGTAAGCCCAGGGTTTCGAACCGGCGACATCAGCATTTCCAGGTCAACGCTTTATCCACTGCGCCACCACAGGTCAGGCAGAATCAAAGTTTTCTACCTCACCAGCCTTATTCACCTCTGTTCCCCATCTCCTTCTCCCTGCACAAACTCTGCACAAACTGGCTTCTCCTTCAGCACTCTGCCATCTTGGCTGTTTCTTGTCTCCTCCATGTGGCCTTTCTCTGTTCTCCCTTCTCTGCTCTCTCCTTTAATGCTAATCTCAGGAACTGAGAGAGAGCAAGCTCCCGATCTGCCTGACTTTATAGTGTAGAAATTAAAACCTTTATCCAATATACAAACAAGGAAGTCTCTGATACAAAGTCACTAATCTGAGGCATAATGGGATTCCTCATGAGAGTATACCACCCCACATCATGCAATTGATCAAGGGTGTGTGGAAAAGCTTAGTCTTAAAACTAAGCCTTAGACTATAATGACCCAGCCTGCTTACAGCCTGTCCCCCACACACAATGCAAACTATAAGTGAGCAAACATATATATCATATTTAAAAACTTATTTGACCAACACCATCTCACTGAATTTTTTTTTTAAGTGAGAAGAGGGGAGAGAGTGAGACAGACTCCAACATGTGCCCTGACAGGGATCCACTTGACAACTCCGCCTGGGGCTGATGCTCAAATCAATCAAGTTATCCTCAGCGCCTGATGCTGATGCTGAGACCCACCCAGGTAGCCTCAGCTCCCAGGGCTGATGGTCAAACCAATCAAGCCACAAGCTGCAAGAGATAGAGAGGGAGAGTAGGAGAAGGATGAGGAAAGAAACACATGGTCGCTTCTCTTGTATGTCCTGACCAGGAATTGAACCCAGGACGTCCATGTACTAGGCCAATGCTACATCCACTGAGGCAACCTGCCAGAGTTCCATCTCACTGATTCTCATGCCTGTTTTTAAGATAGACATGGAATTGGGGTTTTGTTATTAATAGGACACTTTTGTCAAAACCTGAATGTTTCAATCAGTAAAAAAAATTATTGAGGACATTGGGAAAAGAGAAAGTTTTAAATATTTATTAATTCTTTTAAAAAGAAGTTATTGAAAACCAATTATTCCTGAGGTTGTATTATGGGTTCTATTATATAGTAATCTATCAGCATAAAAAACTTTTTATAGTATAAATTATCATCTGAGATTTAGATATAAGAAAGTGGAAATTACAGGTGTCAAATAAAATTTTTTTGTTTATTTTCCAAAAATGGATAAAGAGTTACTTAATTTTAGATAATTGGTGCAGGATGTATGTAAGATAATAACTCATGAAACTTATTTCATGACTATCCTGTTTCTTAAATTATTTTTAGAGATACATCTCCAGTATATTAAGAACTTACTCAAACACAATGGATAGAGAAAAAATTAAAATGATTAAACTTTCTCAGCTTTACTTATAAGTACATTCCATATTACCAACCAAAATATAAATGCAAATTTAGACAATGGAAAATAACTCAAAACAGATCTATATCGATTAATAAATGCTGTTGATACAAAAATTCTTTCCATAGGAGACATAGAAGTCCAAAACATAAAATGAAAGCATATTAAAGTGATTTTTAATTGAAAGCACATATGTACTAGTCAAACATACCTGGGTTTGGATTAATTGCCATTTCTTGCTAACTGATCATTGAAAAACCAATCAACCTTTCTGGGCTGCAGTTTCACCATAAAATAATTGGAATATATAATTTATTTCATAAACATTTAAACATTAATAAAAATAATATCCTACCCCTATCACAATTTCTAACATGTCTTAAGCACATAATAAATTATAGTTTTATTTTGCCACCATTTCATTCTCCTATATTCAAAATGCTCAAATTTGATCCTTGATGCTCTTCCTTTAAAGCCTTACATATGTATTTTCTTTTTCTGTTGTGCACTTATCATCACTAAATTATTGCAAAATCCAAATTAGCAGAATCCAAGTTAGTGAAATTAGATTGTATTGTTGTAAATCATATTTTATAACTACTCTTTCAAGTAAAATGTGGCTTTGATATTCACTCTGTACCAAATATGAAAATTTTGAGGATGAATGCAAGATTGTTCAGTTGTTGAGTGTGATGACACTCTTATCAAGTTCAGATGGATTATCTCTGGCCTTCTCAACACTTCAGTCAGTAAAAAGTCTTAAAGAATTATGTAAGAACAGAAAAAATTTAATATATATTGTTGTGAACGATAGCTCTACAAGGTATAACTCCTTCTGCATGATTTGTAGCTTAAATGTAAAGTGTATTCATGTACTTTTATTCTGCAAAAGAAAGTAATTTAAATATTTATAAAATGTGATTTACATGAAAATACCATCCTACTTTTCATTTACTGTGCTGTTCTTGTGTCACTCAAAGTTGCCTTCTTTAAATATACATTTGGACACAAATTATATTATGATCCAAAATACAAAAAGTAAATACAATGTGGAATGGGGAGCCAGGAGGAGGAAAAGTGACTGTAGGCGCAGTGAAAAGAAACTAGCTTGTTGAATTTTCACACACTGAACTACTGAGCAGGCTTATTTAAATCTATTTTCCTTTATGAATTATACATGGCTATCATCATCGAGTTACACTCCCAGGGTAAAAAACATTTTAATGACAACTTACTGATAAGCTGTCAAATAGGAAAAATCCATTCATTTCTTCAAATCTGTAGTTGATTTTTTATTAATATTTTAAGTGATTTTCTGGCAATGCTTTTGGGTTACCTTTGACTTTCTAGGAAGAATTATATGAAAGTGCTTGATCCCATTTTTTACTTCACTGTATAACAAATCTGTATATGTGGTTGTGAAAACAAAACAAAGAAATAAATATTTTATTTGGGTCTTTTTGCAGAATATATGTTGGCTTTTATTCCCTCACATGCTTGGACCAGCAGGTAAGATTATGTAGGTGTTTGCCTGCAAGAGAATACTGCTAATTATGGAACAAACTAGGTAGTGGAAACCAATCTGCAGGTATTTTCCAGTAAAACTGTTGAAGAGACAAGACCATGGAATGACTCACACAGTTTCAATAACCAGGAAGTTTTTATCTTTTGATTAAAGTCACATACCACCTAATTCTATTACAGATGAGTTGTGGACATGATAAGGCAATAGTTGTTTCATATAAATGTTTCTGGATAAAAATATTAACAACAACAACATCAAAAATGTAATTATAGCCCTGGCCTGTTGGCTCAGTGGTAGAGCATCGGCCTGGCGTGCATGGGTCCGGGGTTTGATTCCTGGCCAGGGCACACAAGAAAGGCGCCCATCTGCTTCTCTACCCCTCCCCTCTCCTTCCTCTCTGTCTCTCTCTTCCCCTCCAGCAGCCGAGGCTCCATTGGAGCAAAGTTTGCCCGGGCACTGAGGATAGCTCTGTGGCCTCTGCCTCAGGTGCTAGAATGGCTCTGATTGCGGCAGAGCAATGCCCCAGATGGGCAGAGCATCGCCCCCTGGTGGGCATGCCAGGTGGATCCCGGTCGGGCGCATGCGGGAGTCTGTCTGACTGCCTCCCCGTTTCCAACTTAAGAAAAATACAAAAAAAAATGTAATTATAGTCAATACATAAAGTTAGCTTTCATTCAGAAGAGGCTTTTGGGCTTTGCCTCTGTTACTAGTGGGGGAGCCAGTGTTTCTCCAAAAGAGGAACAATTACTGTTAAGCTTCATATCTTGCCTTGCCCAGGCCCCACCTCCTAATGACACAAATTCCTTATAGTGTAGTCTTAACCATCATCTAAATTAACTGTTTATGAAGTACACCAAATATATTTTGTACTTAGTAAAAGAGATATAATCTGCCTTTAACAGCTTTATCATCTGGTTCAGTAATACCACTCTTACTAAGCATCAGTTCTTACTTTCTGGCTCTGCCTATGGACTTAGATATAGGCAATTTCCTAGGCTGTCAGCCAGAAAACAGACTCTAAATAAATAAAAGGTATTTATTAATAAATAAATTAATAAATAAATAAAAGGTATAAATAAAAGGACTTTAAATAAAAGGTATTTTCAGCCTGATTAGGCACTGGCACAGTAGATAGAGTGTTGACCTAGGATGAGGACCCAGGTTTGAAACCCTGAGGTCACCGGTTTGAGGGCAGGTTCACCTGGCTTGAGCATGGGATCATAGACATGACCCCATTGTCACTAGCTCTGGCCCAAAGGTCTCTGGCTTGAGCAAGGGGTCACTGGCTTGGCTAGAGGTCCCGAGTGAAGGCATATTTGAGAAAGCAATCAATGAACAACTAAAGTACTACAACTATGAGTTGAAGTTTCTCATCTCCCTTCCTGTCTGTCTCTCTCTCAAAATAAATAAATAAATAAATAAACAAACAAACAAACAAATAAAAGGTATTTTCAAACTCATATTATAATTTTGAGACAGTAGTGTTATAGAGCAGCATATCTCTATTGATTTCTACTCAATAAGTTGCCTCCTTCAATATTTTCTAAAACAGATAAATGACAGAAATTTTAGAATTTCAAGTTTATTGAAATGTCTATAAAAAAGGTTAGTAATAATGATTAAATATAATTAAGTTGTGGAAAATTAGAAATGTGAATTTATAAACCTCAAATTTAGAGATAAATATATGTTGAATTCAAAGCACTAAAGTATTATTTTGGTATACTTAGATGCACATGTATACTATGATACACACACATGCACACACACACAACTTTCAGGAATATTCTTAAAAGTAAACAGGTGTTAGTTCTGGCTGATTGCTTCAGTGGATAGAGCATTGGCCCAGCGTATGAATGCTCCAGGTTTGATTTTCAGTCAGGGCACACAAAAGAAGCAACCATCTGCTTTGCTCCCCCTCCTCCCCATTTCTCTCCCTTTTCCCCTCTCAAGCCAGGAGCTTTGCCCCAGCACTGAGGATAGCTTGGTTCGTCCCAGTGCATCATCCTCAGCCACTAAATATAGCTCCTTGGATTCCAGCATCACCCCAGACAGGGGTTGCTGGCAGAATCCTGGCCGAGAATCTGTCTCATTGTCCCCCTGGGGGTCTGTCTCATTATCCCCCTCTGCTCAGTTAAAAATAAAAAGAAAACAGGTATTTAAATGCATAAAACTAACCAGAACTTTTTCAATTATATTCCCCAATACATAGATTAAAAAATTGATATCAGTGTTATTTTTGTTTATTAGAATACATTTCAGTTAGTCATCTGTTTTATGTCATATAAAATTCTGTGGTAGATTATGTAGGTTCAGTCAATGAGAAACCAGCTTTTAGTTTTTAAATTATGACTGAAAATGTGTCACTTAACACACAAGGAAGAAATTCATACCTTACATATAAAATTGAAAAGTGTGAGATGTGATTTTAAAAAATGACTAAAATCTGTATGTACTATATTTTGAAATAGGTTTTTTATTTTGATATACTTAATGCTACATTAGCAAATGTAAATAATATCTCAGAAAATAATAATCAAAAGGAGTGACCTCTGTGATATGTATAATTATTCCTTTTGGAGGTTTTGAGTTTAATAAAACTTTTAATATCTAATTTTAAACTGATGCAGGGAAGTGATAGGGATTCTGGAATTTTCTGTGACCCATTTGCATCAACCCTCAATGTTAAGGGGCCCAGAAATAGCAATGCTAATTACCATTGACCTATTTAAGTTAGCACCAGTGAATCCAAATGTTTCAAAACCTCAGTCCCATACAAGTTGATTTCATTATCAGAGATATAACTTAAGAAATGTCCTTGACTAATCTACAGATGAGTTTATGAAGTGTTTGTATTTATAAGAGTAATGTTTTGATTAAAGTTGCTGGAATTCAGTGAAGAAGTATAGAAGTGTATATATTAAAAAATAATTTTTTTTTTAATTTTGAAAGTAACAGACCATTTAAAATATCTTAAAATATTTCTACTTAAATTCATTCAAATAATTACTATAAATGGCCAAACAACTCCCATCTTGTTTTATAACCACTGGATCTATGTTCTTCTTTTCTCGACTGTTGGTAAAGAACAGTGATCACAGATAAGAAATGACCTGAGACAAGTACATGGAGCTGTCCTTTGAAACTGTGGCAAGAAATAACTGTAAACTTGAAGTTTGATGACTTTAGAGTTCTGTGCGTTGAGATACTCATCTTTCCTTGGGTTTCATACCTCTGATTTGTTCATTGAAAATAACAACAAAAATAATGATAATAACATATGTGACAAATGTTTTGTGTTTTTAGTATCACAGATACACAGAGGGAGAGAAACGCTGCCTTAGGAGATGTACCTCATAGTTTATACCCAGAAGCCCTGAGGTATTGTTATAATGGGGGGCTCAGAAGGTGAATATATTTTGCATGTAGAGAGATGTACATCTTGGGGTCAAGAAGATGGGCTATGATAGACAGAATTATAAAATGACCACCACTTGGTGAACTGTATGTATAATCAGCTCCCCTTCAGCGTCTGTGGGGCAGGGGAAGGGTGATGGGTGTCACTCTGTAGTTAGGTTCCATTGCATGGTAAATGTGAAAGGATTTTTCATATAAAATAAAGTTCCAAAATTAAATGATTTGGAGTTCATCAAAAAGATTATTCAAGGTGAGCCAGACTGAATCAGGAAAGAAACCCTCAAAAGAGGAACTGGGTCCTTCCTGAGCAGAGCAAAACTCTCTTGAGGCCTTTAAGAAAGAAATAGCGGTGGAGCTCCAAGATGGCAGCGGAGTAGGCGGATGCACAGACGCCCAGCTCTCAACACCAAACTGGAATACAAATCAATTTAGGAAAAATCAGCATGAAAAACCAACACTGAACTGCAAGAACAGCTCTCAAAAACCAAGGAGCAAAGAGGAAGCCACAATAATCCTGGTAAGGAGTGCCTGAATCTCCTCTGCTTATAGGAACAGAAGGGGGGGTGAGGCTGAGAGCCCAGAGAGGATTTCACAGAGGAAAAAGAGCAGAAACTACTGCTCACAGCCACTTACCTGGCGACCAGGGAGCAAGGTGGGTTGAAAAGACCAGCTTATCTCCCAAGTGGAAAGGACAGGGAGAGGGACAGACTGTGAGGGGCTAAGGTATGCAAGAAACAAAATAAAAAAGCTGACTCATTCGTGCTGGAGGCGGCCATAGCTGGGGGAGGGACTGAACCTTTCACAAAACAGAGCAGAAGTGCTTCCGGATCAGAGATCTCCGGACATCTATCCAGCTCCAATCAGCGCAACAAGACACAGCTGAAAACAAGAAGTGGGGAGGAGGGG
Source organism: Saccopteryx bilineata (assembly GCF_036850765.1). NCBI lineage: Eukaryota > Metazoa > Chordata > Mammalia > Chiroptera > Emballonuridae > Saccopteryx > Saccopteryx bilineata. The sequence continues at coordinate 150,929,630 of NC_089494.1, forward strand.
CAGTAACTCAGGTCTCCATGGAGATCTGAGATACACCTCCCCCTACTGAAGCTGAAAGAAAAAACCCTGTCCCCAGTGAGATTAGTTGGAGGAAGAGACCTTCAGCATCTCAGGTTACACCCACAGCATTCCTGGTTACAGTTTCAAGGAAGCCCCCTGCTGAGATCAGTTAACAAGACTATCACCTGTTAAGAAAACAAACAAATCAAGACTTCAAAGCTGCCCAAATCTGAAAGTGGATTACAAATAATAGCTAATACCAACCCAAGAAACCTAGAAATAACACAACTGAAAACTGGAGGCAGACAACACCAAGCCTAGACTCAATCAACTTTACAAATAAAACACCATGATGAGAAGACAAAGGAGTGCAACCCAAATGAAACCACAAGAGACACCTTTGAGAGATGAGCTGAGTGATATGGAAATAATCAAACTTCCAGATGGGGAGTTCAAAATAATGATTGTAAGGATGCTTAGGGATCTTAGAACAACAATGGAGGGGCAGTTTGAAAACCTAAATAAAGAAATAGCAAGTATAAAAAAGAACCAGTCGGAGACGACAAATACAATATCAGAAATAAAGACCACAATGGAAGGAATTAAAAACAGGATAGATAGAGTGGAGGATCGAATCAGTGAGTTAGAGGACAACTGGAATGAAGGCATGAAAGCAGAGAAGAAAAGAGAAAAGAGACTCAAAAAGTCAGAGGAAACTCTTAGAGAGCTCTGTGACAACATGAAGAGAAATAACATCCGCATCATAGGGGTTCCTGAAGAAGAAGAGAAAGAACAAGGGATAGAGATGTTGTTCAATCATATCATAGCTGAAAATTTCCCTAAATTAATGCAAGAGAAACTCTCACAAGTCCAAGAAGCACAGAGGACTCCATTAAAGAGAAACCCAAAGAAACCTACACCAAGACACATCATAATTAAAATACCAAAGCTAAGCGATAAAGAGAAAATATTAAAAGCTGCAAGAGAAAAAAAAGTTATCACCTACAAAGGAGCCCCCATAAGAATGACATCCGACTTCTCAACAGAAACACTTGAGGCCAGAAGGGAATGGCAAGAAATATTCAAAATAATGCAGAACAAGAACCTACAACCAAGACTACTTTATCCAGCAAGGCTATCATTTAAAATCGAAGGAGAAATAAAAAGCTTCCCAGACAAAAAACAACTCAAGGAATTCATTACAACCAAACCAATGCTGCAGGAAATGTTAAGGGGCCTGTTGTAAACAGATCAAAGTGGGAAAAGAATATAGCAAAAAAAGGAATACACCTTTAAAGAAGAAAATGGCAATAAACAACTACATATCAATAATAACCTTAAATGTAAATGGATTAAATGATCCAATCAAAAGACATAGGGTAGCTGCGTGGATAAGAAAACAGGACCCATACATATGTTGTCTACAAGAGACACACCTTAGAACAAAAGACACACATAGATTGAAGGTAAAAGGATGGAAAAAAACGTTTCATGCAAACGGAAATGAAAAAAAAGCTGGGGCAGCAATACTTATATCAGACAAATTGGACTTTAAAACAAAGAATATAGTAAGAGATAAAGAAGGCCACTACATAATGATAAAGGGAGTAATCCAACAGGAAGATATAACTATTATAAATATCTATACACCTAATATAGGAGCACCCAAATATATAAAACAGACTTTGATGGATTTAAAGGGCGAGATCAACAGCAATACTATAATAGTAGGGGATTTCAATACCCCACTAACATCACTAGATAGATCCTCAAGAAAGAAAATTAACAAAGAAACAGCAGACTTGTTGGAAACACTAGATCAACTCGATTTAATAGATATCTTCAGAACCTTTCATCCTAAAGCAGCAGAATATACATTCTTTTCAAGTGCTCATGGTACATATTCTAGGATAGACCACATGTTAGGGCACAAAAGTGCTCTCAACAAATTTAAGAAGACTGAAATCATAGCAAGCACTCTCTCCGATCACAACGGCATGAAACTAGAAATGAATCACAGCAGAAAAACTCAAAAATTCTCAAACACATGGAAACTAAATAGCAGGGTGTTAAATAATGAATGGATTAAGAATGAGATCAAAGAAGAAATAAAAAAATTCCTAGAAACGAATGACAATGAGCATACAACAACTCAAAATTTATGGGACACAGCGAAAGCAGTGCTGAGAGGGAAGTTCATAGCAATACAGGCACACTTTCAGAAGCTAGAAAAAGCTCAAATAAACAACTTAACCCTGCACCTAAAAGAATTAGAAAAAGAACAGCAAGTAAAGCCCAAATGTAGTAGAAGGAGGGAAATAATAAAGATCAGAGCAGAAATAAATGACATAGAGGCTAAAGAAACAATACAGAGGATCAATGAAACTAGGAGTTGGTTCTTTGAAAAGGTAAACAAGATTGATGAACCTTTAAGTAGACTCACCAAGAAAAAGAGAGAGAGGACTCAAATAAATAAAATTAGAAATGAAAGAGGAGAAATAACAACTGACACAACAGAAATACAAAATATTGTAAGAAAATACTATGAAGAACTGTATGCCAAAAAACTAGACAACCTAGATGAAATGGACAAATTCCTTGAAACATACAATCTTCCAAAAATCAATCTGGAAGAATCAGAAAACCTAAACAGACCGATTACAACAAAAGAGATCGAAACAGTTATCAAAAAACTCCCAACAAAGAAAAGTCCGGGGCCCGATGGCTTCACAACGGAATTCTACCAAATATTCAAAGAAGAACTAACTCCTATCCTTCTCAAACTATTTCAAAAAATTCAAGAGGAAGGAAGACTTCCAAACTCCTTTTATGAGGCGAGCATAATTCTGATTCCAAAACCAGGCAAAGACAACACAAAGAAAGAAAATTATAGGCCAATATCTCTGATGAATATAGATGCTAAAATCCTCAACAAAATATTAGCAAACCGGATCCAACAATATATGGAAAAAATCATACACCATGATCAAGTGGGATTTATTCTGGGGAGGCAAGGCTGGTACAATATTCGCAAATCAATCAATGTGATTCATCACATAAACAAAAAGAAGGAGAAAGACCATATGATAATTTCAATAGATGCAGAAAAAGCATTTGATAAAATCCAGCACCCATTCATGATCAAAACTCTCAGCAAAGTGGGAATACAGGGAACATACCTCAACATGATAAAAGCCATCTATGAGAAACCCACAGCCAACATCATACTCAATGGGCAAAAATTAAAAGCAATACCCTTAAGATCAGGAACAAGGCAGGGGTGCCCCCTTTCACCACTCTTATTTAACATAGTCCTGGAAGTCCTAGCCACAGCAATCAGACAAGAAGAAGAAATAAAAGGCATTCAAGTTGGAAAAGAAGAAGTAAAAGTATTATTATTTGCAGATGATATGATATTGTATATAGAAAACCCTAAAGTCTCAGTCAAAAAACTACTGGACCTGATAAATAAATTCAGCAAAGTGGCAGGATATAAAATCAATACTCAGAAATCAGAAGCATTTTTATACACCAACAATGAACAGTCAGAAAGAGAAATTAAGGAAACAATCCCCTTCACAATTACAACCAAAAAAATAAAGTACCTAGGACTAGGAGTAAACTTAACCAAGGAGACTAAAGACTTGTACTCGGAAAATTACAAAACATTGATAAAAGAAATCAAGGAAGATACAAACAAGTGGAAGCATATACCGTGCTCATGGTTAGGAAGAATAAACATCATTAAAATGTCTATATTACCCAAAGCAATCTATAAATTCAATGCAATACCAATTAAAATACCAATGACATACTTCAAAGATATAGAACACATATTCCAAAAATTTATATGGAACCAAAAGAGGACACGAATAGCCTCAGCAATCTTAAAAAAGAAGAATAAAGTGGGAGGTATCACACTTCCTGATATCAAGTTATACTACAAGGCCGTTGTACTCAAAACAGCCTGGTACTGGCATAAGAACAGGCATATAGATCAATGGAACAGAACAGAGAACCCAGAAATAAACCCACAGTTCTATGGACAACTGATATTTGACAAAGGAGGTAAGGAAATACAATGGAGTAAAGACAGCCTCTTTAACAAATGGTGTTGGGAAAATTGGACAGCTACCTGCAAAAAAATGAAACTAGATCACCAGCTTACACCACTCACAAAAATAAACTCAAAATGGATAAAAGACTTGAATGTAGGCCGTGAAACCATAAGCATCTTAGAAGAAAACATAGGCAGTAAGCTCTCCGACATCTCTCGGAGCAATATATTTGCTGATTTATCTCCACGGGGAAGTGAAATAAAAGACAGGATAAACAAATGGGACTATATCAAACTAAAAAGCTTCTGCACAGCTAAAAAAAAACAAGAACAGAATAAAAAGACAAACTACACAATGGGAGAACATATTTGACAATACGTCTGATAAGGGGTTAATAACCAAAATTTATAAAGAACTTGTAAAACTCAACACCAGGAAGACAAACAACCCAATCCAAAAATGGGCAAAAGAGATGAATAGACATTTCTCCAAAGAGGACATACAGATGGCCAACAGGCATATGAAAAAATGCTCAACATCACTAATCATTAGAGAAATGCAAATTAAAACCACAATGAGATATCACCTCACACCAGTCAGAATGGCGCTTATCAACAAAACAACACAGAATAAGTGCTGGCGAGGATGTGGAGAAAAGGGAACCCTCCTGCACTGCTGGTGGGAATGCAGACTGGTGCAGCCACTGTGGAAAACAGTATGGAGATTCCTCAAAAAACTGAAAATTGAACTGCCTTTTGACCCAGCTATCCCACTTTTAGGAATATACCCCAAGGACACCGTAGAACGGCTCGAAAAGGAGAAATGCACCCGCATGTTTGTGGCAGTATTGTTCACAATAGCGAAGATCTGGAAACAGCCCAAGTGTCCGTCAGAGGACGAGTGGATTAAAAAGCTTTGGTACATATATACTATGGAATACTACTCAGCCATAAGAAATGATGACATCGGATCATTTACAATAACATGGATGGACCTTGACAACATTATACGGAGTGAAATAAGTAAATCAGAAAAAAAACTAAGAGGAATTCATACATAGAAGGGACATAAAAATGAGACTCAGAGACATGAACAAGAATGTGATGGCAACAGGGGCGGGGGGGGTGGGGGGGGGAGGGGGTGAAGAAGGAGAGAGGGGTTAGGGGAGGGGAGGGGCACAAAGAAAACCAGATAGAAGGTGACAGAAGACAATTTAACTTTGGGGGAGGGGTATACAGCACAATCAAATGTCAAAATAATCTAGAGATATTTTCTCTCAACATATGTACCCTGATTTATCAATGTCACTGCATTAAATTTAATAAAAAATTAAAAAAAAAAGAAAGAAATAGCTAAGTTATAAACTTCATATGAGAAGGATGGTCTCTAGGGTCTAAGGGCCTCAGTCCTGTAACTGCAAGGACTCACCAAAGTCCAGTATGAGGCTGAAGTAAGAATGCAGCCTGACTCACACTTTAATTGTAGTCTTATGGGGTCCAGAGCACTGGGATCCCATAAAGAAGCATAAAGAATTCTTGAACTCTTAACCCATAATAAATATGCATTGCTATAAGTTGCTAAATTTATAATTTAGCTAAATTAAAATTTGTTATGGGTTAATAAAAACTAATATATATATATCATGACATTTTTTTGAAGATTGGAGATCATAAATATGACATATGTGGAATGTCATAAGATATTAAATGAGTAACACAAGGAATCACGTTCACCATTATTGAAAAAGTGAAGTCCTATCATGACAGATATCACAGATACTGGACAGGAATAAAGACAAATGTTTTAAATTTTTATAAAGAATTGAATGTGGAAAAAGAAGGAGAATTCTAGCACCATGGAGCATACCACCAAGTTTGCAACGCTGCTGGCACCTTTTCTTCTTTATTGGAAATGTCTATTCAAGCACATTTTATGATTTCATGAACCATTATAACTTCATGACTCTAATTCCAACTTTCTCATAGCTGATTTTTCCTGCTGCTATATGCAGTGTACATCTACTCTACACATTGGAAAACTTGGAGATTAGGGGCTAGTGGTACCAGGAACACTTCACATGCCATGTACAACATGCTTCTTCTATTTGTGGAAAAGTCAACAGAGATGATGAGATGTAACAGAATGAGGGAGAATAGAAGGAATTTGCTTGGGTCAATATGACTAGAAAATGAGAGTGGGCAGTGGAGTGACTGCCCTAAGTTTCCACTGTTTTACAGACATTTTCATTTATTTCCTAGAAAATGCTGCTAATCTGAGTGTGCTCTGTTTGTAGCTGTCCTTATCCTGTTTTCTGATAAGAAGATGTTTATATTTATTCTTTCATTTCTGATCCAAATTTGGTTCTCTTGCAAGTTGAAAAGTATCTCCTTATACCTGAAAGTTATTGATGGGAATCCATAGTCATAATAAGAGATTTATAGTGTTATAACTGTGCAGATATTTCTTTTGCAGTTGTAGCTTTTATATATGGAGAACATAGAGCGGATATACATGTCTATTTTCTTTTTTTTTTTTTTTTTTTTTGACAGAGACAGTGAGAAGGACAGATAGCGACAGACAGACCAGAAGGGGGAGAGATGAGATGTATCAATTTTTTGTTGCAGCACCTTAGTTGCTCAATGATTGCTTTCCCATATTTGCCTCGACCAAGGGCCTACAGCAGAGTGAGTGACCCTTTGCTTCAGCCAGCGACCTTAGACTTTAAGTTAGTGACCTTTGGGCTCAAGCCAGGGACCACGGGGTCACGTCTAATGATCCCAAGCTCAAGTCAGCCACCCCGTGCTCAAGCCAAATGAGCCCTCGCTCAAGCCGGTGATTTTGGAGTTCCGAAACTAGGTGCCTCACATCCCAGTTCAAAGCTCTATCTACAATGCCACCACCTGGTCAGGTTACATGTCTACTTTCTAATAAAGCTGTCAATCTCTACCAATTTAATATACTTAGTACATCATTTATATATTAGTGAATGTAGTGAAGAAATACAAAAAGTGAGAAATCTGTCCATTAGCCTGAATAATTTTGACTTGGATAAGTAGTCTGAACAGAGATCGGAAAGAAAATATTTTTAAGACATAATCTGTTTAAGATGTTATGTTAAAAAATAAAATATTTTAGACAAATTCTTAAAGACACACACATGTTTTTTTAAACTGAATAAAAATGTAAAAACAATACTATGAAGTTTTTTTACTAAAATTCATAATCTGAATTATTTTTAATGAAAAGTATTATTTTGTTAATTTGGTGTGTTAATAAATGTGATTGCTTAAAATGTGATGTTTTATACTCAGTTCCAAGAAGCATACCATAATAGTTATTCTTTTATTACTTTCAATACACAAGGCCCAAGAATAGTAATATAACAAGGAAGAAATTTATTTCTGTCATAAGTAGTTCAGGGACAGTGGCCAAAAGCTGGTATTGTGGTTCATTGATAGCATCAGGCACCCAGGCTCTTTCCATTTTTTTCCTCTGACTTTTTACCACTGTAATTCTCTGCCCTCATGTTGCCATTTAAGACCACTTCATGGTTTTAAATGCCACTGTATCTTCAAAGGCATGTTTTAGGTAGGACAAAAAACTAAGAGCAAATTACTGGTGAAATTTCTTTTAATAAAGGTTTGCCTTTTATTTTTGGATAAATGGAAATCATGTACTTCCACCCACATCTCAGTGGACAGGACTATTTTGCTGGACACCTTTAATTTTTACAAAATCTGAGTGTTTTTAAAATGTAGCCCGTTGCCTTTCTAAACAAAATCATCATTCTCTTAATAGAAAGGTAGAATGGCTATATGTACACAACTCCCAATGCTTTTAACACATATGCACTTGAAAAAGTTGTCTTGGAGCAGTAGAAAAATCTCACATGCTAGTGTGTACAAAAATATTGTCATTGCTTAAACCATTTCTATAGGCTAAGTTTTTAATATAATGCATATTACTGTGAAATAGAAAGTAATATTATCAGATAAAAATATTACATAAAAAGATGTAATATTAAATCTTTCCAATTCAATTGAACAAACTCTTAAATGTCCTCAATTATTCATGTAGTTATTCATTCATGCATCATTTATTTAAAAAATAGAAATAGAAAGTCTACTATTTCAGGAGCTGTGTTAGGCACTATGAACACAGTGATGAGAGAGAACAAATGTAATTTCCCTTTATTATCACTCATGTGATCTGATATAGAGACAAACTTTAAATAATTGCACAAACAAGTGTAAAATACAATGCCAAATGATATAAAGAGTTACAATGTGCTATGAGAATCTTTTATCTTTATAAGATTATTTCATTTATTAGGTGAAATAAGGAGTGCTAGATGATTCTAGATACAAATATATATCTGAAATAGATCCTGGTCTCAAGGAAGTTACAGTGAACAATTATTTGAGAAAATGAGCAGGTGCAGAAACTAGACTAAATAAATAGAATTCCAATATTTAAGATTTCTTTTACTGACATCATTTTTGCAAGTATCAATCTTCCTTATTTATATTTTTAGTCAAGGACATGAACTAGAAATTTCTGGAATTTTCTCTGCTAAAATTCCTGTTGGCATATGATTGTGTTCATAGATTAACTTTGAGTTAATACTGTTGTAATCCTAAATGTAGTTTGACAATCCAGTGAAATTGTCAATTCAGGGTTATTGTTCTCACACTAACCTCTACCTCACGTAGTTTTCAGAATCACCACTTTTTATTGTTGTTGCTATCTTTAAGCTTGTTTTGATGCTATTTATTACATTCTTCACTGTCTTGGAGTACTTAGCATGTGTATGTAATACACGCACAAGTGCCTGTGGTCAAAATAACATCTCCAGGTCACTGTGGAGTGAATGGCTCTAGCCAAAACACTGTTGATACTATCTTGCAGATGATTCTAAATATAGTATAGGAATGCCTTGTTTTATTGCACTTAGCCTTATTGCACAACAAAGATACTGAGGGATTTTGTTGTTGTTGCTTTATAAATTCAATGTTTGTAGCAATACTATGTCAGGCAAGTGTCTCAGCACCATTTTTCTAACAATCTCAGGTGATAGTTTGAATTTTTTTTTAGCAATAAAGTGCTTTTAAATTAAGGTAAATATATACCATATCAACAAAACAAAGAACAAAAACCATATGATCATATTAATAGATGCATAAAATGCATTCTATAAAATATAACACCATCTTAAGTTTAAAACACTTAACAAGGCTGACCTGTGGTGATGCAGTGGATGAAACATTGACCTGGAATGCTGACATCGCTGGTTCGAAACTCTGGCCTTGCCTGGTCAAGGCACATATAGGAGTTGATGCTTCCTGCTCCTCCCCCTGTTTTCTCTATCTCTTTCCTCTCTCTCTAACAAAAATAAATAAATAAAATCTAAAAAAAATAAAATAAAAAAACACTCAACAAAATGGGTATGGAAGGAAAATATCTCAACATAATAAAGGCCATTTATGACAAACCATCAGCTAACATCATATTAAATGGCTTAAAACTAATTACTTTTCCCCCAAAACCAGGAAGAAGACAAGGTTGTCCACTCTCTCCACTCTTATTCAACATAGTGCTGGAAGTTCTAGCCAGAGCAATCAGACAAGAGAAAGAAATAAAAGGCATTCATATTAGGAAAGAAGTAAAGGTTTCACTTTTTGCAGATAATATGATCCTATACACCAAAATCCCCAAAGTCTCCACAAAAAGATTATTAGAAATAATAAACCAATACAGTAAGGTCGCAGGATACAAAATTAATATACAGAAGTCTATTGCCTTCCTATATGCCAACAATGAAACATCAGAAAACAAACTAAAAAATAAATCCCCTTCATGGTTGCAACAAAAAATATAAAATACCTAGGAATAAACATACCAAGGAATGTAAAGGACCTATATAATAAAATCTATAAAGCATTGTTAAGAGAAATAAAAAAGATACAATGAAATGAAAAATATTCTTTGTTCTTGAATAGAAAGAATAAATATAGTCAAAATGACCATATTACCTAAAGTGATATACAAATTTAGTGCAATTACCATCAAATTCCAATGTCATTTTTTAAAGAAATGGAACAAAAACTCATGAGGTTTATATGGAAGAGGCAAATAGCTACTTGGTCTGATTTCAAATACCAAGAATTACTCTTTTTGATGCAAAATAATTTCCTTACCTGCTTATTAATGGATGAAATTAATAAATACTGTTAAAACCTTTAAACCCATACTGAGCCATTCAGATTTAAATAAGCCAATACAAGGTTGCATTGCATAGCATTGTCCAGTAAAACATCACTGTTAGATATGTCATTTCATTTTTTCTTACAATCCTCCCATGTGCTGCGCAGAGAAAATGCATGTGGCCCCATTGTGCAGATGTGAGCACAGAGACTAAGGACACTTTTACTAGAAATAACATGATGTTTAGAGTTTTATAACCCAAGCTTCACAATTCTAAATCTATCTTCTTTCTATTTATTAATTCATTATATGAATACATACATGAAATAGAGTGTTTTTGTCACAATATACAGAACCAAACTGATTTCATATCCTATGAAATTAAAGTTTGATAAAATGGAAAGTGAAATTAAAAGGACCATTATCCACTGGAAAAAATATCTAAAAGAGGTGTGCTATATTTTGGCAAAGTAGAGAGGAAAAAAACACTAAAATGAGAAAACTGCAGTAAAATATCCCCTTTGTAATTTTTCTGGTATAACAGAAGACAAACCTAGATTTAAATTCCAGCTAGATAACTTACTAGTTTTGTGACCTTCATAGAACTCTGGGAACTGCCTTTGTAAAATGTACATAATAATTCATACATCATAAAAGTATTAAATGAGAAGATGAATATAATACTTAACACAGGGCAAACTGTCATGCTAGCTAGCTGTTGTGCTGGTAGTATAAGTACTAAAATCAATAGTGAAGCAATAATGGTAGTAATAGTAATGGTGATGATAGAATTAAATAAAATTCCAAATGACAGTAAGATGTTCATTACTGTCTACTAATAGCTAACCTTGTTCCAACACTATTTAAGTTTCTCTGACATTGTTTCATTCTAAACATGCTATTTGGCATTTGCCATTTAGTGAGTTCTGGTTTAGAAGTCTAGTTTCTTTCCTTTCTCTCCCTCTCACTATTAATCCTCTAACCCGGTCTCCTCTCCCTAAGGCTTTCATATTCAATTAATGCTAATAAAATCATGAATACAACCTTAGCTCTTTGGAAGTCCATCTTTTGAAAAAAAAATCTGTCAAAAATAACTAAACTTTTTGCTTCTGTAAACAAATCACTGCTAAAATATCTCTGCAGAGTTGATGCTTCCCTAAAACAGGAAGTGGGACTCTTCTTGTCAGTTCATGAGGCCATCCTTGGAGAAACCAAGGAAAGGTTGTGTGGTTATTGCTTTTAATCAGAAAATATTAAAACCTGGGATCAATGCTGGAGTACATAAATAGGTCCCGTGTTTTAGTTTGTGAGCACACTGGAGTAGAATAGACAGTTAAAGAACTCTAAAATGAAGGGCTTTAAGAATTCCAGAGAAACCCTGGGAACTGAAGGCAAGTGTCTCAAGACTTGATTTATTTAGTCAACAAGTTTACCAAGCAAGTTCCTGAGTCAGGCGCTCTCTTAAAGGTTTAAAATACAAGACATGGTGATACCTTTCTGAGGCTCTCTTTCTAAAGCTTCGTTTTTTAAGAAAGCAACCAGTTAAATAAAAACAAAACAGACAAAGAAAAAAACTGAATTTATGCTTGAGCCAAATAGCCCCATGGATTTGATAAGACAATCTCTTGCAAAAAGGCATCAAGTGTAAACTGATCACCAAGAGAGATTACAAACCAACATTGACCCTCTGACATTGTAAGAACCTAGATACTTGAGGCCATGTATGGGAGACCATCATCTGCACATATTCTCAAACCCTGAAGGCTGGCTCTCAGAGATTTCATCCTCAGCACTAACCCAAAGGATATCACACATCCAGACCCACAGTAATTTCCACAGTGGTCAGCAGGCCAAGAGGTGCAAGTAATTAAAGAAAAGAGGAGTAGAAGATGAATACCTTTTAAGACAGTTGGGGAAAGGTGCACTGAGCAGAATAGAGAAGGGAGAAAGGATGGATGACTAAGAGTGTGATTGAAGACAAATTGAGAATAGAGACATAAGAGTGTGTCTTGTACTTCAAATGACTATACTAGGGACATTTATTTTATGTAAAAACACAAGAATAACAGTCTGGCACTTCTTTAAATTAACATCCATTCTATGGCTGAGGCTTTGCTCACCTTAATCATGATTTGATGATTAAGCTGGATTTGAATATTAGCTTTTCAATTAACTAGTTTGAATCCTAGCTTTTTCATTAAAAAATTGTCAAGGAGAGCACCACTTCCTATTTTAAGTAAACAGAAACTTTTCAAAGATATTTTAGTGAAGTAATATTTTTACAGAAGCAAACAATTTAAAGTACTCTAAAGCTTCAGGTTCTTTGTGAGTTTTTGGAGAAAATATTTACCTCAAAAAAGCTCAATTTTATATGTATAACATTTAGAGTACTGGAACGGAAGAATTGGCAGATAGTGGTAGTTGAAAAAAAACCAATGTATTTGCTAAATAATTGCACATAGATGGTTCTAGCAGATACAAGGCTGCTTTTTACAGCAATGTTGACAAAATCCATAGTGAGATTAAAACATATTTCCCTTGTAGTAATTCCTAGGCATTTCTACCACAGATTAGTACATTGACAATATCCACGACATCCTCTAGCACAAATAACTCCTTTTGCAGAAAATGTGAGAACTTAAAAACATTTGACTATAAAATCATTAAAACTTTTCTTTTAAATTGTATTGTTTAGTTTTGAAAGACAACTCTTTGTCCATCAACTTGCCATATTCTGACCAGCTACACAAAGGTGCTCTACCAAAAATTAGGATAGCAGTTCCTCTCTCATCTCTAGGGCATGCAACTGCAAAGTTCAAGTCTGTAGAATTCCCTCTGAGTTTAAATGAAACACTAAAATCCAACCAATCTTAACCCCACTAGGGAACATGGCAGACCTCCAAAAACAGTATGTCCCAGCTGCAAACAGCATAAACTCCGAACAATAGGTATTGAGTTTTGGGGCCATCGTGCAAGGGGCATATACGGGGGCTTCTGACTTAGAACTGGAACAAGACATTTTTCGGGTAGTACTCTGTCTATCTACATCAGGGTTCGGGAAACTTTTTGGCTGAGAGAGCCATGAAAGCCACATATTTTAAAATGTAATTTCGTGAGAGCCATACAATGACCCATGTACGTTATGCATTATCCGATAAAAATTTAGTGTTGTCCCAGAGGACAGCTGTGATTGACTCCAGCCACCCGCAACCATGAACATGAGTGGTTGGAAATGAATGGATTGTAATACATGAGAATGTTTTATATTTTTAACATTATTATTTTTTTATTAAAGATTTGTCTATGAGCCAGATGCAGCCATCAAAAGAGCCACATCTGGCTCACGCGCCATAGGTTCCTGACCCCTGATCTATATGGATTAAATTCAAGGGATCATTCTTGAATCTCACACTGTCCCTTTTCACACAGCTTCCTGGGGAAAATAGCCATTGGTTTATGTAATTGGGTCATTACCCAGCAGTAATCCCCTCACAAGTAATAACAGCAGCAACAATAGCAACTAATGGACTGCTAATAGTAGTTGAGAATTTCAGATAGAAATGGAGATAGTTGATCATTAGTTGACTGATGTTTATAGTTGACAAGTAATCTTCAGATATCCCAATGAGGGATAATTTATGTGGACATAAGATTAATAACAAAATCTCTATCTCCTACTAACTGAAGTTTATTCATTTTCCCCTAGTTTAGACATAGAGTCATGAGTTCTACTCCCATTTCATCTACTAACTTCTGTGACTTAAGAAGCACCTTAACTTATTATTTTTTATTTTTATAAATACTGAGTATGTGTGTATGCATGTGTAAAAGAGAGAGAGAGACAAACAGAGAGAAGGAGAGAGAGATGAGACAACAGTACCCATCTACACATCTACTCTGGTATATCATGAGAAATAAACTGCATCAAGGTCAGATTTCTGACTTATTAGGAATTGTTTGTAGGAAATTTATTTGAGGCTTGGCACTGTCATATTCTTTTATCATACAACCACCCACTGTTCTCCCTCCAGGGCTATCATGACTCACTTCCAAATTATTTGTTTTTGGGAATATTGCTTTTCTTTATCCCTTTTAACTCCCTTTGATCTACTTTAATCAATTTAATATCTTTAATTGTTTTTTATCTGGAGACACTCATTGCATCTATTTCTCTTGACATATCCTATTTTCAGTATGGTACTTTAATTTCCTTACATATCTGGACAAAAATAGGAGGATGTTGCTTGTGAGCTAAAAGTCAATTGGTGTGGCTCTGAGACATTGAAACTATTTTATACACAAAGTTTTAAGGCAGTATTTTCACACTTTGATGTTTTTTGTTTGTTTGTTTGTTTTTTGTATTTTGCTTAAGTTGGAAACGGGGAGGCAGTCAGACAGACTCCTGCATGTGCTCGACTGGGATCCACCTGGCATGCCCACCAGGGGGCGATGCTCTGCCCATCTGGGGCATCGCTTTGCCAGAATCAGAGCCATTCTAGCGCCTGAGGCAGAAGCCACAGAGCCATCCTCAGCGCCCGGGCAAACTTTGCTCCAATGGAGCCTCGGCTGGGGGAGGGGAAGAGAGAGACAAAGAGGAAGGAGAGGGGGAGGGGTGGAGAAGCAGATGGGTGCTTCTCTTGTGTGCCCTGGCCGGGAATCGAACCTGGGACTCCTGCACGCCAGGCCGATGCTCTACCACTGAGCCAACCAGCCAGGGCCTCACACTTTGATGTTTTTTGACTAATAACTCAAGACTAGACTTTTTCATGATATATTTTCCTTTTAAATAAAAACTGAAATAATCTTTCACACAGTAACAAACAGTGGGCTAATCTATTATATATCTATATTGAAATTTGTTTCAGTTTATAAAGTTGCAGAGTACTGCCAGCATGCTGTGCACCCAAAATATGGAAATCTTCACTATCCAAGTACAGTAGCTATTGAGCTTTACTCACAGATAAATTTGTCCCAATTTAAAAAAATAAACTCAAATCTGGAATTACTGTGCTATTAGCTACCTTCCAGCAATGAGAGGAGGGGTTGCTGGACAACAGAAAGAAGGAGGATAGAGATACAGATTCAATCATTCTCTTCTGAAATGACATAGATGTAGTTATATCATCTTAAGAATTTGGTTTCAACAGTTACAAAGTGTAAGTGGTTGCTTCACTGCATATGGAATGACCAATTTTAAGACTGGGGCTGTTCAGGAGCACCCAAGCTGAAGAAAATGTAAGCTCCCTGCCGTGAATATGCATAGAATTTGTGCTTTGTTTCCTGCATCAGTCTTTGTCGTGATTACTACACACTGCTGAGAGCACTCAGAGTACTCAGAGCCTCTTTGAAATGATTTCTATTTCTGGTTTTACATGAAGGTACTTAGACATCTGGCAGGGATGGGTATTAAAACACAAATAAATCCTGCCCGGTTGGCTCAGTGGTAGAACATGGGCCCAGTGTGTGGATTTCCCTGGTTGGATTCCCAGCCAGGGCACACTGGAGAAGCACCCATCTGCTTTTCCACCCCTTCCCCTCCCCGTCTCACTTCTCTCTCTCTCTCTCTCTCTCTCTCTCTCTCTCTCTCTCTTTGCCTCCTCTCTTGCAGCCATGGCTTGATTGGAATGACTTAGCCCTGGGCTCTGAAGATGTCTCCATGACTTCCACCTCAGGCACTAAAAAATAGCTCTGTTTGCAGCAGAGCAACACCTCAGATGGACAGAGCATTGCTCCCTACTGGGCTGGCTGGGTACATCTGGTGGGGTGCATGCGGGAGAGTCTGTCTCTGCTTCCCCTCCTGTCACTTAAACAAAAAACAAAAACAAACAAACAAACAAACAAAAGGTACAAATAAAATTTGCCTTGACATGAGGAGAAAGGTACTGATTTCTATTTGATATCCCCAATTAAAAATAAAATTTCTGCTTTTTTTGTGTCAATCATCATTCCTAAGACTGTACATATTCATTTAAACATTTTACCTTTTGTATTTGTTTTTTTTTTTAACTGCAGCTGTGCATCATGTTTTAATCATAAACACATTGTAAGGTCAGTAATAAAGGTTTTAAAAGTGGATCCTAAGGCACTTAAGCTTGAAACATCACTGGAGACAAAAATAACAAAACTGAAGCTGTCTTATTTTGAGTATGTTGTAAGAAGCAATGCTCCTTGGAAAAGGCAATAATGCTGGAAAAAACTGAAAGTAGCAGGAAAAGAGGAGGACCAAACATGAGATAGATTGAATTCATAAAGAGTCCATAGGTATGAGTCTACAGGAGCTGAGCAGGGCTGTATTACTCATTCATTGAGTTACTAGTAGTCAGAGTCAACTCGAAGGTATGTAACACACAATTAGGGCCATGGCTTCTTAGTTTACTATCTCTCTTGATAAGATTATAGCTGATTGTTATTCACTACTGTAGTAGCTTTATTTCCTTTCTCATAGAAGACACAAATGACTCATTTCTAACATTTTCTGTGTGTGTGTTTTTTTTTAAAAAAAGTTAAGCTTTTCTTTGACAACAGAAATGTGCATTTGATAGTGTTGAGTAGTTAGTTGGAATAGAAATGATTTCTAATTTTCTCTCAATTTTAAATGAAATCATAAAAAGAGAACTGGTAACTCCTCAATTTGACTGGAAATGACTTTGCGTACCTAACTCTCCAGGTGTAAGTGGAAGGGTTGCCCTTTCTACATCCTTTTCTCCTCAACACTAATCCTTTGTAGCAAACCAAAAGTTCTGTTGAGTTTATAGAGTAGGACTTCCCTATCTTTAGACATTCAATAATGTCCCTTTTAATACTTCATCACAAATTAAGTATAGTCTCCTTCCTTGTTTGCTGATGAGTAGATTGAATTAGGAAGCACTCCTTCACCAGTTCTTAATACACACCAGCCTTTGCCTTAATGCAACCCAGTCAGTGCTGATAATTAACAACACTCACTTCTGCAACCGGGTTCTCAATATTTTTCTCTCTATGTAGATATCCTTATACCTAGTTGTTCTTCATTGGTTAATCCATTTACACATGTATTAATTCATCAGCATTTGTGAAGTGTTTACTCTAGTCATCACACTGCCCCAAGTCCTCAGGAATAAAAATAAATAATTAGGTTCTCTGGGGAATCATACAGTATTGTAGAGGATAGAAGATATACACTTATTTTACATACATGGAGGCAGAATTAAGCAATTATAACATAATATGATATAAATAATATGTATCAGTGCTATAGAAATTCAAAATGAAAAACATGTTTACTGTGAGCTACACATAACAACAAAAGAACAGAGACTTGGAAAAAATGCATCTTACACTGAATTTCAAAGAAGAAAAAGAACAGAAAAATGTGTAAGGTTGGAGGACTCAGTGAGTAAAATAAAATTGATTGAAACAAATGTAGTTTTGGTTGTAGGAAGAAAGATGATCATAACAGCAGTTGAATAATAATCTCCTCTCCCGTTCTTGAGTAGTTTCATTTTAATAAAACCTGAGTGTCCATCTGTTTTGTTTTGTTTAATTCTAGCACCAAAAATTTTTGACTACAGGTATCTTTTTTCTTAAGTTATATTCATAAGATATATTACCTATAGTCTTAAAGCTTAACATTTAAAAAAAATCTTTACCCTGAGTTTGGCTTATACTATGAAATACAACTTCATCTCCTTTGGAGTCTAACTATACTTTTTCTCTTCTTAACTGTCTGAGAAATGTGATAACTTTTGCTATTACAACCCTGTTTCATGGACATTTCTCATTACACCTCATAAGGACCACATTTGTTTTATGATGACCATGAGTAGAGCAACTTAAATTAAGTAACCACTGTTTGCAAAGTATAGAGGAAGATATAAATTATATGACATACCTGCTCAAACACAGTTATTGTATGCATAGCATACTTATTTGAGAAGTCAAATAATTAAATGTGTTGTAGAAAAAAAGGACCTTACTATTAACCATCTAATGAATAGTACTGAAAGTCAGAACTGACTTTGGAAGAGGTGAGACTCCAAGGAAGAACAGAGAAAGAGAAGAGTCCTGGTCATGGACAGATTTAAGAAATGCCTGTTTTTAGAGAAACAAAATAAACTTGTTTGAAAAGCACTGGATCAGAGTCAAAAAATTTTATGGGTAATTACCTAATTTTCTGAGGCTTCATTGCCTTTTCTGTGCTTTACAAGGATTTTGAGAAATTATGATAATAACTGTTACTATGACCACTCCTCAATACGCTACAGCCAGCTTTGTACAAATGAAAAGCGATTTTCGGACGTAGAACCACACGTAAAAAAACAATAATTAAAAGATTCACTATGGCTTTGAGACTGATGTGTTTCTTTTCCCTAGCAATTGAATTTAGTACATTTATAGTGGTAAATTGAGTATGAATTTCTCAGAGTGTTAAAGGCCAAAATACAGGCAGAAAAAATTAAAAAGTAAGGTATGTTTGATGATTCTTCCACCATGTTTCCACCCTTGCCTTCTCCATGTTCACCAGAAGCTGATGATTGTATAAGAGAGGCTTTTATGTTCAAACTCCAGGGAGTCTTTGGGCTTCAGTAGGTGGTCCACTTTGTATCTCTGTCAGATCTGAAGGTCAGAGGTTGGCTATACAATTAGGATATAATTGCTGAGCCACTCAAATCCCACCCTGCTTTCTCCAACTTCTCCTACTCCTTCTTTTCATCATCAGTAATGAAGAAAAATGTGCTCTACCACAATCACAGAGTGGTATCATTAAAATTTATTCTGAACAAATAAAATATATTAAAGATAAGCAAGAAAATATGGCCACTGTCATGTTCAGTAAAGGGACTAAGATCCTAAGTAAAAGATTTGAGGAGAGGTCCTTGTCCCTTTTACTGTTTCATCCTTAGATCTGTCATTTGTACCTGCTCTGTATCAATATTGCCTTGGGTATTTTATCTATCTCTTCATCTTAAAGTTTCATCCACAAGAACTTACTTTATCAGTGAACTTAAATTTCAACCTCTAAACATGTTACAGAATCAAATTAAACTACAGATAATTTTGTTCTGAAAACTGAGTGTCATCTGTAATTGCAATAGTGGTGGGGGAAAAGCACCCTAATTTTAAGCCCTTTGTTATGAATCCATATCTTCTCCGTGAAATCAGAATGTCAGTCTTACATCCTGTGGAACCAAATAAAAAAAATGTATCATGCAGTTACACAGGATATGACACTGACACAATAAGGCACTGGGGTGTAAAAAAAATTCACTGGTACAGAGAAAAAGGATGAAAGTAATATTGGCCGACCTTTTTTTATTATTAGTGTTCTTTTTAATATCTAGTATTTTATGCCCTTTATATTGGGTTCAGAATCTTATGATCAATAACTTAAAGAAACTCTGAATTAGGCACTCACTTTCTACACTTTAAATGTTTAGTCTTTAATTTGCTTATCTACTTCTCTTTTCTCATCTTTTAATTATTTGCCTAATTATATAATTTAACATGTAAGGCTTTTCCAAAGAAAACATATTAAAGTTGTATTGCTTTAGTGAATTGCTTTAGTTACACAAATTCAGGAATGAGCTAGTGATATCTCCCTTCCTGCTACATTCTTGCAGTGTCATATATGTTATTTCACGTTATTTCTCATTTAGGGCTATTTTAAAAGGGAAATGATGAAAATTGTTTTTTTGGTCAATATGTGGCATTTCAGTGCTTCAAAAATTCTTTTAGTATTGTGATATAAAAATGATATCTAATTGTCTAATTTTTGTTTTAATTTTGGTTTTTTTTATTATAAATACCTGACAAGATTTTCATATTTTCTGTTCTCAACAAAATTAAGTGTTTTAAGACATATTAGACAGAAAAATACAGTTTTTGAAAGATTTTATCAAAATGGTTTAATTTGTTTAGAACAGTTACTATATGAAATTATGCATAATTTTTCAAGATAAAACAGTGTCTGTTTTCTAAATATATGTCTAAAGTAGTGTTTACTTTTTCAAAAACAATCCCCTTTCTGGGCTGTTTCCTCTGAAAGGCTTAGATAGTATGTTTAGCAGCATCCAAATTTCTAGTTTAAGTCCAAAAACAAAATATCACCTTATAAGTATCTTATGGGTTTTTTTTTTGTTACAGGTAATTTTGAAAATATATATAAAATATCCTAAAAATCAGCACTACTTAATTTATACCCAATAATTGTTATGTAATAAATTTAAAATTAGTTTTGTAAGTCTTTTATATGTTTTTCATGACTAACAAGCAAACTAATATTTTATAAGACATGCCAAGCTCCAACTAGCAATTATTAATTTTATTGTTACTTTTCAGTTAAGAATTGACAGGACCTCTCATAAGTCCAAGCTGTAAGCCTCAACCAGCACTAATGCATTTTTTGTTGAAAGGATGGGAAGAGTCATGTGATTAACAAACTTAGAAATATCATAATGTAGATAATTAAACTCTACAAAGGTCATGGTTCAAACATGTTAAGGTACTGCCTTTTTAGATTCACCCATAACTAGATGAGAGAGACATATGTTTATACTGTTTAATTAAAACTGGCTAATATATACATGCTTTTTTTAAAGTTGATTGAAAATATTTCCCCAAAGTCATATACTTCCAAATATGCAACCAAAAAATAATAAATAAAAAGCAACATTAAGATCGAAAATGTTTGCTCATGGAAGGCTAAACTATAGTTTTAGTTACTAGTTTCAGTTAACATATAAAAACTTAATTCTGAAAAATATAATGTTTATTTGGGTCTAGAGGTACTATAGTTATTTTGAGAATTTTAGGCAATAAAGCTTGGAGCATTTGCTAATCTCTCTCTTCTTTATAAGTGTATATCAATCACCTAAGTACTAGTTAAGAAAGGAAACATCAAATCAGAAAGAAAAATGTTTATTTTAAATGACACTAATCTTTTGTCTGTTTCTTTGAGAAATGAACAAATAGACTATAAGTGGAAGAGTTCAGCTGAATGGGCATATTCATTAAAATACTTTAAATGCAATACATTCTTTTCCACTTTCATTGACCTCTATAATAAATATTTTAAATAACACATACCATATAAGTAAAACTAAATATTAAGAACCAGATGTTTATAAAGAATGAATTTATAGAAAGTATTTTTTTCAATTTTACAAAAATTAACTAAGATATAAATTCAATCCTAAATTGTGTATATAATAATATTTTATAAGGTTATGCAAAAGCAATATTCTATAATACTAACATATAACAAATAATTAAAATGCATTAATATTAAAAGTGAACTACAGTATTTTAAACAAACTACATACTGTGATTGATGTTTTAGAAATGTTGAGTGCTATAGAAAATAATTGACCTTGAAAGTTAAACTCGTAAATCAAACCAATTTCCCAAATCTGAAACCAAATCCAAATAGGAGAGATAAGAGGAAAATCACCCCCATAGATTTGGTGTTATCTATGGATTAATTCACCCAAGGGAAGCAAAGCAAGGTATGGCACAGGCAGCCAGGTTAATTTCTATAAGAAAAAGCTGAGGGCAATGTGGTTCCTCTTATTTAATGACTAAACACCCTACTGCCAATATTCCCATAGGTGGAGTAAAGTGCTTTGCACAATTACACTCTGTAAAAATGTCCGTCATAAGAAACTGACAAATAATGCGTGTTGGGTGCCAAGAATCTTCTATACAGCAAGGGATAGCCATAAGTAAATTTGAATTCAAATTTAAAACATGGTAAACAGACAGTCAAATCTCAGGTGCATATACTGATATGTAAGTGTAAACAATTATTAACAGAAGAATAAAGGTTCAATGTTTGTTTAATTTTTTTTGCTTTACTTTGATTGATGGTTTTTAAAAATTAAGATATATCCAAATATAATTTAAAACTTTTAAATTTAAAAAGATATTTGCAGATAAATTCAGAGACTTTGTAATACTAAGTTATATGAATTATCTTTGTTAAATCTGAAAGATATATTTTCTTACTTAAGGATTATGGACTTGGTGTTAGAAAAAAGAGATTGTAGTAATCTGAGGCATGCAAAAATTATCAGACTAGATGTATGCTGAAAAACATGGTAGCAAAAGAATTTTGCAGAAAAAAAATATCCATTTTTATTTTCAAACAGACTCTGGAATATAAATGTTGATGTATACAACTTTTGCCTATGTAAAGCCAGAAGCCACGGCCACTATCACAGCTGCCTGGCCCATGCAGGTTTGCATTGGATTCAGACAGTCGGTAAAGAAACAACGGAGCCAAGAACTGGTGGGCCATCACCTTTAATTCTAGCTTGCACCCGGCAGGCAAGTAAAAACACACACTGGGCTCCAAAACCCACTCACATTCAGTGCTCACAAAGCTACTGACTTATCCTAGTTTCCTAGAATCAAAGATTTCTAGCTCACCAGACTTATTCACCTCTGTTCCCCATCTCCTTCCTTCTCCCTGCAGACATTCTGCACAAACTGGCTTCTCACTCAACACTCCGCCATCTTGGCTGCTTCTCCTGGCCTCGTCCACGTGGCCTTTCTCTGCTCTCTGCTCTCTAATGCTAATCTCAGGAACCAAGAGGACAAGCTCCTATTCTGCCCCTATTTTATAGTGTAGAAATCCAAACCTTTAATCCAATATACAAAATAGGGAAGTTTCTAATACAAAGTCACTTCTCTGGGGCATGATGGGATTGTACCACCCCACATCAAAAAGGGTGGGAAAGGATTAATCCCAAAACCAACCCCTAGGCTACAAGGATTCTGCCTGCCCACAGCCCACCCCCAACACACATTAATATCACCTGGGCGACGGCTTCTGTGTGGGCAGCGCCATCTTTAACAAAGTGAGCATGATATATTTTATCTGCCCAACAGCCTATAAACCTCTCATTTCTCTACATTTGCAGTGGAAAGAGAGAGGAGATGAGTTCAATTTCAAACAAGTGATGCTGTCCTAATTTCTCAAAGCCTCAGGGACTTCAAATTTAAAATGGAGAAATTAAGTCTTCTTCTTTCAAAAGATTTTTAAGAAATATTTTATTTATTGATTTTGGAGAGAGGAGAGAAAGAGAGAGAGAGAAGAGGGCGGAGGAGCAGGGGAACATAACTCATAGTTGTTCCCTCCAACCAGCACCCCCAGCAGTCCAGGTTGACACTTTATCCACTGCGCCATCCCAGGTCAGGCTAAACTAATTTTTCTTTCAGTATCCAAAATTCTAATTAATAATTTTTAACTGAGTTCACCCAGGCTAAAGTAGTTTCTATGCCTTCTCTACATGTTGCCGTTTTAAATTTATTATATTTCTTTATATCTATTTAAATTATTTTAAATTAAAAGAGGCAAACACAGATGTTTGTTCATTATTATTTTTTTTTAATTTTTAAAAAGTTTGTAGTGAGAGGAGGGGAAGCAGAGAGACAGACTCCTACAAGCCCACTAAGGGGCAATGCTCTGCTCATCTGGAGCCTTTGCCCCATTGGAAGTGGAGTCAATGTTTAATGTCTGAGACAGAGGTCATGGAGCCAGCCTCAGTATCCAAGCCTACTTGCTCAGTCCAATCAAGCCATGGCTGTAAGAGGGAAAGAAGGAGAGAGAGAGAGAGAAAAAAAAAAGAGAGAGAGAGTAAGGGGAAGGGTGGAGAAGCAGATGGTTGCTTCTCCTGTGTGCCTTGACTGGGAATCGAACCTGGGATATCTACACGCCAGGCTGACGCTCTACCACGGAGCCAACCAGCCAGGGCCTTTAGTTTCTATAAGATCATTCCCCCATTCTTCTCTTATCTACCTGTTCAGGCATGAGTGTACTACATTCATCAGCAACATAAACTTTTCTTGTGGTTGAAATGCATTATTTTTGAACTAGCAAAGTTAAAAAATGTAAAAGCTTAATGTTCGGGTCATTTATCTAATTTATTCATGCCTGTGCACTGAATTATTTGGCTTGAACATTTCACAAAGTTGAGGTTTGAGTAGAGCAGTTGAGTTATTTCTAGAGAAGGGGCATCAAAGGGTCAGGAACTAAAAGGGTCTTAAGAACATGGATGGATTCTGGCCCTTTGACAGGTCCATGACATGATAATTGGCAGTTTTTCACTTAGTCATACTATCAAAAATAACTTGAGGGTAAGTGGAGAGACTACCAGCATAGGAGGGGATGGAGTGTCAGCACAGACTTTACCACTCATTTCTTTGAAAAAGTTTTTAGTAAGATTACTTTAATGTCCACCCCAAATTGCATTTATGATTATCAATATATAATTTTACAAAAATTGACTAAATTCTTATTATTTTATGGAATAGAAAATCTACTTTCTAAAACAGACTTGAGAAGAAGGATCTCGTAACTGAAGACTTTCTCATAATTTAGTCTACGTATGGTTCTAAATTTGTTTTTATTTTTTATTGATCTTTAATTTGAATATTCCTTTTAATTAAAAACTGAGCTTCTGTACTTAAGCACTAGCCACTTTAAAGGTAAAAAAATAAAAAATTATTTACAGTGGTAGCTTGGGAGGAAACAGAGCAGAAACACCCTTAGAAAAGCAATAATTTTAAAAATGAGGTCAGTTTTTACAATAAATGAATATTATATATCATGACTGATCTTTGGCCCACAGTGATATTGAGCTGTATATTTTAGGAACATAGTTTAGTAAACACTATCTGGCAAAATGAGCACTTTTCTCATTGGTTTATTGCAAAGCTACAGTATAGTGTAATTTGTTGATATATAAAAATTCATATGAGTGTAATCTCCATGACAGGGGCAATTAGTAGTCACCAGACTTGCCATTCTCACTAGTTGTCAATCAAATTTATATGTTGTTGCTATAAAAATGGCCCTTGATGTCAAATTAAACTGCATCTCTGATTTCTCAGTCAATAGCAGAAGATTGTCACAGGGTAAAAGTAAAGACCCATGTTCCATCATCACCCAAGAAGTTTGTGTGTTAGTTTCATTTACAGCCACTGGGGCCCAATCTAATCAGAGACTGTGTCAGTTTAGCTGGAGTTTCAGTTTGTGTGCTCTCTTTCCCATTGCTCTTCCTGCTGCTCAGGAAAAGGAGAAAAGGAAAAGAAAAAGAAAAAGAAAAAAAAGGCCAGGCCAAGAAAAATGAGAATGTTTTCTTTTAAACCTTAGCAAAAATGCATAAAATGAACCCAGGAAGCAATAAAACATAGCACACCTTGCATTTGCTTTGATAGATTCTAAATATAAAAACAAGAATGTTGAGAAAAAGGGGACATGGGCAAAGTGCGTGCTAAAGACAAAGCAGGCTGGCGCCACACTAATGGGGCCCTTGCAGGGACAACCTGTGCGGGCACTTGATGTGGCCAGGCTGTGAATCATACTTATAACTTGTCTCACTCCACTGGAACCCTCAAGGAGTGTTTGTCAAGGAAGGGAAAAAAAGAAAAAAAAGACCTAGTAAGGCTGGGTGGCAGTCACGCACATCTTACCTCTCACCCAGCAGTGACCTTAGTATGTTTTCATGTTTATCTAAAAAAGATAAAAGGTATGATTGCTCAGGAATGAAAACATGGGTAACATTCAAACAGAGGAAAGCAGAAACAGCAGTTTCAGACTATGAGGGAAATGTAAACCAGCCCTGAGAAGCATTTGACATTGCCTCTCTCTCCACAGAGGTCATGGTTGTATTCTATGGAAACAAATAGGAGCCAGGGTGCAGACGGTTTTGATAATGGGGAGCAGGGCCTTCCTAGGTGCATGTCTTACTGTCAGAATTTGTAAGATCCTAAAACTAACATTGTTCCAGCCAGGACAAATGGTTTCAAATTTTCTGAACTGCAAATAGTCATTAGATTCAGGGATTTAGGCAACGAACGAGTAAAAACACAGAGATTTGATTAGGTTCAGCATATGCAATGTTGTGTTATCCCGCAAAAGGGATTATGTAAGGCTCCAGAAAAATGTAATGAGGGGGGAAAGCACTGCCTTTTTTGTACAAACTTGAAAAAGGTAAGAAGCTAAGGGAAAACATCCTTCCCTAAAAGAAACTAATGAGCAAACTGCTTTAGAATCCAAATACTGTGTTTGTCATTCAGGTCTTAGTGATAATACACTTTTGGTACTCAAAGTTCATTCTGACCTTAAAAATTTCCTTACAAAACAGTATCAAAACATGTCAGATGAACTTGCTGAGAAAGAGCGTGTAGGCGTGTCTTCATCTCATGGGTCTGTATTGTAGTTTATGCAAAGTTTCTTCAATCACAGGCTTTCCACTGATGAATAGCAACAAAAAAGTAGCTAAATAAAAAGATCAATTTTTTATTTGACACAAAGTAAATCATTACTTTCTTGTGGAATATGCGCTACCTTTTCTCACTGTTTTTTCCATTTCCCATCATACCCTTGACCTTGGAGGTCAGCTGTCATTGGAAGATGAAGCTCTGAATAAACAGAGAAGACCCTGTGGTGTGTCTTATCTCTGCATTTTGCCTCAAATCTCCGGGTGGAGCTTTAAATTATTCATCCAGTAGTGCTCTCTCCGAGTTACACATCTCCATCACCCACTCTCCCAGCCCCCTCCCCGTTTGTGAGTGAAGGCGGTATCCTTGGGAACCTTATCAGAGATCGCAGATTCAGGCTCCAGAAATGAAATAAAAGAGGAAATTGGCTGTATTAGCATAAGAGGAGTCAGCCTGGAGTTGAATACACACATCACCCAGGAGCACACTGGCTTCCCTTATCAGTAGCGTTTGATCACTTCTTTCTTTTTTTTATATATACATTCTTTAATTCCATCCAGCCCACTCCTTTGTTCCAACTCATATGAGGGAACATATGAAATAAGGGCAGATGGCATAAGGTCCTGAATAGTTTTCAACACTTCCAACCTTTTCTAGGTTCAATAAAAACAGCATAAATAAAATGCTCATTTTAAGATAGCTTTTATAGCATAACCTCTCTCTCCTACCCCCAGGAAAAGAGTTGTTATTGCGGTTTCAAGGGGGAAAGAAACCGTAAATAGTTAAAGTTTGATTTGTCAGATGTTGCAGCAGAAGCCAGAGTATCACTCAGGAACATAATCTAAGATATAGGTTAAATACAGAAATGCATTTTCTTGTATTGGTGGAACTACAGGTAGCATTTTATTTTCTTCTGCAAGCACAGTTTTTTTCTCATGTTATGCTTCAAAATTATTCTACAAGACAAAGACTTTAGAATCTATTCTGATTAAGGATGTTTCCACAGTTTCTCTATAAAAATAGTAGCCTGATGCAATTTTTAAAGATACATTTCAGTGAAGTGCTCTGTACACATAAATCTGTATACCACAATTCAAGACAATTTTCTTTTTTAAGTTAATTTTTCTAAGTTTTCTTTATAATGCAAGGGTCAAGAATCTTAGGTCAACATACTTTTATTTTATGATTAATATAAAACTCATTGTATATCACTTCCTCTTTTGTTCAGAAGGAATAAGTATGCATTACTGGAATATGACATTTAAGTATTTAACCAAGTGTATGGAAACTTTTTAATTTTTACTCTCACTAATATTCTATAGTATTCATTTCTTCATCTCACATGACAGATGGGATGTTCTGGGTTTGAAATTGCATGGTAATTATTATTACGACTTTATTTTTTTCAGATTTCACTATGTATCTTCTCTAAGCAGAATAATAATTGACACTATCTTTTAAGTCTGGGATAAATACTGCCATTGATGATGTGCTGGACAGTTTCCAATTCACTTGCCCATGTTTATTTCATTTAAGGTTCATGATCATTTTTAGAGTAAATATAATTACTCCCTACTATACTCACCTCCACTTAAAAAGAAGAGACTAACTTTTATATTTATTCAATACATGATAGAACAGGACTCCAGATCAATTCTCCCCTTTTAAGTCCTGAGGAAGAATTTTACTCTATTCTTTTATGTAAGTAATCAGAAGAGCCATTACCTTTATTACCAAATTATGTATAAAAACTAGTAAATGATGTAAATGATAAACCAGGAAGCTAATGGTGGGATTAGGCAGAATCTAGAATGATAACCCAATTTCCAGTCATATATATACATTTTTTATCAGAAAGATTTCTAAGAGATATAAGAAAATGGTGGGTAATTTAAATTCTGAAACAAAAATAAACACATAAAGGCTGACACAGATAAATAATATTTTTATTCTTTCTATACTACAGTTTGATTGTTAAAATAAAGAGGGAAATAATTAAGTCATTGTTGGAACATGAAAGGTTTGCTACTCTGGGCTCTCAAAGTAAGGTAGAAATTTATTTTCAAAGTCAGTGGTAAGAGTGAGGAAGATAATTAAGATTCAGATTATTCTCTCATACTCGACTCCTGCACAAATGTTTACTCTTTGCTTATTAGTACAGGCCTACAAGATCCAGAATAAACAAATATATGCAATGAAAGCAAATTTTCAAGGAAGCAATTTTACTTACACATAAATATGGTTCAAAATTAATAGTACAAAGAACCTAAATTAAAGGGTAAAATCATTGTGTACTACATTATCCCCATTCTCGTTTTTCATAATCAGCCAGACTTAATACATTCTATTTTTGTCTACATGCTTTCAAGTTTTATTTCTTACTACTACCATGTTCTCTAAAAATAAGATAAATTGGCTACTTTTCCAGTGTCCTAACAATAATACCTAATTGTCACTGAGTAATTACTTTGTGCCAGGTGTTGTCTCAATCATTTTATGTATATTAGTGTATTTAATTCTAAAAGTCACTCTATGTGTAGGTATCATTATTTTGCCCATTTTCAAAATGAAGAAACTGAGTTCCAGAATGTACCTTACAGACAATTGCTTAATCTTAGTTTTTTCATCTGTAAAATAAAATATATACACTATAGTGTATGTATCATATATACTTAAAGAATTTTTGCTACTTTTAATAAAATATGTGTACATGAAAATTTTACTGTTTCAAGATGAGAAATAATAAAAATTAACTTGTATTTATATATCTAAATATTTCATGTTTTTGTAAACTGTTCACAATTTTAGAAAAAGGAAGGCATTTTCAATGGAAGTACAGAGGTGCCTTGAGATACGAGCAGACCACCATACAAATTTTTTTAAGATAAGAGCTGCGACTTGGTCTGTATTTTTGTTCGAGATCCAAGTGAAATTCCAAAATATGAGTCGTGATTTGGGAAGCTGCCGCTAGTTCGCATAGTGGTGCACAGGTCCAGTATCAGTAGCACAACACCAGCATCTCGTTCTTTCTCATGTGTTACCCACAGAATCAAGTCGAATCTCATGCGCTGTACTTGTTCTTGCATCATTTTTGCATTTTTTACTAACTTTTTTTGTGTGCTATCATGGGGCTGAAGAAAGTGAGTGTAAAGGACAGTGGTGAGAAGAAGAAGAGAATGATGTTGATAGAAGTAAAGCAAGAAATAATAGAAAAACATAAGTGTGGTGTACAAATGATTGAACTAGCAAGGCTGTATGACCACAATACATGTACAATTTGTACCATCCTTAAACAAAAGGATGCCATCAAAAGTGCAAATCCAGCAAAAGGAAGTATAATTCTGTTCCAATTAAGGACAAATACTCATGAAGAAATGGAAAAGCTTCTGCTAGTGTGGGTGAAAAAGAAAAAACTGGCAGGAGATACAGTGACAGAGACTGTAATATGCGAAAAGGCACATATTATTTATGGCGACTTGAAGAAGAAAGAACCATCAACCTCAAAAGAGGCAGCAGAAGATACGTTTAAGGCAAGTCACGGCTGGTTTGAAAATTTCAAGAAGAGATCTGGCATCCACTTGGTGGTGAGGCATGGTGAATGTGCAAGTGCTGATGTTAAGGTAGCTGAGAAGTACATCACACATTTTGCTGCACTTATCACAAAGGAAGGCTACATCCCCCAACAAATGTTCAACTGTGATGAAACAGGATTATTTTGAAAAAAAAAAAAAATGTTCCAGAGGACTTTCATTACCGCAAGGAG
This sequence comes from Saccopteryx bilineata, assembly GCF_036850765.1. Taxonomy (NCBI): domain Eukaryota; kingdom Metazoa; phylum Chordata; class Mammalia; order Chiroptera; family Emballonuridae; genus Saccopteryx; species Saccopteryx bilineata. The sequence goes on from NC_089494.1 coordinate 150,959,858, forward strand.
AAGAAGCTGCCAGGCCATAAACCCATGAGAGACCGTCTGACCCTTGCACTGTATGCAAATGCTAGCGGTGACTGTAAAGTAAAGCCACTGATATTGTATCATTCCGAAAATCTTCGAGCCTTTAAGATTCATAAGATTCTTAAAGAAAAACTGCAGGTTATGTGGTGCACCAATGCTAGGGAATGGGTTATGTGGCAGTTTTTTATTGAATGGGTAAATCTCGTCTTTGTTCCTACAATAAAGAAATATCTTCAAGAAAATAAACTCCTGATGAAAGCTTTACTAATCCTTGATAATGCTCCAGCCCACCCACCTGGTCTTGAAGATGACATTCTGGATGAGTTCAAATTCGTGGAAGTTCTCTACCTCCCACCCAACACGACTTCAATCTTGCAACCTATGGATCAGCAGGCCATTTCCAACTTTAAAAAGCTTTACACAAAGCACCTGTTCTGCCACTGCTTTGAGGTAACTGAGAATACAATTCTAACCCTTCAAGAGTTTTGGAAAGATCACTACAACATTGTGATATGTTTACACATTATTGACTTGGCATGGCAAGAGGTTACAAGAAGAACCTTGAACTCGGCATGAAAAAAGTTATGGCCTAATGTTGTTGCAGACAGGGACTTGGAAGGATTCAAACCAGAGACCGAGACTGAGGTAAAAGCATTGGAGGAGATTATGTCCCTCGGAAAGTCAATGGGTCTGGAGGTAGATGAGGGTGACGTAAACGAGCTCATAGAATAACATTAGGAGGAAGGAGCTACAGATGATGCAACATACGGAGTTTTTGCAAGAGATTAGTAGTGAGGAGGAGGTAGAGTCAGAGGAAGTGATTTCTACAAGTGAAATTAAAGACATGCTGGCAATGTGGGAGAAGCTTTCAAGTTTCATTGAAAAGAAACACTTAGAAAAAGTTTCAACTGGTCGTGCTTCAGCACTTCTTTATGACACTTGTTTGTCACATTTCCGTAACATTTTAAAATGCTGGCAAAAACAAACCTCTTTGGATAGATTTTTATTCAAAAGTCCTGCAAGTGAAAGTGCAGCCAAAAAGGCAAAAACAGATGATGATTAAATAAAAAATACTTAATGTTAAGCTTAGGTTAAGTTTAAAGTTAAGAAAGTGCATTTTTTTACAATTAAGTTTTTGTGGTTTCATTTTAAGTAAGGAAAGTGCAGCTTTAGTTTTGTTTAAAGTAAATAAAATGCAGTTTTAGTTTACATTTAGTGTTAAGAAAGTGCAGTTTTAGTTTACGTGTCTACATTGCCCGCATCCCTTCCTCCTTCCCTCCTCCTCCACCGTTCACCTCAGTTAGCCGCACTTGACTGTCTCCAAGGTAAGAATACAGTACTAAATAACACTTTTTTCTTTTATTTCATATATTTTATTATGCATTGGTAAAGTATACATGTGTGTTTTTTAATTAAAAAGTCTTTTTTTATAATTTAGGATGGTTTGGGGATGTTTCACAGGGCTGGAACAGATTAAGTCTATTTCAGTTATTTTAAATGGGAGAAATTTGTTTGACATATGAGTTGACTGACTTACGAGCTCGGTTACAGAATGAATTAAACTCATATCTGAAGGTACTACTGTATAATGAACACAGATAGTTATGTAAATCAGCATTTGAGGCTTCTTATAAGTTACAGTGAACTGTTTTTCTATGTTATAACTAAATATAGACCTCTTTTTAAATCATTTTTATTTATTGATTTAGAGAGGAAGGCAGAGAAAAGAGATTGAGAAAAGGAGAGAGAGAGAGAGAGAGATCGTTTTGTTGTTCTACTTCTTTAGGCATTCACTGCTTGATTCTTTTCTTTGCCCTGACCAGGGATCAACCCTGCAACCTTGTCATATCGGGATGATGTTCTAACCAACTGAGCTACCCAGCCAAAGTGTATACCATTTTTTAAAAGATAATAATTATTTCTCATCTTACTAAATAATATATTATGACATCGGTACATATCACTGACCTTCGCAACAGTTTATTAATTTGTTTCTAATAACATAATATGAATCTATTTAGTTCTTCCAAACTAGTATTCAGTGGGTCCTTATAATTAAAATTCTCAAGTTTCTTTTCTATTTTGAGTAATATTTATTATTTCATTAATAATATTTTCCATTCATTTTCTCAGCCTTTGTCTTAGAATTTAGAGTAGTGTAATGTTGGGTCTCCTAGATAGATCATCTATATCTCCTATGTCTTATCTTGTACTTTTAAAGTGCTTAATAATTTAATTTTTATTCATTTATCTTCTAAACCTATGTCTGAAGCTTTATTGGGTGATTTAATTTTCATGAGTTCCTTTTAGTTAGCATCTTATTCATTTTTTGTTTGTTCTTTGTGTGTGTATATCTACTTTTATTATTCTGAAAAAGCTAACTAGAAAACTTTTTAGTTTTTTTATACTGACTTTTTAAAAAAAATATTATTATAATTAGATTTCAAGAATGAATCAAGATACAGAAATGTGCCAGATCTGGCATCATGAAAAAGAAACCTCTTAAAACTCATATATTTAAAAGTTACTCATGAGCTAAGAAGGTTGATTTGGTTAGTTAATCCTAGAAAAGGGGTTAAAAAGAAGGTACAGTTTGTTTCAGTAAATGTTTTAAGTGTCTCTTTTTAGTTGCTTATATTTCTTAATTATTTTTATTGTTACCATTATGATATACTGTATTGTCAATGCAAATATTTTCTGTGCTGGAGCTACTAACTATGTGCATGTGATGTGTGTGTGTGGGTGTGCGTGTGTGTGTGTGTGTAAAATAAGGGTAAGGAATTATGAAAAACTTATTTTATTAAAGCAGTATCTCATAAGCCTTACTTACAATATTGAAGTTCTTGACATTTCACCAAATAATTACATGACTATTAATTTAATATAAATTTAACAAACAATTGTGATTTCTGAAGCAAACTGACTTGTTTCAGGAAATTCACAGAGAATTATGTCCAAATAATTACAAACTATTGCTTACTTCCAGCAATCCCACGCTGAATGTTTATTCAAAAGAACTGAAATCAGGATCATGAATGATAATATCACTCCCATGTTCATTGAAGCATTAATCACAATAGCAAAGATATGGAAACAACCTAAATGCTCACCAATGTATGAATCGATACAGAAAAGTGATACATACATACTGTAAAATGAAATATTATTCAACAAAAAAAAGGAAGGAAATCTTATCATATGTAACAACATGGATGAGCAGGAAAACATTAGGTCAAGTGAAATGCCAAAGAAAAAGCAATTACTGTATGATTCAACTTATACAAGGAATCTGAAATAAAGTCATAAAACAGAGAATACAATGGTGGTTGTCAAGGGCTGATGGTTGGAAGTAATTGGGAATGGTTTTTGATTGGATATAAAGTTTCAGTTATATAAAATAAGTAAGTTCTAGAGATCTGCAGTGCAACATTGTGCCTAGAGATAACTCATGTTTAGTTTTTTACCCCAATAAACTTAAAAACAAAAACAAAAATATTGCTTCCCTTCATCATAAACATCAAAGCAGAGATCAAAACTACAGAGAGTTGTTGAAAATTACATATTAAAACAAAAAGTGGCATAGATTGTTTTCAAAAGTCTTGAAGAAGCTACTGAAAAATTTTAACATTTTGTGCTTTTTATCAGAAAGCAAAATTAATCTGTTAGGTAAATTATCTTATGAAATGACATTGTAGATTTTGTGCCTTCTGAGATGTAGTCACTTTGATAGGTATATGGAAACAGGTATTTTACATTGCAGATGGATGACACGTCTCATAGGCAGAATAAAAATCATGTCAGCATATGTGCATTCCATATATTCACAAAAATGTTAGATGACTCTTTTTCTGTTGTTGTTGATTATCGAACACTTATGCTTCAGGAGAAGAAATCATCTAGTCCCTGAGTTTGTGATTGCTCTAATATAATCTGGAAAAATAGCTTTGAAATTAGTGCTGATGAAGCCTCACCATCTGTGCATCAGGGTAAACTTTTGCCAGAATACAAATAAAAGAAATAATTGAATGTCCTTTCAGATACTACTTTAACTGTAGAGAACAATTAAAAGTTTAAAATATATCATCTCGTCATGATTCAGGACTACATAGTTACAGTAAAAGTTCTGAGTACTGTCAAATAGTAAAGTGTATATCCTTTTACTTTACTGTGTTATGTGAATAGACCATAAAAAACAGACTGTGCTTTTCCAAGCTTCAAAACAGGAAGTATATTTTTTCAGAGAAAGGTGCTCATGTTAACTTTTATATGAGGAGTAAAATAAATATATGAGACTGACAATACAGATTCAAGCAGACTCTTCTTAAGTGGAATATTCAAATTAATTGTGTATACTATCTCAACCTGCAACTATCAAACTAGCGCTTAATATGTCTCAATTTTCAATGGCAAAGAAAATATAATCAATTTTTATTAAGGTAACTGAAATTGAAATTTTTATTCCTAGATGGATAGGGATAAATATTCATTAAAATTAACTTGAATTCAGAAGTACGAATAAATATAGTTTGTTATAATGATTTGTTCTTTTGTTTTTGATCAATGTGTTTTCTATTTAAAAATTAACATTTTTATGTTATTCAAAGGCAATGAGCAAATATTAGAAGCTTAGATATATGCCCCTGGCCTGTTAGCTCAATATGTTAAGAGCATTCTTCAGAAATAGCAAGGTTGTGGTTCAACAGCCCCCTTCCCGGTCAGGGCACACATGGGAAGCCAGCAATGAGTGCACGACTGAGTGGAACAGCAGATGAATGGTTCCCTTCCCCATCCCTTCTCCCACCCTTTCTCTCTCTGTATCTCTGAAGTTAAAAAGGAAATTAAGCCCTGACTGGATAGTTCGGTGAGTTGAAGTGTTGTCCTAGAGCACAAAGGTTGCTGGTCCGATTTCCCAGTCAGGGCACATACAGGAGCAGTTGGATTTCCTGTCTCTCTCTTCCTGCCTTTCACTAAAAGAAAAGTTTAAAAATTAAAAAAAAAAATTTGGTATAATCCAAACCATATATTCTAAAAATACCACGATGCCTACACTGTCAGTATTATTATTAATCAAGAATGTGCGAAAACATTATTGCTTGGTTTCTTCATGCAGGAGTTAGTTCTAAGAGTGAATGAAAGGTCCTGGCTGGTGGCATAGTAGATAGAGCATTCTCCGGGAGCACCGAGGTCGCTGGCCTTACCTGGAACGTGCCAGTTCCAGAGCTGGTCAGGTCACATAAGAGAAGCAATCAACGGCACAGCTAAGTGAAACAACAAGTTGATACTTCTCTCTCACTTTACCTTCTTATCTCTCAAAAAAAAGTGAGTGAAATATTTTTAGAAATCAATTAACAATTAGTAAAACCAAAATTGAATTTCAATCATCATACTATGGCAGTCAGACCTTGATTCTTTACTGTTCAGTACTAACCAAGACTTAAGTAAATTTAAAAAGCAACTGAATCTCTAAACACAATTAATTAAATAAAAAAAAGAATAAAACAAAACAAAGAACAACTGAATCTCTTACATTCCTGCCTCACACAAGTTGAACAAACTCACAAAAAATATGGGCAATTCCTTCACTATTATTACATTGAATTTAAAAATGACAAAAACAACAGCAGTAACAGAAGGTTGCCATCATTTTTTTATCCTTCTGGGCTTTTGGGCTTCCCTGTACTCTCAAACACTTAGTATACAAACATACAGAGAAGAAAAAATATATACTATGTGAAATCAGAGAGAATATTGCTTTTAGAGTATTGCTTTTAGAATCAATTTTTCATTATTACCATAGTAATTACTATTTTTTGGAAAGGTATTCCATGTCCTCTGAAATTAAAATGATCATATGTTATAAATCATATATATATATATATATATTTGTACATATATACAACAGTTTTATTGAGATATAATAGATACATACAAAAAAACTACACTTGGCCCAGGCCGGTTGTCTCAGCGGTAGAGCATCGGCCTGGCGTGCGGGGGACCCGGGTTCGATTCCCGGCCAGGGCACATAGGAGAGGCGCCCGTTTGCTTCTCCACCACCCCCCCTCCTTCCTCTCTGTCTCTCTCTTCCCCTCCTGCAGCCAAGGCTCCATTGGAGCAAAGATGGCCCGGGCGCTGGGGATGGCTCCTTGGCCTCTGCCCCAGGCACTAGAGTGGCTCTGGTCACGGCACAGTGATGCCCCGGAGGGGCAGAGTATCGCCCCCTGGTGGGCAGAGCTTTGCCCCTGGTGGGCGTGCCGGGTGGATCCCGGTTGGGCGCATGCGGGAATCTGTCTGACTGTCTCTCCCCGTTTCCAGCTTCAGAAAAATACAAAAAAAAACAAACTACACTTATTTAATGTATACAAATTGATAAGTTTAAACATATGCATACATCCATAAAACAATCTTCACAATCAACATAACTGATATATTCATCACTTTCAAATGTTTCTTATGTCTTTTTGTGGTGTGTGTGCACGTGTGTGATAAGAATACGTTAAATGAGATTTGCCTTCTTAACAAATTTTTAAGTGCACAATACAGCATTGTTAATTGTAAGCACTATGTTGTGCCTACACATCTCTAGTACTATCTCATCTTGCTAAACTGAAATTTTATACCCATTGAGTAACAACTTCCTTTATATTATTGTTTGTTTTTCTGTTTTGTTTTTTTTTTGTGTGTTTGCCTATGGGATTTTTCCTCCCTTTCCATATTTGAGAGACAGGGATCATCTTCATCCAAATGTTTTTCTTTACTTGAATCACTTTGGCATTTGTCCTCAATCAAATAAAGTACCTTCATTTTATTCTAGCACATTCATTGATTGTGTAGGTGCAGATATAACTATGAAATCATATGGTTTTACTCTGATCCTTTCTAAGTTGAATTCATGTTGAACACCTGTTACAAGTGCAGACACCACTGAAAAGTGGTCCTGAAGCTTACCTAACAATGACTATCTCTTCCCCATAGCTATAACTTACTTTATCTGGTTTAAGACAGATATGGCAGAAACAAGTGGACAAGGAAGGTCAAGGACTGGGCTGAGTTTTCCCATTCTACAATCTGATTTATGGCCTGTTGTCAGAGAAAGAATGACAGAGAAAACTTCTATGTGGCTCCCTGCCACTTCCTTCTCCTTGTCCCTCGCACCCTAGCTATTACGATGATGACTATATCAGGCAAGAGTCACTACCATATACACAGATAACCTCTAGAGAAAGGAGACAACCACCAACCATCAGCTTTATAGAGAGTATATAAGAACCAGGGTGGCAGTTGGGGTACAATAGCCTTACAAGTGTATCGCACAGAATGCCTGTCCTCAGGGAGAACTCAGCTGGATTGAAGAAAAAAGTTTCTAAAAAAAAAAAGACCTATTAAAAAACGAGGACAAACAAACCAGTGTGTCTTAAATTGCATGGGATGGACTATACGTGCTGAAGGCATTCAAAAGAGGAAAATCAACGACTGTTGCCATGGTCAGGGACAGACATTCCCTATGAGAGGATTTCTAGGATCTTTCAATGAACAGCTGTTCAACCTGATCGTACATTTTCCTAATTCTGCTTTCCTTTGGCAGGAGAAATGTAAACTGTTCACTTGTCTTGAGTCATCAGGCTCAGTGATGTAAGAACAGCCCTGTTCTCTTTGCAGTGATTTTGTAGTGATTTTGTAAGTGGATTTTATAGTGATTTTGTAGTTGCTAGGTGGAACTTTTGTAGTGGCTGAGTGGAAGTGTTGTACAATGACCTCTTGATCACAAATTCAACATTACAAAATCATTACAAAAGTTCCACTTAGCGATTATAAAATCATTGCCAAATTTTGCCATGGTGTGTGTGTGTGTGTGTGTGTGTGTGTGTGCGCAGCGCGTGAACAAGTGTTTTCTCTCCCTCACACTGCCTGCATGAATCAAGTGGTTTCCATAAAGACTCTAAAATTTGCATGATTTGTGAGAGGCTCATGTGCATTGGTAAGGCTAGTGGCAGCTTGGACAAGAAGAGTGGCTGTCTTATCATCAGCTCTCTGGCATTGGTCTCCTGCAGCCCCTTCTTTCTCTCCAGTGCCAACCATGTCAACTGCACTGCCTCCCTTTAAAGTAACACTGCCCAAATATTTCTAACACAAATTCTCCCATTTTATTCATTATTTTCCATTATGTAATTTTCCTGATAGGCATGCCTTTTAATTTTGCATTTATAATCTTAAAAAATATATCATTACCAATGTAAGAAGTCACTAAATTTATATTTTGTAGGGAATAGAATTTTCCTGTCACCTAATAGTGTGTGTGTGTGTATGTATGTATATGTATGTGTGTGTGTATATGTGTGTGTATATATATATATATATATCTCACATGCTTTTTTATTTGAGAGTTCCAGGATGTGCCATGTCAAAAGTCTCTAATATTAGCTGCCTTATATTGGAATAAAAAGACAGAAGAACTTCCTACTTCCAGCTAAGATTCAGTAATAGAGATTGAATTTATCATCAGCCTGAAAGAACTAAAAATAAAAATAGACAAAAGATAAGAAAACTGTTGTTTCAGACATTGGATTTAAGGCAGCACAGAGCAGTCATTCCTAAGAAAGCGGAGACAAAGGGAACCCAAAAATGTTTTAGGTGACTTTATATTGAGAGCTACCAGTGCAGAAAAGAGGAAATATAGGTGAGCCTGATGCTCTCTTTAAGTTGAGGAGATGAAGTTAGGAATCCAGGGGTAACAAGACAACTAGAATTTTCAGGGAAGAGCAGTACGTGTTTATAGAGAAATGTTGAAGAAACTGATTTTTTAAAATTCAGTTTATTAGGGAAGATATAATATAGACAAGAGAATGTTGAATTTGTGATTAGGAGGTCATTATACAACACAAGCGTTGTGAGCCCTTTGTGCATTATTTAATCTTTATATACTTCTTTCTCCAAAAATGTAGCAGAGTTTATTAGTAGTACTTCAGGGATTTGTTAACAAGATAGAGTGCTGTCATCTAAGTGTCAAAATTTTATAGGTTATAATATAGAAATCTACATAAATTTTATAGGCTATACCACATAAATCACATTGGCTTAAGGGCTCTTTCATTAACTTACTATTAACTTACAGTATAGTTCTTCACATCATATAAGAATTATATCTCACACTTTGGTGTGTCCAGGGTTTCAAGTGTAATTTAACTATTTTGTCATATTGTAAAAGAGCCATATAAGGCCACTATTAGATGAGGTGATGGGCTGTGGTCAGAATGTATGGTAGGCCTGGGTCAGAACTGAACATTTGAATTGAAAATGTGATCAGAATTGAAAAAATCTCTATCTTCTAAAACTAATACCTTAAACACATTAGTGACAAATACACACTGGTCTGTTATTTACATGTAATATACAACAATTCTGCAAACTATAAGTTTATGCCCCCCATGCCAGTAAAATTTTTCTTACACAGGTCATATTTTAGAGGCACATTATTATCCTCTTGTAATTGTTACTCAATTCTTACATTCAAGTATTCATTCATTATCCATGCATTTATTCACAAAATGATTTATTTAGTCATTCAGAAACCTTTATTAAGCTCTCCACATGCCAGACACCAATCACAGCACTGAGAATAGAGCCCTGGACCAAACATACATGATCGCCTTCTTCATGAAGTTTATGGTCCAGTTTGAAAACCCTTAATCCCAGATCCAGTAAGTGCTATAAATGAGGACTAAAGCATGTTATAAAATCATGTAATATGGCTCATCATTTTTGTTCCTGAAACACTGACTTGCCTCGCTTCCAGGACAATATCTGGTTTGCTCTCCTTTTGCTTTTTTTGGACTTTCCTCTAGCTACTTGGTTGAACAATTTTTACACTATCTCCTAAAATATTGAAGTTTCCCAGGGTGCTGTTCCAGAATCATTTCTTCTCAATCCGCACTCTCCATAGCTCATCTAATGCATCCTCCAGGCCTACATTCTGGCAGCACCAGAGCTTCACTGCATATTTCCAATGCTGAGCTGACATCTCTACCTATGGGACTTACAGTTGTCTTACATCCATATCTCCAAAATTGAATTAAAATGCCCTCTTGTAAACATGATTTCTGCTCTTTATTCCCTTTCTCTGTATGTGAAATTCTTTCTAATCGTGTGTCTGTCATAAAACATTTATATCTGCAAAACCATTACCAGCTATTAGCCAGAAAGTCAATGAAGTATCTTCTGAAAATAAGAGATTAGGTCAAATTGTTCATTGGACAGTGATGTAAAATAACTTAGTACAACAATGCTTATTTGTTGATGATTTTATTAAAGCTATGGTAAACCAGTTTACCAAAATATATATTATGGGTTGGGAACACAAACTCAATTGCCACTTAGCTTCAGCAGGTTGCATTATGTAAACCATGCATTCTTTAATGTAAACTCAGCTTCCATGTGCAAGCATCCCCCCCACACACACACACAATGATTGCACAACTGATGGCTGCTTATATTCATCACATCTGCGATCGTATGAGATGAGGAATCCCATGGCACATTTCAAATGAGAATACATTTCCTAAATTAAGAAATCTGCTATGTAACTATAAAGTTTTGCAACTACTAGTCAGTTCTTAAATGTTCAATGCAAATTGATTTTGAAATTCTTACTTATTCATATATTTGATTTCAGTACAATTTAATTATTAATGAAGAGCATTAGCTGAGTTTATCATATTTGATTTATCTTAACTTAGGTCTAAAAATACATAGCAACTGAAGGAATTTAATACAAAAATAAGTAAAGTTAGAATAAATCTCACTGTAATTCTAGGTTATAAAATATGTCATTGTGAAATACAGTCTAAGAAAACAAAGGATGGGAGCAGAGATTACCAGACCCTTAAGCAAAGTAATTATTATTTAAAATTTGTCATTGGAACACTTATACAGAAAAATAAATATTTTTTCTCCTTTTCACTTGCAAAGTCAATTCTGTGCCTCCTTGTTTATTTCTAACCCAAAACTGATGGCTTTGTACCGTTAACACAATAGTTCCTTTTGGCAAATAAAAACGTATTTTTATTAGAGTAGAATTTAGAACTTCAACAAATAAAAATGAATAGAACCTGACCAGGAGGTGGCGCAGTGTATAGAGCATTGGACTGGGATGCGGAGGATTCAGGTTCGAAACCCCGAGGTCACCAACTTGAGTGTAGGCTCGTCTGGTTTGAGCAAAGCTCACCAGCTTGGACCCAAGGTCACTGGTTTGAGCAAGGGGTTACTTGGTCTGCTGAAGGCCCACGGTCAAGGCACATATGAGAAAGCCATCAATGAACAACTTAGGTCTCGCAACAAAAAACTGATGATTGATGTTTCTCATCTCTCTTCATTCCTGTCTGTCTGTCCCTATCTATTCCTCTCTCTGACTTTCTTTCTGTCTCTGTAAAAAAAAAAAAAAAAGATAAACAGAGATAGCCATCCACAATATTAAAGTTTGCTTTCCTTATTTATTGACATCTACAGAATTATTTCACAATGTTTTAATAAAGTTAATGCTTGAGAAGATTTAGATTTGACATTACTGTTTATATTTTAAAGAACATATTAAATCAAATTCTACTTTTCCCTCAAGTATATCATGTTGGAAGTTTGTTAAAATATAATTATTTCAGAAAGTTATAAATTTTAACTAGGGTTCTAATTGGGGCTACTCTTAACAACCCCATTCCTTTCAATATCTTCTTTTTTTCTGTGATAATATAAAAACTGATTCTGGAATTTTGCCAAAAAAGAAACTTATGAAAAAAACAAACATTTATCTTGAGTCATAATACTTAACATCTATGATATAAATTAGAACAGAGTTCAAACTCAGAAGAAAATTTTTTTTAATTTATAAAGCCAACAATTTTTTTTCTAATTTGAAAACCAGTTTTTCAATGCTTATTTTTTCCTCTTATTGAATTTTTAAAAGTGATTTCTGAAATTTACCATTTCTCAACACATGCAAAATGTTTTAGAAAAACAAATATATTTTCAAATCGGGATTTTTGCATAGAAAGTTAATACTAATCTGTTTATATAAATTTTAAAGCATATATTAAGATATAAATTTTGGATATGAACCCATTATCTGATGTATCATTGGTGAATATGTTCTCCCATTCAATAGGCTTTCTTTCCATTTTTTAATGATTTTCTTTTCTGTTTAAAAAAATTTTTAGTTTTTGCAGCCCAATTTTTTTGTTTGTTTTCCTTGCCAAAGAATGTATCAGCCAAAATATTGCTATGAGAAATGTCCAAGATTTTACTGTTTATGTTTTCTTCTAGGATTTTTATGGTTTTGAGTATTATTTTTAAGTCTTTCATCCATTTTAAGTATATTCTTGTGTATTGTGTAAAAAGGTGATCTGGTTTAGTACTTTTGCATGTATGTGCCCAATTTTCCTAACACCATTTATTAAAATGAACTGTTTTTAATCCATTGTATGTTCTTGCTTTCTTTGCCAAATATTAATTAACCACAAAGGTGTGGGATTATTTCTGGGCTCTCTATTTTTTCCATTGATCTGTGTGTTTATTTTTATACCAGTACCATGTTTTTTATTTATTTGTTTGTTTGTTTGTTTACATTAAGTGAGAGTCAGGGAGGCAGAAAGCAGAGAGACAGACTCTTGCATGCGGCCCTACTGGGATTCACCTGGCAAGTTCCTTATAGGGTGATGCTGTCCATCTAGGACTGCTGCTCTATTGCTCAGCAACCAAGCTATTTCAGCCCCTGAGGTGAGGCCTTGGCACTATTCTCAGAGCCTAGGGCCAACTTGCTCAAACCATTCAAGCCATGGCTATGGGAGAAAAAGAGAGAGAGAAAGGGAGAGAGATATAAAGAGAAGAGGAAGGGGTGGGGGAGGGTGAAGCAGTCACTTCTGTATGCCCTGACTGAAAATCGAACCTGGCCCTTCCACACACCAGGCCAACGCTCTATGTCTGAGCCAACTGGCCAGGGCCAGGACAGTCCTGTTTTGATTACTGTGTACTTACAGTTAGTTTGATATTGGGTAGCATGATTTCTGCAAATTTAAATAAACATTTCTCTAAAGACAACATACAGATGTCCTATAGAGCCAAAGTTGTTCAATGTCAGTAATTATCAGAGAAATGCAAATTAAAACCACAACAGATATTACCTCATAAATGTCAGAATGACTATCAATAAATCAATAAGCAACAAGTGTTGCCAAGGATGTGGAGAAAAGGAAACCCTCCTGCACTGCTGCTAAGAATGCAGATTGGTGCAGCCACTGTGAAAAACAGTATGGAGTTTTCTCAAAAAATTAAAAATTAAACTGCTTTATTACCCAGCAATTCCTCTTCTGGGAATATATTGGAAGAAATCTGAAACACCAATTAAGAAGAATATATACACCTTTACATTCACTGCATCATTGTTTTCAATAGCCAAGGTATTGAAGTAACCCATGTGCCCATCAGTTGATGAATTGATAAAAAAGAAAAACAAAACAAAACAAAAAAAACTGTGGCACATTACAGAATGGAATACTACTCAGATGCAAAAAAGAAGAAAATCTTACCTTTTGCTACAGCATGGATGGACCTGGAGAGTATTATGCTAAGTGAAATAAACCAGTCAGAGAAAGACAAGTACCATATGATTTCCTTTATATGTGGAATCTAATAAACAAAATAAACTAACAAACAAAACAGAAACAGACTCATAGATATGGAAAACTGATAGCTGTCAGAGGGGAAGGGGATATTAGGGCTGAGTGAAAAAACGGTAAAAAGATTAAGAAAAAAGCTCATAGACACAAACAACACTAAGGTAATTATTAGAGAGAAAGGGGATGGAGGAGGTAGAAGAAGGTAAAACGGGGGTGAATGGTGATGGTAGGAGATGACTCTGGATGGTGAACACACAATAAAATATACAGATGATGTATTATAGAATTGTACATCTGAAACTTGTATGATTTTATTAACCAATATCACCACAATAAATTAAATAAAAATTAAAATATGATATAATTTGCATTTAGTTTCCTGGAATTTGTAAAAATATATTGGTATCTTTTAGATAAACTTAGCAACTACAGTGCTAATATAATAGTTTATATTGCAGGGAAAATATCTCTATGTGCCTAATGAGATAGATCCCAGGTCTATAGATTGGGTGATTTTTGATCATGAATGAGTAGATAAAACAATCAAACTAGGTCTAAGTTTTAACAGAGTTATACAGAGTAATGCCAGAATTGAGAAGGGTAATAGCAACTGTTAAAGAAAAATAATGCATTTCCTATAAAGATAACTCTTTAGAATTATTTTTCAATTGTTTTTAATGGGATAAAAATTATTTCCACACAATACAAAGTGTTGAAATTAGGTTATCTTTGACTGAGATAATCCCTTTCTAAGATATAATACACCAAAAACTTATGAGAAACTTCATTATAAGCAATATTTTTTTAAAAGAAAAAGAAAAAGAATGAAAAAGACAATTTCCCCTCATCATGAGATCAAAAACAGGCATAGAAATAATCTTGATATTTTTATATTAAATATATATACATAATATATACATAAATTTAGCTGAAATTTGGCACTCCCAAATTTCTTTAAATTATTTATTATTTTAATAAACTCTGGATTCCCACAGCATAATGAAAACCCACAGCTTCCATTTCCATCAGAAATAAGGGGCAGAGATTTGATTTCATATAAGTGGATCTCATGTCATGTGTTAATGCTTCAGAGAGGTGGACATATGTGATATCTAGAGCCATTAATTGAGAAGTCGAACAAGCCTATTTTGTATGCCAGATTTTTAATCCTGATTATGTAGTATTTATCAATTCCAATGTACTCTATTACCTGCAACTATGAAATACTTTTTCTTAACTTCCTCATGGGATTAAAGGGGACTCATCTAAGAAACATTTTGTTCTCTGTTTGTGGTCATTCTCCTCTACATCATGATAATTTAAATGATTAATTTCACATGTTACTTTCAAGAGTGAAAATCATAATATAAATATATATTTAAAAATTTTATTCCTAAATATAACTTTGACTTTTGATCTAGTTTATCTATAATCAGTCCCAGTTAGCTTCCCTGTGTGTCATTGATACTATTGCCTAAATAACACAGCAATATATTATTTTAATGGGTTACTGCCCTGTCCCCTTTTGTTTGCATTTTTCTATGCAAACAGTTTGAAAAAACTTTCCGTCTTGTGCTCTGGACTGTCATTCCATAAAATACCACAGAAAGAAGAACTGGTGAAGCAAATATTTGGAGTCAAAGAAAGTATTCACACATTTTGGAGAGGGGGATGCTGTAAAGAAACGAACAGTTTTTGTCTTCCCACTACAATTAGTAAGGAAGCAGTTAGGGAGTATTATGCCAAATCATGTTATTTCTTTGAACTATTATGCATTTTAAAAAATTCTAAAGCAGGCCCTGGCCGGTTGGCTCAGCGGTAGAGGGTCGGCCTGGCATGTGGGGGACCCGGGTTCGATTCCCGACCAGGGCACATAGAAAAAGCGCCCATTTGCTTCTCCACCCCCCCCTTCCTTCCTCTCTCTCTCTTCCCCTCCCGCAGCCAAGGCTCCATTGGAGCAAAGATGGCCCGGGCGCTGGGGATGGCTCCTTGGCCTCTGCCCCAGGCACTAGAGTGGCTCTGGTCTCGGCAGAGCGATGCCCCAGAGGGGCAGAGCGTTGCCCCTGGTGGGCGTGCCAGGTGGATCCTGGTCCGGCGCATGCGGGAGTCTGTCTGACTGTCTCTCCCCGTTTCCAGCTTCAGAGAGATAAAAAAAAAAATTCTAAAGCAGTCAAATAAAAATATCAGTTAAAGTGATGGTCACAATATCATAGATAGGGTGATAAAATAGTCAGGAGAGGCTCAGATTAAAAAAAAAGTTATGAGACAACTTACTTGGGGCTGGATGAGGTGAAAGGAATTGGAAAGAAGTCTAACCTGGGAAGTGAATATAGGAAAATAATGTTGCCCATTTAGACAGACTGGCTATTAAATTAGCTTCTCTGGAGTTGGGAAGAGTCTAAGGGAAGTCAATAGGCAGAGATATAGAGAGACAAATGGTAAACTTAAGGAAGATCTAACAACAGGTAGAATGGACCCATACTCTTCAGTCAATGAGAACTTATAAAGAGAGGGGAAGAAATTCTAATATAGAAGAAACCAAGGTTATCAAGTCATTTATTTTTTCCTTCCAGAGGCAGATTAATGTCGATTGAAGTCCTGGGTGCAGAAGAAAATATTGAACCCCTTACAGTAGAGAAAAGTGTAAAGTTGGGGTTCTGTGGGG
The DNA here is from genome assembly GCF_036850765.1 of Saccopteryx bilineata. Taxonomy (NCBI): domain Eukaryota; kingdom Metazoa; phylum Chordata; class Mammalia; order Chiroptera; family Emballonuridae; genus Saccopteryx; species Saccopteryx bilineata. The sequence goes on from NC_089494.1 coordinate 150,976,199, forward strand.
CCCCTCAGAAGTCAGGGCCTAGGGTGCATGCCCAATGTGCCTGCTGTTAAATATGCCTCTGCTTCCTTGTCATTCTTATTTAACAAGTATTTATGGCAGTTACAATTTAAACATAGACTTGGAAATCCTAACATCAAATGACATACAGTCTAGTCTGTGAGAAAGATGAAAAAGCCCAATAAAATGTAGTATGTTAAGTGATGTAATGGAATAATGTAAAAGAGTCACAGGGGACATAGTGAATATTACATCTAACTTGGATCTTATGTCTAAAGAAGAATAGTGGTAAATTTAAAGGTGACTTTTACAATGTTAACCTTCTGGATAGATGAGGACTTAAAAAGCCATTCTATAAAAGAAAGCATTAAAAACAAAAGAAAGAAAGCTTGAGTACATATAATGTCATTTCAGAAACAGTGAATGTTTTAATACAATTCAAAGCCTGGAATTTGGGGAGAAATGATAAGAGGTGGGACCGAATTGAATGTAGGATCAAACTGTGGTGAATCTTGTGGAGAATCTTGTTTGTCACTCTGGGGAGTGTGTGTGTGTGTGTGTGTGTGTGTGTGTGTGTGTGTGTGGTGTGTGTGTGTGTGTTTGTGTATAAATATATATACTCTGTTTATATAAAATCTCTCTATGTAAACTCTATTTAATATATATAAACTATATATAATGAACTGTTGCACTTTCTTAAGCACAATTATATTTATGGGTCAAGTTGACCACTCTGAAAACACTGTAAAGAATTAGCTGAGGGAGGATGATTTGGCAAGAAATTATCATGTGGTTATCATATATGTGTCTGAACTCAAGTAGCAGCATGGGCAAGAACAAAAAAAAATATGTAGAAGTGAGACAGGATGATAGTTGATTGGATATAGGAGGACAGATGAGGAATTAATTTTTCTAAGTATTCTGATTGGGGGAAATAGATAAATAGTGGTGTTACTGACAACAAAAACAACAAATAAGAAAAATCTTATTTTAAATTTTAGAGCTATTCTTATGTTCAGGCATTCATTTAACTAGACCTCAATTATACTCTAATTGTTCATCTTCTTGGTCTCTGTTAAAAGGTATTCATTTGATTAAATTCCTGTGTTGCCAACATTTTATGTTACACTGTCTTCAATTTACACAACTTTTTTTTCATTCCTTCTACTTTCTACTTCAATCAAAACGGGGACATTATATCCTTCTATGTTATTTCTGCTTCCCTTCATGAATATTTCCTTAGAAGATTGACATAATGTTGAAAACAAGACCAAAGCAGAGAGGGGAATTTAGCTTGTGTTTTTGAGAAAACTTAAAAATAATCACATGAAATTCTGCAGTTTAATTCAATAAGCACTCGACTAACTTCTTATGTACAGTGGCCTTGACCAAAAAACAGGGACACTAAGGAATAAGATGGACACTCTTTCTCTAGTTAATAGTTCATGGTCTATTTGAGAATACAAATACAAAACTGACCACTTTAATAAAAACAGAGTGTTTCTAGAGAGAGAAAAAGATCATGAGAGAAGTCAAACATTTGAGATATGAAAGCTAGTGTAGTAATTGGTCAGAGACACAGCTAAATGGGAAACAAACTAGAGAATTTGATTTAAAGGTGAGAGATACTTATGCAAATTTGACATGGGACAAGTCAGAGCAATTGGTGGAATAGGGTTGCAAGATACAGAAGAAAGTAACAACTCCAGTAGATGGATTGACTTTGTAAAAAAATAAAAACACACTTCCCACCAAGATGAGCAAAGAATTAAAATATAAATGAAAATACAAAAGCAGTTGTGTATATGTGTGGAGGATGGGGGTGTTTCAGAAAGTTTTCTTTACTTTAGTTCATGTAATAAAGGGTATGATCACAAGACCAACGGAAAATCCAATTTCTATTATTTTATACCCAGAGGCAATACAGATCTGAGAGTGTTAACTTGTTGATTGTTCATCTCAAATAATAAATGAGAACAACTAAAATTTCTTCTGGGTATCACAATATCACTCTTAGGAACAGTGTGTTAATTGGACTTAGAGGTAGGAAAAACCTGTTGTGAAAGCTGGAATCAGGCTAGGAATCAGTGCATTAGCTAGATATGATATGACCAAAGAAGTGGTTTTTATTTTGACTTTTATTAAAGTTACTTTTGAGCATCTCATCATTTTAATTAATTCTATAGGAGGGTTTATGTAAAAATTTGTTTTGGAAATATAAATTGTATACAAATCATGCCAAGAAAATAAATGCCATGTAAAAGTGTTCAATATACTATTCTAGAAAAAAATAGATTATTAAATGTCTCTTATTTATGACTTAAAAAATAAAAGTAATTAGCCTGACCAGTGGTGGCACAGTAAATAGAGCTTCAACCTAGGATGTTGAGGTCCCAGGTTTGAAACTCGAGGTCACTGGTTTGAATGTGGGCTCATCCAGATTGAGTGCAGGCTTGCCAGCTTGAACATAGGATTTCTTGCTTGTGCATGGGATCATCAATGTGATCCCATGGTTGCTGGCTTGAACCCAAAGATCATTGGCTTGAAGCTCAAGGTTACACTGTCTTGAGCATGTGTTCACTGGCTTGGCTTGAGCCCCCACCCCCACCATCAACACATGTATGAGAAGTGATCAATGAACAACTAAAGGGACAGGACTTTGAGTTGATGTTTCTCATCTCACGCCTTCCTGTCTCTCTCACTCAAAAATAAATAAAAGTTATTGAGCAAAATATGTTCAATGAAATATTCTAGAATGTTGTTGAGTATCCAAAAGATATTCTTGAACAAATAAGGGAAAAAATTAATGAAGATATTTTAAATAATCATCATTCTAAACTTGATTTTTCTGGTGTTAGAATTGACTAGGCATTTGTTTTCTTTTAAAACTAGATAATAAATTCTATGTGTATTTTCTTTACTTTTTTATTTATTTAGTTTTATCATTTTATTAAATTTATTGAGGTGACATTACTTAATAAAATTATATAGGTCAGGTATATAATTCTTTAATACATCATCTGCATATTGTATTGTGTGTTCACCACCCCAAGTCAAGTCTCTGTCCATCACCATCTATCCCTCTAAACCTTCTTTTACTTCCCTTTCCCTCTGGTTATCACCATATCACTGTCTGTGTCTTTGAGTTGTTTTTGTTTTTGCCTAATTCATTTACTTTTTTCATCCAGTCCTGCCATACCTCTGTTTTCTGACAGCTGTCAGTCCGTTCTTTATATATGAGTCTTTCTATTTTGTTTGTTAATTTATTTTGTTTATTAGCTTGCACATGTGAGTCATTTGATTATAATGACACAGTTGAAGTATCAATTAGAATAAAAATAGCATTTACCATGGACACACAAACATACACACACACACACACACACCAGGACGTTACTAAGTCAAATATTGCCACTTCTCAAAGAAATAACAGAGCTATGCTTCTCTGCACACAGGTACACTTATACATGAATGTATAAGAGGCCCAGTGACCTTTAAAGAATAATTACGTTTGACATATAAGAAGAGGTGAGATCTAAGTCTAATAATTTTTATTATATGATATATGGTGCCAGTAGATCTCTGCAGATAATATTCAAAAATAGCTAAATAAATGTACTCAGAGAATGAAAGGACACAGAATAAAAATAAGCATGTGGGACATAGTGCTTCTTGAAAGATACTCATGAGTTGAGGCAAGTGTTCTCCAGGGTACACTGGTGAGTTAATGGTTCCATTCTGTGGGGTTCTAAGTCCACTGGCTATGTATATATTTAAAAAGAGGAGAGTAAAATAAAAGACTATGTGGTAAGAGATCTTTTTTCATTTTTAGCCATTTATATGCTGCTTTGAGTGCTTGTTCCTCCAATTAGTTTTTCTCTTCTGGATCACCAGCCTCTTCTATTTTACTAAATAATTCTTATCCTTATACAAATTATGCTCCAAACAAATGAATAGCAGTAACAAAATAAAACACAAATGTCTCTAATTCCAAAGTCTCTTTAAGAAACTTATTCACTTTGATTTTCAGAAGCAAACTTGTTGAATTATCCATGTATGTTGTCATCTCTATGTCTTCTTGTGCCTCTAATATGCATGTTGCTATCATAGTTCCACTAAAACTGGTCTCATAATGATGACTCTTAAATTTTTATCCACAGCACAACTCTCTCTTCTAAATTTTAAAATTATATATATAATTGCCTACTTATCTAAATAGTGCAGTAAACAGAGAGGGAATATGAAAAAAATTATTTCAAACAAGAATTCTGGGGTCAGACTGCATAACCTGGAATTCCAGGGTTAGCACTCTCTAGCTATTTGGCAGTAGAGTGCTTTATTTAACATTATTAGGCTTTAATTTCCTATCTGTAAAACTGGGATAGGAATAGTAGCAAAGTTATTTTAAGTACAAACATGTTAAATGAAATTGATTAAAATTCTGGCACACAGTAAAGCACTTATAAATATCAGCTATCCTTCTTTTGTTGTCCATAGGCATTTCCAATTAGCATATATTATATACCATGGCTTAGTTTTCACACTTCTTCACTCACTCAATCTCTCTCTCATCTCAGTAAAGGGCATTATTACATAATATGCAGGAATTCAAACCACAATCTAGGAATCACTCATCTTTGTATACTTTTGTTCCCTTAGCCTCAATACCAAATCCAAATCTTACATCTTGACTTCTTCCTGTCACCTATTCTCAGGACCAGCATCTCTGGTCTGGTCTAGCAGAACTTCCATATTTCCCCATGTATAAGATGCTCCTATGTATAAGATGCACCTTGATTTTGGGGCCTGAATTAAAAAAAACTGTATTACATAAAGTTATTGAACTTAAGTTTTATTCATCATAAAATTCATACAACTCCTCATTACTATCAAAACTCCCATTCATTAGCTTATCCTCATCCGTGTCTGATGACAAATCATTGTCTTCAAAAATGAGCACAAAAACAAGCGTGGAAAAGAGGGAAATGCAAGTAAAAAAAATCTATAACCACTGTATAAAACACACCCAGTTTTTAGACTCCAATTTTTCCAGAAAAAGGTGCGTCTTATACATAGGGAAACACGGTAACTTATTATTTAGCTTCCAAACCTGCCTCATTACAATTCCTTCTCTCCACTGTGCCAAGAGTAATATTTTATACTGCAAATGGAATCATGTTTCTCCCTACATACCCCTCCTACTTAAAACCGTAGTGGATTCCCATTGCAATCAAAATAAAATCCTACCTCTTAGCCAAGGCCTGCAAAGGCAGGCAGCCTGACCTCTAGTGTCACTCTTCCATGCTCCTTTCACTCTCCTTTACCACCCATGCTCTAGCCATTGACACCAGGACAGCCCCCACCAGCACTAGCAGACAGAAAATTCCAGTGGTGGGGAGGCAACATCAGAAATGCTTTTCCTGATATTCACACAGGTGGTGACCTGGTATCTGGAAAATCCTGTAAATAGTTCAGAAAGAGCACTCTCTTCTGAGTTTTGTGACCTCAACTATCTGCTGCTATACCTTCTTGGAATTTTCAAAACTTTTAATAGAATTTTGAATTTTTACAGAGCTCAAGAAGCATGAGTATTTTGACCTTAAGACTTTAAATTTGTTTTTCTGTGATCTCATAACCTGAGCCATATGTTTCACATTTATTTTCACTTCAATGGAAATGACAAGACTTAAGATAAAGCTTCTTAAGATCGCTTCATTTTTCCAATTTTGCATCTTTTTAAGAATCTCTTCTGCCTGCCTCATCAAAAATAAATTACAAAACTTTAAATTGAGCTTTTTACTTATTTCCAAGAGAAAAGTTTAATATCCATTAAATTTCCTTTTGGCACAACTGGCATAATATATTTTGCAAATGTACTGAACATATAGGCGACGTCCTCCGCATGCCCATTTATACTTGCTACCCACAGTGCCTTATATATTTAGGGTTTGTGATTCACCTAATGACTTCTGCCTTGACTGGGTTTACATTGGCTTTTCAGTATTTTCCTTTGGGAATAGTATTTTTTGAAACCATATCGTCTATCTTCACATTTCCAGTGAAAACTAACAGATGCAGTGTAACATCCATGTCATTAGAGAAAGGGAGAGATCACAGGATAAAAGCTCAAAGATATTGATTTGGTTTTCCAGCTATACATGGTTCATGCCTCCTAACTATTCCTGATAGGTTGATACTTTTCCAGTACTTCCTTAAAAGGTTTAAAAATTGCTATATGTTTTCAGGGAAGAATTCCATCTACTATCAAGATTCTCAGGAGAAAGTTTTTCTGTATAAAATGAAATAATTTTGTAGGAAAAACACATGGAGGTCATCTCAGTATAGTTTATATTAGAGGCTAAACATGAAACTACAAATAAATATTTCTATTGGATATGTTAGCTGCCTTGACATTGAATTTGAAGCGCTCCTGTTTATTTTTTCAGCATCCTGCATTAAAAACTATTATTTAGTGTGACTGTCATAGTACACTGTGAAGTATTTTAATACTACATGCAGTGCGCAACATAACATGGAAAAATTATCTCATTAGAACTTCAGTCTATGTAATGCTATGAATGAATAGATATGTGATCCATAAACAGAAAATATTTTCCGTATGCCAGTCTTTGTTTTTATAATAGAAGTTCATGTCTAAAGCTAGTTTTCTTTTAATTAAATTATTGAGATTATGCCCAAGAATTTGATATATTAAGTAAATTGATTCTGCATTAGAACGTGTATGTTTTAACATTATTTAATAATAAATGCTAGATTGTCATAGAAAATATAACATCTTGGAAGGTTGGAAGGCAATCAATTAGAAAAATTCATGTCTTAATTCTTTTATCTGTATCATAGTCACTTTTCCTTCAAAAATCCTACTAATTTTATTACTTAAGCGAAGAACTAAGTTGTTCACATGAAAATATGAGCATGTTAATTGTGTCCTATAAAGTTACATTCTAAAGAAGACTATATTTTGATGCCACTGCTTGGGTTTAGGCTTGCTTTGCTTTGGACATATATTCCACACATGAATTCCTAGTTCTTTTGAATTATCCAGCCAGGAAAATCTCAATAAAATATTATAAACTTTACATGTATAAAGTATTTTTCTCTATTTTCAAACTCTTCAATCTTAACTTCTCAGACTAGGAAATTAAAGAAAATTAGAAGGAATAGTGTTAGATAATGGAAGAGCCAAGAGAAGAGAGCAGATTCTCTAAACTGAGAGAACACAATGGAAGATGTGGAGATCCCCTGGATGGCAGCACATTTGTTTCTGAACAGTATCTGTTCGTATGATTCAGCTAGGATGAGAAGAGAGGAAGGTGTAGTCGGAAGACTATGAGAATGTCATAAATTTGCTCTCTGAAATGACCTTGACTTCTGAGAGAAATAGTTTGCTAACACTATTCTCAAAACGAAGATTACCCATAGGGGACCACTGTGTTCACAGAGGACAGCCTCTACATAGGAGTGATTTTCTATTATTGAAGAGACTGCTTTCTCTGCTTTTCACTCTCATTCCCCTAATTTGTTATTCAAGATCCAGTATCTTGTTGATATGTGGGTTTGGGGTAAGGTTCCCGGACTCTTGGTCACACAGCAGAATCATATTACCACAAGCAAGATAAGGATCATTCCAAGTCTGCATGTCAGCTTCTATAGCTCTGTTATCTTTTTAACTGTGGAAAGGTGTGTGAGACCCACACAAATAGAGCCAATGAGAAAAAAAAATCATAATATTAGAAATTTGCCAACTTCAAGGATCACTCAAGTGTAATAAGCAAAAGATTATAGCACTAATTAAAATTCTCCCTGCAGTTTAATAAAACTTTAAAAATAACCTGTATATAGGCAAATGCATTTGGAGAAGGTTTCAGCAATTTTTAGTTTCATTCTATTTTCTAACAGAGGAATTAAGATTTTGAATTTCACTTGCATAAAAAACACCTTTTTTACCTAGGGCAAATTATTTAAATTCTCATTGCTTTGGTACTGCTCTTTCTAAATTAGACTTTATAAGGACTCAGACATTAAAATAATGAATTATGTTAAATCTGCAGCAAATGCATTGCAATGGTTGCATAAACTACTGTGTCCAAAGTATAGAGATGGTCAGTCAGAATTCATAATGTAAGCTGTTAATAAACCAAGACTTTTCTTGTCTAATTCATACATCCATTATAATTTAGTTCTCTGAGGCAATAGACCACACAGTGAGTAAAATCTCATTGACAGAGAGGAAGTGTTGGGGGCTGGGAATAGAAAACACAGGTTTTCCTTTAGAATCCCTTCTTGGCCTTATAATTTAACATAAGGGGCTTGAAACCAGTACAGTTATTAGGTTTATTGCTGTTGTCCTATTAAGACACAGATATAAAGAGTTTATATGAATAAATAAATTGCTTTATCCTAATTAATATTATTTAACATGTATTAGATGAATATTCAGTAATAATACCAAACTTATGCAATGAGACATAGGTTTTCAGCAAGTATTTAGATATCTGTGATAGCACTTTTTACAATTTATTATACCCATTTTACTGCATGTACTGTCTATCAGACTGGTGCTCCTAGAGGCCAGAGACACACACTTTTTGGTATTCCTATCATTCTACATAACATCCTGTATGCAGTAGGTCACTAATTAACATTAAATGTATAAAGAGATGAAAAGAAATAAAGAACAAAGCTACTTAATTGTTTTGTTCTGGTTTTTAAATAATGCCATATTACTATTTAAGGGGGAAATATTTTTGTTGTTGATTATTTAGTTTCAGAAGTAGATACTAGGTGAAAGGTCATTCTCACAGTAATTTTTGCTTTGTGCAAGTCAGAAAGAAAAATAACAATCTTCAGAAAGCCTGTTCAACCAAGATTTCTAAACTAACTTGTAGGGCAAAGTGGTTGGATATATTTAGATAAATTGCTGGCAGACAGACCAACTACTGGAGGTTTGACCTATTATTGTTTAATATTGTGTGCTAGCATTGGGCTTGGCAATTTTAAAACCTCCACTAAGTGACCTACATCCCTGAAAGAAGGTCAGAGTTATTGGATCCAAATTTTATGAGCACTAGGCACAAACTCTAACGGAGAGTATTATAGTTTTACCTTCAGAAAGCAATAGCTTCAAAGAGTCAAGAGAGACCCAAAGACTTAACACTAGGCTTTCTGATGACTTTCAAATAAAATCCAAATTTCTTATTTTCCTACTCAAGAAGCTTAAAATCTCATTCTATTCTAACTTGTTGCATGCTATCCCAGTTAATTTCCTTTCACTAAAATCCAATTCTCAACCAAATTATATGCTGTCCCAAACCTATCTTCCCAAGCCTAGGGTTGCTTCTGTTTCATCTACTTAGAATCTAATTCTTTAATATTTTTACATAGCCAGTCTGACTAGGTGGTAGCGCAGCGTCGGACTAGATTGCGGAGAACCTAGGTTTGAAATCCCAAGGTTGCTGGCTTGAGCGCGAGCTCATCTGGTTTTAGCAAGGCTCACCACCTTGAGCCCAAGGTCGCTGGCTTGAGCAAGGGGGTCACTCAGTCTGCTGTAGCCCCCCCCCCCTAGTCAAGGCACATATGAGAAAGCAATCAATGAACAACTAAGGTGCCACAGTGAAGAATTGATGCTTCTCATCTCTCTCCCTTCCTGTCTGTCTGTCTCTCTCTGTCATATATATATATATATATATATATATATATATTTTTTTTTTTTTTTTCATGGCCAAATTCTCTTCATTCTTTTTATAAAATGCAAGTCAGAAGCCACTTCTTTTCTGCTTACCTCAATGTAAGGAATCTTGTTTCATTCTGAACATATGGAATATTTTACACATTAATCTCTGTTAGCTGCATATTATTGCCTGCCTAATCTAGAGTGTATCCTCCTGACCAGGCAGTAACTCTGAGGCTGCTAGTTTCTGAATCATCCCCTTGCCTCCCATAGATGGGTGCTTACTTTATGTGATCGATATATGGAAATTTATTAGAGATATTAAAAATGTTTATGAAAAAATATATTTAAAAACTAATATAGAATGAGAAAATTTAAAACTTTAAGATAAAATTTAGAGCTGAAATACAAATATATAATTATTGTCATATGTCAATAAAATAAATATTATATATGTGGACTATGTAATAAAAATGGCAATAAAAATATCAGGAGATGATTGTTGATAATATTTTTGAGAATAAAAGATGTATAGAAAGATATAAATCAGACAGTACTCAGCACCATTACAGTTTATCAATACTTTTAGAACAATTTAATTAAGTAGATCTTAGATTACTGACACAATGGACTGAATTGATTGATAGATTAAAATTTTTTGGAATAGCTAGTGTTTTCAAAGAGAATTTCTGTCTTGTTTTTAATATTGCATTTGGTCCCTGCCACTGCTGAGAATTATGAGCTCTCATTACAATATTCAATAAGACTGGTTCATTTGTATAGTTTTGTGATACTTTATTTAATGTTCATGAATCTGAAATTAACCAATTTTTTTGATGAGAAGAGAAATCAATGTAAAATAGTTGTGTGATATTTTTATAGTTATGCTTTGTACTAAATCACAAACATAAATCTAATTTTTGAAGGAAAATAATCAAATAAATCTAATTTTTGAGATTATAAAATAGTAAACAAGAAAAGTCAACAATTTAAATATGATTTTATAGTGATAGAAAATGCAAGTCTATTTAACCAACACTGTAAGGGTTACAGAAGAAATTCCAGTTATGTACTAAAATTTATATATTTTTAAATGTAGAAGTAAAGATAAATGCTATTAATAAGTGTACTTTATCTTTTACCATCAGAAAGAAAATAGATGTCTTATCATAGAAACTATGTTAAAAATTCATAACAATTTTATGCTATTTTCATAATAGTTAACTAGATCATAATTTGTTTAAGAAGTAAAGTTTTAAGACTCGTCTTTTATTTTTTTATTTTTTTATTTTTTTGTTTTTTTTTCTTCATTTTTCTGAAGCTGGAAACAGGGAGAGACAGTCAGACAGACTCCCGCATGCGCCCGACCGGGATCCACCCGGCACGCCCACCAGGGGCGGTGCTCTGCCCCCCAGGGGCGATGCTCTGCCCATCCTGGGCGTCGCCATATTGCGACCAGAGCCACTCTAGCGCCTGAGGCAGAGGCCACAGAGCCATGCCCAGCGCCCGGGCCATCTTTGCTCCAATGGAGCCTTGGCTGCAGGAGGGGAAGAGAGAGACAGAGAGGAAAGCGCGGCAGAGGGGTGGAGAAGCAAATGGGCGCTTCTCCTATGTGCCCTGGCCGGGAATCGAACCCGGGGCCTCCGCACGCTAGGAAGACTCGTCTTTTAAAAAGATGCAGTTAGGTAGTTTACTCGAGTAATTTTGTTTTCCAGAAAATAATTATAATATCTAAAATTGTTAGATAATTTAAAATCTATAAATCTGATGCTACACAAATATAACTATGTCTGTTTTCTACTAAATATAAATCTATTTCTATGCAACAGAAAGTCAGTTGTGAATTGATCATTATGTGGGAACTATAGATTAGCTAAGCAAGTAAGCATCCAGGATATTTCATTTATAAAAAAATATATGAAACTATCATAGGTTATTGAATCTATTCTTTATACTGATCAAGTACTTAAACAGGTTTGTTTTTGTTTAATATTTTTCAATAATGGTCTTATGAGTCCAATTTGACATTATGTATATATGGAAGTATACACATTGGATTTACTTATATCTTTGTTCATTCCTACCACTGAAGACTCCTTTGTAAATAAACACATCATTGAAGAAAGATTTTAAAAATGTTAATAACCAAATATATTAAAGACTGCTACCGTGTTCTTTTGAATTGAACTACCATCAAACTAAAAATTTAATTGCAGTTGAGAAATAATACTTGAAATATTTTTCCTCATGACTTTGATCTAACAAGATCTTTAATCTCTGGTTAAAGATGAAAGTTTCTTGAATTATTTAAAAAAGTAAAATAAAATTTTATTTACTTGAAAGAGAGGAACAGTGTGGTAGAGGGCCCAGCAGCTGATATAGAGGGTCAACTCTAAGTCATGAGACCATGTAAATTCTATATAAATTTAAATAACATTAACTCTGTCTGTCTAGAATTAAGCCCCTATTAAAATCTCTATGGTTAACTTTTAAAATATTCTGTTATGTGTAAGTAGAGAATAATTTTACTTACATTCTACATCTGAAATATTGAATCACCAGTTACATTTTGTCAAAATAAAACAAAGAAGAGTTGTAACTTCTCAGGTCATAAAGATGTAAAAAATATTTGCTTCAATTAGATTTAGTAAAATAATAAAACATGAGAGCTAAGGTGACATTGCATGCTCCTGAGTTTGCTGGGTTTAGGTTTCTCATGGAAACCGAGACTCTGGTGCTTCCAGGGAGAATTTAGAGTTTTTGTGAAGTTTAAATAAGATACGGAATAATAATTGCATTAAATCATACAAGAAAAGTAATGGAATAGACAGAAACACAGGGTCACTCACTGCCTTAGTTTTTACTACTCTGACCCATGGGAACCAGGAAAATGTGAATTAAACTACCCATGTAAGAATGTATGGGTGAGGAAGCATCACAAGCAAACATCAAACTCTGAGCCTCAAGGATACTGAGACTTGGGAGTAGGAAGATATAAATAGAAATAATTGCCCATCTTTTCCATCTTTCCATATTATTTATACTCCAATTTCTCTCCACACATTTATGTATCCAACAAGTATCTCTGCTATCATCAAAGGGTCATGGAAACCTTTAAAACTCTGGGATATCAGACCAACTTTTTTATTTATGGAGGAAACTCTGGGACCTATTGAATAGCTATTTTCAATACTAGATGGAGATTTCAAAGAATACTAGCAACTTCTGAGATATGTACTGTGTGGGTAGAGAAATCACTTGAGTTAGAATCTAATAGGAAACTGTTTAATGGCTAGATACCAAGGATGCTTTCCATTTAGTGTAATTCATCCATGGGACATTTGTTAGTAGTAAAACATGGAGAGTAATATCTAACTGCTATGTAGCGAGCATGAGAAGATATGATGAGTGTAGGATATATGGGATCTGCAAACACAAGGCCAGAGTGATAGGTGGAGAGTTAGACTAGGCTAGACAAAGGTCCACAGTGGGTATGTTATCCTATGACTTTCTGTCCCTTTTTTCTCTGAATCCCTATACATCCAAAGCTCTTCACATAACATTTTTGCATAAAAATATTGCCAGATATGGTTATCTATAACCTTATTTAGTCACATAAAATTCAATAAATATTGATAACATATTTTGTATTTCAAGCTGTGGAAATTCAAAGAGGAATGAATGAATTGTTTTTTTCCTACACAAATGACAGACTGAATTTATTCTGTAAATGTGTGGACTGGGGTGGAAATTACATGAGGGGTGAGTGAAGAGGGAAGTAATGTGAGGAGACAAGTTCTTTAGCACAATACTATACTTCTTGTATATGCAGGTAAATTGATACCTCTAGGTTGCTGTTTATAATAACAAAATCTGTAAGCAGTATGTTCTCCTTTCTAAAAGTACTTGTTTTAGAGCACAATTTTTTGATGGCTTAGGTGCATTTTATTGGTTTTCTTTCAAAATAGAACACAATTTTTTCACAGGTAGAGGTGACAGGGGTCTTATTATGTTCTCACAACTCTCACAAAAGAAAAATCTCTGACTACCTTAATTGTTAGTCTTTGTCTATGCATGAAAATTTGAAATGATACTTAAGTGAATTATCTAACTCTGGTAAAAGCCACTTAGTCACTCCAGACATTTAGTTAGTATTACCTGGTAAAAGCCTGCTACCATTTTTGGTGTCAAAAGATTACACACACACCAAGTGAATTGTCAGTGTATATATACATACACATATTGTATATGTGAATGGTTATATATATGAGAAAAGAATTTGGAAAAATGACTCTTCTCCAGTCTCTAAAGATAATCCACAGAGTTCAGTTATAAAGGTGTGTGATGGGGGAAGAAGAGGGAGAGAATGTAAATGATTAAATGACTTTACTTGATCTTGACCTTGAATGTAATTATTCCCTAGGATATGTGAATATTTTAGTTCAATTTATTTTTTAGATAGAGTGAGAGAAGAGAATTAGAGTTATGGACTAACTTGAAGAAATGTATTGTGCTTAGACAGCATTGGGGTAATATAAGAACATCAATTGAAAAAGAAAATGGCATAGTTAATGGGGATTAGTTAAAATGAAGCGGTCACAGGATCTGAGCCAATAATCAAGGCCACAGTCACTCCAGACTTCCTTTCCTTTCCTCTCTAATTTCTGCAAGTGGAGGAAGATTCAAGGACTCAAATCTATATCTCATCACTATATTGTTTACTTTTGGACAAATGATTTTTTTTAAAAAAATTATTGAACATTAGCCTTCTGAATTCTTAGAGATTTACTGTTCAACAATTTAGGAATGACCGAGCAATTTAACAGATCAACTTTCCAAATTCCTGCCTCGGTTCCTCTTTTTTTCCTATGGGAGTACTGCCCAAGGTTTTTAAATGACGCTAAGTACATGGCCAAAAGTGTTTTTCTCAGCTTTATGTAGGTCTTACTTTTCTGGCTTAAGATCTTTTCATACGCTACACTCATATATACTCTTAAAGTTTATAACAAGTAATTTGACATTTAATTTTTCTTTCTATTGTTTCATATACATTATATTTGCCTTTTTAAACCTGACCTGTGGTGGCGCAGAGGATAAAGCCTCAATCTGGAATGCCGAGGTCCCTTGTTTGAAACCTTGTGCTTTCCCAGACTTAAGTCTATATCAGCTAAAAAGTACCTGATTTCTAGGCATATGAGTTATTGTTGCTATATTTTGTATGAATGAATGTTTCCATATTTTATAACAGTATTTTATGCACAAATTAAACTGGATTTTTCATGGTTGTATTTTATTTTTCTAATGTGGATATAGTCTCTGATATAATATATATATTCATCAGAAGCAAAATCATTAATCTTTAAATAGACCAAGCTATCAAATTAATTTTTATATTAAAGATTATCCTAATTAGTCAACTAGTGAGTTGTAGGATAACAAACAAAAGCCATTCTGAGGAGCCACTGAGCCACTTCACCCACAGATGTTGTAAGGTACCAAAAACTACAGAATTAATATTAATATTTTAAAAGGCTTGGAGAACATTTTATTAATTTCGGTTAAGGTGTGCAGAGAAATTGTGAGAATAAACTCTGTACTGTGTGATTGGCATAACCAGGGTAGCCCTTGGCATTGTATTGTAAATGAAAAGGGGAGGAAAACATGGATCCCCAGACATTCCACCACACCTGTAGGGAAAGGGGTGAATGGCTAGCCAGGTGCAGGGAGAGAAAAGCCAAAATAAACCTTTTCTTATAGCAATGAGCCATTTGCGGGTATTTGTCCCCATGGAAACTACCTCTCCTATGTAAATGTGTGTAGTTAACACGTGTGACTCTGGACAGAGAGATAGCAGATGAACACTAGATAATATAGAAATACCTTTTAATATGTAAAAAGATATCTTTCTGCCATTGTGTTGATTTGTAAATTTTGTTTTCTCCAAAATAATGTATGGCTTGAAAATTGAACGTGGTCCTATCATGTTAAAGGACATATGACTATAACCAATAGTGGTAAGGGGCTCCTAATTACACTTTTTGCTTCTGTACTTCCCACTTACAAAACTATAAAAACTAAGTAGAACAAAGGGCCGGCATGCTCTCCCTGAGACGGAGTTGCCACCGCTTGGCCAAGCTAGACAATAAAGCTTTGGTGTGTAATCGACGGACCTTGTTCGTGTCTTCAATGTTTTGAGTCCCTCAGGATTAGGATTAACAATTCAGTGTTAGCTTAAACTGTTTTTTTTTTGGAAAGCAGTAAAATTGTATATCCAACAACTGTGTGACTATCTTCTTTTACAAATTGGTAATAGCTAATACTTACATGTAAAGGGGTCAAGTTATTTGTTAAGGCCTAAAAGAGAGATTATAGTGTGCTGGTTAACAGCAAGGACTTGTAGTCAGATGGTCTGGATTTAATTTCAGACTGTCACTTAATTGCTGTGTTACATTGGGAAGATGGCTCAACCTCTCCATGTCTCATTTTCCTCACCTATAAAGAAAAAAAACCCTGAAATTAATTAATGTACACATAATGTTTATAGTTGTGCCTGGATCATAGCAAGTGCTACAGAAGCATTTACTATTATTATCATCATCAACACAAGCAGACTTATTAAAGTATTTTCTTAACAGATTCTCAAGGGAGCTGCTAAAAAAATAGATTTGTCTTGACCTCAAATTTTTAAAGTCAAAACACTTGTTGACTAGCTGATTATCACATAGTGGTTTTTACAATATGTCTTGATTTTCAGTGATGAGACTGAGCAGCATTAGTCAGGTACTCAGCCACCAGGATTATATGACGGCTACATGGCCTCCCAAACCTGTCAATTGACTTCTCTATTATACATGGTATATCTAAATTGATGATTTTTTTTGTTTTGATTCTTTAATAAAAGCGTTTCATTTTATTCTTGTACACATGCTTTAAAAATGTGTTTTTTTAAATTTTTTTGTATTTCTCCAAAGCTGGAAACGGGGAGGCAGTCAAGACAGACTCCTGCTTGCGCCTGACCAGGATCCACCCAGCACACCCACCAGGGGGCGATGCTCTTCCCATCTTGGGGCGTCCTTCTGCCACAATCAGAGCCATTCTAGCACCTGAGGCAGAGGCCACAGAGACATCCTCAGCGCCCGGGCAAACTTTGCTCCAGTGGAGCCTTGGCTGCAGGAGGGGAAGAGAGAGACCGAGAGGAAGGAGAGGGAGAGGAGTGGAGAAGCAGATGGGCGCTTCTCCTGTGTGCCTGGCCAGGAATTGAACCCTGGACTCCTGAACCCCAGGCTGACACTCTACCACTGAGCCAACTGGCCAGGGCCTAAAAATGTTTTAAGTATATATAAAAATATAAAAATAAAATTAATTGAGTGCTACTTAGAAAACCAATGCTGATCTTATGATGAAGGAATAAATGTGATTAAATCAGGCCACTGTGTCTCTGTAGGCTAAACCGGACAGTTCAGAGTAACATAAAAATTATCTCAGATTGTAACATAGCTTTGACTTTAACATTTCATATTTTCTTCCAAAAAACACATTACTGATAGCACGGTACTAATTAATATTCATTTAGAGCGAATATATATCATTTTCTTGCATTTTATTTTCTGAGTCACAGTTCCCCACGTGTATAGATCGGTATTAAGATATCAAGGAGTGGGGCCCGGAGAGTTGGCTTCACGGGTGGAAGCCTTGTCTCAGACGCCAAAGGTGTGGTTCAGTCCCTAGTCAGGGCACGCATGGGAAGCAACCAATCAATACATAACTCATTGGAAAAACAAATAAATAAATGCTTCCCGCTCTCTCTCTTTCTCCTTTTCTCTTGCCCTTCCTCTCTTTGTTTTTCTGAAATCAATTAAAAAAAAAAAGGACATCAGGAAGTGTTAGAAATAGTCAAGGGAATGTGAAGTACAGCACAAGGATCATAGTTAATAATGTTGTGATAACTTTGCGTGGTGCTAGGTGGGTACTAGACTTATTGGGAGGATCACTTCGAAAATTAAATGAATGTCTAACCACTATACGGTACACCTAAAAGTAATATAAAATAATATTTAATCTCAACAGTGGTTGAAAAAAAATTAAGATCTCAGGGGCTTTTCATATTAATTAGTAATGGCTGCCCCCTGTACACAAAAATGAACCTGTTTTCTTATGAGAAGACCTGTAATCTCTTTATTTTACTAATGTATATAAATTGCACTGAGCTTTATACATATTTTATCACTTAATCTTTCATGCCTCAAGGGCCTACATATGAGATATAAGGTGTGAAATATTTTAAATGGTGAGAAAATGAATCTTAGTTTCTTTAGCCCAGTTTTAAAATAGATGTGACCTGGCACTAGTACGATATGGTTTCATTTCACCTTATTTATAATAATGTTTATCTCATTAATATGTGTGTTGTTGTGTATGTTTATATATAACTAAATGCAGTTTTTCTATTGTGTTTTTAATCTTCCCTGTATGTTTATCTTTTTATGTTTATTAAAATTCTTGAGTGTTTAAGATATATGCTCCTACCTTCACTAGAACAATATAAACAATATGTTGACATTAAGTAACGTATACATGGCCACATATGCCCACACGTAATGGGCAGAATTACGAATGAAACTCATTTCAACAGGGTTTTAAATCTTGTTTATTAAAGTGACCCAGTCTGTATATTTTGCCTATAACATAAAGAAATTTATATTAAGCAAGTCATAAGAATATCATTTTATTTTACTCATTGAATAATGCTATTAGAGTAGGTATTAGAATGCAAATTAGTATAATTTTCATAGGGCAGTTAAATATTTTTAAGGTAAAGTGTTTTAAAAATTTCAAAATATATGTCTTATCAAATTTTAAAAATATATATTTGTGGATCCAGGAGTCAAATACTTATGTAAAATAATGTTCACTGCAGCTTTAATTTTTTGTTTGTTTGTTTGTTTCATGACAGAGACAGAGAGAGGGACAGATAGGGATAGACAGACTGGAAGGGAGAGAGAAGCATCAATTCTTTGTTGCAGCACCTTAGTTGTTCAGTGATTGCTTTCTCATATGTACCTTGACTGGAGTATTACAGCAGATTGAGTGACTCCTTGCTCAAGCCAGCGACTTTGTATTCAAATTGGTGAGCTGTGCTCAAACCAGATGAGCCTGCACTCAAGCTGGTAACCTTGGGGTTTCAAACCTGGGTCCTCTGAATCCCCGTCCGACACTCAATTCACTGCACCACTGCCTGGACAGGCTGCAGCTTTAATTTTTAAGAGCAAAAATATATAGCTACTAGTATTTCAAAGAATAAAGTAGATTTATAGGTAGTGGCATGGATTCATAATATTCTAAGCAGAAACTATTTTTGCAACATGGCATGTACAATATTATTTTATAATTTTAAAATGAAAAAAGTATATAAATTATATATGAATATTTATACATGTGTGTGTTGGGCCATTAGTCACTGGCCATTTACTTGCAGGTTCTCATTGGATTTGGGAAGACAGTAAAGAAACAGTGGAGCCAAAAAATGATTGGCCATTCCTTTATTAAAGTCTCACACCCACCAACAGGCAACCACACAGGGTAAACACTTCTCTCTTCATTCATTCAGAGCTCACAAAGCCCTGACAAATTCTCCGGTTCCACAACCAGGAGAATCTTCTCCAGTTTCTCCTAGAATCAAAGGCCTCACCACTCTTAGCAGAGCTTGTAAAAGCCCCTCACCTCTGGTTCCCATCTGCACACCTTTATTCTCTCTATTCTCCCTTCCCTCTGCACAAACTCTGCAAAAACATGGCTTACTCCCTTCTCTTCTCAATACTTTCTGGCTGGAAAACCTCTCCTCCAGCAAACATTAGCAAGACAATGGCCCTTCCCAAGCAGGAAGGTAATTTGCAATTTCACAGACCATATATACCTGGCACTGCCCAGCCCCCAATGCAAACTATAAGCGAGCAAACATAAAAATCGCATTTTACAAACTTATTTGACCAACAATGTGCCTACGGTGTGCATGCACATCTATGAAGGATTCATGCCAAATCTATAACAGTAAATTTCTAAGAATGAATTGATTGATAAGAGAGAAAGGAAGAAGAAAACCTTCAGTTGAGCTTTATATACTTAACACTGTTTTAGTTTTCACAAATATACGTGCATTCATTTTAGAATCAAGTGGAAATAAAATCCAAGAACATAAAATGTTTAACATCTTGATAAAATGAAATTTTCTGGGTTACACTACTGTTTCAATTGACTTTTGTCAATGTGTGTACCCACACCATAAGAATGGGAATGAAAAATGGGCATTTCTGACTATTAACTCTAGGCTAAAATACTACATTCAATCAAAACAAATATTACATTCTACATACAACAAAAATTGTAAGTCATAGCATTTGGGAACTAGTGCCAAATCTCACCAGACACAGTCAACCAAACCCAGGTTCATTCATTCTCAGAATTTCATTTACATTTGCCTGAGACTTTAAATTGAATAATGGCCTGACTATGTGTGAATAAAATGCATACATTTCTTTCATACTTTTTAAATAGCAATGCAATCTGGGAGACCCTGGAGAAAGAGCAGGTGGGCTGGGAGGCAGCAGGGGAATGGGTGGTGTGCAAGATAGGGACTTAATGAGATAAGGGAATATGTATTTTTGTGAAGGGAAAAAACCTTCATAACATTTTTCATATGAAACATACACAAGAATAATGGAATAGATGATATCTTATGAAATGTGGCCTACAGTAAGTTACTGTTGCATGTCTTCCTTCCATAGAAAAGGAATGAATTGAAGACATTCACTTATAATGAAAATTGTCTGTATTTTTCCTCAATTGAGAGAGTTCATTGAAACTTCATAGAGTAGTTTTATTACATATTACATGGGAAGAAAAAAAACACATTTCTTTTATTGTTCCAATAACAGCCTGTTATCAGACACAACAATACACTTCCCTGGCAGTTGTGTCAGAAAACCTTCTACATAGTGAAAGAGTCAAAGTGGAGTTGTTATTTGAAAGGTGCTTAACTGCAGTTTTCAGCAAGTGAAACAAAGGTATATTTGGGGGGGATGAAGTGTTTCCTTTTTCCAACAACCACCATAGTGTAGCTTCTGTTGTTTGTTTTCTGTTATTGTTTCCCCTCCCCCCACTGTTCATTAAGAAGAAGAAAATGCAGAAAGAATTGTGAACATCCTGCTATTTAGCGGTCATGCTCCGAGGGCTTTGAGAAGACAGCCATCAGCAGATGCATAATGATATGACACACACTGCGCATTAACTGTTTTTCTGGTGTATCAAGAATCCTGGAACCCAACATTTCAGTGCAACCTGTCATCTCACCCACATTTTGAAGGTGGCCCTGAGTCTCCTAGGTTGTCTTTCTCAAACAATTCTCATGTTTCTTCTTTTGAGTCATTCTAAATAACTCTGAGTATGGCTTTAAAAGGCATTCATTTTTTCTTCCATAAAGCCTGTTATGACAACTTTTCTTATTATACTTTTCCTCAGACAACACTAAGTGACAGCATTTCTACTAAAACCACCCCTTTACCTGATGTCCAAAGTTAGTTTACATCTATTCCTCTGTAGTAGCATTGACCGATGATAGATTTCAGTTGATTTGCATGCTTTTGTTTGTTTCCAAGATAGGTATGAAATGTTCTTTTTCTTGAAAAATATTTTGTGGTTTTGTGATTTCCTCTTTGTCCAGGGATTCTTTTGGAGCTTTGTTTGGAATCGAAGCAGTTAAGAAGTTTTAAGATTTTTTTTGTACATTTCTGATATCTGATATCATAGCATGTGTGTCTTAAATGCTCTACTTTGTAGAATTTGTTTAAGTTTTTTTGAGGCTAAGTATATGAACAATTCTTGTGAATCTTCCATGGCTCTAAGAAAGAAATATATATTCTTTCTTTGCTCAGTATAATTTTTATATATAAATATTAATTATGTTGACCTTGTTGTTGATATTAAATCTTGTGTCCTTATATTTTAATCTGTGAAATACATTGCATCCTCTTCTATAATTTTATAGTTAAAGTCTCCAATCTGTAGTATAAATTTTTATTTGTACTTTGCTTTCTATATGTATGTTGTTCAGTATACAAAAGTTTATGATTTCATTGTCATGGTGAGTAGTGGTGATTATCATATATGATTGCCTTCTTGATCCTGTTTAACAGTTTTGTTTATGAATTCTATTCTCTGACTTTTTATATTCTAACACTCAATATGTCTTTTTTCATTTACCTTTGCTAATGCAATCTATTCCACTCTTTATTAAAAATTTGGGCATGGGACTGGAACTTCAGTTGCACAAAATTGGTTTTGTAGTTCATGGCATACTACTTCTGTTTTTATAAAATTGTAAAGCAGCAACTTCCTTCAAAACAACAAGCAAAATAAAAGTTATGATCTTGGCAATAATGTGTAGTTAACCATATTATTCTCCTATCAGCCCATCTCACTACTGCTCCCATGGTAGCATTATGTTCAAATCTGTGTTTATTTCTTTCTTGCATTCCTTTTTATAGACCTTTATTGCATCACTATATATTACTTTAAAGTATTTTTTAAATTTTATATGTTTTTACATTTATAAAAAGGATGTCATACTGTATGCAGAAATTTGTGGCATATTGCTGAAAAATATCCAAATTGCTATGTTGTTCTAATTTACTTATTTTGAGTTGTATATAATTTCATTTAGTAAATACCATGCAGTTTGCCCACTAGTTTCTGATAGAGGGTATTTGCATTGTTCCCATGCTTTAGTTCAGAATTTTTCTTTTTTGCTCAAAGTTAAATTTTAATTATAACTTTCACTTGATTTTTCTTACAAATATCTTAGTCCTAAGCTTCCTGGATCTTTCTTCCAAGTTGCTTATCTTTTCCCTATGCATTCCATCTCTTTTGTCTCTTTGGGTATTTGTTTTGTGTTGTGAAGATTTACTTTATTTTATTTTGTATCTTGACAATCATTATTTTTCAGTTCCTCTATTGAATTTTTAAATTTAAAAATTACTCTAGATTTCCACGAAGCATGTGTGTACATGTGTGTGAAACCTAAATATATCTACTAAACCAGTCTTGTTATTTTTTTCCTTTTTTTTGTCAAAGTTATCATCCGACCTTCAGGTAATTCTACTGCAGTTGGATCTACCAGCTGCCTTAGGTTACTCAGACCCTTAACTAATGGGGTTGTCATTTTATTTGCCTAGTCTTTGTTTTTGGTTTCTTTTGTAATATAGGTCAGGATGTATTTCTCAAGCTGTGGAATGACATTGAGTGATAGGAAACATGAGAGTTTCAATCTCCTTTGATGAGGAACTAGCACAATTTTTTCTCTGTTCTACCATATGGAAAATAGGATCCTTAATTTCCAGTGTCAGCCTTCTGGGTACTTCAGTTCATCTGTGCAATTGCCTGTAGTTGGTTCTACTGCAATTAGGATCATCAATGAGTCATACCCAAAACATGACATAATTGATACGTTAGGAAATAAAGGGCTTTTTCCTAAGGGGACCATAGACACTGTAGATAACCATAAAATCCCACAGAAGGAAGCCTACTTTGCTTCCACTCACCACTTGCTGCCAGAGACCAGGAAAAAAGATCAGTGTTTCTAAGATTACAGAAAACTTTAAAACCTAGTTGGGGAGGGGGGGGGTTAAACAACATTAGATTTTTATGACAGAAATGGTAGATATTACTATATTCTTTTCATGCCAACTCAGAGAACATTTTTCACTTTCATCTCAAAGTCATTTTATATTTGGTCTTTCAAGAATGCACTTTCTATATTGTACCTGTATCTTATAATGCAAACTCCCTAAGGCCAAGAGTAAATTTTATCATAAAAATGTTATAAAACAAACAGATCACAGAGCTAGAACTAATTAGTGGTTTCATAGCATCATTATTATTACCATTTTAAGTGTAGGTGTACATCAACCTGACAGTTCAAAATCATAGGGTAAAAGAACATTTACTCATTTTTACAAAAGAGGTCTGCTCAGGTGTAATCCAGTTGTTGAGGCCAGGTAGATTCATACTGGATTAGGGCAAATGGTAGAGGAACTGTGAATCCAGAAAGATTCGAGTCATTTTCATTCATTGGAGGCTCACAGAAATAGGCAAGCAAATAAGCAAAGCAATACCACTTTTCACAGTGGTGGACAAGGGATCAGGAACACCACCTTTCATGGTGAAGGCTGAGGGAATCAGGGAACTGCCCCTCACAGTGGCAGGAGAGCAATCTAGGAGAATCACCACCAAGGGAAAGCACTCATACCCTTATTTAGGCAACACATACGTAGTTTTCTGCCACATGCTCATGCACTAATCATCCAAAGTGCTTACAAGGGAAAACAAGCAAGTAAGCCCAATACAACTGTTTTCCCTACACTCTACCCCTTTCGGGCTCACTTCACAATCTATGCGACAGGTATCTTCTGCAATGGTCCCTGAGTGAGGAGAGAGGCACATTACATCACAGAAACAGTAGAGACAATAACAACAGAATTACAAAGGCATAAGCTATACCAAAAATGACAATAAAGATGGTATGCCAGCCTACTGCTAAAGACTCCCACCACTCATGGAGGGGAGCCCCAGTGTGGTATTCCACCTCCTCGGGCTCTTCAACCAGGGCATGAAAGGCTTGGTTTACAATGTCCAGTAAGCTATGAATGAAAAGAAAGAGTTTCCAGCAGTACCAAGAGAGGCAAATCATTTATTTCTGGTAGAATACAGGCCAGAATTTTGTTTGCAGACAACATAGTAGCAGGTACCAGAGGCCATCTCAGGAGAGTGTATCAATCCTTATTTGTCTGTACATCTGGTTCTATGTGCATTAAAATAGAAGAACTCATGATACGACATAAGGAATTTACCCCATGGTGCCAACAAGGTACCCATCATAGGTGGGGGGCTTGTATAGTCCAGGGCCACATCCATTGAAGTCACTGGCCTTTAAGGAGGACTGTTGGTGCAGGTAGGAAGAAGCATGTTGTACTGCTTCCCAAAGACCGGCTTGAGTAAAGTGTCCTTGGTACGTTTCTGCAACTGGATAGGAGAAGCTGCCTAGTTCAAGAGGGTCTCTACAGATGCCAGTCTCCCCCCACCCTCCAGTCGGAATCTCTCATTTAAACTTAATACTGTTTACAAGCAGTGTGTCCATCCAGTAAGGAAGCTGGTGCTGCCCTCCTGTCATTGACCCTGCTCTAAGAATCCATTATACTGCTCAGTGATACCAATGGCCTATGGGTGGTAAGAAACACAATTGTCACTTTTAAGAACCAGCAGCCACCAGCAGACAGCACTCAGGCAGTCCAGACTGCCCTCTGGTCGGGGTTACAGGTGGGGTAAGCAGCAAGCAGACCGGTGGCAGTATTTACACAGGTAACTCCATACTGGTACCCATCTGACTTTGGTAAGGGTACAGTGATGTATATCTGCCACTATGTCAGTGAAATGTGACCTCTCTGAATCTGTCCTCGTGATGCCAGTATATCATGTCACAGAGTATGCCCCTCTAGCAATCCTGGGAATGATGAGGCAGACACCGTGGCAAGGGTGCGATGGTTAGAGACTGCGCCCACAGGTGATATGGTGTAGTGGCTCCATCGATGTCTGCTCCATGTGGGACAATAAACTATATAGGCTATCATTAAGGCATGGAACTCACCTGTTTCCTTTGTAGAGGTACTAGGAACTTGCAGTTGATGTGTAGTATGTTCCAAGGAGCACCCTCGGAGACAATTGGCATCACCTGGACAGATCTAGAGAATCCATGTTCTGCTGTCACAGTGGCAGATAGATGTCATTCCACCCATACCAAAGTCGACAGGTATGAGTATGCAGTGTAGATGCTGCTACCAGTCTACTTGCTATTTATCCCACCCAAAACCCAGACCAGAGGGCAGTCTTACAGGCTCTGAACTGCCTGAGTGCTATCTAC
The DNA here is from genome assembly GCF_036850765.1 of Saccopteryx bilineata. Classification (NCBI taxonomy): domain Eukaryota; kingdom Metazoa; phylum Chordata; class Mammalia; order Chiroptera; family Emballonuridae; genus Saccopteryx; species Saccopteryx bilineata. The sequence continues at coordinate 151,001,854 of NC_089494.1, forward strand.
AAGTGGCTGCTGGTCCTTGGAAATGACAATAGTACCCATTTCCCTGGTTCTGTGGTGAAACAATTAGCTCAAGGCCTGGGGGTGGACTAGAAGTATTATGTTCCTTACCATCCATAGGATCCTAGTATCTGAGTGGTATAATGGACTCTTAAAACAGGAACTGCAACAAGAGAGTGGCACCAGCTCCCTTATTGGGTGAACACACTGCTTGTCATCAGGACTCTGGGTTTTGAATGAGAGACCTCAACAGGCTTCTTGCACTGGGCAGCTACTCCTATCCAGTTGCAGATACGCACCAAAAACACTTTATTCAAGCCGGCTTTGGGCAGCTGGGCAACATGTTCTTGCTTGACCCAGCAGCCCTATCTAAAGGCCAATGGCTTCAATAGGTACAGTCCTGGAGTGTACAGGACCCCCACTCCTTATTGGCACCGAACTGTAGGGGGCTAGAGATGGGCTTCCAGTTAACTTTCTGGGCAACTGTCACCTGGCCGCCTAAGGTAGAAGTGTATTATCCCTTGAATGCTCAGAGAGACATCAGGGCACCTTTGTAATTTTTCTATGGCCTATAATGTGTTCTCCCATTTTGTTGTATATAGAACCAGAAGATCCTGGTGTACAGGACAATAAGCCTTGGTATACCCATCCAGAGCGGCCTCTCGCTGCTACTGTGCTGTATGTGGAAAAAACTCCGGCCTGTCTTCTATCAGAAGGGAAATATTCGCCTCTCTCGGTGCTGCTGACAACTCTTTCTTTCTGCCCAAGGCTTACTGGACATTGTAAGCCAGGCTTTGGATGCCCTGGTGGAGGAGAACCAGGAGGTGGCGCGCCAAACCAAGGACCCCCTCCATGAATGGTGGGCATCTTTAGCAGCAGGCTGGCACACCCTCTTTATTGTTATTTTCGGTATACCTTGTGTTTTGTAATTCTGTTGCTGTAGTCTCTACTGTTTCTGTGAAATATGTATGTAATGTACCTCACTCCTCACATCATTGTGGAAGATACCTGTGGTGTAGATTGTGAGGTGAGCAACCCTAAAGGGTTGGAACATTGGGAAAACAGCTGTGTTAGGCTTGCTTGCTGGTTTCCTGGCTGCAAGCACTTTGCCTGATTAGTTCATGAGCATGTGGCAGGAAGCCACATGTGTGTCTCTATAAAGAACTATGGGTGCTTTCCCTTGGTGGTGATTCTCCCAGACCACTCTTCCACACAGTGAGGGGCAGTTCCCTGATTTTCTCAGCTGCTACCAAGAGGGGCGATGTTCCTTATCCTTTGCCCTCCACTGCAAAAAAGCTGTTTTCCTTTGTTTATTCCATCACTCATCTCTGTGAGCCTCCAATAAACAGGAATGGTCCAGTGCTTTTCAGCTCTACAGTTCCTCTACTGCAGGGGTCGGGACATTTTTGGCCGAGAGAGCCATGAACGCCACATATTTTAAAATGTAATTCCATGAAAGTCATACAAAGACCCATGTATGTTACGCATTATCCAATAAAAATTTGGTGTTGTCCTGGAGGACAGTTGTGATTGGCTCCAGCCACCTGCAACCATGAACATGAGCAGTAGGAAATGAATGAATTGTAATACATGAGAATGTTTTATATTTTTAACGTTATTATTTTTTCTTATTAAAAATTTGTCTGCGCGCCAGATGCAGCCATCAAAAGATCCCCATCTGGCTCATGAGCCATAGGTTCCCAACCCCTGCTTACCATCTGCCCAAATCCAATGTGAACCTGCCTGGCCTCAACCACTGGCATCACAGCATATAAACAACAGAAGTTAATTTCTTACACCTCTGGAGCCTGGAAGTCTTTGATCAGGGTGCCAGCATGTTTGGGTTCCAGTGAAAGCCCTCTTCTGGATTATATACACTTTATTTTGTATCCTTTTATGGCTGAGATCAGAGAGAGAGAAAGAGAGAGAGAGAGAGAGAGAGAGAGAGAGAGAGAAAGAAAGCCAGTGCTAACATGACTCTTATAAGGTCATCATCCCATTTATGGGGCTTTACCCTCATGACCTCAGCTAGTTCTAGTCCTCCCAAAGACCCTTATCCTAATATTATCACATTGGAAGGTAGGGTTTCAATATATGAATTTGTAGGGGACACAAATATTCAGTCCATAACAATTGGCTTGTTTGGAAACAGAATTCCGTGTGGCAGGCTGTAGGTCATTTAGCATGGGGATTGGGAAGAATCCTGTAATTTGCCTTGTCTGCTCATTTGCTGCCCCAGTGTCCCTATTTCTTATTGCTCTCATCCACCTCCTCATAGTCTGGTATCTCTTAAAACAAGAGCTGTGGTTGCTCTGCCTCTTCAGCTCCTGTGTTGTTAAGGGGGCGCCCACTTCATAGATCATCTCTTCTTGGGAGCCCCACTTGAAGCTCATAACCTCCCAGCAGTGCTAGACTATGGATTTCTAGTTTCGAACAACTGCATTTTGGGGGAGCAAAATTTGTGCTCCAGCACAAGAACAATATAGCCAGAAAATGCCTCTCCACTGCCATCAAGATGAGGTTTTGTAGTAATGACCAAGATTCAACCATAATAAGATAAAAAAGCTCATCTTTCTTGCACTTTCAAACTCCCAGGTCACATCTTTTTTAATTAATGGCATATTGTTTTATATTTAGTGTGGATTCAAAACTCAATTGCCAACATGAAATTTCCTTAAATTGATGTAGTGTACGGACTTCATTGCTGTCATCTACCTGGGCTTATGGTGGTCATTCCTTCTCATTGGCTGCCCTGGTCCCTGAACTGCCACCACCCTGGCCCATGATTCACTGGGTCTCTGTGAGAGAAGGGAGACAAAAGAGAAGAATAACAGAACTACTAGAGCTAGCGTCCCTTTGTTCTCCACACAGACTTAATAGAATACGAAATGGAGTAAACGTGAGCTTTATTTAAAGGACGTTTGTCATACTCTTTTTATAGTGTCTACAAAATGTAGCAAAAAGAACACATGATTTGGCATTGGAAGACCTGGGTTGAAAGAGGTAATTGTCAATTACCAGCTGTGAGACCTTAGACAAGTCTTCTAATCTCTCTGAGACTAAAAGCCAAATCTGCAAATTGTGTATCATTCTAGTGCAAAAGAAGACCAAAACAAAAATGACATAATAAACATGAAAGGACTTTGTGAACTTTAAAATTCTGCGTACTTGAAAAGGAAAAGAAAGAATCATCATACAGGGTGGAGCAAAAGTAAGTCTACAGTGTGATTGCTCAAAACATGGTATTTATTATTTTATTAGTATTTATTAATTCTTGCATTATTTTTATATAAACAACTGTAAATCTTCTTTTGCCCCACACTGTAATAGATGCTGTCTTACCACATGATGACCATTTTCCATTCCCTTTCTTTCTCTCCTGGCCACAATATTCTGAGCACCTCTGGCTGCTCTGGGATTTGCTGACCTTGCCTCAGGGTGGTGGTGCATGAGTATATGTCAGTTTTCACACTACCAGTTGCACCTGAGGAGCTAATTTTAAGTTCGAAATAGAAGTAAAAAATGGTGACAATGCCTGAATATAGAAAGCAAACTTGAAGATTCTGCATGCAAGTTTTAAATGTGGTGTGCTTGATTCCCCTACCCCCGCCCGTCACACCTCATTTTGAAAAGTACTTCAATTCCATGCTCTTCTACAGCTTGAACAATAAAGTCACAGTGTTCACACATGAACGTTTTAACATCTAGAATACAAACCCGTTTTACAGTTTCATTCATTTGTAACCACATTTCTCCATAAAATCTCTTTTTTGGAAGTGCCCACTTTTCAGACTGTTTCACTGAGTGATCTTTAGCAATGATCAATTCTATTTGTGTTACATTTACAGGACTCTTTGATTTCCCAAACTGAAGATGACAAGCAGTAGATTAGTGAAGAAATCTGTTCAACTTAATGCAGATTTTGTACCTCCTGTTAAATCCTAGCCTGAGCTTTTTGTTTTCACTTTTAAAAACTGAAGCACTATTCTAACAAACCTGTGAATGCAGTGTATATCTCTGTCATTAAAAACCAACAGCATCTTTCTTACATAATGGGAATGTGAGTCATCAACTCTAAATCTGATCTGGTCTTAATTCAATTAAATCATTACATTCTTGTTTCTCACTGATTTTTTTTTTTTTTTGCCCATAGAAAACCATGCAATGAATGTGTTAAGTGGCCATTTAAAAATAGTATGTGCATTCAAAGAGGGAAAAATAACACATTTAATGCTAAAAAGGGAAATAAATTGCTGTTTTTGTTTTTTTTTTTTTACAAATGGCTGGGAGGGTTATAATGTATTAGATTTTTTTTTCCAGAGGTAATCTTAGATGTGGAGTGAATGAAGTGAAGTCTGTTATCAATCCATAACATCTGCTGCAGTGTCAAGTGATGAAATGGGTGACTCCAGAGCCCAAGACAGCTGGGACGGCTTTCTTAATGCAGGAGGGTATTGTGCAAACAAACAGACACTGATACGGTCTATGGTTGTCACAATTATTCAGGCTGGTGATACATCTTCCCGTATTAGCTGCTTGAGCAGTTCTATTTCTTTTAAAAGTAAACTACTGTATAACAATCACCATCCTGGCCTGTGAGTCAGTGGGTACAAATAGAATAAATACTCTGGAAATAAAAAATAAATATAAAGTAAAATTTATCACCAGAGCAATAAACTGAAAAACAGATGCAAGATGTAACAAAATAAGACAAAACACATAGAGTGAAAATCAGGAAGAGAAAAAGGAAACAAAAATTTAAAAATGCTACTTCCAGAAAAACCCCTGCAACTATGGATTAATAACATTTTCTGTAATCTTTATAGTGTGTGGGGTTGTGTGTAGTTTATGATTAACAACACTGTTTGGGGCAGCTAATTTTAATTTACACTTTTGCTCAGGTTTGTGATCAACATCATGGGAAGACTTATTAAAAATGATGAGGCCTAAGTTTTAAGCATGAATAAAGGTTCTATAAAATTAAGAAAAGTAATAACTCAGCAATTTGTTATTACATAAATCTATATTTAAAGGAGCTACTGCATTTAATTACAAATGGAAGCTTGATTTCATCCAGACAAGCTTTCTGGTAGATATGAAAATGTTCTGATTCTAATTGGAAATTTCATAGCCTGCACATGACTTACAGGTTAAATAGTAGTATACAAAAAAGCCTCAAATAAATAACCTGGTTTTTAGATAAACAATCTAGAACCTTTAAGTTCTCTGAGCCCTGGGCACTGAAAATCCCTGCAGAATGCTTTGGTCACGAGACCTTCAAGCTCATCTATTCTCCTCTCATAATTGTGCAGATGTGAAGAGTAATGTGAACGAGGTCAAAATTTTCTGAGTGTGCCATTCACTTTGGCTCTGTGCTATTCTCTCACAGTATGCTGGCTCTCTGTTACTAATATACCTAGGGGAGAATTAAAATTAAGCCGTTTTCTGTTTTTGTTAACAAGATGAATACCTGAAAATCAAAGTGGAAAATTAAATGGAAGTCATTAAGGTTTAACTGATATATATTGATTCTTAAAGAGGGGAAAAAAACAACCAAATATCTACTCAGATATTTTTATTTTTACTTGGTGTTTAGTGGTATGGATTTTATAACATACATTTTCAAATGCATATTCATTCATGATTAAGTCAAATTCAAATGCATTCAAGGCCCCCAAATGTCTAAATTGGTGCTTCTGCATGAAATAGATCCTAACTTATTCATTATTATATATATTTATATATTTCTTAACACATCACATACTACTTGGCAAATAGTAGTTATTCATTAAATGCTGATTTAGTTGATGTCATCATTTTTTACAAGCCAAAGCAACTCAATTATCTCTGAAATCAGATGTAAATATTATGAGACTACTTCCTCTCTAACAATGACATATTGTTGCACATTCATTTATTCAACAAATAGTTGCTGAATACTTTCTGTGTAACCTGCTCAGTTCAACATTTCAGAGACATAACTGAAAATAGCTCCTGCTCTTAAGAAATTTATAGTTTCTCATAAAAGACTGATATTCAAGCTAGTAAATCTTAGGTGAAGAGAAATTCAGGGAACCCTATCTATATATAAAAGGAAACTCAACCTAATTTGGGATGAGGTACTATAGAACTGTAGACAATTTCTCCAAGGAACTGAACTTTGCAAAAGGGGCAGGCCATGAGGATGTAATTCTAGTCAGAGAGAAAGGTGTAAGCAAGAAAAAGTGTGGTGAATTTCCAGCCTCAAAGAAAGCAAGAGTGAGTGAGGGATAGAGATAGAGGAGAAGGAGGAGGAAAGGTGTTTGGAGAGAGGAGTCATTACATAAGATCAAGTTGTAAAGACAGACTCAGCCACATTAGGCAGAAAATTAGAATTAAAATAATATTCAAAATATATAAGAAGTACTAAAGCACAGATGCCAATTATTCAGAAAAGACTCCCTGGTCTGAACTTCAGTTTTAATCCTGAAAAATAAATAAGTAAGTAAGTAAATAAGTAAGTAAGTAAGTAAGTAAATAGAAACCAGTGTAGCGGTGGTTACATATGTGACTGTGAAGTACAGAACAAAAGCTTGGGTCCCTTAGTGATGGCCCATAGCCCAGCAGCTTGGAGTCATCACCTCAGAACAGCTATATACATAAAATTAAATACATTATTTAGATCACTATTTCTGTGGCTGTCTTTAATGATGGTAGCTTAGCTTTATCCAAACTAAGACATCCACAACACATTCAGGATGGAGATGGAATTACAGTTTCTAGAGAATGACTACCTGTTCACAAATATTTTGACAATGAATAATAGCATGTACTTTTTTCAAGAGGAAAAGTCTGTGAAAATTACTTATGTGGTTCCATTATATGGATGTCCATCCACAAGGGATCACTTAATCTATAGACAATATTTATTTTTGATGTTTTTGGATAATAGTATGGGTAATAGAACTTGTAATAAACATCATTTTTAATTACTAATTTAAAAAAATTAGTAATTGAAAAAAGACATTTTCAAAGAGTTTTCCACAGATGTCCTGTAGATAGATGTAGTTGAACATGATGTCAGAAACACAAGATGTACAGGTTTTATTTGCTTGTTTTTTAAATTATGTAACTAACTCAACCAAATAACTGAATTGGTTATGTTGGTATGGCCATGGTTTATCACCCTTCAAAGTACCGACTTGTGAGTTTGCTGCCTTTTTGTTTTTTATGATAGGGTCATGGTAAGATAATAAGGATAGATTTACTCACTTAAACTTTTGTTGGGTAGCTAATATGTGAGAAGCCCAGTACTAAGTGATGATGAAACAAAGATAAAGTGAATATAGTCTCTGACCCTGAGAAATCATTGCCTATATAAGGCAATCTAACAAGTAGATCAGTAAGAATACTTTACTGGAATTTTCATGTTCAAATTATAGTGCATAGAGATCTTTCATTTTATAAATATTTAATATAAACCAAAATTATAATAATTAATTTAGCAAGTTTTAGATAAGTATTATTTTATTTATTTGTGTCAGAGCTCTTAAAAAAGAAAGGTTTTGCAGAATTTAGAAAAATATGGCTTGTATATTAAGAGCAAACACTGGCAATTAGTATTTCTCTCTCTCTTGTTCTTTTTCTTTCTTTCCTTTTTATTTTATTTTTTTGGCTTTGAATTAAATACTTTCCTTATTGCAAGACTAATTAATATTTTGAAAAATAGTTTCTCTGGACCTAAACATTCAGAAAGTTTCTCTACTATCTATAATATTTTAATGATTTAATACTTTCTATTCCAATATTTTATTTCTTTACTTAGTTAATGACTTACTTTATCATAAAATATATAGTTCATTTAAAAATATCTCTTCAAATGAACTCGATAAAATGGAATTTGGTACTCCAAGAAATCTCAAATAAATTTGATTATTTCTAAAAGACAAACTTGGTTTTTACATTGGCATTTTTATCACTGAATATTTATAGCTGAAAATATATTCACAGATTTGAGAAGATATGCTTCAGTTTGCTGTTTTACAAACTGTGATTGAGAATCATTATTGTAGTTAAATCAGTTTTATCAGTCAAAATGAGTTTGTCAAATAAAACAACATATTACAATAAAATAGAGTAAGAATAAAAAATGTGATACTGCATTACCCAGAGAAAGTAAAAGCTTTGTTTTTGGAACTTATTTTTATGTGAATGTGTGTGTTGAGTCAGGGTATAATTCTTATTTTGAGACACAGAATAATTTGAAAAAGGTTTTATTTATTGATAATTGATGGTAGTTGTAAAGAAGAATTATTTTTCCTCTAAGTAGTTAGGAGACTATGGGCCATGGAGATCGATCACTTGGTAGAGATCTCTTTATGGTGTAGACTGATATTGGAAAGCCACAATGTAAATGATATTTTTTGTGAAATGGCTCCTACAGGTGATTTCTCCACTGACTTTTTCATACATAACCAAGTCTGCCACTGTATTTCCAAAACCAGATATATATTTCTTTCTTGAAACTGGGCATAAATTTGGATTTGCTTTCCTTAAAGAAAAAGTAAGCTAAACTGAATTGCATCACAATACAGTCTATTTTGTCCCATATGTTGCCTTGAAAGATTTTATGGCACTACTTACATTGAATATTCTTCCAACCTTTTATCCTGGACACTTCTGTCAATGTTAACAACTGATTATTAAGCACAGATGGACTTTGCTGAAATTTGCCAAACTCGGGGTAACCACCTGTTTTAATCACTGAGGTAAATAATCTATAGACTGTCAAATGGGTTTGCCCATCCATATTCTGGTCTTATATTTTTAGCTCTTTTTGATCAAAAAGGAAAATTGCTTTAATTATATTCCCATTTGTTCTGAATTCATTTTGGGATTGCAATGAACGATATCTATGTAAAGTTAGTTTAAGGCAGAAAATAAATGAGCTTTCTTTCTTTTCCCCTCAATCTCAACAGTTGCCCTTATATTTCATTGCTAGACATAATTGTTACATCATTTAGGTCTCAATTCAATGCCAACATTGCGAAATCACGATAGTGAACCACTGATAAAGTCTTTTGATTAGTCACAGACAGCTTTGTAGGTGTCAGCTTGTATTCACTGCTGGCATCTTTTAAGCAATTTGGTTCTTCAGTAAGTTTGTCTAGTCCTTCAGTTAATTACTACTCGTACATTCTGGGGATTGAGTCAAGCTGACAGATGTCAGTAGCCTTTCAGGATGCTAAATAAATGATTTCACAAATCCCAAAAGTACCTGAGGTGATGCTAGTAGAATTATCTATAACTATTTTCTAATTTACACAAGAAAATCCATATAGTCACATACTTTCTACCTTGTTTTGAGAGAACCCCAATCTTTTTAGTCAAAAATTTATTTCACTAATTTGATATGGGTTCCAATATAACTCTATTAAAGATATACTCCTATGAGTAAGTCATTTTTTTAGTTATCAACCAATAAAATACAATTATTCCAAGAATAATTAAAAATTTATAAAGTAGAATATGTTTATTATTTCTTGAAAAGAAATCATAGTTTTTTGAAATAAGAACATGTTTTTAGAAAAAGAACATTCTGACTCTCATTTTAGATCTGCCATTTTCTGGCTATGACATGGGTCAGGTCACCTCACTCCTCTGTTGGTCAGGGAATAATAAATCCACTTGTCCCACTCACCTTCCACACAGGGCAGTTGTATAGATTAAGTAAGTTAGGATAAGTGCAGAAAGAGAAGCAGTTTTCTGTGGTGACAAGAGTACCCCCCATTCTGGAGACAGATGAATGGGGTTCAGATCTCAACAAGCCACTGACATCTCAACTGGCTGACATCCTTGTGCTCAGTCATCTAAACAGTAAAACAGATAATAATGGTAACTAACTATGCATAGGTGATTGCGAGGAATATATAAACTGAAGTGTGAGGTGTATGCTAAGCACTTAGTAAGCATTATCGTTAATAATGCTGGCTGTTACCAAGTGAGTACACTTTAGAAGGTAATAATATAGAAATCATATAGAAGATCTTATGACAGCTGAACATTTATAGTCCCCTGCAAAGATGAAACAACCGTCACAAGTTTTAAGGAGCATCTTTAAAGGGACTAGGTCTCAGACATGAATAATATGTGGGTAAAGTTACACAATGGGAAGCTCTGAGTCCCAAGAAGCAACAAGAAAATAATTCAGGATAAAGAAGCAGATTTGGAGCACAATGGCAATGGGGAATGCATTTTCCTTGAAAATAAATATCTTTATTCAATTATAATAACCAAATAGAAACTTATTATAAACCTTTTAATAAACATAATAAAACATAAATAACAGTTACTCCAACAATATTGCTAGTTGCTCAAAATATTTTTAGAACTTTTTCTTGAATCGTTTTCAGAATGAGTTTAGGAACTACATAAAGAAATCAGTCACATCAATTTATTTATTTATTTATTATTTATTTATTTATTTATTTATTTATTTATTTATTTTTTGTATTTTTCTGAAGCTGGAAACGGGGAGAGACAGTCAGACAGACTCCCACATGCGCCCGACAGGATCCACCCGGCACGCCCACCAGGGGCGGACGCTCTGCCCACCAGGAGGCGATGCTCTGCCCCTCCGGGGCGTCGCTTTGCTGGGACCAGAGCCACTCTAGCGCCTGGGGCAGAGGCCAAGGAGCCATCCCCAGCGCCCGGGCCATCTTTACTCCAATGGAGCCTTGGCTGTGGGAGGGGAAGAGAGAGACAGAGAGGAAGGAGGGGGGGGTGGAGAAGCAAATGGGTGCTTCTCCTATGTGCTCTGGCCGGGAATCGAACCGGGGTCCCCCGCACGCCAGGCTGACGCTCTACCGCTTAGCCAACCGGCCAAGGCCAGTCACATCAATTTAATAACTACACTTATTTCATTGCATTTTTTATTCATCAGTTGGTTTTTCTCTTTTAAAGATTTCTAGGTTGCAATTAATGTTATCAACTCAGTGCCATTTACATGTCAGACAATCGTGTCTTTTGTTCCTAAAAAATTAATTTAACCCAATCATCAAAAACTTTTTCTGTATAGGTTCAGATAATAAATACTTTTGGACTTGTGGGCCATTCTGTTTCTGTCATGACTATTCAAGTCAGGTGTTTTAGCTTGAAAGCAGTCAGAGACAATAGGTAAGTAGATGAGCATGATTATATTCCAATAAAACTTTATTTACAAAAACTGGTGGTGAACCATATTTGGCCTATAAGCCACAGTTCGTCAACATCTGATTTATCCTATTAGATATTGATGAGAATAATTTGCTTTTCAATCAGAATAAGGACTAAATGATGATGTAACATAGTATCTGACACATTGTAGACACTCAAAACCTATCTTTCTTCCTTTCGCAGGGTCTGTAATAGAGAGGAGATCGGGTGAGCTGGGATGCACAAGACAGTTTAAGTTCTGGCACAATTAGTTATATGATTTTTTGAACTTCAGATCTCTCATCTGTAAAGTGGAACCAATTTTTGTTACCTTATGAAACTTAAATATGACTATATATACAAAATTTCTGCCACAAGGAAGGTAAAAAAAATTAGTTGTTTCAATCTCTCTCTGAAGATTTTTATTTCAAAGGGTTACCTGACTTTTTTAACCCCAAAGGCTTATAAATCACCCATATTATTTCTCATCAATAGTAGATTTGGAATTCTCAATTGTACTTTCCTAGAAATCAGATTTCATGAGAGAGAAATTAAGGTACCTCTTCCTCAAGGCTCTTAGAACTTTAGAACTAAAACTAACTCTCAAGATCAGCCCATCATTCTCACTTTACAGGTAAAGAAACTGAGACTCCTAGAGATTAAATGACAGTCCAGAAGGCACTCAGTGACTAGGGGAAGGGTTCAGACCAGGTCTCCATGCCTATAATACTCTGTGCAGAATATTTGTCCTCTAGCAGTCATCTCACTTTAGTGGTTTTCACACTGAGAATGGCTCAAAGCAGGTCCTGCACTCTTGGGGCCTTCTGGTTTTAAATGTAGAGAGTTAGCAAACACAGAATCACGTAACCCACTTGTATCGCAAAGGTAATGGATCCGGCCAATTGCAGTGAAGTAAGTTCAGTACATGAGGAGGATTGCTCATGAACCCGTGAACCCTCACAGTATCAAGTGAGGCATTTAGAAGATGGACCGGCTGACATCCATGGCTTGAGATAGGGTTTCAGTGACATCACTAAATGTGTGCACTTGCATTCCATAGGATCACACCCTGGAGAGCCCATGACACTCTACACACTGTTCTTCCTTGCTGATATAACTTAGAAAATGTCACTGCACAAACCTTGTGGCATATATGGCATTTTGATCACACTGAACAATGGCATGACATTTAGAGCAGCTGAAAGCAGAGCCACATGGTACTTTCACTGCACAGGTCCTAAATAACATCCCTCTTTTATTCTCTCCTTCCCTTTCGTTTTTGCTCTCAATCAGTTTTACCTCTTCCATTAACTGAATTATACATTTTGCTTCTTTATAAGCTCAACTTTACTGGAACTTCATTAATATGAAATCTTTATGGTCATTATAACATTTAAATACATTTCACTTTTATTTTGCTTTTATTTTTCATATAAAAACATCTAGGAATTGAGATGCTGTTTAAATAGTTTTCACAAGAAAGACTTTTTTGACTGCTAGAATGAGAATCATTATCATTTGGTCTAGTATAAGCATGTATAGATATGTAAGTATTAGTTATGTACAACATTTTGGTCATTGTCAGTTTATCTTCAATGCTTATTATAGATGCTGCACATGCTAATGGCTATCTCCATAATTAAGAGGTTTTAGTAGTGTAATTTTGAAATATGTTGAGCCTGTGCATTTTATTATTGAAAAAAATCATTTTAATTAAACTCATAAAATTTAGAATCCATGTTAATTGAAATGGTTAAAGTGCACTTCTTAACTGTACTTATTTTTACATGTCAATTATTTCTGCCTTTTTTCACCCTGATTTTTCCTTTGTATTAAAATAATATGCTAATTACATCTGGGATAAAAATCAAACATACAACCATGTATATTTTCAAGGAAAACAATAAATATACCTTTTTTCCCCATTTATGCATTTAAAAAACTTATTGCATTCTACATACAAATGTTAACTGATACATGATTGAGGAATCAATAAATAGGTAGACCTTGTGTTAGCCATTTTATATCACTGCATATTTCTTCCACATATAAAAATCTGTCTGACAATTTTGGGGTAGAAGGTGCGCAGATGGTATTGAATGACTTGTGGCATGGCCAAGCTGCTACTTCATCAGTCTCTCATCCCAACACCACAGTTTCCATTAGGATGTTTCCATCAGGATCAAGTTCCTCTTCAGGGATAAGAGCTGCTCATCTTGTCTTCCTGTTCTTCATAAAGGCAGCCTGAGAAAGCCCATAATCAGCAGAGTTATCAGTAGCTGATTTAGTTCCTCTTAAATGTATTGGTAAAAGAGAGATCTGCGGGTCATTTTAGCCACTCATTCCTGATTTTCCCTGTTGCGATAGCACTCCCCCACCCTGAGCTGATGTCCTTAATGAGCAGAATATCTGGTACCAGCTCAACTTCATTGAGAGGTTTCACGATTACACTCGCAGTATTTCACGATTATACTCTTTGCGAGATTTTACGTAACAGAAAAAGAACATTTATTATGATAAATCAAATCAAAACAAAAAGTACATAAACTCGAACCTCCAAATAATGAAACAGAAACATTTTGAGTTACAATTATCTAAGTACTATTTTCAATAAACCATTTTAATAAAATATGTAAAAAAGTTAAAAAAATAAAAGAACAAAGTATAATTTTCAGGAGTTTATTTGTTATCAAAAAATATTATTTTCTGCCATTGTACATTGAGTTGTAATCTTTTTATCATTTTATCTGCAACCCAAAACTATAAAACAACAGCAATTTAATGTGAATATATATACACATTTTAATACTTGTTTGATTCTAAAAATTTGAGACAAATATGGTCCTATTATTTACAGTTTTGGGTATCATTTTTTGTTTCATTAGCCTGCATAATAAATAATAAATACATCATTAAAGTTTTTATTTTTATGTAAATAATTTTCATGGCAAAAATGTAATTTTCTATGAGAATACATTTATATTTACTCTTGAGCTGACTTAACAAAGATATATTTAGTATTGTTAATTCAGCAGCACTTTAGAATTCAACAAAAAGTTCAGAGATTGGAAAACAGGACATTTGAGAAAATATATTTTACTGATTCATGAAAGCCCAATTTAATATTGTAAAAGATGCAGGCAGAAAGCAAAAGAAGCCACTCTTACAGTTTAAAATTGTATTTCCATTAATACTTTGAAAAGAATCATGTTTTATCTGACTTGATAAGGAGACAAAAGTTTCTAAAAGAGCAGGCTCCAAAAAATAGTTGTGAACACAATAAAGTAATGAAAGAAAAAAGAACAATTTGAAAGCCAATAGGTGCTAAAAAAAAAGGAACATTATAAAACATCTTTTCCAAGGTCTTCTAATGTACAATATTTAAATACAAACAGTAACTAGTGTTACACCAGCTGCTCTCAGGTTTGCAAAATATATCAAAGTGCAGCATATTGGAATTAGTCCTGAGTTTCCATTTACTTTATCTATCCAGACACATCAATTCTTTTCACCCAGCCTGATAAAGTGGAACTGCAGCAGACAAATGGGCTAGTGGAGCTGACATAACGTGTTTGTCACAAAGAAGCGCTGGATAAAAAAGCCTGACTTTGATCCTCAACAAGGTTACTATTTTAGAGTACAGTACCATGCATTTAATTCCAACTTGATGCCTTGAGTCACTATTCACAGTTTATTGGCCAAAGTTTGATTCTTATTACATCTCTAACTGTTAAAAGGTGAACTCCTGCAATCCTTATGTAAGTAAAATCCTTCCCAATGAAAAAAATAAAAATTTATGTGTAAAACATTGATTAATAATTTTTATAACATGATAAAGCTACCCTGAGTTGCTGACCAGAGGTAAGCTAGCAGGCCCATGACTACTTTCACAAGCCCAAAATATAGGGTGGTAATTTTGAAGGATGCTTGATTTGTATTTGAATAATATATGTCAGAGGATTGTCAGAGAATTATTTTATGTGGTATATACAAAATAAGTAAAATAACAAATAAAATAAAAATATATTAAATATTTGAGGATTTCAAATATTAAAAAGCTACTGTGTATTTTTTTTCAAAAAGATGAGTATTTTTGATAATAAAGGTTTTAGTTTGAGTCCAGAATGACATGAAATGCTTATTTCACCACTGGTCTCTTTTATCCAAGTAAATTAATGCAAGTTATTTTCTTTAGCTTATCAGACAAATAAAAATACCACAAGTGGAATCTCCACTGGTGAGCAGACATGGGGAAGGACAAAGCAATGGCCTCCGAGAGACCAGCATCCCAGCAGATGAGTAAACACTGCCTCGAACAATTAGAATGGGGAAAGATTCTTTCTCTGATACTCGGGACTGAGGCATCGCAGACTTTGTCTTTGAATTCTTTTTCAGAGTTTGTAGATCATTAGCCCAACAAATAAAGAAGTGAAATACGATGAATAAAAAGTGGTACTTTGAATCCAAATGAACATATTAATTCATATTTGTCCATAAAACACATGTTTACATAATAGACAAGTGGGAGAAAAATATTGTTCCTTTAACAATTGAAATCTCCAATCAAATGTTCAGTTGAAAAATGATAAAAAAAAGTCATAATATTTTATATTGCAGTTATAATTATATTCTACCCTGGGGTAATTAGTGCTTTCTAAAATTATTAAAATAACATGTCTGCGCATACTCTTAAATAATCCTTTTTATATTATAGCTTTTGGATTGACTATTGATGAACAGCAATATTCACAATACCAATCTCTCACAAAATCTTGAATTACAGCTGTATTTTTGGCTATCCTAAAATCTCTATACATGCTCTGCAGATTCATTAGCAGCACTCGCTCGTTAGTGGACACGGTTAGCCTGGCAGCCCTTTGACCAAAGGTGGTCTGATTCCAGATAAACTGGGAGGCAGAGGCAAGTAGAATCCATAGCTCTTAAAGAAAAGTGAGTTTTACCATGTAGAGGGCACTTGACTGCTCCAAGCCTGGAAAGTTTGGCCATGGAAAAGAGGTCACTATTTTCCTATTTTTCTCCATGTCAACTGGTAAGATTTGGTTAGCCAAAAATAACTTTATAGTTAAATCTGTCTGCTTCACCAGTGCAGTAGAGCAAGACTCACTCTGACTTAATTTTGGAAGCAAGGTTAGATAATAAGAAATGAAATCTAAAAATCAATGTTAATACTATACCCTCAGATTTCTGGGAAACTTAAAGAAAGGCAGAGGTTATTGTTTGCTGGTGTCCAAGCTCTCTAAGGATACACGAGAAGAGATGTCACTGTTTCCCACAGATTTTCCCTGTGTAGAGACAAGCCAAGAACCAAGATGACCATTAGCACCTAGCCTGCTGCCCTGGGACAAATCTTACATAGCTCCAAAGATGAATGTCAATAGTAGCCAGCTTCAGAACATTGGTGCCTCCAGTTAGCCTGGCAGCCCTTTGACCAAAGGTGGTCTGATTCCCTATGGGGTAGAAGAGTAAAACAATAAAGCCAGTATGTGCAGAAGCAGTTTCAAAGATGACTCAGGGCCAGTGAGGCAACAAGCTGCCGGCCAAACACATGCTCTAGACTTTAGGGTACTGTGCTAAAGCCCACTTTCTTTCTGGTTGAGTGAGTTGAGCCTCACAAATGGATTACTTTCAGCTTTTCATGCAGTTTCGTCTCTTTCTCCTATGAGGCAGCACAACATCCTGTTGGTTAAGGCTACGGTCAGTGGATAAAGCCTCTCCTGGCTGGCTTTGGGAGTATAGCTAATGGAAGAATGAAATTGCTGGCCTTAAATTTTAACACTACTCTGTGATGCTGGCTCTCAACTAGATTTAAGAAAACATTATACTTCTGTGATTGTGAAACTTCTGCAATCAGCCAATAATGTTTTAATTTTGTAAAATTTGGAATTAAAGTCAAGAGAGAATTTTCCAGGCCTCTTCTGCCTGGCTCATTGTTGGTTCCAGGTTACCCCCATCTCTACTCTGCCACATTTCCAGTATTCAGCCAAAACAAATTACCGGACACAGAATTAGTGAGGCCGATATGGGTACCAACAACAGAAGAACTTGAAAAAGATAGAGAAACTCAGCTCTCTTTATGGTGACACTATTTTTGAGACCAACAATAAGCCAAATAAAAAAAAATTCACATGTGAGAAGTGAAGAGGGCCTGTTTGTTAATTTTACTTATTCTCTTTAATGTAAAAATATTAACATTAATAGAAAAGTCATTTAAAAGCAAATAAGAAAGTTTGTGGGCATATCAAACAAGAAAACAAAATCTATGTTCTTTTTCTATTTATCTACATATTTATTGAAATATAAGATTCAGATGAAATGAATAGCCCTTTGAAAGATAATAGTAGCTTTAATATACTTATCAATATAACTTCAAATCCAGGGAAGTGTGGAGTAAAGAAATGTGACTTTGAATTCATTTAACTGTTTTAGAGTGAAGCCTGACATCCTGTGGCCTCTCAAAATACTACATGTTTATGTGAAAATAGAGATTTTTAATTTGACTTATGCTTGAGTTGCCAATTCTCCACATATGATTAGAAAGCATTACTAACTTCTGATCACAGTAGTTAGTAATCGTAGGGATTAGTGTATTTGGATCTTTATTCTAGGAGTCAGATTATATTGATACTTGTGATCTGAGTTTATCTAGGCAATTAAAACTAAGATCCTTCTATCTAATAGTATCCTCAAAGTCTGTGCCTATGGAATGCTTTCACAGATACAATTGTCACAGAATAAAATCCTCCACTATATCTCTTATTAAACTCAGTGTTCACAGGTTTCTCTCTGTGGTGCACAGCAAAATGAATGAGTCCAATGAGGTTTCACCATTGTAATTCAGGTTCTTAAACCTGATAGTACAATTCAGTCTTGCTGCTGCTATTTAGGAATCAATAATGCGAAGAGCCTTGTAAACAAAGGCACAGGTGCCAGGAAAGAGCCAAGATGGCAGAACCTCCATCTTATCTAAATACTAGCTACAAGTGCCAGGTGTTTTCTATATGCCCAGGTGACATCAAACACTATAGCAAAGTACACTCTACACTTAGCCAGACCTTCTGCCTTATGGTTTTAGATCAATCACAATATATAGTAAACATCCATTTTCCTTGAAGATAATGTGTTTTGCTACAACAAATATTATTTTCAGTCTCTTCAATATTTTTGTTTGATATTTCTTTCTTATGGTTCTTTCATAAAATTTTATATCAGAAACATTTTACATTCAAAATCAGTATATTATATAAATTCTCTATGTACTTGAGTATTTAGCACTAGGTTTGCTACTAAAAAGCCCTAGGGGAAAAGTGTAGATTATAAAGCAAATTGTGGCAAACAGTGACATCTTGTGGATGAAATGATCACGAATCTAACTAAAGTAGTCCAAAATGCATGTCTAAGCAAGCTTTGCCATATAAATGCAGTAGGTTAATAATGTTGATTTTTAAGTTGATTATTTGGAATTGAAATATTGTGTGCGATATAAATAATGTTGCATGTGGTGGTTAAGTCTCAGGGCAAGCTCACAAAAGTCTGAGAGATTATGATATTATTAGGAAATATGATTTACTTTCAAAAATCTTAATTATAGAGTCTTAGAACTGACTGGCATTTTCAGACCTATTCCATCCCAATCATGTTACAGATGAGAAAACTGAGGCCCCAAGAGCTTAAATGACTTTATAATATTCAGGGAAGCACAATGTCTCTTGTTCTTCTATTCATACCTACTGCCTGAGGGATAGTATATGCTGGAATATTTGGTAATTATATGCAGTCTAACCCCCTCAGATGGAAATACTTCTTTGAAGAAATAAAATCAAAGTTCCTAAGTATAATGCTAAGAATATGTGTCCTTAGCCTTCTGTGGTTTTGAGTTTTGAACAGGGAGATCAAAGATCTCTTACTGCTTCTACTGAAGCTAAGAAAAAAATTGTATTTGTATTTCATTGGTGGTGACTCTACTGGAAGGTGGCTCAAGCCGAGTGGAGACTGGAGGAATTTAAAAGGGAAGACTGAAGGTTCGTGAATTTTGTTTTAGTGATGAGGTTGTTAACTGAGGCCTCATTTCATTTTAGAAACCACACTGATTATTTGCTGTTTGCCCATTTTTTTCCCCAATAATTCCTACTCCCAACCCCACCAATTAAAAAAAATTCCAAAGGAACTGATCCATTGATTATTGATTATTACATTAGGACACTTGGAAATGTTACAAACAAATGCCAGAGTTTTTTTGGCTGGTCTATTGATAATCAGAAAATAACTATGCACTCTAATAAGTGCATGGGTACTCAAAAATTGTATCTTAATGATAACAAATCTCTCCTTTCCCCAAATCTCTGTTGCATTCCTACAACCTGTTTTATCTTGACTTGGACTCCATCAATCCAGCACAATTACTTTCACCAAGATTCTTTATATCTTCTAACTTGTCAAATTCAGTGGTTGAATCTTTCTGCAGTCTTCTCCTCTGTCTTCTTAAAATAGTTATGTACTTTAAAGCATGACTGTTAGTTTTCTTTCTAAAATGTCACTTAAAGTCATGTACTTATGGTGACTGAATGGGGGTAATGGAGACGAAGTTCAGCTCTTGTGGCCTGTTATTGACAACTCTGATGGATCTAGTCTTTCCAGAGCTCTTCAGTGGGTTAGCCAAGACTTTGTTGAGTCTGTATCTTAGTTCAATCTCTCCCTCTTCCCAGTTTTGTTTCCTCCCCTCCTTTTCATGGGTGTCAATCCCTAATAAGTAATGTGAATTATTTCAATCAATAGTTAAGATTGAAAAAATATCATAGAGAAACCATTAAAAGCAGATTAAAATTTGGTCTATAATGGTCTACCCAGAAACTCATCTTATACACCTGAAAAAACTGTACTCATCTTCTCAGGTTTAGAATTTCCACGTGCTCTGAATTTTATTTTATTACCATGCAGAGTGAATATACAGAAACATGTCATTCAGGTGGACAGCTTCTGAACAATCTTACTAGTTATGAGTTCTGGTTTAATTTGGCTTTAATCTTGACACCCAGGTCTAACAATTGAGCATATACTTTTCTAATGTCTTCTAGCACAAGAGCTACATTTAAGCTCCTGATTTGTTCTTATGTGACTAATTCCTGCCTTTATGTATCCTGAAACCCAAGTTCATTTAAGATTGCTGCCCTGCATATTTCATGTTTCTGCCTTTGGAAGGAGTTACTGTAGCTGAATTCCAGCATAGCAGATGGAGATCAACAAACCCAGCACTAGGCATTGACACAGATGACTCTGGCTAATTTGAAATTGTTTGTTTCAAATTCCAATTCCTCATTGCCTTGATGTACTTCCTGCTGAACTTCCCTGAAATAAGGATAGTCCTTACTACAAGGCTGACTTAAATCCTCACATGAAATGCAATTACAGCTGTTTCTGTGTTCTTACTTCACCTATGGGTGCGTCCGTTGTCAGAGCCTGCCACTCACCTCCAAAATGTGGCATGAACTCTCCCTTCATTTTTATTCTGTCTTTCCTACCATTAAAAAGATGCATTTTCCTTTTCCACTAAACTCTTGGTGATGACACTACAATATGGTCAAGACACTTCTTTTAAAGACTTTTTGTTTTGTTTTGTTTTGCTCTTAAGGGACATTTTACATGAGCAACAGAGACTCCTACTGGTTATTCAAGCTAACATATGAAAATGCTCCCTTAATATTAATTGTTGACTTTCTCTGCTTTTTTCTCTATTGGTTGGTAATTGGTGTTTAATGTAATTAACAACAATATGAACGCCTAAAAAAGCCTGGATTTATGTTTGTCTTATGGGAAAAAGGATTTTACTCTGAGTTCTGAGATACAGAAGTAAAAATTCACAGCTAAACTAAGAAAAAATTAAAAAAAGAGCAGATTGGCCCTGGCCGGTTGGCTCAGCGGTAGAGCGTCGGCCTGGCGTGTGGGGGACCCAGGTTCGATTCCCGGCCAGGGCACATAGGAGAAGCGCCCATTTGCTTCTCCACGCCCCCCCTCCTTCCTCTCTGTCTCTCTCTTCCCCTCCTGCAGCCAAGGCTCCATTGGAGCAAAGATGGCCCGGGCGCTGGGGATGGCTCCTTGGCCTCTGCCCCAGGTGTTAGAGTGGCTCTGGTCGCAGCAGAGCGACACCCCGGAGGGGCAGAGCATCGCCCCCTTGTGGGCAGAGCCTCGCCCCTGGTGGGCGTGCCGGGTGGATCCCGGTAGGGCACATGCGGGAGTCTATCTGACTGTCTCTCCCCATTTCCAGCTTCAGAAAAAAAAAAAAAAAAAAAAAAAAAAAAAGAGCAGATCACAGATAAATGAACAGTTTCCAGATAACATAGGCAAAGCCAACATGACTCTTCCTGTGGATATTTCGGAACTATAAGTGATTTTAGAATAAGGTACCATCAGGAGAAAACTGGATTACTCCATAAATATTGTGAATGCCGCTTACCTAATTACCCTCTTTTTGATGCAAGGAATTTGAAGTACTGACAAAGTTTATTTTCAGTAAATGTGCTGACACACAGCAGATGACTATGCACAGTTAATAAAGAAATTTCATGAACAAAATATAAATCTGCCAGTAGAACTACTTGGGTGTTCTAGTTAACTTTCTTGCTTGCAATATAGCCCCTCGTATGAAAAAAAAAATTAAGGAAGTTTAAAAATACTTCTCTGTTTTATAGATAACTGTGATTTTTATATAAACTGGGTGGGTGGCATTATAAGATCCTATGCAGAAGGGAGAAACTCATGAAGAGCTGAGAGAGAGAGATTGAGAGAGAGCAGTAAGTATATTTAAAATATGCTGATAAAAATTTTCAAAATTCATATTGTAAATTTAAAGTTGGTTATTGTATCTTTTTAATTTTTTTTTTGTATTTTTCTGAAGTGAGAAGTAGAGAGGTAGAGAAACAGACTCCTGCATGCACCTGACGGGATCTACCTGGCAAGCCCACTAGGGGGCGATGTTCTGCCCATCTGGGTTATTGCTCCTTTGCAACCACAGCCATTCTAGCACCTGAGGTGGAAGCCATGGAGGCATCCTTAGCTCCTAGGCCAACTTTGTTCCAATAGAGCCTTGACTTGTGGGAGAGAAAGAGACAGAGAGAAAGGAGACAGAGAAGGGTGGAGAAACAGATGGGCACTCCTCCTGTGTGCCCTGGCAGGGAAACAAACCTGAGACTTTTATATGCTTGGCTCTCGCTCTACCACTGAGCCAACCGGCCAGAACCTCTTTATAAATTTTTGATGAAAGAATTTGATCTCTGGTCTCTACTACATGAGCATTCCATGTAGTACTCCATATTGAAACTTCAGTAATTCCAGGATGCCTGAGAACATATGTTCCTAAATCTGAATCTACTGCTGACATTTGTTTCTATTTAGTCTATTAACATGTAACTTACTGAAAATGTGGAGCCCTATTTTGTTACTAGTTAGTGACAGAATAACATTCTGTGCAGAAACGAAATTAATTAAGCTCTATGACTGAATCTGCCTAATATTTACTGTATAATGAAATGTGATTCATAAGGACATGTGATAGAAAAAAGTCTTGTTTTAAGGGGCTCATCACTAACCAGTGTAGAGACTGATATTAATATGATTCTAACAAACATTTTTTGTCAAGTGACAGATGACATACTGGGGAAATTATGAGTCTGGGTATTATTCTAGCTCTGTCCCTTATTTGCTCAGTGGATTAGTAACTAAATTTTAATGTCCTCATCTGTAGACTGGGAAACATAGATATTAAATTATGCAAGGTCTATGGGGCATAGAAATAAGAAGAGTACTGAGCTGCAGAAGTGACTAACACGGAAAAGATTATATTCAAATTTTTTATAAAAATATAAAATGAGGCAATGATGTCACTTTTAACTTGACTAATATATTAAAATGTTATTTATCTAAACAATAGTTATGATTTCAAAGAAAAAAAATATGAGATTGATTACCTTTCATTGTTGCCCAGGGCAAGAAGTTATACTGTTTTTGTGATGTGATTTATGTATTTCAATCATATTTACTGAAAAAAATAAATTTTGTCTAAAAATCTTGAGAAGAAAACAATGCAAGGAGAGATGGCTAAGAAGTTAAGGTACTCAATGGTGACCAGTATAAGCAGAAGTTTTGTTAGATGGCTACTATGCTCTTTACCCAAAGGTCTTCGTGAACGCTGAAAAATTTAAATGATACTAGACTGTTTTTAAGAGAAATGACACAGAAAACCTTACACAAATAGTTTTCATAGAACTTATATACTAATAACAGCACCCATGTCCATATGTCCATGTAAATTTATAATCTTAAAAGCAGTCCCCCCTGAGACATTCTGTCCACATGAGCATCTGTGAGTTTTACAAAGCAAAATTAGTACTCATAAAACACAATGAAAATGCTGAAACTATGACTGGGGTTTATTCACTCCTATACTGTGTCTTTCTGCGGCATCACCATGCTTCATTAAATAGAGACACACTCTTGCATTGCTACCAGGTAGGGGACCATAGTCCTAGTAAAACAATTTCTCCAGTCAACATTAGGGGAGACTAGACAGCTGCTCCTCTGGCCAATTAGCAAATGCCCCATGATTGCCTTAGTTAAATCTCTTCTAGGACCAAAGGTGTAGCAAGAACAGCTCTGGTGGAATAAATGGAAAGGCACAGAACTGCCAACAGAAGGTGAAAACCATGAATAATTGTTTTTATTTTGGCTAGGAATATATTTGCTTTGACACATTCCTGATTGTGTCAAGATGAGGATTTGCAATTTGGGATTGACTAGCCACAGGATGATTTTCAGTGCCTCTGTTCACACTAGTAGATTATTTCATGGCATGCCAATATTTATTCTGTTGCTGGAGGAATTCCTTGTAGCTAGTTGTCTCCATTTGATGCTTATCAGGAAGGATTTGGACCAGCCTTGTACTTGCAGGGCTCAGGAGAGTAACTTTCATCTTTCTGCTCTCAGACAAGCCATCATGGGATACATCCAGGGCTGCTCATTTCATTGGTTTCTGTTCTTCACACTGCCTCAATTTTGGCAGTTTAGATATAGAACTTCAAGGAAAACTCAAAAGATTATTTAAAGACATCAGTGTTCTCTAATATTGAGGTATTTACTGTTTAAACCTCACAATCTAATGAAAAGAGAGTGGACTGTCATGCCTTTGACATATTTAACTAGTGGCTGAAGGTGAACATACTGATAAACATTCTACACAACTTCCTAGTCAGTTGCAAGACTATGCGAAATTAGAACAGAATAAGGTAAAGGCCTCTGATTGGTGGATCCTGACTGACTCCAGAGGCAGAATCCAAAATGATGAAATGTGAAACTGTTTTTTCTCAATATATCAAGTGAATACAGAATTCCTATCTGTTCTCCAACACCGTTAGGTCATATATAGAATATAAAATTATTAGCATGTATTGTGGCAATAATAAACTTGAGTCTAAAAATGTTTAAATCTGGTTTGATATCTGCTATTTATTATATATATATATATATATATATATATATATATATATATATAACATCAAGCATCTATAAATTGAAATAGAGTGTAGTGGTACAAGGCCCTTCCCTCAATAATCCTACATTATCTTTAAGAAAAAAATACTAAACTGTTTTGAATATTTTAAAGATCTAATGTTGATAAAAGGATATGATGAGAGTTGTATATTAAAAAGCCATCCTCGTGTAAATGTTAAAGACAGGAGATTAAATTATATTATCTGTCAAAAACCATTTTTATTTCTTTAAAAAAATTGATTAAGCTCTTACTTAGCCAGACACTCCACTGGGCTCTCACATACTGTGAGAAAATAGACCAAATCTCTGATCTTATGGAGCTTAAATTGTGTCAAGTGAACAATACGTCAACTTCAGAGAGGATTCTGTTCAGTCACTGTCAAACCAAAATTCTGTTTGTTTAGAAATATTGTTTCTCTATGTTTAATAGTTTTCAGTCTTGGCTGCAATTACAATCTTGGGAGGACCTTAAGCTGCACTTCCCATGCAATTTGAATCCATAGGTACATACGCATTCCATATTTTTAAAATCATTCTAGGTTATTCCAAAGTGCAGCTAAGATTGGGAGCCAATGACTGTAGCTTATTTCAATGACTGCTACAGAGTAGGCACTCAGTATTAAAGTAAATTACATATTATTGAATGTGTTAAAATAGATAATGTTGCCAGATATTTCTACCAAAAGGGAGCTACAAGTGAGTCTTCTTGTCTACACTCTATTTGCATGTTAAAGTACAAACCTCTCATAAATGATGGTTAAAACAGAAAATTAGAAATAATTTAAATTGAAACACAAATGCAGACACAAATGCACAAACACTCAAGAATAAAACCTTAGAGAGGACAATCTGACTTTGGGTGATGGGTATGCAACATAATTGAATGACAAGATAACCTGGACTTGTTATCTTTGAATATATGTATCCTGATTTATTGATGTCGCCCCATTAAAAAAAATAAAATTAATTTAAAAAAAGAATAAAACCTTAGTTCTTTTTATTCTATAATCATGCATTGCTATTACATATATGCTAAACAAAGAAACCACATTTTTGAAGATCAGAAAAAAAATGTTGAAGGGGGAATTTTTCCTTTCCCATTCTGCCTAAATACAGGCATGCCCATTTTACTGTGTTTCACTTTATTGCATTTCACAGATGTTGCATTTTGTACAAATTAGAGGCAAGACTCCTCCACCAGCAAAATGTTTATGACTTACCTTATTATGATACCTGCTTTCTTACAGTGGACTGTCACCGAAACCATAATGGTTCTGAGGTATGACTGTGTTTATGTCTTGCATAAAAATAATCAAGGAAAGAATGGTTATTAAATTATATATTCCCTGGATCATCAATTAAAGTTAAGTTCTCAAGAATTTACCTTCGACTTTCATGCAGTGATATTGGATCAGGTTGAAGATGATTTTAGTCCACTACTAACTGCTTAACTTCCAGTGAACATTCTTAGAAAAGTGACCGAGGTGGATACTTTCATCTATAAACTATTTTTTACAAGTGAAATAACCCCAGAATTTATATTTTTATATAGAATATTTGATCATGGTATTATGAGCCTACAGCATTCAAAACCTGTCAAACTGAAGCCAAACAATGAAAGAAACTGTGTACCCACTTGGGAGGAGAGTATGTATATACATTAAGACATAGTGGGCTAGTTGTATCCAGATAAGAGATCAAGGTTGGGAAAAATAAGTTCTTACATAAAAAACAGTACACAAAAGCTGTGCTGCTTATTTTAAACAACTTTTTTTTGTGGCCATTAAGCTTTTGTTTTTTCTATAAAAGAGAAAGAAATATCTTTTTTTTTTCATATCTTTATAATGTGTCCTTGGTTTTAATATAGCTAATAAAACCTTTAACAAAAATCTTCTACTGACATTCTTTTAAGGGCACAATTAATACAATATTTGGCATGACACTGTGCACAGAGGTCCTAAGTACATGTTTGTGTAATGTGCAATATTGTCTGAAATTAGCATGATCTTGCTTTTAAGAATTTAAACTGGTTAATTGTTCCATAATAATCATAATGATCTGGATTATGTCCTTATTAATTTTCTTCTTCCACATCAGGTAGATTTTAGAAATAGTATTGTATTTTATTGGTTAAAATACTTTCAGATATCAGAATATTTAGGTATTGATGTGTTGGGGGAGGTGGACTCTCAGAGTGCACTAGCACGGCCATCACTGCCTTTTTTCAGTTATCTGTCAAGAACCTGAACCTTCTGGGTTTTTTATCTTCATCTATATAAGAGACATGATCATATTTATTTTAAATAACCTCACAACATACAACTTTTTGTTTTGTTTTGTTTTGCTTTAGAAAGAGGCAGAAAGAGAGAAAGAGAGAGAGAGAGATAGTATCATCTAGCTGTTCCTGTGTGTGCCCTGACTGGGGATCAAGCTTGCAACCTCCGTGCTTTGGGAGGATGTGCTAAGCAACAGAGTTATCTGGCCAGGACTTAATTTTTATTTATTGATTGAGATAGATAGAGGGAGAGAAAGAGAGGGAACGGAAACATTCATTTGTTATGCCACTTAGTTGTGCATTCATTGGTTGCTTCCCATGTGTGCCCTGACCAGAGATTGAACCCATAACTTTGTGGTTTTGGGTCAGCACTTTAATCAACTGAGCTGACCAGCCAGGGCCCATCACAGTACATAATTTAATAAATGTGTTCATTAATACCTTATAATAACTACTTTCTAAATAACACTCTTTTTTTATGATGGCGTGAAAGACAGATTTTTAACTGACAGCTCAAGAAAGTATAAAAAGAAAAATGATTAAATACATGAATACATTAAAGGTAATGAACATCAGGTGTCTTACTGTAAATAGAGTTACAAATATAGAAAGCAGGAAAATTAAAATAAATCTGTGAGGTTTGACAGGAATTGGAATAATATGATCTCATACAGTATTTTTGAATTATTTATGGATAAAGAAATATAAATTTAAATATACGGTTGTGGGGTATACTTGTGTGTTTGTAGAATGTGAAGGAAAGATATATTGATACACTTGTTACTAGTATAACAGAGGGATAATACACATCTTTTCCATGCTCAAATTTTGAACCACCTTTGAGGGACAAGGATGTTTGGCAAATAGAAATTATATGCCACCTTTATTACTGATAAAACTGTGGAGAATGTGCCTTACATGTGCTACAACATCAGGCTTCTCAATATTGTTCACACCAATAGATAAATTTTTCCACTCAGCCCTAAAACCTGACAGCCCTTGCTGCTGGATTACAGGAGACTACAGCTATGCTATCCAAGAGCAAGTAGATTTCAAAGAGAAAATGGAACAGGTACATAGGAGATATGGCCTCCTCCTTGTCCCAAACATGCTGATCAAATAAGTCATTCCTTCTTAAGAAAAGCTTAGGAAGCCAGATTGCTAATCTCATAGACGACTCAGCACACAATACATGTAGAAAAGGGAAAGTGAAAAGATGTTACTGAAATAGTACTGGTGAAAAAATGAAGGCAGGTGAGGTATTATTGGTTCATCATAGAGTCCACAATAAGAGAAATGCAACCAATCACTTGGGTTTCTTTCATAGACACGTAACCAGGAGTGTAAATTCCTGGCATAAAAACTAGAGAAGCTTAATAGAACGTTAATGTACTGAAGAAAATTCAACATCAGCAGAAGGGAAACCGGTAAAGCTTAAAAGGAGAAACAAACCAATTCATTAGCAGTTACACCTTTTAAGTTCTTTAGAATAACTATGTATATAAATTAAATAAAATTTGTTATTAAAACTCTTACTTAAAATACATGCAATTTAATTCACTATTCTATACTTTTCAGGAGAGCAGTGATAGATTCTCTAGAACCTAGAATGATTATTTGAAAAAAATCAAGCCAGTTGACTGATGCGGCCAATGCCCAATGCAGCATCATGCAAACAAGTAGCAATTATCTGAATTTTAAGATGATCTTCTAATAAGGTAAATATTTTAACAAAGCTTGCCTGGCAAACACAGAACCTGCTGAATGAAGTAAACATAAATTCAATGTGAATATATGGATCAATCCTTATCGGATAGTAAATAAGGGGGTTAGATAATAAAAGAAAAGAAAACCAAATAAAAACTTACCTGCTCAAAATTTCCTTTTATTTAATTTTGGTAATAAGGCAAAATAAAATGTATTCAAAACTTAAAAACCAACTCTTGGGTCAATTATTTTCCCTTAATATTTTTTTTCTGGTGCTTCTGGCAGTCAACCATATGTAACCAAGAGCACATTCTTGATTGAAAATGACTCTGGTTCTTTTTGCAGTCCAACAAAAAAAAATTTGCATGTGAATCATGCAGAGGTACTAATGCAACCCTGCAGAAAACTATTTTAACAATATATTTTTCCTTGACTTCTACGGAAAAAAGAAAGATGTAAAAATCATATTCCAAGGAAATCAATGAATTATTTTTCCAGCAACCATTCCCATTAAAAAGATCTTTTTTAGTCAAACCTAATAATCTTTCTTTTAATCGCCTTTCTTACTTTCCCTATGAGTCTATGCTTTCTTTTTTTTCTTTTTTTAAATTTGTTTATCTAAATAATTTTATTTTTTAATGGGGTGACATCAATAAATCAGGATACATATATTCAAAGATAACAAGTCCAGGTTATCTTGTTGTTCAATTATGTTGCATACCCATCACCCAAAGTCAGATTGTCCTCTGTCACCTTCTATCTAGTTTTTTTGTGCCCCTCCCCCTCCCCCTTTCCTTCTCCTTTTCCCCCCTCCCCCCGTAACCACCACACTCTTATCAATCTCTCTTAGTTTTACTTTTATGTCCCACCTACGTATGGAATAATGCAGTTTCTGTTTTTTTCTGATTTACTAATTTTATTTCGTATCATGTTATCAAGATCCCACTATTTTGCTGCAAATGATCCGATGTCATCATTTCTTATGGCTGAGTAGTATTCCATAGTGTATATGTGCCACATCTTCTTTATCCAGTCATCTATTGAAGGGCTTTTTGGTTGTTTCCATGTCCTGGCCACTGTGAACAATGCTGCAATGAACATGGGGCTGCATGTGTCTTTACGTATCAATGTTTCTGAGTTTTGGGGGTATATACCCAGTAGAGGGATTGCTGGGTCATAAGGTAGTTCTATTTTCAATTTTTTGAGGAACCACCATACTTTCTTCCATAATGGTTGTACTACTTTACATTCCCACCAACGTGTATGAGGGTTCCTTTTTCTCCACAGCCTCTCCAACATTTGCTATTACCTGTCTTGTTAATAATAGCTAATCTAACAGGTGTGAGGTGGTATCTCATTGCAGTTTTGATTTGGATTTCTCTAATAACTAAAGAAGATGAGCATCTTCTCGTATATCTGTTGGCCATTTGTATTTCTTCCTGGGAGAAGTGTCTGTTCATGTCCTCTTCCCATTTTTTTATTAGATTGTTTGTTTGTTTGCTGTTGAGTTTTATGAGTTCTTTGTATATTTTGGATATTAGGCCCTTATCTGAGCTGTTGTTTGAAAATATCATTTCCCATTTAGTTGGCTGTCTATTTATTTTGTTATTAGTTTCTATTGCTGAGCAAAAACTTCTTAGTCTGATGTAGTCCCATTCATTAATTTTTGCCTTCACTTCTCTTGCCTTTGGACTCAAACTCATAAAATGCTCTTTAAAACCCAGGTCCATGAGTTGAGTACCTATGTCTTCTATGTACTTAATTGTTTCAGGTCTTATGTTTAGATCTTTGATCCATTTTGAGTTAATTTTAGTACAGGGGGAGAGACTGTAGTCCAGTTTTATTCTTTTGCATGTGGCTTTCCAGTTTTCCCAGCACCATTTATTGAAGAGGCTTTCTTTTCTCCATTGTGTGTTGTTGGCCCCTTTATCAAAAATTATTTGACTATATATATGTGGTTTTATTTCTGGACTTTCTATTCTGTTCCATTGGTCTGAGTGTCTATTTTTCTGCCAATACCATGCTGTTTTGATTGTCGTGGCCCTATAATAGAGTTTGAAGTCAGGTATTGTTATGCCCCCAGCTTCATTCTTTTTCTTTAGGATTGCTTTGGCTATTCGGGGTTTTTTATAGTTCCATATAAATCTGATGATTTTTTGCTCTATTTCTATAAAAAATGTCATTGGAAGTTTGATGGGAATTGCATTAAATTTGTATATTGCTTTGGGTAATATGGCCATGTTGATTATATTTATTCTTTCTAACCAAGAACAAGGTATATTCTTCCATCTCATTATATCTTTTTCGATTTCCCTTAACAATGGTTTATACTTTTTATTATATAAGTCCTTTACATTCTTTGTTATGTTTATTCCTACGTATTTTTTGTTGTTGTTGCAATTGTGAAGGGGATTATTCTTTTGAGTTCGTTCTCAATTGTTTCATTGTTGGCATATAGAAAGGCTATTGACTTCTGTATGCTAATTTTGTATCCTGCGACCTTACTATATTGGCTTATTGTTTCTAGTAGTCTTTTTGTGAATTCTTTGGGGATTTCGATGTATAGGATCATATCATCTGCAAAAAGTAATACTTTTACTTCTTTTCTGATATGGATGTCTTTTATTTCTTTGTCTTGTCTGATTGCTCTGGCTAGAACCTCTAGTACCACATTAAATAAAAATGGAGAGAGTGGACAACCCTGTCTTGTTCCTGATTTAAGGGGGAAAGCCTTCAGTTTTGTGCCATTTAATATGATGTTAGTTGATGGTTTATCATATATGGCCTTTATCATGTTGAGATATTTTTCTTCTATACCCATTTTGTTGAGAGTCTTAAACATAAAATTGTGTTGTATTTTATCAAAAGCCTTTTCTGCGTCTATTGATAAGATCATGTGGGTTTTCTTCTTTGTTTTGTTGATATGGTGTATTACGTTAACCGTTTTACGTATGTTGAACCATCCTTGAGATTCTGGGATGAATCCCACTTGATCATGATGTATTATTTTTTTAATATGTTGTTGTATTCAATTTGCTAGTATTTTGTTTAGTATTTTAGCTTCTGTATTCATTAGAGATATTGGTCTGTAGTTTTCTTTTTTTGTGCCATCCTTGCCTGGTTTTGGTATGAGGGTTATGTTGGCCTCATAAAATATGTTTGGAAGTATTGCTTCTTCTTCAATTTTTTGGAAGACTGAGTAGAATAGGAACCAAGTCTTCTTTGAATGTTTGATAAAATTCGCTGGTATAGCTGTCAGGGCCTGGACTTTTATTTCTGGGAAGGTTTTTAATGGTTTTTTCTATTTCTTCTCTACTAATAGGTCTGTTTAGGCTTTCTGCTTCTTCTTGACTCAGTCTAGGAAGGTTGTATTGTTCTAGGAATTTATCCATTTCTTCTAGGTTGTTGAATTTAGTGGCATAAAGTTTTTCATAGTATTCTACAATAATTCTTTGTAATCTATGGTGTCCATGGTCATTTCTCCTCTTTCATTTTGGATTTTGTTTATATGAGTTCTTTCTCTTTTTTCCTTGGTAAGTCTTGCCAAGGGTTTGTCAATTTTGTTGATATTTTCAAAGAACCAGCTCCTTGTTCTATTAATTTTTTCTGTAGTTTTTCTGTTCTCTAATTCATTTATTTCTGCTTTGATTTTTATTATCTCCTTTCTTCGGCTGGTTTTGGGTTGTCTTTGTTCTTTTTTTTCTAGTTCCTTAAGGTGTGAAATTAAGTGGTTCACTTGGGTTCTCTCTTGTTTTTCATATATGCCTGAAGTGATATGAACTTCCCTCTTATCACTCCTTTTGCTGCATCTGATAGATTCTGATATGTTGTATTGTCATTTTCATTAGTCTGTATATATCTTTTGATCTCTGCACTTATTTCTTCTTTGACCCATTCATTTTTTAAAAGTATGTTGTTTAGTTTCCACATTTTTGTGGGATTTTTTTTCTCTTTTTTTGCAGTTGAATTCTAGTTTCAAGGCTTTATGATCAAAAAAATATGCTTGGTACAACTTCAATTTTTCTGAATTTGCTGATGTTGTTTTTGTGGCCCAACATATGGTCAATTCTTGAGAATGATCCATGTACACTGGAGAAAAAAGTATACTCAGTCACTTTGGGAGGAAATGTCCTATAGATGTCTATCATATCCAGGTGCTCTAGTGTTTTGTTTGAGGCCACTATATCTTTGTCGATTCTCTGTTTGGATGACTGATCTAGAGCCTTCAGCAGTGTATTGAGGTCTGCAAGTATGATTGTATTTTTGTGAGTTTTTGTTTTAAGGTCAATAAGTAGCTGTCTTATATATTTTGGTGCTCCTTGGCTTGGTGCATAAATATTAAGAATTGTTATGTCTTCTTGATTCAGTGTCCCTTTAGCCATTATGAAATGGCCATTTTTGTCTCTGAGTACTTTGGCTGTCTTGTAGTCAGCATTATCAGATATGCGTATTGCTACACCTGCTTTTTTTTTGATGTTATTTGCTTGGAGTATTGTTTTCCAGCCTTTCACTTTGAATTTGTTTTTATCCTTGTTACTTAGATGAGTTTCCTGTAGGCAGCATACAGTTGGATTTTCTTTTTTAATCCATTCTGCTATTCTGTGCCTTTTTATTAGTGAGTTTAATCTGTTTACATTTAGTGTAATTATTGACACTTGTGAGTTCCCTATTGCCATTTTATAGATTGCTTTCTGTTAGTTTTGTGTCTTGTTTGATCCTTCTCTTTCGTTTCTTCTATCTTTTGTTTTTATTTCGTTGTATTCCATACATCTTTCCTCTGTTGCTATCTTTTTTAACTCATGTGCTTCTGTGGTGGTTTTTCCATGGTGGTTACCTTTAAGTAATGAAAAGGGTTCCTACCCTGTTCATTGTAGCGCACTATTTTGTGAGTACTTTTGCACTCCATTGTCCTTTGCTACTGTTAATCTCCATTGTCTCCCCCCCTTTCTTTTTGTTGTTGTCACAGTTTAAATTTGGTTTTATTGTGTTCTTCTTGGAGCTTTTACTTGTGGCTTTGGTTTTTTTTTTATTGTTGTTCTTTTTTTCTGATTGGAGAATCCCCTTTAGTAATTCCTGGAGTGGAGGTTTTCTGATGATAAATTCTCTCATCTTTTCTGTATCTGTGAATGTTTTTATTTCTCCTTCATATTTGAAGGATAGCTTTGATGGGTATAGTATTCGTGGCTGAAAGTTCCTCTCTTTCCGGACTTTAAATATTGGAGTCCACTCTCTTCTAGCTTGTAGAGTTTCTGCTGAGAAATCTGATGACAATCTAATGGGCCTTCCTTTCTATGTTGTATTCTTCTTTTCCCTGGCTGTCTTGAGAATTTTTTCTTTGCCATTGGTTTGTGCCAATTTCATTATGATGTGCCTTGGAGTAGGGTTGTTGGGGTTAAGAAAACTAGGAGTTCTGTTTGCTTCTTGAATTTGAGGCTTTAGTTCTTTCCACAGGCTTGGGAAGTTCTCAACTATTAAATATTATTTGTTTGAGTATGTCTTCCATTTCATTTTCTCTCTCTTCTCCCTCTGATATACCTATTATTCTTATGTTATTCTTTTTGATGGAGTCAGATAATTCTTGTAGGGGTTTCTCATTTTTTTTAATTTTTGAGTTTCTTTCTTCTTCTCTCTGTTGTGCCTCAAGTTGCTTGTCTTCTATTTCACTAATCCTCTCTTCTATCTGACCTGTTCTATTAGCTAAGCTTGTTACCTTGTTTTTCAGTTCGTGAATTGAGTTTTTCATCTCTGTTTGATTTGTTTTTATAGTTTCAATTTCCTTGGAAATATATTCTTTGTGTTCATTGAGTTGTTTTCTGAGCTCCCTAAATTGCCTTTCTGTGTTTTCTTGTATATCTCGGAAGATTTTTAGGATTTCTACCTTGAATTCTCTGTCATTTAGCTCCAAGGTTTCCAATATATTAAATTTTTTCTCCATAGATTTTTCCTCATCTAGCTGTGTTACCTCTCTTTCTTTTGTATTCATAATATTCAATTTTCTCTTTCTTAATGGCATCTGAGGGTGGTTTTATTGATTGTGTTAATGAGAGTTAATAAAGAATAAAAAGTTAAAAAATAAAAAATCAAAGAGTTGTTTTTTTTTAAAAAATTAATAATGAAATAAAGAAAAATAAAATAAAATTAAAATTAAAAAAAGGAAATTATTTCCCCCCTCCTTTTTTCCTCTCCTTTCCTCTTTCCTCTTTCTTGAGAAAATCTTGTGGTGACCTATGAATTATATTGTATTAAATAGAACAAACAATGTTTGTAATGGAGGGCCTGAATTGGGGAAAAGTAATAAAAGGGCAAAAAAAAAAAAAAAAAAGAAAAGAAAAAAGAAGGGTGTATGGACCCACAAAAAGCAATTAAGAAAGAAATTTGGTCAAGAATAAAATTATTTGCTTTTAGGTGTTGGTGGACTAAGAGTTATGATGAGAGTAATAAGAGGGAAACAGGAAAATGGGGGGACAAATAAAAAAATTACTATTGTATTTAGTGGAACAAGAACTAGATAAAATGGAGAGCCAGGGATGGGAGGACTGCTAGTGAGTTAAAAAGGTGAAGTAACCCCCCCCCCCAAAATGGCACAAACATAAGTTTGAGTCCCAGATAAGATAATTTGTTTATTATTGAGGTTTGAATGAGAGGATACGTAAAGGAGAAAGGAAGAAACTAATATAGAGGGAGAAAAGAAAGAGAGAGAGAGAAAAAAGAGGGAACCACTAAAAGAAGAAAAAAGAAAGGAGAGAGAGAGAGAGAGTTAAGGGTTTTAGAGTGCAACCCTCATAGAGAGAAAGGAAGAGAAGAGAAAAGATAATGGGAGATATAACACTTATGGGTAGTGTAGTTCAAGGAGAGGAGAGAGTAAGACCGTTAAAGAGTTAATCGGCCAAATTGGAGGAGGAAAAAAAAGTATCAAGAATGAAGATAAGAGAAACAAATGAACAAATATAATAAAATGCGATAGGTTATAAAGTCTGCGGATTATTCTTGATTTTGAGAGGTTATCTTATTGCTTTTTCTTTTTTCTCCCTCTTCCTGGTTGGTGACTCTGTACCCTGGGTTCTGCCCCTTTGGCACGCTCAGGTAGGGGTTTGCAGTTGATAAGTCTCTAGGGTGATGTCATGTATTGTGCTTTAGTCTCGTTGGCAGTCGAGGCTCATTAACATTTATAGGCTCCACCAGTGAGATAGTCCGTGTTCCTGGAGCCTTTCTCCTAGTCTTTCCTTCCTCAATTAGTAGGCTGATAATCCAGCTATGGGGTTGCTGCTGCCTCTGCCTGGATAGTAAGAGGCTCAAAGAGCTGGCAACTCCCCACTCTATTCCCACTCAGCACAGGGCTCTGGGTAAGGTTCAGTCAGTCAGAGCTGCTAGCATAATCAGGCAGGGCTTCCGCCCACTCAAAGACCTCTGGCTCTGCCACTCTGTCCGGTAACACGGGTGGGAGCCCACTCCCAGGGCGCTTGGAGGAAACTCTCGCTCACTATCTGCACGCTGTCCAGGATATCAGGCCAGCAGTCTCACACTCTGAGTGAAACCCCACCCTCATGGAAAAGTTCTAGCGTTGGAATTGGCTTTTGCTCTGTGCCCATGCGTGGCTTTTTCAAGGCACTGGGGCGGCCCGAGATTCCACTTTTGGCCCACACAAAGGCCCCTGACTCTGCTCTTCTGTGGGATAACATGGGCGCACACTGCCGAGGCACTTGAAGGAATCTCTCGCTCAATATCTGCACGTGCAGACCAGGATATCAGGCTGACCACCTCTCCCTCTGAGTGAAACCCCCACCCACATGTAAAAGTTCCAGCGTTGGAATTATTTCTCACTCCCTCCCCATGAGCGGCTTTTAAGGGCACTGGGGCAGTCCGGAAATTCCGCTTTCGGCCCACACAAAGGCCTCTGAGTCTGCCTCTTTGTGGGATAACACGGGTGCCCACTCCTGGGGCTTTGGAAGGAATCTCTCATCCACTATCTGCGTGCGCCGACCAGGGGATCGGGGAAAATGGCTGCCCCACTTGTCTTTCTTTGTTTGGGTTTGGCACGAGTGTTAGCTTGTATTGCCTGGGTTGCCACAGGAACAGTTTTTCCTCGGCTTGGATCTCCGTGCCACAGCCTGGTTCAGCCGTTTGTGCCACGGCCTGGATCTATTCACTCCCTTTCCCTGCCTTAGTTTCTATATTCTCAGTTCCCAGTGAAAGCAGCCCTGTTTAGGTTAGTGAGGAAGGCGGAGCATTTCTTACTCCCTATTTTCTTCGGGGTTTGATTATATATTTAGCCAATTTTTCATTCTACCATACCTTCGGGTGTATTGTGAAACATCTGGAGGCTCCAAGATTAGATTTTTCTGTTTCTGATTGAAGATCTTGTTGAGTTTTGGGGGAGATTTATCGGTATCACTTCCTACCCCGCCATTACTCTTGAAAATGTTTGAGTCTATGCTTTCAATTGTTAGGAATGGCAGAGGTTAGGGGAGATAGAATGAAACCATAAGAAATAACTTTGATTAACTCAGATGCTTCCAATTTCTTTTTTTATTAAAATCTAAACTATGACTTATGTAAAGAAAGGAGTTTTGGATTTTCCCTTTACATTTATATGAATTGATCACAATAATTCTTTGCTGAGAATAAACACTGCTTTCTATTCTGAGCCACAGGTACAGACTATGTTAGCATTCTCTCTTGAAAATTAGTGTGCTAAGATGCTTAAATCTATGTGATACTTTGAAAATGCACGCTTATTTTTGCACACGTTATATTTTGAAACTAAGTAGGTTAATAGCTACAGCTCTTTATTAATTAAACAAGTAAAGCATTTTGTGTTCAGCCTCTCTTAGCATACAGGCATTCTTGCCAGGGCTCGCTAGAGGCTGTAGAAACCCCTACCTTCAAGTCTTTGCATATGTAACTTCTTCATTTAAATGCCCTATTTACTTTTATTAAATATAGCATGTTGTTCTCCAACAGTAAGAAGAAATAAATATACCTGGCACTGATGCAAACAGAGCCTTGTCTTGCTCTGGGCCCCATTCAAACCTGTCAGTCTCTGAGCTACTCAAAATAATAATGGATCAGAACCATATTTCATATGTAGTATATTCTATCTCCAAACAGAGACTCACAAATAGTTGTGTAGTTTTCCTAGTGGCAAGAGACATAACTATATCTTGTTCATTATCTTAGACCTGATATCCTGATAAAACTTAAACCACTGGGCTCTTAAAAGTTTTATTAATTGACAAGCCTTTGAATTTCTGTAATGTTTATCTGCCTCCTTCTGGCATATATCTGCTACATCAGGTTTTGGGTACTCATTGTTTTGTATTCACTAAGTCCAATTAGCATGATCTCCTGGGCATAGTGGACCAGTGTAACCTTCTTTGAAATGTGAAGAAACTCAAGTTCCCTTAAATCACATTATGACAGAATATGTACGATTTAACATAATTGAAAGGGAAGATAGCAAATTTACATACAAGTTTTGTTCTTTCATGCAAGTGGGAATAGAGAATTTAACAGTATATGAAGCAGTCTAGGCTACACTAATCAGCATTAGTAATCCACTATAATGAGGGCACCTTCTGGGACTACTTTCCAGTAGCCCACCATCATTTGCTGTGTTCTGATTTTTTTTTCAGGGCTTATATAAGTATATTGAGTAGGGATATTATAAGCATCACCAGCCCAATTCTATCAATTCTTCTGTGGTAGAGCTGATCTCTGATGTATATAACTATGTCTTCTGAAATATAATAATCTTGCTTTTATTTTGACTAGGGTGGGTGGCAGAATTTCTGTGGACTTCTTTTTGCTCATATTAAAGTGATGTTTCTTACTCCATAGGTCACAGAACCACAATATATGTTCAGTCAGATTCTAAATTTATCCAAAATACATGTTAAGGTCAGCAGGAAATAACCATGGGTGGATCTATGGATTTAGTGAAACCATTGTGACTTAGTTTGGCCATATTTTGTTTGTCACCTCCATTAACCTATCCCTATTTTTACCAGAAAACCATGAAGATATTTTTGGTGACTTACTTGCAATTGAGCTCAGATAAAATATTTAATATTCCTCAAAAGCCCATTTTCCTACAGCATGGTTGTTTTGCAAATGGCTCAGATCCTACATGTAAAAGATCAAAAAGATAATCAACAAAGATATTGTAGTTACCTTCATATAACTAGATTGTTCTCTAATCAATAGCTACAGATCTGTGTGGATGGAGTTAGATCTGAATATTGATGGAATGATGACTATTTTTCATTGCAGCAGCTGATATAAATTAAAGCTTTTGCTCACCAGTTTTTATTTTTTTAAATTATACAAATTAAGCAACCATATATTCTATTATTCACTTATGCCTAAGGCCACCATGATATTTTAGCTTTCAGCACCACTGATCTTTTCAGGTGAAGACACCCTGGCTGTAAACCATGATTTTTGCTCATACTGATACCTACAACGACTTTGCCTCTAATGGTTTAACTGTCGTCATCTGATCCCGCCATGCTAGTGGCCTGTCAACCTCAGTTAGATCATGCAATTCAGTTATTTGCATCGTTTCAACCATCTAAACCTCAACGATGGTGAAGGAATCTAATCTGTTCACCAAGGGAACATAGTTATGTAATATATTTAAAGATCTTAAATTGAAAACTGTCCTAACCTAACCAGTCTCTTGAACTCTCTAACCTCTTCTTCAATATTGTACTAAGAGAGTTTTGGCATATTCATCATTTACTTTAGTCCTTCACCATGTTCTAGATAAAAACAAACACACCAACAAACAAAAGCAAACAAAAAACATGGTTGAAAAGCCAACTTTGAATTATCTCAGCAGTTCTTGCTGGAACACTAAATTTAAAGTCATGGGTAAACACAGAATGTTAACAAATTCTTTTCTATTTATGATGATATTTCACTTCTCAGTCCAAAAATGTTAAGAATCACTTTCAATAGGCTCCCTGGCTCCTCCTGTTCCCACAACTAAGTCTCGCAATTCATTTGATCTGTAAGTTATTTCCACTTCCGAGACACAATTCTGGTATTAACAAATAGTATAAATTACTAAAAATATTCTAAATATTACTAAAAATATTACTAAATATTTAGTAATTACCTAATAAGTAGGTAATTACTATAAAATATTCAATTGAATTTAAAATTCAACTGTAATTATAGCATTTCACAATAAAAGAAATAAAGTATTGATACATGTTGCAAGAAAGATGAAGCTTAAAAATGTTATACTAAATAAAAGACTCTAGCTATAAAAGGCCATATATTGTGTGATTCTGTATATAAGAAACGAGTAAGATAAGGACATCTATAGAGAAAGAAGGTGAATTTGCAGTTGAGTACAGCTGGAAGAAGGAGGTAAGGGGATGAGAAGTGAGTGTTATTAAGTACTAGGTGTTCTAAAATTAAATTATGCTTCTGGCTGCCTAATTCTAAATATAATAAATACTATTGAAGTGTACACTTTAAATGAGTGTACTGTATGGTATGTAATCTATTTATCAGTAAAGGTATTAAAAATTCAACTGAGTGCTATTTTTAAGAAACTACCAAACCAAAAAATCATGCTAATCAAAATATACAGTTATTCAAAATAAACTTTGTGAGAATGAAAATTAGTGCAACAGTTATGAATGAAAGTATGGAGGATCCTCAAAAAATTTTTTTATTCAGTGAGAAGAGAGGAGGCAAAGAGACAGACTCTTGTATACACTCTGACCAGGATCCACCCGGCAAGCCCACCAGGGGACGATGTTCTGCCCATCTGGTGTGTTGCTGGGGTGCTTAGTAACTGAGCTCTTCTAAGCAACTGAGGTGGAAGCCATGGAGCCATGTTCAGTGCCTGGGGCCAAATTGCTCAAATCAAGCCATGGCTGCAGGAAGGGGAAAGATATA
Source organism: Saccopteryx bilineata (assembly GCF_036850765.1). Classification (NCBI taxonomy): domain Eukaryota; kingdom Metazoa; phylum Chordata; class Mammalia; order Chiroptera; family Emballonuridae; genus Saccopteryx; species Saccopteryx bilineata. The sequence goes on from NC_089494.1 coordinate 151,042,475, forward strand.
TATAGAGAAACAGAAGCAAGAAAGGAAGGGGTGGAGATGCTGATAGGCACTTCTCCTGTGTGCCCTGACTAGTAATTGAACCTGGGAAGTCCACACTCTGGACTGATGTTCTACCACTGAGATAACCAACCAGAGCCTTCAAGAAATTAAGAATAGAACTATCATGTGACCCAACAGTCCCTCTACTGGTTATTACTCCAAAAACTCAAAAACATTGGTATATAAAGACATACCATCCCCATGTTTATCCCAGCATTATTTACAGTGGCCAAGACATGGAAACAACCAAAGTGCCCCTCAATAGAGGAGAGGATAAACAAGATGCGGTAGGTATATACAATGGAATACTACTCATCCATAAGAAATGATGACTTAGTATCATTTATGACAACATGGATGGACCTTGATAACATTATATTGAGTGAAATAATAAATCAGAAAAAGCTAAGAACTGTATGATTTCACACATAGGTGGAATATAAAACTGAGACTCGGACATAGATAAAAAGTGAAGTGATTACTAACAGGAGGTTGTGGGGGAGTGGATGAGGTTAAAGGATAAAGAGGAACAAATGTACAATTATAAATGATTTAACTTTGAATGACAGGTATACAACATAATCAACAGTTTAAATGTTATAGAAACATTTACCTGAAAACTATGTAATCTTATTAATCAATGTCACCCTGTTAAATTTAATTTTCTAAGTAAAATTTTAAAATATGCATTAAGGCTAAAGAGTGTCACTAAATTTTTAAAAAATATTGGGTTAAATAATTATTCTCAATATGTACTCACCTATTAACTTAGTTTCCAAATAATTCAAAATAAATAAATAAATAGAATTTCAAAGAAGACTTTGCAAACTCACCATCTTAATAAAAATTCTTATAGGTCAGAGAAATGGTGCTGTGAGGAATGCTCCCAATACCTCTTCCTGAAACTTCAACAAATTCAACAACTAGAGACAGAAAACCAATCTCAGGAGCATCTGAAATACACATACGTCAAACAAAGTTACAATTAGGTGAAAAGGTGACTGAATATATAATGCACTCTGATGGAAATAAGATGGAGAACAGAGTATTCCACTTTCCTCACTGATCTGAGGAAGGGCTGCTTTCACTTGGAACTGAGAGAAAGTGAGGGCTGGGGCTGTGTAAAAAGTTGGGCTAGGGCAGAGATGTTCAAGCTGAGGAGAGAATGTGCCTGTGCTCAGCCCCTTTAGAGCTAATGCCAGCAGAGGTGGATGAGCAATTGTCTTGTTTACTCCTGGTATCCTGGTAGGTGAGCATGGATCTGTGTGAGCAGATCCACCTGACATTTCAGGGGTGGGTGCCTGCATTCCTAGACAGAGGGGCGGATCAGAGACTGTCAGTAGTGACCCTTTGTGTGAGCTGTGATTAGAGTTTCTGAATAATCCTGGCTTCCCAAAGAACAGCGCATGGGTAGTGCATGAAAGCCAGCTTCCCTACACCTAGACCTGTCTAGACACTGCACTTCTACCAGCCATACAGGCTAACAAAGCACATTCCTGGGGAAAATAACTGCGAAAGTGCTGGGGGTGCCTGCAAGCGCACAGGCAGCTTGCAGACCTGCGGAGTGCTGAGGCATACTAGACATGCCCAAAGGCTCACAGAAAGACACTTAAAAGGCAATCAGCTCTCAGCCATGCCTGATTACGCTGGAGGCTCCAGTTGGCAAAACCTTACCCAGAACCCTGCGTTGAGTGGGATAGAGGGGGAATTTGGCAGTTCGTAGAGCCTCTTGCTCTCCAGGCAGTGGCTGGGGCAACTTCACAGCTGGGTCCCAGGCTGCTGGTTCAGAAAGGAGAGATTTGAGGAGAGGCTCCAGGAAAACAGATTCTCCCATTGTCAAACCCTGCAAATGCTAACAAGCCCCGCCTACAAATGAGACTGAGGCCTAGTTTATGTCATCACCATAGTGACACAACAGCAAATCTCTGCCTAAGAGTGCCACAAGGGCAGAACCTGGGATATAGCACCACTGGCCAAAAAGAGAGAGAAGAAAGAAAAAGGAAGAAGATAACTTCTCAAAACCAGAAAAAATTCACAGTCTTTATAACTTTTTCCACTTTTTTCTTGTATTTTTTGTCTTTCTTTTTTTTTCTTCCACCTTGGTCATTTTATCTTCCTTCTGTTTTATTCTTTCCTTTTCATTTTGAACGTTATTACCCATAGGTGTTACATTTTTTATTTATTTTTTCTATGAGTGTTACATTCCAAAAAACTTAACTCAATTTTTTTCTCTCTTTTTTTGTTTCTTCTTTTCTCTTTCACTTTTTCTCTCATTCGAATCTCACCCACAAATTATTTTATTCTGGATCCAAATATTTTCTTTGTGGCATTTTGTGTGCTTTTTTACTTTGCTTTTTATCTCTTTAGTATTTTCCCCAACTCCAACTTTCCATTCTATAGTTTTTGTGCCACTTAATACAATAGAATTTTAATTTTTCATATTTTTTATTATTTCTTTTTTTCTTTTCTCTTACACTATATCTCTCATTCGACCATCATTTACAAACAGATTATTTTTTTTTAATCCAAATATTTTTCTTGTGGCATTTTGAGGATTCTTGTTTCATTTTTTGCCCTTTGTCACTCCCCCTACAACCCAGGACCTCCATTCTATGTATTTTTGTTCCACTTAGCACAATAGAATTTTCAATTTATCATTGCATTTTCACAAAAATTTTTTATCAATTCTTATTAGTGATATTAATAATACCATTCTCAAATGCCATTAAAGAAAAAGAAATCAAATATCATGGGTACAAAAGACAGTGATATAGCTCAGATAGATGAGCAAAAATCTATTGAAAAAAATTCAATAGCTTAGAAACATTGGAGTTCAATGATAGAGAATTTAAAATTGAAGTCCTAAAAATACTCAGGAATGTATAAGAAAGCACAGAAAGGCAATTTAGGGAGCTCAAAAAACAATTCCATGAACAGAAAGAATACTTCACCAAGGAAATTGAAACTATGAAAACGAATCAAACAGAGATGAAAAACTCTCATGAACTGAAAAACAAGGTAACAAGCTTAGCCAGTAGAACAGTCCAGATAGAGGAGAGAATTAGTGACATAAAAGAAAGGCAACTAGAGGTACTACAGAGAGAAGAGGAGAGAGACTCATAAATTAAAAAAATGAGATAACCCTACAGGAATTGTCTGGCTCCATCAGAAAGAGCAACATAAGAATAATGAGTACATCAGAAGGAGAAGAGAGAGAAAATGGAATGGAGAACATATTCAAACAAATAATAGACGAGAACTTTCCAAGCCTGTAAAAAGAACTAAAACCTCAAATTCAAGAAGCAAACAGAACACCAAGTTATCTTAACCCTAACAAACCTACTCCAAGGCACATCATAAGAAACTGACATAAAATAATGACAAAGAAAAAATTCTCAAGGCAGCCAGGGAAAAGAAGAAGACAACATATAAAGAAATGTCCATTAGATTATCAACATATTTCTCAGCAGAAACTCTACAAGCTAGAAGAGAATGAACCCCAATATTTAAAGTTCTAAAAGAGAGGAACTTGCACCCAAGAATACTATACCCATCAAAGCTATCCTTCAAATATGGAGAAATAAAAACATTCACAGATACAGAAAAGATGAAGGAATTTATCACCAGAAAACCCCTACTTCAGGAAATACTAAAGGGAGTTTTCCAACCAGACACAAAGAGCAAAAACAAAACTACAAGTAAAAGCTTCATCAAGATCACAATAAAAACAGGATTAATCTGTGACAAAGAAACAAAAATGGTAGAGGACAAAGATTAACAGTAGCAAAGTAGGATGAAATACAGAAGCACTCATGAGATAATGTACTACAATGAACATGATATGTATACTTTACATTACTTAATGGTAACCACCCCTGAAAAAACCAACGTAGAAGCACATGGCTTGAGAAAAGAAGTATGAATTACAACCAAACAAAAAGAATGATAGAAAAATAAAAGAGAAGAACCAAACAAGATACTAAACTATCAGAAAGTAATATATAAAATGGCAATAGAAAACCCTAAAATGTTGATAATTACACTAAACGTAAATGGATTGAACTCACCAATAAAAAGACACAGAGTAGCAGAATGGATTAAAAAAGAAAATCCAACTGTATGCTGCCTACAAGAAACACATCTAAGCTACAAGGATAAAAACAAATTCAAAGTAAAAGGTTAGCAAACAATACTCCAAACAAATAATATCAAAACAAAAAAGCTGGTGTAAAAATACTCCTATCTAACAATGCTAACTACAAGACAATAAAAATAATCAGAGACAAAAACAGTCATTTCATAATAATACAGGGGACACTGAATCAAGAAATACAACACTTTTTAATATATATGCACTAAACCAAGGAGCACCAAAATATATAAGACAGATACTGACTGACCTAAAAACAAAAACTGACAAAAACACCATCATACTTGGAGACCTCAATACATCGCTGACAGCTCTAGGTCATTCATCCAAACAGAAAATCAATAAAGAAACATTGCCTTAAATGAAACACTAGGACAATTGGATATGATAGACACCTACAGCAGTGGTCCCCAAGCCCCGGGCCATGGGCTGGTACCTGTCAGTGGGCCATTTGGTACTGGTCAGCAGAGAAAGAATACATAACTTACATTATTTCTGTTTTATTTATATTTAAGTCTGAACGATGTTTTATTTTTAAAAAATGACCAGATTCCCTTTGTTACACCCGGCTAAGACTCACTCTTGACGCTTGTCTTGGTCAGTGATACATTTATCCATCCCACTCTAAAGGCCAGTCCGTGAAAATATTTTCTGACATTAAACTGGTCCGTGCCCAAAAAAGGTTGGGGATCACTGATCTACAGGACATTTCATCCCAAAGTGCCAGAGTATACATTTTTCTCTAGTGTACATGGAACATTCTCAAGAATTGACCATATGTTGGGCCACATAAATAACATCAACAAATTCCGAAAGATTGAAATTATGCCTTGCATATTTTCTGATCATAAAGTCTTAAAACTAGAATTCAACTGCAAAAAAGAGGTAAACAAGCCCACAAAAATGTGGAAACTAAACAACATAATTTAAAAAAATGAGTGGGTCAAAGAAGAAATAAGCACAGAAAACAAAAGATACATACAGGCAAACGAAAATGAAAATACCACATATCAGAATCTCTGGGATGCAGCAAAAGCAATAATAAGAGGGAAATTCATATCACTAAAAGCCTATATGAACAAACAAGAGAGAGCCCAAGTAAACCACTTAACTTCACACCTTAAGAAACTAGAAAAACAAAGACAACCCAAAACCAGCAGAAGAAAGGATATAATAAAAATCAGAGCAGAAATAGATGAAATAGAGAACAGAAAAACTATAGAAAAAAATTAATAAAACAAGATGCTTGTTCTTTGAAAAGATCAACAAAATTGACAAACCCTTGGCAAGACTAACCAAGGAAAAAATAGAAAGGACTCATATAAACAAAATCCAAAATGAAAGAGGAGAAATCACCACAGATATCAAAGATACACAAAGAATTATTGTAGAATACTAAGAAAAACTATATGCCACCAAATTCAACAATCTAGAAGAAATGGATAAATTCCTAGAATAATACAACCTTCCTAGACTGAGTCATGATAAAGCAGAAAGCCTAAACAGACCCATAAGCAGGGAGGAAATAGAAAAAAACTCTTAAAAACCTCCCCCAAAATAAAATTCCAGGCCCAGACAGCTATACTAATAAATTCTATCAAATATTCAAAGATTTGGTTCCTATACTACTCAAAGTCTTCCAAAAAATTGAAGAAGAGGCAATATTTCCAAACACATTTTATGAGGCCAACGTAACCCTCATACTGAAACCTGGCAAGGACAGCACAAAAAAGAAAACTATAGACCAATATCTCTAATGAATACAGATGCTAAAATACCAAACAAAATACAACAACATATTAAAAAAATACATCATGATCAAGTGGGATTCATCCTAGAATCTCAAGGATAGTTCAACATATGTAAAATGGTTAACATAATACACCAAATCAACAAAACAAAGAACAAAAAACACATGATCCTATCAATAGATGAAGAAAAGGCTTTTGATAAAATACAACACAATTTTATGTTTAAAACACTCAACAAAATGGGTATAGAAAAAAAATCTCAACATATATGATAAACCATCAGCCAACATCATATTAAACGGCATAAAACTGAGGACTTTCCCCCTTAAATCAGGAACAAGACAGGGTTGTCCACTCTCTTCACTCTTATTCAACATGGTGCTAAGAAGTTCTAGTTCAAGCAATCAGACAAGATAAAGAAAAAAAAGGCATCCATACTGGAAAAGAAGAAGTAAAGGTTTTACTTTTTGAAGATGATATAATCCTATACATAAAAAAACCCAAAGACTCCACAAAAAGATTACTAGAAACAATAAACTAATACTGTAAGGTTGCAGAATACAAAATTAATATACAAAAGTCCATAGCCTTTCTATATTCGAATAACAAAACATTAGAAAACAAACAAAAAAATAATCCCCTTCACAGTTGCAACAAAAAAATAAAATAAAATAAAATACCTAGGAATAAACATAACAAAAAATGTAAAGGATCTATATAACAAAAACTAAAAAGCATTGTTAAGGGAAATCAAAAAAGATATAATGAAATGGAAAAATATTTCCTGTTCTTGGATAGGAAGAATAAATATAATCAAAATGACCATATTACCCAAAGCAATATACAAATTTAATGCAATTCCCATCAAAATTCCAATGACATTTTTTAAAGAAATGGAACAAAAAATCATCAGATTTATATGGAACTATAAAAAAAACCCAAAAGCCAAAGCAATCCTAAGGAAAAAGAACAAAGCTGGGAGCATTATAATACCTGATTTCAATTTATATTATAGAGCCACCACAATCAAAACAGAATGGTATTGGCAGAATAATAGACACTCAGACCAGAATAGAATAGAATGGAACAGAATAGAAAGTCCAGAAATAAAACCACACATATATGGTCAAATAATTTTTTTTTTTTCATTTTTTCATTTTTCTGAAGCTGGAAACGGGGAGAGACAGTCAGACAGACTCCCGCATGCGCCCGACCGGGATCCACCCGGCACACCCACCAGGGGCGATGCTCTGCCCACCAGGGGGCGATGCTCTGCCCATCCTGGGCGCCGCCATATTGCGACCAGAGCCACTCCAGCGCCTGAGGCAGAGGCCACAGAGCCATCCCCAGCGCCCGGGCCATCTCCGCTCCAATGGAGCCCTGGCTGCGGGAGGGGAAGAGAGAGACAGAAAGGAAAGCGTGGCGGAGGGGTGGAGAAGCAAATGGGCGCTTCTCCTGTGTGCCCTGGCCGGGAATCAAACCGGGTCCTCCGCACGCTAGGCCGACGCTCTACCGCTGAGCCAACCGGCCAGGGCCTGGTCAAATAATTTTTGATTAAGGGGCCAAAAACACACAATGGAGAACAGGAAGCCTCTTCAACAAATGATGCTGGAAAAACTGGAAAGCCACAGGCAAAAGAATGAATTGAATAATGTTTGTCCCCTTGTACTAAAATTAATTCAAAATGGATCAAAGACTTAAATATAAGACCTGAAACAATAAAGTACATAGAAGAAAACATAGGTACTAAACTCATGGAACTTGGTTTTAAACAGCATTTTATGAATTTGACTCCAAAGGCAAGAGAAGTGAAAGCAAAGATAAATGAATAGGACCACATCAGACTAAGAAGTTTTTGCACAGCAAGAGAAACTGACAACAAAATAAACAGATAGCCAAACAAATGGGAGATGATATTTTCAAACAACAGCTCAGATAAGGGCCTAATATCCAAAATATACAAAGAACTCATAAAGCTCAACAACAAACAAACGAACAAACTATCCAATAAAAAAATGAAAAGAGGACATGAACAGACACTGCTCCCAGGAAGAAATACAAATGGCCAACAGATATATGAAAAGATGCTCATCTTCATTAGTTATTAGAGAAATGCAAATCAAAACTACAATGAATACCACCTCACACGTGTTAGATTGGCTATTATCAACAAGACAGATAATAACAAGTGTTGGAGAGGCTGTGGAGAAAAAGGAACCCTCATCCACTGTCGGTGGGAATGTAAATAATACAGCCATTATGTAAGAAAGTATGGTTGTTCCTCAAAAAACTAAAAATAGAACTACCATATGACCCAGAAATCCCTCTACGGGTATATACCCCAAAGCTAAAAAATATTGGTACGTAAAGATACATGCAGCCCCGTGTTCACTGCAGCATTGTTCACAGTGACCAAGACATGGAAACAACCAAAAACCCCTTTAATAAATGAATTGATAAAGAAGATGTGGTACATATATACTATGGAATATGAAATGATGACATCGGATCATTTACAACAAAATGGATGGGTCTTGGAAGGCAGCTATGCTCACCACTATACCACCAACGCAAATGGATGGGTCTTGATAACATTATATGGAGTGAAATAAGTAAATTAGAAAAAACTAAGAACTGCATGATTCTATACATAGATGGGACATGAAAATGAGACTAAGAGACATGGACAAGAGTGTGGTGGTTACGGGGGTGGGAGAGGGAGGAGGTAGGGAGGGGATAGGGAGGGGCACAAAGAAAACCAGATAGAAGTTGACAGAGGACAATTTGACTTTGAGTGATGTGTATGCAACATAACTAAATGACAAGATAACCTGGAGATGTTTTCTTTGAACATATGTACCCTGATTTATTAATGTCACCCCATTAAAATTAATAAAAATTTATTTTAAAAAGTTTAAAAATAAAATAAATATATATAAGAGAATAGATAAATCTTCCATGTAGAATAATTACAGATAATTTATCTAGATATTCTACTCAAAAATATGAAACACAATTTCCTCTCTTTAAATGTGCTGTACATAAAGACTTACTCCCCAAAATGACAGTATGAGTACAGGTGTAAGTACAGTAGAGAAACCTGACAAGCACACTGCCTCAGCTATGTGAGCCGAGCTCACATCAACAGTGATAAGTCAGGTGACAAAATGTTCACTTGATATTATGTTATAAAATTGTTACTTTACCTCCTTCCCAAAACCTTCTCCAGTCTAGCCATGAGAAAAATGTCAGACAAATGTCAATCAAAGACACCCACAAAATATATGACCAGTGTCCTCATATGTCAAAGTTATCAAAATAAATAAATAAATAAATAAATAAATAAATAAATAAATAAATAATGTCACAGCCAATAGAAACCTAATCAGATATAAGGACTAAACTTAATGATGTATCCTAGTTGGAATCCTGGAATAAAGCAAGGTCAAAACTAAGAAACTCTGAATAAAGTATAGATTTAAGTTATCTATAGTGTCAATAGTAGTTCATTAATTTTGTGAAATGTACCACACTATTATCAATTGTTAGAAATGAGGAAGTGGGGGCCCTGGCCGGTTGGCTCAGCGGTAGAGCGTCGGCCTGGCATGCGGGGGACCAAGGTTCGATTCCCGGCCAGGGCACATAGGAGAGGCGCCCATCTGCTTCTCCACCCCCCACCCCCTCCTTCCTCTCTGTCTCTCTCTTCCCCTCCCGCAGCCAAGGCTCCATTGGAGCAAAGATGGCCCGGGCACTGGGGATGGCTCCTTGGCCTCTGCCCCAGGTGCTAGAGTGGCTCTGGTCGCGGCAAAGCGAACCCCCAGAGGGGCAGAACATCGCCCCCTGGTGGGCAGAGCATCGCCCCTGGTGGGCGTGCCGGGTGGATCCCGGTCGGGCGCATGCGGGAGTCTGTCTGACTGTCTCTCCCCGTTTCCAGCTTCAGAAAAATACAAAAAAAAAATAAATAAATAAATGAGGAAGTGGGTATGAAATACACAGAAATTTTTTTAATTTTTACTATTTTTGTAATTTTTCTAGAAATCTAGAACTATCCTAAAGTAAAAAGTTTATTTAAAAAATTATATATTTTTTGCCTATCCGGTGATGACACAGTGGATAAACTGTCAAGCTAAGATGCTGAAGTCTCAGGTTTAAAACCTTGAGGTCTGGCTTAAGTGCAGGCTCATCCGGTTTGAGTGCAGGCTCACTAGCTTGAGTTTTCGATTGCCAGCCTGAGCATGGAATCATTAATATAATCCTATTGTCACTGGCTTGAGAACAAAAGTCTCTGGTTTGAAGCTGAAGATTGCTGGATTAAGCCCAAAGTCACTGGCTTGAGCAAGGAATTACTGGCTCACTGGAGTCCCTGAGTCAGGGTACATATAAAAAGCAATCAGTGAACAAGTAAAGTGCTGCAACTATGAGTTGATGCTTTTCCTCTATCTCCCTTCTTGTCTCTGTCTTTCTCTCATGGAAAAGAGAGAAAGAAAGAGAGAGAGAGAGAGGGACGGAGGGAGGAAGAAAAAAGAAGAAAGAACAAAAGAAAGAAAGAAAAAGAAAGAAAGAAAGACTAGTACTAAACAATCCAACAGTCAAATTAAGAATTTTTTCTATTTAAAATAATATTTAAAAAATTAATTATAAATATGTTTACCAGAATATATACTGATTTGTGTATTGAAAACTATAAAACATTGTAGAGAGACAATAAAGAAAATCTAAATAAATATAAAGATACTACATGTTTATGAATTGGAAACCTCATGTCAATTCTCTCCAGATTGATTTACTCTTTTAAAAGAAGAATACAAGTGAAGGCTAATCAATTTCACAGTTGAGACAATGTGTTATTAACTAAAACATGAACATAGAGATCAATGGAACCAGATACAGAGTAAAACAATGAGCCCTTACATTTATGATCAATTGATTTTGAAAAAGGCATTAAGAAAATTTAATAGGAAAACATATAGTCTTTTCAGTAACTACTGCAAAAATAATAATTAAATATCCATATACAAAAAATAAACATATAGATAAGTAAATCCTGATTTGACATCATGAACAAAATTAACTTGTATGGCTCTGGGGTCTAAATTTAATTCAAAAGAATATATGCTTCCCTATGTTCATTGAAGCATTATTTATAATAGCTAAGATCTAGACACAGTCCAAGTGCCCGTTAGTAGATGAGTGGATAATAAAACTGTGGTACATTTACACAGTGGAATAATGTGGCCATAAAATAACAGAAAATCTTACATTTTGCAACTGCATGGACAGACTTGGAGATTATTATGCTAAGTGAGATAAGCAGTCAGAGAAAGACAGATACCATATGGCCTTACTCATATGTGAAATCTAATAAACAAATTATACTAATGAACACATGGATTTGATCCCGAGACAGGGCACATACAGATAAAAAAACAATGAAAACACAAATAAGTGAAATAACAAATAAATGCTTCTCTCTCTCAATCTCTTTCTATTTTCTCTCTCACTTTTTCTCTCTATAAAATCAATAAATCAATTTAAAAATAGTTAAACAAAAATACATTTAATAATATTTTTGGTTGATTATAAATTCTAAAATCAGATTGTACTGATAGTGCCACACTTACTCTGTAAGTTAATAAAAAATTATTGATTATATATTTAAAAAGACTAAAGTTTATGGTTTATAAGTTGTATTCAGCACTTACTTTGTAAGTTAATAAAAATTATTGATTGTATACATAAAAGGACTAATGTTTATAAATTGTATTCAGCAAAGCCTTTTTAAACATTATTAAGTATTTTGTGTAATAATATTCTCAACAGTTATGGCCAGTCTAAGATTAGATTTTTAACTAACAAGGGTAAAGATCTGCATAAAACAGTGACAAAATATTCCAGAATGTTTGGTCTAAGGGAGTTAAGATTTGGTAAAAAAAAAAAAAAATACATTCTATGATGAACCTTAATGGATAACTCAGAACCCAGGACAAAAACTGAGAAATTGAAATGTAAGTAAATGTCACAGTTGACCAAACTCTTACAGGCACCGTGTAAACCTCTGTGATGGGCAGGGGTGGTAGTGGGGAGCTGTAGAGCTGGAACAGCAGTAGCACTGTTCTCACTGAAAGGCCAGCCCTCGAGAACAAGACTAAGCACACCAGAGCTCAGAGGAGTACCATGGTATGTAAAAATATATCTAAAGCAGTTTCTTTACCATAATCTGGGACATACAGAGAATTCCCTAGAGTCAGATTGCAAGTCAGTGATACAGTCTGAAAGCACAATCTTGGATCGTGTGCCTATCTTGAAGCAGAGTCAAAGTTTAAGAATGGAAAAGGAAAAAAAACTCGGGAAAGTGTGTGTGTGCCTGCATGCGTATGTGTGTGTAAAGAAGAGTGAAATATATATTTCCAAATTTCAAAATAGAGCCCATGAGGGAAAATTAGTATGACACATGAGTTTTCTTAGATATAAGTTAACAATGGTCCTATTCTTTTTTCATTCAAAGGAAAGATTTTTTTTCCCACTCAAAACAAAGTTTAAAATGATAAAGTTGCTTTCCTTTCCATAATAATCAACTTTAATGAAAAGATTTTTTCCACTAAGAATAAAGTTTAAAATGAAAGAGATTCTTTTTTTTCCCCATATTAATCAACTCCTTGTTTCACATGATTCACATTCACACAACAGTCAATCTAAACATTTTTCTTTCTTCAGTTAGGAAGGGCATAATATCTTCCTAAATATAATTTAAAAAATGAGAATAGTATTACTGGAAGAGGTGAAGAGACCTTGTTAATTTTTTCATTCCAACAGAGACCTCTGAGTAGTCAGAGAAATACTCCTTATTAAAAAAAGAAGCTTTGACCCTGGTCAGTTTGCTCAGTGGATAGAGTGTTGGCCAGCATGAGGACATCCCAAGTTTGATCCCTGGTCAGGGCACATATGAGAAGCAACTGTCTGCTTCTCTTCCCCTCCTTCTCTCCCTTCTATCTCTTTTCCCCTTTCATAGCCAGTGACTGGATTGGTTTGACCATTGGCCTTAGATGCTGAGGATAACTCAGCTAGTCTGAATGTTAGTTCAGGTGCTGAGGATGGCTTAGTTGATCCAAGCACATTAGTGCTAGGTGCTAAAATTAGCTTGATTGATTCATACATTGGCCCAAGACAAGGGTTGCTCTGTAGATCCCAGTCAAAGAGCATGCTGGAGTTGGTCTCTCTATCTCCCCTTCTCTCAGTTGGAAAGAAAGGGGAAGGGAGGAGAGGAGAGGAGAGGAAAAGAGAGGGAGAGGAGAGGAGAGGAGAGGAGAGGAGAGGAGAGGAGAGGAGAGGAGAGGAGAGGAGAGGAGAGGAGAGGAGAGGAGAGGAGAGGAGAGGAGAGGAGAGGAGAAGAGAGGAGAGGAGCTTGACATGTAATGGGATGGCAGAAATATGTGCTTATTAAACAGAGTCTACAGAAATAATGATCTGATAGTTTTCTAACATAAAATTTCTTATTGCCCATGAATTTCCTGATTTCTCAATATTTCTCAGAAAATAGAAAAACTAAAAAAAAGTTTTCCCCTGAGCAAGAGTGTTTGTGGTTGATCACCCAGCTCAGAAACCCATGGTGTAAAAGCAATCAGTTACTTAAAAGATTTTGTAAATTAAGCTCCTTTGTACCTTGGAAAATGTATGATTTAGGTCACTCACAGACAAGCTAATATACAAAGGAAAATAACACTAGCCTTTTCAAGTGCAGCTTCACTGAACATCCTATTTCCTGCTGTGAACCACACAGATCTGGGAGCACAGATTTGGAGAAAGCAGGTCTTCACAGAGAGGCTCTAAGTAGCAGGATTTCTTTTACTTTATTATCTTGGTTATAAGTGCATAGTTTCAAATAATAAAAGCAGAATAGCTCTCCTCCATGTACAGTGAATATTGAATGAACACAGTTTTCAGAAGGTCTTAGAGAGCTGGGTGTTTATGTTTACAGTATAATAACAGGAGTTCAAAAATAATAAAGTCAATATAATAAGTCAAAATTAGGGTTGCATTTATAGTTTTGACCCTTTTGTGAATAGTAAAAGGCTGATAATATACTTTTGAAAAGTAATATTCTTTTGTTCACTTTCAATATTCCAGTATCATTTCTTAAATGTTTTATCAAACAAATAAAATATAGCTTGGTTTATGTTACTCAATGTGAGAATATCCTTTTCTTAATGTAGGAATTTAACCTTTCACAAGTATTGCAAATACTCATGTATTTATACTTAATCCTTGTCAATTATTATATTATATTTATCATGACTTATAAACTTTTATCTATAGCTTCTATTTAATGAGTTATTAATAACAAATAGTTTATAATGGTGTTATGAGTATTAAATGAACAAACCTCATTCATTATTGAGTCAATGTAAACAAACCATTGTTTTCTTTACTCATTGTTATTGAAGGGAGTGTGTGTGGTTGAAAGGCACAGAAAACCAATTTGTTGAATCTAAAAAAAAATAATTTTTTGTCTCAGGTACCACTCCATAGGAAGAATAAGAACGATGCTTGTATCATGGGGACATTATGATCCTAAAACTGGACTCAATGAGTGTCTGTATTCTGTGTCTTTTTTTTTTCTCTACAGGGTAGTTTTATTCTCAAACATTAGCTTCACCATATAGAACACAAGTTCTTGGGAAGCTCTGGATTAACATGCTTCCAGCTTATGATCAAAGAGAAAAGGGTCTTCTGTGAATTACTTATGTTGAAAACTTCAGAGGAACTGCTGCCTAAGTTGGTTTGAACGCATGCCCAGACCATGAGCTCCTCTCTTGTCAGTCTTATGAGACAAGTGGATCAGGATACTTATTGGGAGGGGTCATAAAATGACCCCAGTGACAAAAAGGGCAGCACTATGTGATTATTACACTCATTCAGAAAAAAGAGAGTTGGGCGGACACTGGATAGATTTTATACATATTATATAAAAATAATATGTGATACATTTATATGTATTAAAGTATATATTTATGTACATAAATATATATACTATTATTTTACACCACAGGTATAATAGTATTATGGATCTCATAGCGCCTTCCTTTGTGAAAGCTGAGAGTGGTAAACTATGTGAAGAGGTTTTGAATCTCCCGTGCAGTTTACTATGTGAGATTGTTATTTTATTATAGTTACAGTATATTTAAAAATGTAGCAGTTATCCTTTTCTGCCACAAGATGACAGTCAAGTATAACTAACTTATCCAAATATTGACTGTATAATTACTAAAGATAGATCTAACATAACATTAAGTATTTTTAAAATAAGTTTCAGCAGAGGGCTCAAGATGGGATGGAGTAGGCAGATGGATGTTCCACTTGTGACCTCCCAGAACCAAACCAAACTTATAACTAAATTTAAGAACTATCATCCTGAAAAACCAACTCAAGACTAAACGAAGAAGAATCTGTTACCAAGGTTCAAAGGGGAAGCCACATCAAGACTGGTAGGAAAGGGAGAGTCAAGGAAAGGGCTACCCTCACTCCCAGGAGCAAGAGGTATATGAGGGTTTCAAGGAACATCACATTTGTGGGAAGGGATTAACCCTGAAAGCTGTGGATTTTAAACCCCAGGCTGGACACCCCACCCTAGAACACCAGAGCCAAGAAAAGGTTCCCATATAGCATCTGGTGGTATAAAGAGGTGAGATTTCTATCTGTGAGAAAGAGATGGGAAATTTCAGAGATGCAGGCACCCATTTTAAGGACCAACGCAAAAAATCTTGTTCATTGCCACTAACACTGGGCTCTGGTGTAAGGAAGGCTTAGAGGACTGGACTCGTGTAAGAAGAGTATGAGATTGGTGACCCAGGGAGAGACATGGTGGGGGACAGCCACTGGAACCTTGTTCTGAATAATTCTCTAATACTGCACTCACCATCTTTCTTGGGTCAATAGGTCTCTCTGTGCAGCATCAGCCTTGAGAAAAGCAACGTCCTCACTCTTGGAAATTCCTCTTGCCCTAAACTATAGAGATTGGGTTCTTCTGAGAAGTAAGCAGTCTTGGCCAGGAAGCAGGGAGCTGAAAAGTCTCAAGGGGTGACACTGACTCAATTCTCTGGTGTTGAGGCAGGAACTTTTCCCCCAACTTTCCTGAGAACATGACTGATGCTTTCAGCCTATGAAAAACTTAGTAGAAACTCTCTGAACTGTGGGAAGATCAAAACTCTGGGATTAAGAGGCCACACACACTGGAATCCCTCCTTGTGAGAAAACTCAGGACAGTCTGACATCTGAGGCCTTAGGGTCGGAGCAGTACCCACTGCCTTTCCAAATATCTGATTAGCTCCAAGCAGTCAGCAGACAAAGGCAAAAGTATGAAGGACTTCAGGGAACCTTGGATCTTTTGCTGAATTTCCTCTGGGCCCAAGGCTGGTAAAAGCCAACCTAGGTGTACAGCTTGGTCTTTCCATGTGCACCTAAGTTCAGCAGAGGCAGCCACAAATTCTGGATTGATTATAGCTCCAAAAGGTTTGCTGAGGACCACTCACAGGCAGTGTCTTACTTGGTCAGCAACAAGTTCCCTCCTTAGAGGCTCAGAACCAATACATCCAGTGACCAGCTATAGGCAACATCAGAGAAAAACCCAACAAGCATTACTAGCAGCATATCCAAAGGGAGAGTGTGGCAAACACCAAATCCAGCTGAGGTGAATTTCTTGTTGTGGTCAGTACCTACACAGCAGCTCACACACATGGGTGAGATAAAGCCTCATAGTCAGCCAGTCCAAGTCCTGAATACCCTGCTCCACTGGGCTAAGTTTCACAGTGAGAAGGGTAAGAGACTTAGATCTCAGACAATAAAGTGTGATTTACTTGGATCTTACTGTTGGGACCAGACAAGGGGCTTAGCCATCATCTTGGGAAATAGTCACATACAACCCCAGTAGAAAACTCTCTAAATCTTCTTTCTTGAAGCTAAGGGCTTTTTAGTTAAAAGAACTTCTGCACAGAGGATAGCTGATTTCACCCAACCTGAAACTATTGCACATCTCTCTGGGGAGAAATAGAATTGAATTATTCAGCAGTACCTGAAGGATTAGGCTTTGGAGTATGGGCCACTTTCCCCATACTGAGCTACTGACAAAGAGCCCTCCTGAGTAGGAGTTCCCACTAACACTGCCTGGCCAACTGCAATTGCCCTAACCCACCAACCTGTAAAAGGGTTGGTAGTGTGAGGCCAGTCTGAGCCCACTCTACAGTTTCACTACAGAAGACTATGTGGGAAGATCAGGCAGCTGCAAGAGGAAGTGGAGCAGCTGAAAAGTAGAGGCAAATCTTAAGAAATGTGGGTCCTTTAATGAAGCTGCTATCAGCTCTAAGCATGAGAAAGTCAATACTTATACAGAGGTTGGCTCTTACCACACACAATGAGGCACAGAAAACACAGACAAAAACAGCTAACAGAGTGGTAGCAACAGATGAGTATCCCACAGTTTTTATAAATAATGACTGACTTCAACCCATGCCCAAACCCTGCCCAAGAGGACCCAGAATAAACACAACCAGTAGTGGGAGGAAGATTGTACTAATGCTAGACTCAAGTAGCCACACAAGTGACACATCCAACAAAGGACTATAGCAGGCACCAGACCCTGCTGAGAATAACTTTGCCTCAGAGGACAGACACTACAAAGTATCTAATACATGTGATCGAAGTTGACCTTTATATCCAGCTTGCCTGATGGGTTAGCATCATTCACAAAAGGGTCAATAGCATCCAAGATTCCCAAACAACAAGGGAATAAATATAAGTTTCAAGAAATATTCCTAGAGCAAAGAGCTCAGGTGGCTTGGAGGAAAGTACCCATCTTCCTCATAAATACATCACAACAAATTTGGGAGTCAGAGCAGAACTACATAATATACAGAAAAAATGGGCAAAGAAATATTCCCCAATTGAATCAAGAAGAGAAATCCCCTGAAAAAAAATTAAATAAAATGAAAGCAGCCAATAACCACACACAGAATATAAAACAATGGCTATCAGGGTGCTGAATGATCTTAGAGGAAGAATGAATAATCTCCATGAGAATTTAAACAAAAAGATTGTAAACATTAAAAAGAACATTGAAACCATAAAAAAGAAGCAATCAAAAATGGTGAATACAATATTTAAAATGAAGACTGCACTAGAAGGAATCAACAGCAGATTGGATAAAGTGGAGCACTGAATCAGCAATTTAGAAGATAAGATAAATGTAAGCACAGAAGAAGAGCAGCAAAAAGAAAAGAAGCTCAAGAAAGCTGTGGAAGTTCTAAGAGGCCTCTGCTACAACATGGAGCTAAACATCCACATTATAGTGTTTCCTGAAGAAGAAGAGAAAAAATAAGGGATAGAGAAATTATCTTTATTCTTTACCTAATGAAAGAAAAAGTTACCAAATTCAAGAAACACAAAGAGGTCTATTAAGGATGAAACTAAAAAGGCCCACAACAAAACACATAATGATTAAATGCTTATATTAAGAAACTAAGAAAAAAATCTTAAAAGTAGAAAGAAAAAACCCCTCATAAGGCTGATGTCTGAAATATCTATAGAAACGCTCCAGGCCAGAAAGAATTGACAAGAAATATTCAAAGTGATGCAAAACAAGAACCTACAAGAAAGACTACTCTCAAAAAATAAAAAAAGAAACACTACTCTATCCAACAAAGCTACCATTTAGACTTAAAGGAGAAATAGAGCATCTTAGACAGAAAAAGGCTCAAGGAGTTCATTACAACCACACCAGTACTGCAAGAAATGTTAAAGGACCTGCTATAAGAAGAGGAAAAAAAATTGAGAGACAGAGGATTATTAGTTTAAAAAATAAAATGGCAATAAATGATTACATATCAATAATAACCTTAAATTTAAATGTATTAAATACTCCAGTCAAAAGACATAGGGTAGCTGCATGGATAAGAAAACAGGACCTGTATATATGCTGTCTACAAAAGACCCACCACAGGGCCCTGGCTAGTTGGCTCGGTGGTAGAGTGTTGGCCAGCTTGTAGATGTCCCAGTTTCAATTTCTGGTCAGGGCACACAGGAGAAGCTCCATCTGCTTCTCCACTCCTCCTTTTCTTTCTTCTATCTCTCTCCTCCTCCCCTTCTGCAGCCATGGATCAATTAGAGCGAGTTGGTCCCAGGTGCTGAGGATGGCTTCATGGTCTCTGCTTCAGGTGCTAAAAAATGACTCTGGTTGCAATGAGCAAGGGTCCCAAATAGGCAGAGCATTGCCCCCTAATAGGCTTGCCAGTTGGATCTCAGTCCAGGTGAATGCAGGAGTCTGTCTCTGCCTTCCCTCCTCTCACTGAGTTAAAAAGAAAAAAAGGAGAGACCCACCTCAGAACAAAGGATACACGTAGATGAAAAATGAAGGGATGGAAATAAAAATTCTATGAAAAAGAAAATAATAATAAAATATAATTGGGGTAGCAATACTTATATCTGACAAAATAATCCTTAAAACAAAGGTTATAATAAGGGACACAGAAGGTCACTACATAATGATAAAGGGAACAATCCAACTAAATAATATAACCATTTTTAATATTGATGCACCCAATATAGGAGCTCCTAAATATATAAAGCATGTTTTGATGGATATAAAGGGAAATATGGTAATACAGTAATAGTAGGGGATTTTAACACCCCACTAACATCAAGGGATATGTCTTCCAGCCATAAAATCAACAAAGAAACAGCATCGTTAAATGACACACTAGATCAATTGAATTTAATTGATATCTTCAAAACATTTCACCCCAAAGCAGCAGAATATATATTCTTTTCAAGAGCACATGGTACATTCCCTAGGATAGACCACATGTTAGTGTCTCAATATGTTTAAGAAGATTGAAATTATATCAAGCATCTTCTCTGCCCACAATGGCATGAAACTAAAATCAACTACAGTAGAATATCTGATAAATATCAAAAACACTTGGAGGTTAAATACCAGGTTATTAAATATCAATGGCTTAACAATGAGATCAAGAAAAAAATCAAAATCACCTTGAAACAAATAAAAAGAAACATAAAACATTGCAAAATCTATGGGACACAGTGAAAGCAGTCCTTAGAGGAAAGTTCATAACAATACAAGCATATCTCAAGAAGCAAGAAAAATCTCAAATAAGCAATTTAACCTTTCACCTAAAAGAACTAGAAAAAGAACAACAAACAAATCTCAGAGAAAGTACAAAGAAGAAAATAATAAACATCAGAGTAGAAATAAATGATACAGAAGCTAAAAAAATACAAAAGATTAATTAAACTGGTTCTTTGAAAAAGTAAACAAGATTGGCAAACCTCTAACCAGACTCATAAAGAAAAAAAAAAAGATATGACCCAATTACTAAAATCAGAAATGAAAAGGAGAAAAAAACATCACAGAGAACAAAGGATTGTAAGAAAAAATGATGAAGAACTATATGCCAAAAATTTAGACTCACTGGAAAAAACGGATAAATTCCTAGAAATATACAATCTTCCAAAACTGAATCTGGAAGGATCAGAGAACCTGAGCAAATCAATTATAACAATTTAATTGAAACAGTTATCAAAAAACTCCCAGCAAACAAAAGTCCTTGTCCAAATGGCTTCACAGACAAATTTTACCAAACACTCAAAAAAGAACTAACATTTATCCCTCTCAAGCTATTTCAAACAATTCAAGAGGAGGAAAGACTTCCAAGATCATTTTATGAGACATGCATTGCCCTAACTCTCAGACCAGAAAAAGATACTATGAAGAAAGAAAACTATGGGTCAATATCCCTGATGAACATAGATTCCAAAGTTCTCAACAAAACAATAACAAACCAGA
Source organism: Saccopteryx bilineata (assembly GCF_036850765.1). Taxonomy (NCBI): domain Eukaryota; kingdom Metazoa; phylum Chordata; class Mammalia; order Chiroptera; family Emballonuridae; genus Saccopteryx; species Saccopteryx bilineata. The sequence continues at coordinate 151,063,266 of NC_089494.1, forward strand.
TCCAGCAAAACACTGAAAAGATCATACACCATGATAAAGTGGGATTTATTCCAGGGGGTCTAGACTGGTACAGTATCCACAAGTTAATTACTGTGATTCATCACATACACAAAATAAAGCATAAAAATCACATGGTCATATCATTAGATATAGAAGAAACAGTTGATAAAGTCTAACACCCATTTATGATAAAAACTCTCAGCAAAGTGGGAATACAGGAACGATACCTCAACATAATGAAGGCCATATATGGCAAACCAACAGCCAACATCATAATCAATGGACAAAAATTAAAAGCAATCCCCTTAAGATCAAGAACAAGACAAATGTGTTTCTTTTCACCATTCTCATTTAATGTAGTACCGGATGGCCTAGCCACAGCAATCAGACAAGAAGAAGAAATAAAGTTATCCAAATTAAAAGAGAAGAAGTTAAACTGTCATTATTAACTGATGACATGATAATGTATAGAAAAACCCTAAAGTATCTGCCCCCAAACCACTAGACCTGATAAATAAATTCAGCAAAGTAGCAGGATATAAAATTAATATTCAGAAATCAGTGGCTTTTTTATACATCAATAATGAACTACTAGAAAGAGAAATTAAAGAAGCAATCTTATTTATAGTTACAAAAAAAATTACCTATGAATAAACTCAACCAAGGAGATAATAGACTTGTACTCGGAAAGTTTAAGACACTGAAAAAAGAAATCGAGGATGATACAAACAAGTGGAAGCATATACAGTGTTCATGGACAAGAATAATTAACATCATTAAAATGTCCATTCTACCCAAAGCAATCTCTAGATTCAATGCAATTTCTATAAAAATACCAATGGAATAATTCACTGATTCTGAATTAATGTTCCAAAAATTTATATAGCCTAATGGCCTAATGGCCTCACCTAATGGCCTCAGCAATTTTGAAAATGAAGAACAAGTGGGAGGTATCACACTTTCTGATATCAAGTTGTACTACAAGGCCATTGTACTCAAAACAGCCTGGTACTGGCATAAGAATAGGCATATAGATCAATGGAACAGAACAGAGAACCCGGAAATAAACCCGCACCTCTATGGTCAATGAATATTTTACAAAGGAAGCAAGTATAAACAATGGAGTAAAGACAATCTTGTTAATAAGTGGTGTTGGGAAAACTGGACAGTTACATGCAGAAAATTAAAACTAGACCACCAACTTATACCATTCACAAAAATATACTCAAAGTGGATAAAAGAGTAAAATATAAGTCATGAAATCATAAAAATCCTAAAAGAAAACATAAACAATAGACTCCCAGACATCTCTTGAAACAATATTTTTGCTAATATATCTCCTTGGACAAGTGAAATAATGGACAAAATAAACAAATGGGATTATCAAAATAAAAAAAATTTTTACAGCAAAAGTTACCATTAACAAAATAAAAAGACAACTCACACTAGGGGAGAACATATTTGCCAATATGTCTGATTAAAGGTTAATAACCAAAATTATATTATGAAGAACTTCTAAAACTCAACACCAAGAAAACAAACAATTCAATTTTAAAATAGTTAAAGAATCTGAATAGACCCTTCTCAAAAAAAACCTCAAAAAAACATGCACATGGCCAATAGACATATGAAAAAAAAATGCTTAACATCACTAATCTCAGTGAAAAAATGTAAATTAAATCTATAATGAGATATCACCTTACATCTGTCAGAAGGCTATCATTAACAAATCAAAGAAAAAATGTTGGTGAGGATATGGAGAAAGGAGAACCTTCCTGCACTACTGGTGGCAATGCAGATTGGTGCAGAGTTATTTAAAAAAATTAAAAATGGAACTGTTTTATGACCTAGCTATTCTACTTCTAGGAATATATTCTAAGAATCCTAAAACCCAATTCAAAAGAAGATATGCACTCTTATGTTCATTGCAGTGTTGTTTGCAACTGTCAAGATCTGGAAACAGCCCATGTCCATCAGTGAACAAGTGAATAAAAAAGGCCATGAAATACTACATGGCCATAATAAAAAAGAAAATCTTACTTTTTGTGACAGCATAAATGAACCTGGAGATTATTATGCTAAGTGAAATAAGCCAGGTAGAGAAAGAGAAATACCACATAATCCCACTTATTTGTGGAATCTAATGAACACAAGAAAGTGAGGTACAAAATAGAAACTGAGACAGGGTCAAAGAGGACAGATGGACAGCTGTCAGAGAGAAAAGGTAAGAGGGCACATAATCAAAAAAGGTGAAGGGATTAGCCAGAATCATATATACAAAACACATGTATACAGATAACAGGGCAGCCAGTCCCAGAGGACAAGGGATATGTGTACAGGGTGTTATATTGAGTGGGACAGTTGAAACGATGTTAACACAATAAATTAAAAGTAAAAACACATTAATAAAAATTTAAAAATAGGTTTCAATAGTCAGAAAGTTACATGTAACATTATTTTTTATTGATTTAAATTAATTGTGTTTACATAGATTCAAGTGTCCCACCAAATACATCCTCCTCAGCCCCATGTTCCCCTCAACATCCTCCCTACCACCCTCCCCCAATGCCCTCCCCACTTCCCTCCAGGATTTGCTTTCCTACTCTCTATAACGCTGTGTTATGTATATATAATTTCACCAATCTCTTTCCCTTCCCTGATCCCATCCTCTCACCCCTTTCCCTCTGTCCACTTTCCCTCTGTCCACTTTCCCTCTGGTCCCTTTGATCCCACCTCTGCCTCTATTCTGCTCCTCAGTTCACATTGTTCATTGGATTCCTCAAATGAGTGAGATCATATGATATTTTTCTTTCTCTTCCTGGCTTATTTCACTTAACATAATAGTTTCCAGGCCCATCCACGTTGTCGCAAAAGGTAAGATTTTCTTCTACTTACTACGGCTGCATAGTATTCCATTGTGTATATGTACTACAGCTTTTTATAGATTTTTATTTATTCATTTTTAGAGAAACAGAAGAGAGAGAGAGAGAGAGAGAGAGAGAGAGAGAGAGAAGGGTGGAGGAGCAGGAAGCATCAACTCCCATATGTGCCTTGACCAGACAAGCCCAGGGTTTCTAACTGGCGACCTCAGTGTTTCAGGTTGACGCTTTATTCACTGTGCCAACACAGGTCAGGCTGTACCACAACTTTTTAATCCACTCATGCACAGACTGACACTTGGGCTGCTTCCAGATCTTTGCTATTGTAGACAATGCTGCAGTAAACACGGGGGTGTATTTCTTCTTTTGGATCAGTGATTTGGTATTCTTAGGATATATTCCTAAAAGTGGGATGGCTAAGTCAAAAGGCAGTTCTATTTTTAATTTTTTTATACTGTTTTCCACAGTGGCTGCACCAGTCTGCATTCCCATCAGCAATGCAGGAGGGTTCCCTTTTCTCCACATCCTCGCCAGCACTTACTACCTGACTGGTGTGAGATGGTATCTTATTGTGGTTTTAATTTCATTTCTCTAATAATTAATGATGATGGACATTCTTTCATCTGTCTATTCGCTATCTGTATGTCCTCTTTGGAGAAGTGTCTATTAATTTCTTTTGTTCATATTTTGATTGTATTGTTTATCTTACTGGTGTTGAGTTTTACAATTCTTTATAGATTTTGGTTATTAACCCCTTATTAGACGTATTGTTGAATATGTTCTCCCATTGTGTGGTTTATCTTTTTATTCTGTTCATATTGTCTTTAGCCTTGCAAAAACTTTTTAGTTTGATATAGTCCCATTTGTTCATCCTGTCCTTTATTTCACTTGCCCGTGGAGATAAATCAGCTAATATATTGCTGCAAAAGATGTCTAAGAGTTTACTGCCTATGTTTTCTTTTAAGATTATTATGGTTTCATGACTTATAAGTCTTTTATCCATTTTGAGGGTTTTAGTGAATGGTGTAAGTTGGTGGTCTAGCTTCATTTTTTTTGCAGGTAGCTGTCCAGTTTTCTCAACACCATTTGTTAAAGAGACTGTTTACTCCATTGTATGCTTATACCTCCTTCATCAAATAGCAATTGTGGGTTTATTTCTGTGTTCTCTGTTTTGTTCCATTGATTTATATGCCCATTCTTATGCCAGTACCAAACTATTTTGAATAAAATGGACTTGTAGTATAACTTGATATCAAGAAGTGTGATACCACCCACTTTATTCTTCCTTTTCAAGATTGCTGAGGCTATTCATGTTCTTTTTTGGTTCCATATAAATTTTTGGAATATTTGTCCTATATCTTTGAAGTTTGTCATTGATATTTTTATAGAGAATTGCATTGTATTTATAAATTGCTTTGCGTACTATAGACATTTTAATGATGTTTATTTCTCCTATCCATGAACATGGTATATGCTTCCGCTTGTTTGTATCTTTCTTGATTTCTCTTTTTAATGTTTTATAATTTTCCAAATACAAGTCTCTAACCTCCTTGGTTAAATCTACTTTTAGGTACTTTATATTATTTTTTTTCCAATAGTTAAGGGGATTGTTTTTTTATTTTCTCTTTTATACAGTTCATTGTTGGTGTATAATAATGCCTCTGATTTCTGAATATTAACTTTACATCCAGCCACTTTGCTTAATTTATTTACCAGGTCTAGTAGTTTTTGACTGAGACTTTAGAGTTTTTATGTACAGTATCATATCATCAGCAAATAATGATAGTTTTAACTCTTCTTTTCCAATTTGGATGCCTTTTATTTCTTCTTGTCTGATTGCTATGGCTAGGACTTCCAGAACTATGTTGCATAAAAGTGGTGAAAGAAGATATCCCTGTTTTTTTCCTGATCTTAAGGGGATTGCTTTTAATTTTTGCCCATTGATTATGATGTTGGCTGTGGGTTTGTCATAGATGGCCTTTATCATGTTAAGGTATGTCCCCTGTATTCCCACTTTGCTGAGAGTTTCGATCATAAATATGTGCTGGATTTTATCAAATGCTTTTTCTGCATTTATTGATATTATCATGTGATTTTCTTCTTCCTTTTGTTTATGTAATGAATCACACTGATTGATTTGCAAATATTGTACCAGCCTTGCCTCCCCAGAAGAAATCCCACTTGTTCTGGATGTATGATTTTTTTTTCATGTATTCCTGGATCCAGTTTGCTAATATTTTAATGAGAATTTTAGCATCTAAATTCATCAAGGATATTGGCCTATAGTTTTCTTTTTTTGCATTTTCTTTGCCTGGTTTTGGAATGAGGATTATGCTCACTTCATAAAATGAGCTGGAAGTCTACCCTCCTCTTAAATTTTTGGAAATAGCTTGAGAAGAATAGGAGTTAGTTCTTCTTTGAATATTTGGTAAAGTTTGCCTATGAAGCCATCTGGCCCAGGGCTTTTGTTTGTTGGGAGATTTTGATAACTGTTTTAATCTCATTTATTGTAATTGGTCTTTTTAGGTTTTTGGATTCTTCCAGATTGATTTTTGAGAGATTATATGTTTTGAGGAATTTGTCCATTTCACCTAGGTTGTCTGATATCTTGGCATACAGTTCTTCATAGTATTTTCTTACAATCCTTTGTATTTCTGCTGTATCAGTTGTTACTTCTCTACTCTCACATCTAATTTTATTTATTTGAGTCTTCTCTCTTTTTTTTCTTGGTGAATCTGGTTAAAGGTTCATCAATCTTGCTTACCTTTTCAATGAACCAGCTCTTGTTTTTACTAATCTCCATTTTTTTTTAGCCTCTATGTCATTTATTTCTGCTCTAATCTTTATTATTTCCTTCCTTCTACTTCCTCTGGGTTTTACTTGCTGTTCTTTTTCTAATTATTTTAGATACAGGGTTAACTTGTTTATTTGAGCTTTTTCTAGCTTTTTAAGGTATGTCTGTAATGCTATAACTTCCCTCTTAGGATTGCTTTTGCTGTGCCCCGTAAATTTTGAGTTGTTGTATGTTTATTTTTATTTGTTTCAAGAAAATTTTTGATTTCTCCCTTGATCTCATTGTTAACCCTTTCGTTATTTAATAACATTCTATTATTTTCCAAGTGTTTGAATGTTTTTCATTTTTTCTAATGTAGTTGATTTGTAGTTTCATGCCTTTGTGATCAGAGAAGATGCTTAATATGATTTCAATCTTCTTAAATTTATTGAGACTTGCTTTGTTTCCTAACATGTGGTCTATCCTAGAGAATGTACCATGAGCACTTGAAAAAATGTATATTCTGCTGCTTTAAGGTAAAAAGTCCTGAAGATATCTATTAAATCCATTTGTTCTTTTGTGTCCTTTAAGACTGCTGTTTCTTTGTTAATTTTTTTCTTGAGGATCTATCTGGTGATGTTAGTGGGGTATTGAAATCCCCTACTATTATAGTATTGCTGTTGATCTTGCCCTTTATATCCATCAAAGTCTGCTTTATATATTTAGGTGCTCCTGTATTAGGCACATAGATATTTATAATGGTTATATCTTCCTGTTGGATTGCTCCCTTTATCATCATGTAGTGACCTTCTTTATCTCTTACTATAGCCTTTGTTTTGAAGTCTATTTTGTCAGATGTAAGTATTGCTACCCCAGTTTTTTTTTCATTTCCATTTGCATAAAATATTTTTCCATCCTTTTACTTTCAGTCTATATCTCTCTTTTGTTTTGAGGTGGGTCTCTTGTAGAGAGCATATGCATGGGTCTTGTTTTCTTATCCATGCAGCTAGCCTATGGAGTATTTAACCCATTTTCATTAATTCTTGATATGTAGTTGTTTATTGCCATTTTATTCTTTAAATCTACATTCCTCTTTTAGTAGATTCCCCCTCCCCCCATTTGTTCTGTTTACAATACACCCCTTAACATTTCTTGCAGCATTGGTTTGGTTGTAATTAATGAATTCCTTGAGACTGTTTTGTTTTTTTTTTTGGTTTGGGAAGCTTTTTATTTCTCCTTCAATTGTACATGATAGCCTTGCTTGATAAAGAAGTCTTGTTTGTAGGCTCTTGTTTTGCATTACTTTGACTATTTCCTGCTATTCCCTTCTGGCCTCACGAAAGGAGAGTATGATTTATGAGATATGTGTTAAAAGGGTCTTCTTGGAAAAAAAGTGGTACCTGAATAGAATTTTCAAAAATAATGAAAGGGATTTATTTTCTCTCTTTCTTTCTCTTGCTTTTAGAGAGAGAAAAGAGGTTAGAAAGATAAAGACAGAAACATTGAATTGCTCCTGTATGTGCCTTGACTGAGGAATCGATCTGGCAACCTCTATGCTCCAGTAGAATGCTGCAACAACTCAGCTATCCAGACAGTGTTTTATTGATTTTTAAAGAGACAGAAAGGAAAGTAGAGGGGGGAGGATGGAAGGAAAGAATTAATCTGCTGTTTACTCAATTGTGCATTCCTTGATTGCTTCCCAAGTATGGCTTAACTGGGGATCGAATCTGCAACCTTACTGTCTTCAGACACTGCTCTTAACCCACTGAGCCAACCAGCCAGAGCCAAAAGAGGTTTCAACATCACTCAGAATTAGACCAGTAATGAAGACTCAAGCATAGCTAAAGCACAGTGCCTGTTGAAGAGCAGATTGTGATGAAGCACAAATATGGAAATGAGGTTGGAAAGACAGGGAAATCCAGGTCATGGATGACTTTTTTTTCAGCAATAAACAGAATCCATTTAAAGCCATCAGATGCAGAAGAGATGTAATCAAATGTATTTTCAGAAAGACAGCATTCCCAGTAGTTTGGAGAATAAAATTGAAGGAATCCGAAGAAGGTAGGATGGCCAATTAAGATACTGTTACAATATTTCAAGGAAAAAAATGTGTAGACTTGAAGACATTGCTTGTCTTAAGAAAAATAACACAAGTGAACCTGGTAAGTTCGGTGACTCATCCAATATGAGATATGAAAAAAAATGGGGATTCAAAGTTAGTATCCAAGAGTTTTGCTTATTTAATTACATAGAAGGTGAGAGCATCAGATGATGTGGAGAATTCAAGAAAAGGAAGTGTTTAGAGAGGGGCTGGATAGAAATAAGATCAGAGGCACTAACTATTGTGTACTATTGGCACATTCAAATGGACATATTCTATCAGTAAGTTGATGTGAGTGTTGAGGCAGAAGATAAATGTGAGCTGAAGATAAACTTTTCAGAGATGTTAATATATAGATGACAATTGAAGTAATAAAAGCAGATAAAATCTATTTGAATACTTTTATCTACACATCTTCCTGGCCAGGTCCTCATCATTCTTTAAGTCTTGGCTGTCTTCTTTTTTTGTAAAAGCTTTCCTGCTTCTTTCAGATAGACACAGGTCTAAAAGTTTCTACAGTGTCCATACATTCTGTCATTTCCCATCAGAGCAGTCAACAACTTGAATTGAAATTGTTTGCTTATATGTCTGTATGTCTGGCTTTGTGTATTTGTATCCTTAAGTCTTTTCAAACCTAGCAAAGTTTCAGGTAACATAATGTGTGTTCAGAATTAGATCTTGAACTAATCTTTCTGAACCAAATCTCTAAATAAAAATTTTTGAACCTTTACTATTAATACAAAATGTAACACTTTGAAAGATAATGTTCATATTCCAGACCTTGGCAAGTAAACTTATAAGATGTCACTTATTTTGGTGTAAAAGGTCTTGTTTTAAAATTAGTATTGTCTAAAATCCTTAAACGTTTGAACTGTTAAAGGGAATCAGATACTTTTAAATGTTTGAGGAAAATATTCCTGTACAACAATGGTCATTTGCTTACTTGACCTTTGGCATTCAGTTTATCTTGGGCCATTAAAAGGATCTCAAGCAATGCCTTCAATAACTCTCAAAGCTCTTAGTATATAATTTAGATTACTATTATTATTATATTTCCCTTGAGAAATCTTTGTAATAAACTCAGTTTGTAAAATATTTGCAGTTGATCCTGTAATACAGCATTTAAGTTGCCTCAGAATATATTAACTGCTTTTTTTCTTTACTCTGGTTGCTGGTAAGAATTCAGGATAAACTAGATGCAATTTTAGCAAGGAATTGAGAAACTTGATCATTTTTATTTGCAGTATTATAAAAGAATAATGATTCTGAACTGAACTGACAACTGTGATCATTAACATAAAAAATATTAAAGGAATGATTTAAGAATTTTCTTAAAACACAGGCAGTCAGTCTCTATAGTTGCATAAGATTATGTTGTGAGTTTGGAAGCCCAGATCTCTCTGATGCCCTTGTCATTTGCATTGAAAAACAGCTCTGAAAATTCTTGTTCAAAATTACTTTTCTTTCTTTCTTTCTTTCTTTCTTTCTTTCTTTCTTTCTTTCTTTCTTTCTTTCTCATTGATGTGTGTGTGTGTGTGTGTATGTGTGTGTGTGTGTGTGAGAGAGAGAGAGAGAGAGAGAGAGAGGAGGAGAGAGAGCAGGGGAAAAGAGAGAGAGAGAGAGAGGCATTAACTCATTGTTTAACTTAGTTGTTCCATTTAGTTGTGTACTCATTAATTGTGTCTCCTACATGCCCTGACTAGGGGTTGAAACCACAACCTGTGGTGTGCCAGGTCAATGCTTTATCCACTGAGCCACCTTTCTAGGGCTGGATAAAAATGTCCAAGTGATAGAGTTAGATTATTTTATACCTGAGACACTACATGTTTATTTTAACAATGGTCCTTTAAACTCACCCAGAAGATTATTTGTATTTTAGTTATAGGTAATTGATGTTTTTTCTTATCCTTTTAAGATAGGTAGACTGTCAACTAAACTGAATTTTATCACTTGCTGCCTTTTTCTAGATTGCTAGTACAGAAGATCTGCACAAAGATGGGGGTTCTGTGTATTCTCTCAAATGCAGTTTGGCTCAAATTCTACAGCCCCTCCTTCCTCAACGGCTCCTCATACTTCCCTTTTCAGCCTACCTGATGTGTCAATCTGGGGCAAGGCAAAACAGAGTTAGATTGTTCAGATAGGATTATTAAAGAAGTCATATTAAATACCTACTTGAAAAGGTGTGGGCACGGTTTAAGAAAATCAGTTTGAGAAGGAGCAACACTCTGTTGCTAGTAATATCCAGGAGCTATTATGACTCCTAAACACGGGGGCATAAGCAGAGAGAACAAGAGTTGTAAAAGATGGCCTCGTTTTAGGAGCTACAGCCTCAAGTAGAAGGACATGGACTTGGCTCAGCAGCAGAGTTGCTGAGGAAGTATTATGCCAGCTTCATTTCCTTCACTCTTTGGTTTGCTGCCAGTATCTGCTTTTGAATTAATCTACCCTGAATACAGAGGATAAAGTAACCTACTGATGCAGTCCAGAGAAGTTATCTTCTCAAGGACAGACAAAATGGAGAAGGGAGGAAATAGAATTTGAGGATATTTGAGGAGGAACCAGCACACATGTTTAAGACATGTGTGGATTCTAAGGTCCACTTTGCCTCAAGATCAATGTGATTATAGCAGTCAGAGTTTTACCAGAAAAAAAGGGAGGGTGAGTGGATGGATGGTGAGAAAGAAATTGACAGGAATTGGCTTACATAATTGTAAAGGTTGGTTAGACAAGGCCAAAATCCGTAAGGCAGGTAATCAGGAAAGATAAGCTGGAAACTCTTGGGCAGGAGATAAGCTGCTGTCCACAAGTGTGATTTACTTCTAATCAAAAGAATATTGCAATGGTGATGAAATGTCACTTCTATGTTTACATTATCTAAGCCTACTTGACCTTTTGGAAGCCTAAAAGAGCTGTTTAGAAGTTTCGAGCAGACCCCAGTTCTACAACCACAATAAATAAATTCTGCCAACAACTTTTGTAGTTTGGAAATGGATTATTTCTTACTCAAGCCTCTTAAGGATTCTTTCTTACCCCAGAAATGGATTCTTTCTTACCCCAGCCAAGACCTTGATTGCAGCTCTGTGAAGTCATAAACAGAGCGTACAGATAAGCTGTGCCTGGACTTTTGACCTACAGAAACTGTAAGATGACAAATGTATGTTATCTTAAATTGCTAAGTCTGTGGTTATTTGCTACATAACAATAGGTTGGCGAAACACAAAAGCTCTTTGGAGAAAGTGGGAGGAGAAATTCAACTACAAATTGATTCATACAGTTATGTCCTTCTGCAGTTAGACACCCAATTGAGGATGTCAGAAACTGTCTGAGTATATTATATATATTGCTCATTAAATCCTCATGACAAGTTTATAAAGTAGTTACTATTATTATTATCCCCATTTACTGTTAGAAAAAGAAACAATGAGAATGTACTAGATGAATAAAAAAGAATTCTATTGTGTACATGTACCATATCTCATTTACCAAATTATCTAGTATAAGACACTTAGGTTGTTTCCATATATTGGCCACTGTGATAATGCTGCAGTGAATACAGGAGTACATATATCTTTGCATCACATAAGATATAAGAAAAGATGAAATACTTCCATTTGTGACAACATGGCTGGATCCTGAGAATATCATGCTAAGTAAAATAGCAAAATAAGTCAGATGGAAAAAAGTCAAGAACCATATGATTTCACTCATATGTGGGATATAAAACTGAAAGTAACAAATGAATAAATAAGACAAAAACTCACAGACACAGATGAATCAGTATGAAGGTTACAAGAGGGAAGGGGGTACAGGGAGTAAGTAAAGAGTAAAGGGAGTAAAATAAACAATAATAGAAAGAGATTTGAATTTGGGTAGTGAACACACAATGCAATATACAGACGATGGATACAAGAATTGTACATGTGAAACCTATAAAATGTTATTAGCCAATGTCAGTCAGTCAGTAAACTTAATAAAAACAAGAAAGATTTCAACATACATGAAGGATTTATTGGCAGTGTGGAGTGGAAGGTTTCTTTTGTCTAAAATTGTTTACAGTATTGGGAGGATGCAAGACTCAAAGGCAGAAGCTCTACATGTTTAAAAAGGACTAAGTTGAAGATCAAAACTTTGAAATCCCAGCAGTTAATTAAATTAGGTCCCTTCCATCCATGGGGAAGATTGCTTTACTCTGTGTGCCGACCTCAGAGAAGGCTTATGCTGCCCGAAAAGACTGAGTTTATTTGTTGATTTTTAGAGAGAGGAAAGAGAGAGAGGAGGTGGAGGAGCAGGAAGCACCAACTCATTGTAGTTTCTTGTTGTATGTTCTTTGACTAGGCAAGCCTAGGGTTTCAAACCAGTGACCTCAACATTCCAGGTGAATGTTTTATTGACTGCACCACCAAAGGTCAGGTAAAAAGACTGAGTTTAGAGAAAACTCCCCTTATGCCCTACCCTTCACCAAGAGAACTCAACCTCATTATTTACCTTGCCTCACTTCTTAACCTCACTATCTAGAAAACAAGACAAAACAAAACAAAAAACAATGCTTAAGAAATTCTACACTGTAACAAAATGGACCAAAAAAACAACAACAATATTATTATCAATCTCTAGGTTATGGCAGAAAACTCAATAACTTAAAGGAAATGGTCTAAAATAAATAACCAAAACTGATAGCTCTATGAAGATTCATAAAAAAATGTGCAAAGTATACAATAAAAGGAACATTATTAAAATAACTGCTAGATTTACAGCTTATTATTAGTAAAAAAAAATCCACATAATTTATTTCAATGGATTCTAAAGTAATTTAATAATTCACCACTATTTGTGGTGGCAATTGTTAAGTTTGGAATAGGTGGATATCCCCTGAATAATATATATTAGAAAACTGCAGCAAAAATTATCCTTAATAATGAATATTAGAAAAGTTTCCAGTACAGTTAGAAACATAACAAGGTACCTCCTTTTTTTAGTGTGCTCGACATTATATTAAATGGTTTACCTACTGCAGTAATAGAAAGAAATAATATAAATAGCAAAAAAGGGAAAGGCAAATTGTCTCTATGTTTTAGACTTATAATGAAACATAAGAAACAACAAATAATAACTAAAAATTATAGATGGGTTTAAGGTGTAACTAGGTGCCAAAATACTATACGAAAACCAATGACTTTCTGTTAGTAATAGCAAATTTGTAAAAATAATAGAAATAAGATTTCCTTTACAAAGACATAAAACACCTAGAAATAAACCTAAAAAGAGAACAATTAAAATTAAATAATGAAAGCTATAAGATTTTAATTGACAGATCAAAAAATGACAGTAAATTGAGACATTATTTTTGCAAAGTTTCTATATTATAATAATTTTAGTTCTGCAATTAATCCACATATTTAATCTAACTATAATTAAAATATCTTTAGGATATTTTATATAAAATTTTGTAGGTTGATTTCTGTAGTTCAATTTGGAAGGATAACATGTACATATAAACCCAGATGAATTAAACATAGCAAAAAAAACTATTAAAATATTAAAGTAAATACAAAATGATATCTCTGCTTTAACGCACTGGGGAAAACCTATGTTTTAAACATATTATGTGACTACATAATATGTATAAAACTTTACATGAAGAAAAACTTTTTGATGTTAAAACACATGTACAGAAAAATACTGGCTATACAATATATCGGGATGGGCAAAAGTAGGTTTCCAGTTATAAACATATAAATAATAAAATAAGAAATAATAAAAGAATTAAACTCTTTGTTTTGTGTACTCACAACTGTAAACCTATTTGGCCCACCCGTGTATAAAGAGCCAGCATCCCAAAGAGAATCAACCCTCCATTGGTACAGACAACCAAGATCACCACCCCTAGTTTCCAGTAATTCGAGTTCCTCTGGGTTTCTTTCTGGCGTCAGCAATCTGCGCTGTTCACTTCTAATGGTTTTGCCAGAATTTAATTCTCTACATCAAATTCTTTCCTTCAGCTTCTAAGGGTAGTTCCTTTTAGTCTGCCTGATCCTGATTGATACATGACTTCCCTGAAAGCGACTGGGGTTAACATTTATTCTATTCATTTTCTAGCAACTTTATAGGACAGAGGTATCATACAGATGAATGAGAGCTGGAGGTTTGACCCTCCACTCTGGTTTCCTTCTTTTTCTGCTAAACAGGATGATTAATCCCACCCACACTTACATTTTTACCTTCATATTCACCCCCTTCTTGTTTCCATGACATCACCTCTAATAATCAGAATAATATTCAGGCTCCTTAGTTCCCTTCTGAAGTCTTTCCAAGGGGCAATTAATTACCAGGCTTCTCCAAAATTGTACATCTTAAAAAAAAAAAAACACAGCCCAAGTAGAATTTTCACTATGATCTGTGCCATGCACACTTGACTTTTATGTATTAAACACTAAGCACATCATTCAAATTACAACTTTTTATAATAATATTTTTTTCTTACTGTAGGTTTGTAGTTTTTATAATTTTGTTCCTATTCTTTTCTACTATTAGAAAATGGGGAAAAAGAGATAAGAGAGAGAGAGGGGTTTTATTTTCCTCAATTCTCTTACTGTTTACCTTTTACTCTTCCCCTCTTGTTAGGAATGTTTCCTATCTCATTTGAGGATAGCAGGCAATAAATATGTAGCTGTTTAATGATAAGCAGTCAGATGTAACACTAAGTTCAGGAAGGCCACTGATAACTCAGTACTGAGTAAATTGGTTTATTTTCAGATATCAGACAAGCAAAAGAAAATTTCTTGAACATTATAAAGAGAGAGCAAATTATCCTTATACCCTATCAAAACATCATGCTGAAAAAGAGGTGTTTCTTAAGTGATCCTCTTTAGCAAGTCAGAAATCCAAATTATTTACATTTCCACAGTTTAAACTTCTCTGTTTTAAAATTAATTTATTCTTGATACCCTTCCATCATAAAACACATATACAAATTATGCTTAAAAATCAAACATTTCTCCAGACAGTAGCTTCTTTTCCCATGGAGAAAAGCCTGCAGAATGTATGGATAGACTGTAGCATCCAGCAGAGGGAAGTAGAGAACTTCAGTGGCTGCTGCTCAGCTGTCTGTTTCTGCTGTTTTAACTTTTTCTGTAGAACAATGATTGAACTGTCAACCCAAATTAGCATAGAATCTGTTCAATCCAAGCCACCTCCTTTTTCCAAAAATTGTTCGTCAGTTTACTATAATACATTGAGTTATGAAAGATATTTGCATGTTTTAAATTAATTTGGTATAAAATATGGAAAGGCAAAAAAAAAAAAAAAAAAGCATGCGGCCTTTGAATTGATTGCATTATTTATATAGACAAATCTCCACTATAGAAAGTTTCTAAGATGTGTTCAGATGTGACTAATCCCAGTTTTCTTTGTTAGTGATTTAGCAAGTTAATATGTACTTTGGACAAAGCCTCTTCTAATAAAATGAAACAAAATGAAAATCACAGCTTACTTTCTTTTACCGTAGTTCTGCATTGACTGTATTACATATTTTAGAAAAATGTTCTAGATCGGGGTAGTCAACCTTTTTATACCTACCGCCCACTTTTGTATCTCTGTTAGTAGTAAAATTTTCTAACTGCCCACCGGTTCCACAATAATGGTGATTTATAAAGTAGGGAAGTAACTTTACTTTATAAAATTTATAAAGCAGAGTTACAGCAAGTTAAAGCATATAATAATAATTACTTACCATGTACTTTATATAAGTTGGATTTTTGCTAAGTTTGGCAGAATAAATCTTTATAAAACAACTTACTATAGTTAAATCTATCTTTTTATTTATACTTTGGTTGCTCCACTACCACCCACCATGAAAGCTGGAACACCCACTAGTGGGCAGTAGGGACCAGGTTGACTACCACTGTTCTAGATGGAAAGAGAAAAATCATTAAAAATTCAGTCTTAAAATCTTCTAAGTCATTCAAAGAGCATTATGCCATGTAAAAGTACAAATTATTTTCATTGAATTTCCTACAGAACTTAAGAAATTATTGAAATTGACAGATTTTGCACATTAAGTAAAAGTAATACTATGAAAGGAAACTTGATTTGGGGTGGTGAACAAACAATACAGTGTACAGATGATGTGTTGTGGAATTGTGCCCTTGAAACTTGTATAATTTTGATAACCAGTGTCACCTCAATAAATTTAATAAAAAGGAAAAAATACTATATTTTTAAATTATATTTTAAAAATTTTAAATCTATAATGTTAAAGTTATTCTGTTTTCCTGGTTAGATAACAAACTTTTTACTATGTGCATTTATTATTTATTTGTTGATTTACTATACATTATTATGTAAATGTTATTGCTTTTTTATGAGTATTACTGAGTGGTAGAGATCATTGATCACAATATTTGAAAATCTACTTAAGAATCTGATCTAGATTTTTGTATTGTATGCTGTTAAAAATTTCACAATATACTGATGAATGAATATAAATGTTAGCAACAGAAAAAAACTTTAGTGAATTTAGCCTTAGAATATTTAATTTAAAGAATACTTGATTGCTCATAAAATCTCTGAAAGAGCTGAAGACACAAACTTGGCATATAAGCAGCCAGGAATAACATGTGCAAAGATATTGGTACATTGGATCCATGAACATACCTGGAGAACGACCCCATGGCTCAAACAATGCCAGCATCCTGAGTGGTCTTCTGTTGCCACCACCCATGTCAAAATGGACCCTGTATATCCATGCTTTACTGTATCATGAGCTTCTCTTTTAAGGACCAGATTAAATTTATTGGTTAAATACAGCCTAGAACATATGCCCATACCTGAGCTTTAGGGAAGGAAGGATAGCAAAAATTGTGATTATTGATGTTGTCATGGTGATAAATAGGCTGTGTTACATTAGGTGTGGATTCCCCACAGAGAAAAAGGGTATTCACATCAAGTGGCAAAAACAATGACATATGTCTGTTAAACATACTTCTCAGTTGCTGAGATATAGTAAATATTTATAAATTGTACAGAGATAACAGTATGATGATAACTGGAGGAAAAGGGAGGTGGGTGGAAGTAGAAGAGGTAAAAAGGAGATAAATGATGATGGAAGGAGACTTGACTTGATGTAATAAATACACAAGACAATATACACACAATACAGTGTTAGAGAATTGTACACTTGAAACTTTTACAATTTTATTAACTCATTTCACCCTAATAAATTCAAGAAAATTTTTCAAAAAGTAAAAAATAGTGTTCTAAGTGCCTATCACTAATATAGTTGCTGAAGATACAATTTATAATTTATAACACCACAGACAAAAATTCCTGCCATTGCAAAGTTTATATTTAGATAGGAGAGGAAAGATGAAAACAGTAGGCTATATACACTAATAATATATATTTTTTATTATGTGGTGAAAATAAATAATAATGATTATATATGTCAAAAGGAGAGAATAATTTAAAAAGTAGATGGTGAATAGAAAGAAACTCTCTCCTTACAAAACCTCAGCTTCAAATAGGCCAACTCAAAGTTTCATCAAATTATACATACAACTCTAAGTTAAGTATTTCTAGGTTATGTCCACAGATATTTTTTTAAAAATTAATTTATTTTTTCCAAAGTGAGAAGCAAGGGGGAGGCAGACAGACAGACTTCCACATGCATCCGACAGGGATTCCACCCAGCATGCTCACCAGAAGCTGATGCTCGGCCCATCTGGGGTGTTGCTCCACTGCAATCAGAGTCACTAGCACCTGAGGCAGAGGCCACGGAGCCATTCTCAGCACCCAGGCCAATTTTGCTCCAATGGAGCCTTGGCTGTGGGAGGGGAAGAGAGAGAGATAGAGAGAAAGAAGAAGAGGAGGGGTGGAGAAGCAGATGGTTGCTTCTCCTGTATGCCCTGACTGGAAATCAAACTGGGACTTCGACAAGCCAAATTGATTCTCCACCACTGAGCCAACTGGCTAGGGCCCCACAGATCTTTTTAACTTAATTGTTATCTTGATGTATAATTTTGTATATTTATAGATTAATTATAAAATTAACAATTGTTGGAAAACAATTATCAATGAAATCTTTAAATTCTACACACTTTTAGTAGAAACACTGACAGTTTTTGTTTCAGATTTTATTATCATGGATGTTGGCATGTCAAACAGTCTTGAAAAATAAATACCTCCCATTGTTACAGAAGAAGGTTGTTTCTTGACCTAGATAATAAAACTAATGTATCCTTCTAGAGCAGATATTGAGCATATTTGTGAACAGCCACTTTTAAATAAATATTTGGGCTTCCAAATTTTGGGAGTGCTTAGTATTTTTGTGACAGAGACAGAAAAATGGACAGATAGGGACAGACAGGAAGAAAGAGAGATGAGAAGCATCAATTCTTCATTGAGGCAGCTTAATTGTTCATTGATGGCTCATATGTGCCTTGACTGGGGGCTACAGCAGACTAAGTGACCCCTTGCTCAAGCCACCAACCTTGGGTTCAAGCTTGTGAGACTTGCTCAAACCAGATGAGCCCATGCTCAAGCTGGCAACCTCGGTGTTTCGAATCTGGGTCCTCCAGGTCCCAGTCTGACACTCTATCCACTGTGCCACCGCCAAGTCAGGCTGGGGGTGCTTAGTTTTGATGCAAATTCAGCACATATGTAACATTCACCAGGCCTCTGCATCATCCCATAGTGTTGGGATGGGGAGACAAGAAAATGATGGGAAAATGAAGCTTTCAATACTGGCTACACTATGACAAAGTCCTTTGTCTCTGACCCAGGAGTTTCAAGTTTTTCTTCAGTATCCATGAAAACCTTGCTTTACTAACTTGTTAGCTAGCAAGTAGAGGGGAATTTCAAATACCTTGCAGTTCTTTACAACCATCATTAATATAATATTTATTTATTTTTAATTGCAGTAAGAATATTTAACATGAAGGGGGTAAAGGGGGAATAAATGATGATGGAAGGAGACTTGGCTTGGGGTGGTGAACACATAGTGCAGTACAGAGATGATGTATTATAGAAGGTACACTCAAAACCTATGTAATTTTATTAACCAATAAACTTAATTTAAAAAAGAACACTTACCATGAGCTATACCATCTTAACCAGTTTTTAAATAAAAAATACACCATTAATTACAAGCACAATATTGTATAATAGATCTCTAGGAACTTAATCATCTTCCATAACTGAAAATTTATACCTATTGAACACACACACACACATACACACACACACACACACACACACATATGGTAACAAAATGAGACAGAAGGGAGAGCAAGAAAATTTAGTTAAACAAGATAAACATGCACATAGTGTAGCATATGTAAAAAAGCACATCTTTTTTTATGCTATTGTATTTTATAAATTCCCTGAGGCCATTGTATTTTATAAATTCCCTCTTCTAAGATATTTTTCCTTCACCTGGTTCCCTATGAGGTTTTAGATATTTGTGTACTTACATGGCCCAATTTTTTTTCCTTGAATGGTTGGATATCTTAACATACTTCTTCTCCTCCTTCTATTCTTACTCCTCTTCCTCTTACTTTTGTTTTTAATCAGGTTTATTAAGACAATTTATTCAGAATAAAATTTACCTTTTAAATGTATAGTTTTCATTTTATTGTGATTATTGTAACAATGAAGATATAAAATAATTCCAGCAGCCAAGTTTTTTCCATGCATCTTTGGTACCCACATCCCTATCTTTACAGGCTATTTGAACTTAGGTGAGCACAAGTCATGCATTATTATATGCTGGGAACTGCCAGAGGCCCATTCTTTACTACTGTCTCAGTTTCTATTCAACCCATTCAGGCCAAATAACAAATAGCAAATTCTACCAATATCTGTGAAATTCATACTTTGTGGTTCCTACTTTTACTAGTTTCATGAAATTTATAATTGTTATTTAAATAGGGAAAAAATAACTTTAAAAAGTTTATTAAATAGAATTCCACCCATAACAGGTGTGGTTTCAGTTTTCAATGTCCAAGCTAAGAGTAGGTGTAGATTGTTTCTGTTTTTAGAAGTAATAAGTGGAAAACTCCATTTAAAAAAATCTCGAAGATCATTCTGCACACCCACATAGGGCTACTATCTCTTCTCCAGGAGGCCAATCATCTCTAGTAGTGAATAAAGTGTCAAATGCCTGTACCAATATCCCTAGAGTGTGCTGACAAAGAAAGCTGGCCAGATAAACACATCGTTTTACATCCTAGTCTTTGTAAATTCTCTGAAATGGCTACTAATTTGGCATTGCAGCACACCGTATTAAATATTGTAGTTGTGTAAATTTTAGATGCAGGTGCCCAATTCAGTGAAAAATAATTTACAGTGAAAAAAGATTCAAGAAACCTAAACAAAACCTTTTTTATTTTCAATATCAGAACACTATTCTAATACACTTTGGGGGGAAAAATGTGATAACTACTACTGCTGTGTGTTTTTTAAAAAGTAATGCTCAAAGCGAAATAATATGTTACACAGGGATAGTCAAAAATTGGTTCTTAGGTCTTCTGGAATATCTCCTTCTTTTTCTTATTTTTCAAATGTTACCGGACAGGGGACTTGGCCCTCTGGGTCTGCTTGGAGTCAGCTGATAATGGGAGGGTTCTTGACTTGACCCAGGAAAAATTTCACAACAGAAGTTCCTGTGATTTTGAGAGTTTGTTTATTAAAGTGGGGACAATGAAAAAAGGAAAAGTTTAGGATATAAAAAGCAACAGGAAAGCCTAGGGGGACTGTTTTGACTCTCTGAAAATGTTATAGGAGAGAGACAAGCTTACACAGGGCTGCTTTGGTTCACTGGAAAGTCTGAGAAAAGGAGTCCAGAGATAGGTTTAGAGAGTTAACTTGGGACAAGCTGCTGTTTCACATTGCTCCCCTTGTTGAAAGTCTCATGAGGACCCTTAGAGTTTAGGAGATACAGGTTTGAGAGAGAAGAAGAAGAGAAGGAGGAAGAGAAAGTTGCAGGTGTAGTCCTGGGGAGGGAAAGCAAGCTAGGTTCTTAATTTTGAGGGTTTCTAAAGACTAGAAGTTTAGAGGAGGATTTCAATAAAATATTCTTTAGCTATTCCATGTGTCCCCCCCTCCCTAGGGCCAAGGCCTTACTGATGGGCCACCCCAGGGCAAGGCCATCAGCCATGAAGCTGGTCCTGGAGGTGCTGGGGTTAGCCCACCTGGTCTTGGAGCCAAAACACAATTGAAGCCTAGATGTTTTTAAAGAAAGGTGACATTTTGCATCTGGTTTTAAATTGCTCTGCCAGTTTATTCAGCTATATGTCTCAGTTTCCCCATTCTACTTGCCATGGAATTTTCTTAGCTTCATACTATCTTGCCTTACAATCTTATAGCCAACAATGAATAATGATTACCATTTATTCTTGAGAAGAAAAAAACCATATTTTTAATAGATGGGAAAATATATATAAGTATATTTGCTTCTAAGGAAGCAGTTATAAGATAAATGATTCTATAGGGAGAGTGTTGCTTAGTAAAGTTCCTCCCTAAAGAGGGTCAAAAATCTTCCTAGAAAACATATACTGATTTAATAACCCAGTAAGAATATATTAACTGAAACCACTTTGGAATAGTAGAATAAGAGCCTCCAAAAATCTTATCCTCTACAAAAACAGTAATAACACTGGGGGAAAATATAGTCAACATCAATGTTTTCAGAATTCTGAGAATTTATCAAAAGTTTTCTACAATATGAAGAGCATTTATTTCAGGAAAATAACTGATTCTCACAAGAACACATGTTTTGTGGCATTTAGCTTACCCAATTCCCATCACTCTCTCATAAATTCTACCATAGCCTTAAAAAAGAAAAAACAAAGTGCCTCACTTCCATAGTAGCCGTGAAAATCAACAGCCTAGCAGCCACTGAAGGGTGTAAATGGGTTTGATGTTCCTAAAAAGCCCAGTCACCAGGGCTTTGTCACATTTTGACTTGACTGACAGTTTCCTAAATAAACCCCATTCTCAAGGTTTATCTTTATTTAACCTGACTCAAAATTATCCCTGTGAAAAGTTCTATCTCTGGACACTTGTCAAAAACAATCAGTGACAATATTTTAACACCTTAGCTGCCTGAGATACTTATGACAATTGGAACAAAATTAGCCTGACCAAAAAACATTTAAATAGAAAAACTGGGAGAAAAATGTCATATTGGGTGGAAGACAGGGGCTTTTAAAAGCACTAAATATTTCTGGAATCCTTAAGATCATGTGCATACAAAGGGCAATAACAACACCCAAGAAACCTGAGAAAACCTTAATGTATTTTTTGTGGCTTTACTAGAGGTCTCATATTCAGAGGAAGTAACCTTAAAGAAAGAATTATAAGCAGCCAAAGCATTGAAAGTGTGGCCTCAACACATACACAATTCCCCTCTACAAAAGGTTATGGACTTTTTGGGTAAAGTAATCTAAAGTAATCCCTGTTCAATCATTATCTAACCACCAAATTAATAGAGCATAAACAACAGTGCTGCATGTGACAAATACAGATTTGTAAAAATAGATCACAAAAACACTAACTAAACAAAAAACAAAATGACAAAATCCTGACAAAGAAATAACTTATTGCCAGAGATACCACACTATATTATTAAATTTATAGATTGTAATTAATTAAAAATATATAAGGCATACCAAGAAACATTGGTTCATATATAAGAAACAAACAATAGAAACTATTCCTGAGAAAGTGCAGACTTTGTATTCATTAGAGAAAAACTTAAAACAAGTTACTAAATTATGTTTACATAAGTAAGAGAATTATGCACACAAAATTAAAGAAATATATGAGAATGTTAATACCAAATACAGAATATCAGTAAATACATAGTAATTGTAAGAAAATGACCTTAAAGAAAGAATTATAAGCAGCCAAAGCATTGAAAGTGTGGCCTCAACACATACACAATTCCCCTCTACAAAAGGTTATGGACTTTTTGGGTAAAGTAATCTAAAGTAATCCCTGTTCAATCATTATCTAACCACCAAATTAATAGAGCATAAACAACAGTGGCTGCATGTGACAAATACAGTTCATTTTATGAGGTCAGCATTACCCTAATTCCAAAACCTGACAAAGACACTACAAAGAAAGAAAACCATAGGCCAATATCCCTAAACAGAAATGTTAAAATTCTCAACAAAATATTAACAACAAAGTTCAACAACACATTAAAAATATCATACATCACCCTGACCAGTGGATAGAGCATCCACCTGGCGTGTGAACATCAGGGGTTCAATTCCCGGTCAGGGCACACAAGGGAAGCGACCATCTCCTTCTCTACTTTCTGTTCTATTCTCTCCCTCTTTCCCTCCTTCAGCCAGTGGCTTGATTGGTTCAAGCATAACTCTGGAATCTGATAGCTCAGTTTGTTGGAGTGTATCAACCTCAGGTGCAAAAAATAGCTTGATACTTGAACATCTACCCTAGATGTTGTTGCTGGGTGGATCCCAGTCAGGACACACACGGGAGATTGTTTCACTATCTTTTCTATTCTCACTTAAAAGAAAGAAAGAAAAAAAATCACATATAATTATCAATAAGATTTATTCTAGGAATGTAAGGTTGGTACAGTATCTGAAAATCAATAAAGGTGATATAGCACATAAACAAAATGAAGGCTAAAAATCACATGGTCATATCAATGGATTCAGAGAAAACATTTGATAAGCTCTAGCACCCATTTATGATAAAAACACTAGCATAGTGGGAATAGATAGAACATACATTAATGTAATCAAGGCCATGTATGACAAACCCACAGCCAACATTACACTCAATGGGCAAAAATTAAAGTGTTTTCCTTAAGATTTAATATAAAACAAAGATGTCTGTTTCATCCTTCTTATTCAACATAGTACTGGAAATCTTAGCCACAACTGACAAGAAGAAATAAAAGGTATTCAAATCGGAAAGAAGTAAAATAGTCATTATTTGCAGATAACATGATATTATATATACAGAACCCTACAATCTACACCAAAGACTTCCAGAGCTGGTAAATAAATTCAGTAAAGTAGCAAAATACATAAAATAAATATCCAGAAATCAGTTTCATTTTTATACCCCTTTTATACATTTTTATATATTATTTTATACAATAATGAAATATCAGAAAAGGAAACTAGAAAAACAGTCCCATTTACTACTGCATCAAAAATAAAAACCTAAAAATAAATTTAATTAAAGAGATATAAAACCTGTACTCAAAAAATTATGAGACTAAAGAAAAAATGAAAGAAAATATAAATACATGGAAACTATACCATGTTTATAGGTAGAAAAAATTAACATAATTTCAATGTCCATACTACCCAAAGCAATCTATATAGTCATTGCAATTTTTATTAAGATATCAATAATGAATTTTACAAAACTAGAAAAAATTTTCCAAAAATTTATATAGAACAACAAAAGACCCAAATAGCCACATCAAACTTGGGACAGAAGAACAAAGTTGGAGGAATCACACTACCTGATACCAAACTATATTAGAAAGCCATAGTAATCAAAACAGCATAGTACAGGCATAAAAACAGCATAATAATAAATTGAACAGAACATAAAGACTAGAAATAAACTTATGTCTTTAGGATCAATTAATATTTGACAAAGAAAACAAGCACATATAATAGGGTAATAATAGTTTATTTAATAAATGATGTTGGGAAAATTGGACAGATACATGCAAAAAAATAAAATTAATCTACCATGTTACACCATACACAAGAATAAACTCAAAATGGATTAAATTCTTAAATGTTTAGTTTGAAAACAGAAAAATACTAGAAAAATACTTAGAAAAGCAGTAAAATATTAGACATATCTCATAGCAAGATTTTTCTACTATATTGTCTCAGGCAAGAGAAACAAAGACAAAAATCAACGAAAGGGACCACATCAAACTAAAAAGGTTTTATACAGCAAAAGAAACCATCAACGAAATGAAAAGAAACCACTGAATGAGAGAACATATTCACCAACACATCTGATAAGGACTTAATACCCAAAATTTGTAAAGAATTTCTAAAACTCAATACCAGAAAAACAAACAATCTAATTTAAAAATGGGCAAAGGAATTGAATAGACACTTGTCCAAAGAGAACGTACACATGGTCAATAGACATAGGAAAAATGCTGAACATCACTAATTTCAGAGAAATGCAAATGAAATCCATAATAAGATATCACCTTACACCTCTCAGAATGGCTATCATCAATAAATTATCAAAGAACAAGTGTTGGTGAGGATGTGGAGAAAAAAAGAACCCTCATGCACTGTTGGTTGGAATGCATATTGATGCAACCACTGTGGAAAACAGTATGGAGTTTCCTCAAAAAAATAAAAATGGAACAGCTTTATGACCCAGCAATTACACTTCTGGGAATATATTTGAAAACTCCTGAACATTAATTCAAAAAAATATATACACTTGTATGTTTACTTCTGAATTGTTTACAATAGCTAAGATTTAGAAGCAGCCTAAGTATCCATTAAAAATGAGTAGATAAAAAAGCTGTGGTACATTTACTCAATAGAACACAACTTGGTCATAAAAATAGAAAGAAATCTTACCTTTTGTGACAGCATAGATGAACCTAGGGGGTATTATGCAAAATGAACCAAACCAGTCAGAGAAAAATAAATATCATATGATTTCCTTTATATATAGTATCTAATGAACAAAATAAACTAAAAAAAAATAGAAACTGACACATAGATACAGAGAACAGACTGACAACTATCAGGGAGAGGGGCTTTGGCAATGAAAGTGAAGAAATTATGCAAAAAAATAAACTCATAGACACAGACAACAGCATGTTGTTTACCAGAGGGAATAGGTGTGGATAGATGTAAAAGATGGTAAAGAACATATAAATGGTGATAGAATGAGATTTAACTTGGGATGGCAAACACACAATAGAATATACAGATGGTATATTAGAGAATTGTACTCCTGAAATCTACTGTATTTTCCCATGTATAAGACGCACCTTAATTTTGGGACCCGAATTTTGAAAAATAATGTATTACATAAAGTAATTGAACTCAAGTTTTGTTTATTATAAAATTCATATACCTCCTCATCATTGTCAAAACTCCCATCCATTAACTTGTCCTCATCTGTGTCTGATGACAAATCACTGTCTTCAAGAATGAGTGCAGAAACAAGCACAAAAGCAGGAAATGCAAGTTAAAAAATCTATAACCACTGTAGAAGATGCACCCAGCTTTTAGACTCCAAATTTTTCAAGAAAAGGGTGCATCTTTTACATGGGGAAATATGGTATATAACTTTATTAACCCATGTCACCCTAATAAATTCAATATTTTTTTTCATTTATAAAGAAAAAAATTTGAAAGAAAACCAAATAGAAATGCTGTAGTTCAAAAGTATAATATTGAAATTAAATATTTCCTAGAGTAGCTTAACAACAGATTTAAGCTGGAAGAAGAAAAAACCAGTGAACACAAACAGGTAATTTGAGATTACACTGTCCAAGTAGCAGAAAAATAATAATTAAAAAATATGAATTGACCCTCAGAAATCTGTGTGCCAAAGTAAAATGTTACAAAGTATTCGTTTGGGGAATATCAAAAAAGAAAAAAAAAGAAGAAAAAAGAAAACAAAATATTTGAGAATATAATGGTTAAAAACACATTAATTACTATATCCAAAAATTTCAACGAAGTCCAGTTAAAATTAACTAAAAAAGGTGCATGCCTAAGTATATTATACTCATAATTTCAAAAGTCTATGACAAATTTTTGAAAGTAGTGAGAGAAAAATGACTTATCTTGTACAAGTTATATTAAATAAGATTAACAGTTGACATCTGATCAGAGGTCACAGATGTCAGAAAGTAATGAGATAACATATTCAAAGGGCTGAGAATGTTAATAAAAAATTCTATGCAAAATGATACTTCAAAAATCAATCACTAATTTCAAACATTCTATAAGTAATTGAGAACATATTTCAGTTATAGGGTTACTCTATGAGAAACACTAAAGGAATTGCTTCAGGATTAAATAAAAGGTTACTGGACAATAAATCAATCACACACACAAAGAAAAATACTATAATCACGTGGCTGGTAATGATACAGAGAAGGGTGTCTCCAATAAACTGCTAGTGAGGATGTGAAGTACCCATTTTTATTTTAAGACTCAAAGAAACAAATGCAATTAAAATGAAAATGAAATACCTTTCAGTAGAATTCAAGACAATAGGAAATAAGTTTTGTAAAAAGAAAAAGAAATACCCCCCCACACAAAACTAAAGAACACCAGTAAATATAGATATATAGATAAATATAAACTATGTTTTGTTTTGTTTTGTTTTTGCAATGCATCTTTTCTCCTATTTTATTTGTAAAACACTAGCATAAATTAATAACTAGGGGAAGAAGCGACTACTAATAAGTTTAAGGTTTCTTTTGAGGGTGATAAAATTTGTTTAAAATTAAGTAATGATGATGGTTACTTATCTCTGTGAATATACTGAAACCATTAAATTTTTTATTTTACACAACAAATGTTATGTATATTATATCTCAATAAAGCTCTTTTTTAAATAAAAGAATATTAACTAAGATGGAAACTTTGATAAAAATTTTTATATTAAGTACACATTGAAGAGAAACATCATCTGAATAACATGTAATATGACAGGAAATGTGGGTTGCTGGGATCCCTGAAAAGTTTCTTTATCTAAAGAATTATTTACTGACACTAAATATTTTATTTTACAGTACTTTTGTAATATCAGAGAAACCAGATAGGATGTAGGCCAAAATTCACAAAAACTTTCCCAGAATTATAATGCTTCTCCTGAGCATCAACAAGACGTGGAATTCAAGACAGCAACTATATTTTTTTAGAGTAGTTTGCTAAAATGACTGTCAGTTCTCTTCCTGAGGAACAACTGGGATAATCTGACAATAATCATCGAATTGTTTTGAGTAGAACTCTGTTAAACACTGGCTTTAGAAACCAAATATAATATGAACTCTACCTTCAAGACTCTTAAAGTTTAGTAAGAATGAAGATAAATTTATATATGAACAATTGCAAAACAGTCCTCCAAATTTTGTACTGCAGATATATGCTTGGGTCAATTGAAACCCAACTTTCCGCGCTTTCAGATGGGCTGTAGTTTGTGCTGATATTGTAAGTTTCAAGTTAAAGAGGAGAATATCAGTTCTTAGTGATTCTCAGTACTATTCCCAGGAGGCAATGATGAAAGAGGAATAGAAGAAAAATGTACTCTGAGGTATTAGAAACATGTATGCACTCCCAAAAGCTGCAAGTGAAGAAAAAAAATGAGTTTCTATACACATGAACTTCTCCATCTGCATAGAGTCCAAGAGTCACTAAAGAACTTGGGACCATCAGAATCCTTATGTATGAGACTATCTTCAAAATCTCTTTAAAAATTTTAAAAATTGTGGCTATACTAGTAGTACCCATTTAATTTAATAGGCATTAAACAGCTATGTGGTGTATGCTAAACACTGAGTCAAAGATAAATGAGAAATGGACCTTTCCTTTAAAAGTTACCAATATCTCCTAACAGTTTGCATCAAAAAGTTTATTATTATATTTTTGGGAGGGTCAGCAGAGAAGATTCCTTCTCAGTTTTTATAAAGTACTCTTTATTACTGTATTTTGCATTTATTTGCAGAGTTAAATTAATAGATAACCAAAAAACAACATTTTAGCCATCTGTCTACTCATTCAAAACAGGGATCGACAGCATGTTAGTCACAGTGCCAGCTGGTGGCTAAAATTACATCTCCTTGATTGTTACTCTGCCACAAGAGAAATGATGTAAAATAATATAATTTCTTGGCTTATGAATTTTCATAATTAAAAATGTGTGGCAGCAGCTACCTAAAAAAATAATAGACTTCTTTTTATTAGTCCTATTCTAATTTCTTCCTGGAATAAAAATGTAAATTATTCCTCTTTTTAGGAATTTCAAATTTATCCCTAAAGTAATATTTCCCTATATTTTTAATTGGGGGTAAATGTTGTATATTTTCAAGATGATCAAGAGCACACATATACAAGTTGGCTGTGCCAGGCCACCACAGGAGTGTGTGATATCCTTTGCCTCTTAATCAGGTGATTGATCTTTAAGCTATATTTTATCCAAAGGTCTCCATTCCTGAGCAATTGGGCCATTTAACAGAACATCACCTGCTTATTCTTCTTTGATGTTTGAAATTTATTTTCTCAAAATGCCATTTCTAATTATGTATGAATCATTTGGAAATGTAACTCCAGCTGGTGATTTTTGTCTCAGTCTTTGCAAAGGAATTTTTGTTTTCTTATGAACCAATTATTGAGTGTGTAAAATTAAGAGGCAGAAGAGGTATAATTGTTTCCTATACAAACATCTCTCAAAGGATATCTTGAGAATATTTTTTAAATTGAAAAAATGACTTGGAATAATATAAGACATTTCTCTACTTGGTAAAGTTGTTCTTCACTGTGGTATGAGTTAGTAAGTCTAGAAACATAACTTAGTTCTTAGAGAAAAAAATTAATTATTTAAAAATATCAAACGGTATATAATGTCTTCCATCTCATTTGGAGCTTAGGTAGACATGGCTTCCACTGTGATCCAACTTTTACATAAATCATTATCTCTTTAGCCCAAGGAATAGTAATATCTTTCTATGAAAAGTATACTACTATGTAGTACCAGGTTTTTTAATGCTGTATAAAGTTTTATTTTCAAGAAAAAAAATATTTCTTCAAAAGAAAAAGTAAAAAAAATCTATGTTCCTAAATGTATACACTAACCAAAATGTATATGTTAAGTTAATAACCATAAATAAGTATCTATGTACAATTGACCCTTGAACATCATGAGTTTGATATATACAATAGTTTTAACATTTTTATTTGAGAAATGCTTAGAAACTTGCTTATTTAATTGGCTATTTTATATGATTTCCCTGATAGGCTCACCTATATTTCTAACAGCAAATTGCATCCAACCACTACAGTAATGATTAAGTACATGATCTAATATGCATTTCATTATTTTACAAGAAGGAAATAATTCAAGATTAATACCCATATTCTTTTATTGACAATGTCTCAAACATTTCAGAAACTTTTCATCTATATTTTTCTTCTTCCACACTAATTTGTAGGTCTTTGGTTGAGAATCATTAAATTAGCTGTAGACAGTCTTCATATATTTGTGTAAATGAGTCTCCAACTTTGATTTGTATTGTAGGATGGACACTGACAGCCAAAATTAAATAATAAAGTAAACAGACCAACTAATCATTTATAAATGCATTTTTTTTCTTTTGACCTTTACTCAACTCCTCATAGATGCCCATTAATCCCATTAATTTATTTTCTCTATATTCCAGAGACTATTTGACAATGTGACAATGCTTGAAAAGGTTAATTTTTGCCACTCTGAAGAATACCGGTCCTTTAAGAATAAGTCAGAAGACTTAAAACCAAATAATGTATTTCTAGTGATAACACAAGATGGCGCCAGAATTTGAAAGGAAAGCTTAGAGAAGCAGATGTTTTCCTCTTCCATGTACTACGCTGTACTTAGAAAAGTCACTCTGCGTTGGCCAGATAGCTCAGTGGTTTAGAACGTTTTCCTGAAGCAAAGAGGTTGGCAGTTTGATCCTCAGTAAGGGCACATACAAGAACAGAATTATATTCCTATCTCTCTCCTTCTCTCTCCTCTCTTCTCTTTAAAAATCAATAAGAGAGTAATGGCGGGGTAGGAAGCGATACCGATAAATCTCCCCCAAAACTCAACAAGATCTTCAACCAGAAACAGAAAAACCTATACTTGGAGCTTCCAGATGCTTCGCAATACACCCAAAGGTATGATTGAGTGAAAAATTGGCTAAATATATAACCAAACCCCAAAGGAAATAGGGAGTAAGAAATGCTCCGCCTTCCTCACTAACCTAAACAGGGCGGCTTTCTCTGGTAACTGTGAATATAGAAACTGAGGCGGGCAAAGGGGGTGAATAGATCCAGACTGCGACACAAACGGCCGAACCAGGCTGTGGCACGGAGATCCAAGCCGAGGAAAATCTGATCCTGTGGCAAGCCGGGCAATACAAGCTAACACTCGCGCCAAACCCAAACAAAGAAAGACAAGCGGAGCGGCCATTTTACCCAGTCTCCTGGTCGGTGCGCAGTTAGTGGGCGAGAATTTCTTCCTAGGCCCCGAGAGTGGGTGCCCGTGTTGCCCCGCAGAGAGGCAGGGTCAGAGGCCTTTCTGTGGGCCGAGGGCAGAGTCTCTGGGCAGCCCCAGCGCCCTGGGAGAGCCACGCACGGGAGGGAGTGAGAACTAATTCCAACGGTGGAGATTTTCCGTGCTGGAGGGTGTTTCACTCAGAGGGAGGCATGGACGGCCTCATATCATGGTTTGCGCGTGCAGATAAGGAGTGAGCGATTCCTCCGAGTGCCTCGGCAGTGAGCACCCATGTTGTCGCACAGAGGGGCACAGTCGGGGGCCTTTGTGTGGGCCAAAGCAGAATCTCTTTTGCTCTTGCAAAAGCCGCCCATGGGGACAGAGCGAGACTCAATTCCAACGCTGCAACTTTTCCCTGCGGTTGGGGGTTTCACTCAGAGCATGAGACGGCTGGCCGGATATCCTGGTCGCAGACAGTGAGTGAGAGTTTCCTCCAAGCGCCCCGGAAGTGGGCGCCCGCTTGTGTTACCGGACAGAGTGGCAGAGCCAGAGGTCTTTGAGTGGGCGGAAAGCCCGCCTGATTATGCTAGAAGCTCTGACTGACTGAGCCTTACCCAGAGCCCTGTGCTGAGTGGAAATAGAGTGGGGAGTTGCCAGCTCTTTGAGCCTCTTACTATCCAGGCAGAGGCAGCAGCAACCCCATAGCTGGATTATCAGGCTACTAATTGAGGAAGGAAAGACTAGGATAAAGGCTCCAGGAACACGGACTCTCTCACTGTCGGAGCCTATAAATGCTAATGAGCTTCGACTGCCAACGAGACTAAAGCACAATACATGACATTGCCATAGAGACTTATCAGCTGCAAACCTCTACCTGAGCGTGCCAAAGGGGCAGAACCCGGGGTACAGAGTCACCGACCAGGAAGAGGGAGAGAAAAGAAAAAGCAAGAAGATAACCTCTCAAAATCAAGAATAATCTGCAGACTTTATAACCTATCCCATTTTATTATATTTGTTCGTTTGTTTCTCTTATCTTCATTCTTGATACTTTTTTTTCCTCCTCCAATTTGGCCGATTAACTCTTTAACGGTCTTACTCTCTCCTCTCCTTGAACTACACTACCCATAAGTGTTATATCTCCCATTATCTTTTCTCTTCTCTTCCTTTCTCTCTATGAGGGTTGCACTCTAAAACCCTTAACTCTCTCTCTCTCTCTCTCTCCTTTCTTTTTTCTTCTTTTAGTGGTTCCCTCTTTTTCTCTCTCTCTCTTTCTTTTCTCCCTCTATATTAGTATCTTCCTTTCTCCTTTACATCTCCTCTCATTCAAACCTCAATAACAAACAAATTATCTTATCTGGGACTCAAACTTATGTTTGTGGCATTTTGGGGGGTTTTTACTTCACCTTTTTAACTCACTAGCAGTGCTCCCATCCCTGGCTCTCCATATTATCTAGTTCTTGTTCCACTAAATACAATAGTAATCTTTTAATTTGTCCCCCCATTTTTCCGTTTTCCTCTTATTCCTCTCATAACTCTTAGACAACCAACACCTAAAAGCAAATCATTTTATTCTTGACCCAAATTTTTTCCTTATTTGCTTTTTGTGGGTCCATATGCTTTTTTTTCTTTTTTCTTTTTTTTTTCTTATTTTTTTTTTTTGCCCCTTTATTACTTTTCCCCAATTCAGGCCCTCCATCACAGGCATTGTTTGTTATAATTCACAGTCCACCACAAAATTTTCTCAAGAAAGAGGGGAGAGGAGAGAAGAGGAAAAAAGGAGGGGGGGAATAATTTCTTTTTTTAAAAAATTTTTATTTTATTTTATTTTTCTTTATTTCATTATTAATTTTTTTTAAAAAAACAACTCTTTTCGATTTTTTATTTTTTTATTATTTTTTAAACTTTTTATTATTTATTAAATCTCATTAATACTATCAACAAAACCACCCTCAGATGCCATTAAGGAAGAGAAAATCGAATATCATGGATACAAAAGAAAGAGAGGTAACACAGATAGATGAGAAAAAATCTATGGAGAAAAAATTTAATATATTGGAAACCTTGGAGCTAAATGACAGAGAATTCAAGGTAGAAATCCTAAAAATCCTCCAAGATATACAAGAAAACACAGAAAGGCAATTTAGGGAGCTCAGAAAACAACTCAATGAACACAAAGAATATATGTCCAAGGAAATTGAAACTATAAAAACAAATCAAAAATACATGAAAAACTCAATTCACGAGCTGAAAAACGAGGTAACAAGCTTAGCTAATAGAACAGGTCAGATAGAAGAGAGGATTAGTGAAATAGAAGACAAGCAATTTGAGGCACAACAGAGAGAAGAAGAAAGAGACTCAAAAATTAAAAAAAATGAGATAGCCCTACAAGAATTATCTGACTCCATCAAAAAGAATAACATAAGAATAATAGGTATATCAGAGGGAGAAGAGAGAGAAAATGGAATGGAGAACATACTCAAACAAATAATAGATGAGAACTTCCCAAGCCTGTGGAAAGAACTAAAGCCTCAAGTTCAAGAAGCAAACAGAACTCCAAGTTTTCTTAACCCCAACAAACCTACTCCAAGGCATATCATAATGAAATTGACACAAACCAACCGCAAAGAAAAAATTCTCAAGGCAGCCAGGGAAAAGAAGAACACAACATATAAAGGAAGGCCCATTAGATTATCATCAGATTTCTCAGCAGAAACTCTACAAGCTAGAAGAGAGTGGACCCCAATATTTAAAGTCCTGAAAGAGAGGAACTTTCAGCCACGAATACTATACCCATCAAAGGTATCCTTCAAATACGAAGGAGAAATAAAAACATTCACAGATACAGAAAAGATGAGGGAATTTATCATCAGAAAACCCCCACTCCAGGAATTACTAAAGGGGGTTCTCCAATCAGATACAAAGAACAAAAAAAAACAGAGCCACAAGTAAAAGCTCCAAGAAGAACACAATAAAACCAAATTTAAACTGTGGCAACAACAAAAAGAAAGAGGGGGAGAAGATGGAGATTAACAGTAGCAAAGGACGATGGAGTGCAAAAGTACTCACAAAATAGTTCACTACAATGAACAGGGTAGGGACCCTTTTTATTACTCAAAGGTAACCACCATTGAAAAAACCACCACAGAAGCACATGAGATAAAAAAGATAGCAACAGAGGAAAGATGTATGGAATACAACCAAATAAAAACAAAAGATAGAAAAATGAAAGAGAAGGATCAAACAAGACACAAAACTAACAGAAAGCAAGATATAAAATGGCAATAGGGAACTCACAAGTATCAATAATTACACTAAATGTAAACGGATTAAACTCACCAATAAAAAGGCACAGAGTAGCAGAATAGATTAAAAAAGAAAATCCAACTGTATGCTGCCTACAGGAAACTCATCTAAGTAACAAGATAAAAACAAATTCAAAGTGAAAGGCTGGAAAACAATACTCCAAGCAAATAACATCCAAAAAAAAAGCAGGTGTAGCAATACTCATATCGGATAATGCTGACTACAAGACAGGAAAAGTACTCAGAGACAAAAATGGCCATTTCATAATGACTAAGGGGACACTGAATCAAGAAGACATAACAATTCTTAATATATATGCACCAAACCAAGGAGCACCAAAATATATAAGACAGCTACTTATCGATCTTAAAACAAAAACTGACAAAAATACAATCATACTTGAAGACCTCAATACACCGCTGACGGCTCTAGATCGGTCATCCAAACAGAGAATCAACAAAGATATAGTGGCCTTAAACAAAACACTAGAGCACCTGGATATGATAGACATCTACAGGACATTTCATTCCAAAGTGACTGAGTATACATTTTTCTCCAGTGTACATGGATCATTTTCAAGAATTGACCATATGTTGGGCCACAAAAACAACATCAGCAAATTCAGAAAAATTGAAGTTGTACCAAGCATATTATCTGATCATAAACTTTGAAACTAGAATTCAACTGCAAAAAAGAGGAAAAAAATCCCACAAAAATGTGGAAACTAAACAACATACTTTTAAAAAATGAATGGGTCAAAGAAGAAATAAGTGCAGAGATCAAAAGATATATACAGACTAATGAAAATGACAATACGACATACCAGAATCTATAGGATGCAGCAAAAGCAGTGATAAGAGGGAAGTTCATATCACTTCAGGCATATATGAACAAATAAGAGAGAGCCCAAGTGAACCACTTAAATTCACACCTTAAGGAACTAGAAAAAGAAGAACAAAGAAAACCCCAAACCAGCCGAAGAAAGGAGATAATAAAAATCAGAGCAGAAATAAATGAATTAGAGAACAGAAAAACTATAGAAAAAATTAATAGAACAAGGAGCTGGTTCTTTGAAAAGATCAACAAAATTGACAAACCCTTGGCAAGACTTACCAAGGAAAAGAGAAAGAACTCATATAAACAAAATCCAAAATAAAAGAGGAGAAATCACCACGGACACCGTAGATATACAAAGAATTATTGTAGAATACTATGAAAAACTTTATGCCACTAAATTCAACAACCTAGAAGAAATGGATAAATTCCTAGAACAATACAACCTTCCTAGATTGAGTCAAGAAGAAGCAGAAAGCCTAAACAGATCTATTAGTAGAGAAGAAATAGAAAAAACCATTAAAAACCTCCCCAAAAATAAAAGTCCAGGCCCTGACGGCTATACCAGCGAATTTTATCAAACATTCAAAGAAGACTTGGTTCCTATTCTACTCAAAGTCTTCCAAAAAATTGAAGAAGAAGCAATACTTCCAAACACATTTTATGAGGCCAACATAACCCTCATACCAAAACCAGGCAAGGATGGCACAAAAAAAGAAAAGTACAGACCAATATCTCTAATGAATACAGATGCTAAAATACTAAACAAAATACTAGCAAATCGAATACAATAACATATTAAAAAAATAATACATCATGATCAAGTGGGATTCATTCCAGAATCTCAAGGATGGTTCAACATACGTAAAACGGTTAATGTAATACATCATATCAACAAAACAAAGAACAAAAACCACATGATCTTATCAATAGACGCAGAAAGGCTTTCGATAAAATACAACACAATTTTATGTTTAAGACTCTCAACAAAATGGGTATAGAAGGAAAATATCTCAACATGATAAAGGCCATATATGATAAACCATCAGCTAACATCATATTAAATGGCACTAAACTGAAGGCTTTCCCCCTTAAATCAGGAAAAAGACAGGGTTGTCCACTCTCTCCACTCTTATTTAATGTGGTACTAGAGGTTCTAGCCAGAGCAATCAGACAAGACAAAGAAATAAAAGGCATCCATATCGGAAAAGAAGAAGTAAAGGTATCACTTTTTCCATATGATATAATCCTATACATTGAAAACCCCAAAGAATCCACAAAAAGACTACTAGAAACAATAAGCCAATACAGTAAGGTCGCAGGATACAAAATTAACATACAGAAGTCAATAGCCTTTCTATATGCCAACAATGAAACAACTGAGAAGGAACTCAAAGGAATAATCCCCTTCACGATTGCAACAAAAACAATAAAATACTTAGGAATAAACATAACAAAGAATGTAAAGGACTTATATAATGAAAACTATAAACCATTGTTAAGGGAAATCGAAAAAGATATAATGAGATGGAAGAATATACCTTGTTCTTGGCTAGGAAGAATAAATATAATCAAGATGGCTATATTACCCAAAGCAATATACAAATTTAATGCAATTCCCATCTAAATTCCAATGACATTTTTTAGAGAAATAGAGCAAAAAATCATCAGATTTATATGGAACTATAAAAAACCCCGAATAGCCAAAGCAATCCTAAAGAAAAAGAATGAAGCTGGGGGCATTACAATACCTGACTTCAAACTCTATTATAGGGCCACGACAATCAAAACAGCATGGTATTGGCAGAAAAATAGACAATCAGACCAATGGAACAGAATAGAAAGTCCAGAAATAAAACCACATATATATAGTCAAATAATTTTTGATAAAGGGGCCAACAACACACAATGGAGAAAAGAAAGCCTCTTCAACAAATGGTGCTGGGAAAACTGGAAAGCCACATGCAAAAGAATGAAACTGGACTACAGTCTCTCCCCCTGTACAAAAATTAACTCAAAATGGATCAAAGATCTAAACATAAGACCTGAAACAATTAAGTACATAGAAGAAGACATAGGTACTCAACTCATGGACCTGGGTTTTAAAGAGCATTTTATGAATTTGACTCCAATGGCAAGAGAAGTGAAGGCAAAAATTAATGAATGGGACTACATCAGACTAAGAAGTTTTTGCTCAGCAAGAGAAACTGATAACAAAATAAACAGAAAGCCAACTAAATGGGAAATGATATTTTCAAACAACAGCTCAGATAAGGGCCTAATATCCAAAATATACAAAGAACTCATAAAACTCAACAACAAACAAACAAACAATCCAATAAAAAAAATGGGAAGAGGATATGAATAGACACTTCTCCCAGGAAGAAATACAAATGGCCAACAGATATATGAAAAGATGCTCATCTTCTTTAGCTATTAGAGAAATGCAAATCAAAACGGCAATGAGATACCACCTCACACCTGTTCGATTAGCTGTTATTAGTAAGTCAGGTAATAGCAAATGTTGGAGAGGCTGTGGAGAAAAAGGAACCTTCATACACTGTTGGTGGGAATGTAAAGTAGTACAACCATTATGGAAGAAAGTATGGTGGTTCCTCAAAAAACTGAAAATAGAACTACCTTATGACCCAGCAATCCCTCTACTGGGTATATATCCCCAAAACTCAGAAACATTGATACGTAAAGACACATGCAGCCCCATGTTTATTGCAGCATTGTTCACAGTGGCCAGGACATGGAAACAACCAAAAAGCCCATCAATAGATGACTGGATAAAGAAGATGTGGCACATATACACTATGGAATACTACTCAGCCATAAGAAATGATGACATCGGAACATTTACAGCAAAATGGTGGGATCTTGATAACATGATACGAAGCGAAATAAGTAAATCACAAAAAAACAGGAACTGTATTATTCCATACGTAGGTGGGACATAATAGTGAAACTAAGAGACATTGATAAGAGTGTGGTGGTTACGGGGGGGAGGGGGTAATGGGAGAGGGAGAGGGGGTGGGGAGGGGCACAAAGAAAACAAGATAGAAGGTGACAGAGGACAATCTGACTTTGGGTGGTGGGTATGCAACATAATTGAACGACAAGATAACCTGGACTTGTTATCTTTGAATATATGTATCCTGATTTATTGATGTCACCCCATTAAAAAAATAAAATTATAAAAAAAAAACACTTCAATTTTATCAATGTAGACTGGATAAAATAAAAAAAAAATCAATAAAATAAGCATTCAAAAGAAAAGAAAAGAAAAAGCACACTAACCTGGCTTTACTGAAGTAAAAAGCAAGTACTCTTAGAAAATCATTTGTTTTTCTTTCCCCTCTTCTTTTTTCCCTTTCTCCGCTCCTTCCTTTCTTCTTTCTTCTTTCTCCTCTCTTTTCCATGTCCTTCTTCCCTTCCTTCCTTCCTTCCTTCCTTCCTTCCTTCCTTCCTTCCTTCCTTCCTTCCTTCCTTCCTTCCTTATTTTCTATTTTCCTTTCTTCTTCCTTCCATCTTTCCCTCCTTTCTTTCTTCCACCTTCCCTCCCTTCCTCCTTTCTTTCTTTTTTCCTTTTGGTCCCAATAAAGAGAAGAGTCAGGTGCCTAAAAACAAATACACTTGGCAGGTGACTTAGTTTATAGAGCATGGTCAATCTTGATGATATAGTCCATCTTATTATAATAGAACTCTACAAACATTTATCAATAATCTTCAAATTTATATTTCTTAAAACACTTAGCATTGCCTTCTGCATGGTAAGGGTTCAAAAATATTTTTCAGATAATTTGTAGATATTTTTGTCCTTTTACAGTGTAGATAATAAATGACTATTTTTTTTCATTGGGATTTTTGATTCTTTTTTATAAGTATTTTTGCATCTTCACTTAATTTACTTTTAATTGCACAATCTAGCATTGAGAATAAACTTTGTGTCAGACCCTGTTTTTAGTGTTAAGGATGCAAAAAACAAAACAAAGTAAGTAAAAAACAGTTTTGATCTTGAAGGAGCTCCCGGCCTAGTGGGGGAGATGGATAAGTTGGTACGTAATAGTTTATGACACGCTGTGTCCTTATCATAATTTCTAAAATGACCCAGTATTGACAAGGAGAGGCCAAATACCAGTAAAAGAAAAGTTAATTGTTATTCACAGTTTTCCCTGGAAGCCAACGGCTTGGTTTCCCACAGGATGAACACTTGGCTTTTGTCAGGCGGCAGATGTTGGAGTGTGGAGAGAGCCTAGAACAGAAGCTTTTACTGGATTTTCTGCTGGAAAGGCAAGACAGGGTAAATAGTTTAAGGTTGGTTAGTCTGAATAATTCATCAGGCTTAGAGCTATCGGGGTGGCCTCTAACTGCCTGGTACCCAGGTCCTGGGATGAGTGAGGCAGAGTAGTATGGCTTTCTAATTGAACAGGTCAGACTGAGGAAGTCTGGCCCTGGGCTGGTTAGTTGCATATCAAAGGCATGCTCCTGGCTGAGTCCTTTGCTTGAAGAATTGGCAGTCTCTGATTTTGAGAACCAGAAATGTTTTTAAAGAGGTCATAACATCTAATATAAAGAAAAATTTAAAAAGTGACTAATACTTATGTCAGAGATAAGAAATAGATACTCAGCACATTGTATTAGAAAGAAAGGAAATTTGTCTCACATCAGGACAGGCTTTCCATATAAGTGACTAAATATATAGCAGCCAAATGAGATATCTTGTGCAACAGGTCAGAGGCATAAACCACTATGGTATATTTGAAGGAAAAGCACCAATAATTGTATTTATCTGTATCATACATTTCCTGTGGATGAGACAATATTGATCATTGATGCTGGTGTCATCAATAGTAAACCAGATGAAGGGATCACGGTGTACTCTATAGCAGTGATAGTCAACCTGTTTCTTACTGCCCACTAGTGGGCATTCCAGCTTTCATGGTGGGCAGTAGCAGAACAACCAAAGTATTATATAAATAAAAAGATAGATTTAACTATAGTAAGTTGTTTTATAAAGGTTTATTCTGCCAAACTTAGCGAAAATCCAAAATAAAGTACTTGGTAAGTAATTATTATTATATGCTTTAACTTGCTGTAACTCTGCTTTATAAATTTTATAAAGTAAAGTTACTTCCCTACTTTATAAATCATTACTGTGGAACCAGTGGGCAGTTAGAAAATTTTACTGCTAACAGAGATACAAAAGTGGGCGGTAGGTATAAAAAGGTTGACTACCGTGCTCTATAGTATGGTTCTCAAACTCTACTGGGCATAGTGATCACCTGGACAGCTCAAAAAACACAGATTCCTGGGCCCCACCCCAAAAGATTCTGTTTCAGTTGGTCTGAATGGGATCTGAGAATTTGTACTTCTAACAAGATCCCAAGTAATGCTGATGTTGCTGGTCTAGGGACCACACTATAGCTACACAGTAATGTGAATGCGAAAACTCCAATATGAATAAACCTAATAAAGGCAATGTTGAGTGAAAAAAGCCAGACACCAAAGAGCACACTTGGTGTTATTCCATTTCTATAAAGTTTAAAGTAGGAAAAATTAATCTGTGACATTAAAAGTCAACTTAATGCTTACCCTTAAGGTGGGAGTATGGTGGGACTGCATGGTATAAAAGAAACTACTAGACTGATGATTTATTTTGTATCTTTATGTGGGTGTTGGCTGCATGATTGTAGGCAGTTTAAAATATTCATAAGGCATTTATATTATTTTTCCACTTTCTTCTTTGTGTCTCATACTTAAGACTAACAGCAACCTCTAAAAAGCAGTGATGGAGGAACAGGAAAAACTCAGAATTCAGTTACTCAGCATTTACCTTGACTAGGTGCTGTTATAGATATTGTCAATGATACAAAGATAAATATGATATAGTTACTAGCTTCAAATAAATCAGTTTAATCAGAGAGTAAAACACTTCAATAAAAGGATTACAATTTGTGGCAAAAAATAGTATAAAGTGCTGCAAGCTTTCAAAGGAGAGAAGTATAACTTCTGATTTAGAAGAG
This sequence comes from Saccopteryx bilineata, assembly GCF_036850765.1. Taxonomy (NCBI): domain Eukaryota; kingdom Metazoa; phylum Chordata; class Mammalia; order Chiroptera; family Emballonuridae; genus Saccopteryx; species Saccopteryx bilineata. Next base: position 151,104,417 of record NC_089494.1, read on the forward strand.
CAGTAAAGGGTTTAATGAAGAAATGGTTCTTAAAATAGATCTTAGAATGATGTTTTCACAATTGATTTGGCTTTATATTTAAAATCATTATTTTTCCTGTCTAGGGATTGCAACTGGGGAATTGTGTTTCCATCAATTGGCAGCTGCACATTTCTGTTATTATCTTCCAAGTTCAGTTGACTCAGTTGGTAGTCACTCTCAACAGCATTTTAAATACCTTATATTGCTAATAGTTTAAGAGACTTTCAATTATACCCTTCAGATTTGGTCAAAATCTACCCATTTTACCTGATATGATAGTTACAAATACAAAAGATGGACAAGGAAAACAGAAACCCATCTCACTAAGGCAGGTAGCGATATGAGGTACATATTTTTCCAGCTTATGTCAAAGAGCAGAAACATTCATTCCCTTTTCTATTTCACAATATACGATCGGTTATATTGTTAAATATGGCTCACCTGAGAATCTGAATAATGATAAATGATGGAAGAGAACTGCTCCATAACATTCTCAAATATCCCAGCAAATTTCTCAAAGCTGTTTGAGCCATTTCTGCTGAAACTTCAGGCATGTGAGTAAGGCTACTTGTGTCCTTTAGCCAATATCCCATCACCACATCAGTGCTATGGAGTGATAAGCCCTCATTATGAGTTTCTGCCCAAGTTCTTGAATGACAGAATCATGAATAATAAAAAGACATTGTTTTCAGCCACTATACAGGTTGGGGCAGAAGTAGATTTACAATTATGAGTATGCAAAACAATTTAATTCTTATATTATTATTTATTAATTATTGTATTATTTTTCATACAAACAACTGCAAACCAACTTTGCCCCACTCAGTATTTGGTGGTGTTTTTTCACATGGAAAACACTAACTTAAACATTTGGTAGTTGAAGAAAGTTCACCAAAGAAATATTTTATAAAGGTTGGTCATTGTTTTGAGAAACCACAAAGCGGAATATTATGCTCTGGGCTTAGCAGCAGTAGAGAGTCCCTGTCCCTAGGCTTGCGGGAACAAGCACAGAGAAAGTTACCACAACTCAAAGGAATCATTATAAAAATAGAACACCTAAATTAGATATGTGGCTTTTGAGAGAGGGAGAAAGGGAACCATGAGAATAAATTCCCAGTCTCATTTTCCTCCTGCCTTCTATTTTCTACTGATACTCCTCAACAGGAAGCCAGTGGGCCAATGTACATTTGGTCATACTATCACTTAAAACAAAAATCGGAGCTACCACCAGTGCTGTTTATGCAGAGTAGAAAAAAAATGGGTAAAGAAAGAAATTACTAAGACTTAGCCTTGGCATTTCCTGCTTCTATACCTGTTTCTGAGGCAACCCAACAAAGACGAAACCATCAAAACTTAGATCCTTCAAACCTGGCCGGTTGGCTCAGTGGTAGAGCATCGGCCTGGCGTGCAGAAGTCCCGGGTTTGATTCCCGGCCAGGGCACACAGAAGAAGCGCCCATCTGCTTCTCCACCCCTCCCCCTCTCCTTCCTCTCTGTCTCTCTCTTCCCCTCCCATAGCCGAGGCTCCACTGGAGCAAAGATGGCCCAGGTGCTGGGGATGGCTCCTCAGCCTCTGCCCCAGGCGCTAGAGTGGCTCTGGTCGCAACACAGCGACGCTCCGGAGGGGCAGAGCGTCGCCCCCTGGTGGGCGCGCCGGGTGGACCCTGGTCGGGCGCATGCGGGAGTCTGTCTGACTGTCTCTCTCCGTTTCTGGCTTCAGAAAAATACAGAAAACAACAACAACAACAAAAAACTTAGATCCTTCAATTAAAAGGATAATACTGTTTAGATAATACTGATAATGAAAAACCCCCAAGCACTCAGGTGCTAATAGATGGTAAACCAGAACAAGCCAGAGTTCAAGTTGCCCATTGCTGCTGAGCCTAATCGTGGAAAATAAGGACAGAAAGGTATAAGAGTGTTTTTAATCAGATTGCTAGCAACCTGAAAAGGCAAAGACCTCAGGTCTGAAAAACTGCCTTAACAGTCTCAGCTGACTGGCCTGTATATATGGGAGGGTTAGTGATTTATTAGAGAGCATGAAGTTAGTCATGTAGCAAGCAGTGCATGGGAGGTGCAAGACGGGTCTGTAGGGGTGTTTCCTATAATGTTTCCCTGACGCCAGCTCAGGTCTATCTGGCATCCTTGCTGTTGTCTCTGGAACAGCTGGAACCTCGGTGCCTGTGAGAACCATCTGTAAGAGAACTCCCTGCATTTTTTAAGAGACAAAATAATGATTGAGATTTGTGATGTTTCTAGTTATCTACAGTGGCTTAACTCCATACAGGAACTACTGTGACTAATTTTCTTACCAGAAATTACTGTGACTTAACCCCTTACAAAACTATTACAGAATATCTATTCCCAGCAGAATTTCTGCATAAAAGTAAAAATTAAATATGAAGTCAGACGGAAAAGACTACCTATGATGTGAATACTACCAAGGACAAAACTGATTTTGGGAGGGAAATTCTGAAAACAAGTTAACAAGTGGCTAATTTATTAGGCAAACAAGGAAAGCTGCTTGCCTATGGTGAATTAATTAATTCATATTTGATTATATCACATAAAAATATGTCCATATTTCAAACAAACAAACCAACAAACAACAAAAAACATTTAAGACCGCTAACATTTTTGTAAGAACAGTTGTTCAATAAGTTGAATAATTGGGAAAAATATCAATCATTGATTGAAAAACAAGACAAAAAATTTTGAGTGGTTTTTCTTGAATTTTGATGAATTGACAGCTATTACTGATACTGCTTAGCTGTCATTGTTGATTAAGTGAGTTCAGGGTGAGTTTGAAGTAACTAAAGAATTAATCTCTGAACAGACTATGTGAAACAACTGGAGGCAAAATATTTTCGGAGTCGAAAAACCATTCATTTGGTCAAACCTGAAGTGAAATCTGCTAAGATGTATCACAATTGATGGTGGTAAAAACATGTGTAAAGCAGAAAAAAGCTCAGTTGAACAAATTTACAAAGCTTGTGAAAATGTAAAATGTGTAAAGCTGTGGTTATTCACTGCAATAACTTTGCAGAAAATATTTGGATCTAACATGTACTACTGAACAGTACTGTCAACAGTAAAATTCAGTCACTCTCATGGACTTAACCATTGTCAGTTTTGCAAATTTTTGTTGAAGATAGTAGTGTATCCTGACTCTTCCTAACTCCTATAGTAGCAATTTGATAGTCACAGCAGTAAAGTTTTATTGTAAATTTTAAACTCAGGGTGAAGATTGAAATTTATCTAAACAAGAACTTTCCTAAACCACTATGTTGAACACTAAATGGCCTTGGAAATTAGCTTTTGTTGCATACTTGATCATATTTCTTAATTAATTCAACCTAAATCTTCAAGACAAAAGAGTGCTTATATGTGAAACATACTGCAGTAAAGTAATTTCAACAGTAACCATTTAAATCACAAGTAACATCAAGCTGTTTGATTCATTTCTAGTGCTATCAAAAGTTAAAACAAGTATTGAAATCTCTGTACCCACACAGATTTTTATAGAATATATTTCCCAAGCTCAAACTACAGTTCTAGCAGAACTTTTTATTACCTTAATGCAAGTGCAAAGATAATTTTCATATTTCACAAGCCACTTAAATCTGCAATCGAGGACTTTTACCTCATCTTCAACTGGAGCTGATTGATATGCGGGTGGGATGACATTGACATGCTAAAACACCAATATCAGGTAGAAATGTAACAGAATTCTGTAAATGACTTTGAATTGATGAATATGCTCAATTAAAGTCATATGCTTATAGAATAATATCAGCATATGGCAGTTAACTCCATGAAGAAGACATTTTAAAGATAAAATATGTATAATTTTATTACAGATCAGAACTAATAAATATATCCAATAAACCTAAGTTATAAAGAACACTAATTCTGAACTCCAATAAACAAAATGTTACTTCCTCCAAAACAAATTCTATTCTTTACATTAATAAACCCATATCACCAATATAAGGTACTCAAATATTATTATTACATTCAGAATATTGGTGATGCATTTTTTGTGTCATTATATTTTCTCTCATTTTATGTACATGTGTACATAATATCCTTGGTTTTGCTTCTTCTCTTGTAAACTTTCATTCTTACCACAATGGGCACTTCATATTTGAACTCACTGAGCCAGCAATGTAATAGTCAACTGAAGAGACTGACCTGTAAATGGGTCATTCTATTGACCATATCGTATTGACAGCTTTCTCAAAGTCGATGAACACTCATCCTATTTCAAGAGGTTTAGCCACAAAGTTCTCCTGCAGGCCACTTGTTAACATGTTTCATTATGTTATTTCATACATGTTATATTCAACATATTTCACTACGTTGAATTATTTCAATTTTTTTCTATTTTTCTGGCTAGGCTTCTAATCTATTAATTACTGTTATGTCTTAGTGTAGATAAATTCATGAAGCCATCTCTCATTTCACAAGTAATAGAACACCATGTACTGGCCAAATATATGCATACTTGTAGGATTTTTCTTCACTGTTGCTTTCAGAACCACTCCTAAGTAATACCATCTTCTTGTTGGTGCTTGCATACTGGCTGATGTAAGTGCACAGCAAAACTACAGGTATCTCAACAAGTCAAGACAAACTCCCATGAGACAAGAGGTATGTTGAAAGAGTCATAAAGGTGGTAGGTGCAGGAACTGTGACAATATGATCCATCTTTTTGCAAGGTTTATTGTTCTTTCTGGATCTGTTTGGATCTACTTTCTAAAAACATTTTTATTTTACAATGCCACCTTCTTATGAATGTTCAATTTTATGACTCACTGGACCAAATATCACACAGGTAATGATGGGTGATTCAAGTTCTGTAACCGTTGGTGTTACATGGTCAGCAGCTATGGACTTTCTAAAAAATCTAGTTAGTGTCATTACCATAATGGACCAGCATGATGTTCCATGGAACAACAAGACTATCAAATTATTTTCATATTAAAGTGTGACCCAAAATAATAAATTTGACAAAGTTTTGAGGAAAAGCAATAACAAGAATGTTGTTATCCTTGCCATTAGCAAGTTAACTGCTTCTGCTAACCTTGGTAATAGTGATGATGAGGAGATTATTCAACAAAGTAACCACATATCAGCTGCCATTGCCTATGTTGAATAATTTCAATCAAAATACCACAAGTAGAATCATAGCTGCAATGGGAAATATCACTTGACAAAGATGGTTTAGATCATACCCCTGATTCCCATATGTGTTATTCACTGGACAAACAAACTAGATAAACAGGAGTGTTTTATAAATCACAGTCTCCGACTCTCTCACTTATTACGTGGTGGCATCAATCTTGACAGTTCTCTCAAACACTATTATTATGGTTTTATATCTTGGTGAGCAGGCGAGGACAATTCTAGAAGGTTTCACCTGGCCCTTTCTACCATAATATCCCTGGTATTCATGTAAGGATTCTTCTACCTACTAATTGTATCTATTTTTCTCAATACATTTGAGGACTGGAGCAATAATTATTATGAGTGTGTTTCAAATGATGGACATAGACGAAAGCAAGGATTCCATTTGTTCTCATAACTCCATAAGCCTAATAAAGACATTTTAAGTCTAGAATGATGAGTATCAGTTCAGAAATGATATCTAAAGCTAAAATAACCACATAATTTATCACATAAACCAGGACACTATTTAGACAAGATGCTCTGACAATAGGCATAAATCAGTACTGTGCCAAGGACAACTGCATTCTATGGCCACTCTACTGATGACCTACAGATCATCTGAATATCTTTCTTTCTTCAGTGCAGTCATCCTAGTATCTGAGTACATTTCTCTGTTGCCCCAATCCCAATATAGGATTGTAAGTTTCTTGACAAGGGGTCTGTCTCCTTATCAACATAGAGGCTCTAGTGTGTTACTTGACTTAGAAGTGGAAATTGTATAAGTAACTGAGAATCCCCACCCAGAAGCTTGGTTGGTTCAAAGTGCTATGTTTAGGGGATGGCTGAGCAAGTTGCAAACAATATATCCTTTCCTTCATTTCTAAATCCCTGAGATTTCAGACTTCTTCCATTGAAACATGCTAAGGAAACTTCAAAATTTCAGCTTGTTCACTCTGGACCACGTTTAGGACCAGACTTAACAACCAATCCAGCAAACAATTGTGGTCATCCCAAAACACTCAGTAAACTCCCAATCCTAAATTTGTCCAAATACATTAATAAATTTGTCCTGATCCAAGTCTTGTATTCTACTCTTCTTGATCAAACACTTTCTGAGCACACTCTTTTAAATATTTCTCATTTCTTGCTAAAACAAAATTGTAAGGTGTTAGTTACACACTTTTAATAGTCTCTCTTCTACCAAACAATCTCTCTTTCTCTGTGTGTGTGTGTTTTGAGGGGATGACTACTTGGAGATCTAAATCTTTTTTTTTTCCTGGAGTTGGAAACGGGGAGGCAGTCAGACAGACTCCCACATGCACCCGACCGGGATCCACCCAGCATGCCCACCAGGGGACGATGTTCTGCCCATCTGGGGCATCACTCTGCCACAACCAGAGCCATTCTAGTGCCTGAGGCAGAGGCCACAGAGCTATCCTCAGCGCCCAGGCCAACTTTGCTCCAATGGAGCCTTGGCTGTGGGAGGGGAAAAGAGAAACAGAGAGGAAGGAGAAGGAGGAAGGGTGGAGAAGCAGATGGGCGCTTTTCCTGTGTGCCCTGGCCGGGAATCGAACCTGGGACTCCTGCATGCCAGGCCGATGCTCTACCACTGAGCCAACTGGCCAGGGCCGAGATCTAAATCTTTTTATGTGCCTAATGACAATGAGACATAATAAGTTTTCCCTCTGAAAATCATTAAGGTTTTAGTCTCAGTCACTTAAAAGTATTTACAGAAAGTTTTGCTTTCTCACTGGGAGAAGAGAGGTGAACAGTGGCCTCTGTTGTTGGGAAAGAATATTTGGAAGTTCAGATTTTTCAGTCTCTCTTATGTTTTTTCTTGTGGCAGATATCTCAAGCTTATATGCCTGTCTGGACCCTATAAAGCCAGGCCTGATTGTAGCCTTCCTTTTGCTTTCCCTCTGATGGTTTCTAGGGCCCAAGTTAGTTGTGTCTCTCAGGCATGCAGATATGGGCTGGCTTTCTGCATATGCTCACCAGGCTTCTTAAAAAGTTCTTCTTCACTGTTATTGAGAGTGATAGGGTTGGGGAATGAGGTGGGGGGTGCCTAGTTTAGGGAGTCTCACAGTTGAGGCATCTTTACAGACAGAGCTCCTGATAGTGTCTGAGACATGATTAGTAGGATCTATTTTCCAAGTTTTGGCTGCTGTTCTCCCAGCCACTCACTGCCCCTCCAACCCCCATCACCCAACATGCAGCTCAGGACTTGGTGGTATGGATGAGGTGAAAGAGAAATGGGCTTCTTTGTCTGCATCCTGTAGCTGGGGAAGCCAGGCACTCATGCACATGTTTTCACTTTCCCTCATGAAAGAAATCATATCAGAGAGGGGCTGTCTTGGCACTGAACTGTATTGCCCTGGGCAAGGAATAAAATGAATAAATTCAAGTTGTGCCCCTTATCTTCCTCAATGTATTTGGTCTTGGATTTATTTTGCTCTAATGGTGTTCTAGACATTTCTTCTGGACTCCTGGACTTCCAAAATATTTCTCTCCTACATGCATGATTTCAAAATTGGCATTCCTTGTTGGAAAGACAGTAAATACACTTTGATGATGTCATTCTACAGGTGTTTGTGTGTTCTTAATTGAGCATCTGTGACAATTAGTACCAAAGTTAATTGATCTGTAGGCATCTTGTTTTTCCTAATTCTCATTTCCTTGTCACAATGGTAATTATTTAAGTAATTGTGTTGTCACCACTTGCTCAATTTGATCTCAGAAAAAAGTAATTTGTGCCCTTCTTTATGAGCAACTAAATCTTAGAACTCCAATCCAAGAAATATGTGAGTCTCTACTTCCTGTGACTACTCTGGGAGCAGCTCCTGTACAAGTTATAGTCCTACCAGAAAAAAGAGGATACACTTACTTTTAATTAGGTGCATTTGATAAAGGAACTATTTTCAATGTAGGGAGAAGAATTTAGAGAACCAAACAAGAGCTAAAATTCTTCGAGGGCCAGCAACATTAGGATGGTAATACAGTGAGGTCTTGAGACAGAACTCCTGGCCTTGTTATTAGAAGTACAACCATCTCATGCAACCAAATTTGAAGGACAATTGGGAAAATATGCCAAACTCACTCTCTGCCTGTTCTTTTCTTCCTGCAAGTGTCTCTCCCTTCCTCATTGATTGAGTCAAACCAGAAGCCAGAAGAAATGGAAACACACTGATGCAAGCTAAGTGAGACATAATCATGTATCAAGATAGGAAGAGTGGAAATTGAATGGTAGAGGTAAATTGATAATATCCACTAAAACTTTCTACATATTTGAATTTTTTCTGTACCATTTATTTTTTATTTATTTATTTTTATTTTTGAGAGAGAGAGAGAAAGAGAGAAGAAGGAAGAGAGATGAGAAATATCAACTCATAGTTGTATCATGTTTAGTTGTTCATTGAATGCTTCTTGTATGTGCTTTGAACAGGGGGCTCAACTGAGTCAGTGACCCCTTCCTCAAGCCAGTGACCTTGGGATTCAAGCCAGAAACCTTTGGGCTCAAGCGAGCCATCATGAGGTCATGGTGATGACCTCATAACTCAAGCTGGTGATCCCGCTTTCAAGCTAGTGAGCCTGTGCTCAAGCTGGATAAGCCCACATTCAAGCCGGCAACCTCAGGGTTTTGAACCTGGGTCCTCAACATCCCCTGTTGATGTTCTACCCACTGTGCCACCACCAGTCAGGTATTCTGTACCATTCTTGACATAAAAACATATTCACCTTATGTAAAGAAACTTAAAAAATTTTACAGAAAGTTCTAAAATGAAATTCCTTTCTCCTCACCAAATCCACTCTGAAAAAGTATCACTTTTTAAAATTTCTATAACTTAGTGTTTCTAATTTACAATAATTTATCTAAACACAATTTATTAACCAGAAAAACTGAATTATTCTCCCTATACAATCTTATAAAAATGTGTCTAAAACATCATTACTTAAATACAGTTGAGATTAATGGTATGAAGTAAAATGTGTGTGTGGTGCAGGTGTTAAAAGTCAGAAATAAAGAAAAAATTTAAGTCCTGACCATTGTCAGTGCTGAAGCTGAGATGGTTTTGTAAGACTGAGATATGCATTTTAATCATTAGAAGAATGAGGTTTTAATGTTGAATAAGGACATCAACTGTGATCTTTAACCATAATGAAACAATGAGATAGAACTGAGACTACCTTAGAGTTTGGGCTTTGAAATAACTGACCATTCCACAGAAGACTATGAGAACAGTTCTGTCCACTGACCCAGTGAAGTACTAAGGGAGACTTTATCTGCCAAGGGCTTTAACTAGAAAAATAATCTCCATTAGAAAAATAAAGTGAGTGCTAAACCAACTAAGTGAGCGCTCAGCCATCTAGAGAAAGTAGAGATGAAACTGGTTTTACTAGAGAACTAGGGAACATCCTGCAGAAGGCTACCAAGAGTCAAGTTATTCCTTTGGGACTTTCTTCAATATGAGGCGTACAGGCTCCTAAATAGAAAAAAAATACACTAGCGATTCAACCAGGAATAATCATTTTAAACAAACTGCATGAGTAAATTATGTATTGTAAGGTAGAATCACTAAGGTAGAAACATAACGCAGAAAGATTAATACTCCAAGAAAATAAGCAAGAACATTGTGTTCATAATAGCTGTCTCTATTTGAGTGAGCGTATTTCTCCAAGAGGTCACTGTGGAAGAAAGCCAGACTAGCATTCCATGCTCCCCAGATCGAACTTCTTTCTTCTGTTTCCTAAATATAATTAGGCTTCACTACATCTTCCTGTAGGAATTTCCTCTTATTCTGAAGGCCATCTTCTGCTATCCATGAGTCTGTTGAGTTTCCTCCCAAGCCAAAGCCGTTAAGGGGTACAACATTGTTAATCTACTTTCTGAAAATGTTTACATGTATTGGGGTTTTTTTTTTTTAGAACTGCCACTTAGGGTCACTGGACTCCACTCCCATACCAGGACCTCTGTCTCATCTCCATTCATTTTCTCTCTCAATGCAGTACACATTTGGTGATGGTTTTTGAGCACTGCAGTGGTTGGAAGATATCCACAATTCCCTTCTTTCCCCTGTCACCCCAGTGGTTGCTTTCCATCATTATTTCTTACCAGATCCTACCTTGTTTTTGAAAACGCACATAATTCAGACATTTGTGGGTGATATTTCTTTCCTAGTTTCAATTAAAATTTTTTTTTTCTTTTCCTTTTTTGACAACCTTGCCTGCCTTAGGATAAAGTTTATGGCTAAACACCTATGTTTACTACCTCCCGCTTAAAAAAGTCAGCTTGAGATCTTGAGTAAATCAATCTTCACTTAAACTACAGCTGTAATATTTTTGTTATGCATTTGGTGAAAAACAGAAAAGAATGGAAAAGAAAAGCAATATCTAGCACAGCAATATAAATTATGTTCAGATAAAAAAATATTGTGAAGCTACTTATTTGGCCTAACTATAATCAATCTTTATCTCTTTTTCCTCAATTTTTATCTTTTGTAAAATTGCTAAACTCTATCTTCCCTCATTCAGTTCTGGTGTGCTGCAAAGAAGAAAGAGAAAACATGAGTAAAACACAATGATCAGACTGTGGGGATGCTCAACTTGTTTTCTTCACTTCATATAAGTGACTTTGAAGGAAACCTATTTCATAGAACCACATGGATTCTTCTAGTTTTCTAGGCTGAGGATAACTTTTGCTGACTCAGAAAATAAAAAAAAAACCAATTTAATGTGCACATTTTAAAAATCATACATTGACAGGAAGTAAGTCAAACTCAATGAAACATCTACACCTAAGGTTACCCAGGCAAAGTAATTATCAGCTTAAGGAGAGAAGTCTTTCACATCACTGTGTATTGTTACAATTTTTATAAAGGCAAAGACAATCCTGAAAAACCTCAATGTGGTTTGATATATAAAGAATTAGAAGTAATTGCATTACTATTAGATGTAATGCTCTTACTAAGAATGTAGCTTGTAGAGTTACTTAAGTTTTTAGAAGCAGAAAATATTGTTTTTATGACGAGAGGAAGAACAAAATAGTCCTAAGGATTTGAAATTTATAGAAAAGGAATTTGAGTTTTAAAAATGAAGTTGATCAAGGGATCTGGTAGTTTGAAACACAACACAATTTAGATAAAGTTGCAACATACTTTAAAATGAGAAACTTAGAAGGACATTAGACTAAGCAAACTGGTATACAAAAAAATGAAAAAAAGTCTCTAAATACACAGGATATTTAGAGTTTGACAGAGTAAATTGCATGGTAGATGAACAAAGTAAAAAGTACAGAGTAACACAAGAAAGATAACTTAGAAAAATATGTTGATGAGAACATATGTAGAGGAATTACTGTTTTCTACCTTTTAAAAATGCCTTTAGCATATACTTTAGAGAATGTCAAGCTGAATATTTTTGTGTTATGCAGAAAAAAATTGTTTCATAATGCAAACAGGTTGATGGATAACTTTCAGCTCAATCTGAATACATTTTATAGAAAATCACAATGAGTTCTCAGTACTTGTTTAGGCTGCAATACATTTCTTGTGATACCATATGAAACCTTCAATGTATAATGATATATCTATGATAATATTTTCCATAAAAATCAGTGATGTGGGTGGTTGATTTTTATCACATTTTATACCTTTTAGAATGTGAATCTGCCTTTATTACTATTAAAGAAAAATGAAAAAAGTTTACTGTTCCAATTGTACATCTTAGATATTTCTTCCAATAGAAAGGAAAAAAATAATGCTAACTAAACAGATCTCTTAAAAAACAAAAACAAAAGCACACCTAAATTCTAGTGAAAAAATACCTTTGAATTATCTTAGGAAACTGAGCCTGAGGGAGAAATAAAACACAACAATTTAATATCATTAACCTTTTTAAGTAAAACACCTATGCTTTCTCCAGAAAAAAACATACAGTATATATGTCAATTCAGCAGCGAAATTGTTGCATTATAAAAGAAAATCTTCTGTATTTTTTGTTAAAATAAGATTTATTTAGCTGTATCTCCAAAATATTTGATTTCACCAATTGGTTGCAAGCACATGTAACAACCTAATTTGAGACTGTCATCTGAACTGAATGTGGGAGTCAGTCTTGTGGAACTAACCCTTAACCTGGGGCACCTGATGCTGTCTCCACATAAATAGTATCAGGTGGAGTTAAATTGTAGGACATCCAGCTGATGTTTAAGATTGCTTGGGAGGTGTGAAAAATAATCATACACTCACACATTGAAATTGAGTTTTAGAACCCTTAGTGACCTTTGGTTGTGAACTCACTAGGACACGCACAGGACCCTCATGTCTGTGTATAAAGATTCAACACAAGAGATATGTTGCCTTAGTTTTCTGTATCAGATTAGTATAAAATTTTACATAAAATTTACTTTTATAGCTAGAATTATTGACGAGAATCATTAATCAACAAGATTATGGAAACTAACTGTTCCCCTTTGCATTTCATCATGTTTTACTTTTTAATGCATTTTAATATACCTTTGTTATTTGAAAATCATAAAACCCACAGAGGGTTATAGACATTCACCTTTTGCCAATTTGAAAAGTGAGCCTTTCCTAACCTGTGCTGGCGGCGCACTGGATAAGGCATCCACCTGGAATGCTGAGGTCGCCGGTTCAAAATCTTGGGCTTGCCCAGTCTAGGCATATATGGGAGTTGATACTTCCTGCTCCTCTTTCCTTCTCTCTCTCTCTTTTCTAAAATGATTAAGTAAAATCTTAAATTAATTAATTTATTAATAATGAGTCTTATAGAGGATTATCAAATGTCTAAAAATAATGAAATTAATCTGAATTTAGTCATTATTCTATCAATTCAAGGGTCTCAATATAAGCTTTTTTCAGTTACAATGTAGTACATCCTTAAGAATTATTTAATTAAGATGACCAAAGAAAATATGATTTTCTGGTAATTTCTGGACAAATTTGCTCATTTTCTTTCTGCCCATAATTTTTTCAAAATACATGCATGTTAATGGATAACTTTCAGCTCAATCTGGATAGATTTTATAGGAAATCACAGTAAGACTTGTTTAGACTGAAAAACATTTCTTGTGATGCTATGTAAAACCTTCAGAGTAAATTACCCTCTAAGCAGTGGCAGAAAATAAATCTTGACAAATCTCATAAACTGTACTACAATTCTGTTATTATTATTATATACTTATATAATTATACATCCTTAAAAGGGTTCTCCTTAACTAAAAAAAACTGGAATGATTTTTATGCAAGGTGTATAACATGACATTTCACGACAATGGGAAGTTGAGACTCCCGTACTCATTTTATAGATAAGAAAACATGGTGAAAAGAGGTTAATTTTCAAAGATCACATAATTAGTAACTGTGCTAGGACAATTGTCTCCAAAATTTGTTTTAAATAGGCATCCCACTTTCGTTTTTCTCCAGGTAACTCCTGTGCAAATTTTCTTTTCCACTGGCATTTCAGATAATGCCCTTTAGCTCCCTAGATCCCCAATACAGGAGGCAACAGCTTATTCTCTAAAGCAGGGGTCCCCAAACTACGGCCTGTGGGCTGCATGCGGCCTCCTGAGGCCATTTATCCAGCCCCCGCCACACTTCCGGAAGGGGCACCTCTTTCATTGGTGGTCAGTGAGAGGTGGTCCGCATCCTGTGCTCCTGGATTATTGTACGTGGTGGCGCCGCAAAGTGCGGCATTGCTTACTACAGTACTACTTCTGGTGACACGAGATGCATGCCTCATGGCTCCAGAAGCACGTGAAGTACGTCATATCATTTGTTACAGCTAGCAGTGACAAATATGGAACCGGACATTGACCATCTCATTAGCCAAAAGCAGGCCCATAGTTCCCATTGAAATACTGGTCAGTTTGTTGATTTAAATTTACTTGTTCTTTATTTTAAATATTGTATTTGTTCCCATTTTGTTTTTTTTTGTTTTTTTTTTACTTTAAAATAAGATATGTGCAGTGTGCATAGGGATTTGTTCATAGTTTTTTTTTTTATATTCTGGCCCTCCAACAGTCTGAGGGACAGTGAACTGGCCCCCTGTGTAAAAAGTTTGGGGACCCCTGCTCTAAAGAGGTTAGCTTACTTGGGAGGGTGTCACCTTTCTTTTCTTCACACATCTATTTCTTTTGAATAAAGTATGTAAAATAGTCACTAACACAAATACCCTTAAACTGGATCATAACAGGTATGAACGTTTTCCAAATAAAATAAAAAAAATAGGTATAAATAATGGGTTATGACCTCTAGTATTAGGAATTAACTTGCAAACAAGATTTCTTTCTTTCTTTCTTTCTTTCTTTCTTTCTTTCTTTCTTTCTTTCTTTCTTTCTTTCTTTCTTTCTGTGAGAGAGAGAGACAGACAGATAGGAAGGGAGAGAGATGAGAAGCATCAACTCATAGTAGCTAGTTGTGGCACCTTAGTTGTTCATTGATTGCTTTTTTATACATGCCTTTAACATGGAGCTCTAGCTGAACCAGTGTACCCTTGCTCAAGCCAGTGACCTTAGGTTTCAAGCTAGTGACAATTGGGTTCAAGCCAACAACCATGGGGTCATGTTTATGATCCCACACTCAAGCCGGTGACCCTGTATTCAAGCTGGTGAGCCCACACTCAAGCGCGCAACTTTGTGGTTTCGAACCAGGATCCTCAGAGTTCCAGAACAATCCTCTATTCATTACACCACTACTTAGTCAGGCTAAAGAAGAATTTTGACTGAAAAAAATTTAAGTCAAATGTTTTCAGCAGAAGTTTCCTCAATTTATAGAAACGTTTCATTTTATATACAAGTTGGTCTTTCCCTAAAATTTTACTTTATGGCTATTTGAGTTCTTTGCTTTGATCAGGAAAGGACTACTCTTGAGGTTGGATCTGGGAAGGTCCAACATGGTGGGAACTCCAGGTCTAGTTCTCTGAAGGCAACATATTGAGTTGGAATTAGGTAAACTGAAACCCACTTTTATGTAAAATACAGCTGCACTTGACAATCCATAAAGGTAGCTGAACAGAATTAAAAGAGAGTAAGTGTGTGGTTTAAAACACTGCTACCAACTTCCTAGGGAGTTTCTTAGAGTCAGGGGTATTTATGACTTACTTTTATTAGTTTAAGTTTACTAAAAAAAGGTGATAATAAAAATTCAAAGGATAGTATACAAATTGCACAGTGCCTACTACATGCTAAAATTAAGCATATGTACCCTAAATGCCACTTTAAAATCTAATTAAATAGAGGTTCTAGTGCTTTTAGGGAAAATATTTTCCTAGGATTAATAGGCTGGTTGTGTGTTCTTAGACAAAAATTAAGTTAGCTTTGACACAATTACACATACAGTAACAAAGAAAGATGGTATATATTGAAGGAATAAAATAAAAGAAATGTTACAATATTTAGATTTGCCTTTTTCAAGGATTATTTCTCTATGAATTATAATATCTGATGAAGGCAAATGTCTCATTAAAAACATGCAATTTCTTTTAGGATAGTCTTCCTCATAAAAGAAAAATATATTTATCAGCCATAAAGACTATCTTCAACTACTCCTCAAGATAGGAAAGTAATAGTAGATCAATGTAAGCTTTTTTTCTGTGAATGAAATGTAATATGATCATTTATTTCACATTTTCAATTTCCAAACAGATGACTGAGATGAAAAACAGCTATAAGTTTCTTCATATCTATATATAAAACAATTATGACTTTTTAAAATGGCACATTGTCATAACCATTCTATGTATATGTCCAGGATGTCACAAAGCTATATATTAATTTTTCTCAGGGCAACTGAAAATGTAAGTTGTTGTTGTGAGTTGGGGGCGCAGAGAGAGAGAACAGCAGACTGAATCATCAAGGACTAGCAAAGGACCACAGCTCGCTCAGGCAAATGGCCCCGATTTCATGCAGTGTCCTAATTTTATTCACAAGACTTCAAAAAACTTGTTTACTGAGAAATTGGCATAACATGTAGCGTAACTTTTACTTAAAGATACATGGAGTGAACCTGCAAGATAGCTTAGTAACAACATAATATCAGAAGGCATTAATTGCTATTGCTTCTATGAATCCTATAACATTCCTCTCCTTATCTTAAGGGATAACCTTGGAAAGTACAGAAATCTTATGAGAATGTTTTACTGAGAAAAGCTCAGCAACTGCCTTCAGTCACATAGACCTGTTTCACTGACCGCCTTCAAGTCACAAAACAATTCTCTTGGCAAAACATTCTTTTCTTGTTGGCTGTGTTCCCATCCAAGGCCATGCAATGGGTTATTCCACTACAGTAAGTGTTGAACATATACAAACAACTTAATAAAATATAGCAATATGTGTTTTTTTATAGAAATATAAGATATATTAACCAAGTCTTTCTGAGAAGTATATATTCTGTTTCAGTTTCTTCATTTGTTAAAGCTCTGTCTTAAACAGAAGCACAAGTAACTAGGAGACTAAAGAATTATAATTGCAGAGGTTTCCTTCAGGGACATACATGAAACTAGGAAACAAGTGAGCTTGAACAAAATAATATAACCTTTTTGTCTAAGATAGAAAGAAGCCAGTTTTCCTGAGAAAATGTGAGAAGAAAACTTAGGTAAGGAAGAAAAGGGAAGCAGTAAAGAAAAGGGAGAAGAGAGATTATAATCAAAAGAAACAAATTTTAAAAAGTAAGGATAAAAGAAAACAAAAAAAAAGCATAGAAAGATTCAAAAGTATGTGAGATCTATTTAGCCTTGTTCATCATTTTTCTCTTTCTACTCTTTCTCCCTCCTTGTTTGACCAGATTACAATTTTCACTCCACTCATTGAAGGCATTATCTAGATTCTGGCTCTTTTGGGGTGAATAGCAAATAGACTCAAATTACATAATTTAACTAGAACCCTAGTCTAACCCTCTTCCTACAAAGTCAAAATATAGAATTCATTTTTCTAGAATGAAATGAAGTTAGCATATATTTTCACATACAAAACTTAAGGAAGGAAATATTTCTATAATGAAAATGTAATCAACACAGAGATCAAATAAGTCAGGCAAAAAAAATACTCACTGCATTTTATTAATGGTTAATTCCTGGAAAACTTTACCAAAGTAATTTTAATGACTTTGGTTGGTTTAAACAGCTTCCTTTAGTGAATTAAAGGGGTACTGAAATTGCATACATTGAAAAAGTAAATAGCATTATAAACAAAAAAAACCCAGAAAAACATTTCATCACAAAATATAGAGGTAAAGAACATACTGAAAAATAGCATTCATATGGCTTCCATGACTAAATGAAATTGAAGGGAAGAGAATTTTAAAATTTGTCTAAGGAGAATTAAGAAATATTGATACCCTCAAAGTTTTATTTTAACAAGATAGAAAGGCAAAATT
This sequence comes from Saccopteryx bilineata, assembly GCF_036850765.1. Classification (NCBI taxonomy): domain Eukaryota; kingdom Metazoa; phylum Chordata; class Mammalia; order Chiroptera; family Emballonuridae; genus Saccopteryx; species Saccopteryx bilineata. Next base: position 151,121,998 of record NC_089494.1, read on the forward strand.
CTGGAAATTAAATCCATTTGTAATCTGTTAATTATTAGTAGATTGACTTTTTTTTATATATAAATAAATTTTTATTTTAATAGGGTGACATCAATAAATCAGGGTACATACATTCAAAGAAAACATTTCCAGGTTATCTTGTCATTTAGTTATGTTGCATACCCATCACCCAAAGAGAGATCGTCCTCTGCCATCCTCCATCCAGTTCTCTCTGTACCCCCTCCCCTCCCCCTCTCCCTCCTTCCCTCCCCCCACCCCCCATAGTCACCACACTCCTGTTCATGCCTCTCAGTCTCGCTTTTATGTCCCACTAATGTATGGAATCCTGCAGTTCCTGTTTTTTTCTGATTCGCTTATTTCACTCCGCACAATGCTACCAAGACTCCACCATTCCGCTATAAGTGATCCAATGTCACCATTTCTCCTAGCTGAATAATATACCATGGTGTATATGTGCCCCATCTTCTTCATCTAGTCCTCTATTTTTTTTACAGTGATTTAAAGCCTTTAAGCAAACTCTTGGCCAATACAGCAAGAATCCATAAATGAGTAGTGTCCTTAACATGTTCCCCACGTCCAAGTTAGATTGACTTTTTAAGACTAGAATGTAACTACCAGTGGAACACTATGTATACCTAGACCAGGAGTCAGGAAACGTTTTGGTTGAGAGAGCCATGAACACCGCATATTTTAAAATGTAATTCCATGAGAGCCATACAACAGCCCGGGTACATTACACATTATTCAATAAAAATTTGGTGTTGTCCTGGAGGACAGCTGTGATTTGCTCCAGCCACCCACAACCATGAACATGAGCAGTAGTAAATGAATAGATTATAATACATGAGAATGTTTTATATTTTTAACATTATTATTTTTTTATTAAAGACTTGTCTGTGAGCCAGATGCAGCCATCAAAAGAGCCACATCTGGCTCGCAAACCATAGGTTTCTGATCCCTGACCTAGATAAAGATCCCAATATTAATTTTATTAATTGGATCATTATGAATACAAAAAATAGGGGTTTTATTTGATTGATGTTGTGATAAGGTGCCAAGGAATTGCAAAAATTTTTAACATTAGTATTTTAAAAGAAAGAGTCAGGCCCCCTTATCCTTCCTTTCTGAGGAAGAAAAAACAAGAAGAAGAGCTTACAAGGGCAAAAATCAGCTAGTCATAGTTTAACTAGTTCCTATAGTTCTCTGGAAGGACCGACACCACTTGTAGACAGAGCAAAGAAGATAGAACCTATCTGAAAACCCCTTTCTCTTCTCTTTTCTTGAAAGCCTTTAGGAAACAATGTTTACATACCTTAATTAAAAATTCCTACACTAATCCTGACTCACCTTCCAATTCCAGAGTCATAAGAATAACGTATATCTCTAGACCAGGGGTCCCCAAACTTTTTACACAGGAGCCCAGTTCACTGTCCCTCAGACCGTTGGAGGGCTGGAATAAAAAACAAACAAACAAACAAAAAAACCATGAACAAATCCCTATGCACCTGCACATCTTATTTTAAAGTAAAAAAACAAAACGGGGCCCTGGCCGGTTGGCTCAGCGGTAGAGCGTCGGCCTGGCATGTGGGGGACCCGGGTTCGATTCCCGGCCAGGGCACATAGGAGAAGCGCCCATTTGCTTCTTCACTCCCCCCTTCCTTCCTCTCTGTCTCTCTCTTCCCCTCCCACAGCCAAGGCTCCATTGGAGCAAAGATGGCCCGGGCCCTGGGGATGGCTCCTTGGCCTCTGCCCCAGGTGCTAGAGTGGCTCTGGTCGCGGCAGAGCGACGCCCCGGAAAGGCAGAGCATCGCCCCCTGGTGGGTGTGCCGGGTGGATCTCGGTTGCGCGCATGCGGGAGTCTGTCTGACTGTCTCTCCCCGTTTCCAGCTTCAGAAAAATACAAAAAAGAAAAAAAAAAACGAAAAAAAACAAAACGGGAACAAATACAATATTTAAAATAAAGAACAAGTAAATTTAAATCAACAAACTGACCAGTATTTCAATGGGAACTATGTTCCTCTCACTGACCACCAATGCAAGAGGTGCCCCTTCTGGAAGTGCAACGGGGCCGGATAAATGGCGTCAGGGGGCCACTGGCCGTAGTTTGGGGACCCCTGCTCTAGACAAAGGGATCACGAACTCCCCTCCCCCGCATGAAAAGTCTGTATTATGTAACATTTTATATGCTTTCTAATAATTATCATTTTGAAATTCTTTATATGTGGAAAACTTGTAAATTAAGCAAGCGGGAACTAGCTTTGGACTTCAGCTAACTCCAACACTCTTAGCAAAAGTAACTTCATTTAGCTTCTTTCCTTATCTTAAACTGAACATTTCCCATTATTTTAACGATAAGGATAGGTTGTAAATCCTAGAAGGCTTGAGAATGTTTTTGTCAGGTATGTAAAACAGTCATCACTACTGTTATCTTCTGGTCTTAGTGTGTAGGAATGTTTTTTCTCCTTTTGATAGATCCTGTAGATAAACATTGTAACAAGACAATGACAAGACAGCAAAAACTCAATAAGCTTGTTAGTAAAAGTATTTTGTACCATGCCCCCTCTCCTTGTCTCCCCAACCAGTATGTGATTGTGTCTATAAAAGCAGTCTCAGAGTTATATTCTTGGTGGCACAATTTGGGTTTGATAATGCCCCATGCATATCCCCGGCTTACTAATAAAACTCCTAAAATTCTTCTGTAACCTACTTTAGTGTCTCTGTAGAACTTGCAAACTAAATTACATTAAAACAATGTAACAATTTCTTGGTGGTTGATTGGCTTAGATACTTTTATGCTAAACAGTTTTTATAATAAGATTATACAATTTTATTTTGAAAGGAAATGTAGATCACACTTTACCTACATGTTCATGACTGTGGGGTTCCCCCCCCTAGTATGTTCAGTACGCACACTTTCCTAATGAGCTATCAACCTCATAATTATACAAGGTAGATTTTATTTTTAGCATATAGATGACCTCACTCTCTAATATTCTAATTTTTTTCCAAGGCATTCTCAACATGCCTTGAATTTTTATAAAAATGTTTTAATCCCAGAGTCTGAATTTAGAAACAGAAGATAATAGGAAGACCATATATGATGATGGAACTCTGGTCCAGGTAAGAAATGCAGGAGGACAAGACACAGTCATTGCTGCAATCTAATCTGAACCATCAAGACCTCCTTCCTTATTTGTTGTGCTGCTTTCAACTAATGTCTAATTAGAAAAAGGCAGTGATGCTCCCCAAACCAACCACATAAGCTGTCCTGCTTTTATTTATTTTTTATAGCTTTGTTTTATATTTTATTGATACTGTTCTTTTTTTATTAAATTTTTATTATTAATTTTAATGAAGTAAAATTGATAAATCAGGGTACATATGTTCAGAGAAAACCTCCAGATTATTTTGACATTTGATTATGTTGCATACCCCTCACCAGAAGTCAAATTGTCTTCAAATTATCTGGTTTTCTTTGTGCCTCTCCCTTCCCCCAAACCCCTCTCTCTCCTTTCTCACCCCTTCCCCCACGTTACCATCATATTCTTGTCCATGTCTCTGAGTCTCATTTTTATGTCCCATCTATGTATCGGTTCATAGAGTTATTAGTTTTTTTCGATTTACTTATTTTACTCTGTATAATGTTATCAAGGTCCATCCATGTTATTGTAAATGATCTGATGTCATCATTTCTTATAGTTAAGTAGTATTCCACAGTATATATGTACCAAAGCTTTTTAATCCACTCATCCACTGACAGACACTTGGACTGTTTCCAGATCTTCACTATTGAAAACAATGCTGCCATAAACATGGGGGTGCATTTCTCCTTTTGAAACAGTGCTACAGTGTTCTTGGGGTATATTCCTAAAAGTGGGATAGCTGGGTCAAAAGGCAGTTCAATTTTTAATTTTTTGAGGAATCTCCATACTGTTTTCCACAGTGGCTGCACCAGTCTGCATTCTCACCAGCAGTGCAGGAGAGTTCCCTTTTCTCCACATCCTCACCGCATTTATTCTGTGTTGTTTTGTTGATGAACTCCATTCTGACTGGTGTGAGGTGATATCTCATTGTGGTTTTAATTTGCATTTCTCTAATGATTAGTGATGTTGAGAATTTTTTCATATGCCTATTGGCCATCTGTAAGTCCTCTTTGGAGAAGTGTCTATTCATTTCTTTTGCCCGTTTTTGATTAAATTTTTTGTCTTTCTGGTGTTGAGATTTACAAGTTCTTTTAAATTTTGGCTATTAACCCCTTATCAGACATATTGTCAAATATGCTCTCCCATTGTGTAGTTTGTCTTTTAATTCTGTTCTTGTTGTCTTTAGCTGTGCAAAAGCTTTTTAGTTTGATATAGTCCCATTATTTTATCTTGTCTTTTATTTCACTTGCCCGTGGAGAAAAATCAGCAAATATATCGCTGAGAGAGATGTCGGAGAGTTTACTGTCTATGTTTTCTTCTAAGATGCTTATGGTTTCAAGGCTTAAATTTAAGTCTTTTATCCATTTTGAGTTTATTTTTGTGAATGGTGTAAGTTGGTGGTCTAGTTTCATTTTTTTGCATGTAGCTGTCCAATTTTCCCAATACCATTTATTTTTTTATTTTTTCCAACACCATTTATTAAAGAGGCTGTCTTTACTCTATTATATGCCCTTACCTCCTTTGTCAAATATCAGTTGTCCATAGGGCTATGGGTTTATTTCTGGGTTCTCTGTTCTGTTCCATTGATCTATATGCCTGTTCTTATGCCAGTACCAGTCTGTTTTGAGTACAATGGCCTTGTAGTAAAACTTGATATCAGGAAGTGTGATACCTTCCCCTTTATTCTTCTTTGTTAAGATTGCTGAGGTTATTCGTGTTCTCTTTTGGTTCCATATAAATTTTTGGAATATGTGATCTATATCTTTGAAGTATGTGATTGGTATTTTAATTGGTACTGCATTGAATTTATAAATTGCTTTGGGTAATATAGACATTTTAATGATGTTTATTCTTCGTAACCATGAGCACGGTTTATGCTTTCACTTGTTTGTATCGTCTTTTATCAATGTTTGATAATTTTTTGAGTATAAGTCTTTAGTTTCCTTGGTTAAATATACTCCTAGGTACTTTATTTATTTGGTTGTAATAGTGAAGGGGATTGTTTCCTTAATTTCTCTTTCTGACTGTTCATTGTTGGTGTATAAAAATGCCTCTGATTTCTGAGTATTAATTTTATATCCTGCCACTTGGCTGAATTCATTTATCAGGTCCAATAGTTTTTTGACTGAGACTTTAGGATTTTTTATATACAATATCATATCATCTGCAAATAATGATACTTTTACTTCTTCTTTTCCAACTTGAATGCCTTTTATTTCGTCTTCTTGTCTGATTGCTGTGGCTAGGACTTCCAGGACGATGTTCAATAAGAGTGGTGAAAGGAGAAGTGCCTGCATTGTTCCTGATCTTAAGGGGATTGCTCTTTTTTGCCCATTGAGTATGATATTGGCTATGGGTTTGTCATAAATGGCTGTTATCATGTTGAGGTATGTTCCCTGTATTCCCACTTTGCTGAGAGTTTTGATCATGAATGAGTGCTGGATTTTATCAAATATTCTTTCTGCATCTATTGAAATTATCATGTCGTTTTTCTCCTTCCTTTTATTTATGTGATGAATTACATTGATTGATTTGCAAATATTGTACCAGCCTTGCCTCCCAAGAATAAATCCCACTTGATCATGGTGTAGGATTTTTTCCATACATTGTTGGATTGGTTTAGCTAATATTTTGTTGAGGATTTTAGCATCTATATTCATCAGAGATATTGGCCTATAATTTTCTTTCTTTGTGTTGTCTTTGCCTGGTTTTGGAATCAGAATTATGCTCACCTCATAAAAGGAGCTTGGAAGTCTTCCTTCCTCTTGAATTTTTTGAAATAGCTTGAGAAGGATAGGAGTTAGTTCTTCTTTGAATATTAAGTAGAATTCACTTGTCAAGTCATCTGGCCCAGAACTTTTCTTTGTTGGAAGTTTTTTGATAACGGTTTCAATCTCATTTGTTGTAATCGGTCTGTTTAGGTTTTCTGCTTTTTCCAGATTGATTTTTGGAAGATTGTATGTTTCCAGGAATTTGTCCATTTCATCTAGGTTCTCTAGTTTTTTGGCATACAGTTCTTCATAGTATTTTCTTACAATATTTTGTATTTCTGTTGTGTCAGTTGTTACTTCTCCACTCTCATTTCTAATTTTATTTATTTGAGTCCTCTCTTTTTTTCTTGGTGAGTCTAGTTAAAGGTTCATCGATCTTGTTTACCTTTTCAAGGAACCATCTCCTAGTTTCATTTATTCTCTGTATTGTTTCTTTAGCCTCTATGTCATTTCTTTCCACTCTGATCTTTATTATTTCCTTCCTTCTACTACATTTGGGCTTTACTTGCTGTTCTTTTTCTAGTTCTTTTAGATGCAGCGTTAAGTTGTTTATTTGAGCTTTTTCTAGCTTCTTAAAGTTTGCCTGTAGTGCTATGAACTTCCTTCTCAGTACTGCTATTGCTCTGTCCCATAAATTTTGAATTGTTATATGCTCATTATCATTTGTTTTTAGGAATTTTTTTATTTCTTCTTTGATCTCATTCTGAATTCAGTCATTATTTAACAACCTGCTATTTAGTCTCTATGTGTTTGAGAATTTTTGAGCATTTCTGTTGTGGTTTATTTCTAGTTCCATGTCATTGTGATCAGAGAAAGTGCTTGATACTATTTCAATCTTCTTAAATTTGTTGAGACCACTTTTGTGCCCTAACATGTGGTCTATTCTAGAGAATATGCCATGAGCACTTGAAAAGAATGTATGTTCTGATGCTTTAAGATGAAAGGTTCTGAGATATCTATTAAATTCTGTTGATCTAATGTGTCCTTTACGTCTGTTGTTTCTTTGTTAATTTTCTTTTTGAGGATCCATCTAGTAATGTTAGTGGGGTATTGATATCCCCTACTGTTATAGTATTGCTGTTGATCTCACACTTTATATTCATCAAAATCTGCTTTATATATTTAGGTGCTCCTATATTAGGTGCATAGATATTTATAATAGTTATATCTTCCTGTTGGATTGCTCCTTTTATCATTATGTAGTGGCCTTCTTTATCTCTTACTATATCCTTTGTTTTAAAGTCCATTTTGTGTGATTATCCTCACTATAATTATACTAACAGTTATCTTAGGCACAATAATCATAATAATGAGCTCCCACTGACTAATAATCTGAATAGGGTTCAAAATAAATATATTAGCCATCATCCCCCTGTTAATAAAACAATATAACCCCTGGTCAATAGAAGCTGCCACTAAGTATTTTCTAACACAAGCCACCGCTTCCATACTCCTCATGTTAGCTGTCATTATTAACCTGCTATACTCAGGCCAATGAACATTCACAAAACTTATAAACCCAACAGCGTCAATCATTATAACCCTGGTCCTAGCCATAAAAATAGGCCTCACTCCTCTCCACTTCTGAGTTCCAGAAGTTACACAAGGCATCTCACTCTCATCTGGCCTAATCCTATTAACATGACAAAAATTAGCCCCACTATCAGTCCTCTATGTAATTATCCCCATTATTAACTTAGATCTAATCCTGCTCATATCTATAATATCTATTGCAATTGGAGGATGAGGAGGGTTAAACCAAACCCAACTTCGTAAAATTCTAGCATACTCCTCAATCACCCACATGGGATGAATAGCCTCTATTCTAACATTTAACCCAACTATAACATTACTAAACCTCCTCCTATACATCCTAATAACAACCACAACATTTATGCTCTTTATGATAACTTCAGCAACAACAACCCTATCCCTCTCCCACATGTGAAATAAAATACCCCTAATCGCTACTAGCACCCTAACTATTATACTCTCACTAGGAGGCCTCCCTCCCCTAGCTGGCTTCTTACCCAAATGAATAATCATTCAAGAACTTACTAAAAATAACAATATCACTTTAGCTGCATTAATAGCTGTCACTGCACTACTCAACCTTTTCTTTTACATACGACTAACATACACCACCTCCCTAACTATATTCCCTACCACAAATAACATAAAAATCAAATGACAATTCAATAATAAAAAGCAAATAAAATGCCTCCCAGTACTTATTATTTTGTCAACAATTACCCTCCCGCTCGCCCCAGCAATTACCCTACTCAACTAGAATTTTAGGTTAACTAGACCAAGAGCCTTCAAAGCTCTAAGTAAATAGAATATATATTTAACTTCTGTGCTCCTCCTAAGGACTGCAAGACTCTACCTTACATCAGCTGAATGCAAATCAACTACTTTAATTAAGCTAAGCCCTTACTAGATTGGTGGGCTTCCAACCCACGAAACTTTAGTTAACAGCTAAACACCCTAAACAACTGGCTTCAATCTACTTCTCCCGCCGTGTAGGGAAAAAAAGGCCGGAGAAGCCCTGGCAGGATTGAAGCTGCATCTTTGAATTTGCAATTCAATGTGTAATACACCACAGGACTTGGTAAAAAGAGGGCTCACACCTCTGTATTTAGATTTATAGTCTAATGCTTACTCAGCCATCTTACCTATGTTCATAACTCATTGACTTTACAACCCAGCTTTTTTTTTTCATTTCCATTTGAATGAAATGTTTCCTTCCATGCTTTTACTTTCTGTCTATGTGCATCTTTTGTTTTAAGGTGTGTCTCTTGTAGACAACATATGAATGGATCCTGTTTTCTTATCCATGCAGCTACCCTATGTCTTTTGATTGGATCAGTTATTCCATTTACATTTAAGGTTATTATTGATATGTAGTTGTTTATTGTCATTTTATTCTTTAAAGTTGTATTCCTTTTTTGTTAATATTCTTTTCCCACTTTGATTTGTTTACAAAAGGCCTCTTAACATTTTCTGAAGCATGGGTTTGGTTGTAATGGATTCCTTTAGTGTTTTTTTTTTGTCTGGGAAGCTTTTTATTTCTCCTTCAATTTTAAATGATAGCCTTGTTTTATAAAGTAGTCTTGGTTGTAGGTTCTTGTTCTGCATTACTTTGAATATTTCTTGCCATTCCCTTCCGGCGTCAAGTGTTTCTGTTGAGATCCTTATGGGTGCTCCTTTGTAGGTGATAGCCTTTTTTTCTCTAGCACCTTTTAATATTTTCTCTTTATTCCTTAGCTTTGGTAATTTAATTATGATGTGTGTTGGTGTAGGTTTCTTTGGGTTTCTCTTTAATGGAATTCTCTGTGCTTCTTGAACTTGTGAGAGTTTCTCCTGCATTAATTTAGGGAAGTTTTCAGCTATGATATGATTGAACAAAGTCTCTAACCCTTGTTCTTTCTCTTCTTCTTCAGGAACCCCTATGATGCGGATGTTATTTCTCTTCATGTTGTCACACAGCTCACTAAGAGTTTCCTCAGACTTTTTGAGTCTCTTTTCTTTTTTCTTCTCTGCTTTCATGCCTTCATTCCACTTGTCCTCCAACTTGCTGATTTGATCCTCAGCTCCATCCATCCAGTTTTTAATTCCTTTCATTGTGGTCTTCGTTTCTGATATTGTATTTGACATCTACAACTGATTCTTTTTTTAATATTTCAATATCCTTTTTTTATACTTGCTTTTTCTTTATTTAGGTGTTCGTAATGACCATCCATTGTTGTTCTAAGATCCCTAAGAATCCTTACAATCATTATTTTGACCTCTGCATCTAAAAGTTCTGTAATTTCCATATCACTCAGTTCATTTTCTGGAGGTTTCTCTTGTGGTTTCATTTGAATTGTACTTCTCTGTCTTCTCATTATGTCTGTATATTTGGGTGTTTTGTTTGTAGAGCTGGTTGATTCTAGGCTTGGTATTGTCTGCCTTCTGTTTTCAATTGTGTTATTTCTAGGTCTTGGGTGGCATCAGCTATTATTTGTAATCCACTTTCGGATTTGGGCCACTTTGAAGTCTTGATTTGTTTTCTTAACAGGTGATAGTCTTGTTTACTGATCTCAGCAGGGGGCTATTTGAAATTGTATCCAGAAATGCAGGTGGGTGTAACCTGAGACTCTGAAGGCTTCTTCTGCCAGTTTTCTCTATGGGGGCATGGTGTTTTCTCAGCTTCAGTAGGGGAGGTATATTTTAGATCTTCATGGAGACCTCAGTTACTGCCCCTCCTCCCCACTTCTTGTTTTCAGCTGTGTCTTGTTGTGCTGATCTGCTGGAGACATATCTGGAGATCTGTGACCCAGAAGCATTTTATTCTTTTGTTTTGTGGAAAGATCAGCTCCTCCCCTAGCTATGGCCATTTCCAGCACTGGGTGAGTCCGCTTCTCAGGTCATCCCCTACATTCCTCTGCTCTTCACCATATGTCTCTCTCTCTTCTTTTTTTTTTTTTTTTGGAAGACAAGCAGCCCATTCAACACATCCCATTCCCTGGTCACCAGGCAAGTGGCTGTGAGCAGTATTTTCTGCTCTTTTCCATGGAGTGAGAGCATTTCTGAGATCTCATCCTCACCCTCCCTCTGTTTCTGTAAGCAGTGGAGATTCAGACACTCCCTACCAGGCTTGTTCTGGCTTCTTCTTTGCTCCTTGATTTTTGAGAGCTGTTTTTGTAGTCCAGAGTTGGTTTTTCATGCCAATTATTCCTAAATTAGTTTGTAATCCAGTTTGGTGGTGTGAGCTGGGAGTCTGTGTGACTGCCTAGTCCACTGCCATCTTCAGGTCCTCAAGCTGTCCTGCTTTTAGTCACCCTGCCCCCACTACTCAATACTAACAACCTCCAGTCAGAGCATACCTAAAGCTTACCCTTTATTTTCATGTCTTTGCCTTTATTTCTCTGACCTGTGAAAAGGAATGTTATTTGATTGGTGAACAGTAGAGATCAGTGCCTGTTCCTGTTTAAGTGAACTTTAAGCTACTGAAAGTACTACACCTGGAATTTGATAAATTTTTATGTCATTTTTTATGGTAAAATAATAAGGTAGTGACCTGGGTAAGTATGTCTGTAACCTCCATCTTAGGTGTAGGCTGTTTTGGAGTATTAGCTGGCAGGTAAGGCTATCTCTTTGAACCTGGGCTATCTCAGCAGTTAAGGTAACATTTGAGCTCAATTTTCATAATCATTCCTTTGGATGCAGAGAAAATTTGGAAACTTTTTAAGCACCAAAAATAGATTTCCCACACCCCATTTTAAAATTATTCTTATATAAATAAAGAAGACTTCATTCTTTCCTGCTTCACAGAACAAACAAACAAAAAAAACCCCCTAAAACTTAGAAGTCCCTATTAGGAGCATAAAAAAATTAAGTTTGTAGATAAAGTTTTGTTATTTTCTTTTTAAAATATTTGTTTTTTAAAAATTCAGTCTCTCTCATGTTTTTGTAATTTTGCAAATTTATAATTTTTGCACTTTTAGTATGTGGGTGTGTGCAAATGAGCCTAATGTGCTTCTGTTCATTTTCACACTGTTTTCTACTGTGTTCTTGCTGAGCTGCTAAAATCAACTTGGGAAAAAATGTCATTATTGTGACCTGGGTATCAGATAAATTATTATTATTTTTTTGGTTCTCATATAGAAAAAAAAGCAGTTATATAAACAAAACAAATAAAATACAGGAGTAGTATGCCTGTGATTCTAATTTAGCTCCAAAAAATATATGGCATTCTAAGTGTGTTGAAAAGAGTGTCAAGCTTATGACAAACAGATCTTCATAACAGGACAAATATATTTATGCTGTTTATGATTTTAAAAGATGTCTTATTTTTTCTTATATTTAACTCCTTTAATATTTACACAAGAATAATTTAGCCAGCTAACCAAAGTGCACCTCATGATAATGAGAAGATAAAGTGTAGACCTAAAATTCTAAGGTTGCCCATTCAAAACCTCGAGTTTGCCTAGTATAGGCACATTCAAAAAGCAACAACTAAGAGTTGATGCTTCCTGCTCCTCCCCCTATTTTCTCTCTCTCTCTCCCTCTCTAAAATCAATAAATAAACAACAAAAATTTTAGTTTACCAATCTTAAATCTTTACTTTGTATCCTAAGAAAGCAGAGAGCCTTTTTGCAGACAATTTCTAAAGGCAGATTGTCCTAGAGGTGCCAGGTCTCAGCTGTTCCTGACAGACACCTAATCCTACTGTCTTGAAGATTTACCACATACATGCCTGACAGGCAGTGACTTAGTGGATAGAGCTTCAGACTGGAAAGCAGGGACCCAGATTTGAAACCCTGAAGTTACCAGCTTGAGTGTGGGCTTAACTGGCTTAAGCAAGGGGTCACTCAGTCTACTATAGGTCCCTGCTCTAGGCACATATGAGAAAGCAATCAATGAACAACTAAGATGCAGCAACAAAGAATTGATGCTTCTCTTCTCTCTCCTTTCCGTTCTGTCTGTCCCTCTCTCTGTCTTGCTCTGTCTCTGTCACACACACACACACACACACACACACACACACACACACACAAAAGATTTACCAAGTATACCAGAAAGGACCATGCTAATTGGGCTTATGTTATATCAGAAGAACTTGCAGGGTAGACTTCCTGCAACTGAACCCTCAGCTCCTGCATATTGTTACATGGCTAACTACACAGACATTTTCCCCCCTTACACCAACCATTACTAACAGCCCCTGAACCTAATAAAAACCAGCAGCACTAGGTAAGTGTTAAGGCAGTTCTTTTGGACAAGAGGCCCCTGCCTTCTCAAGTTGCTCCAATTTAAATTAAAGACATTGTTATACCTACTCAGTCCTTGTCTCCCATGAATTGGCAAAAAAAAAAAAAAAAAAAAAGGGTGACAGACAACTCTAATTGTGGTTTATTCTAGTAACAGGAGTCAGAGAAAAACTATAAATTCTAAATAATATACGAGTACTTGTAAAACCTTCTGAGACCAGAAAATTCTGAGTGAGAGGCAATGATATTCCAGCTAAGAAGTAGTGGGCAAGGAAGGGGCCTGGAGGTGGTAGCTTTCTTTGTTTGTTTTAATGTAATAAATGCTTAAGTAGTGCTGATTATGTTCTTGGCATTATTTTACAAAATTTGCAAATATTAACTCATTTAAAACTCATAAAAACCTATAAGATACTATTATTATTCATATTTAATCAGTAAACAGAAAATGAGAGAGTAAATGGAAATCACATAAACTGATGAATGTTCCTTCTAAATGGGAAAACACATGGGCAAAACTCATCGGCTGGGTAGAGAGAAAAGGCATGGAAGTACATACTCAGAGAGACCCAGTATTGGTGCTGTGCACTGAATGTTTGTGCTCCTTCCTCATTTATATGTTGAAACCTAACCATCAGTGGGGTGGTATTTAGAGGTAAGGCCATTGGGGATTATTAGGTGACAAGGGGGAACCTTTATGAACAGGATAACTGCCCCAGAGAGCTCTCCCTTCCCTTAAACCATGTGGCAACACAGAGTAAAACTAGTCATCTAAGAAGTGGGCTCTTTCCAGATACTGTATCTACTAGTACCTTGGTCTTGGACTTTCCAGCTTCCAGAACTATGAGAAATAAACTTTTTGTTTAAGCCACCCAATTCATGGTATTTTTGATATATCAGCATGAACAATCTAAAACAGTATTTTTCAGAATGTGTAACAGCAAATATACTCTCTAAAGATGAGAAAGTCACCTAAGAAAGTAGTGATCATGTTCCTTGATGGCAATGGATATTGAAGCAACATGGTTATATCAGTTTTCCTGAGTCTGATATGTTATGTTAAAGAAATCAGATGAGATGAAGCTACACAGTATGGATGCAAATTCTGAGAAGATCCCATCACTATAGCAAGAATATAAGGTACCTTTCAGCTATGATACCAGAGACTATCTTGATCCCTCCTGCCTTCCACAGACTCATCTGTTAACTTTCTGAAAATCTCACTCATTCATAATTGAACAGCAAAACAAGAGTAAACACAGAATAATATAAATAAGTGATAGGCAAAAAATAAAATGGGATGCAAAACCTTTTATGTATAAAGAAAATTCAACAAAAATTAGACACAAAACAAATGAAAATGGTAACCTTAGTGACCTGAAGTGTGAGAATATATAGTTAAGAATATGGATGATGGCCCTGGCCGGTTGGCTCAGCGGTAGAGCGTCGGCCTGGCGTGCGGGGTACCCCGGTTCGATTCCCGGCCAGGGCACATAGGAGAAGCGCCCATTTGCTTCTCCACCCCCACCCCCTCCTTCCTCTCTGTCTCTCTCTTCCCCTCCCTCAGCGAGGCTCCATTGGAGCAAAGATGGCCCGGGCGCTGGGGATGGCTCCTTGGCCTCTGCCCCAGGCGCTAGAGTGGCTTTGGTAGTGGCAGAGTGACACCCCGGAGGGGCAGAGCATCGCCCCCTGGTGGGCAGAGCGTCGCCCCTGGTGGGCGTGCCGGGTGGATCCTGGTCGGGCGCATGCGGGAGTCTGTCTGACTGTCTCTCCCCGTTTCCAGCTTCAGAAAAATACAAAAAAATATATATATATATGGATGGAGTGTAGATTTGTATTTAAAAAATATACCTGGAAGAAGGTAGAGAAATGAGTGACCAAGGTATGCTGATTCAAGCATATTATTGGGTTGTCCAATATATGCATGTAGAGAAGTTGTTAAAGTATCATGTTTAAAGAAGCTGGAAACATCGTTGATGCAGAGCAGAAGAAAATCCCATTACATTGGGCTTGTAATGGCATTTGAAATGTGAAAAATATTAAGGAAATGTTTTCATTGGTCTATGAAATAAAGATATTTTCCTAGAGTTTACAACTAATTTAAAACCAGCAGTAAGAACAAAAAGTTTACATTTTTTCCAAGATGTAGTATAGCTTATAAACATTTATGCAATTATATTTTCTTTAGTTTCTTTCTTTCTTGCTAAGACCTTTTTTTGTAATTCTCATTATATATTCATACTACAACCAAGTTTAAGAATTGATATAACCTTGGAAATGTCTTTTTTGTTTTAGTAACTATGTATTTTGATCCCTGATAGATTTATTCATAGCCTCAAATCTCTAATATATTAATAATTATATTTTATCTTTAACTCTACACTTCTTTATGGCTTTATTCTCCTCAAATGTTCAACAGTCATAGTATTTCATTGTCAGACTTTTTCAGAAAATTTTAAAGAAAATATTTAAATCTCTAATTATTGAGAAATTAGAAATATATATTTTTTTAATTTTATTTAGACAATTAATTTTAATGGGTGACATTGATTAATTACAATATATAGATTCAGGAAAAATATCTTCAGATTATTTTGACATTTGATTATGTTGTATACCCATCACCCAAATTCAAATTGTCCTCTGTCACCTTTTATTTGGTTTCTTTATACACCTAATCTCCCCACCCCCTCCCTCTTCTCCCTTCCTTTTCCACTGGAAATTATGGCACTCTTGTCCATGCCCATGAGTCTCAATTTTATGTCCCATCTATGCATGGAATCATATAGCTTTTAGTATTTTCTGATTTACTTATTTCACTCAGTATAATGTTATCAAGATCCATCCATGTTGTTGTAAATGATTCTATGTCATCATTTCTTATGGCTGAGTAGTATTCCATAGTGTATATGTACCACTTCTTTTTTATCCAATCATCTATTGAAGGGCTTTTTAGTTGTTTCCATGTCTTGGCCACTGTGAACAATGCTGCAATGAACATGAGATTAAATGTGTCTTTACATACCAATGATTTTGCTTTTTGGGGGTATATTCCCAGTAGAGTGATTGCTGGGTCATATGGTAGTTCTATTCTTAATTTTTTGAGGAACCACCATATTTTCTTCCATAATAGTTGTACTACTTTACATTCCCACCAACAGTAAATGAGGGTTTCTTTTTCTCCACAGCCTCTCCAACACTTGTTGTTACCTGTCTTTTTTATAATAGCTACTCTAACAGGTGTGAGGTGGTATCTCATTGTAGTTTTGATTTGCATTCTCTAATAGCTAGTGAAGATGAGCATCTTTTCATATATTTTTTTGTATTTTTTCCTGGGAGAAGTGTTCATTCATATCCTCTTTCCATTTTTTTATTCGACTGTTTGCTTGTTTGTTGTTGAGTTTTGTGAGTTCTTTGTATATTTTGGATATTACGCCCTTATCTGAGCAGTTGTTTGAAAATATCATCTTTCATTTAGTTGGCTGTTTGTTTTGTTATCAGTTTCTCTTGCTGAGCAAAAGCTTCTTAGTCTGATGTAGTCCCATTCATTTATCTTTGCCTTCACTTCCCTTGCCTTTGAGTCAAATTCATAAAATGTTCTTTATGGCCAAGGTCCATGAGTTTAGTACCTATGTTTTCTTCTATGTAATTGATTATTTTAGGTTTTATATTTAGGTCTTTGATTCATTTTGAATTAATTTTGGTACAAGGAGACAAACTGTAGTTGAGTTTCCTTCTTTTGCACATGGCTCTTCAGTTTCCCCAGCACCATTTATTGAAGAGGCTTTCTTTTCTCCACTGTTTGATTTTAGGTCCTTTATCAAAGATGATTTGACCATATATATGTGGTTTTATTTCTGGGCTTTCTATTCTGTCCCATTGGTTTGAGTGTCTATTTTTCTGCCAATAGCATGCTGTTTTGATTATCATGGATCTATAGTATAATTTGAAGTCATGTATTGTAATGCTCCTAGATTCATTCTTTTTCCTTAGGATTACTTTGGCTATTTGGGGTTTTTTATACTTCCATATAAGCCTGATGATTTTTTTAATTTTTTTTTTTTTGTTTCAACTGTAAAAGGGATTTTTTTTAGTTCATTTTTCAATGTTTCATTGTTGGCATATAGAAAGGCAATAGACTTCTGTATATTAATTTTGTATCCTGAGACCTTACTGTATTGGTTTATTGTTTCTAATAGTCTTTTTATGGTGTCTTTGGGTTTTTGATATACAGGATCATATCATCTGCAAAAAGTGAAACCCTTACTTCTTCTTTCCCAATATGAATATGTTTTATTTTTTTCTCTTGTCTGATTTCTCTGGCTAGAAATTCCAGCACTACATTGAATAAGAGTGGAGAGAGTGGGCAGTCTTTTCTTGTCCCTAATTTTAGAGAAAAAGTCCTCAGTGTCTTGACATTTAATATGATGTTAGTGGCTGGTTTGTCATAAATGGCTTTTATTATCTTGAGATATTTTCCTTCTATACCCATTTTGTAGAGTGTTTTAAATATAAAATGATGTATTTTATCAAATGCCTTTTCTACATCTATTGATAAGATCATATGGTTTTTGTTCTTTGTTTTGTTGATATGGTGTATTATGTTAATCGTTTTACGTATGTTGAACTATCCTTGTGATTCTGAAATGAATCTGGATTGAATTGTGATTCTGAATTGAATCCTTGTGATTCTTGATTGATCAAGATAAATTATTTTTTTAATGTGTTGTTGTATTCGATTTGCTAATATTTTGTTTAGAATTTTAGAATCTGTATTCATTAGAGATATTTGTCTGTAGTTTTCTTTTTTTGTGTTATCCTTGCCAGGTTTTAGTATGAGGGTTACGTTGGCCTCATAAAATGTGTTTGGAAGTATTGCTTCTTCTGTGTTTTAGAAGGCTTTGAGTAGAATTGGAACCAAATATTCTTTGAATGTTTGATAGAACTAGTATAGCCTTCTGGCCCTGGATTTTTATTTTTTGAAAGGTTTTTGATAGTTGTTTCTATTTCCTCCCTGCTCATGGTCTGTTTAGGCTATTTACTTTTTGGTGACTCAGACTAGGAAGATTGTATTATTCTAGGAATTTATCCATTTCTTCTAGATTGTTAAATATGGTGGCATATAGTTTTTATAGTATTCTACCATAATTCTTTGTATATCTATGATATCTGTGGTGATTTCTCCTCTTTCATTTTGGATTTTGTTTATATGAGTCCTTTCTCTTCTTTTCCTTAGTGAGTATTGCCATGGGTTTATCAATTTTGTTGATCTTTTCAAAGAACCAGCTCCTTTTTATTGATTTTTTTATAGTTTTTCTGTTTTTTATTTTATTTATTTCTGCTCTGATTTTTATTTATTTTTTTTTCTGCTGGATTTGGGTTGCTTTTGTTTTTCTTTTTCTACTTTCTTAAGATGTGATGTTGTCTTCTTGGGCTCTTTCTTGTTTTTTTATATAAACCAGTAGTGATATAAACTTCCCTTTTATTACTGCTTTGCTGCATCCCATAGATTCTGATATGTCGTATTGTCATTTTCATTTGTCTGCATATATCTTTTGATCTCTGCTTTTATTTCTTCCTTGACTCACTCACTTTTTTAGAAGTATGTTGTTTAATTTCCATATTTTTCTATGTTTGTTTTCTTTTTTTTTTTCAGTTCAGTTCTGTATACAAAGCTTTAGGCTCAGAGAATATGTTGGTATAATTTTAATCTTTCTGAATTTGTTGATGTTAGTTTTGTGGTCCAACATATGGTCAATTATTGAGAATGTTTCATGTATACTGGAGAAAAATGTATAATCTGTCATTTGGGGATGAAATGTCCTGTAGCTGTCTATCATATGTAATTATTCTAGTGTTTTGTTTAAGGCCAATATTTCTTTATTGATTTTTTTTGGATTAATGATCTAGTGCCATCAGTGGTGTATTGAGGTCTCTAAGTATGATTGTATTTTTGTAGGTTTTTATTTTTAGATCAGTTAGTAGATGTCTTATATACTTTGTTGCTCCTTGGTTTGGTGCATATATATTAAGAATTGTTATGTCTTCTTGATTCAATGTCTCCTTTATTGTTATGAAATGATCATCTTTGTTTCTGATTACCTTTGCTGTCTTGTAGTTAGCATTGCTAAATATGAGTACGGCTACACCTGCTTTTCTTTGGACGTTATTTGCTTGGAGAATTGTTTTTCCAACCTTTCACTTTGAATTTGTCTTTATCTTTGTCACTTAGATGTGTTTCTTGAAGGCAGCATACAGTTAGATTTTTTTTTTTATTCACTCTGCTACTCTGTGTCTTCTTATTGGTGAATTCAATCCATTTACATTTAATGTAATTATTGTATTGACAGTTGGAATTTCCTATTACCATTTTATAGATTGCTTTCTGATAGCTCTGTGTATGTTTGGTTCTTCTTTCTGCTTTTCTGTCATTTGTTTTTGTTTGGTTGTATCCACACTTTTTTCTTCTGTTTCTTCTTTTTTTAAGCCTTTTGTTTCTGTAGTGGTTTTTTCAGGGGGTGGTTACCATTAGGTAATAAGAAGGATATATATCATTCATTGTAGTACATTATCTCATGAGAGCTTCTGCACTCCATCCTCCTTTGCTACTGTTAATCTTTGTCCTCTCCCTTTATTTGTTTTTGTTGTCACAGATTAATCTTGTTTTTATTGTGATCTTTTTGGAGCTTTTACTTGTACTTCTGTTTTGTTTTGTTCTTTGTATCTAGTCGAATAATCCCCTTTAGTATTTTCTGAAATGGGGGCTTTCTGGTGATAAATTTTATCATATTTTTTTATTTTTGTGAATGTTTTTATTTTTTTCTTGTATTTGAAGGATAACTTTGATGGATATAGTATTCTTGGTTGGAAGTTCTTCTCTTTTAGTACTTTAAATGTTGGGGTCCACTCTCTTCTGGCCTCTAGAGTTTCTGCAAATAAATCTAATAATAGCCCAATGGGCCTTCCTTTATATGTTGTATTCTTCTTTTCCTTGGCTGCCTTGAGGATTTTTTCTTTGTCACTGTTTTGTGATAATTTCATTATGATGTGTCTTGGAGTAGTTCTGTTTGGGTTAAGGTAACTTGGCATATGAATGTCTTTGGTTCAATTCCCAATCAGGACACACAAGAGAATGTATCATCTGCTTCTTTCCCCTACCCAACTCTCCTCTTTCTCTCCCTTTTCCCCTACTGCAGCCAGTGAATGGATTGGTTTTGACATCTGTCCTGGGTACTGAGGATAGCTCAATTGGTCCAGTGTGTCAGCCTCAGGCACTAAAAATAACTTGATTGATTTCAGCATTGGCCCCAGATAGAGGTTGCAAAATGGATCCCAGTTGGGCACATGTGAGAGCCTCTCTTTCTATCTCCCCTCCTCTCACTTAAAATAAATAAATAAATTTAAAAATGAAAAAAAAAATGACATTTATGTATTTATTTAGTACTATTTTGGGTAGAGATAATTTTAAGTTAAATAGCTCTTGGTTCCAGCATTGAAAGCATATATATTGTTTTTATGTTTATTTGCTAAAGATTATTAACAACACAACTCTAAGGAATAATTATTCTATAGATTACAATTTTCTGTAGTAACTAAAACTTTGATAATGAGTACAGTCTTTAAACTCAAGTAAGGTGACATTTTTGCCAAGTAGAATTAGAAACTAGAAAATTTTTTGTGGCTATTTAAGTAAATCACTGTGTTTTCTCCTCTTCATAGCAGTATCATATGAATAGAGCACACTGAAAAAAAAATCTCTGACACAATCAAGATTAAATGCACTTTGAAAAAAAAAAGTGAACATTTAAATATTTTCATCACAGAGACATTCCCTACATGGTACAACTTGCAAATATTTTACTCATAAATGTTTCACTTCCTAGTCTTTTACATTTTTGTGTGCAGGTGTGGATGTAATTCTATCTCAGTATTGTATGTCTTATGCATGTTGATATTGTGTGCTTTCAGTGACTTAAGGCTGTTTGATTTTCTTTCCCCTTGGAATATTTTCTGGCTTTAGAAGTGTTAGCTTTTACTCTATGTTACTTTATTTGGTTGATCAATACACTGTTAAAATTTTGCTGCTGAACACTTCTAGTTATATTATCTGATCATCTTTGGCAATAGCAAGGATTTCTTTGCTGCAGCTTAAATAAGTTCTGGATGCCACTATTACTGTTGGGGTGCTCTTACTAAAGCAGTTGATTATATTCAGTCCATACATTATATTGTTAGTCTAAAACTTATTAGAAGAAAACATAGCAGAAAGTTAATTATTTTTTTTGCCCAGAAAATTTGATATTTTTGGTCAGATTGTTAGAAAGAATATTAAGAACCACAAATCTTTGTGAAACTAGTAACTATATGTGTGTATTTATCTATCTACATACATATACGTTTTTAGTAAATATATTTATATATGTATTAAAAAAATCAACAGACCCAGAGTTGGACGATCTGCAGTAGTGTTTGTTCTCTGAAGTGGACTAACTGCATTAATATTATGGTTATAAGTAATTTACTTACAAAGGCATAAAAAATATATGACCCTTGAGACCTTTTACAATATTATCTGTGCTTCCAAAAACATTTTACATTATTGATCATATAATAGTTAGGATATAAGAGCATAGACAGTCCCTGTCTTAAATCAGGTAGCTCAACAATTTAACAAACACTTATGAAGTGCTAATCATATGTCAGGAACTTGTTTTTTTACACAGAATGACCAAATAAGTTAGAAAGTTCCTTTCTGATGTCAATGTGTGTGTTTGTATGTGTGCATACACATGCATGGGCATGTGTGTACCTGGAAGTGTATGAACAAAATATTTAAGTGACAATTTTTTCCAGATGGTAGATTAAGGATTTTTTTTTACTTTTTTCTTTGTTCTTCTACATCTTTTAAATTTTTCATAAAAAACCTACATGTAGTTTTATAATCATAAAAATAATAATGACTATTTAAATCAGTGTACAGTAATTCCTTTCATTGACATGTGGGTCATTAA
This sequence comes from Saccopteryx bilineata, assembly GCF_036850765.1. Taxonomy (NCBI): domain Eukaryota; kingdom Metazoa; phylum Chordata; class Mammalia; order Chiroptera; family Emballonuridae; genus Saccopteryx; species Saccopteryx bilineata. The sequence continues at coordinate 151,143,675 of NC_089494.1, forward strand.
AGGAAAGAGAGTAAAGGATATGCTGTACAAAATGATTATTTTGTTTTTGACTGAAATTCTGATTTTTATTAATTCAAGAATATTTAAGCCCAACCAATTTACACGATTGATGCAACTGCACTGGCGGTAATGCAGACTGTTTTGGTATTTAAATTAAAGATGGTCTGAATGTTCGTTATTTTTTTATGTGTATTGTCAGTGTATACTTATACTTTTTCTAAAAAAAAGTTATTACAGCTGAAGGTCAGCTATTATTTCTCTAGTTAATATAGGTTTTTTTTTACATAATATCTGTAGAAACAAGATCAGTAAAAGCTTTCATTCATGAAAGTACTTTTAAATAAATAAACTATAGTTCCATTCACAGCCAAAGCTACTTTTCTAGCATTTGATTAAATGTTTCAACAATGTTTCAAAGAGGGTAAGTGCTAATAGCAGCTGCACATTTGTGGTTAATGTGTTGTTTAATTGATATAGAAAAGTAATATTGATGTAATAACTCTCATTCATACATTCTCTCTCAACCGAAAATTTATAACAAATGAAGAGTGACCTGACATCCAAAACACTAAATAAAATAATATTAATTATAAGTTCTTCAACATGCCAAAAACATTTATTTAATTTTGAGTAATATTTTTAGTGTGCATTTAAAAATTAGTAAAAATTCACCTTCTCATAAAAAACATTAAAATTTATAAGTCTAACTTTTTAAATGACTACAATTAAAGCCTTCACTAAAAAAAATAAAATTTGCATAAACATACATGCCTTAATAGCCTTTGGTGCTGAAATAGAAATTGCTCTTCTTCTTGATGTGCTTTATTATACAATTATTACTGCTCTAATCTAATGTCTTTATAAATAGATGTTTGTTATTCTTTTTTTAAAGTTCATTTTATTTGTGAACAATGCATTTTAGCACTATTCAATAATTTATTTTGTTTTTGGTTAATTCTCACATATTTATTAAGCCCAGCAAAGTTAAACAGTAAATTTATTCAAATTAATGTGACTTAAATTAAAGTAAGCCAATTTGGTATGGTTAGGAAATTTGTGTAGATTTATTTTTAGTGTTCGCTCAATGGGAAATTATTTTGTTCAGATCACCTTCATTGAAATTTGTGTCCCTGAAACTGTGGTGAATAAAAGTAAGAGATATTGAAAAGTACTTTGTTCATAAACAAAGAATCTATCTTTCTCTATCAGTCAAATTTGCAAAGCATTACTCATTTTTTTTCATAAAAATATACTGAAGCTAGCCATTCCATTGATAAAACTGTCTCTTTGACTTAGAACCACTTATTCTTTATGCCCTAGCAATCATTGTGCTCTTAATTTTATTAGAAAATAAGTCATCTTCTACACATTTTTAACTTAATTCTACCCTAAAACTGACTCAGTTACACACACTGGTGGGCTCTTACTAAGCCAGTGTGGAAAAAGTACAAAGAAATAAACTGTCATTTTTATACTTCACCTTTTATTACCTCCTACTTCTACCCAGGTCCTAGGTAGACTACTTTTTACAGATCAATTAAAACCTGTTTTAAAACCTCAGACTAAGCCCTGGCCGGTTGGCTCAGCGGTAGAGCGTCGGCCTAGCGTGCGGAGGACCCGGGTTCGATTCCCGGCCAGGGCACATAGGAGAAGCGCCCATTTGCTTCTCCACCCCTCCGCCGCGCTTTCCTCTCTGTCTCTCTCTTCCCCTCCCCCAGCCAAGGCTCCATTGGAGCAAAGATGGCCCGGGCGCTGGGCATGGCTCTGTGGCCTCTGCCTCAGGCGCTAGAGTGGCTCTGGTCGCAATATGGCGATGCCCAGGATGGGCAGAGCACCCCCCCCCTGGGGGGCAGAGCACCGCCCCTGGTGGGCGTGCCGGGTGGATCCCGGTCGGGCGCATGCGGGAGTCTGTCTGACTGTCTCTCCCTGTTACCAGTTTCAGAAAAATGAAAAAAAAAAAACAAAACAAAACAAAAAACCTCAGGCTATATAATTGCTTGGTTTTATGACAGAATAGGAGTTTCTGTGAGATTACAACCTAAGTTCTCATCAAAAGGGGCATTAACATATAGTGTACAGATGTTTGCGAGTGCGTGTTTACGGGAGAACATGTACATGACACTTTATAAAGCAATATAGAATCATCTCACTCAGACTGTAAAACAAACTCATTACTTCTACTGCAGTTGCTGCTACTCTTCTTCAACATTAGTGAACACAAAGTGAAAAATGATAGCAAACTAAGAATCAAATTGCTAAATTAGTTGTCCGAGGGTCATTGAATTTCTAGGAAACTTTTAGGTCCTTATAAATGTTAAGAATTTCATTACACAAGTAGTATTTTGGTTTGGAGCCTCTGCACAAAAATCTGCAGAATAATGATAGTATTAAACCATCCCAATAAGAAAACATTTGTATTGTTTTTATTTTTATACTGCTACATAGAATGATGTAATAAACATCCTTTTTTATGCCTCCTTTCAAGAACTTCAGAGGGCATTTTTAGAATACATATCCAAATCTTTATGTTATACCACATATTCACTTAGAATTCTACATGACTTTGTCAAATTGCCATCCAAAATGGCTCCATCAATTTTCTTTTCACTAGCTGTCTATGGAGGTTCTCACATCTCTACTTCCTTTATAATACTATTACCCAATACTTTAAAATTCAGGGAATCTCACATGCAAAAAAATGCTATATAATTTTTGCTATTCATTTTAGATAATTTATGGCTATGATCTAAATTTTAATATCTAAATCTAAACTTTGAATCATCCACAATAATATAAACAACTAGCATTGAATGTGACAAATCAGGAAAATTAAAACTTTTAAATCCAAATCATGGTTTTGCTATTTTAGAATATATAGTGTTTTAATCTTTATCTCATGAAATCAGTAATTTTACCACCTACAGTTGGCTGTACTTGCATCCTGATTAACCAAATTTAAGTTTCAGAGTTTGAGTTCTGGGTTAGGAAAATAGTTTCAGGTACTGCAAAGCTCTCAAACAGGATAGTTGAATTTCAGCAGAAATTTAAAAGCCAGAGTTTAAAATAAAATAAAAAAACTAATAAACTTATCCATTTTCCTCTTCCTCCTACACACACATACACACATACGTACACACATGCACACACATACATACTAAGAGGTCTATTATAAAGAATTTTCTTACAAAGATGTGAGTGCTGGACATCAAAGACCCAAACCCACAGGACAGGCAACCAAGATGGAAGGATCACAAGCAAGATGGAACTTCAGAGAGATGAGTTTCTTGGGAATGCCAGCCTTAATTTTAAGTTTTTTTTTTAATTAATTTTTTTTATTGTGAGGAGGGAAGGCAGAAACAGACTCCTGCGCCCTGACCATGATCCACCCAGCAAGCCCACTAGGGGCCATGCTCTGCCCGTCCGGGATTTAAGACCTTTCAAATGATTAAATCAGATTCACCCAAGTCATCCAGGATAATTTCCCTTACTTCAAATAAACTGATTAAGAACTTTCATTATATCTGCATATTCCTTTCACATCAGCACCTGAATTTATGTTACATAACTGGGACATAGTCTAATCAAGTTGACACATCACAAGAGCCATTGCACCATGCACCCTTCCTTCTTTTATTTATCCACATTAAATTTATAAACGTGGACCCTGGCCAGGTTGCTCAGTGGATAAAGTGTGACCCACATGGCAGAGGTCACAAGTTGGACCCTTCGTCAAGGCACATGTGAGAATGAATTAGTGCACAACAACTAAGTAAGACAATGAGTTGATGCTTCTTTCTCTTTTTCTTACTCTCTCTCTTTTGAATTAATGGAAAAAATTTAATTTATAAATATGATCTCTTCTTTTTGGCTTAGATTTGCCTATCTCTTTATAAGTAAAATATAAAAGAAACTACTGAACATAAAATTCCAGCAGAGGTGGGGAAATGTGTGTGTGAAGTACATTGAATAACTCTACCAGTTTTATTTAAACTCTCATTTACCTTTTATTTAAACAGTGTGCCAGCGTCTTCACTGACATATTGAAAGTGAGTGATTATCCAGCTTGCATTCTACACAAAAAGTAAGAAAAATCTCATTACAATTATTCCAAAATTGAATATTATTACAAACTATTAACAAAGGATGTAATAAGTGTATGACATTGCAGGGAATTTTTCTTATAAACATTAAGAATTTATATCCTTAGGTAATACATGATGCTTTATACTTTTCAACTGATGGATGAGTTGAAAATATAGCTTCATCTGTTGAGATTATGGGCACTCATATTTAAACAGATACAATATAAACTTATTTTTCTATATAAATGAGAAATCTTTCTGGAGTAATCCATATTATTTGCAGTGATATGGCACTTCAGTATTTGATTTGGAAGAAAGGAACCTATTATGGTCTAAGTTTTGTGAACTCATCAAAAACTGAAAGCTGTCAGAGGGGAGTGGGATTGGGGAACTGTACGAGAGGAGTGAAGAGATGAAAAAAATAAAAGCATATATGTATTTTGTTGGTCAAATAAGTTTCTAAATATGATGTATATGTTTGCTCATTTACAGTTTGCATTGGGTGTGGGTGACAGGCTGCAAGCTGGCAAGGATCTTATAGCCTAAGGCTTAGTTTTAAGACTAAGCCTTTCCCAAACTTTTAACACTAAGATCTTTTCAACATTCTTCTAATACTAAGATCTTCTCAAAACTAAGCATTTCCCCACATCCTTGACTGTTGCATGATGTGTGTAGGGGGTGCACTCCTATGAGGAATCCCATTTATACCTCAGATAAGTGGCTTTGTATCAAAGACTTCCTTATTTGTATATTGGCTTAAAGGCTTTAATTTCTCACTTCCTGCCATTAACATTGCAGAGGAGAGGCAGCCAAGATGGCAGAGTGTTGAAGGAGAAGCCAGTTTGTGCAGAGCGAAGGAGATGGGGAACAGAGGTGAATAAGACTGATGAGGTAGAAACCTTTGATTCTAGGAATACTCAAATAAATCAGTGGCTTTGGGAGTACTGAATGGAAAGGGAAGTGTTTTCCCACTGTGTGAATTTTCTCGCCTTCCAGGTGTGAGCTAGGATTTAAGATAATAGCCCATGAGTTCTTGTCTCCATTGTTTCATTACCATCTGTAAAGCCAGAGCCATGGCCACCATCACAGCCACCTGGCCCATGCAGGTGTGCATTTGATTCGGACAGACGGTAATGAAACAACGGAGCCAAGAATTGGTGGGCCATTAGCTTTAATCCTAGCTTGCATCTGGCCGGCAAGTAAAAACACACACTGGGCTCCAAACCCACTCATTCAGTGCTCACAAAGCTACTGACTTATCCGAGTTTCCCAGAATCAAAGGTTTCTAGCTCACCAGCATTATTCACCTCTGTTCCTGCTTCTCCTGGCCTCCTCCACCTGGCCATTCTCTGCTCTTTCTTCTATTGCTAATCTCAGAAACCAAGAGAAAGCAAGCTCCCGGTCAGCTCCATTTTATAGTGTAGAAAATCTGAACCTTTAAGCCAATTTACAAATAAGAAAGTCTCTGATACAAAGCCACTTATCTAAGGCATAAATGGGATTCCTCATAAGAGTGTACCACCCCTATCATGCAACAGTCAAGGATGTGTGGAAAAGCTTAGTCTTAAAACTAAGCCTTAGACTATAATGACACTGCCTGCTTACAGCCTGTCCCCCACACCCAATGCAAACTATAAGCAAGCAAACATATATATCATATTTACAAACTTATTTGACCAACATCATATTTACAAACTTATTTGACCTATACCATTTGTCCTAATCAAGTGCAAACCTGCACAGGCCAGGCAGCTGTGATGGTGGCCATGGCTACTGGCCTTACTTATTCATTATTATATATATCACATATAGAATAAATACTTTGGATATTTTAACAGAAACTGACTCTAAACTTAGAGTTTGTGTCTCTAAAAACATTTTCTGGTGGACTGTAGGGAATAACCTATTTAACCTTGAACCTTCTATGACTTGGATTGGGGGACTTTAGTTAAAAGCCCAGAGTCAATGTCTCTTGGATGCATACACCAAGAAGCTATGTGAGTGAGTGACCTTTGTGCAGACACAAAGGAATGCATGTGAAGGGGCTTTAGAAAGTTAGCCTAGAGGTTCTGGATTGACCCTTCTTTTGTGCTTGTTAATTAGAAAATGAAAAAGAATATACTGCCCCAAATTAGCACTTTCTCCATGTCTGCAAAGTGGCCATTAGTCATTCTTTTTCCTTATCATCTGGCCTCCCTCCTTTGTAATCCTGTTACCTCTTTCTGCTTCTGATCAATAAAAGCTGAGGGAGAATGAGATTCAGGAGATCTTCTTGCCTCCCTTGGTAGGCCTCCCCCTCTTCCTCTTGGCATCAGTTTGTGTCTTGAGTAGGTTTTTCCCACATAATACTGGTAGTTTGCAGTGGGCTGAAGTACTACAGTGGACCAAGACATTTTCAACAGTATAATTTAGGATTGGAGATTTTGTTTGTTTTCATTAGTGACGATAATTTGAAATGATTTTGAATGCATTGAGTAGATCCATTTCTGACAACTACTCCTAGATAAATATTTACAAAAATGTTGATATAGTTTTATTGTAACAAATTTGGAGTGAGAACAGTGTTAATTGGGTCTTGGAATAAAATTTCTTTTGTTGGGAGGGACAAGTAGATGCTTCTAAAATTCAAAATTATATCAATATTAGATATATCTTAAAATGAGTGGCTTATGGTCACTAATTTTATAAAGCAGGTGCTATTATTTTTCAATGATCTTGGAGAACTTTTAGGGTGCCTGTTTAGTGAGTGTTTCAGTGCTGCATTATTGGAATTTTTTCTTCTAAATGTAGCCCAAGGGGCATATTTTTAAGGCCAAAAACATTATGACAATATTTACTTGGAGGCTTCAATAGTTCCTGTGTTGATATAATGGAAAGATGTTCAAGTTAATATCTTGACTCTGCCTGTAGTTCCAATGTAAGGGAATGTCCTTCTAGGCAGGTAACAGTTTGGGTTAAGTGCTTTAGTTTTAATAAACATGTCAAACCAAATTTCCACTAGGTTGATTTTTTTTTATTAATTTTACTAGGGTGACATCAATAAATCAGGGTACATATGTTCAAAGAAAACATGCCCAGGTTATCTTGTCAATCAATCATGTTGCTTACCCATCACCAAAGTCAGATTGTCCTCTGTCACCTTCTATTTAGTTTTCTTTGCATCCCTCCCCCTCCTCCTTTCCCTCTCCCTCTCCCCCCTACCCCCGTAACCACCACACTCTTATCAATGTCTCTTAGTCTTGCTTTTATATCCCACCTAGGTATAGAATAATGTAGTTCCTGTTTTTTTTTCTGATTTACTTATTTCACTTCGTATAATGTTACCAAGATCCCACCTTTTTGCTGTAAATGATCCGATGTCATCATTTCTAATGGCTGAGTAGTATTCCATAGTTTATATGTGCCACATCTTCTTTATCCAGTCATCTATTGATGGGTTTTTTGGTTGTTTCAATGTCCTGGCCACTGTGAACAATGCTGCAATGAACATGGGGCTGCATGTGTCTTTACGTATCAATGTTTCTGAGTTTTGGGGGTATATACCCAGTAGAGGGATTGCTGGGTCATATGGTAGTTTTATTTTCGGTTTTTTGAGGAACCACCATACTTTCTTCCAAAATGATTGTACTACTTTACATTCCCACCAAAAGTGAATGAGGGTTCCTTTTTCTCCACAGCCTCTCCAACATTTGCTATTACCTGTCTTGTTAATAATAGCTAATCTAACAGGTGTGAGGTGGTATCTCATTGCAGTTTTGATTTGCATTTCTCTAATAACTAAAGAAGATGAGCATCTTTTCATATATCTGTTGGCCATTTGTATTTCTTCCTGGGAGAAGTGTCTGTTCATGTCCTCTTCCCATTTTTTTATGGGATTGTTTGTTTGTTTGTTGTTGAGTTTTATGATTCTTTGTATATTTTGGATATTAGGCCCTTATCAGAGCAGCTGTTTGAAAATACCATTTCCCATTTAGTTGGCTGTCTGTTTATTTTGTTTTCAGTTTCTCTTGCTGAGCAAAAACTTCTTAGTCTGATGTAGTCCCATTCATTAATTTTTGCCTTCACTTCTCTTGCCTTTGGAGTCAAATTCATAAAATGCTCTTTAAAACTAAGGTCCATGAGTTTAGAACCTATGTCTTCTTCTATGTAGTCTATTGTTCAGATCTTATATTTAGATCTTTGATCCATTTTGAATTAATTTTAGTACAGGGGGACAAACTGTCGTCCAGTTTCATTCTTTTGCATGTGGCTTTCCAGTTTTCCCAGCACTTTGTTGAAGAGGTTTTCTTTTCTCTATTGTGTGTTCTTGGCCCCTTTATTGAAAATTATTTGACCATATATATGTGGTTTTATTTCTGGGCTTTCTATTCTGTTCCATAGGTCTGAGTGTCTATTTTTCTGCCAATACCATGCTGTTTTGATTGTTGTGGCCCTATAATAGAGTTTGAAGTCAGATATTGTAATGCCCCCAGCTTCATCCTTTTTCTTTGGGATTGCTTTGACTATTCAGGGTTTTTTATAGTTTCATATAAATCTGATGATTTTTTGTTCCATTTCTTTAAAAAATGTCATTGGAATTTTGATGGGAATTGCATTAAATTTGTATATTGCCTTGCGTAATATGGCCACCTTGATTACATTTATTCTTCCTAACCAAGAACAAGGAATATTCTTCCATCTCATATATTTTTGATTTCCCTTAACAATGGTTTATAGTTTTCATTATATAAGTTCTTTACATTCTTTGTTATGTTTATTCCTAGGTATTTTATTGTTTTTATTGCAATCGTGAAAGGGATTATTTTTTTGAGTTCATTCTCAAATGTTTCTTTGTTGGCATATAGAAAGGCTATGGACTTTTGTATGTTAATTTTGTATCCTGCAACCTGCCTGTATTGGCTTATTGTTTCTAGTAATCTTTTTGTGGATTCTTTGGGGGTTTTGATGTATAGGATTATATCATCTGCAAAAAGTGATACCTTTACTTCTTCTTTTCCAGTATGGATGCCTTTTATTTCTTTGTCTTGTTTGATTGCTCTGGCTAGAACCTCTGTACTACATTAAATAAGAGTGGAGAGTGGACAACCCTGTCTTGTTCCTGATTTAAGGGGGAAAGCCGTCAGCTTTGTGCCATTTAATATGATGTTAGCTGATGGTTTATCATATATGGCCTTTATCATGTTGAGATATTTTCCTTCTATACCCATTTTGTTGAGAGTCTTAAACATAAAATTGTGTTGTATTTTATTGAATGACTTTTCTGCATCTATTGATAGGATCATGTAGATTTTGTTCTTTGTTTTGTTCATATGGTATATTACGTTAACCATTTTACGTATGTTGAACCATCCTTGAGATTCTGGGATGAATCCCACCTGATCATAATATACTATTTTTTTAATACGTTGTTGTATTTGATTTGCTAGTATTTTGTTTAGTATTTTAGCATCTGTATTCATTAGAGATATTGGTCTATAGTCTTCTTTTTTTGTGCCATCCTTGCCTGGTTTTGATATGAGGGTTATGTTGGCCTCATAAAATGTGTTTGGAAGTATTGCTTCTTCTTCAATTTTTTGGAAGACTTTCAGTAGAATAGGAACCAAGTCTTCTTTGAATGTTTGATAAAATTCACTGGTATAGCCGTCAGGGCCTGGACTTTTATTTTTGGGGAGGTTTTTAATGGTTTTTTCTATTTCTTCTCTACTAATAGGTCTGTTTAGGCTTTCTGCTTCTTCTTGACTCAGTCTAGGAAGGTTGTATTGTTCTAGAAATTTATCCATTTCTTCTAGATTGTTGAATTTAGTGCCATAAAGTTTTTCATATTATTCTACAATAATTCTTTGTATACATACGGTGTCTGTGGTGATTTCTCCTCTTTCATTTTGGATTTTGTTTATATGAATTCTTTCTCTTTTTTCCTTGGTAAGTCTTGCCAGGGGTTTGTCAATTTTTTTGATCTTTTCAAAGAAGCAGCTCCTTGTTCTATTAATTTTTTCTATAGTTTTTCTGTTCTCCATTTCATTTATTTCTGCTCTGATTTTTATTATCTCCTTTCTTCGGCTGGTTTTGGGTTGTCTTTTTTCTTCTTTTTCCAGGTCCTTAAGGTGTGAAGTTAAATGGTTCACTTGGGCTCTCTCTTGTTTGTTCATATATGCCTGAAGTGATATGAACTTCCCTCTTATCACTGCTTTTGCTGCATCCCATAGATTCTGATATGTCGTATTGTCATTTTCATTTGTCTGTATATATCTTTTGATCTGTGTGCTTATTTCTTCTTTGACCCATTCATTTTTTAAAAGTATGTTGTTTAGTTTCCACATTTTTGTGGGATTTTTTTCCTCCTTTTTGCAGTTGAATTCTAGTTTCAAGGCTTTATGATCAGAAAATATGCTTGGTACAACTTCGATTTTTCTGAATTTGCTGATGTTGTTTTTGGGGCCCAACATACAGTCAATTCTTGAGAATGATTCATGTACATTGGAGAAAAATGTATACTCTGTCACTTTGGGATGAAATGTCCTGTAGATGTCTATCATATCCAGGTGCTCTAGTGTTTTGTTTAAGGCCAATATATCTTTATTGATCCTCTGTTCGGATGACCGATCTAGAGCCATCAGCAGTGTACTGAGGTCTCCAAATATGATTGTATTTTTGTGAGTTTTTGTTTTAAGGTCAATAAGTAGCTGTCTTATATATTTTCTGCTCCTTGGTTTGGTGAATATATATTAAGACTTGTTATGTCTTCTTAATTCAGTGTCCCATTAGCCATTATGAAATGGCCATTTTTGTCTCTGAGTACTTTTGCTATCTTGTAGTCAGCATTATCAGATATGAATATTGCTACGCCTGCTTTTTTTTGGATTTTATTTGCTTGGAGTATTGTTTTCCAGCCTTTCACTTTGAATTTGTTTTTATCCTTGTTACTTATACGAGTTTCTTGTAGGCAGCATACAGTTGGCTTTTCTTTTTTAATCCATTCTGCTACTCTGTGCCTTTTTTTTGGTGAGTTTAATCCGTTTACATGTAGTGTAATTATTGACACTTGTGAGTTCCCTATTGCCATTTTATATTTTGCTTTCTGTTAGTTTTGTGTCTTGTTTGATCCTTCTCTTTTGTTTTTCTATCTTTTGTTTTTATTTGGTTGTATTCCATACATCTTTCTTCTGTTGCTATCTTTTTTAAATCATGTGCTTCTGTGGTGGTTTTTTTAATGGTGGTTACAATTAAGTAATGAAAAAAGTTCCTTCCCTGTTCATTGTAGTACTATCTTGTGAGTACTTTTGCACTTCATCGTTCTTTGCTACTGTTAATCTCCATCCTCCCCCCCTTTTTTTTTTGTTGTTGTAACAGTTTAAATTTGGTTTTATTGTGTTCTTATCAGAGCTTTTACTTGTGGCTTTTTTTTTTGTTGTTCTTTGTATCTGATTGGAGAACCCCCTTTAGTAATTCCTGGAGTGGTGGTTTTCTGATGATAAATTTCCTCATCTTTTCTGTATCTGTGAATATTTTTATTTCTCCTTCATATTTGAAGGATAGCTTTGATAGGTATAGTATTTGTGGATGAAAGTTCCTCTCTTTTAGGACTTTATGAGACTGACGCGCTGCCTACTGTGCTAAGGAGGCCACTGCCCCTCTTTTAGGACTTTAAATATTGGAGTCTCCTCTCTTCTAGCTTGTAGAGTTTCTGTTGAGAAATCTGATGATAATCTAATGGGCCTTCCTTTATATGTTGTATTCTTCTTTTCCCTGGCTGCCTTGAGAATTTTTTCTTTGTCGTTGGTTTGTGCCAATTTCATTATGATGTGCTTTGGAGTAAATTTGTTGGGGTTAAGAAAACTCGAAGTTCTGTTTACATCTTGAATTTGAGGCTTTATTCTTTCCACAGGCTTGGGAATTTCTCATCTATTATTTGTTTGAATATGTTCTCCGTTCCATTTTTCTCTCTTCTCTCTCCGATATACTTATTATTCTTATGTTATTCTTTTTGATGGAATCAGATAATTCCTGTAGGGCTATGTCATTTTTTTTTGAGCCTCTTTCTTCTCTCTGTTGTGCCTCAAGTTGCTTGTCTTCTATTTTACTAATCCTACCTTCTGTCTGGCCTGTTCTATTAGCTAAGCTTGTTACCTCGTTTTTCAGCTCGTGAATTGAGTTTTTCATCTCTGTTTGATTTGTTTTTATAGTTTCAATGTCCTTGGACATATATTCTTTGTGTTCATTGAGTTGTTTTCTGAGCTCCCTAAATTGCCTTTCTGTGTTTTCTTGTATATCTCTGAGTTTTTTCAGGATTTCTATTTTAAAATCTCTGTCATTTAGCTCCAAGGTTTCCAATATATTAAATTTTTTATCCATAGATTTTTCCTCATCTATCTGTGTTACCTCTCTTTCTTTTGTATCCATGATATTTGATTTTCTCTCTCTTAGTGGTACCCGAGGCTGGTTTTGTTGATAGTATTAATTAGATTAATAAAGAATAAAAAGTTAAAAAATAAAAATAAAAAATAAAAAAGAATTTTAAAAAATTTAAAAATTAAAAATAAAAAAAGAAAATTATTCCCCCCTTCTCCTTTTTTCCTCTCCTCTCCTATCCCTTCTTTCTTTTTTTTATTATAAATAAATTTTTATTTTAATGGGGTGACATCAATAAATCAGGGTACATACATTCAAAGAAAACATTTCCAGGTTATCTTGTCATTTAGTTCTGTTGCATACCCATCACCCGAAGAGAGATCGTCCTCCGCCACCCTCCATCCAGTTCTCTCTGTACCCCTCCCCCTCCCCCTCTCCCTCCTTCCCTCCCTCCACCCCCCATAGCCACCACACTCCTGTTCATGCCTCTTAGTCTCACTTTTATGTCCCACCAATGTATGGAATCCTGCAGTTCCTGTTTTTTTCTGATTCGCTTATTTCACCCCGCACAATGCTACCAAGACTCCACCATTCCGCTATAAGTGATCCGATGTCACCCTTTCTCCTAGCTGAATAATATACCATGGTGTATATGTGCCCCATCTTCTTCATCCAGTCCTCTATTTTTTTAACAGTGATTAACAGCCTTTAAGCAAACTCTTGGCCAATACAGCAAGAATCCATGAATGATTAGTGTCCTTAACATGTTCCCCAAGTCCAAGTTGGCCCCATCACCATGCCAAATCCCTGAAAAATGCAACCCAACCACAGTTCAATCTGTTAGGAGCTGTCACAGGGAGTAGGAGTCCAGGAAAGTTCCCCACAGGAAAAGTCCGCATGGCACTGGAATTGTTGTCACCATTCTATACTTTGCAGCTCATGTCCAAGTCCCAGTGACCGCTGCTTCTAGCTGGTAGTGATTCAGGCAGACTGGAAAAAGCCATTTGCAGCATGCGTGGATATAGAGCTTCTGTTCTCTTCTGCCTGGAGAGTTGAGACCAGGTTGCTTTTCCCTGGAGCTCTGTGACTGTGGCCTGGTAAAGAGAACCTTGGGATACACTAAGCTGGGTGGCAAAGGTAAATTCATAATACAAGTTGGCATAAGGAGGAAAGAGAGCTCTAAATTAAGAGTAGGTCTCAGCCTGAAATATGAATGGGGCATTGAGGTAGGAGGAATAAAGGAAACACTATATATTAAGCAAAGCAGCAGAAAATAGGACTATCAACACCCACAACAGAGATCTTTGAGGGAAGAATAAAAAACCTGACTATTCAGGCAAAACATAGTTAAGTGGCCCTTGTGCGAATGAGATCAGTTTACCTGCTTCTTGGAAGAAATACCCTAGGCTCGTCCACAGTGTCGTAGATGGGGCCGACGGCCCTGGGCACCTTCAGCCTTCAGTGGCAAACCCCAGCTTTCTGGGCAAGGTTAGGTCATAGGTGGCTGAAGCAGGGCTGGAAGAGACTGAACCCTCCCTTAGAGGAGCGAGGGGGAAGCCCACCTTCCAGTGTCCCTGTTTCCTCACAGCAGAGGCGTGTAAGCCTGGCAGGCTTTAGCTCAATGACCTTCCTTTCCACTATTGAAGCAGGACCCAGATGGCATCCTATGAGACCCTTTGGGGTGTTGGAGCCTTTAAGGGTGTATCCTAAAAGCTGGTAGTTCCCCTGATCTCTATTGGGCTTTTTCTACCTCTAGGTATCTTAAAAGCCATTCTCAGAAGATCTCGCTGAGGGGTTTGAGGATCCCCTTCCGCCTATATAAATCTTTTCCATATATTTGGAGCTATTTGGAAAAAAGACAGAACAGTGTTATTAGCTAGATCTAATAAAGAAGGTAGTAGTTTGCAGGCGAAAAAGATTTGGTGTCTCCTGTTCATCAGCATTCAAAACAAATGTAATTTTTTTTTTTAAGTAAAAAGCCTGATATGGTAGACCCGTCAGAGTCATTGGCCTGGTGTGCAGGATTCCCGGGTTTGATTCCCGGCCAGAGCACACAGGAGAAGCGCCCATCTACCTCTCCACTCCTCCCCCTCTCCTTCCTCTTGGTCTCTCTCCTCCCGCCCACAGCCAATGTTCCACCAGAGCAAATCCACCCTGGACCCTAAGGATGGCCCCATGGCCTCTGCCCCAGTCTCTAGAATGGCTCCGGTTGTAAAAGAGCAACACCCCAGATAAGCAGAGCATTCCCCCCTGTAGGCATGCCAGGTGGATCCCAGTCAGGCACATGCAGGAGTCTGTCTGACTGTCTCCCCATCCCCATCCTCAGAAATATACAAAAAATAAATAAATAAAAGAAAAAATACTAAAAAAAAGGGGGGGGCATTCCCTTGTGCTAAAGCACCAGGGAGCATGGAGTAAGCTTGAGTATGTCCTATGAAACATGGAGCTCTATGTTTACATATAAGTCTTTGAAGAAGGAGGAACTGCTGAAATAGTTTATCAGCATTTGTCCCTAAGACAGCAGTCTTTATAGTGGGAACACCATACGTAAATATTTGCTGTCTGTCTATAGATTAAGGGGGGAATATGGCAAATGCTGAAAAGCCATGATCTTTGTGCCCCTCCCCTCCCCCAACCCCCTCCCTCTCCTCCCCCCACCCTGTAACCCCCACACTGTTGTTCATGTCTCTGAGTCTCATCTTTATGTCCCACCTATGTGTGGAAACATATAGTTCTTAGTTTTTTCTGATTTACTTCTTTCACTCAGTATAATGTTATCAAGGCCCATCCTTGTTGTTGTAAAAGATCCGATGTCATCATTTCTTGTGGCTGAGTAGTATTCCATAGTATATATATACCAAAGCTTTTTAATCCACTCGTCCTCTGATGGACACTTGGGCTGTTTCCAAATCTTTGCTATTGTGAACAATGCTGCCATAAACATGAGGGTGCATTTCTTCTTTTCAAACAGTGCTATGGTGTTCTTGGGGTATATTCCTAACAGTGGTATAGCTGGGTCAAAAGGCAGTTTGATTTTTAATTTCTTGAGGAATCTCCATACTGTTTTCCACAGTGGCTGCACCAGTCTGCATTCCCACCAGCAGTGCAGGAGGGTTCCCTTTTCTCCACATCCTCGCCAGCACTTATTCTGTGTTGTTTTATTGATGAGCGCCATTCTGACTGGTGTGAGGTGATATCTCATTGTGGTTTTAATTTGCATTTCTCTAATCATTAGTGATGTTGAACATTTTTTCATATGCCTATTGGCCATCTGTGTGTCCTCTTTGGAGAAGTGTCTATTCATTTCTTTTGCCCATTTTTGGATTGGATTGTTTGTTTTCCTGGTATTAAGTTTTACAAGTTCTTTATAAATTTTGGTTATTAACCCCTTATCGGACGCAATGTCAATTATATTCTCCCATTGTGTAGTTTGTCTTTTTATTCTGTTCTTATTGTCTTTAGCTGTGCAGAAGCTTTTTAGTTTGATAAAGTCCCATTTGTTTATCCTGTCTTTTATTTCACTTGCCTGTGGAGACAAATCAGCAAATATATTGCTGCGACAGATGTCAGAGAGCTTACTGCCTATGTTTTCTTCTAAGATGCTTATGGTTTCACGGCTTATATTCAAGTCTTTTATCCATTTTGAGTTTATTTTTGTGAGTGGTGTAAGTTGTTGGTCTAGTTTCATTTTTTTTGCACGTAGCTGTCCAGTTTTCCCAACACCATTTGTTGAAGAGGCTGTCTTTACTCCATTGTATTGTCTTACCTCCTTTGTCAAATACCAGTTGTCCATAGAGCTGTGGGTTTATTTCTGAGTTCTCTGTTCTGTTCCATTGATCTATGTGCCTGTTCTTATGCCAGTACCATGCTGTTTTGAGTACAATGGCCTTGTAATATAACTTGATATCTGGAAGTGTGATACCTCCCGCTTTTTTCTTCCTTTTCAGGATTGCTGAGGCTATTCATGTTCTTTTTTGGTTCCATATAAATTTTTGGAATATGTGTTCTATATCTTTGAAGTAAGTCATTGGTATTTTCATTGGTATTGCATTGAATTTATAAATTGCTTTGGGTAATATAGACATTTTAATGATGTTTATTCTTCCTAACCATGAGCACGGTATATGCCTCCACTTATTTGTATCTTCCCTGATTTCTTTTATCAATGTTTTATAATTTTCCGAGTACAAGTCTTTAATCTCCTTGGTTAGATTTATTCCTAGGTACTTTATTTTTTTTGTTGCAATGGTAAAGGGAATTGATTCCCTGATTTCTCTTTCTGACAGTTCATTATTAGTGTATAAAAATGCCTCTGGTTTCTGAGTATTGATTTTAAATCCTGCCACCTTGCCAAATTCTTTTATCAGGTCTAGTAGTTTTTTGACTGAGACTTTAGGGTTTTCTATATACAATATCATGTCATCTGCAAATAATGATAGTTTTACTTCTTCTTTTCCAATTTGGATGCTTTTTATTTCTTTTTCTTTTCTGATTGCTGTGGCTAGGACTTCCAGAACTATGTTGAATAAGAGTTATGAAAGGGGGCACCCCTGCCTTGTTCCTGATCTTAAGGGGATTGATTTTAATTTTTGCCCATTGAGTATGATGTTGGCTGTGGGTTTGTCATAGATGGCCTTTATCATGTTGAGGTATGTTCCCTGTATTCCCACTTTGCTGAGAGTTTTGATCATGAATGGGTGCTGGACTTTATCAAATGCTTTTTCTGCATCTATTGAAATTATCATGTGGTTTTTCTCCTTTCTTTTGTTTATGTGATGAATCACATTGATTAATTTGCGAATATTGTACCAGCCTTGCCTCCCAAGAATAAATCCTACTTGATCATGGTGTATGATTTTTTTCATATTTCTGGATCCGGTTTGCTAATATTTTGTTAAGGATTTTTGCATCTAAGTTCATCAGGGATATTGGCCTATAATTTTCTTTTTTTGTGTTGTCTTTGCCTGGTTTTGGAATCAGAATTATGCTCGCCTCATAAAAGGAGTTTGGAAGTCTTCCTTCCTCTTCAATTTTTTGAAATAGCTTGAGAAGGATAGGAGTTAGTTCTTCTTTGAATATTTGGTAGAATTCACTTGTGAAGCCATCAGGCCCAGGACTTTTATTTTTTGGGAGTTTTTCGATAGCTGTTTTAATCTCATTTGTTGTAATTGCTCTGTTTAGGTTTTCTGATTCTTCCAGATTGATTTTGGGAAGATTATATGATTCAAGGAAATTGTCCATTTCATCTAGGTTGTCTAGTTTTTTTGCGTACAGTTCTTCATAGTATTTTCTTACAATATTTTGTATTTCTGTTGTGTCAGTTGTTATTTCTCCACTCTCCTTTCTAATTTTATTTATTTGAGTCCTCTCTCTTTTTTTCTTGGTGAGTCTTGTTAAAGGTTCATCAATCTTGTTTACCTTTTCAAAGAACCAGATCCTGGTTTCATTGATCCTCTGTATTGTTTCTTTAGCCTCTATGTCATTTATTTCTGCTCTGATCTTTATTATTTCCTTCCTTCTACTAGCTCTGGGCTTTACTTGCTGTTCTTTTTCTAGTTCTTTTAGATGCAGCATTAAGTTGTTTATTTGAGCTTTTTCTAGCTTCTTGAGGTATGCCTGTAATGCTATAAACTTCCCTCTCAGGACTGCTTTTGCTGTGTACCATAAATTTTGAGTTGATGTATGCTCATTATCGTTTGTTTCTAGGAATTTTTAAATTTCTTCTTTGATCTCAATGTTAACCCATTCATTGTTTAATAACGTGCTATTTAGTTTCCAAGTATTTCAATGTTTTTCAATTTTTCTATTGTGGTTGATTTCTAGTTTAATGCCATTGTGATCAGAGAAAGTGCTCGATATGATTTCAATCTTCTTAAATTTGTTGAGCCCGCTTTTGTGCCCTAACATGTGGTCTATTCTAGAGAATGTACCATGAGTGCTTGAAAAGAATGTATATTCTGCTGTTTTAGGGTGAAAGGTTCTGAAGATATCTATTAAATCGAGTTGATCTAATATGTCCTTTAAGTCTGCTGTTTCTTTGTTAATTTTCTTTCTTGAGGATCTGTCTAATGATGTTAATGGGGTATTGAAATCTCCTACTATTATAGTATTGCTGTTGATCTCGCCCTTTAAGTCTACCAAAGTCTGCTTTATATATTTAGGTGCTCCTATATTAGGTGCATAGATATTTATAATGGTTATATCTTCCTTTTGTATTACTCCCTTTATCATTATGTAGTGACCTTCTTTATCTCTAACTATGGTCTTTGTTCTAAAGTCCATTTTGTCTGATATAAGTATTGCTACCCCAGCTTTTTTTTCATTTCCATTTGAGTGAAATATTTTTTTCCATCCTTTTATCTTCAGTCTGTGTGCATCTTTTGATTTAAGGTGTGTCTCTTGTAGACAGCATATGTATGGGTCCTGTTTTCTTATCCACGTAGCTACCCTATGTCTCTTGATTGGATCATTTAATCCATTAACATTTAAGGTTATTACTGATATGTAATTGTTTGTTGCCTTTTTTTTCTTTAAAACTGTTTTTCTCTTTTGCTATATTCTTTTTTTTTCTTTCATCTATTTACAAGAGGTCCCTTAGCATTTCTTGCAGCCTTGGTTTGGTTGCAGTGAAATCCTTGAGGTTTTTTTTGTCTGTAAAGCTTTTTATTTCTCCTTCAATTTTAAATGATAGCCTTGCTGGATAAAGTAGACTTGGTTGTAGGTTCTTGTTTTGCATTACTTTGAATATTTCTTGCCATTCCCTTCTGGCCTCAAGTGTTTCTGTTGAGAAGTCAGAAGTCATCCTTATGGGGGCTCCTTTGTAGGTGATAGTCTTTTTTTCTCTGGCAGCTTTTAATATTTTCTCTTTATCATTTAGCTTTGGTAATTTAATTATGATGTGTCTTGGTGTTGGTTTCTTTGGGTTTCTCCTTAATGGAGTTCTCTGTGCTTCCTGAACATGTGAAATGTTTTCCTGCCTTAATTGGGGGAAGTTTTCTGCTATAATATGTTTGAACAAAGTCTCTATCCCTTGTTCTTTCTCTTCTTCTTCAGGAACCCCTATGATGCGGATGTTATTTCTCTTCATGTCGTCACAGAGCTCTCTTAGAGTTTCCTCAGACTTTTTGAGTCTCTTTTCTTTTTTCTGCTCTGCTTCCATGCCTTTATTTATTGTGTCCTCTAACTCACTGATTTGATTCTCTGCTTCATCCATCCTGCTTTTAATTCCTTCCATTGTATTTTTTATTTCAGATATTGTATTTGTCATTTCTGACTGATTCTTTTTTATTATTTCAATATCCTTTTTTATATTTGTTATCTTTTTATTTAGGTTTTCGTAATGGCCATCTATGGTGGTTCTAATATCTTTGAGCATCCTAACAATCGTTATTTTAAACTCTGCATCTGGTAATTTGGTTATATCTGATTCACTGAGGTCCTTTTCTGGGGATTTCTCTTGGTTTATTTGTGTTGTATTTCTCTGCCTCCGCATTTTCTCTTCACGGGAGTGGCTGTGATCACGTGCTTGGGTGCACAAGGGTTGGTGGCCTTGGCCTTTGCCCCGCCCCATGTGTGTGACGTTATGCTTGGTCCTGAGGGCACTGGCAAGCACCTTTGCTCTGCTGCAGGTCTCCACCTGTTTCCGAGCTTTCACCCTGCCTTTGCAGGATGATCCCACTCAAGGAACAGCTGCTAGCCTTGGCTCTACCACCAGGCAGGGCTGCGTGCCCAAGCTCAGCTTCGTAGTGGAACTCCGCCTCTTCTGGGCTTTTGGCCCCACCCTCGTGGGAGGAGCAGGCTACCAAGTCAGACCGCAAGCCTGGGTTGCACGGGCGGGGCAGGGATGTGCTCCTCTGCCCTTGCTCCGGAGCTGGTTTCTACCCTTCCTGGGTTTCCCGCCCTTCTCCCGGAGGCTGGATTACAGGCTGCCGGCAGCTGAGCTTGGCCACTTTTGCACTCCCCCTTCTCCCCAGCCGGCAAGATTGAGCTCACACCTGAGCCCACTGGTGGCCAGCTGGCTTCCGCCTCTGCCAGCAGAACCACACTTTTGTCTCCCACTGCCGCCCGCTCTCCGGTGTGCCCTCAGCCGCATGGGTGGGGGCGTTGCAGCTCGGCCCCTAAGACTCACTACTGTAGACCCGAAAGCTCCCTCCTTCTATGCGACTCTGCTCTGAATGCTGCGGGGGAGCTTGTTTGGCTGCTCTCCTGCTTCCCTTTGCTGGTATTGCTGTTTCCGGGGGAAATATTCACTTCAGCTTTGGGGAGTGACTCGTCCCAGGGGTTAGGGTGGCTATCTCCCAAAATGTTTTTCCCTATGCCTCCTAGATTGCACTCTCTTCCTGTTACTGTGGTTCTCTCCCCTTTCCCTTTGTCTCCAGGAGCCCCGGGTGAGTGTTTGTGAGAGAAATGTTCTGCGTGGTCCCTTTAAGAAGGATCCTGTGTCTGAGAAATCAGACTCTCTCACAAACAGTATCCTGACTTGTTTCCAGCTAAATACTGTCCTTACGCTTCTTCTGGGCTCTGGGGCTGCAGGCTGGGGCTTTGTTCCTGGGGCTCAGGACCCTTTCCCCTCTGCTAAACTCACTTCCCGCCACGTGAGTCTCTCCCTGCTGCCGTTCGCTCCGAGAAGCTGGGCAGCCCTCTCCGCGTTTCTGCTTTTCCTACCAGTCTCTGTGTGGCTTCTTCAGCGTTCCTTGGTTGAAGAGTCCTTTTAGTTTAGTCCAAAGTTGGTTTTTCCAGCTGATAGTTCATAAAATTTGTTTGTAATCCACATTGATTCTGGCAGGTAGATGCTGGTACGTCTGCCTACTCCAGCGCCATCTTGTCTCTATCCCCTCTTTCTTGAGAAATTCTTATGGTGAACTGTGAATTATATTGTGCTAAATAGAACAAACAATGCCTATAATGGAGGGTCTGAGTTGGGGAGAACTAATAAAACAGCAAAAGAAGGGGGTCTGGACACACAAAATGCAAATAAGAAAAAAATTTGGGTCAAGAATAAAATGATTTGTTTTTAGGTGTTGGTTGACTAAGAGATATGATGAGAGGAATAAGAGGAATACAGGAAAATGAGGGGAAAATTAAAAAATTACTATTGTATTTAGTGGAACAAGAGCTAGATAAAATGGAGAGCCAGGGTTGGGAGCACTGCTAGTTAAACTGGGAGTTAAAAAAGGGAAGGAAAAACCCCCCAAAATGCCACGAACATAAGTTTGAGTGCCAGATAAAATAATTTGTTTGTTATTGAGGATTGAATGAGAGGATACGTAAAGGAGAAAGGAAGAAACTAATATAGAGGGAGAAAAGAGAGAGAGAGAAAAAAAGAGGGAACCACTAAAAGAAGAAAAAAGAAAAAAAGGAGAGAGAGAGAGAGAGAGAGTTAAAGGTTTTGGAGTGCAACACTCATAGAGAGAAAGGAAGAAAAAAAAAGATAATGGGAGATGTAACACTTATGGGTAGTGTAGTTCAAGAAGAGGAGATAGTAAGACCGGCAGAGAGTTAATGACCAAATTGGAGGAGGAAAAAAATAATCAAGACATGAAGATAAGAGAAACAAATGAACAAATATAATAAAATGGGATAGGTTATAAATTCTGTGGATTATTCTTGATTTTGAGAAGTTATCTTCTTGCTTTTTCTTTTCTCTCCCTTTTCCTGGTCGGTGACTCTGTACCCTGTGTTCAGAGGTACAGAGGTTTACAGTTGATAAGTCTCTATGGCAATGTCATATATTGGGCTTCTGTCTCATTGGCAGTCAAGGCTCATTAGCATTTGTAGGCTCCGACAGTGAGAGAGTCCGTCTTCCCGGAGCCTCTCTCCTAGTCTTTCCCTCCTGAATTAGTAGCCTGTTAATCCAGCTATGAGGTTGCTTCTTCCTCTGCCTGGATAGTAAGAGGCTCAAAGAACTGGCAAATCCCCACTCTATTCCCACTGAGCACAGGGCTCTGTGTAAGGCTCAATCAGTCAGAGCTGCTAGCATAATCAGGCGGGGCTTCTGCCCACACAAAGACCTCTGATTCTGCCACTCTGTCTGGTAACATGGGCAGGCACCTACTCCTGGGGCACTCGGAGGAATCTCTCGCTCACTATCTGTGTGCACAGACTGGGATATGGAGCAGGCTGTCTCTCACTCTGAGTGAGACCCCCCACCCACACGGAGAAGTTCCAGCATTGGAATTAGCTCTCGCTCCCTCCCCATGCATGGCTTTTTCAGGGCGCTGGGGCAGCCTGGAGATTCTGCTTTTGGCCCACACAAAGGCCTCTGACTCTGCCTCTCTGTGGGGTAACACAGGCACCCACTCCAGGGGCTCTAGGAGGAATCTCTCACCCACTATCTGTATGCACCGACCAGGAGATCAGGGCGAATGGCTGCCCCACTTGTCTTTCTTTGTGTGGGTTTGGCGCGAGTGCTAGCTTGTACTGGCTGGGTTGCCACAGGCACAGTTTTTCTCGGCTTGGATCTCCGTGCCACAGCCTGGTTCAGCCGTTTGTGCCGCGGCCTGGATCTACTCACCCCCTTTGCCCGCCTTAGTTTCTATACTCTCAGTTCCCAGTGAAAGTAGCCCTATTTAGGTTAGTGAGAAAGGCGGAGTATTTCTTACTCCCTATTTCCTTCGGGGTTTGATTATATATTTAGCCAATTTTTTATTTGACCATACCTTCGGGTGTATTGTGGAACATCTGGAGGATCCAAGGATAGATTTTTCTGTTTCTGGTTGAAAAACTTGTTGAGTTTTTGGGGAGATTTATTGGTATCGCTCCCTACAGTGCCATTACTTTGATGTCATCCCTAGGTTGATTTTTAAACTTCTTGTTGGTCATAAAATTTGTAAATATTATATATGTTTGCTCGCTTATAGTTTGCATTGGATGTGGGTGTACTGGCTGTAAGCAGGTAGGATCTTATATCCTAAGGTTTTGTTTTAAGACTAAGCCTTTCCACCCTTTTTGATATGGGGTGGTGCACTCTCATGAGGAATCCCATTATGCCTCAGATAAGTGACTTTGTGTCAGAGACTTCTTTGTTTGTATATTGGATTATAGGTTTTGGTTTCTACACTATAAAGTGGGGCAAACCAGGAGCTTGCTCTCTCTCGGTTCCTGAGATTAGCACTAGAGAGGAGAGCCAAGAAAGGCCACGTGGAGGAGGCCAGGAGAAGCATCCAAGATGGTGGAGTGCTGAGTGAAAAGACAGTTTGTGCAGAGTTTGTGCAGAGAGAAGGAAGGAGATGGGGAACAGAGGTGAATAAGTCTGGTGAGCTAGAAACCTTTGATTCTAAGAAACTCGGATAAGTCAGTAGCTTTGTGAGCACTGAATGAGAGGGTTTTGGAGCCTAGTGTGTGTTTTTACTTGTCTGCCGAGTGCAAGCTAGGATTAAAGATGAGGGCCCATCAGTTCTTGGTTCCATTGTTTCATTACCGAATCTAATGTGAACCTGCATGGGCCAGGCGGCTGTGATGGTGGCCGCGGCAACTGACTTTACACTTCTTATATGTGTCATTAATGGCCACTTGGAGGGGCTACAATATGAACTATTTGCAAACAATATAACAGTCATTTTTATTGCTTCTCAAAAGTCTCTAAATGCTTTTTTTTATTAAAAAATATTTTCTGAGAAGTAAACCATCTATTCATTTTTCAGTATTTCAGTGTGCTCTATGTTGCATTTGTTCT
Source organism: Saccopteryx bilineata (assembly GCF_036850765.1). NCBI lineage: Eukaryota > Metazoa > Chordata > Mammalia > Chiroptera > Emballonuridae > Saccopteryx > Saccopteryx bilineata. Next base: position 151,167,780 of record NC_089494.1, read on the forward strand.
TATCTATACCAGAATTGCCAGACCCTAATTTCTTAGGAAACCTTCCTGTAGTTGGAGTGGAAGCATTGGAGCCTGTCTTAGTTCATTTGGATTGCTATTACAAAGTACCATAGGCTGGATGGTTTGTAAATAATAGAGCTATATTTCTCACAGTTCCAGAGTCTGAGAAGCATAACATAAGCACAGGATGTCAGCAAATTAGGTATCTGGTGAGAGCCTGCTTTCTGGTTCATAGATGGCATTTTCTCACTGTTTTCTTCTGTAGTGGAATGAACTAGGGAGCTCTTGGGGTCTCTGTTGTAAGGGCACTCATACACAGATGGGGGCTTCACTGTCATGATCTAACCACCTCACAGAGGCCCCACTTTCTACTTTTATCACCCTGGGGATTAGAATTTGACATATAAATGTCATGAGGGAACACAAGCTTTCAATCTATAGTGGAGCAGAAATAAAAAAAATCAAGCTCAGTAGACTACATGGCCAAGGATCCATATAATTAACATCTGGCATAAACAGCAGTAATGAATGATCCAGCAGAATAATGTATAACATAAGAGATTTGTGCTCTTGCTGGCCACCTCTTCTGATTCCCTGACACAGCTGTCCCTCTGCAGGCTCCAGTGCTTCCCACTCAGCATTGTTATTCCTTTCCTGGTCCTCAGTCTCTTGCCTGAGTTAAAGCAATGGAGCTTCTCAGTTGCAAAAGCTATGCAATGATCTTGCAAATTATGCAAACTTTTTCCTCCTTTGTGTTAAACTTTTTTGTAGAAGTTCCAAAATAAAACTGTGCTCCAAAGCATTGCACATTTTTTTCTTATCACTTTTGCTCCCATGATTTAAAAACAAAAGTTTCTTTCTAGGTCTTAAAAATAGTCTAGTAGTTGTTGGGGAGCTAATAGCAATATGTTCTGCTCAGAATTGCCTCTTCATATAGAGAACAAAGTTTTGTTACTTGAGCAAACATTTATTTTTTTCATGATTTTTTTATCACATGATATTTTTAAAGTTTCTTCTTTCCTCATGGAAATGAAATTCTGATAATATTACTCCCTTCAAATTTCCATATCTATTTCAAGTGTACTCACAGATATAGCTTAGTTTCTAGTGAGGTCTCAAACAATGCTGGATACTTATTCCTAGGCAAATAAGCCCAGCAAAAATGATTTATTGGCTTTAAAATAAGTATGTTTAATATTTCTCAGCCATAACTCTGCTCCATGCACCTACCTACCTTATTTCACCTTACAGAAAATGAAACTAAAAATTCACAAATAAACCTTCTTTGTGTCTATTTTAGAATTACCATTGAATTTATTTTTCTTTCTGCCATATCAGTTAGGAGCTGCCCTTTTTCAGCAAATCTGGAAATAGAGTGGAGAGTGATATTTCATCCTTTTGCAACCAAAACAGCAACAATTTGCTTCTTCTAAACAAATTTGATTTTGTAAAAGTTAATAGAACAGGTGCCTTTAGTAATTGATTATTTTTCTGTCTTTGCTCAAAAAATTAACATAGCACTTTTACTCTATGCTTTACCTTTCTTTATTCTCTTTTTCTTTTTAAAAAATTTTATTGTCATGTGTCTCCATCAGTTTAAGCTGGTATAACAAAATACCACAAACTGGGTGCCTTAAACAACCGATTTTTATTTTTTACAGTCGGGAGCCTGAGAAATCCAAGATCACCATGCAGATTTGGTTGGTTACTAGTGAGGACTCTCTTCCTACCTTTTTAAACCACTGCCTTCTTGTTGTGTGTTCACATGGTTGCTCTTTGGTGCACACTCAATGAGAGAGAGTGAGATCTTCCTGTCTTTTTCTTCTCATAAGGGCACTCATTCCATTATGCACAGCCCACCCTCATGAACTCATCTAAACTTATAAATATCACATTGATAACACCATTGTATTTGTTGTATATAGTTTTATAAACAGAACATATCTATGTTAAAAAAATTGATGTGGGCCCTGGCTGGTTGGCTCAGTGGTAGAGTGTTGGCCTGGTGTGCAGAAGTCCTGGGTTCAATCCTGGCCAGGGCACACAGGAGAAGCACCCATCTGCTTCTCCACCCCTCCACCTCTCCTTCCTCTTTCTCTCTCTCTTCCCCTCCCTCAGCCAAGGCTCCATTGGAGCAAAGTTGGCCCGGGCGCTGAGGATGGCTCTATGGCCTCCACCTCAGGAGCTAGAATGGCTCTGATTGCGGCAGAGCAACACCCCAGATGGGCAGAGCATCACCCCCTGGTGGGCATTCTGGGTGTATCCCGGTCAGGTGCATGCAGGAGTCTGTCTGACTTGCTTCCCCGTTTCCAACTTCAGAAAAAATACAAAAAAAATTTTTTTTGATGTGGATAAAATATATGAGGGCATAATTTTTTATTGGTGACAGAGAGAGAGAGAGAGACAGACAGAGGGACAAACAGGAAGGGAGAGAGATGAGAAGCATCCATTCTTTGTTGTGGCTCCTTAGTCTCCTTTGTTGCTCATTATTGCTTTCTCATATGTGCCTTGACTGGTGGGCTACAGCAGAGTGAGTGACCCCTTGCTCAAGCCAGTGACTTTTGGGCTCAAAGCAGCAACCTTTGGGCTCAAGCCAGTGACATGTCTATGATCCCATGCTCAAGCCAGCATGGATCCTCATGTCCCAATCTGACGCACTGCACCACCACCCGGTCAGGCTATCAGAGGGCATCTTTAAGTGACCATGTAATTTACTGTCAGTGCCCTCATATAAAAAACAAGAACTATGAATTAAAATATAATGTGTTTTAAAAATAGAGATTTTGAGTAAACACTTTGAAATATATTTTTTAAATTGTTAACATCTGTGAATTTGAAGCTTATCTTAATGGTGATGCTAAGGAAAGTAGTTTTATATTAGTCTTTAAATATTTTTTTTAATTTTAAACTTTTTATTGAATTTGTTGGGATGACATAATAAAATTATATGGTTTCAAGTGTACATCAACAAAACAAACTAACAAACAAAGTAGAAGCACACTTATAAATACAGAAAACAGACCTGATTGTTATCAGAGGGGGTGAGGTTGGAGGTCAGATTTTTTTAGAGTACATGTTCCATCTATAAGAGAAATCTTGAAGGGCACCAAATTTTAGTTATATGAAAACATGATATTTAAATTAAAAAAATTTATTGTGTTAACATGCTTTCAAGAGTCCCACAGAATATAACACCCTCTACCCCACATGTTTCCCTCCATGCAAAGTCTCTTTCTATTTTCATTTCACCGGTTTTCCTCCACCCCCAACCTCTATTCCCCTTTCCTTCTGGGACTTGCTGCCCTGTTATCTATACCTATGTTAGGTATATATTATATAATTTGGTTGATCCATCCACCTTCTTTGACCCTGTACTCTCATCTACCCCTCTTCTGACAACTTCCTTCTGCCCTTGTACCCTGCCTGTATTTCTATTTTGTTTCACAGTATATTTTTTCATTAGATTCCACATATAAGTGAGATCATATGATATTGTCTTTCTCTGTGTGGCTTATTTCACTTAGCATGATAATCTCAAGGTCCATTCATGCCATCGGAAAAGGTAAAATTTTCTTCTTTTCCATGGCTGTATCTTATTCCACTGTGTAAATGTATGATACCATCATTTTTTATCCATTTGTCCACTGTCAGACACTTAGGATGTTTCCTAATCTTGGCTATTGTAAACAATGCTGCAATAAACATGGGGGTAAATATCTTCTTTTATATTAGTGTTTTGTAATTCTTATGATACATCCTTAAATGTAGGATAGCTAGATCATAAGGCAGTTTCATTTTTAAATTTTTGAGGAAATTTCATACTGTTTTCCACAGTGGCTCCATGATTCTGCATTACCACCAACAGTGCACAAGGATTCTTTTTTTCTCCACACCATCATAACCACTTGTTTGTTGATTTGTTAATTACAGCCATTTTGACTGATGTGATGTGATATGTCATTGTGGTTTTAATTTGCACTTCTCTGATGATTAGCAATGTTAAGATTTTTTTCATATTCTATTGACCATCAGTATATCTTCTTTGGAGAAGTGTCTATTCAGGTCCTTTGCCATTTTTTAGTTAGATTGTTTACCTTCCTGGTGTTGAGTTTTAGAAGTTTATTATATTTTTTGGTTATTAACCCCTAATTATATATCAGTGAATGTGTTCTCCCTTCACAGCCTTATATAAATGAGAGTGGACTGTCTTTTTATTTTGTTAATGGTGCCTTTTTCTATGGAAAAGCTTTTTAGATTGATATAGTCCTATTTGTTTATTTTGTCCTTTATTCAACTTGCCTGAGGAGATATATCAGCAAAAATATTGCAATGGATGATATGGTAGAGTTTACTACCTATGTTTTCTTCCAAGATTTTTATGGTTTTGTGACTTACATTTAAGTATTTTATCCATTTTGGGTTTGTTTTTGTGGATGATATAAGTAGGTATTCTAGTTTCATTTTTTTTTTTATGTACCTACCTGTTCAATTTTCTCAACACCACTTATTAAAGAAATTGTCTTTACTCCATTATATACTTTTGCCTCCTTTGTCAAATATTAATTTACTGTAAAGGTGTGTATTTATTTTTGGGTCCTCTGTTGTGCTCCATTGTTCTGTAAATCTGTTCTTATGTCAGTATCAAGCTGTTTTTTTTATTACAATGGCTTTGTAGTTTAGCTGGATATCAGAAAGTGTGATACCTCCCACTTTGTTCTTCATTTTTAAGACTGCTGGGGCTATTCAGCTACTTTTAAGGTTCCATATAAATTTTTGGAATATTTGTTGTAGAACTGTAAAGTATGTTATTGTTTTTTTTTAATAGGAATTGCACTGAATTTATAGATTGCTTTGAGTAATATGGACATTTTAATGATGTTAATTTTTTCTATCTGTGAACATGGTATATGCTTCTACTTGTTTGTATCTTTTTCAATTGTTTTTCAATGTCTTAAAATTTTCTGAATGTAAGCCTCTTACTTCATTGGTTAAATTTATTCCTAAGTATTTTATTTATCTTTTTGTTGTAATAATGAAGGGGGTTGTTTCTTTAACTTCCCTTTCTGATAGTTTGTTGTAGATGTATAAAAATGCCATTGATTTCTGAATATTAATTTTATATGTTGCCACCTTGCTGAATTTATTTATCCAGTAGTTTTTTGGCTGAAACTTTAGGGTTATCTATGTACAGTATCATGTCATCAGCAAATAATGACAGTTTAATTTTTTCCCAATTTAGAAAAGTTTATTTCTTCTTCTTGTCTGATTGCTTGGGCTAGGACTTCCAGAACTATGTTGAATAAGAATGGTGAAAGAGGACACCTCTATCTTGTTCCGGATCTTAAAAGGATTGTTTTTAATCTTCGCCTATTGAATATGATGTTGGCTGTCAGTTTGTCATATATGGCCTTCATTCTGTTGAGGTATGTTCCCTGTATTTGCACCTTGCTGAGACTTTTGATCATGAATGGATGCTGAATTTTATCAAATCCTTTTTTGCATCTATTAATATAATCATGTGGTTTTTATATTTCATTTGTTTATGTAATGAATTATGTTTATTGATTTGCAAATATTGTACCATCCTTGCCTCCCAGGAACAAATCCCATTTGATCATGATGCATGACTTTTTTACTGTATTTCTGTATCTGATTTGCTAATATTATGTTGAAAATTTGAGCATTTATGCTCATCAGGAATATTCATTCATAGTTTTCTGTCTTTATTTTGTCTTTACCTGGTTTTGGAATTAGGTTAATGCTTGCCTTGTAAAATGAGCTTGGAAGTCTTCCCTTCTTTTGAATTTTTTGAAATAGCTTGAGAAGGATTGGTATTAGTTCTTCTTTGAATGTTTGGTAAAATTCACTGATGAAGCCATCCAGTCCTGGATGTTAGCTGCCTGGGAGTTCTTTGATAACTGTTTCAATTTTATTTGTTGTAAACAGTCTACTTTTATTTTCTTATTCCTTCAGATTTATATTTGAAAGATTGTATATTTCTAGAAATTTATCGGCTTAGCTTAGGTTGTCCAATATTTTGGCATATAAATCTTCATAGTATTTTCTTTCAATCCTTTGTATTCCTGTGATGTCAGTTGATACTACTCCTTTATATTTTAAGTTTTATTTATTTGGGTCCTCTCTTTTTCTTTTTATTAGTCTGGTTAAAAGTTCAACAATCCTGTTTACTTTTTCAAGGAACTAGCTCTAGGCTGTATTAATCTTTTGTATTTTTTCTAGTTCTTTTAAGTGGAGGTTTAGATTATTTATTTGAAATTTTCCTTGCTTTTTGAGGTATGTATTTAATAGTATGAACTTCCCTCTTAGAACTGCTTTCTCTGTTCCTCATAGATTTGGTGCTCCAGTTGTTCATTTTTTATTTGTTTCAAGAAAATTTTTAATTTCTTCCTTGATTTCATTGTTAACCCATTTGTTATTTAACAACGTGCTATTTAGGCTCCAAGGGTTTGAATGTTTTTCAGTTTTATTTATTTCAGTTGATTTCTAGTTTTAAGCAATTAATTGTGCCCTGAGGAAAAGCTTGATATAGTTTCAAATTTCTTAAATTTATTAAGACTTATTTTGTGTCCTAACATGTGGTCTATCCTAGGAAAAGTACCATGGGTTTTCAAATATATATATATATATATATATATATATATATATATATATATATATATTCTGATGCTTCAAGGTAAAATGTTCTGTAGATATCAATTAAATCTTGTTGATCTGGTGTGTTATTTAAGACTTGTGTTTTATTGTCAATTTTCTGTCTGGAGGATTTATTCATTGATATCTGTGGGGTATTAAAATCCCTAACTATTATAATATTGCTGTCAATCTTGCCCATTAAGTTCATCACAATCTGCTTTATATATTTAAGTGCTCTTATATTGTCAGATATAACTATTGCTACCCCAGTTTTTTTTATATTTTTATTTGCATGAAATATTTTTTATCCATTATTTCACTTTCAGACTATGTGTAACTTTTGTTCTGAGTTGGGTCTCTTGTAGACAACATATGTACAAGTACTGTTTTATTATACATGCAGTTACCCTATGTCTTTTTCTTTTTTTTTTTACTTTTAAAATTTTTTACTTTACAGGCAGAATACAAGATATATTTATACTTCCTTTTGTTCCAAAATAGATTTGAAAATGAAATCTATTAATGTATTTGATAAATGGACTAAAAATTATAGTTGAAATAAAATAAATCAATTAAAAACATCCAGTTAACATTTTATTCCCAAAGTACTACAATTGGTAAGTTTTCAGTTTATCCTACACTATATTCAAATATTATCTGTAACAAATAACTTTTATTTATTTTTTATTAATTTATTGTGTTTATATAGATTCTAATGTTACCCATGTTCCCCAGTACATCCTCCCTGTCTCCCTCCCCATAACGCCTGCTCCCTTGCTCTCCAGGATTTGCTTTTCTGCTCTCGTCCCATCTTATCACCCTATCATCCCCTTTCCCTCTGTCGGCTTTCCTTCTGGATCCTTTGATCCGGCCTCTGTCTCTTTTCAACTCCTCAGTTCATATTGTTTGTCAGATTCCTCATATGAGTTACGTCATATGATATTTTTCTTTCTCTGCCTGGCTTATTTTACTTAACATAGTAGTTTCCCATTCTATTCATGTTGTCGCAAAACATAATATTTCCTTCTTTTTCATGGACCTATACTATTAAATAGTGTATATGTACCACAGCTTTTTAATCCAAACTTCCACTGACAGACACTTGGGCTGTTTCCAAATCTTGGCTATTGTGAACAATGCTGCCATAAACATGGGGGTGCATTTCTCCTTTTAACTGGGCTATAGTATTCTTGGGGTATATTCCTAAAAGTGGGATGGCTGGGTCAAAAAGCAGTTTGATTTTTAATTTTTTGAGGAATCTCCAAACTGTTTTCCACAGTGGCTGCAGCAGTCTGCATTCCCACCAGCAGTGCAGGAGGGTTCCCTTTTCTCCACATCCTCACTAGCACTTATTCTGTGTTGTATTGTTGATGAGTGCCATTCTGACTGGTGTGAGGTAATATCTCATGGTGGTTTTAATTTGCATTTCTCTAATGATTAAAGATGTTGAGCATTTTTTCATATGCCTATTGGCCATCTGTATGTCCTCTTTGGAGGATTGTATATTCATCTCTTTTGCCCATTTTTTGATTAGACTGTTTATCTTCCTGGTATTGAGTTTTACAAATTCTTTATAAATTTTGTTTATTAACTCCTTATCAGACATATTGTTGAATATGTTCTCCCTTTGTGTGGTTTGCCTTTTTATTTTGTTCATATTGTCTTTAGCTGTGCAAAAGCTTTTTAGTTTGATATAGTCTCATTTGTTTATACTGTCCTTTATTTCCCTTGCACGTGGAGATAAATCAGCAAATATATTACTGTGAGTGATATTGGAGAGCTTATTGCCTATGTTTTCCTCAAGGATGCTTATGGTTTCATAACTTATATTTAAGTCTTTTATACATTATGAGTTTATTTTTGTTAATGGTTTGATTGGTGGTCTAGTTTCATTTTCTTGCAGGTAGCTGGACAATTATCACAAGGCCATTTGTTAAAGAGGCTGTCTTTTGGAGATGACATCAGAGTAATGGCGCATTAGAAAACGATACCGATAAATCTCCCCCAAAACTCAACAAGATCTTCAACCAGAAACAGAAAAACCTATCCTTGGAGCCTCCAGATGTTTCGCAGTACACCCAAAGGTATGGTTGAGTAAAAAATTGGCTAAATATATAATTAAACCCCAAAGGAAATAGGGAGTAAGAAATTCTCTGCCTTCCTCACCAACCTAAACAGGGCAGCTTTCACTGGGAACTGAGGATATAGAAACTAAGGTGGGCAAAGGGGGTGAATAGATCCAGGCTGCGGCACAAACGGCCGAACCAGGCTGTGGCACGGAGATCCAAGCTGAGGAAAAACTGTGCCTGTGGCAACCTGGGCATTAAAAGCTAACACTTGAGCCAAACACAGACAAAGAAAGACAAGTGGGGCAGCCATTTTCCCCAATCCCCTGATCGGCGTGCACAGATAGTGGGTGAGAGATTCCTTCCAAAACCCCAGGAGTGGGCGCTCGTGTTGTCCCACAGAGAGGCAGAGTCAGAGGCCTTTGAGTGGGTTGAAGGCGGAATCTCCAGACCACCCCAGCGCCTTGGGAAAGCCGCACACGGGGAGAAAGCGAGAACTAATTTCAATGCTGGAACTTTTCCTTGGGGTGGGGGTTTCACTCAGAGGGTGAGACTTCCAGCCTGATATCCTGGTCTGCGCGTGCAGATAGTGAGCGAGAGTTTCCTCTCCAAGTGCCTCGGCAGTGCGCGCCCGTGTTATCCCACAGAGGGGTAGAGTCAGAGGCCTGTGTGTGGGCCAAAAGTGGAATCTCAGGCCACCCCAGCACCTTGAAAAAGCCGTGCACGGGGACAGAGCGAGAGCCAATTCCAACGTTGGAACTTTTCTTTGCGGGTGGGGGTTTCACTCAGAGGGTGAGACTTCCAGCCTGATATCCTGGTCAGTGCGCAGATAGTGAGTGAGAGTTTCCTCCAAGTGCCCCAGGAGTGGGCGCCCGCCGGTGTTACCGAACAGAGTGGCAGAGCCAGAGGTCTTTGAGTGGGCATAAGACCCGCCTGATTATGCTAGCAGCTCTGATTGATTGAGCCTTACACAGAGCCCTGTGCTGAGTGGGAATAGAGTGGGGAGTTGCCAGCTCTTTGAGCCTCTTACTATCCAGGCAGAGGCAGCACCAACCCCATAGTTAGATTATCAGGCTACTAATTGAGGAAGGAAAGACTAGAAGAGAGGCTCCAGGAACACGGACTCTCTCACCTTCAGAGCCTATAAATGCTAATGAGCCTCGACTGCCAACATGACTAAAGCACAATACATGACATCGCCATAGAGACTTATCAACCGCAAACCTCTACCTGAGCGTGCCAAAGGGGTGCAGAACCAGGGGTACAGAGTCACCGACCAGGAAGAAAAAGAGAAAAAAAAAAAGCAAGAAGATAACCTTTCAAAATCAAGAATAATCTGCAGACTTTATAACCTATCCCATTTTATTCTATTTGTTCTTTTGTTTCTCTTATCTTCATTCTTGATATTTTTTTTCCTTCTCCAATTTGGTCGTTTAACTCTCTGCCAGTCTTACTCTCTCCTCTCCTTGAACTACACTACCCATAAGTGTTACATCTCCCATTATCTTTTCTTTTGTCCTCCTTTCTGTCTATGAGGGTTGCACTCGAAAACCCTTAACTCTCTCTTTCTCTCTCTATCCTCTTTCTTCTTCTTTTAGTGGTTCCCTCTTTTTTTCTCTCTCTCTCTCTCTTTCTCTTCTCCCTCTATATTAGTTTCTTCCATTGTCCTTTACATCTCCTCTCATTCAAAGCTCAATAACGAACAATATCTTATTTGGGATTCAAACTTATGTTTGTGGCATTTTGGGGGCTTTTTACTTCACCTTTTTAACACACTAGCAGTGCTCCTATCCCTAGCTCTTCATTTTATCTAGTTCTTGTTCCACTAAATACAATAGTAATTTTTTAATTTGTCCCCCCATTTTCCTGTTTCTCTCTTATTCCTCTCATCATAACTCTTAGTCAACAACAACTAAAAGTAAATCATTTTATTCTTGACTCAAATTTTTTTCTTATTTGCTTTTTGTGGGTCCATACCCCCACTTTTATTTTATTTTTTGCCCCTTTATTACTTCTCCCCAATTCAGGCCCTCCATTACAGGCACTGTTTGTTCTATTTAGTACAATATAAATCACAGTTCACCACAAGATTTTCTCAAGAAAGAGAGGAGAGGAAAAAAGGAGGGGGGAATAATTTCCCTTTTTTTAATTTTAATTTAATTTTATTTTTCTTTATTTCATTATTAATTTTTTTAAAAAAACTCTTTTTGATTTTTTATTTTTTTAACTTTTATTCTTTATTAAATCTCATTAATACTATCAAGAAAACCACCCTCAGATGCCATTAAGAAAGAGAAAATCGAATATCATGGATACAAAAGAAAGAGAGGTAACACAGCTAGATGAGAAAAAATCTATGGAGAAAAAATTTAATATATTGGAAACCATGGAGCTAAATGACAGAGAATTCAAGATAGAAATCCTAAAACTCTTCTGAGATATACAAGAAAACACAGAAGGGCAATTTAGGGAGCTCAGAAAACAACTCAACGAACACAAAGAATATATTTTCAAAGAAATTGAAACTATAAAAACAAATCAAACAGAGATGGAAACTCAATTCAAGAGCTGAAAAATGAGGTAACAAGCTTAGCTAATGGAACAGGACAGATAGAAGAGAGAATTAGTGAAATAGAAGACAAGCAACTTGAGGCACAACAGAGAGAAGAAGAAAGAGACTCAAAAATTAAAAAAAATGAGATAGCCCTACAAGAATTATCTGACTCCATCAAAAAGAATAACATAAAAATAATAGGTATATCAGAGGGAGAAGAGAGAGAAAATGGAATGGAGGACATACTCAAACAAATAATAGATGAGAACTTCCCAAGCCTATGGAAAGAACTAAAGCCTCAAATTCAAGAAGCAAACAGAACTCCTAGTTTTCTTAACCCCAACAACCCTACTCCAAGGCACATCATAATGAAATTGGCACAAACCAATGGCAAAGAAAAAATTCTCAAGGCAGCCAGGGAAAAGAAGAATACAACATATAAAGGAAGGCCCATTAGATGATCATCGATTTCTCAGCAGAAACTCTATAAGCTAGAAGAGAGTGGACCCCAATATTTAAAGTCCTGAAAGAGAGGAACTTTAGCCTAGAATACTATACCCATCAAAGTTATCCTTCAAATGTGAAGGAGAGGCCCTGGCCAGTTGGCTCAGTGGTAGAGCATCGGCCTGGCGTGCGGGGGACCTGGGTTCGATTCCACGCCAGGGCACATAGGAGAAGTGCCCATTTGCTTCTCCACCACCCCTCCTTCCTCTCTGTCTCTCTCTTCCCCTCCCACAGCCAAGGCTCCATTGGAGGAAACATGGCCCGGGCGCTGGGGATGGTTCCTTGGCCTCTGCGCCAGGCGATAGAGTGGCTCAGGTCATGGCAGAGCGACACCCTGGAGGGGCAGAGCATCGGCCCCTGGTGGGTAGAGCATTGCCCCTGGTGGGTGTGCCGGGTGGATCCCTGTCGGGCACATGCGGGAGTCTGTCTGACTGTCTCTCCCCGTTTCCAGCTTTAGAAAGAAAAAAAAATATGAAGGAGAAATAAAAACATTCACAGATACAGAAAAGATGAGGGAATTTACCATCAGAAAACCCCCACTCTAGGAATTACTAAAGGGGGTTCTATAATCCAATACAAAGAACAAAAAAAAACAACAAAGCCACAAGTAAAAGCTCCAAGAAGAACACGATAAAACCAAATTTAAACTGTGACAACAACAAAAAGAAATGGGGGGAGAGGATGGAGATTAACAGTAGCAAAGGACGATGGAGTGCAAAAGTATTCACAAAACAATGCACTACAATGAACAGGGTAGGAACCCTTTTCATTACTTAAAGGTAACCACCATTGAAAAAATTACCACAGAAGCACATGATATAAAAAAGATAGCAACAGAAGAAAGATGTATGGAATACAACCAAATAAAAACAAAAGATAGAAAAATGAAAGAGAAGGATCAAACAAGACACAAAAATAACAGAAAGCAATATAAGAAATTGCAATAGGGATTTCACAAGTGTCAATAATTACACTAAATATAAATGGATTAAACTCACCAATAAAAAGGCACAGAGTAGCAGAATGGATTAAAAAAAAAATCCAACTGTATGCTGCCTACAAGAAACTCGTATAAGTAACAAGGATAAAAACAAATTCAAAGTGAAAGGTTGGAAAAGAATACTCCAAGCAAATAACATCCAAAAAAAAGCAGGCGTAGCAATATTCATATCTGATAATGCTGACTACAAGATAGCAAAAATACTCAGAGACAAAAATGGCCATTTCATAATGGCTAAGGCGACACTGAATAAAGAAGACATAACAATTCTTAATGTATACGCACCAAACCTAGGAGCACCAAAATATATAATACAGCTACCTATTGACCTTAAAACAAAAACTGACAAAAACACAATCATACTTGGAGACCTCAATACACCGCTGATGGCTCTAAATCGGTCATCCAAACAGAGAATCGACAAAGATATAGTGGCCTTAAACAAAACACTAGAGCACCTGGATATGATAGACATCTACAGGACATTTCATCCCAAAGTGACTGAGTATATTTTTTTCTCCAGTGTACATGGATCATTCTCAAGAATTGACCATATGTTGGGCCACAAAAACAACATCAGCAAATTCAAAAAATCAAAGTTGTACCAAGCATATTTTCTGATCATAAAGCCTTGAAACTAGAATTCAACTGCAAAAAGGAGGAAAAAAATCCCACAAAAATGTGGAAACTAAACAACATACTTTTAAAAAATAAATGGGTCAAAGAAGAAATAAGTGCAGAGATCAAAAGATATATACAGACTAATGAAAATGAAAATATGACATATCAGAATCTATGGGATGCAGAAAAAGCAGTGATAAGAGGGAAGTTCATATCAGTTCAGGCATATATGAACAAACAAGAAAGAGCCCAAGTGAACCACTTAACTTCCCACCTTAACGAATTAGATAAAGAAGAACAAAGAGAACTGAAAACCAGCCGAAGAAAGGAGATAATAAAAATCAGAGCAGAAATAAATGAATTAGAGAACAGAAAAACTATAGAAAAAATTAATAGAACAAGGAGCTGGTTCTTTGAAAAGATCAAAAAAATTGGCAATCCTTGGCAAGACTTACCAAGGAAAAAAGAGAAAGAGCTCATATAAACAAAATCCAAAATACAAGAGGAGAAATCACCACAGACACCGTAGGTATACAAAGAATTATTGTAGAATACTATGAAAAACTTTATGCCACTAAATTCAACAACCTAGAAGAAATGGATAAATTCCTAGAACAATACAACCTTCCTAGACTGAGTCAAGAAGAAACAGAAAGCCTAAACAGACCTATTAGTAGAGAAGAAATAGAAAAAACCATTAAAAACCTCCCCAAAAATAAAATTCCAGGCCTGACGGCTATACCAGCGAATTTTATCAAATATTCAAAGACTTGGTTCCTATTCTACTGAAAGTCTTCCAAAAAATTGAAGAAGCAATACTTCCAAACACATTTTATGAGGCCAACATAACCCTCATATCAAAACCAGGCAAGGATGGCACAAAAAAAAAACAACTACAGACCAATACCTCTAATGAATACAGATGCTAAAATACTAAACAAAATACTAGCAAATCGAATACAACAACATATTAAAAAAATAATACATCATGATCAAGTGGGATTCATCCCAGAATCTCAAGGATGGTTCAACATACGTAAAACAGTTAACGTAGTACACCATATCAACAAAAAAAAGAACAAAACCTACATGATCTTACCAATAGACGCAGAAAAGGCTTTTGATAAAATATAACACAATTTTATGTTTAAGACTCTCAACAAAATGGGTATAGAAGGAAAATATCTCAACATGATAAAGGCCATATATGATAAACCATCAGCTAACATCATATTAAATGGCACTAAACTGAAGGCTTTCCCTCTTAAGTCAGCAACAAGACAGGGTTGTCCACTCTCTCCACTCTTATTTAATGTGGCACTAGAGGTTCTAGCCAGAGCAATCAGACAAGACAAAGAAATAAATAGCATCCATATCAGAAAAGAAGTAAAGGTATCACTTTTTGCAGATGATATGATCTTATACATCGAAAACCCCAAAGAATCCACAAAAAGACTACTAGAAACAATAAGCCAATACAGTAAGGTTGCAGGATACAAAATTAACATACAGAAGTCAATAGCCTTTCTGTATGCCAACAATGAAACATTTGAGAACGAACTCAAAAGAATAATCTTCTTCACGATTGCAACAAAAAAAAATAAATAAAACACTTAGGAATAAACATAACAAAGAATGTAAAGGACTTATATAATGAAAACTATAAACCATTGTTAAGGGAAATTGAAAAAGATATTATGAGATGGAAGAATATACCTTGTTCTTGGTTAGGAAGAATAAATATAATCAAGATGGCCATATTACCCAAAGCAATATACAACTTTAATGCAATTCCCATCAAAATTCCAATTACATTTTTTAAAGAAATGGAACAAAAAATCATCAGATTTATATGGAACTATAAAAAACCCCGAATAGCCAAAGCAATCCTAAAGAAAAAGAATGAAGCCGAGGGTATTACAATACCTGACTTCAAACTATATTATAGGGCCACAACAATCAAAACAGCATGGTATTGGCAGAAAAATAGACACTCAGACCAATGGAACAGCATAGAAGTCCCAGAAATAAAACCTCATATATATAGTCAAATAATTTTTGATAAAGAGGCCAACAACACACACTGGAATAAAGAAAGCCTCTTCAATAAATGGTGCTGGGAAAACTGGAAAGCCACATGCAAAAGAATGAAACTGGACTACAGTTTGTCCCCCTGTACTAAAATTAATTCAAAATGGATTAAAGATCTAATCATAAGACCTGAAACAATTAAGTACATAGAAGAAGACATAGGTACTCAACTCATGGACCTGGGTTTTAAAGAGCATTTTATGAATTTGACTCCACAGGCAAGAGAAGTGAAGGCAAAAATTAATGAATGGGACTACATCAGACTAAGAAGGTTTTGTTCAGCAAGAGAAACTAATAACAAAATAAACAGACAGCCAACTAAATGGGAAATGATATTTTCAACAACAGCTCAGGTAAGGGCCTAATATCCAAAATATACAAAAACTCATAAAACTCAACAACAAACAAACAAACAATCCAATAAAAAAATGGGAAGAGGACATGAACAGACACTTTTCCCAGGAAGAAATACAAATTGCCAATAGATATATGAAAAGATGCTCATCTTCTTTAGTTATTAGAGAAATGCAAATCAAAACTGTAATGAGATACCACCTCACACCTGTTCGATTAGCTATTATTAACAAGACAGGTAATAGCAAATGTTGGAGAGGCTGTGGAGAAAAAGGAACCCTCATACACAGTTGGTGGGAATGTAAAGTAGTACAACCATTATGGAAGAAAGTATGGTGGTTCCTCAAAAAACTGAAAATAGAACTACCTTATGACCCAGCAATCCCTCTACTGGGTATATACCCCCAAAACTCAGAAACGTTGATATGTAAAGGCACATGCAGCCCCGTGTTCATTGCAGCATTGTTCACAGTGGCCAGGACATGGAAACAACCAAAAAGCCCATCAAGAGATGACTGGATAAAGAAGATATGGCACATATACATTTTGGAATACTACTCAGCCATAAGAAATGATGACATCAGATCATTTACAGCAAAATGTTGGGATCTTGATAACATTATATAAAGTGAAATAAGTAAATCAGAAAAAACCAGGAACTGCATTATTCCATATGTAGGTGGGACATAAAAGTGAAACTAAGAGACATTGGTAAGAGTGTGGTGGTTACGGGGGAAGGGGGGGAAAGAGAGGGAAAGGGGGAGGGGGAGGGGCACAAAGAAAACTAGATAGAAGATGACAGAGGACAATCTGACTTTGGGTGATGGGTATACAACATAAGTGAATGACAAGATAACCTGGACTTGTTATCTTTGAATATATGTATCCTGATTTATTGATGTCGCCCCATTAAAAATAAAATTATTAAAAAAATTAAAAAATTAAAAATAAAAATTCCAACTGCTCAAGTGTTATGAAGTCGGTTAAAAAAAGAAAAAAAGAGGCTGTCTTTTTTTTCCATTGTATGCTGTCACCACCCATGTCAACTATCAATTGTTCATAAAGGTGCGGATTTATTTCTGGGTTCGCTGTTCTGTTCCATTGATCTATAGGCCTGTTCTTATGTCAGTACCAAGCTGTTTTGAATACAATGGCCTTGTAGTATAACTTGATGTCCCAAAGTGTGATATCACCCACTTTATTCTTCTTTTTCAAGAATGTTGAGGCTATTCGTGTTCTTTTTTGGTTCCATATGAATTTTTGGAATATTTTCCTATATCTTTGTAGTATATTCTTGGTATTTTAATTGGAATTGCATTGAATTTATAAATTGCTTTGGGTAACATGGACATTTTAATGATGTTAATTCTTCCTAGCCATGAACGTGATATATGCTTCCACTTATTTGTATCTTCCTTGATTTCTTTTATCTATGTTTCATAATTTTCCAAATAAAAGTCTTTACTCTCTTAGATTAAATTTACTCCTAGGCATTTTTTGTTGTTGTTGTTCTTGCAATAGTGAAGGGGATTGTATTCTTAATTTCTCTTTCTGACAGATCATTGTTGGTGTCCAAAAATGCTTCTGATTTCTGAGTATTAATTTTATATCCTGCCACCTTGCTGAATTCAATTTTCAGGTCCAGTAGTTTTTTTTACTGTGACTTTAGGGTTTTCTAGGTACAGTATCATATCATCAGCAAATAATGATAGTTTTTCATCTTATTTTCCAATTTGGATGCCTTTTATTTCTTCTTCTTGTCTGATTGTGGTGCATAGGACTTCCAGGACTATGTTGAATAAGAGTGGTGAAAGGTGGCACCCCTGCCTTGTTCCTGATCTTAAGGAAATTGCTTTTAACTTTTGCCATTGAGTATGATGTTGCCTTTGGGTTTGTCATTGACGGCCTTTATCATGTTGAGGTATGTTCCCTGAATTCCCACTTTGCTGAGAGTTTTGATTATAAATGGGTACTAGATTTTATGAAATAATTTTTCTATTTCTTTTGATATTGTTATGTGATTTTTCTCCTTCCTTTTGTTTATGTGATGAATCACATTGATTGTTTTGCAAATATTGTTCCATCCTTGCCTCCACAGAATAAATCCCACTTGATCAAAATGTATGATTTTTTAATGTATTGCTGGATATGGTTTGCTAATATTTTGTTGAGAATTTTAGCATCTAAATTCATCAGGGATATTGGCCTATAGTTTTCTTTCTTTGTGTTGTCTTTGCTTGGTTTTGGAATCAGATTTATGCTCACCTCATAAAAGGAGCTTGCAAGATTTCCTTCTTGAATTTTTAAAAATAATTTGAGAAAGATAAAAGTTAGTACTTCTTTGAATGTTTGGTAGAATTCGCCTGTGAAACCATCTGGCCCAGAGCTTTTGTTTGTTGGGAGTTTATTGATAACTATTTTTATCTCATTTCTTGTCATCAGTCCGTTTAGGTTTTCTGATTTTTCCAGATTGATTTTTGAGAGATTATATTTTTCAAGGAATTTGTCCATTTCACCTAGGTTGTCTAATTTTTTGGCATACAATTCTTCATAGTATTTTCTTACAATCCTTTGTATTTCTGCTTTGTCTGTTGTTACTTCTCCACCCTCATTTCTAATTTTATTTTTTTAAATCCTTTCTCTTTTTCTCTTTGGTGAGTCTGGCTAAGGGTTCATTGATCTTGTTTACTTTTTCAAAGAACCAGCTCTTGGTTTCTTTGATCCTCTCTATTGTTTTTTCAGCCTCTATGTCATTTATTTCTGCTCTGATCTTTATTATTTCCTTCCTTCTACTTCCTGTAGGCTTTATTTGATGTTCTTTTTCTAGTTCTTTTAGTTGCAGGATTAAGTTGTTGTTTTTTTGTTTTGGTTTGGTTTTTTTTTTAGCCTTTTCTAGCTTCTTGATGTATGCCTGTAATGCTATTAACTTCCCTTTCAGGACTGCTTTTGCTGTGTCCCCCAGATTTTGAGTTGTTGTATGCTCATTTTTATTTGTTTCAAGGAAGTTTTTTTTCTTCTTCCTTTGTCTCATTGTTGACCCAGTCATTGTTTAACTATACATGCTATTTAGTTTCCAAGTGTTTTAGTGTTTTTCAGTTTTTCTACTGTAGTTGATTTCTAGTTTCATACCATTTTGGTCAGAAAAGATGCTTGTCATGGTTTTAATCTTCTTAAATTTGTTGAGACTCATTTTTCTGCCCTAATATGTTGTCTATCCTAGAGAATGTACCATGAGCACTTGAAAAGAATGTATATTCTGCTGCTTTAAGGTGGAAGATTCTGAAGATATCTATTAAATCTAGTTGATCTAATGTATCCCTTAATCCTGTTGTTTCTTTGTTAATTTTTTTCTTGAGGATCTACCCACTGATGTTAGTGGGGTATTGAAATCCCCTCCTATTATATTGTTGCTGTTGATCTTTCCCTTTATGTTCATCAAAATCTGCTTTATATATTTAGGTGCTCCTATATTATGTACATATATATTTATAATGTTTATCTCTTCCTTTTGGATTGCTCCCTTTATCATTATGTAGTGGCCTTCTTTATTCCTTATTATACTTTTTTTAAAAAGTCTATTTTGTCAAATATAAGCATTGCTACCTCAGGTTTATTTTTATTTCCATTTTCATAAAATATTTTTTTCCATCCTTTTACTTTGTCTATTTGTATCATTTGTTTTGAGGTGTGTCTCCTGTAGACTGCATATGTACGGGTCCTGTTTTCTTATCCATTCAGCTACCCTATGTCTTTTTATTGGAGCACTTAATCCATTTATACTTAAGGTTATTATTGATATGTACTTGTTTATTACCATTTTATTCTTTAAAGTTATACTCCTCTTTTACTGAATTCTTTTCCCCCTTTGTTCTGTTTCCTTTAACATTTTTTTTTCCATTTTTCTAAAGCTGGAAACAGGGAGAGACAGTCAGACAGACTCCCGCATGCGCCCGACCGGGATCCACCCAGCACGCCCACCATGGGGCGACGCTCTGCCCACCAGGGGGCGATGCTCTGCCCATCCTGGGCGTCGCCATGTTGCGACCATCCTGGGGGTCGCCATGTTGCGACCAGAGCCACTCTAGCACCTGGGGCAGAGGCCACAGAGCCATCCCCAGCGCCCGGACCATCTTTGCTCCAATGGAGCCTTGGCTGCGGGAGCGGAAGAGAGAGACAGAGAGGAAGGCGTGGCGGAGGGGTGGAGAAGCAAATGGGCGCTTCTCCTATGTGCCCTGGCTGGGAATCGAACCCGGGTCCTTCGCATGCTAGGCCGACACTCTACCACTGAGCCAACCGGCCAGGGCTCCCTTAACATTTTTTGTAGCATTGGTTTGCTTATAATAAATTGAGTTTGGTTTTTTGTTTTTTTTTTGGGTCTGGGAAGCTTTTTATTTCTCCTTCGATTTTAAATGATAGCCCTGCTGGATAAAGAAGTCTTGGTTGTAGGCTCTTGTTCTGCATTACTTTGAATATGTCACCTTTCCCTTCTGGCCTCAAGTGCTCTGTTGAGAAGTCAGATGTCATCCTTTTGGGGGCTTCTTTGTAGGTAATACCTTTTTTACTCTAGCAGCTTTTAATATTTTTTCTTTATCTCTTAGCTTTGGTATTTTAATTTTGATATGTCTTGATGTAGATTTTTTTGCATTTCTCTTTAATGAAATTCCCTGTGCTTCTTGAACTTGTGTGACTTTTTCCTGCATCAATTTAGGGAATTTTTCTGCTATGATTTTATTGAATAAGGTCTCTAACACTTGTTCTTTCTTTCTTCTTCAGGAGCCCCTATGATGTGGATGTTGTTTCTCTTTAGGTTGTAACAGAGCTCTTTTTGAATTTCCTCAGATTTTTTTCAGTCTCTTTTCTTTTTGCTGTTCCACTTCTGTGCTTTCACTTATCTTGTCCACTAAGTTGGTGATTCGATCCTCTGCTTTCATCCAGCCTGCTTTTAATTCCTTCCAGTGTTGTCTTCATTTCTGATATTGTCATTTCTGTCTGGTTCTTCTTTATGATTTCCATGTCCTTTTTGATGATTTCAATTTCTTTATTGAAGTGTTCTTAAGCCCATCCATTGTAGCTTTGAGATTGTTAAGCATCCTAAAAATTATTATTTTATATTCTGCATCTGGTAATTTGATTACTTCCAATATGTCCAATACTTATCAGAGTATTTATCTTGTTGAAGCATATGACCTATGCTTCTCTGCCTACCCATTCTTCTCTATGACTTGTAGGCTTCGTCCAACTGTGATCTACTTACCTAGCAGAGCCACTTTCAAGTCTTGATTTGTTTGTTTTCTTCTCAGTTTTCTTAACTAAGTGGTAGTCTTGTTTACTTATCTCGGCAGGGGGCTTATTTGAAGCTGTATCCAGGAATGCAGTGGGTGTAATCTGAGACTTTGAAGGCCCAATCTGCCAGCTTCTCTCTGGGGTTGGGGTGCTTTCTCTGTTTCAGTAAGGGGAGGTGTATCTCAGATCTCCATGGAGACATGAGTTACTGCCCCTTCTCCCCACTTCCTGTTTTCAGCTGTGTCTTGTTGCTCTGATTGGAGCTGGAGAGGTTTCTGGAGGTGGGCCACCCAGAACCACTTTAGGCTTGTGCTTTGTTGAAGGTTCAACCCCTCCTCCAGCTATGGCTGCCTCCGCACTGGATGAGTCAGTTTCTCAGGTCATCCCATGCATTCCTCTGGCCCTCACTATCTGTCTCTCCCCATTTTGGAAGACAAGCCAGCCCTCTCAGCACACCTCATTCCCAGGTCCCTAGGCAAGTGGCTGTGAGTGATATTTTCTGCTCTTTTCTTTGGAATGAGAGCCCTTCTGGCCTCTCAGTCTCACCACCCCTTCACTCTTGGAAGCAGGGGAATCCCCCTCCCCACAGCTCAGAGCTCCCTACCAGGCTCGGTGTGGCTTCTTTTTTGCTCCTTAGTTTTTGAGACCTGTTCTTTTAAGCCAAAGTTGCTTTTTCACACTAATTGTTCCTAAATTAATTTGTAATCCAATTTGTTGGTGTGACCTGGGAGTCTGTGCATCTGCCTACTTCTCTGCCATCTTGGTTCCTCTATGTCTTTTGATTGGAGTATTTAATCCATTTAAATTTAAGGTTATTGATATGTACTTATTTATTACTATTTTATTCTTTAAAACTACAATCCTTTTTCTCTTGATTTCTTGTTTTCCCTTTCCTCTTTTTATAGCAAGCCCTTTAATATTTTTTGCAGTACATATTTGGTGATAATAAACCTTTGAACCTTTTTTTCTGGGAAGCTTTTTATTTCCTTTTCAATTTTATTTTATTTTACTTTTTTTATTTTTTATTTTTTGTATTTTTCTGAAGCTGGAAACAGGGAGAGACAGTCAGACAGACTCCTGCATGCGCCTGACTGGGATCCACCCGGCATGCCCATCAGGGGCAATGCTCTGCCCACCAGGGGGCGATGCTCTGCCCCTCCGGGGCGTCACTCTGCCGCGACCAGAGCCACTCTAGCACCTGGGGCAGAGGCCAAGGAGCTATCCCCAGAGCCCGTGCCATCTTTGCTCCAATGGAGCCTTGGCTGCGGGAGGGGAAGAGAGAGACAGAGAGGAAGGAGGGGGGGTGGAGAAGCAAATGGGCACTTCTCCTATGTGCCCTGGCCGGGAATCGAACCCAGGTCCCCCGCATGCCAGGCTGACACTCTACCACTGAGCCAACTGGCCAGGGCTCAATTTTAAGTGATAGCTTTGTTGAATAGCATAGTCTTGATGGTAGGTTCTTGTATTGCATCACTTTGAATATTTCTTACCAGTCCTTTTTGACCTAAAATGTCTCTGTAGAAAAGTCAAATGTCAGCCTTATGGAGATTCCCTTGTAGGTAATTAATTGTCTCTTGCAGATTTTAGTATTCTTTCTCTGTCTCTTAACTTTGGCATTTTAATTATGATGGGCTTGGTGTGGGCCTCCTTGGATTTATCTTTACTGGGGCTCTCTGTGCTTCTTGAACTTGTGTAACTCTTTTCTTCATCAATTTAAGTAAGTTTTCAGCCATGATTTTTTTAAACAAGTTCTCTCTGTCTTGTTCATTCTCTCTTCCTTCAGGAATCCTTATGATGCTGATGTTGTTTCTCCTTATATGTTACAGAGGTCTCTTAGAATTTCCTCAGTCTTTTTGAGTCTCTTTTCTTTTTGTTGCTATGATTCTGTGCTTACATTTATCTTGCCCTTTAAAATGCCAATTTAGACCTTCCACTTTATCTAGCCTGCTGTTGATTCCTTCTAATGCAGGCTTTATTTCAAATAATGTATTTGTTATTTTTGACTGGATATTTTTTATTTATTTTAAAGTCCTTTTTAATGTTTTCTATCTCTTTCTTTTTGACAGGGACAGAGTTAGGGAGAGGTACAAACAGTCAAGGAGAGAAAGAGATGAGAGGCATCAATTCTTCATTATGGCTCCTTAGTTGTTCATTGATGAGTTTTCATATGTGCTACAGCAGAGTGAGTGACCCCTTACTCAAGCCAGCAACTTTGGGCTTCAAGACAGCGACCTTTGGACTCAAGCCAGTGACTGTAGGGTCCTGTCTATGATCCCACACTGAAACAAGTGACCCAGGCCCCACTCAAGCCAGCAACCTTGAAGTTTCAAACCTGGGTCACCCACATCACAGTCCAATTTTCTATTCACTGCACCACCTTCTTGTCAGGCTTAATCTTTCTTATCTCTTTGTTTAAATTCTCATTATGGTCATCCATGCTTGCTCTAAGATTTTACAGCATTCTAATAACCATTATTTTAAATTCTGTCTCTCATAGTTTGGTTACTTTCATTTTTTAATTTCTTTTTCTGGGAATTTCTCTTTTTGATTAATTTGGGTTCTATTTTTTGTCTGACCATTTTTTTTGTGTAATAGGCCATTCTGCTATGACTTCCAAATTAGTTGTGTTATCTTTATGACGAAGATGGGCTTAGTGGTACTAATATACAGGCCACATGTGGTTTTGCTCTAGTAATGCTTCTTGAGGGTTATATTTACCCTCCTGCAGTATGTGAGCATTAAATGGAGTTGGCCCTTTTGTCAGTGGAATAGTCCCTTCATGTTGGTTGGCTCTAAGGGTCAACCTCGATCATGTGTGTTACATGCTGTGCAGTGTCTTTCCTATTGGGTATATTTACTCTCTGCAGTATCTGATGCTTGCTTGACTCCTTTTTAGGGCATGTCATTTGTGTAGCTAGTTGAGTGTAGCATTGGTGCAATCTGTCACCCACTATAGGTTGTGTTGGTTCTGAGTTCTCTTGTGCAGGGTTCAGGTATGGGTTGGTGTCAGCAGTTGTTTGAAACCAGCTGTGGGTGCCTGTCTAGAGCTACTGCTCTGTTCATTGTTTGTGTCTGCATTTTCTGTGCCCGAGTAGTATGGGAAATGCCAGTTTCTGTATAAGGATCAGCTTCCTCCTGCTTAGCACTGATATTAGCTCCATGAAAGGGTCCAAGCTCTGCAAGATATGCCTCCACTTTTCAGCTGTTCCACCACCTCTTGCTGCTGCCTGATCTTTCCACAGTCCATAGAAAAGACTATTGTGGGCTCAGACTGGCCTTACCCAATTCAACCCCTATAAAAGTTGCAAGCTTGGTGGGTTAGAGCAGCTGAGGTTTAGAATACATTAGTGAGACCCCCTACTTCAGAAGTTTCTTGGTCAAGAACTCAGTACAGAGAAAGTGATCCTTGCTTCAGAGTCTAATCCCTCAGATACTGCTGGATACTCCAATTCTATTTCTTCCCAGCAGTGTAAGCAATAGGTTCTTATTGGTTGGGACCAACAATCCCCTCTGTAGAAGTTCTTCTAGCTGAGAACCCCTGGTCTGAGAGAGGAAAATCAAGAGAATCTTCCACTGGGGCTGACTGTGTCCCCCTAGAAAGTGGCTAAGCCCCTTATCCAGTCCCATCCATAGGCTCCAGGGAACCCATATCTTGAATATTCATGCCCCAAACTTCTTTCCCTATCACCTCTGGAACCTAGATCAGTGAGGCAGGATATCCAGTACCTGGGCCAGCTGACTGTGAAGCTTCACTTGTTAAATATGTATACAAACTGTGCAGGTATTTATCACAGATTGTGGAACTTGCCTTAGCTGGGCCTGGTGTCCAAAAATCCTTCTCTTCAAACACATTTCCAGCAAGGGTCTTTGGGTTCTGAACCAGTGGTCTTGCATCTGGCCACTGGATGTGCCAGCCCTGGACCTCCTTGGAGGGAACCCAGCATAGGCCAGTTAAAGACACTACCCATGACTGGTTCTCAGTAAACTTCTTGAAACTATAAGCAAACCGAAGTCTGTGTCTGCCTCTTCTGGATTCAGGCTGTTAGTCAAATAAGTTTGTAAATATGATATATGTGTCTGCTTGCTTATAGTTTGCATTGGATGTGGGGACAGGCTGTAGGCTGGCAAGGTCTTTATAGCCTCAGGCTTAGTTTTAAGACTAAGCCTTTCCCAACCTTTTAATACTAAGATCTTTCAACATCCTTCCAATACTGAGATCTTCTCAAAACTAAGCTTTTCACCACATCTTTGACTGTTGCATGATGAGGGGCTGTGCACTCTTATGAGGAATCCCATTTATGCCTCAGATAAGTGGCTTTTTATCAGAGACTTCCTTATTTGTATATTCGCTTAAAGCAGGGGTCTCAAACTCGCGGCCCGCGGGCCGCATGCAGCCCGCCGAACAATTTTGTGCGGCCCGCAGACTAATCCATGAAGTTCAAAATATTTTGGATAAAATTAAGTAAGCCTAGGGGCCTACTTGTATTTTTCATTTCTCTAGCATCCTAGCTAGATATTAGCTTAGTTAACAGCAGTTGTGATGTGAACTACAGTTTCTGGTCATTTTGTGACACTAAGTAAACTGCATGTACGATTGTGCTTGTTGTATTGATTTTTTTGTTTTTGTTTTCAACTGCAGTGAGAAAAGTGTTGCATAACAGTTGCCTTTTGTAGACCTAGTGTGGCCCGCCGAACGGCTGTGATCTTGCTCTGCGGCCCACATGCTGAATTGAGTTTGAGACCCCTGGCTTAAAGGCTTCAATTTTCTACACTATAAAATGAAACAGACTGGGGGTTCTCACTCTTGCTCAGATCCTGCCATTAGCATTTCAGAGGAGAGGCAGCCAAGATGGCAGAGTGCTGAAGGAGAAGCCAGTTTGTGCAGAGTTTGTGCAGAGAAAAGAAAATGGAGAACAGAGGTGAGAAAGGCTGGTGGGACCTTTGATTCTAGGAATACTCGAATAAGTCAGTGGCTTCGGAACCCTGAATGGAAAGGGAAATGTTTTCCACTGTGGATATTTTCTCACCTGCTGTACGGTATTAGCTAGGATTAAAGGTAATGGCCCACCAGTTCTTGACTTCAGTGTTTTGTTACCATCTGTCTGAATCAAATGCAAGCCTCCACGGGCCAGGTGGCTGTGATGGTGGCCGTGGTTACTGGCCTTACACAGGTGCACATGGAACTACCAAGCAGCACACCTAGGCTGGTTTTTACCTACAGTGGGCCTGGAGGAAAGTCAGCAAAGGCCCCAAGGTTCCCTGAGTTGCCTCCTGCTGCCTCTGCTGGCTATTTGTTGGGTTAGGCCACTGAAAAAAACCTCTGGTAGAGTCTAGAGTCCAGGGCAATTTAGAGATTAGGGAAGAGTGGTGGGTGGGGGCTCTAGCCTCCACTCCCCCACCCCAGATGTCAGTCTGTCCTGGTTTTCTCAGGCCTCAGTGGGGTGTGGCCACCAGGAGTTGAGTGAGTGTGGCCTCTATAAACCAGAGATGTTGTCTTCCCACAGTCTGGACAGTTTCTACTAAGTCTCCCCTGAGGCAGAAGCACCAGTCATATTCTCAGGAAATGTCGAGAAAGCTCTAGCCTCAACTCCAGAATACTGAGTCACTGATATGCCCCCTGATTCCTGGCTGACTTCCCCAAATGGCCCAATCTCCATAGAGTGGGGCAGGAGATATTCATGAAGGTGGAGCAGTTGCTTTTCCCCAGGCTGATGCCACACAGAGGGGATTGCTCCACCCAAAAAAGATGGCAACTACAGCACTGCAGAATTATAGCACAGGAATTTTGGTGACTGTCCCTGACATTGTCTCTCCCTGGGCCTCCAACTTTATGCTTTCCTCATGCAACTCTAATCCTTTCAGAACTCCCTCCACTGAAACCCCGGGTGACTATGAACAAGATTTTCTGGTCAGACTCTTTAAGACAGAGCCTGTGTCTCCAAAAGTTCTCTTTCTCCAGACAGAAACCTTGCTTCTTTTCACCACCAAATGCTGTGTAGGTGGCTATTCTAGGCTCTGGGGCTCTAGGCTAGGGTGCCCAGCCTGGGGCTGAAGACCCTCCCTTCTCAGGGCAAATCTCCCCACAGTGAGAGTCGCTCCAGACTTTCTGTTAATATTTGCTCCTGGAAGTGGGCAGCCATGTTTGTGTCTCCACCATTCTGAGCAATCTCAATATGGCTTCTGTGATTTTTGGATTCCTCTTCATTTAGTCTGAAGTTGGTTTTTCAAGATGATTGTTCTGAAATTTAGTTGTAATCCAATTTGATTCTGGGAGATGGCAATTAGGATGTCTGCATACTCCATAGCCATCTTGGAATCCAAAAGCATGGCATTCCTGATGACTGTTGATAAGAGTTTTTCTTTTATTGCTCTTGTAGGAATTCTCTAATAATTTAATTTAAATCTCCTTTAAATCAGAGAATGGTGTTCAATTTGCTACATAATAGCTCAGAATATTAATATTCTTAATTAATTAATGTTTTTAATAAATAATTCTCTTCTGTAGAGAGATATATGTCCTTTGAACCTCTAATTACAATAATACTTCTCAGTAATTAAAAGATAAAAATAAGCCTGAGAGCATAAACTTTTAAAATTCATTTATATAGTGACAGTATCTTTACAGTTTCATCTCCACAAAATATTTAGTGATAGTGTGTCCTACTTTAAATTTCATCTTTGCAAACACTTGTGATTTATTCTGATAGTGTAGTCAATATGCATTTAAGTGGAACATCTTCACAGTGAAAATAAGAGTAAGCCTCTTTCAGAAAAGTTTACTTAAAAATAAAGAAATTGTCATATATATAATCATTAGCATATGACAAGTCAGGCTCATTTTTTGGTTTTGTATATATATCACTAGAAAAACTAAAACACACATGCATGCACACACACACAGAGGTACACACAGAGAGAAAAGTCTTAGTAAAAGGCATTGTGTTTAAATCAGTACTAACATTATATGTATATAATTATATGAAAAATTCATAGTAATTATTTTTATTGTTCTTTATATTAATTTTTTCTTAATGCTTTTCCCTAAATTACCTATAAAATGATCTGAAAGAAGACTGATTCCTCATCACATAAAGCACATATTTCTCACTCATTAATTTAAAATAATCAAATATGTTTAATCTCTAAGATAATATCTGATGATAATAATATGGATATTTCAGAGAGAGAGAGACAGATCCAATAAGAAAGGAGATTTACTCCCAGGGTGTAATTCAAGTCTTTAAAGAAAAGATACCACATTCCCAAATTATTAACAAATTTACCTAGGTGGTATGGGAAAATTTGAAGATACATTAAGTTTACATAGAAATTTATAAAGGTAAAATGAAACCACATACACAATACAACAAACTTGCTGTATTAATCTCTGCATGACTAATTATTTCTATTAGGAAGTATATATGAAGAAATAATATGTATTAATTTATTAATATTATATATAAGATTTATATATATAAAAGATATATATAAAATTATATATAATTTATATATAAAAATTATATATAAGTAGTATATATGAAGTAAAAATATGTATTAATTTACATATTTGTTTCAGTGATTCAAACATACTATGTTATATTTTTGTTGTTATTAAAAATAAAGCTTTTCCATGTACAGTATCGCATTTAATATTTATAAAAATTCTACAATTTATTCAAGTTATGTGAACTTAGTATCCAACAATGCTTTATGCAGCATTTAATATGTGGCAACTATTTTTAAAGAGAATTTCAGATATAAATTCAGTCCTTGTGTCAACATATAAAGAATATTTTTTTATTATTTTCACTTTACTGATGGTAAGTATGAGTTTAAGTAATGTTTCTCAAATCACATACCTTAAAAGTAGCAGTGTTAGGGTTCAAACTCAGGAAATTAGGCTCCAGAGTAAGTTTTCTTAACCAAGGCAGATATACCTAGAAAGTAGAAGGGTTTGGTGTAAAACATGGGTCTAATTTCTCCAAATCTAGTGGTTTTTCTGTCACATATATGTGGTAGAATGATGAACCATTTGAAGAACTATAGTATACTCACATACAAGCCACCACTGACCATTTGAATGGCTTTTGCATTCTGAATGTGATGAGAACCTCCCAATTATTGTTATAATGCTCGGCATGCTAGAGCTTTTCTCTCAGAGGAGCATTAATAAGGGCTGCATAGGAGAGCATTTACGTGGAAGGTGTCAGAGTAAAAGGAAGATAGAGATATGAAGTTATAAACTGTATTGAATATAGAATATCAGGAACAGAATAAAAAGTATGTAGTTATCTATAGGAGATGTCCATGTAAATTAAATTAACAGAATAGAAACCTGGGTCCTAGACATGAAGTGTCTGTGAAGCTGATTTTCCACTTATCCTATCTCCTAGTAAATTCTCTGGAATATATTGGGTGTTTACCACTATTTGTCTCTAGTGAGAAGCTGACAACATAGCCCATATCAGACAGTAGCATATGAAGAAAGACAGAGAAAGAGAGATTAAAAAACATTTGTTCACAGCAGTGTTTCATTTCTCAATAACTCAAAGGGAACATCCCTCAGACATGTAGTATTACTATATTGGCAGTTAGGTCTTGACTGGCAGGTGACGTTCTATGTACAGTCATCTATATGGAGTTAAGTTTTACTCTCTTGTGTTTACAATGCATATATTATAAACGTCTTTATTTTCTTTTAAGTGAGAGAAGGGGAGACAGTGAAATAGACTACCACTTGCATTCTGAACCTGAATCTACCTGGCACCCCCATCTGGAGCTGATGCTCGAATCAACTGAGCTATCCTCCATTCCTGGGACAAACGCTTGTACCAGTCGAACCACTGACTGCAGGTGGGAAAGAGGGAGAGAAGAGAAGAGAGAGAAAGGGAAGAGAAGCAGATGGTTGCTTCTCTTGTGTGCCCTGAGCAGAGATCAAATCCAGGACATCCATAAGCCTGGCTGACATTCTATCCACTAAACAAACCAGCCAGGCCTATTGTAAACATCTTATCAGTTAATAAATTATTATTGTGAAATCCTGATGTTTTTCTTGTACCTCATAGAAAAAACAAGAAAATGTCAGAACACATTATTTCTTTTCAAAATATTTTATTTTAAAAAAAGTTTTCTTAAAACTTAAATTTAATTTAAAATTTATTTTTTTAAATTAAATAGTTACTAAGACTAAAATAAGAAGAAAATTATAAAAATGTTTTATATATTTTACATATGGAGGAACCAGGGACTGTGAGAAGCAAACTTTATAGTATTAAGAAGTTATGGTGACTTTTAGGGAGGATATGACTAGATTGTTTGAATAATTTTAAAAATTGATGCCTGCTCTTCTAGGACAATTATTGCACCTGATCCCCTTGGAAAGAAGGATTGTTCAGCTAAGGTCATTACTGGAGTTAGCAGATTGGGGAGGGGAGCTGGTGGTTAGCCATTTGAGGCCCTCCTGGTTACACCAGATGTCAAGACACATAATATTGAGCCTCAGCACACCTGTTTCATAAAGAGTAGGGATATCTTAGAAGCAGATATTGGCACTTTCTTTAAACTTGTACCATTTAATAATGTGCAAGTCAGTAAAGACTGTTATGATGAACATTGCCTCTAAAGAAAGGTATGCTGGGTTCATACGCAGCTTTGCAACTTAGCTCCATGGCTTTGGAAAAGTCACCCAACTCTTCTATATCTCGATGTCCCCGTTTATAAAATGGGCTAAGAATAGTGCATATGTATTACATAAGGTTGTTTTTAGGATTAAATGGTTTATTATTTCTAAAAAATTTATATTTCCTTGGTATATTTGTTTTTATTATATAAATGATTAAAGGCATCTATGTACCATTTGATATATTATTTAATTATTTGGGAAATAACTGTTTTCTGAGAGACTTGTAATAAATAAAGAGTACAACGAACTATTAAAATTGAAAATTAGCAAGGTCTACATAACAGGAAAATAATGTTAAGAAAAAATCCTGTGCTGGAAAACCCCCTATAATTATAATATAAACTTTCTGTCAGTTAATACACATATTTTTCAAAACTGTAGATGACATAAAGCTAGGAGAGATAGTTAGAATTTTAGGTTACAGAATCAGAATCTAAAACATCATTGTAGTCCTGAATATTGGGTCAAATCAGGATAGATTAAATTTAACATAGAAAAAAAAATGGGTCTTACACTTGGGATTCTAAAAGAAGCATTATATATTTTAGGATATAATTGATACTAGGCTCATTATAAGTCAATTAATAAGTTATTCAAAAAAGCTAATATAAGGTTAGGCTTTATTTATAGAATTGTGATGTCTTGATCAATTAATCTGATAGAACCACCTTGCATTGGTCAGTCAGTCTATCCTTCAGGCTAGTTTCCACAGAGCAACTATGACACTGAAAACATATCAGAAACTTAGAAATAGTAGAAATAAAATTTACCTGGACTCTATGCTATTTAGTAATCTCAACACACACATACACTCCTCACACTTGACACCCAGCCAACTGCAGCACTGACCTGTGTCAGGAGCAGTCAGTCCAGATTCGTCCAACTGACTCCTGACTTCTTCCTAGTTTTTATCCAATGCTACCTCTCGGCTTGATCAAAGGCATTCCTGCTTTTGCTTTTTTCTTTTACTTTCTTTTCCTTTTTCTTTCTGTTTTCTTTCTTTCCTTTTTTTCTTCTTTTAACAGGATTTTGCCTCATACATTAAATAGCTAATGGATATGCCTCTCTGGATCTTCTTGCTTTAGCTATCAGGGGTAGAATTTTATTTCTGGTCAACTCTCAAATGACTTCATTTTCCCTAGAGGTGAAAATCTGGATGAGATACTGGAAGTAGCTTGCTCAAGGCAATTCTAGAAATACAGAGGCAAACAGAGGAGAAGGAGTTCTGCTAAAAGATGATGCACTTCATGGGAACTCAAACACCTGAAATTAGAGTGACCCTTGTTGGGAACTAGTGATTTTCCCATTTCTATGGCTATTTTAGCAGAACTTTGCTTCTCCATTTGCAGAACTTTTGAAGCACAAATTTTTAAATGAGGCCAAAAATTATACAGTCTTTTCTCTGCAGTGTTTTCTTTCTCTCTTCCAAACCGAAGGGTGTATGATTTTATGGAAATTTTTACAAAATATCTTATGTAACAAATTTTATATTTATGAATTTTGAGGATCATAAAATACATCCAAAGACTTACACATTATATGGCATGAACATAAGCCATATTTGCTAAGTCAAGTAAACACTGGAAATTTATCTCATAATTAAGGGAAGAGACTGAGATGTACTCAGGCAACTGTATTCCTTATATGAATCATCCAGAAAAATGCTTTATTTTTCACTCATTTTTTTATTTCAAAATATCATTTCATTTTTAACTTGTAATATTTTTGTATTTTTTAATTTTTTAAACAAAATTGATAACATCATTTTTCAGAAGTAGGTTGTTTAAAATGATGAAATTAGCAGTTAAGACAACACAACAACCTGAAATTCCAAAGATGCAGACATAGTGCTATACAAATATTTTAATAATAGTTACTATAAAACTCACTTTTCTATCTTATCAGCTTTACTAAGAAATCTCTAAACAAGTAAAGACATTAAACAATAGTAATATAAAGATAGAAATTAACTAGAAAGTATATTATGAGGTATGTAGTTTAAAACCCAAAGTATGCAAGATTTAAAAATACAAAAGCAGGAGGCATTTGTTTCTTGAAATACTTTTAATCCCACATCAGAAGGTTGCATTTTCTAGCAATAAATTTAGAAATTTAGTTAATATATTTTCATTTTTTAAATTCTATTTTTAATTACAGTTTATATTTAATATTCTCTTGATTCAGTTTTAGGTGTACAGCATAATGATTAGATAATCATACACTTTACAAAGTGGTCCCACTGATATTTCAAGTACCCACGTGATAACCTATTTAATTATTGAAATATTATTGACCATATTCCCTGTGCTGTACTTTGTAACTACCACTTTTTACCAAGTTGAAAACTTTTTCATTCAGCCCTCTACACCCTACACACTGGCAACTATCAGTGTGTTTTCTATCTATTTGGGTTTTTTTTAAAAAAACTTTTTTCTAAAGTGTGTTTATTGCAGGTGTGGATTATGACTTGCTCTTTCAGAAGCTAAAACAAACAAACAAACAAAATAAAACAAAAAACAGTTGAGCCAGAATGTGTTTCATGTGTCAGATTTTCTCTGTCTTTAACAGTGTTGAACACACATGACATTATATTATTTTGACTTGCACACATTTTAAGACTTTAGCTATAATGATTTTAAAAGGAAACACTGAGTAGAATGCTTACTTGTGACAGAGCCAAGATGACAGCCAAATACCCATTGACATAGCACATATATCTTCTTAGAAAAGAACCTTTGCTCTGGCCGGTTAGCTCAACTGGTTAGACTATTCTCCCGAAACGACAAGGTTGTGGAGTTTGATCCCAGGTCAGGACAAATGGGAAGAACCCAGTGAATGTATGACTAAATGGAACAACAGGTAAATGTTTTCCTTCCCCCTCCCCTCTTTCTTCCTTCTTCTCTCTAAAAATTAATCAATAAATCAAATTTAAGCCCTGGCCAAATAGCTAAGTTGGTTGGAGCATCCTTTTGAAGTACAGAGGTTTCTTGTTCAAGCTGTGGTTAGGGCACATATAGTAACAACCTGATGTTCCTGTCTCTTTCTCTCTCTGTCCATCTCTAAACTAAAAAGAAAAAAGAAAAGAAAGAAAGAACAGCCTTGTCACAGTAGTTAAAGTGAGGGTTTACAGCCTGTAAAATAACAACCTGTCTTTATTAATAAAACTTTTGTGGCTTATAAAATTTATAACTAAACCTATTATATCAACCTTATTCTGCTAGTTTACCTACAGTGCAGAACCGATGTATTTTACACACTAAAATAATTGTTTTTGTAGAGTTTAACACTTTAGATGTGTTTCTTAACATGTATTAAGTGTCTACTATTAAATCAAGCACTATATTAGAAAGTGAGAAGGCAATGGTGACTGTAATGGTTAATTTTATATTTCAACTTGGCTGGACCACAGTGACCAATATTATGCTAATTAAACTGTAACTTTTTTCTGAGTTCCTAGCCTGCCAGCCTCCTTCATGGGATTTTGGAGTCACCAAGCCTTCACACTCACGTGATCTAATTCCTTAAAATAAATATTTTTATATAACTATATTTATTAATGTAGCTATAGATAATCATGTGATCCAAATTCTTAAAATAATTTCATGTACTCTAAATATATAGATATATATATACTGCTCACAAAAATTAGAGGTTATTTCAAAATGAATATGAAGCGATAAAAAAAGCATTTGATTTTTTTTTTATTAAACAAGAACATCAGAAAAGCAAATGACAAGGCAAAAAAAGTTGTTTTATTATGCAAATGATATGCAAAACCAACTTTTATTTCATTGGTGAAAATGCACTACACAAAAGGCTGAAAGTACCAGAGTATCTGCACGTTTCTTGGTCTTGAAAGTGCACATCCTACAATTTCCCAGCCCTTGCAATGCCCTTGAAACACAATTTGCCTGAATGTGAAGCCTGAAGCGCCATAGGATGTCTTGAAGCTGGTTGGACACAGACTACAGTGGCAACAGCACTTGAAACATTCCAAAACATGATTAGCAGACTGTGGAATCATTTTCAAGAGCCTGGCTCGGTACAAAAAAGACAAAGGCAGGTCATCCATCTGCCACAACTGCAAGAGATGATCGTTATTTGACCTTTTTGGCAAGAAGGAACAGACGCATCAATGCAACAGAGCTATGAGGACAGTTTCTTGCTGCCACTAAATGACAGATAAGTACCCAGATCATACAAAATTGGCTCCATTGTGTTGTACTGCATGCTAAGACCAATGGTATGCATTTTGTTATCTGCTGAACACTATAGAACCCATAGAAGGTAGGCTGATGAGCATCGTCATTGGACCTGTGATGAGTGGTCAACTGTCCTTTTCTCTGATGAGTCATGGTTCAGTCTGCAGCCTGATTATCATCGTGTCCTGATCTGGCGTGAATGAGGAACAGGGGAGAATCCATGTTTCATGCAGAAAGGGACTCCTTTGGTGGTGGTGGAATCATGGTGTGGGCTGGCATCAGCATTGGTGGTCATACTGACCTCCAAGTCATCAGAAACAGATCACTGACTGCTGTCAGATATCAAGATGAGGTCCTGTACCCTATAGTGGTACCCTATGCTGGAGCAGTTGGAAACAACTTTCTTTTCATGGATGAAAATGCAAGGCCCCAGTGTGTACATCTCATCAACAACATGCTTCAGGAGGCAGGAATCAAATGCATGGATTGGCCTTCACATTCTCCAGACCTGAATCCCATTGAACACGCTTGGGATGCACTGGGAAGATGTCTGGCAAACTGTCCAGTGCTTTCCACAACACTTCTCGAGATGGAAGTTGCCCTGGAGCAAGAGTGGTAGAGGATCCCACTGGACAGTCAGATCTTGTCTATACCCCATGGCTGTCAGTGTGTTTTGCCAGCCTTGGGTGACCATACACCCTGCTGAACAGTCAATATGTGGTACTCTCGTCCAGTTATACATACTTCTATTCACCCCCACTAATATGCCACTTGCTACTCATCACAATTATTGAGTTTGCATCTAATTTGCATAATCAAACAACTTTCTTTGACTTGTCATTTGCTTTACTGATGTTCTTGTTTAATAAAAAAATCAAATTCTTTTTTTTATTGCTTCATATTCATTTTGAAATATCTCCTAATTTTTGTGAGCAGTGTATATGGGTAATTCTATAATATAATTCTTTAAAATAAATCTACATATCTCTATCTGTCTAAATATATATATATATAAATATATAGAGAGACATATCTTTATAAATATTGGTGTATAGATAGATATGGTGATGCAAAGATATACAAAAATATCTATTTTAAGAAATTGGATCATTGATTGTTATCTACAGTCATTTGATTATAGATATATTTGTATCTATATGTTTACATCTATATCTATGCCTATATAGTATATTTATATCTGCATGTATATCTGTATCTGTATCTATAACTATATCTATCTACAACTATATACCTATATCAATATCATCTCTCTGTTTCTTTGGAAAACCATGACTAATATAGTGACAATACATGTTCCAAGATCTTAAGTATACAAGAAGAATAATTTTTGGAGGTGTTGAAATCTACTTGAACTGAGAGTGGAGTTGCTGAAGAGAAATGTTAAAGCTTTGTCTTGAAACCTCCCTAAGGCTGTAGTAGGTGGGGAAGGATATCACTGTCTTGACAAGAATAGCAGCATGTACAAAGGAAAAAAGGACTGACAGCACAGGCTTGAAGAATAATTAAAAGTTGTTTTGCTGCAAAATTGAAGGTAGATGAGAGACAAGAATTAAAGGTCCTTTATGCTAGCTGAACAGCATACACTCTGTCAACCACTCACATGAGCAAAACAGAGCAACTTCATTAAAACAATTGCTCTGTGACTAAATAGTTCAACTACGATACAGCTGTATGTGGAATACTGATCTATCTGTAGTTAGAACAGAGGTTGGATGTGCATCACAGCTTTTTATGGAAATCAGGGGCATCAACAGTCATACGAATTTGCATTTGCAGCTTGATTCTTCATAGTGAGTGTGAAAGAATCATCTTATTGGTTACATGTAAACTTGAAGGCCTGAGAGAATCAGGCTTCTGGAATCTCTAGTGGGCCATTTTGGGGCTATAGTTAAAGCTGCTATCAACATCTGTGTTCAGTGACTAAGGAGAAGAAACCCTGCTAGGAGGAGCATAACACAAAGTCAGGCACCGAGCTCCATGCCTTCTGATTTTGCGTTCAACAGGGATACAGTTCTGCTTCTCCAGGCCAGTCTGTCTCACTGCCCATCCTGAAGGCAGCTGCTTCTTCCATCCACTGAGCAGCTTCGGTGAGAAAGAAGGCAACGTTCCTCAGTACTCTAAATGTGTTTCTCGTGTCATCACCCTAATTGTCAACTATGGTTCCTGTTGGCCCCTTGGACTCAAGCCTTCCAAGGGCGGAACATTTCCAGAACCCATTTCACTTGGCAATAAACATTCCCCTGTGAGTGTTTCGGTTTGTAGTTTTCTTCATTAAAAACAACAATGGCAATAAATAAATAAACACATAAATAAAGCAAGTGTTCTATTATAAAATATCCCTTCTTTTTCTATCCTATTTTCAAATATCTAGATCCTACATCTAGCCCCTTTATTGTTGATAATCATTCACATTTTACTAATATTTAGACCCACGCTCCACCACCCTCAGTTCTCTGTGAACATTTTGACTTATCCTACCTAGCACATCAAAGGGTGGTATTATATAGGGCTATGGGCAATTATGTACTGGTCTTTAGTGTTATTGCTAACATTTCATTGAGTCAACCTTTTGTGAATACTGTTTATGTGCCAAGGCTATTGTGATATGATTTGAAAGGTGCATAAGCAATTGTACCTATCCATATCTCTAAGAGTATAGTAATGTCTAAGTTTGAAAAAGGGGTAAGAAAACTATAAAGACATTATTATTAGGACTCAGTGAGTGTATTTATACCTAGATATATTATCAGAGATGATCTATAGAATGAAATGTTTGCACTGATGGTAGAGCTAATTTTATTCCACTAAATAGAATGATGTATTTCAGAATGAAAGTATTAATAAAATCACTACAATATAAAAATTAGTATCCTGCCATACAAGAAAAAATACTATTAAATAAGTTTTTATTATTAAAATATATATTAGAGTTAGATCCATAAGGTAATATGATTTGTTATATATTAACAGCAAGAATGGGTAGATTTCAGAGGAAGTCTATAAGTAATGTCATAGAATCACCTTCCTGAATTAACTAATTAGTTGATTAAGTATTACATCTCACTGAAAATTAGTTTTTCTTGAAGATTGTCAGCTATGTCACTGAATGACGTACACAATCTCTTGGTATTCTATGGATATGTGATCCTTGGCATTCAATTATGAAACTGCTTTTCTGTGTTTGTAGAAGAAAATCATTCAATTTCCATGGAAATGTCAGAGAGATTATATTGTTTTCTTTTATTTATTTGTATTGTTTTGGTCTGAGATATAACTGAAAGCCTGTCAATGGTGTCCTTTGCAGTTGCTTCAAAAGCCATAAAACTATTGGTACAACCAGAAAATGCTTATTTATTGTTGATGCCAAAAGATGGGAATATTGTAAAATAAGAAATGATGTGAGAGCTGTGAATTTCAAGTTGAACAAAGAGCATTTCGAGTTTTAAATCTCCTTCTACTTATTTTATAATGATTTTCCTGAACATTTAATAAAATCTTGTACAGTGAGTTCACTATATATAGTCAGTAAGTTTTCTGTAACTATTATATAGGCTACATACTTATATAAAATAGACATTCAGTGAATGCATAATGAGAAAATTAAAAAGAAATAGATTAATATATTCATATTTGGAGAATTTTCTTTGCCAAATGGCTCTGCAATTTTCTTTTAATTAATCTAAATGTCTTTTCTATAAAATATTTTTTTACCTTTATCTCAACTTGATTATCTCATTTTAACCAGTATTACAGTATTTAACACTCTAGCATGTTTCATTTTTTTAAATTCATTTTAGAGAGGAGAAGGAGAGACAGAGAGAGAGAGAGGAGAGACAGAGAGAGAGAAGGGGGGAGGAGCTGGAAGCATCAACTCCCATATGTGCCTTGACCAGGCAAGCCCAGGGTTTCGAGCCGGCGACCTCTAACATGTTTCATTTTAATAAATATTAACCTATAGGTCTTAACATTCATATGAATTCCCATATATGTTACTTGCATAGGAAGTAAACATTACAGACAAGAAGGTAGGAAAGGGAAAAAATAGAACACTTAAAGGAAAAGTAAAAAAAAAGTAAAAAAGGAGCAAGCAACCTATTGAA
The DNA here is from genome assembly GCF_036850765.1 of Saccopteryx bilineata. NCBI lineage: Eukaryota > Metazoa > Chordata > Mammalia > Chiroptera > Emballonuridae > Saccopteryx > Saccopteryx bilineata. The sequence continues at coordinate 151,206,912 of NC_089494.1, forward strand.
TTTCAGCTAGAGTGAAAACAACCAAATCAATTATTTATACATTCATAAATATATTCAACTGTAAATGTTTGTGAACCTATCAGATACTAGAGTATAGAGATGATGAATGAATACTATGCAAATGTTAGCTATATTTATAAGTATGAAGTGAGTGTTTAATAGAAAGGTCACATAACCCAGATTGTTGGGTTAGAAATGGCTGTGTCAAGGGTATAATCCCTTGAAATTTGTTAACTAGAGGAATATTAATAAAGGGTATGGTGAAGTTCATTGTGCTCAACTTCTATTTCCTTTTTTCATATTTAGTGAAAATGAATTTCCTGACTCTATACCGCCATTAGCAGGACATATGACCACCCGGATAAAAAACAGGATTCCGATCTAGAAGTTAGTTCACATGACTGAGGTCTCATTATGCACTGAAAAGGGTATTCACCTCCTATGTTATCACTTTAAATGGAGGAAATGTGGGTGTCATTGTTAACCAGCTTATAATATACAACCAAGCTAATAACCCAAGAGTGGCAAAACAAGACAGAAGGAACTCAGAATGAATTAAATACACAAAACTAAGTACAGGATGTTGTAGGCATTTGTGGAAGAAGCATGTAACCTAGTCTTAGGGAGTTAAGGGTGAGTTTTACATTCCCTGAAAATTCTTCTTGCCTTTGAATTTCTACGTGAAGGAGGAAAAAACAAACAAAAAAAAACCACTTGTATCTTTTGGAACATTATACTTTTGATTTTGTCATCCCAACCTCTTAGCCCATATTCTGCACAATAAGAAGGGGGGAAAACCTGTGTAAAGGTCTGATGATGAAAAACAAGACATTAATTGAAGGTTTAGCGTCAGCATTGCGGACTACATTGTATTTCTGGCATTACTTTTCTACATATTCTACATCCTTTGGAAAAACTAATCCAAATCTCTGTCCTTTAGAGTCTTTTTTCTTCAGTGATCTTTCCTCCCTGTCTTGAAACCACAGAATTTGTTTGCACCCAACAGTAATTGTAACATTTTTTAAATGTCTACTTTTTGCCTCCTATTTCCTGACAAGTATCTGATCTCCTGTTAATTATTATGGCTAATTATTGATATATTCTCTATTATCCACTTGTAGGAGCTTCATCCAATCCCCTGAGAAGAGTCCTAGAAACAAGTTCTCATATATTTGTAAAAATATAAAAAGCAAAATGTGGTTGCATTATCATGCTTTAGGAGGGGACTCTGCCCTGTGTAAGATTTAGGACTCTATAAAAATTATTAGCATCTTCCATGCCCCTATTGCAACAGGTCTTGGATATTTTGGAAACTTTCAAATCATTCACTCATGCACTTTGTACATCATAGTTCATTGTTCTTAAGTCCTATCTATTACTGTTGTCCAGCTTCAATTCCCAAGAGATTTCCTTCTGTAGTCAACATCCAGCTAAACAGCTAGCCTCTAGCACACACCGATCTGATCTCTATCACTCTAAATTGCCTTTTCCACAAGGTTTTAGAAATAGAATCATACAGTATGTAATTGTTTGGGTGTGGTTGCTTTCACTTCCCTGCTTTTGAGAGTCATCTATAATTTTGCTTTAGCACCTGACAACATTAATGGTCTGTTTCTTCCTTTGTTGTTGTTGTTGTTGTTAATATTCCACTATATGGTTGTATTGCAGGTAATTAACCATACATCACTTGAAGGACATTAAAATTGTTTCCAGTGTGAGGCAAAAATAAAAAAAAAGGTTGCTGAAGGGGGATCAGAAAGGTAGCAGAGTAGGTGGTTGTTACACTCACCTCCTTCCAAGATCAAACTGGAGTTATAAATAAATTCAAGAACAATCATATTGAAAAACCAACTCAAGATGAAATAAAGGTTAGTATTATAACCAGGGATTCATAGAGGAAGCCACACCAAGACCAGAGGAAAGGTAGAGACATGAAAAGGGCTGGTCTCACTCCCTTGAACAGCAGCTGAGGTTCTGGAAGGATATCTCAGTTGTGGGGGCATTAGTCCTGAAAAGTGTGGGGTCTCAACCCCAAGCTGAGCTTACCAGTCTAAAGCACCAGAGCAGGGAATAGGCACCCACTTGTGTTAGGTGACATCTCATTATAATTTTTGTTTGCATTTTCTTGATGATTATTGATAATGATCATCTTTCCATCTGCTTATTGTCTATCTGTATGTCTTATTTGGAAAAATGTCTATTCAGATACTATGGTTAATTTTGTATCAATTTGTTTTTGTGTCATTGAGTTGTTTGAGTTTTACTTATTCCAGTATTTTAAATAAATGAAATAATACCATAGTTGTTTTTGTTTCATTGCTTGCTTGCTTGCTTGATAATACTGAGCATATTTTTTTAAATTTATGCATGCTGTTGGGTGTATGCAAAAGTTATTTCTTTTTATTTTTGAGAATCATTCCATTTTATGGATGTAATACAATGTGTTTATCAGTTAAATTAATGGACATTTTGAGTGGGTTCTCATTAGGGAGTATTGTAAATAAATCTGTGAGCAGCAATGGTATATGTTTTGTGAGGGTATAGGTTTTTTTTCTTTATTTTTATGTTAAAGGAGGGAGATGAAGAAACAGACTCCCGCATGCATCATGACCAGGATCCTCCCAGCAACCCCTGTCTGGGGCTGATATCTGAATCAACTAAGCTATCCTCAGAACAAATTGAATCTAGCTGCTGGCTGCAAGAGAAGAAGAGGGAGAGGGAGGGAGAGAAGTAAATGGTTGCTTCTTGTGTTTTCCCTGACCCAGGATCAAACCTTGGATGTTTGCACACTAGGCCAATGTTCTATCTGTTGAGCCAATCATCCATGGCCAAGGGCATAGTTTTCTACTTCTCGTGCAAAATTACACCAATGACCCTTCACAGCTAACCACAATTTTTTTTAACTTTCTCTTAAGCAACTTCTAAGAATATACAAAAATAAGCATTGCATTTCATGTATATGTAAATGAGAGAAGACTTTTCCTATAAGACTCTGGGTAACAAATAATTTAGGGTTTTGCTATGATAGCACAAAAACATCCATAGAAAATATACTTTTCACAAAAATTAGGGGATATTTTAAAATGAACATGAAATGATAAAATCTCTTCTATTTTTTTGTCAACAGTATATATAAACAAATGAATGTAACTGTGTTCCAGATAAAACTTCATAGACAGAAAGTGAGCTCAATTTAGCTCACAAGCTATAGTCTTCTGGGCTATCTCCTGATCTGTACATTTATACTGATTTTTAAAAAACAGAAATTATTTAAAATTATAAAATAGCCCTTGACTGAAGGCACTTCATAAATTTGTAAGTATTCATCAATACATGAATTAACCAATAAAGAGATGAAAGGTAATAAATACTTTACTCTTTTGGAAAAGTATGTGAGTATATACACCTCTATTGCATTTATGCTACCTGAGAAAATAAGTTTAACAAGTAAACATATTTGCCTTATTTCTAACCTAACTATTCTTGTGGCTCAAATCCCCCTTGCACACTGTAATGGTGTCTATTTTTTATTTTGACAGGGGCAGAACTCACAAACTTTTATTGTATAAAAATAGTCTCCTTTAAACTTAAGGATGTGGGCATGAGATATGGAGAAGCATTGCCCTGGGATCTGAACATGGTTTGTCTTAAGGATAGGTATTTATAGTTACAAGTTATCCTGCACCAGTGCTGTTCATCATGTCCCAAGAGATAGAAGCAAGCATGTGTTCTTTAATAAATTTATTGTTTGTGTGTTTTTGATATGCAAAGTTTTCTAAATGATGGAGCTTCTGGCAGTGAATCCTTGTTGCATGAGTTTAAAGATAGTACTAGTAGAAAAACTTATTCTTATGATAACATAACTCAGGCCATGGCCCGTTGGCTCAGCGGTAAAATTATGGCCTGATGTGTGGAAGTCCCAGCTTTAATTCTTGGTCAGGGCACACAGAAGAAGCAACCATCTGCTTCTCCACCCCTTCCCCTTCTCTCTCTCTCTTCTCCTCCCGCAGCCATGGCTCAAACGGTTTGAAAAAGTTGGCCCTGGATGCTGAAGATGGCTTTGTGGCCTCACCTCAAGTGCTACTAAAGTGGCTTGGTTGCTGAGCAACATTACAATAGCCCCAGATGGGCAGAGCATCTGCCTGTAGGGGGCTTGCAGGGTGGATCCCAGTTGGGGCACATGCAAGAGTCTGTCTCTGCCTCACTGCTTCTCACTTAATAATAAAATAAAAAGAAAAAAAAAGCATAACTCAGACCATTGTTCCTTGTTGCTTAATACATTCCATTTTTGCTACATTTTGTAATGATTTTGTTACATTTATAAATCAGAAAAAACCAGGAACTGCATTATTCCATACTTAGGTGGGACATAAAAGTGAAACTAAGAGACATTGATAAGAGTGTGGTGATTATGGGGAGAGGGGAGAAAGGGAGAGGGAAAGGGGGAGGGAGAGGGGCACAAAGAAAACTAGATAGAAGGTGACAGAGGACAATCTGACTTTGGGTGATGGGTATGCAACATAATTGAACGACAAGATAACCTGGACTTGTTATCTTTGAATATATGTATTCTGATTTATTGATGTCGCCCCATTAAAAAAATAAAATAAAATAAAATGAAATCCATATTCTTTACTATGGCATCCAGACTTCCCATGTGGTAGAGCTTGCTTATTGTTGCAAATTCTGGTTTCACTCTCCTTCAACCTACCAAATTCCAACTTGCTGGCCTCCTTTTTTTTTTTTTTCTTGAAAAAATGAAAAGAAAAAAATTAAAGCTTTCCAAGGAGAAATATTTGTTCCTTTCATTTTGACATTGTAGGACACAAACAGTGTCTTGAGATAGTAGGTGAAGAAGTATTTGTAAATAAGTAAAGTGAGAACATATTATATAGGCAAAGGAAAGAAGGATGTTTTCCATGTTGATGGAATGGTTTGAGCATTTTGTTAGTGGTGTTAAATTTATATATTGTTGTGAAATGACTAGCAAATACAGTAATGAGATAAAAAAGAAGTTATGTTACATATTAAGGTAGTTATAAATGATTTCATGAAAATGATGGGAAAATCTATGATATTTACATTAGTGTTTATGCCTTAGAATTATATAATGCTTTTCAGCTTCCAAGCACTTTCACAAAGGCAATCTCATTTGCACAAGGTCTCCATTTTTCTAACTTAATGGAGGCCAGGGATGCATGAAAGTTTAATTAGAGACAGAAGGATAACACTTTCTTCTTCCAAAGATCCATATGTGTCTGGTGAAGAAAGAAAAAAAGTTTTGCTTTGTTCTTTTTAAGAATCACCCCAGAATGCAGTTTTATTCATTTCTGAGAATGGAAAATGACTGTAGCTGCCAACGCAACAGTCTTCTCAAGTAGGAAGTTTAGTAAGAAGCCAAATGTCTTGTCTGTGAAAAAACTTATGTATTGTAGTTAGTCATCTGAATGCCACCTCCGGATAAGAAGGAAATGAACATGTGTTCAATTGATCTCTCACATTGCGCTCCCAAGACTCATTAGCTTGTGTTTCAAGAGCACCGCTGAGCACCAAGGCTCATGCCCATTTTCCAATTAGATTCATATAAATACCCTTAAAAGTGAATTAAAAACAATTACTCAGTCCATATATATAACTAGAGGTTGTTTTTGTTGTTGTTGTTGTTAGTAGTATTTGCTTAATAGTTTTAAACTGGCCAGGAAATTGCTTTAAAAAAACCAGGCATCATTTGCAAAATGCCTTTACTACTTCAAGACAAACTAATAAACTAAGAAAATAAGAATTTTATTAGTTATATAGAAAACCATTATAAGCTATGTCAGGTAATATATAGCATTGGCACGGAATATGAGTTTTGCATGTCCATTCTTTTAAATAAAATATTTATCTAAATCAGCCTTACAAATTCTTCCCTCTCACCCCTCAGGTAGATTTTATCCAATATTTATGAAGAAAAATAAATAGATCATTCTGAATTTGTAAATAATAATTTTGTTGCCTTCTATATTATACATGTTCTTCTCTGTTCCTTTGCGACTTTCTTCAGTCCTTTCTCATGTCATCACTGACATTTAACTGTTTGCTTTAAGAACCCTAGTTTTAACTAGAATGTACTTTTTGGAATTCCCTGTAGCCACCCTACAATATTTACTTGAAATCCTGTGACCTTCAGGCTAGAAAGACCTACAATGGCCATGTTTAGAACCTAAGTTAAAGATGATTTATTTCTACATTCTCCATAAATTTTTTTAATATAAAAATGGTACATAAATGTGCCTTCTTATAAACTGTGATATTTTTTGCCTACACTGTACACATGATGCTTTATATTTATGATCTGCATCTGGGCATTCCTTACACATGTACAAATACACAAACTTATAAGACACCCATGGTTGACATGTTTTCATAGTCTGCCACTTATACATAGTTTGTATTAAAATAATATTTAATATAAAAATGACTATAATAATTTGTAGATACTATTGGTTTTTATATTTAATTCTAAGTCTTCTGAAACAAGGGGGACACATTAGCCTTATTTTATTTTTAGCAGTAATCTGAAATTTTTGCCTCATTAACTTCAGATAATCCTTTTGAGATAGGACAAACTTATTTTATAGATGAAAAAAACAAGCTGAGGAAAAGATAAAGTAAGTAATTTGCTAAATATTTCAAAACATTAAGGGGCAAGTTGAGACATATGACATTTATAAATACTTTAATGGACAAATAAACTGGGCAAAATTACAGAAAAAGCTGAAGATACTTAGCTAATTTAAATATATATACACATACACATTATATATATGTATATATAAAATAAAATGTATATATAATCCTGAACAATAGAGACATAAATTAATGAGTTAATTAAGATGGCAATTTACTTTCTATAGACTATTGCTATATTTTATTTAGTTTCCATGAAAAGATTTTATCCTTAACTGATCATCAAAATAGATTAGTATAAACCAGGGGTAGTCAAACTTTTTATACCTACCGCCCACTTTTGTATCTCTGTTAGTAGTAAATTTTTCTAACTGCCCACCGGTTCCACAGTAATGGTAGGGAAGTAACTTTACTTTATAAAATTTATAAAGCAGAGTTACAGCAAGTTAAAGCATATAATAATAGTTACCTACTTTATGTCAGATTTTTGCTAAGTTTGGCAGAATAAATCTTTATAAAACAACTTACTATAGTTAAATCTATATTTTTATTTATACTTTGGTTGCTCTGCTACCGCCCACCATGAAAACTGGAATGCCCACTAGTGGGCGGTAGGGACCAGGTTGACTACCACTGGTATAAACATTTGTAAGAAAATAAATGATTTGTTCTCTATATAAGAATCAGCCTATCACAGAGAGGCAGGTTGGTATTAACTATTTACCCAAGACATAATTTGTACTTTTTAAACTTTTTCTGGAAAAAGAAGGTGGCTGATTATCACATCTAACAAGTCTTCTAACTTACATTACATACTATATGTTTATAATTTACTTATTTTATAACCAAAAGTTTACACTTTTTAAAAATATCAGCATAAGAAATATAGTCAATAATATTGTAATTTTGTATAGTGACAGAAGTTAACTAGACTATTGTACCAATTCTTTTTTAGTACATAAATATGAAGTTACTATGGTGAATACTGAAACAAACAGAATATTGTATGCCAATTTTACTTCAATTATAAAATAAAAATGAAAGGTCTTCTAATGCCCTAATATTATGAAGATTCAGTCAGTCTGTTTTCTTGAGTTTTTAGATATGTCAAGTTCTAGTTTAATTTTAAGACTCCAGTCCAAGATGTAAAAAAAAAAAAAAAAAAGGCAATTAGGAATTTGTACTGAAGCTGTAAAGTGCAATTATACACTGAATTCTTCCTAACACACAGTGGCATAAAGGCATTTTTCTTTTTAGGACTCTCAGTCCTCATGTCTATTCTGAAATTAAATATAGAATAAGGTATAAAAACTAGAGTTCAGTGAAATTGAGTATCTTGCTCAAAGCCAGTATCTCTTTAGGTCAAGTTAGAATGACTAATGCCATTCCCAACCACATCTCACAATTTTTGTATGATTTTCTTGGTAACTTTTAATTTCAGCAATTCATTGTTACACAATCATATGTGAGAATTTTTAAATGTTGCATCACTTTACGTGGAGAGCACATTTTTTCTGGCTTCGACACCGCAAAATGAATAAATAGGGGAAATATTATAATAATATTTACTTAAATGCCTCGTGTATTGTGCAAAGATGTACACTATAAAATATCTCTTAAATCTGCTGCTGTATACAAATGATCATATTAGATCTTGGTAGAGACATCTGTTTGAAAGTGCTCTGTGTAGGAAGTTAGAGAGAAAAGGGGAGGGATGATCTGTTCCTTGTTTTGCTTTGTTCCCAGTCTGTTTCAATTGAGTCTTAAACAATTCCTCTGCTAATCAGCTGGAATGAGTTCACAAACCAATACTGTCAAACAGAAAAATCATCAGCTTTGAAACAAGCATGAGCTCCTCAATACTTTTCATTGCTCTTACCTTCTGCTGCCATGGGAGAGAACCAGTCCCACTTAAGAGTTGTAGTAATCAGCAACTTTTCTTTGAAGAGCAGATGGTGTTGATAGGCTGTTCACAATGGTTGGGTATTGTTTCCAATTAAAAGCACAGTTTTTTTTTTCTGTTATACAATTTTTAACTATGCCTTCTCTATTATGCTGCAAGCATGAAACTGAATAGCAATTACAATCCATTTGTTCTCACCACATGTTAAATTGTTCTAGGTATGGAATTCCATGTCTTCTGGAAAATGGACTTAATTATAGAACAGTGACACTTTGTTACCCATTATATAAGGGTTCAGCTTTTCCATACATGATTCTTTTTTCCAGTTAACTGAGGCCTATTCATTAAATACAATTTTAAATCAACCATCATTTAACTAAAATCTTTCTAAAGTGCTATAATATTCCTGGAATTCTTAAATAAAATATAAAATTATGTTTTAAATTGCAGTTTAATTCCTGAACTTTAACAAAAAGATTTTGTTTTTCTAACTTGAGCATGATGCTTTTAAGGGCTATACAGAGGTACTTGCTGCTTTTTTTTCTTATCACTTCCTAATATTTCTAGGTATATTTGTTTAGTTGTTTAATTTGATCTATTTTCAGTTTATCAAAGTAATTTAAATACAATGAACTACATATATGTAAAGAAAACAATTTGAAATATTGACGTAGTTACATGCTATGAAAGCATAATCGCAATTGCACAATGACATGAGTAATACTTTCATGCCTTTTACCCTGAGTAATACTTTCATGCCTTTCCTACTCTCCAAATTACCACTCATCCTCAGGCAATCATGATCAAGTTTTTGCCACTATAGATTAGTTTGCATTCCCATATAAGTGAAACGAAGTGGTATACATAAGTTTTGGTATGGTTTCTTTCATTTAAGCATAATTATTTCAAGATTATCCATGCCATTCAGCATATTCCTTTTCATTTAATCACTGAGAAATATTCCATTGTATGGATATGCTAGAATTGTAATCAACTTTACATGTCCTTTTGTGAATATATTTGCTTTCATTTCTCTTAATACATAGAAGTTGAAATGCCTGGATTGTATGGTAAGTGTATATGTGATATCTTAAGAATCTGCCAAAAAGTTTTTCAAAGTGATTGTTGCATTTTATATCCCCAAAAGCAATGTATGGGTTTCCCAGTTTTTCACATCTTTGCCAAAACTTGAAATGATCATTGTTTTGAATTTTTTAAAAGATTTTATTTATTGATGAGAGAGAGAGAGAAAGGTGGGCAGAAGAGCAGGCAGGATCAATTTATAATAGTTGCTTCATGTGTGTGTTCTGACTCAGCAAACCCGGGGTTTCTAACTGGTGACCTCAGCATTCTAGGACGATGCTTTATCCACTGCACCACCACAGCCCTGATTAAAACTTTACCATGAAATAAGTGTGAAGTTGTACTTCATTATGGTTTTATTTCTATATTTCTAAAGACTAATGCTATTGTACATTTTAAAGTGCCTATGTATTGTTTCTTTATTTCCTTCATGGAGTGCCTGTTTATGTATTTCATTCATTTTTATTGGGCTGCCTAAGTATTCCTTATTAAGTTTGACATTTGTTTATATATGCTGATCGCAAACCCTTTATCAGATACACTTTGGGAAGAATTTCTTCCTGTCTTGGTCAGGACTTTCATTCTCTTGATGGTGTCTTTTGAAGCATGGTACTTAGTCTTGATTACGTTCAATATATCATTTTATTTTCTCTTATGGATAGGTCTTTTGGTGTTAGACTGAAGAAAACTTGACTTAGCATAAGGTCTCTAGACAGCGGTAATATTGACTTTTGAACCGTGTAATTATTTACAGGATGCTTTGCAGGATCTCTGTCCTCGACTCACTTAAAGCCAGTTAACACTTCCTCCCTTATGTGCCAACCAAAAATGTCTCCAGATATTTCCAAAGGTCCCTCGAGAAAATAAAACTATCCCTTTGGAGAATCACTGGCCTATCCTAGTATGACAATATTTTTCTCCTGTTTTCTTCATGGAAGTTTTATAGTATTAAATTTTAAATTTACATCTATAATGGACTATGAAGAATTTTTGCATATAGTGTAAGGAATGAATCAAACTTTTGCATATTAATATTCAATCATTTCACTATCGGTTGACAAAATTTTTCTTTTGTTATTGAACTATCTTTCCACATTTATAAAATATAAATTTTGTATCTGTACTTGATATTTTCTACAATTCTATTTGCCTATCTTAATTAACATCAATACCAAACTATCTTAATTACTGTTGCTTTACAATAATCCAAAATCAATTAGTCTGCTAATAATGTTTTTTCTTTTTTTTTTTTCCTTTTTTTTGTGGCAAAGACAGAGAAAGAGACAGAGAGAGGGACAGATAGTGACAGACAGACAAGAAGGGAGAGGGGTGAGAAGTATCAATTCTTTGTTTTGGCACCTTAGTTATTCATTGACTGCTTTCTCATATATGCATTGACCAGGGGGGCTACAGCAGACCGAATGACCCCTTACTCAAGCCAGTGACCTTGGGCTCACGCTGGCAAGCTGTGCTCAAACCAAATGAACCTGCGCTCAAGCTGGTGATCTCTGGGTTTTGAACTTGGGTCCTCCACATCCCAGTCCAATGCTCTATCCACTGCGCCACCGCCTGGTTAGGCTGTTTTTTCTTTTTCAAAGTGATTTTGAACATTATAGGTTTGTTGAGCCGTCAGATGTTGAGATGATCAATTAAGATTAAAAGCTAAAATGCAAGTGATAATGAAGCCCTTATTCACTTAATGCAATAGAAGAAATAAGAGGCAAAAAAAGAGGTGCGATCATCTTACAGTGTCCCATTGTCACCCCGGAACTGCATGAGGTAAGGGTGAAGCAGACGAGGTATAGATGGGGGACTGTCTCACTGCAGGGGAGCTCCCTGAGGGTCATCAATCAACACTGTACCTAGGGACTATTTTGTAAAGCAATTGACCCACAAACATTTAATTTCTTTTCAAAATTTACTTTAATGGAACACTTACAAAAATTTAGTGCTGTCATAAGTAACTACAAAATTAGTAAGTTAAGGGAGATGATACAGAAAAAATATTTAAAGTTTGGCAAGTCTGTCTACATCCCTCAAAACATTTCTGCAATTAACTGTGGAAGTTGTAGGTAACTGTCCATGAGAAGATAATCACACAAAACACTGTGAAGGCAATTGCACTGATGCTTTTGTAGAAATGCTTCTATGACTATTGCAATCTCTGAAATACTTAAGGTCCTAAGAATATGGTATAGGTGTGAAAAGTAATAAAATCAAACCTATTGAGGGGTCTAAAGATCCTTTTTCATGACAAGTTGCCACGAAAGATATATTTCTTAGAGAAACCACAAATCCATTTGACATTTTCTAAAAATTTTCCTATATTCTACTTAATCTACAGGGTGGATACCAAATTTATTTTGATTTTATTTCATTGTGTTTTGGCTTCAATGTTTTAAGTTTTAATAAGAATTAAAGTTGAACTGAATCTATTCAAGATTTTTTTAAATATCTACTGTTATTGTCAAGACAAGTATAACAAACGTTTGCATTTGTCATATTCCTTTTTATTGAACTTGGACTCTACAAAACTCTCAATAAACATTTTGATTATATTTTTTAATTTAAGACATTTATTTTAGAAAGAAGGTATCTAAGTCTACTTACTGAAAATCTGTAAGCACTTATTTTATTTGAGAGACACTATTCAATACTGGACTCTAAAAGGTTAAATTTTAGATACTATTTCCATATTAGTTCTCTGAATCTTTGCTTGAATAAATGTAATTTAAAATAAATTTGCCTCTACGGTAAATGAAAGAGTTACTATTAACCTTTCCCTTATCAGTTCACAAACTCGTTGAGATATTGTTCTTTAATATGTTTAGAAGGGTTACTAGTTAGTGTGTCCAAAAAATAGTGCTGGTGGATCTGTTGGAATTAGTATTCTTTCTTTTTATGTAAAGCATTTGGAAACATTGACAAGGATTCTTTTTTTTTCTCTGCCATCAGAGCTGTTGGCATTCATCAACAGTCTCAGATGTCTCTACCAATATTAGCTTCATCAGAGGCTGGATTCTTATCAAGATATAGAATCAGAAATTTTAAGCTGAAGAAGCTGAGAATTTACCTAGTCCAAACTCTTCATTTTATGGATGATTAAGGTAAAGGAGCTCAAAATTAAATGATTAATTTGTAGCAGTTTGTTGTAATGCATAGAACATTGTGCTTGGCATTAGAAACCTGGGTGTAGTCACATAATCTCTTAGAACTTGGTTGTTCTCACATATAAAGTAAGGAGGTGGGAACTTTTTGTATTTATATACCTGTTGGTTTTAAAACCTATAAGACTTGAGAGAGCAAACACCTTATTACATTTTGTGGCCTCTAATGAATTAAAAAAAAATTAAAGGATATTATCTATTCATTTTAGAGAGAAGAGAGACAGAGAGAGAGAGAGAAGGGGGAGGAGCAGAAAGCATCAATTCCCATATGTGCCTTGACCAGGCAAGCCGGGGTTTTGAACAAGCGACCTCAGCGTTCCAGGTTGATGCTTTATCCACTGCATCACCACAGGTCAGGCTCAATGAATTTTCATATATGAGAATCAGAACCCTTTTGTATACTTGTGAGCTAACTTATTATCTCATAAATTCAACAGACATTTAATACGTACTTAAAAATAAAAGGCATCATGTGAGATACTAAGAACTATTTTATTGCACTTTTTAAAATTTTTATTGATTTTAATTTATTGTGTTTACATAGATTCAAGTGTCCCACTGAACATATCTCCCCCCATCACCGTGTTCCCTCAACACCCTCCTTGCCCCTCCCCCCAACAACTCCCCCCTTCCCTCCAGGATTTGCTGTCCTGCTTTTTATAATGCTGTGTTATCTATATATAATTTTATTAATCTCTTTCCTTTCTCCAATCCCATCCTCTCATTCCCTTTCCCTCTGACCGCTGTCCCTCTGGACGCTTTGATTCCGTCTCTGCCTCTATTTCCTTCCTCAGTTCACATTGTTCATTAGAATCTTCAAAGGAGTGAGATCATATGATATTTTTCTTTCTCTTTCTGGCTTATTTCTCTTAGCATAATAATTTCCAGGTCCATCCATGTTGTTGCAAAAGGTAAGATTTCCTTATTTTTCATGGCTACATAGTATTCCATTCTGTATATGTACCACTGCTTTTTAATCCATTTGTCCACTGACAGACACTAGGACTGTTTACAGATCTTGGATATTGTAACCAATGCTGCAATAAACATGGGGGTGCATTTCTTCTTTTGAATCAGTGATTTTATTCTTAGAATATATTCCTAAAAGCAGGAAAGCTGGGTCAGAAGGCAGTTCCATTTTTAATTTCTTGAGGAATCTCCATACTGTTTTCCACAGTGGCTGCACCAGTCTGCATTCCCACCAGCAGTACAGGAGGGTATCCTTTTCTCCACATCCAGAGGGTGGTATAATATAGGACTAAAAATCAATATAGAGAACAAAGATTTTGACCTGACTCTTTTTCTATGGTAAAATTATCTGATTTTGGCCACAGATTTCTTCTTTAAAAAACTAATAAGTAGAACTCTTAACAGTGGTTTTTAAACTGTACATATTCTAACAACTGTTAGTATCTCCAAAAATAAATTGACCATAGCCATAGGAACAACAGGAGAGTTGATCAAGAATTCCAGTTAATTCAGAAAAGTAGCCTCATATTTTTAAGATTATATATCAGGCTTTATATAAACTGTTATTAGAATAAAGGAGGTACTGCTGCTAAATTTAAAGAAAATATTAATACTAATGATATCATAAACATGATTTTATTTTATTTTATTACAAAGTGCAAGAAAATATGGCCATGTTCTTGCTGCATCCGGTGTGGCTCCCCACGAGGCAGTCCGGCCAGGTGGCAGGGGGCAGAGTCTTGCAAAGCGGCCCGCATGCGGGCAGGGGTGAAACCCGGCAGGGCAGCGCACACGGAGGCCTGAGATATCCTGTGCCTGGTGGTGCCTGAGCGCCCCAGGAGGCAGCAGAGTTTTAAATCTGCATGCTATTTAAGTTGATTATATTTCATAAGGTATATTTCTCAAAATCATGAAAAAATTTAAGTGAGTTAAAATTTATTTATAAAATGGATTTTTGTAATATGTATTTTCTGTACAATCTCTGCTTTGGCTTTAAATATAAAAGATAAATAATGCCTTTTCAAAGTCACACTTATTCTATTGCATAATTTTGTGTATAGCATTGAAAAGGCAATATGTAGTAAATTTTAATGCAAATACTTTTCAACTAACTCTACTCTCATTGACAATACAGCCAATGATTCTTGAGAAGCAGTTCAGAACTAAAGTAATTCTACTCAATCGTTGGAGCAGAAACTTGCCAAGTAGTTTCTACCCACTCTTTCCATTATTACACATTTTTCTCCCAAATAATATACTAATGGCCTACATACAACATACAAAAGAGAGGCTCTCTATTGTTATTGAAAGATGCTTATTTTAAATTTATACCAAACATTTTATATTTGAAGGTAACCCCAAGCAATTTAAAATTTCATAAAGCTCATGTGTAACTAAGTTCAGCAATAGCTGAGAAAAAATATACATTATAAGTAACAGCTTCCAACAAGCATTTATCTTTCCCTCTAAGGCAAAGCAGAACAGCCCAAGAAAGAAATATTTTTTTCAAGAAAAAAAAAGATATTGTAACCATTAAATATTTTCTTCTTTTATGACAGACAAAACAAAATAAATAAAAGAACACCCATTTAAAAAATGTAGGGTATAATATACATGTAGAAAATGGAATAATGGAATAAAATATAGCATTGTCACTCAGTGAATGATTACCAAGCAAACATTTATGTAACCACCACCAAGGTCAAGAATTAAAAGTTTTTAAGCACTGTGAGAAGCTTCTTTGCTCTCTCCTTCCCATCCTGTGAATAAGAAAAGGATCCACCACACTTTTTTATGACTTTTATGGAAGCTCTGTCATTGGTTCCCCACTGCCCCAAGCTTTAGTTTGACTACATAAACATGTCTCTCTTCACAGTACAATTTAATACTGTGGGAGATTCAACCCTTATATATTGCTGGTGGGACTACAAAATAGTGTAACCCTTTTGGAAAAGTTTGATAGTTCCTCAAACATTTAAAGATAGGGTTGTTATATAACCCAGCATTTCCATTCTTAGGTATATACCTGAGAGAAGTAAAAACATATGTCCACACAAATGTTTACAGCAGTATTATTCATAATGGCCCTATAGTGAAAACAATCAGTATGTACATTACTTGATGATATATAAACTCAATGTGGTCTAACCACACAATGCAATATTATTCAGCTGTGAAAAGGAATGAAGTACTGAGACATACTACAACATAGATAAACCTTAGAAACATTATGCTGAGCTAATCCCAGCATAAAAGGTCACAAATTATATGCTCTCATAAATAATTAGTCTCCAGAATAGGCACATCTATAAAGACAGAAAGTATATGAATGATTTTCAGTGACTGTGAGGAGAGATTGACTGTTAATAGATATAGGCTTTCTTTTTGGGGTGATGAAAACAGTTTAAAATGAGATAGTGTTGCTATTTCTAAAATCAACTAAATTTTTCACTTAAATGGTAAATTTTATGGTATGTGAATTTTAACTCAATTTTAAAATAAGCAAAAGTCTTTAGGATGTCACTGGGGTTTTTGTTTGTTGAAAATAAACATAAAACACTATCCATAAAAATAGAGATTGGTAAAAATAAATTACTTCTGTTCATCAAAACACAATACAGTGGTACCTTGAGATATGAACAGACCAACATACAATTTTTTTAAGATACGAACTGCAACTTGGTCTGTATTTTTGTTCAAGATCTGAGCGAAATTCTGAGATATGAGTTGTGATTCAGGAAGCTGCCATTAGTTGGCGTGTTTCACATGAGTCTAGTATCAGTAGTTTGATATACGAGTTGATTGACTTATGAGCTCAGTTACAGAACGAATTAAATTCGTATGTCAAGGTACCACTGTACTTTTCTCAAGAAATACAAATGGCCAATAGAAATTTTTGCTCTCAAAAATTAGGGGATCAGGGAACATGCAGATACTCCAATACTTTCAGCCTTTTGTACAGTGCATTTTCACCAATGAAATCAAAGTTGGTTTTGCATATCATTTGCGTAATTGAAAAACTTTCTTTGACTTGTCATTTGCTTTTCTGATGTTCTTGTTTAATAAGAAAAAAATCAAATGTTTCTTTTTTTTATCACTTCATATTCATTTTAAAATAGCCCCTAATTTTTGTGAGCAGTATATATGAAAAGCTGTTCATCTTCAATAGCTATTAGAGAAATGCAAATCAAAACTACAGTGAGATACCACCTCACACCTGTTAGGTTATTATCAACAAGACTGGTAATAATAAGTGTCAGAGAGGCTGTGGAGAAAAAAGAACCCTCATTCACTGTTAGTGGGAATGTAAAGTAGTACAACCATTATGTTGTTTCCTCAAAAAATTAAGAATAGAACTAGCATATGACCCAGCAGTTCTTTTACTGGTATATACCCCCAGAACTTGAAAACATTGGTACGTAAAGACACATGCACCCCGTGTTCATCTCAGCATTATTCACAGTGGCCAAGACATGGAAGCAACCAAAGTGCCCTTCAACAGAAGATTGGATAAAGAAGATGTGGTACATATACACTATGGAATACTACTCAGCCATAAGAAATGATTACATCGGATCATTTACAACAACATGGATGAACCTTGATAACATTATACTGAGTGAAATAAGTAAATCAGAAAAAGCTAAAAACTGTATGTTTCCACACATAGGTGGGATACAAAATTGAGAATCATGGACATAGATAAGAATACAGTGGTTATAAGGGGGAAGAAATGGGAGTTGGGGGGTGGGGGAAGGGATTGGGGAAAGGGTATAAAGAGGGACAAATATATGATGATGGAGGATGATTTGACTTTGGGTATGGGTATACAACATAATCAACTGCTCAAATGATGTTTAGATGTATGCTCAATATCTATGTACACTTGTTAGCCAATGTCACTCTGTTAAATTTAATTTTCTAAATAAAAAAAACAATAAAACTTCAGTGTGACCATTCTATTCATTTACTTTACAATTAGTTTAATATACTCCAGTTTATTTTACTTAGTTATTGTTCTTCCTATTAAACTCTAAACTTCTTACCGTCAGGTTTAATTTTACTCCTCTTTGTGTAAAACTGATCCTATGTACAGTCTTTGCTTCACAACTTTTGCTTAACTTACATTTAGCTTCCCCAACTTGCTATAAGAAGTCATTAAAAGCATGATTTTTGTGAAATAATAATTGTTTTATTAACAATAACTAATTTTTAGCAAGTAATTATTCTTTGCAGGGTACTCTATCAAGTGTTTATCTTATATTAACTCATCACATACTTATAACAGTCCTGAGCTATGGTCTTCATTGTACTCTGGGACAAATGAGACATAAACCTTAAGTAACTTTTCCCAGTTTACATCACAGAATTAAGTCTGTGATGAATTAAGAGTTTACATTCCCAATTACATCACAGAGTCAAGATTGAAATCCAGGAAGTCTCATTCTCTAGCCTATTCTTTTAACTAATTTGCTAAAATGTGATAAGTTAGATTCTGTACTAGTTAGAGTTGAAAAAATAAAATGAGAAAAACTAAAATTGGGAAATTAATTTATACCTTTATAGCCTTATATTTTTATACATCTAAACTTTGCTATGATGGTGGACTGAATTATTTATTTATTTATATACATCTGTAAACATAAATGGTTATAAATACAGAAATAGAAAGCCTGTTTTTACCTTTGTATTTTGTCATGTGGCTTCTCTATAATATCCTGTTCCCCATAGAAATCATGTAAAGCATTGGGTTAGTATTGACAATTAGAAATAGGTTGGTACAAATGTGATCAATAATTGTATTTTAACAATATTTGTTTCCAATTTATGTGTAATTTACTGACCATACATGGATCTTTTCTAAATCATTCTAAACAATAATAAGTGAAATCTTATGTGGATATATGCATATAAAAGAAAACATGACTGTCTTTTATAGTAATTTTGCTTATTTGTGGAGCTAAATTAGTTTTAATGTCATAAAAAGTATAACAATATTAACTGATGTGAAATATGAAAATATTATAATTTTAAATGAAGGTCAACATTTTCTTTAAGGACTTTTATCAGTTTTTGAAGAGATTCATTTTTGGATTGTCAGATGAAAAACACCATACAAATTAAAATAATATTGGCATTAAAATTTTTACTTTTATTATTAAATTTTAACTCTGAAATTCTACAATACTGTGCATGTTGCATGAATATAGCTGACCTTGTAGAAAACTCGGTATCAGACTTTACATCAATGGCTCAGCATTATTTGTAGAGAAATCATCATGTGTTAGAAAGCTCAAGAAATATTGATTCTCAATCATTTTTTTTCTTTCTCAAATTTCCATCTCTAAGACAAAGTGCCAGCCACATTTTCAGCTCAGTTATTACTATAACTCATAAAACTCCATACACTCTTTTAACCAGAAATTGATTGCAATACCACTAATAAGTCATTCTGACCAGCTGCTTATGTTTTGCCAGCCAGTTTCCTAAAATTTTTTAGGAAATATTTGTCATATTTCTGGTTACTCTTAGGGCTCTGCACTAGATTTCTAACTTAGGATGAATTGTGTGTCATCACAGAGAACTGGACAACAGTGTGGCGATTGCAGAATGGTGGGAAGGTAAAAGTGGGTACAGGTAGGATAAATGGTGATGGACAAGACTGATGTGGGGGGTGGGCTGAACACACAATAAGGTACACAGAGATGTGTTGTAGACTTGGGCACCTGAAACCTGTGTAATTTGGTTAACCAGCATTACCCCAATACATTCAATTAAAAAAGAATGGAATAACAGCTTCAAATATGGGCTGACATTTTTCTGTTTGAACAAAGTCCTTAATGTAGAACACAGACTGTAGTGTGTTAATAATTAATTATTCTAAATTTCAACTTGTTACATATGAAGTATATATGTCAGATTTATTATCTGTTTCTTATATTTTTATGAGGCCTGTTAGTAGAATCCCATTATATCTGACTGACTCTCTGATGTCAAAAAGCTATTCTTTTTTTTTTTTTTACAGACACAGAGAGAGTCAGAGAGAGGGATAGACACGGACAGATAGACAGACAGGAACGGAGAGAGATGAGAAGCATCAATCATCAGTTTTTTATTGCAACACCTTAGTTGTTCATTGATTGCTTTCTCATATGTGCCTTGACCGCGGGCCTTCAGCAGACCGAGTAACCCCTTGCTCGAGCCAGCGACCTTGGGTCCAAGCTGGTGAACTTTTGCTCAAACCAAATGAGCCCTCGCTCAAGCTGGCGACCTCAGGGTCTCGAACCTGGGTCTTCCGCATCCCAGTCCTATGCTCTATCCACTATGTCACCGCCTGGTCAGGCAAAAAAAAAAAAAGCTATTCTTGTCAAAATACTTAACACACACAAAAAACGAGGCAACAAATCATTCAAGTGTCTTTGTTAAGCAGGAAAAAAAAGTGAGATTTAAAATTATATTGACAACACAATTAAAATATTGTGAAAATTTTAAAACAACTATTTAAGCATTATATAAAAGAGCTTCTTATGAGCAATATTCTACAACTCCTTATTGTCTCATTTTGAGCTAATTTCTTTTCTTTTTTTTCCCCCAGCAGTGGTTGGGCAACTGGCTTATTGGATTAAGGATTGTACATGGCTAGTTTTAGATCATAAGATAATTCCAAGGAATAACATTATATTATTTCTGCCTAAAGTGCCTGCAAGCAAAAGAATTAAAGTCATAAAGTAAGGTCTGGCCAACCAATGATTTTTATACAATCTTCAGTCATGCCTGGGAAGCCGAATCTTCTAGACTAGGAAGGCTGCAGAGAAATGGTGTTCATTTTTATTTTTATTTTCATATTTTCTGAGATATCCACTACTATATTATGTAAGAGAATAATAATGATAATAATAACAGAAATAGTACTGACACATTTTTCTAAGATGCCAAAAGAATGGAAGAAAATATATTCTGAATTAGCATAATATTCTTTCACTTTTCTAAAAATACATGCCTAAAAAAACAGCTTAGTGTCTCTTATAACTTTTTAATGCAAATATTATCCTTTTTTACTGATGTGATGCATATCAAATAGTTTGGGCTACAATCCTAGATACTTTGCTCATAGTAGTTTTTATGTTAACATATGGATAAAACTGAAGAGGGGGTGAAAATTCACAAGTGAATAATCCAAACAGCTGTCCTTTTTTTCCTCCAAAACAAAAATGCGGGCTAGTTGAAGAGCAAAAATGTATGATAAAAAAGTAAACTATTCTTTAAAAAATACAAGAAAATTTAATTTTCTTGGATGTTCACATGTTACATCTTCTAAAAAAATATGTCTAGCTGAACAGTTTCAAATGCACAAAAGAAGCAGAATTTCTTATTAGATTAACGGGCACATTTTCAGAACCTATGCATTTTTATATCTGCTCAGAATGTAATGTATCATCTCTCCTTTTAGCTGATGACTTTAATCTATTATTTGAGATATTATGAATAAAAAAATGAGAAAATGGTGTGCATGTATATTTTAGGGTATGAGCCACATCTCAAATTTTCAAATACAATATGGGAGCTCAAAAAATTCTTCTTGATTAAGAATGCAAATCTCAACAAATATACTTAGTCATCTACCACTGAACTACAGATGCCAGAGCTGTATGCAACCGTTCTGAACTATTTGAAACTAAAACAGAAGGATTAACTGTAGAAATATATCTTTGCTGACCTAATTATACATGTAAACTATTAGGATTTTGAAAATAGAAATTTTTATGTAAAAATGATAGTGTCATTCATGCTACGTACCTTTTATGAGAGAAATGATCTCACAGCAGGGGTTTGTAAAAGTTATGGTGCAGTCAAGCTCAAGAAGTAAAATTATATTCTTGTTGACCATTAAATCTGGAATTTAGCTCATATATCACTTGTAAGAAAGGTTTTCAAAATTGTCTTAAATGGTATAAATAGGAGATCCCCGTCCCCTTTTTTAACAGTGTGAAATAAAGTCAAGCTGCATGTTCTTTAATGTGAAAGCATAAATGTTAGAGTCATCACGGTGTGGGCTTCTGACTTTCATGTCTTTTAATGAAGAGTAATTTAAACTGGTTGTAATTGATATAACTTTGGACTATAAAATACAGAAGTTTTTTTTTTCTCCCATGTGCAAAGCTAAGTGTTTGATTCTGGAGTACAAACAGATAAACATTTCTAAATTATTTGGAAAGAAAGAAGGGTAAATGTTTTCTTTAATTTTTAAAAATATTTGTTTTATTTTATTTGATTTATACTTTTAAGATTTTATTAAATTTATTGTGATGACATTAATTTATTGATTTTTAGAGAGAAAGGAAGAAAGGAAAACACCATTTGTTGTTCTGCCTACCATGCATTTATTCATTGACTCCTGCATGTACCGTGACTAGGGATGAAACCTGCAACCCTGGCATAACAGGATGACTCTCCAACCAACTGAGCTGCTCTGCCGGGGAAGAACAGGTTGGCTTTTAAATCTATGCTTTGTTAGAGAATATCTGAATCTCAAAGTGTCTTAATTATTTAGTATCTCTCCATAAATTTCCCATTGTATGAGTTTTATTAATCAGTATTTTGAGAAATTACTATGTATATTAAGAAAGCAACTCTAAGTTTTTATATCATTTGTAAATATAATTTATGCAATATTCTTATTGTATAATATGACATTGTAGAATAACATTGGGTACTACATAGATTTCTCCCTCCCCATTTATTTCCATGCCTTTCCTACTTTGTAATAGATTTCTTAAAGCTATCTGCTTAATTGATTGATGGTAACTTAGCATGGTGATCACATTCCCCTTCCGTGTAATTAATTTAACACTACATACAGTAAGTCAGCGGGAAAGTGTAGAGTTGACTCATGCATCCTCATCAATTAAAAGAGACATTTCAGAAAAGAAAGGTTCCTTTCTTCTGCTGGATGTTTATATACCTGCATATGACACCTAGAACTTTTATAGCAATCTTTCAGACAGAAGGGGAATTACAAAGGACAAAATCAACAACACTGATCATAGGAAATCAGAAAGTGAAAGAACTTTGAGTTCTTGCTAATGACATTGAGTAAATGAATTAACCATCCCTGTAGGCAGCCCACCTTATATCTTAAATGTAAAAATAAGTATTCAAATTGTTTAAAAATTTTAAGTCTAGAAGTTTTGGTATTTGAATTTAAGTCAATGATTTAAGGAACGTAGTAATCAAACACTATGAAAAATACTAATTCTATTGTTACTATTTTTGTATTTTAAGGATAAATACTCTCTAGCATACCATTTACAAGTGCTATCATTTTTAATAACTATGGTGATAAAATTCCAATTTTCTTTTTTATGTTGATATTTGCCTACATACTTTAAGATATACACAAGATTTCTCTATAACTAAAATAACCCAGTGTTTCCAAGTCTAGTGTTTCTTAGAAAAGTATATATGCAGTAGGTTTATAATAATTTTTTTGTATGTTAGAGAAATATGGTAAAGTATAGTAAAAATTACCCAATAAATAATCAAAAATGCCTTATTTAATATGAGGTATCCTAACAATACGACATTTAAAAGGCAGCATCATGCTCTGTCAGTCTTTCATGTCTCTGCTAGTTGGTTAGTCACATATTCCAACATGATTGAGGTGCAACCACAGATACTGTTTTGTAGATCTTGGAAATCCTTGGAAACATAATGCTGAGCTCTGAGAAACTTTTAAAATTGTCTATGTATCACTAAAGATGTCTATATATAAGAAAATATAAAGTGTAAGGAAATAAAGTGAAGAGATTTTCTATTATAAAAAGTGGTTAATAGGTATGTATTAATCACATTGTTAAGTGTAAATTCCACTCAGATGATTTTTTCAACCCAGCTCTATTTTAATATTTTCAGCCAATTACTTTTCTGGACATTCAGGAGACTGTTAAATGTTTTTAATACAATATATTGTAGACAATTAAATAATAGCATATTCCAGATAACTCAGCATGTATGTGTATCACAGTGTTTAATTTAAAACAAAACAAAAGAGCATATCTTATGGGAATTTGAACATCTAATCTATAATTATAACTCTTCACATATTTTTTGTACCACTGTGAGCTTGCAACTTTCAGGTTTAATGATGCTGTTTTTTAAAAAGAAGAAGAAGAGGAAGAAGAAGAAGAAGAAGAAGAAGAAGAAGAAGAAGAAGGAGGAGGAGGAGGAGGAGGAGGAGGGGGAGGAGGAGGAAGAGGAGGAGGAGGAAGAAGAAGAAGAAGGAGGAGGAGGAGGAGGAGGAGGAGGAGAAGAAGAAGAAGAAGAAGAAGAAGAAGAAGAAGAAGAAGAAGAAGAAGAAGAAGAAGAAGAAGAAGAAGAAGGAGAAAATGCATTCAAACAGGACACTGATTCCTATGGTTTAAGAGAGATAATTGTAATAGAATGCATTCCTCTGGTCAATCTTTCTCTCTCTCTCTTTATCCCCTTTTCCTCTCTCTCTCATACTTTTTTCCTTGAATTTCAGCAAAATAAAGTATCTCTATTATAAATTTTTTAAATAAAGGTATTTGAAAATTATTTTTCTGTACTTAACAAGTAACAACATTGATAATGTAAAATATTTTGTTCACAAATGTCAAAACATACAAAACACAAAAAAATGTAAATTACACCATCTACACAAGGCTACATATTTGGAATATACTATTTTGTGAAATAGTATTTAATACTTTGAATTTTAATGTTTTCTCCATTTAAAAGACATCCTTGCATTTGAATTAAATTATGACTAAAATTTAAATTACCTAAAAATTCCCAGGCATGAGCTAGGTAATTTAACTAGTCAGATCACTTTACACAGCAAGTAGGATGTAATCAACTTCCTTAGGGTACTTTGACTTGAAAGATTTTACTCCTGCATCAACCCAATTGATTCTCTCTCCTCATTTTGTTGAGGGAAGATTGCACAGATTGCAGCTATCGTGATTTTTCCCTTTCTAAAACATCTGAACAAGTGTTTATTTATTTCTTTTGAAAAGGTTTTAATAGAATCTTAGGATAATGTATATCTTTTTAAAAAGTTTGATTTTGAGCTTTGGTTGCCTGAAGGCAACTTAGAATTTGTTGGTTCTCTCCTCTGTCTGGTGAACTTGTATTATGTATCAATGCAAAGATCCATGAGTGAGAAATGCTGACGTTTAAGTTCTCCGGTCAAAGGCTGAGCAAAAACTGCAGTAATATGGTATGATCTGTACAGTATGGCTTGATGTAGGCAGTCTTAGACTGAAGTCAAGTTTTGACACTTATTTAGTTGCTTAATCATAGATGGTATATGCTTTAAAAAAATAACTGTTTTTTGTACTTAATAAGAGTGAAGAGACTTAACAAAAGGACTGTTTTTAAAATTGTTAGCAAAGTATTGGAAATTCCAATAGTTAACAATGAGCAACAATTAACACTAAAACCAGAGTCAGGGCCTGTCACTAGAGGAGTCAGCAGCTCTAGAAGAGGGCACCCTGGAAGGGGCTGTGGCTTTGCTTGAGAAACAGTTTGATAAAGTCATGTATACTTAAGGGTTCTTGCCACAAAGTAAAGTGAAAAATATTTATTTTTAATTTCTACTAATACAAGTACTGCATATATATATTTAAATACATGGTATGTTTTATATATATATGCATATAAAACATTTATATACAGTGTATACATGTGTTAGGTGTGTGTGTGTGTGTATAGATATATACAGATATATCTATATATACATATGTTTTTTTCTGGTCTCAAGGACAATACCCTTTAAAACACTAACTAGAACATCTTATTGTATTACTATTAATATATGTGAGTAAAGGGACTCAATACTCAACTTTATCCAACAAAATGTTAGAGATGCTTATATTCTCAATAGGAGTTTATATAAAAAGACACTGAATATACAATAGCTTACTAAATATTTTTATTGTAGTTATCAGATATACTATGTTTTTAACCAAGCTATACTTCTCAGGTCAATCTTCAGAAAAATATTTTTATTTACCTGAGAAAGTATTTCAGAATAGGACAAATGAATCATATCTATAGTTGCAAATTTATATAGAAATAATGGATAGAGAATTCTACATAAGTAGCTTTTTCCCCTTGCTCATACCCATTTGATTAAACTACGCAATTCAAGTGAATATTGTTATGGCTTCTAAAATATGTTTGAATTCTAAATTGAAAAACCATTTAAAAAGAAGTAGATATATTTTAAACAGTTTATTTTCTAGTAAAAAATGGTAAGGTAATCATAACATATCTTATGTAATAATATTTATCTTTTCTTCTGAATCCTTTAAGTATTCTCAGGATATTTTGTCACTGTAAAATTTGGCCAACAACAATAATAAAAAGAAGACAAAAGTAGTAGGTATCCAGTAGGCAGCCATTTGACATTTAATGTCGAGAGCATTGTTTCAACAGTGGGAAAGCTTAGTTCAGACTGATGAATAGTCCTTGAACAGTGCTTACCCAATAGAGGTGTTTCTCACCGGGCATGAACAACCTGCTTTAGCATTCTGACCATGTTGGTCTTAGACTAAGAGGAGACTGGGAAAAGTGTACTCTTAGACTAAAACAAAACATGCAATGAATCCAAAGAAACAGCAGTTGGTGGATATATATTTTTCATCAAATTCAAGAAATTTGTGAACATAATTTCTTCAAATTGTTTTTTGCTTACACACTTCTTTATTTTCTTCTGGAACCTCTATTACACATGCATTCGTGTATTCAACCACTTTACACTATTCCACAGTTTACTGAGATAATTTTTCAGATTTTATTTTCTTTCTGCATTTTATTTTGCATAGTTCCTCTTGGAGTTACTAAATTTACTAATTTTCTGTATTAATTGTCTCATCTGATCTTTTTTTTTTTTTTTTTTTTGCATTTTTCTGAAGCTGGAAACAGGGAGAGACAGTCAGACAGACTCCCGCAGGCATCCGACCGGGATCCACCCGGCACGCCCACCAGGGGCGATGCTCTGCCCATCCTGGGCGTCGCCATGTTGCGACCAGAGCCACTCTAGCGCCTGAGGCAGAGGCCACAGAGCCAACCCCAGCGCCCGGGCCATCTTTGCTCCAATGGAGCCTTGGCTGCGGGAGGGGAAGAGAGAGACAGAGAGGAAGGCGCGGCGGAGGGGTGGAGAAGCAAATGGGCGCTTCTCCTGTGTGCCCTGGCCGGAATCGAACCCGGGTCCTCCGCACGCTAGGCTGACGCTCTACTGCTGAGCCAACCGGCCAGGGCCCCAAAGTACATTCTTTTTTTTTTTTTTAATTTTTCTTTTATTAATTTTTAGAGAGAGAAGGGGGAGGGAGGAGCAGAAAGCATCAACTCCCATATGTGCCTTGACCAGGCAAGCCCAGGGTTTTGAACCGGCAACCTCAGCGTTCCAGGTCGACGCTTTATCCACTGCGCCACCACAGGTCAGGCTCATCTGATCTTAATCATTACCATGAAACTTTTTTTTAGACATTGTGGTTTTTTTGTTTGTTTGTTTGTTTTTTGTATTTTTCTGAAGCTGGAAATGGGGAGAGACAGTCAGACAGACTCCCGCCATGTGCCCGACCAGGATCCACCCGGCACGCCCACCAGGGGCGATGCTCTGCCCACCAGGGGCGTCGTTCTGCCGCGACCAGAGCCACTCTAGCGCCTGGGGCAGAGACCAAGGAGCCATCCCCAGCGCCCGGGCCATCTTTACTCCAATGGAGCTTCGGCTGCGGGAGGGGAAGAGAGAGACAGAGAGGAAGGAGAGGGGGAGGGGTGGAGAAGCATATGGGTGCTTCTCCTGTGTGCCCTGGCCGGGAATCGAACCCAGGACTTCTGCACGCCAGGCCGATGCTCCACCACTGAGCCAACCGGCCAGGGCATAGACATTGTGTTTTTATATTGAAGATTTTTTTCTTTTTAAATAGTTTGCATTTCTCTCTTCATTCCATTCACATTTTCCTTTAAATAACTGAACATAAATGCCTGCCTAATATTTTGTCATGTTAATGCTATCATTTCTGTCTTTTGAGGTTCTGTTTCTTTTAGTGAATTTACATTTAGTTGTAGATATTTTCCTACTTTTTGACAATTGAGTAATTTTTTATTGGGTGTTGGACATTGTAATTTTATGCTATAGACTATTTCATAATTGCTGTGATCTTTATAGAATCAATTCTTCCATTCTGATAGGCTCTTATATAACTTGAGAGTTCAGTTTGATGACTATGAGACGTGTTTTGTGTTCTTTTTTTTTTTTTTGGCAGGTTTATAGTATTTTTTTTCTCTAGTAATAGTTGATTCTTTTAGGGCTGTCTACTTAAAACTTTGAATTAACAAAAAAAGCTTTTTACCTTTATTGGTAAGAAAATTAATAATTCCTACTTACAGGTAAGTTCAGGGGAAATTCCAGAGGCTTTTTGTCCAACCTCACTTAGACCTTTACACTATTTGTGTATTTTTTTAACCTCTTAATCAAGAGAACACCAAAGGATGCTGTGTCTTTTTTGCATATTTCCTTCTCTACAGAATTTTATCTTGCAAACTTCAGCCACTTAATCCAGTCTCTGTATTCTGCTTGTGCATCCCTGTATTGTGGTCCATCATGTGCTTCCGGCAGAAATCCAGGCTGAATTTTATGACTCACCTTGATTGAATCCTCTCTCTCAAGGATTACAGTCCTGTCTTGCCTATTGTCCAATGTCTGCAAAGTTTGTTTCAAGTATTATCTTCAGGTTTCCAGTTTTATAATATAAGATGTTAAATCTTCTCTATGTTATTGTATCATGGTCAAAGCAGGAATTCTTAGCTCTTTTCTAAATATAAGCAAATAATAGATCAAATTAAATGTTCATAAATAGAGAAATACTTTTAAGCTACAACGGTGTAGTCAAATTGTGAAATTTTAGATAGCACTTAAAATAAATGAAGCTTAAATATATTTGTATTTTCTCCCAAATACATTGTTTCTATTTAGAAACTAAATTTAATGAAGTGACACTAGTCCATAGGAACACATAGGATTCAAGTATATGTCTCCATGGCATGTAAATTCATTGCATTGTGTGCCTTTCACCCCAAAATCAAAACACTTTCTATAACTATTTATTTGGTCCCCACTTATTCTTCTCCCTCCACCTCCCTCTCCCCAGTAACCACTTCACTTTTGTCTATGTTTATGAGTCTCAGTGTTATATTCTACCTATGTGTGAAATCATAGAGTTTTGCTCATTTTCCTGATTTACTTATTTTGATTAACATAATATTCTCAAGGTACATCCATGTTGTCACAATTGACAATATTTTGCTCTAGGCTGGGGCTCCTGGCCTGGAGTTTGGGACCGACACAATTGACAATATTTCATCATTTTGTATGGCTAAGCAGTATTCCATTGTATATATGTACCATTTTCCTTTATTGAGGACACTTTGGTTGTTTTCATGTCTTGGTCACTGTGAATAGTGCTGCAATGAACATGGGGTGCATGTGTCTTGAGTTAGTGTTTTCAAGTTTTTGGGGTATATACCCAGTAGAGGGATTGTTAGATCACATGGTAAATCTATTCTTAGTTGTTTTGGGAACCATCACATTGTCTTCCATAGTGGCTGTAATACTTTACATTCCCACCAGCAGTGAATGAGGGTTCCTTTTGCTCCACAGCTCTCCACCACTTGTTATCCCTAGACACATTAAGTGAAGAATGGAGCATGTACATTACAACTCACGTAAGCTACCTATACACATAGACCATATATTCATAAATTTAAATATATATTGTATACATTTAGACACTTACCTGAAAGATACAAAATTGTTGAGAATAGTAGGATTGGGTAAAATTACTATGGGTGGTTATTAAAAGGGGATTTCTTAAGTTTTGCACTGTATACATTGGCATTTTATAATATAAAAATTTCTGTATTTCTTGTAAAGTTTAAAAAGTAAAACAGATTACTTATTCATCTTTTATGTTGTTGAAACTTAGGGGACCATTTGATACAGTTACAGTTTGAAAAGTGTGCTGTGACAGTGAGTCTATAGTTTATAATAGTAGGTGAAATCATCACAGTACTGAAGTAATTGTTTTAGCTCAGTACAAACCTTATTATTTTCTATATTAAAGAGCACTTTCAATTATATATTGATTCTTTCCTTTTCTTATTCCTAAATTGTGATTACCATCAAGGTACTGTTTAGCAAATAGTAGTAGTTGCTAAATACCGTATTTCCCCATGTATAAGATGCACTCTTATACAAAAGACTTGGGGTCTAAAAACTGGGTACGTCTTATACAGTGGTGGTTGATTTTTACCTGATTTTTCATGCTTCTTTCCTTTGCTCTCATTGTTTCGCACTTGTTATTGGTATATTACGGTAGGTCATATAATACTTTTTGTTTTCAAATTTCGGTCCCAAAATTAAGGTGTGTCTACATGGGGAAATAAAGTAACTTTTGTCTATGTGCTCTAAGAATTTATATAGGTTATGAATAGTTGAAGAATTACCTATGATAAAAATTATATTGTTACTCAACAGTTTTTATCCTTAAGACCTAAAGGTAGGATGTTACATATTCATGTGTCTACTTACAGTTATTTCTGTTTTATGACATAAGCATGCCAATGTGTGAAAGGAGAATAGTTTTCAAATTATTATGACAATGTTATATCTAAAGAGACATTCATATTTTGAGGTAGAAAAAATAATTCATTGATACTTTCATCAAACACTCTAATAGTGTTATAAGATAGTCTCATTACCTTATAAAGTTCTGCCTTTCCTGCAAATATAACTAATATTAGAAGAAGAATGGCTTGTTTAAGATGCTCAGCAATCTTCCAAACCTTCTTGTTTTAATTTCACAGAAGTATGTTGTCAAAATGATTCAGGAAGAATATAGCCAGAAATGTGACCCTTGGAAAAGATACATACTTACAACTATAATCATGTTCTTTTAAAAGACAGATCCATTATATTACCACTACAAAGGAATATTCAAAAAACTTAGAAGAGATTAAAAACCCCTCTAAAGTATTTATTTATTTTTCTTTATT
Source organism: Saccopteryx bilineata (assembly GCF_036850765.1). Lineage (NCBI taxonomy): Eukaryota > Metazoa > Chordata > Mammalia > Chiroptera > Emballonuridae > Saccopteryx > Saccopteryx bilineata. The sequence continues at coordinate 151,237,785 of NC_089494.1, forward strand.
TTTTAAGTTTATTGTGTTAAAATAGTTCCAAGTGTCCCACTCAATATAACACAATCTACATATCATATTGTGCTTCCTACAGCATGCAAAGTTTCTTTCTACACCCATTTCACTCTCTTTGTCCTCTGTCACCTTAGCTCCTCTCCATTTTTCCTCTGGCTATTGCTACCCTGTTGTCTGTAGATACTTGTTATGTATATATGTTTTTTGACTATTTTCTTCATGTTTTTTGATCCAGTTTCCTCTTACTCCTTCCCTCTGAGAGCTGTTCTTCAGTTCCTTGTGACTGCTTCTGTTTTTATTTTGTTCCTCAGTTTATTGTGTTCATTAGATCCCACATATAAGTGAGATCATATAGTATTTGTCTTTCTCTGCCTGTCTTATTTCACTTAGCATAATAGTCTCTAGGTCCATCCATAGTAAGATTTCTTTTTCATGCCCTAGTAGTATTCCATTGGATAAATGTACCACAGTGTTTTTATTCACTCATCTACTGATAGGCACTGAGGCTGCTTCCAAATTTTGGCTATTGTAAATAATGCTGCAATAATAGAAAAAAAATAAAAGCTTTTACTCAGCAAAACATAAGAGAAAAATTTATTTCATTTAAAGAATGGGTCTATATGTGTGTGATGCTTGTGTGTGTGTGTGTGTGTGTGTGTGTGTGTGTGAGCATGCACACATTTGAATATATGCTGTCTGCATGGACTCAATATGACACAAGGATTTAGAACAAGCTGTAAAATACAACAACAATATAATCAAATTCCCTTGCATGACAAGTTCACAAACTTGTTAAGTGGTCAAGATATATAATTTAGTAACCAAGTATTTGTTCTAAAATATGTGGTTTGGACTTTAAAAGTAATCTAATTCATTTACTATATTAATTTATATTTTTCTGTCACAAAAGACATATCATTATAATAATGGCTGCATAGTCTATTGTTTTAGTATTTTGTTGTTTTAGGACATATAGCAATTAATATATACTAATAAAAACTTAGCAATGTAGCCACATGTGCTTTTACCTTATGAATGCATTCATATGTCCTTTTCTAATCAATTTTCCTAAGACAGTTTCTTAATCTCTAAAACAAAAAACTTTCTGTTAGAAAAAAAGGATGTTTTAAAGTTTAGGTTTGACAGTAATCATTTTAAGGTACTCTTCATTGTAATAATATTTCTCATTATTTAAGTTAAAGGTAATAACTTTTATTTGTAATAGGTCTTTCTGGTGAAAAGGTCAACTTTTGTATGTTTATTTTCTTCTTAATTATTCTTTTGTAATTAGTCTATTTATATTAATTTTATTCATTCTTCTATTAGAGCACTCCTTTTTATTAAATTATAAAAATTATTTACATATTAAAAATTTAACACTTAAACTATTGTATTGTATATATTATAGTTGTTTTCAGTCCCAGTTGGCTTTTGCTATTTGATTTTGTTAATTATGCCTGTGCCACACAATATTATTACAATTTCACATAGATAAATATACATATTTTTTTCCCTTTTGGTTAATTGTATCACTCTTTTAAATAAAGTTATAATTACTCACGTGTTTAATTTAGAAGAATGTAGTTTCCTCTGAATCAATTCTAAAAGAAACACAATGGAAACTTCATTCAAAATGCCAACTTGAAAAGTAACAAATATATATATACCTACCATATTTAAGACAGACTATTAAGAAAAAGTCAAAGGTCCACATCAGTTTAGAGATGACACGCTACAGATTAAGTCCTTCTCCTGAAAATGTGGTACATATTCTCGATCAGCAGTCATTACATGATACTCTACTGGTAGAATACATGTTTTGCTTCAAACAAATGGAACTATGACCTATAGCAGTGGTCCCCAACCCCCGGGTAGCAGACTGGTACCGGTCCATGGGCCAATTGCTATCAGTCCACAGAGAAAGAATAAATAACTTACATTATTTCCATTTTATTTATATTTAAGTCTAAACAATGTTTTATTTTTTAAAAATGACCAGATTCCCTCTGTTACATCCGACTAAGACTCACTGTTGACGCTTGTTTCGGTCACGTGATACATTTATCCATCCCACCCTAAAGGCCATCCGTGAAAATATTTTCTGACATTAAACCAGTCCGTGGCCCAAAAAAGGTTGGGGACCATTGACCTATAGAGCTACTTTTCTTTTTGTATTAGTTTGAAACACAGTGATAAGAAATGTAAAAAATAATATTTGATACTTTGTTTCTGTCATCTAACAACTTTTATAAGAATCAAACAACAGCCTGACCAGGCAGTGGTGCAGTTGATGGAGCGTCAGACTAAGATGCAGAAGACCCAGGTTTGAAACCCTGAGGTTGCCAGCTTGAGTGCTGGGTTCATCTGGCTTGAGCAACTGGTTGATGGCTTGAGTGTAGGATCATAGATATGACCCCATGGTAGCTGGCTTGAGCCCAAAGATTGCTGGTTTGAAGCCCAAGGTCACTGGCTTGAGCCCAAGGTTGTTAGCTTGAGCCCAAGATCGCTGGCTTGAGCAAAGTGTCACTTGCTCTGCTGTAGCCCCCTGGTCAAGGCACATATGAGAACACAATCAATGAACAATTAAGGAGCCGAAACAAAGAATTGATGATTCTTATTTCTCTCCCTTCTTTTCTATCTGTCTCTATCTGTCCCTCTCTCTGACTCTCTGTGTCAAAAAAATTAAAAAAAAGAATCAAACAACAACACATTATCATAAAGACACACACATACACACACCACAAACCAACAATGTTACAATTGCCTGTTTGGCACTATGATATTTATTTGTCTTAGCTAAAGAGCTGTTTTTGCTTAATTGCTAGTCTGAAATAAAACATGGGTATCCTTTTGATACTGTGATTACTTCAGCCATTGTTTTATAAGAACTAAAATTGTTACCTTGAATCTTCATTTTAATATGTTTCCATGTTGTAATTTTAGAGTCAGTTAAATTGTCTAATGATCTGTTATAATTCACATATAAATATCAGGTTGCCAGAACAGAAACTTTATTTTTGAAAAATTATATACTAACAGAACAACTGTAACATTTCTATAAAGGAAATACATTTTATTTCTAAATTTTTCTTGCAACATTTCTTTAGAGTACTTGATAAATAAATAGAACACATTAAGATAACACGTATAAATATGCTCCAGTAAATATTTTACCAGTGGCTTATTTGTATATAAAAGTATTCCTTCCATTATTTGCAGTTGTCTAAATTAGCTTCCTTATAATATTGTATACATTTAATCTAGAATTTTTTAATATATATACTGCACTGAATTCATTTAAAAATAATATTGCAAAAGGGAAGAAAATAAACTGGAAATATACATAGTCTATGCATATCTCTGTTGACTAATCACTGCTATGGCTTATGTAAGTTTTTACATGTTTTTCTTCTTTGATTAAAAATCAAAAAAGAGAAAGACAAAAGAGAGAGAAAGAGAGAGATGGGATTTAAATGAAGTATTTTTTTTCAGCATTTTATAATCTGTCTACTGAGAAAATGGTAACAGAGAAGAGAGTACTACTATAGCTTATTTGATTTATGAGGAACAACACTAATCATTATATTGTATACCTTAGTAAGTATTTTTCTTTTCTTTTCCTCTTGTTCCTTTTGCTACAGTATCTTTACATAGAAAATGAATTGGTGAAAAGCTTTTGAATTTTGCATTAGACTTATATTTTTTTAAATTTAAAAATGTTTTTCATAGAGTTTACATTTAATATTATACATAGTTTCCAGTTTACAGAATAATGGTTAGTCAATCACATATTTTACAAACTGATCCCCCTGATATTTCCAGTACCAAACTGGCAACATACATAATAATTACAAATATATTGACTATATTTCCTGTGCTGTACTTTACACCCCATGACTATTCTGTATCTGCCAATCTGTACTTCTCAATCCCTTCACCTTTTTCACTCATCCCCCAACCCCCCCTTCTCTGCAACCATCTCACTGTTCTCAAATGCCATCACAACAACTATAGAGGAATAAATTTGAGTGTGATCTTGTGATTATTCTATAATTAAAAAGTAAGTATGTCAGTCTGTAATTTATTAACAGCTCTGGAATGACAATGGGATCGTGAAAATAAGGTAGCTCCATTTACTGGTGTTGCTCACAGCAGCTACTGTCGCTGCAAAAAAGCAAGAAGAACCTTCTGATAGAGCCTACTTTTTTGCATGTGGATATCATTATTTTCTGTGGCTATTATGATGATAATAGGATGAAACCAAGTATATGGCAGATTGGGAGTTCTCATTGGAACACTGACCTGAAAATGAATACTTTCATTCACAATACTTTCATTTTATAAATACTTATGCAGATATTATGTGCTAGGAAGTTGTGCATACTTGAGCCTGAACCTTAAAGGAAGCTGTTCCTAAGGTCAGTGTGGTATTGCTGAGTGTAATCAGAGGAGGCAAACTGAAGAGAAAAAGTCTGAGCCATCTGTCCCTGCCTATTCATATACTATAGTCGCTTCCTCATGCTAAACTTTTAGAGGTTTTTTTCTAAAGATTCTGTTTAATATCTTATTGTAAAACAAAAATGTTTCTTTCATTTAAAAAAATGGCAGAATGGAGGTAGTGCTGGTGCCCATTCCAAAAGAACATAATATATTCCCAAGTATTCATGAGATCAGTGTAACTCCTCTATAGTCTTGATAGGACCCTCCAGGAAACGCAGAGCCATTAAAACAACTCTCTATAGTACTATTGAGATTCCTGGGAAAAAATAACATTTAACCTTTGCATTTATATTTAAGCAGTGGAAAATTGATACTTTTTTCTGACTTTGTTTATTTCCTCTTGAATACATTTCTCATTATAGCTATAAAGCCAAACGAACAAGAGCTTCTTTGTTGTGGCCATGTATATCTACAGAGATTTCTTTTTAAAAAGGTTTCTTTAAGATGATTTCTCTATCCTGTGTATCACTATCATCTCCACTTTCTAAATGGCCCCCAAATGTGTTTATTATTTTATTCAGAGTTACCATGTAAGCTTTCTAGAGGTAGCATATAAGTGATTTGGAATGTTTCCACCCTCATACTTGTCCTTAAACTGCAGAATTTCTCCCATTGGCTAATAGAAATGGAGCTAATGTTCATGAGGCAATTTGATTTTTTTCTTTCTCTTTTTTTTATATCCGTATTTTAACTCTGTAGAGAAACTGAAGGCTTGTGGTCAAATGTCAGCACTATTTCAGTAAGAATGTGTAGTGCTAGCTATTTCAAACTGTTTCTTTGCCAACCCAGTAAAGTATTAAGAGGACCTCTGGCAGTATAGCAACATAACCACAAGCTGCTCAATTTTAGACACCTGTTTTGTATATCTAATTCTTTCTTGATTTTTCAGAAAATCAGAAGCTTATGGGACACAGCTTCTTTTACATTGGTTTGCTTATCAAGTTAAATTCAAATTGTGTCTTGCTTTTCATTTAATTAATAAGGTATCAGTTTTCAGCATACCAGTATATTTTATTTGAATCCTGAAGATTTATAAAAAAGATGAAAAAGAAGATTTTCACCATGAGGTATGCAGGAAAAATATCCAGGCAGCAATTTTAATTATTTAATTAAAAATCATTCCCAAATAAAATATTTTAATATGTAATAGATGATGTGACTTTAGTTGAATAATGAATACATCATTAAGATCTTTCTTTTGTTGCAAAACGGTAACGATAGAAAACTGTATTAATAGAAGAATATTTAGGTATGTTGTTGTTGAGATCAGTTGTCTGATCCACTACAACAACATGCTGTCATTCCTTGGGCCATAGTAAAGAATGAGAGCTAGTGATGATAGTTAATACATGTCTTCTTCTTCCTCTTGAGTTTGGTATGAGAATTCTATTTATACTGGGAACTACATTGGTATATAAATATTATAAATTTATTATTTGAATTCTTAATATTTATTACTTCTGATTTATGTGGAATTTATCAATGATTTGTTTTATTTGTCACATTACAAATAAATTTGACAATAAATCATCTTCCTAACTCTTGTCAGAGCTGTGTACACACACTTATTTTTCCCTAATCATTTAATCATTCTTTTGTCTAGCCATCTTCCCATTTGCCTACTCAAATATTTATTAGGCAGTTACCAAGCATGCAGTTAGATATTGAAAAAATCAGCATGAAAATAAAATGCAGGTTTTATATGCAAACATGTAAAAATAACTGAAATGCAAATGTTCAATGTATGTAAAAATATTATATAAAGTATATTATGCAAATAGACTATATTTTGAGAACTAAATATTTAGTGAAATATAAGGACAGAGATGAATAATGTCACTTGAGTAGGGAAAGCGCCTCAGAGGACTTGATAGTTAAACAGAACCTTCAAGCATGAGTGACAATAGTTCTTTGGTGTCATAGCAGATGCAAAGCCACACTGCATAGAAAATGCCAGTGAGACATTGCAGATTGTGCCTTTTAGATTGTACTGAACCCTTATTATTGTTAAAGGATGCACTATTGTTTGGAAATTTAGGAGGGATTTTGGTCTGAAAAGTATTTCTTAGAATTGGTTGCACATCTGTTCAACAAACAGAATTTGAAATAGTAACTAATAATTATTATGTATCCTGCTTGTATCAGTAACATGATACGCCCTTTAGATGCCTTATCTCACATAAGCATGATTAGTAACTTTGACATGTGAGAAAGCTGGAGTTTAAAAGGTTGGAGAATTGTTCAAACTCAGTAAGGGGCAGAGACATGGTTTAAATTCATGTCTGCCTGACTTTAAAACTAATGTTCTTCAAAGCATAATTCCAATATCACTCTCACAGTGATAAGAGGTTTTGACACAAAATGAAGGCAATGAATGTGAAGAAGTCAAGTAAAATAAGGATAAAGAAGAGCAGTCACATCTTGATGACATTCTCAGGTTAGAGGATCCTGCTATCTACTGCTGTCAGGTAAGAAGTATATAAGGAGTCTATGAGGCAAAGACCTCTCTCCATTGATTGACTGAGACTCACTGGTTTATTATACTGTACTTGGCTTCTTAATTGAATTGCCGCTTTGAACTTCCTTACATTCACATTTGTAATGATCTAGTAACCTCATAGGAAAGGCCAGTGACCTGGCTCCTATTATCACTGCTGTTGTGGTACTCAACTGTCTTACCATGTCTATTTACCCATCTTTCCTATTAGAGAAAAGCATCTTGAAGGTTGTGATCATGTCTCATTTGCTGTTATATCCCGAATATCTAACAGAATACCTAGCACTTAAAAAGTTCCAGTGGATTTTCGGAATATAGATAATGAGAGAGCAAAACCACATAGTCACACTGTGAATATGAAGTAGTGGGTTCAGATATAGGGAAATAGCAAAGTTCAGGCAGAAGGTAGGCCTTTATATGGAGATATGAAATTCACAGATGGTGAGACCCACGTGAGCTTTTGTTGTTAGAGCCTGTAAGTTGGTTTTCCTTTAAAACATTTAAAAATGCATTTATTGATTTTTAAAAAGAGAGAAAGGGAGAGGGAGAAAAAGATAGAAACATTAACTTGTTTCTGTACATTTTCCTGTGCCCTGTCTTTGCATTGAACCCACAACTTTATGAATCAGGACCATGCTCTAACCAACCAAGCTATCTAGCCAGAGCGATACTCATATTACACATTATTTTGCAGGTTTGAAAAACAGGTGGCTGGTTGGCATCAATCAACAAGCAGACCACAGCACAAGTCTGGGTTTTATGAACGGAATATCAGTTTCCATAGGGTGAAGAATGGAGAAAAGAACTAAGAAAAAGACTGAGAGCTACAGGCAGCATAGGCGGTAGGATTTAAACTGTGGTGGACAACATGGACAAGCAATTAACAACCAACCCTGTAGAAGAGCCCCTGGATCTTACCTGGTTCAGCCTGGATGAGAAAATGAGAAGCGACGGAAAGCTCTGAGGGAGATTACATACATTATGGTCAACATTTAAATATGATATTTGGAAATGTGGAAGAAACTGTGCTTACTATAGAAATTGATAAACATATGAAAATATATATAAATAAACAAAACAGACAGATGGTGGTGTGCTAGTTGCCCCTCCATTGAGCGTTGGCTGAAAGAAAGAATTTATCCTGTATGGAAATTGGGAGATTTTGTATGATTGTATCTTTAAATGTAGAAGATATTCAGAAGAGAAACCTGTGTAAGTTGTTTTTAATTTTTATTTAGAAAATTAAATTAAATAGGTGACATTGAACAATAATAGTATATAAGTTTAAGGTAAAAAATTTTATAGCATTCAAACTATTGATCATGTTGTGTACCCATCACCCAAAATAAAATCATTTTCTGTCACCATATATTTGTTCCTCTGTACTCCCCTCCCCTAAAACCCCCTCCCCTAGGTAACTGAAGGACTCTTCAACTCATGCTCTTCAAAAATATCGAGGAGGAAAAAACTCTTCCAAACTCCTTTTATGAGACCAGCATTACCCTGACACTAAAGCCAAATAAAAAAACTGAAAAAAATGCACACACACAAACACACACACACACACACTAATATTCCTAATAAAAAAGATACAAATAATCTCAATAAAATACTAACAAATCAAATTTGACAATATTTTTAACTCATTATACGCTATGGTCAAGTGGGACTTATCCTTAGGATGCTTAGATGGTTCACATATGCAAATAAATCAATGTGTTATTCCACATTAATATGATGAAAGATAAAAGCAATATGATCATCACAATAAACACAGAAATCATTTGATGAAATTCAATATCCTTTCATGATAAAAGTTCTCAACAAAGTATGCATAGAAGGAACATACATCAACATAATAAAGGTCATACCAAGCCCACAGCTAACATTATACTCAATGATGAAAGATTGAAAACTTTCCCTCCAAAATCAAGCACAAAGCGAATGTGTCCATTCATACCACTCTTTTTCAATGTAGTACCAGAAGTCTTACTTAAAAAAGAAATAAACTTCAACAAAATTAGAAAGAGAAAAGTAACTGATCTCTGTTTGCAGAATAATCTTGAATATAAAATAAAGATTCCACCAAAAAAACTGTCAGAACTAATAAACAGTAAATTTTCAGGAAAAAAGTAAATATACAAAAATCAGTTGCATTTGTATATACTAATAAGATATCTGAAGAAATAAAAAAACAAGCCCATTTTTCATAGCAACAAAAACAGTAAAATGCTTAAAAATAAATTAGATGAAAAATTATAGCACATTGATGAAACACAACACAAATGGAAAACGATACCATATTTATGAATCAGAAGGATTAATATTGTTGAAATGTTCATACTGCCCAAAATGATTTATAAGTTTAATGTAATGCCTATTAAAATTCCAATGACATTTTTTACAGAAATAAAAAAAAATAATGCTACAATTCATATGGAATCACAAATGACCATAAGTAGCCTGATCAACAATGAGAAAGAACAAAGTTAGAGCCACAACTTCCTTATTTCAAACTATATTATAAAACTAGATCAATCAAAACAGTACAGTACTGACATAAAAACAGATGCATAGTTCAAGGGAACAGAATTGAGAGCCCAGAAATAAACCGTCAAACATGTAATTAACTAATATTTCATAGCAGGGTCAAAAATACTAAATGGGGAAAGGATAGTCTTTTTAAAAAATGATGTTGGTAATACTATATATTCACATGAAAAGGAATAAAATTGAACCCTAACATCACTCATAAAAGCTAATTAAAAATGAATTGAAGACTTAAATGTTAAGACCTTAAACTGTGAAACTCCTAGAAGAAAACACAGGCAAAAAAGATCCTCTGTATTGATCTTGGAAATGAGTTTTTATATAACATCTAAAGCACAAGCGACAAAAGATAAGTCAAATGAGACTACAACAAACTAAAAAATCTTTGGCAAGAAAAGAAACAATCAGCAAAACAAAAAGTTATTCTATGGAATGAAAGAAAATAATTACAAACCATCTATTTGATAAGAGGTTACTATGCAAAATTTATGAAGTCATATACAGCTCAATAACAAAATAACAAATAATGTGATAAAGAATGCACAGAGGACCTGAAGAGACATTTCCCCCAAAAAAATCCATTTAAATAGCCTACAGGTATATGAAAATATGTTCAACATCACTAATCATCATGAATGTCCAAATCTAAACCATAATGAGCTATCAGTACACACCTATTTGAATAATTATTAATAAAAAAGATTAGAGATAACAAATTTAGGTGAAGATGTGAAGAAAAGAGAACCCTAGTGATTTTTGCTGGGATAGTAAATTGGTGCGGCTACTATTATAACAGTATGAAGGATGCTCAAAAAAATTAAAAATAGAACTACCATATGACCCACTATTTCCACTTTTGAATACATATATATGTATATGAAGGACATGAAATCACTACCTCAAAGAGACATTTATACTCCCATACTCATCGCAGCATTATTCACAATTGTCAGGATATGAAAAGAATCTTCATGTTCATCACCAGAGAAATAGATAAAAAATAAAATAAAATGTTTATCATTCAGCTATAAAAAAAAAGAAGGAAATTCTTCCATTTGCAACAACTTGGATAAACCCTGAGAATGTCATGCTAAGTAAAACAAATTAGACAAAGAAAGACAAACAGTGTAGGATTTCAATTATGTGTGGGATCTAAAAAAGTAGAATACATAGAAACAGAGAGTAGATTTCTGGTGATCAGGGCTGAGAGCTAGAAAAAATGAGATGTTGTTCAAATAGTATAATCTTCCAGTTCTAAGAGAAAGAAGTCTGGAGATTTAATGTATAGCATAGGGACTATAGTTAACAGTACTATATAGTATACTTGAAAATTGCTACTAGAGTAAATCCTGAATATTCTCATCATTACAACAAAATGGTAATCATATGAGATGAAGGTTGTATTCAATAATCTTATGTGGCTATACTTTCACAGTATATATGTATATCAAATCATTACACTGTACAACTTGAACATACAAAATGTTATATGTTGATTACATTTCAATAAAGCTGAAAAAGAAAATAATTTAGAAGGAAGGTTTCATTAGTGCCATTTGCCAAGTTTAAAGAAGGGCAGGAATATGAGACCAAGCAGATGGCAATGTCCTCATTAAGATAAAATAAATGCTTTTGAAATGTTTAACATGTTTCTTTCATCAGGGTTATGTGATTATAGGCTGCAGGGTTTTTATTTTGTTGTATTTTGTTTTTTATTTTTTAGCTTTCATTTTGGTTTAAACGTTTAAAAATAAGACTTTCAACATTTCAACCTGACAATTCATCTTTCTTAGATGTGCTATGGGAATTAGATGATTTGTCTAAATTTATTTGACTATTTAGTCTCACACACTGGCATTTTCTCATCAGTAATTTATATGTTGCTGTGCAAAGTAAAGAGGGCCCATGATTCATATATTTAAATATCTTTTAGTATTTAAAATTGATTACACAATCAAAAGCAATCTAATTATTTTGACTGACTTAAAAATATCAGCACATATTACCATTGAATGAATATTTCATAATAATCTTTGATATATTTTCTATGATTTCTTGAATGGAACCTAGGAAAACTCAGCGACAAGATCATTCAAATAGACTGCTACCTAAAAGAGGATTGGGAGATGAGGCTTTATCAAGAAGGTGTCTATGAGGACCATCCAGGAAGATGAAAGAGGGTCAGGACCAGAGAAGACCAGTCTGTTAGCAGGTTTTAAGGCAGAACTCCTGGGTATATAAGCTGAAGGCCAAAGATAAGGAGCTGAGCTAATAATTGCCTGGAGCAGCAAGAAGAACCGAAAAATGAATCAAGTGACAGGCAAAGAGCTGCTTCTGTCTTATACGTGCATGATGCTTGGACGCTTAATATTAGAATAGGGAAACCAATTTTCCGACATGTTTGTAGATGTGATCATTTCTTTTCCCTGTGAGAATTAGATGAAATTAGGTTTCATGTAAACGTGATAAGGCACTCATGAGGCGTTTTTGTTTTTTTCTTTTTTCCTAACAAGATGAGTTTCTCATTATTGGTTTTACTAAATTAGATTTTCCAAACTTAGTAAAACTGAGGTACTTCTAGTTAAGATTTCACTTACATTTTTATTTAGTATAATCATCCAAGCAATTTTCAAGAAGCGTAATCTGGTTTAATAGTATTATAATAGTTAGCAAAGTATCAAGATATTAGGCACAGAAAGCAGCCTCATTGAATAAACAAATGAAATTGTGACTCAATCAGATTCCTATGTGACTTAAATGGTAAACAGAGATTTGGGTTCATTAGTTAGAATATAGCATTTACAATTTTTAAAGCCCTTTTATGTATCAGTCTATCAGATCAACAAAAAATGTTTTTAAAAAGAAAACAGTATATTGTAAGAGATTAATGACTACAGCCAAACATTCATATCTTTCAAATGCATGCAAAAATGAAAGTACATGAACAGTCATTCCCTGCTCACAGAATGTCAATTTCTTTTTGACTATATGTGTTGATACCTAATTCTTACAACTCTGAAGCCATTATTATTATTATCTTCACGTTATGGAAAAGGAAGCTAAAACTAAGATACACTTGCCTTCGCAACTACCAAGTGCTGGATCCAAAGTGGTTCCCACCCTGATGCCTCCCTACCATCCTGCACTGTCCTTTTTTTATAGTCTGTCTCCATCCAGAGCCACCACTAAAGCAGAGTTCGGTACCAGTGTGCATGGTTCCAAACGGCTCCGTGATTCTAAGGCTGTTAGTGAGCAGTATAGAATTGCTTAAGATTTGGAAGGAGAAACATTTTTCTTTTTTAAAATTTCTTCTACCACAACGAATTACCTCAGACTTCTCACTGAATGTGTTTCTTCTCCTAAGGCACTGGTGACAATGTCAAACTAACAGAGGTAGAAAGCCCAGTCACCTTGTTTCTTTACTTTTAAACTCCTGCCTCACAGTACTGACCTGTGTAGCTCCCAGATCTAACCTCTGTCTTTTCTCATCCAACTTACCCCTTTCTCAGGTAGGTAATTTCACTCTGTCCAAGCTCCTTCTAACTTGCATTCCCATGTTCGTGCCTTAAAAATGGGCCTCTAGTTACCAGAAACCTCTGTCATTTGAAGATAGCAATACCATTTGTTGTTGTTCTGTGCATGTGTGTGTCTGTTTTTTACAAATGGAAAAGAGAAGCTGGGTTCTGATACTGATGGGTAATATTTATATCAGATTGATCAGTGCCTCAGGGCCTAAATTATATAGTTCAACTTTGGGGACTGGAATTGGGGCTGTGAAGAGAGGATGCTGGGTATATTTTTTTCTATTATCTAAATTCAAGCCATTAGAAAGCCAAAAATAGCCTCCTTTGTAAACCCCTTTAAATTAGCAGGCAGCAGGGGACTCATAGGTTCTCCATTAATTGACACAGCCACGAAGTAACTTGGTATCATAAGCTTGTGAGATGTAATTATGAAGGAGCTGATACACTTTGTAGTGACTTTGCCAAGGAAGAAAATCTAAGCCCAACAAATAATTTCTGAGAGATACACATTGGTCTTAATTCCTTAAATAATTTTTGGAGCAATCAGTAAAGCAAACATGACATGGGTTTTCAAATTTCTCAACAGTCATTCTGAATTTTAGGCTCAATAGCAAAGATTAAAAGATTCTAAAGCAGGTTGCCAAGTAGACCGTGGCAATGAGTTCATTAGGAACTGTTTTGGTTATCTGCCCGTATGTGGCTACATTCAGTCTCAGGAAAGGCAGATAGATAGAAATAACATATGGAATCAAGTCTACAGGCCTAAGTTAAAGCCAAGCCGCTTATGGTACATAGGAGTGATATCAAAAGGGGGACAAAATAAATGCTCATTTCTATTACTTAACTGTCATAAGGAGAAGGGGATTTAAGGTCTGTTCATCCCATCTACTATATCATCAAGGTCCTATCAGGAGATAGAGACCACACAGTAATTTGAACAGAAAAGGTTTAATACAGTGAATTATCAACTATTTAGAGGAATTAATTACTGAACAGAAATGAAAGAGAATGGTAAAGAATAATCTACAGTTGAGGGAGAGGACCTGTAATAGACTGAACTGTGTTCCTGCCTTCCTAATTTTATATGTAAAACTCTGACCTTCAATGTGACTGTTTGGAGAAAGGGCCTTTATGAAAGTTATGAGGTCATAAGGGTGGGACTTGAAACCCACATGACTCATGTCCTTTCAAAAGAGGAAAGACACCAGGGATACTCATGCAAAGAGGACAAAATGAGAAGGCAACCAAGTACAAGCCAGGAAGATATCCTCACCAGACACTGAGTTTTCAAGCACCCAGACCATAGACTTTAAGCTTATAAGTTGTGCAAAAATAGATGTCTGCTGTTTGAGCTACCCAGGGTGGTATTTTTTAAGGCAGTCCATTCTGACATAATACTAAAATGAGGCAAGCAGTTGAAGGGAGAGGGGCATCTACATGAATGATGAAAATAGTCTGCCCAGATTTGGAACCTATTATTTGAATATGAGTAAGAAAATCCTTGGTTTACATGGCAGACAGTTGTGTTTCCATTATTAATCTATTATCTCTCAGTGCCCTATTCACCCTTCTTCATCTTCAGAGATCTTGTTAAAGCTGTGTGAGGCCAACCAAAGCTCCGAGAGGGAAAAGGAAAGCTTACTTAAAATGCACTGCTATCTATAAAAGGCCAGATAACAGAAGATTTTGAAACTGTTCTGAACAATGGGTTTATAAGTGAAGATTCTACTGCTGAGAAAGGAACATTTTCATTTTGCCTCTGATGAGACCAGTAAAAATTTAAAGCCATTTTTACCACAAAAGCACATAATCCAATAAAGAATCACAGTTTATGGTGCATATGTAGTCCCCCTTCTGAGTGTGTCAACATTTTTTATTGATTTAAAAATGCACTTAACCCTACCAATTGATCCCAGAAGACCCATGACTTTGAGGTAGTAGTGGCAGAGATCAGGAAGGCACAGGTGGTGTCCATGGAAACATAGTCACTGAACACTGCCATCTCTCTCAGCTATCTCAAATGAGGTAAGAGACATGAAACTTGCTATGTTCAGGTTATCATATTATTAATATGAGGCAGAGAAGTTAATCTGAACACAATTAGTAGACTAATTGTAAAAATGCTCAATTGCCTTGTTCGTGTGAAGTTTTATCATTCTGATAGTTTCTTTAGTCTATTATTCATTAGCAATTCTCTGAACAAGTTAGACTCACAAAGCGTTTTGGTTCTCGTATGGATAGTATTGTAGTAGCATCATCATTTAAACTTAGAATGAAGTGGTTAAATTGGACATGAACAATTCAGTTGAATTCAGCTCACCTATACAGAGGAATCATTGGCTTAGTAGCACAGTATTTATGACATGCTCATTTTATTCCCCAACTAAAATAAATTTTAGCAATAATATTAGTATTTGGGTCATTAATAGTTACTATCAAGATATTTCCCCTTACAAATAAGAGAACATTATTAACATTTTTTTTGACAAACTATATTATGAAAAGGAGTGAAGATCACATTTTGAGCTAATTTTTTCTTTTTTCTTACATCCACCAGTGTTTGGTTTATTGGATTAAGGATTTACATGGCCAGTTTTAGATCATATGATGATTCCAAGGAATAAATTTATGTGACTTCTGCCTAAAGTGCCTGAAAGCAAAAGAATTAAAGTCATGAAATGATGTCTGGTCAACCACTGATTTTTATACAATCTTCAGTCATGCCTGGGAAGCTGAACCTTCTAGAATGGGAAGGCTTCAGAGTAACCATGTCCATTTTTATTTTTATTTTTATATTCTCTGAGACATCTACTACTATATAATGTAAGAGAATGCTGAATTTGTTAAATTGAAAAAAAATTTAAATTAATAAAAATAAAATGCATAAACAGCCTTTTCATTAATATTCTGTTACTTAATTCCCCTAATTTTATTTTATCTACATGTAATGCTTTTACAGTCACACCCATGGATATGTTTTAAACTTTGACTTAAAACACTTTCTTACTCTGAGTTCAGTTTTCCGACTACATAGATGGTCACAGGCCTCTAGGTATCCTCCAAGTTCTATTAGAACCATTTGTTCTTTAGTTCATCTCTCTTTACTGGCATTTCATCATTGGAAGTGAACAGAATCCAGATAGCCCTTTCAGTATTCTGCCTGGTGGTCCCTTTAGCTAGATTCTCAAGTTTGTTCACTGCATTCCCTAGTTTCCACATTACCACAGGTGATGGCTATAGTGACTACCCACAATAACACAAAAAGCATGTTTTCCCTAGAACTATAATGAAAATTGCTCTCAAACTATAGTCTTGGAATTAGTGCCCCCACATAAACTTCCAGAACATTTTTTTTGTTGTTGTTACGTAATCAGGTATGGTCAAGCATCCTTAAAGATCAAATCTAGATAGTGACAATTTACATAATCACTAAAGTTCTAATGAAATTAAAAATGGCTTTTAACTTCTGTTTGAACTCAGAATCATAAAATATATTGTCTTTTAATTGGTCATTTGGTTCAGAAAGAATACCTCAGAGTGACTGTGGGACATATTATATGTTTATATACAATTGCATAAGGAGTTTGTATCTGATCATTGGACAGAATACTGTTCTTTTTCTTTTTCCTTTTCCTTTTTTTTTTTAATTTAGTGAGAGGAGGGGAGGCAGAGACAAACTCCTGCATGTGCCCTGACCAGGATCCACCTGGCAAGCCCTTTAGGGAATGATGCTTTGCCCATCGGTTGCTCAGGAACGGAGCTCTTCTTAGCACCTGAGGCAGAGGCCATGGAGCCATTCTCAGTGCCCAGGGTCAATTTGCTCCAATTGAACCTTGGCTGCAAGAAGAGAAGAGAGAGAGAAGTGAGAGGGGTAGAGTGGAGAAGCAGATAGGCGCTTCTCCTTTGTGCCCTGGCCAGGAATCAACCCTGGGACATCCACACGCCAAGCCGATGCTCTACCAGTGAGCCAACCAGCCAGGGAAGTTCTTTGCCTTCTGACTTAGTTTTAATTGTAATTTGTTGGGTTTAACTAACTTTTCAGTATTTTAAGTCATGCTAGAATTTTATAAAAATATTGCCACCTAATTTCTTCATTATTTTAACTAACAAAAACATCTTTATGATATTTTTATAATCAGCCTTATATTACTTCCCTCAGGTTGCTGGACTGATTCTAATTCTATTTTTAAACCAAAAGTATTTTACTTCTATTTTTCTTAGCTACCCTTTGTATAATCCCTAATTTAAAACTTTCAATTTTTTTTAATGTTCCTTGCTTTGAAAAATTGCATTATCAATAAAAACTCAGTCTAAAAGTTCAAAATTCTTTTTGCTTTATTATAGAGACATGTACTTCTGGTTAGACTCCAGGATTAATTTTAATAACTGTGATAGATTGTACACCTTTTTTTTTTTTAGATTGTACACTTTTTAAACATCTATATTAAAGAGTCAACAACATAAGTAACACATTTCTTACTCTTCAAATATTAGTGTGATTTCACTTCACGGGACAGATGAAAGAAATGAGAAAGAGAGGAGAATAAAAAAATGAGAATTATGAAAGTAAGGCAAATGAAAATGAAACCGTGATCACTGCGAATAACAGGTATGTAGGTGATCAAGCAGTAACATTAATGAGAATAGCTCAGTTTTAAGACACTGTTTAGCACATAACAATGCTGTAGGCCTAGGACAAAATAAATATTTTGTAGTCAAGTCAGTCATTGAAAAAACTGAATTGTAACCTCTTGTTAACTTATTTTTCTGACTTCATTCTTGAGTCCTACTGTTCCATTACATTTAATGCTAGTGTGATACAACTTAGATCATGCATGCCATTATTCTGGTAAAAAATGTCAATAATTTCCCAACCATACTCAAAAAAATGTGTAAATTTCTTTTTAGGTTTTGGGGGTCTGCATAATCCCCACCCAATTCCACTGCCATTTATTCCTTCAGTCTTTTCTTAAACTACTCTACTTTGCTCTCCAGAGCTTCCAACCTGCCCCTTTAAAGCTAAAGTGACTATTTTTAACTTCTGTTGCAATATTTTCATGTGTTCTTTTGCCTGGAAGCCTTCTCCTCTATCTTCCATATTTTCATTTAAATCTATTTGATTTATCATATTAAATATATTTGATTTAGTCACATTTTTTTGTTCCTGGAAATTCTGGTTTGGGGCTTCTTTGTTGTGTACTTATATCTTACCACACTGTATTGTTATCACTATTTTAATTGTCTTTAGCCACACTAATTAGATTGTTCAGCTTCACAAAGACTAAGACTTGGTCTCATTCACTACTACATAGTGCCAGGCACAGAAAATGTTCTCAATTCATATTTGTTGACTGAAAGGATGAATATATATGTTTTTTAATTCAAAGAAAAGATAAATTGACACACTATTTATTGGCAAGAATTATAATTTCAATCAGAATGAAATTTAAATTTTGAAAACATTTCTTAAGATGATCTTTCTATTTTAATAACTATGACACTCATATCACTTTTAATTTAGAGCCAAATAGTATAAAACATATTTTTGTTGAAGTTTTATAACTGTTGTCTATTTCAGTGAACATTTTTCAAAGGCTGAACCTGTGACTTGGTCATTCTGCAATTTCTAATGTCATCACTTGATACACTTATAGCCCTGCACAGAGTAAAACTCAATACTATTTTCAACACTTAAAAGTAACTTATATTGGTTACATGTGGATCCAGAGACTTGCTCTTTGTTTGTATAGACAGAATATAGGTTTTTATACTTCCATTTGTATAGTTTTATTTATGTTTATGTTTGATCATCTCTTAGATTTATTGAGACATACATTCTCTGAGGAGTCACAAAAAGAAATGTATCCCATCAGACTATGGTTGTGGAATGTGTTACCTCAGAACTTCCATTAGGTCATTGGAAGTTCAGCAGTTGTTTATTACAGTTACATTGGAAGCAACTGTAGCTTTTCTCTGTATCCTCAATAGCTAGTGCGGT
The DNA here is from genome assembly GCF_036850765.1 of Saccopteryx bilineata. Classification (NCBI taxonomy): domain Eukaryota; kingdom Metazoa; phylum Chordata; class Mammalia; order Chiroptera; family Emballonuridae; genus Saccopteryx; species Saccopteryx bilineata. The sequence continues at coordinate 151,256,857 of NC_089494.1, forward strand.
GTCTAACACTGAGCATATCCCAATGTTGCATGTGCCAAATGTTGAATAAATGAAAGAATCCCTTAGGGACAAGGGCATTCGAATGAACAGGGCACCAAAAACATATTCTAATAACTTCCTGACTGGTAACCCTGCTTCTACTCTTATTGCTCAACTCACATCCAGCTTTTATTATCTGTTCAAAGAGGCCAGGTGGATCTCTGAAAAATATTTATTATATCCCAGCCCTCTGTTGTACAGAATTCTCCAAAGACTCTCCATCATACTTCATGGTGGCTGAAACTACTTCATGATCTGGCTCTTGCCACCCCCTCTGACTTCAAATCTTCTGCATACTTTGGTGTCTCTCTTTCTTTTTTTCATAGTACATATTATTGACTGAAATACAATTATATTTTAATCTAGACGTATTTCTTGTCTTCCTCACTGCTATGTATATAGTCCATGACAAAAGGACCTTATCTGTCTTGATTATTCTGTATCATTAGTGTTAGACTCAGGGAGTGCTGATATGCTGGGGCTGCCAAGAGTGTAACTATTGAAAGAACAGGGAGTGCTGATAGGGCCCCTGTGAGGCTGAGAACAAAGAAGGTCAGAGACTCTTATCAGAAGTTTATGTTTGAAATTTGCCACTAAGCTAAAACTGACCCCTGTTGCTATGCTGCGTGCGACCTCCCTAGCCAATAGCTAAACTGCCACATCTGCTTCTGTAAATGCTTGCTCACTTAGGATATATAAGGATCTGGCTGTAAGCGCCAGACACGGCTTCCGTTTGCAGCTCCTTGTGAGCATGGTGTCTCCGGACATCTTGGGAGTTCGCCCCTGCGCAGGTTAAACTGGCCAGTAACATCTAAACTCCTGAAAGTCTCCGACATTTGTTCTCGTACCCGGTGGATGCAACATTTTGGGGGCTTGCCCGGGATTCTCCCTTGGCAGAGTTTTGGGTCAGAGACCGGAAGGACAGCTCGAGCTGAGTAAGTATTCACGGAGGATCCTCATTTGGTTTGGCTTCTGGGCTCCGGAGCACACAATCCTGAGGTAGTAGGTAGGACGCTGCCGGTACCTACCCAGGGCTTTCAGAAGCGGGACACCACTCTCTGAAATTTGGATATTTGGATTTGTTAACTTTAGAGTGACCCGTCACATTAGGAATCCGTTTTGTGCTGCGCTGCGCTGTGTTTTGTCTGAGCTCAAATGACTGAGTTGAGTGTGAGAGAGACAAGTGAGTTCCTTGTGTTAATAGTGTGTGTTGCCTGTATCCTACCCTTTCTCATTATTCCTGAGTCATCTAGGATGGGACAACAGGAGTCTGTGCTGGGATCCCTGCTCGAGTGCCTGTTAAAGAATTTTTCTGATTTCCAGAAGAGGGCTCAGGGGTACGGAGGTCCACAGCCGAGTCCAGGTTTCCTCCGGACTTTGAGCCAGCTGGAATAGTCTGCATTTAAAGTGGGATGGCCCACAGAGGGCACTTCTGACCTTCCAACATTATTTTCTGTCAGAGCCACGGTCTATAGGGCACCCCACCCAGACCAATACCTGTATATAGATGTGTGGGTAGATACAGCCATTTTGCCTCCTCCTCCGGGAGGCACCGCCGGCACCAGATGCTGGCCCACGGGCACCTCCTCGCCTCATCTATATGCCTTTTTCCACTAGTGATTTTATACAATTGGAAACATCAGAATCCCCTATTTTCCAAGAAACCTCAGGGACTAATATCTCTCCTTGAGACCATTTTTAGGACCCATCAGCCCACATGGGACAATTGTCAGCAGATTTTACAAACCCTCTTCACTTCTGAAGAAAGGGACAGAATAATGAGAGAAACTGCTAAGGCAGTATTAGGAGAAGAAAGGGAAACTCGGGAGGGAAGAAGGGAAATAGAAGATGCTCTCTCATCTCAACCTCCTACCTGGGACCCTAATACCGCTGGGGAAAGGGACGCACTCCTCCAGTATTGCCGAGCTCTGTTGAGGGGGCTCAAGGCAGCAGCTAGGAAGCCAACTAACTTTAGCAAGGTAAGTGAAGTCATTCAGGGAAGAAAGGAATCCCCAGCAGCCTTTCTAGAGAAACTCATAGGGGCTTATAGAATATATACCCCTCTAGATCCTGAGGTAGAAGAGAACAGGAAACTAGTAAATATAGCCTTTGTGACTCAGTACGCTTCAGATATTAGGAAAAAGCTTCAGAAGATAGAGGGATTTAAAGGAGAAAATAGGAGTAATCTATTAGAAATAGCCCAGAAAGTATATATTAACAGGGATGATCTGGAGGTCGGCAGAGCAAAGGAGGTAGCCAAGATCCTGATTGCTGCTCAGAAACCTCCCCCCCCCCCAAAGGAAAAGGGGGACAGAGGAAGGGCCAAGAATAGACAAGGATCAATGCTCCTATTGCAAGGAGAAAGGACACTGGAAGAGAGAGTGCCCAAAGTTGAGGCCCGACAGCCAGAGGCCAAAACAAACCCCAGAGGTATTGCTCCAAACCTTAGACTGACTGGGCCAGGGCTCCATTCCCACCAGCTCCCAGGAGCCCATGGTCATCTTAACAGTTGAAGGAAAGCCAACAGACTTCCTAGTCAACACGGGAGCCACCTACTCAGTCTTAAAGAAACTACAGGGCCAGATGCAGAAGGCAACTACTAAGATAATAGGGGCAATGGACAAAGCAGAAGCCTACCCATGGGCCACCGCAAGAATTACTGACTTAGGTCGAGGCACCATCACCTACTCTTTCCTAGTCATTCCAGACTGCCCTTACCCACTGCTTGGAAGGGACTTATTGCAGAAACTTCAGGCCACCATAACCTTCCGACAGGAGGAAAGCCCTATGGGGAACAAAGAGGCAGAGGTCAGCATGGAAGTAACTGTCCCACTGTCTGAAGAACACTTACTTGCCACCACCCTAGAAGGTAAGGAGGCTGAGGAAGGGGTTCCAGATACCCTGTGTGCCCGGGTACCTGAGCTTTGGACGGAAACCAACCCCCTAGGTTTGGCTGCTCACCAACTGCCTGTGCTGGTGCAACTACTTAGCACTGCTAGACCGGTTAGGATCAGGCAGTACCCCGTCCCAGCCCGAGCTAGACAGGGAATTGCCCGGCACTTGCAACGCCTGCTGGAGGCAGGCATCCTTCGAAGGTGCCAATCAGCCTGGAACACCCCGCTGCTTCCCATCCAGAAACCGGGGAGCCAAGACTATCGTCCGGTCCAGGACTTGTGGGAGGTGAATGCGCAGGTAGAGACTATTCATCCCATGGTGCCCAACCCATAAACCTTACTGAGCTCATTGCCCCCAACCCATACCTATTATTCTGTCCTGGATTTGAAGGATGCCTTCTTTTGTATTCCCCTGGCACCTCAGAGCCAAGAGATCTTTGCCTTTAAAAGGAATGACCTAGATAATGGACTGGTGGGGCAGTTCACTTGGACCAGACAACCACAAGGGTTTAAGAATCCCCCCACCATTTTTAATGAAGCCCTCAGGAAAGATCTGCAGGCTTTCCGCTCCTCCTATCTGTCGATCGTACTGCTCCAGTATGTGGATGACATCCTCATAGCTGCCAACGACAAAGGAGAGTGTGAAGAAGCCACCTCGGACCTGCTACAAGATCTTGGGCAAATGGGGTATCGAGTCTCTGCCAAGAAGGCCCAGATTGTGACGCAGACTGTAAGTTATTTGGGGTATAATTTACAAGGAGGGCAAAGGACATTGTCCAGCCAGCGAATCCAGATGGTCTTGCAGATCCCCGAGCCTACTAACAAGAGGCAGATACGAGAATTCCTGGGTGCAGTAGGATACTACTGACTGTGGATATTAGGCTTTGCAGAACTAGCTAAACCCCTGCATGAACTAACTAGGGGTAAGGAAGAGCAGTTCACATGGACAGATAAGAAGAAGCAAGCATTCCAAGTGCTTAAAGAGACCCTGGCGGCTGCCCCAGCTTTGGCCCTGCCAGATCTGGCCAAACCCTTTCAGCTATTTATAGCAGAAAAAGGAGGGGTAGCTTTAGGGGTACTGAGCCAGGAACTTGTGCCGTAGAAGAGGCCTGTCGCCTATCTGTCCAAGAAACTGATCCTGTAGGCTCGGGATGGCCAACATGTCTGAGGGCACTTGCTGTCACCTCCATACTAGTCAAGGAGGCTAGTAAATTGACTTTAGGGCAGGACATCATAGTCATTGAGGAACACTACGTAGAGAAAGTGCTGCGAGCACCTCCTGACAGGTGGCTATCTAATGCGCGGCTAATGCAGTATCAGGCTCAGCTGCTGAACCCTCCATCTGTTCAGTTCCTCAAAACTGCTACCCTGAACCCAGCGACTCCACTTTGGTCCACAGTTGCAAACAAATCCTTGGCACAGTGACTGGCTCCCGCCTGGACTTAAGGGATCAAGCATACGGGAAGGCAGACCTGACCCTCTTTACAGACGGGAGCAGTTTTATTAAGGATGGACAGCAACATGCAGGGGCAGCAGTGACCATAGAAAATAAGGTCCTGTGGCAGAAAGCACTGCCCGCAGGAACATCTGCACAAAGGGCAGAGCTAATAGGACTAACCCGAGCCTTACAGATAGCAGAGGGAAAAGTTGCCAACATCTACACTGACAGCCGGTATGTATTTGCCACTGCCCATGTCCACAGAGTCATATACAAGGACAGAGGCTTACTGACAGCAGGGGGGAAAGACATTAAAATCCAAATGAAATTCTCGCCCTCCTAAACGCCATTTGGCTACCTACCAAAGTTGCCATCATCCACTGCAAAGGACACCAGAGAGGGGACTCGCCTATTGTAAAGGGTAACAACCTAGCAGACTCAGCTGCAAGAGAGGCAGCCACTGGGCCACAAGAAAGCCTTCTGCCATTGCTGCCTAAGCCAATGCTACCTCCGGATCCTAGATATTCCTCAGAAGAAGAGCAGGAAGGGATGCCGTTGAAAGGGAAGAAAAATTAACAGGGATAGATAGAGCTTCCTGACTCCCAGCTCTATTTACCCCAGGGAATAGTAAGAGAAATAGTAGGAGATATTCATACTAGTACCCATCTAGGGCAAAACAAGCTAGAACATCTTATCAGGAAATATTATGTAGGGCCCAACATCAGGGATATTCTCCACTCCATTGTCTCGAGGGTCAGCATCTGTGCCAGAGTAAATGCGCAGAATAAGAAGCTACCCCCCTTTGTGAGGTATTGTGGGAAAGCTCCGGGAAATCTGTAGGAAATAGATTTCACAGAGATGACCCCTAGGAAGTCAGGTTATAAGTATTTATTAGTATTAGTAGACACCTTCTCAGGATAAGTGGAAGCATTCCCCACGCGAGGACAGGCTGCTTCCACAGTCTGTAAAGTCTTATTAAGGGAAATCATACCTAGATATGGCATTTCCCTAGCCCTAGGATCAGACAATGGACCTGCATTCATATCCAGGATATCTCAAGAATTAGCCACTAAGTTAGGTATTAATTAGAAATTGCATTGCATTTATAGGCCCCAAAGTTCAGGACAGGAAGAAAGAATGAACAGGACTCTGAAGGAAACCATAATTAAGCTGAGAGGGGAGACCAGCAAAAAACTAGGTTGAGCTCCTCCATTTCGCCCTTTTTAGAACCAGATGTACCCCCTATCTCAATAAATGGACCCCTTATGAAATCTTATTTGGGCAACCTTTGCCCTTTGTACCTCAATTGACCAGAGGGGAACTAGAGATTTCTAATCATAATTTCCTCAAGTCCTTACAGGCCCTGCAACACATCAGAAGTGAGGTGCAGGCCCTCCAGACATCAGCCCAATTGAATGTGGAACACAGCTCCCAACTACCGGAGCCTGGATAGTGGGTGTGGATTCTCAACCACCAACGAGGCAACCTTGAGCCGCGGTAGAATAGACCGTTCCAGGTGATCCTGAGTACACCCACAGCTATTAAGGTAGCTGAAAAGCTCTACTGGATCTACCTCTCCCATGTGAAGCCGGCCCAACCACCTGACGAAGGATCTCAGAGATAGCAAGTCATGTGGACCCCTGGAGAGCCTCTAAAGCAGGGGTCCCCAAACTTTTTACACAGGGGGCCAGTTCACTGTCCCTCAGACCGTTTGAGGGCTGGACTATAAAAAAAAAAACCATGAATAAATCCCTATGCACATTGCACATATCTTATTTTAAAGTAAAAAACAAAAAAACAAAACGGGAACAAATACAATATTTAAAATAAAGACCAAGTAAATTTAAATCAACAAACTGCCCAGTATTTCAATGGGAACTATGCTCCTCTCACTGACCACCAATGAAAGAGGTGCCCCTTCCGGAAGTGCGGTAGGGGCCGGATAGATGGCCTCAGGGGGGCCACATGTGGCCCACGGGCCGTAGTTTGGGGACCCCTGCTCTAAAGCTCACCTTCTCCTCCACTTAGGACTGATGACTTTTTATTGTTTACCCAGCAAGGGACTAGAGTTACAGGAAAAGGTTTTAATCAGGACAGCAGATGGCACAGTTATAGCACAGAATAGCAACTGGGATAATAACAACCCCATAACTCTCCAAGCTGACTTATCAAAGTTCTTTGTAGACAAGTTCTGTGATTCACCAGCAGCTTGGAGACATTCTGATTCAGCCAGGAGCCCTCTCGCTGATAATTTGCCTAGCTCATACACCTTAGGTAATAGGGGTGACCCCAATGTAAAAAAATAGGGCTTTATAGTATACTCCACAGTATGCTTGCCCTGAACCCCCTTTTGGATGGCGTCACATATACGGGTCTCACTCAGACTATTTTTGTAAAAAGTAGGGTTGTGAGACCCTAGTCAGTAAATTTCAATAGAGTCCACCTAAACCAGGTAATATACCTCGAGAAGCAAATAGACTCCCTAGCTGAGGTAGCCCTTCAGAATAGGAGAGGGCTAGACCTCCTCCTCCTTAAGCAAGGAGGACTGTGTGTGCTTTAAGAGAAGAATGTTGTTTTTACACTAACCACTCTAGAGTAATTAGAGAGAATATCAAGATACTTGCAAACACATTAAAGAATAGGAACCTAAAAAAAGACAGCCCTAGCTGGTATGCCTCTATGTTCAAGACTTCTCCTTGATTAACTACCCTCATATCCGCAATTGCTAGACCCCTCCTAATATTATTATTGGCTCTTACCTTTGGACCAATAATCCTTAATAAGCTCCTTGCGTTCGTAAAAGAGAGGATAGATATAGTAAAGTTAATAGTTCTGTCCCAACCTTACACCAGTCTCCCCACTGATGAAGAATCAAGGGTTTGATTTATGCCCAAAAGAGATGGGGGAATGTTAGATTCGGGGAGTGCTGATATGCTGGGGCTGCCAAGAGTGTAACTATTGAAGGAACAGAGAGTGCTGATAGGGCCCCTGTGAGGCTGAGAACAAAGAAGGTCAGAGGCCCTTATCAGAAGTTTATGTTTGAAATTTGCCACTAAGCTGAAACCGGCCCCTGTTGCTATGCTGCGTGCGACCTCCCTAGCCAATAGCTAAACTGCCACATCTGCTTCTGTAAATGCTTGCTCACTTAGGATATATAAGGGCCTGGCTGTAAGCGCCAGGCGCGGCTTCCATTTGCAGCTCCTCGTGAGCACAGTGTCTCCGGACATCTTGGGAGTTCACCCCTGCTCAGGTTAAACTGGCCAATAAAGTAACGTCTAAACTCCTGAAAGATTCTGGTGTTTGTTCTCGCACCCGGTGGATGCAACAATTAGTACCTGGATGTTTGTTACTGGCACATAGCAGGCATCAAGAAATATGTTTTAGTCAGTGAATAAATAATTTAAGGTGTTTAATTAAAATGAATTTATTTAAAGTAAAAACATGGAGGCTCACATTCAATTCATATTAGAAAATCATTGAAACCCTATAAATTATGTAAATAAGAATACAGAATATCATTACACACAATATTTATTATTTCTCAAATAGCACAGTATTCATGTTAGAAATTTTATCACTTCTACTAAAATAAATATACTTGTTTAATTAAATTTAAGTATGCCGCCTGACCAGGTGGTGGTGCAGTTGATAAGAGCGTCGGACTGGGATGTGGAGGACCCAGGTTCGAGACCCCAAGGTAGACAGCTTGAGTGTGGCCTCATTAGGTTTGAGCAAAGCTCACCAGCTTGGACCCAAGGTCACTGGCTTGAGCAAGGGATTACTATGTCTGCTAAAGGCCCATGGTCAAGGCACATATGAGAAAGCAATCAATGAACAACTAAGATGTCACAATAAAAAACTGATGATTGATGCTTCTCATCTCTCTCTGTTCCTGTCTGTCCCTATCTATCCCTCTCTCTGTAAAAAAAATAAAAATTTAAGTATACCGGCGGTGGAAAATAGTCAACACAATTATTTTTATGTAGATTAAATAAATAAAATATAAATAAATAAATAAATAAAATAAATAAATATAATAATATAATAATATAATAATATAATAAATTAAATAAATAAATAAAATATAATTTCCATTCAATACAAAATATTTGCATGAGAATTTTAGTTTTACTTTTAAAAATAGTATAAAAATTTAACTTTTTGAGGTTATTTGGAGTTGATGTTTTCTCTACATAGAGATATATCCAAGAGAAATGAAAATATACATCTATACAAAAACATATACACAAATATTCATAGTGCCATGATTATTAATAGAAAAAAGTGGAAATAATCCAAACTTCTATCAGTTTATATTTAGAGAAACAAAATGTGGTAAACCCATACAATGTATCATAATTCAGTTGTAAAAACTAATGGAGTACTGAAATAGCCTGCAGTGCAGATGAACCTTTAAAACATTGCTTTAAATAAAATAAGACAAACACAAAAAGCACATATTGTATCATTTCACTTATGAGAAGTATTCATAATATGCAAATCTATAAAGACAAAAATGGTCAGTGGTTGTTTGCTGGTGAAAGAAGGGAGTATAGAAAGGTAATGGGTATTGGGCTTTATTTTAAAGTGATGTAATGTTTTGAAATGAGACAATGCTGATGGTTGTGCCACTCTGTGAATAAACTAAATCACATTGGATTGCGCACTAAAAAAAGTACATTTATGTTATATGTATTATATTTTAATTTTTAGAAATTGAAAATAACATCATGATCTTTTGCATAAATAACAGGTAGCGAGTGGAATTTAAAAGTTGTTTAATCCCAAAGAGAATAAACAAGATTGAACTTCAATAATGACACTTTTTTTTTTATAATTTTATTTTTTTAATGGGGTGACATCAATAAATCAGGATACATATATTCAAAGATAACAAGTCCAGGTTATCTTGTCGTTCAATTATGTTGCATACCCACCACCCAAAGTCAGATTGTCCTCTGTCACCTTTTATCTTGTTTTCTTTGTGCCCCTCCCCACCCCCTATCCCTCTCCCATTCCCCCCTCCCCCCCCGTAACCACCACACTCTTATCAATGTCTCTTAGTTTCACTATTATGTCCCACCTACCTATGGAATAATACAGTTCCTGTTTTTTTCTGATTTACTTATTTCGCTTCAATTACACTTTTTTAATTTTTCTACCAATTTTGTGTGAGCCTTTTAAAAAAGTAAGTACTCAAGGTAAATAGCACCAAAAAGAAACATTGTACAAGTACTGCTCTAGATAAAGGCACTCAGCTAAAGAGGTGGACGGAGTTCAATAGCAAACTATTGTCCACTCAGACTGTGGGCTCTGGAATGTGGTTTGACATGCTCAAAGTAAGGAGTGATATTCTTTAACTTTTGTATGTGCCATATGTCTTAGCACAAATGCTAACAAGAACAATGGAGAAAAAGTGATAACTACTATTTTTATAATATTACAATTCAATTCAATGTAAAGAGAACTATTATAATTACAAAAAATGAGTGTTGGAAATCTCATTCAAGTTATCATAAACAATATTTGACAAAAATATATCTATTCCCTCCTAAAAAGACTTTTTCAGCATTAATTCATCAAAATTATTAACCTACATAAAATACATTAGCAAAAATGGCAATGGGAACTAAATAGATACCATATCAAAGACAATCCACTTTCTGCTTTCTTAGGAAATTTGTTATAATAAAACTTTCTCATAAAGACTTATAAAAGTTAAATCAATAACAATTTACCAATTATAAGTTAGGCATTTACACAAAAGTGATAAGTATTTCAAAAGATAAAATATATTATAAAGTAAACAATTATAAAATGTAGTTTAGGTACAAAAATTGAAAAATATGTCTGGTATTTTTTGTATAAGATTTAGATTAAGACTAAAAATTCACCAATTTAACCATACACAATGAATTTTACCTTTACTAAAATTAGATTTTTAAAATAAGCACTAATATTAATATTCTCCTTCTTATCTTCTCCACTTTACTTTCCAAACAAAATAAGGGTAAAATTTAAAAACAAAGTACATATGCAACAATTTTAGTAGTATGTCAACAATGCACATAAAAAATGTTAATTTAAAATTTAACTGCTGGCTGTTTATCCTTGGGATAGTCAAATAATATCTACCATGTCTTCTACAGAAGCCATCTACAGAAACCAATTTTGAGTGTCTATATATATATATACATATATATATATATGTATATATATATAATGTATAAAAGTATAAATTCTTCAACTGTCAAAGAAAATGTTATTTGTAAATATTTTTTGACTCATATAAAATGAAAAAGAAATTACAACTTTGCATAGATACCTCTTTTGACAATGGAGTAAGTATAAAATTTGTTTTAGTTAACTGAAGATGAGTATTTGGGATGTATGGACTTTCAAAAAATTAATTCAGTGTTAAAATGGTAATGATGGAAATCAAGGATTTGAAGTAGTAAAGAAAAAAAATAATGTTTATTATTTAATTGAACAGCCAAAAAGAATTTACAGAGGTCTAGACTGCCAACTAAGGCTAGCATAATCATTGCTACATAATGTTTCCCTAGGGCACTTATTTAGGCTGTTTGTACAGAAGATATCGTGCATTAAAAAGAAAGATAATTACTAGAAAAAATATTTTCTAAAACAATTTAAATAATTATTTTATGTGGATTTAAAATTTCAGTACATAGCTGTTTTCTCCATTTAATATTTGTATCAATAAGATAGAATTAGTAACAACCAAAGTGGAAAGTTCCCATGCTGTCCTCACACAGCTCTGACAGAAGAGCTGTCAATATTAAAGGAAGAACATTTAAAACTTTGAGTTGGGAATTCTGATGCTACTATATGCCAAACACAGAATTTTGGCATGACTGCTATGGTTTCTGTAGAGAACAAAACTGTCTTAATCTGGAAAAATATTTTTTCTACTTTTTCTCATATTCTATTGCCAAGAAAGTAATGTCACCAATCACCATTTTTTTGGCATTTAATAATGGTGACTGATACAATAACTCTTTTCTGAAGCTAAGATGTTATTTGAAAAGGGTTATTTTTAGTGTAGAATATTAATAACCTGTGAATTATTTTTCTTCCTGTTTCCAGTTTCTGAATGTATGATATAAACAATGAGAACAGAATTAGAATAGTGAGACATTGTGATAACTAACTGAACAACCTAGAACTATAAATGCAGTTTTAGCATACTTGTGATCAAATGAAAGAATTTCAATATCAGTTTATGAAAATAGCTGATAAATTTCTAAACGACTTATATCAAAGTTACTTTAGAAGACTTATTGAAAGAAATTGTCATAAGAAAAATAGTCCCGGGAGAGAAATAAGCATGAACCAAAAATGTAGTGATATACTAATATGATATATAGATAAGAAAGCTTGATGGAAAATTATTCCACAACACCGATGAACAATAATTTCCCAGTTTTATCCAATGCAGACAGAACATAATTTTTATAATATATTTAGGTAATACCTAAAAACAATAATTTTCATGTTTAAATAAGATAAGCAAAAATGACATTAAAGAACTAAACACATTTTTATTTACTATAGTAATTCACATTAACTGTAATGTTCTTTTATGTGTCAATGTGCACTATAAATTTTTTAGAATAAGATATCGCAAGACGCATTTCCCAAATATATTATACAAACACTTTAAGAAACTAGTGTTCTACAGCATTTTTGTTTATTTTAAATTTTTCTTTATAATCTCCATTTCTGAAAATCATGATAGTTTTCATTTTATGAAAGAAAAGTATAAAAAATAACTTTTGTAGCTTGATGAGCAAATGATGAAAATTAATCAGAACCTTAACATATAAGGTCTTAGCAATTTTTATAAGAAACATAAAATACTTATCTGGGCTAAGATATGTATATCTTGAATATTGTGAAATTTTAACTTTCTCCTTTTAAATCACACACAAAAAAAGAGAAAGGACTGCATGTAGTAAGAGTACATGGAAATATGAGCCCTAAGATTTAGATATGTCATAAAAAATGAAAACAAAAATAACCAAAATCAATATGAAGTAGAAGCATTATATTTGCTATCAAGAAAATACATATTAAACAGAGCTAAACTACTTCAGGTGTTATTTGAGATTCTTTAAGACTTAAATGTCTCAGATAACTTCAAAGCCTTACCTAGAATTTTTGCAACTTCTCAAGGACAAGATAATTTTTTGTTACGTTCATTTGATATTACTTGTACCTATCTCCTGTCTTGAGACTATTCTTTTTCTTTGCTCATTTGTTAACACTAATCAGAAGCATAGAGCAAAATAAAGAATTTGCTGCTCACCACAAGGCAATTGTATTTCTTATAGACTTGAAGAAGCAAATAATAATAATAATAATAATAATAAAATAAAATAAAAGTTATGTTGTCATAGCCTAAAATGGATTGGACACATATATATATTTAAAATTATTACACCACATCCACCACTACAAATGTTTCATCACCTCTCATATCTGTGGGAACATATCCAAATGGCTTCATATATAGTTGTCCCTCGCCATATTGCGGTTTACTTTTTGCAGTCTCATTGTATCATGAATTTTTAAATTGTATATATCTAATTTTGTATCACAGATTTTTTACTATATAGGTATTTTTATATATTTATTATTTTTTCAGTAAATTAAGCATTTCTAGCCTAAAAATTGAAAACAATATAAAAATATAAAAAATATTAATTAAAACATATTTAAATATTAAGTCAAAATAAAATGTGTAGTATACAGTAGACTTGCATGTATGGATACTGCACCATCTAATGAAGTGCCTGATTAAGTAATGCCTTCAGAAAAGCTGTACATCTCTTCTTGGCTGAGCAGTACATTCATCTCATCTTCATTACCTTCATCATCATCAGTTTGCACAGCTAATTCATCACCATCTTCATCATTCAAGTTATAGTATATTCATTGGTGAGTACCCATATAGAATTTTATATGTTGTTAAAATTACACAGGTTTAAGAGTACAGAAAGTGTTTAAGAGCATAGGAAGTGTTTATAAGAGTTTGAGAAAGGTTTATAAGAGTGTGGGGAGGGTTTATAAAGCCTTAAAATATATACAAATAATAAAATAAATATAAGGTCACAACTTGGCGTATTTTCACCTACAGTGGGGGGTTCTGGAACCTAAATCCCATGAGAGATGAGGGACCACTATAATTCCCTTCTATTTTTCTACTTAACTACTTTCAACTTCCATTGCAGACTTGGTCCTCAAAAGCCAACAGAGAGCCTCATTTTTTAATACTTATTTGTTTATAGTAATTTTAGATTGAAAAAAATGAAAAGTATAGATTTCCTATATACCTTCTGCCCCCACACATGCATAGTTTTCTTTATTATCAGGTTATCCAACCAGAGTGGTGCATTTGTTATAATTGATGAGACTAAATTAAAACATTCTTATCATCCATATCCAGAGTTCATATGAGCATTCACTTTTTTTAAAAAAAAGATTTTATTTATTGATTTTTAGAGAAAGAAAAGAGAAAAGTGAAGGGGAGGAAGAACAGAAAGTATCAATTTGTTATGTTCCTTGCCCAGGCAAGCCCAGGGTTTTAAACCAGTGACCTCAGTGTTCCTTGTCAAGACTTTATCTACCACACCACCACAGGTGAGGCTATGAACATTCACTTTTGCTGTTATATGTTGTCTGGGTTTTAACAAATGTATGCCATGCATCCACCATGATAGTATTAGATAGAGTAGTACCACCGACCTAAAACTCAACTATGCTCCACATTTTTATCCTCTGCATCCTTAGTCCCAAAGGGCCTAATTTTTATAAAAAACTACATCTATTGTTCTTAAATAAATAAAATTTATTTTTCAAATAAACCCCATATTATTAGAGTAAATCCTGAAGTAGATACTGCACTAAATATAACTAACATTAGATAAAACATAAGATACAAAACATAAGGGAAATTCATGCTACTCCAAACATATAAATTATAGATAAAATATAGTTTAAAAGATTTATAAATTTCTTCTTACAGATAAAATGGAGTAACAAAAACCAAATATAATCCTTGCAGAAAACACAAGCAGAACAAAAGAGAAATCTTTAACTGCTTTCAAATATTAGACAATAGGCAGAGCAGGACTATGATTGCTGAGAAAAGGGAAACTGATGAGTGAGCCTTAAAATTACTATGGATTCCTCACAAGGTACATTTTAGGATGCAGGGGCAAAGGTGGAAAACCCTGCAGAAACCTAAAGACAGTTTTTGAGAAGGAAGAAATTAGCATTCTTAGAAGCTGAGACACCTAGAATTTGCAGTTAGAAGTACCACAGCAGAGGGAACTGTACACAGAGAGAGCTGCAGACATCTGCTCGACTTCCTTTTGAGTTTTTAATGAGTACTAGACTATACATGCAACACTGAAATTATACAAAACAAAGCAAAAAATCAAGTATAAGAGATATAAGGTAAAAACATTCTTAGAACTCAAACATATTGAGGCATATTGAAGTCCTGAACAATAAGAGTGGACAAAAGTTGATGATATCTTGTTATAGTGGAGATGCAGAGAGTAAAGCTTTATTAGTAAGTTTTTATGCAGGAATTAAATTGATATGCAGGCTAATTAACTTCTTGTAAATTAGCAAATCCCAAAACTTTTTTAGAAAGTAACCAATATTCTAACACTGCACAATGTAAGTTGTCCAGTATTCAAGAAATAGTTATTGGAAATGCTAAATGTAAAAATATGTGACGTATAAAATTGAAAAATTAGCCACTGTTAACATATATAATAAAAATAATTAAGTTTAGTAAAATCAGGATTAAATAGCAATTTTATAAAAGTATTTAAGGAAAGACATAGACTTAATGAGGATGAAAATGACAAAACAGAAGCCAGTCAAATAAAACTTACAGAGTTGAAAAACAAAGTACTTTAAATGAAAAATTATCTAAATGAGATAAATAACTGATTAATTACTAAAGAGGAAAAAGATCAGTAACTTGAAGAATTTGTGATAGATTTGAAAATGAAACAAAAAGTTTGACCAGGTGATAGCACAGTGGATGGAGCATTGGCTTGGGACTCCAAAGACCCAGATCTGAAACCCTGAGGTCACCAGATTGAGCATGAGATCATAGTCATGACCCTATGGTTACTAGTTTAAGCCCAAGGTCACTGGCTTGAGCCCAAGGTCACTCTTTTGAGCAAGGGATCACTAGCTCAGCTGGCGTTGTCTAGTCAAGGCACATATGAGACAGCAATAAACAAACAACTATAGTGCTGCAGCTGTGAGTCGATGCTTCTCATCTCTCTCTCTTCCAGTCTGTCCTCCACCTGTCCACTAAATAATAATAATAATAATAATAATAATAATAATATAAAACTACCAGACAAAAAATGAACAAATATCAGTGTAATCTCAAGCCCTCTAACGTATGTGGAAATGGAGTTCCCAATAGAAACAAAGAGGAGGACAGAAAAATATTTGGAAGAAAAATGCCTAGATTTTTTTAAAATGTGACAAAATCAGGGGCTCATAGAATAAAGACCAAGAAATTTCATTACATTACATACTACACACACAGTTATATATATATAAAAAAACAAACCAAAGCACATTGTATTTAAAATGCTTAAACCAGTAATTAAATACAAATCTTGAAAGTAGTGAGAGCAAAATATCAAATCATCTATAAGGGAAGAATTGTAAGCACAACAGCAGCCTTCTCATCCAAATTTATGCAATGTTGGTGCATAATTTTGGTGATTTCATAAATTCAAAAAAGAAAAAGAAAAAAATCTTTCCAGCTAGAATTCTATACTCAGTAATAATGTCTTTCAAAGCCAAGGCTCAAATTAACTTTTTAAATAGTCAGACAATATAAAGCAGAAATATTTAAGAACAAACCAGAAAAACAAGACATTTTAACACAATTTCTTCAGGTAAAAGGAATATGAAAACCAGATGTAACTTGAATCCACACAAAGATTAAAGAACATTGGAAAGAAAATATATATAAGTAAATAGATATTATAATTTAATCACTTAAAATTTTATAAAAAGAACTGATGCCTTAAAAAAACTATAAAAAACATATTTGGAGTATAATACATATAGAAATAAAATATATAAGGAATAGAAATAAAATATATACCATAAAGATAGAAGTGGAGAAATGGAAATATTCTGCTGTATGTATTTTTTGTTATACATAAAGTAAAATAATATTTAAAGATAGACTGACAAATTAAAATTTTCTTGCTAGTAAACCAATATTAGACATAAAATAGAATCATAAACTTATTCAATCAATTTCAAAAAAAGGGAATTAAGATAGCAGAAAAAGAAAACAAAAAATAGTTGGTAAAATAAAAAGCAAATAAAAAATTGGTAAATTTAAATTGAATAATATGCTGACACTATAACTAAAATGCAAAAAATGGTATCAGTAGAAAAAAAATATTCAACTCAATGTTTCCAACAACAATAAACATCTTTTTTTTTTTTTTTTTTTTTGTATTTCTCCGAAGTGAGAAGCAGGGGAGAGGCAGACAGACAGACTCCTGCATGCGCCTGATGGGAATCCACCTGGCATGTCCACCAAGGGACAATGTTTGAACCATCTGGACCACTGTTCTACTGCAACTGGAGCCATTCTAGCACCTGAGGCAAAGGCCATAGAGCCATCTTCAGCGTCCGGGCCAACTTTGCTCCAATGGAGCCTTGGCTGTGGGAGGGGAAGAGAAAGGAAAGGGGGAAGGGTGGAGAAGCAGATGGGTGCTTCTCCTGTGTACCCTGGCCAGGAATCAAACCTAGGACTTCCACATGCCTGGCCAATGCTCTACCACTGAACCAACTGGCCAGGGCCAACAATAAACATCTTAACATGAAAATTAAACAAATTAAATAAATGAATGAAAAAATACAAATTACAGTAAGCCTAAGAAGAATGACAAAAATATCAGAAAATTAGACTTTAAAAAGCAATAGAATTAGGATAAAATGATACATATAATAAAGGATTAATTCAGTAAGAAGTTATAACAATTGTAAATGCATATGCAAACAGTAGAACACCTTCAAAATAAATAAAAACTAACAAAATTGAAAACAAAAATAGATAAATCTAAATTTTATTGAAAATTTAACTCTCAGAAACAAAGTAGGTAGACAAAAGTAAGTAAATAACAATATTACAAAAAAGTAGAACAACACAAAAATATTGGACCTAATTAATGTTTACAAAATAACACACCAGAAGAAAGTGAACACAAACATTCAAAGAACTGTAAAAGAGAAATTACCAGCCAAGAATACTTTATCCATCAAGGTTATCCTTCAGATATAAAGTAGAAATAGGAACTTTTCCAGACATAAAGAAGCTGAGGGAATTTTGTACCAGACTACCTAAATTGCAGGAAATACTCAAGAGGGTTATACTGCTGGACACAAAGAACAAAACAAAATAAAACTACAAGTAAAAGTGTTAACAAGATTACAATAAAAACAAGAATTATCTGTGACAGCAATTAATAGAAAATATGAGAAAATAAAGATCTGTAATAGTAAAGAGGGTGACATGCAGAAGCACTCATAAGACAAAGGACTCTTTTACATATAAAAATTTTTCTCTCAGTAACCTAATGGTAATCACCTACTAAAAAAATAATACTAAAATACATAGCTTAATAAAATAAGAAACAAGAAAAGTATGGAATACCACCAAACAAAAATAACTGACAGAAACACAAAAAAGAAAAAATCAAGAGACAAAAAGCTACCAGAAAACAAAGCATAAAATGGCTATAAAAAATATTCAACTGTCAAAAATTACTCTACATGTAAATGTACTTACTGAACTCACCAATAAAGAGGCACATAGTAACAGATTAGCTCAAAAAACAAAACCGAAACATATTCTGCCCTCAGGAGATATCTAAACTGCAAGAACAAAAGTAGACTCAAAAAGAAAAGTTGGAATATGATTCTCCAAGCAAATAATACCAAAAGAAAAGCAGATGTAGTCATACTAATATTTGACAATGCTGACTTCAAAATAACAAAGGTAATAAGAGACAAAGATGGACATTCAATAATGATAAAGGGGACACTGTATCAAGGAGACAGAACTCTTCTCAATGTATATACACTGAATCAGGGAGCATCAAAGTATATAAGACTTTGCCCCTGGTGGTTTAGCTCAGTGGTAGTGTGTTGGCTCCAAATGTGGATGTCCTAGGTTTGATTCCCAGTCAAGGCACACAAAAGAAGTGCCCATCTGCTTTGCCACTCCTTCCTTTTCTCCTTTTACTCCTCTCTCTCTCTCTCTCTCTCTTTCTCTCTCTCTCTCTCTCTTCTCCTCCTGCAGCCTTGGCTTGATTGGAGCAAATTGGCCTGTGGCACTGAAGGTGGCTTCATGAGCTCTGCCTCAGGAGCTAAGAAGAGTTCAGTTGCTGAGCAATGGAGCAATGCCTCAGATGTGCAGAGAATTGCCACCTAGTGAGCTTGCTAGGTGGATCGCAGTTGGGGCACATGCAGGAGTCTGTCTCTGTATTCCCTCCTTTCGCTGAATTAATAAAAATATATATAAGACATCTACTAACTGATCTAAAAATACAAACGGACAAAAACACAATCAAACTTGGAGGTTTCTACAAACCATAGACTGCTTGAGATAAATCATCCCAATGGAAAATCAATAGAGAACTATTGGCCTTAAATGACACAATAGACCAAATGGACATAAAAGACATTTACAGAACATTTCCCAGAATAACATCAGTGAATACATTTTTTTCAGTGCATGAAACTTTCTCAAGGATAGACCATCTGTTGGGCCACAAAAACTGACACCAACAAATTCAAGAAGTTTGAAATTATACCAAGCATATTCACAGACCATAAGCCTTTGAAATAAGAATTCAACTCCAAAATAGAAACAAAGAAACTAACAAAAATGTGAAAATTAAACAACATACTTCTGAAAAATGTTCAGGTCAAAAAAGAAATAAAAGCAGAGGCCCAAATATATATACAGATAAATTAGAATGGCAACACAACATATCAAAACCTCTGGGATGCAGAAAAGCAGTAAAAAGAAGAAAGTTTATATCATTACAGATTTATATGAATAAACAAGAAAGATCCCAAGTAAACAACCTAACATCATATGTGAAAAAACTAGAAAAAGAAGAACAAAGGCAACCCAATGGAAACAGAAGAAAGGAGATAGAAAAATTAGAGCAGAACTAAATGAAATAAAGAACAAAAATACTATACAGAAAATTAATACAACAAAGAAATGGTTGTTTGAAAAGATCAATAAAATTGACAAACCTCTGGCTAGACTCACTAAGGAAAAAAGAGAAAAAGACTCATATAAACAGAATCTGAAATAAAAGAGGAGAAATTACCACAGACATCACAGATATACAAAGAATCATATTAGAATATTATGAAAGATTATATGCCTCTGAATTCAACAATGTAAAAGAAATGGATAAATTCCAAGAGCTATATATGCTTGCTAGACTGAGTCATGAAAAAATGGAAAACATAAATAGACCAATAAATAAGGAGGAAATAGAAACAACTATCAAAAACCTCTCCCCAACTAAAAATCCAAGACCAAGTGACCACACTAGTTAATTCTAACAAACAAAGAAAATTTGCTATCCATTCTTCTCAAAGTCTTCCAAAAGAATAGAAGTCCTAAGTTAACTTCACATTCCTATGCTACAGTGTTTACAATACTTACCTTACAAAGAATTAGACACATTAAGATCACCAATTTATCTTGATGCTATGTTTAAGATGTTAACAGACTATAGGCCAAATTACTTAGGTCATCAGAAGTGTTTAATGCTCAACTAACACTGGCTTCTGAGCAAGTTTTCTATTAAATAGCAATGTCATTGTCATTGATATTTAAGTACACTCATAATAGCTTCTTAAAACAAAGATCAAAAGTTCTGTAAAAAAATTTTAGAAGGATGAAGACATAGTGTAAAGCCAGCAGCCAGGGCTAGGGCTACTATCACAGCAGCCCAGCCCATGCAGGTTCGCATTGGATTCGGACAGTCGGTAAAGAAACAACGGAGCCAAAAGTTGGTGGGCCATCATTTTTAATTCTGGCTTGCACCCGGCGGGCAAGTAAAAACACACAGTGGGCTCCAAAACCCACTCACATTCAGTGCTCACAAAGCCACTGACTTATCTGAGTTTCCTAGAATCAAAGGTTCCTAGCTTACCAGCCTTATTCTCCTCAGTCCCCCATCTCCTTCCTTATCCCAGATACAAACTCTGCACAAACTGGCCTCTCACTCAATATTCCGCCATCTTGGCTGCTTCTCCTGGCCACATGGCCTCTTTCTGCTCTCTCTGCTCTGCTCCCTCTGCTCTCCTACAACAATTCTGCCTGCCCCCAACACACATTAATATCACCTGGGCACCTCCACGTGGACAGCGTTATCTTTTACAAAGTGAGCATAATATACTTTATCTGCCCAACACATAGATCGATATTTAAATATGTTATATATAAATATTTCATTAATTTTTATGTTTACATATTCTAGATACAATCATTTGTTATACATTAAAAAATATATTTTATGAGAACTCAAAAAAAATTTTTTTAATGCTAGCCAGTTTTTATTTATTTGTTTATTCATTTTAGAGAGGAGAGAGAGAGAGAGAGAAAAGAGGGAGTAGCAGGAAACATCAACTCTTATATGTGCATGACGAGGCAAGCCTGGGGTTTCAAAACGGTGACCCCAGCATTCTAGGTTGACACTTTATCCACTGTGCCACCACTAGTCAGGCTAAAAATTTTTATAATTTATTTGTTCAACAGATATTAATTTCAGCACCAAATCTATTATTTGTTTTGCAGTGTCACCTTTTTTTATTTCTGTTTAAGAAATTCTTTTCTACCCAGATATAATAAATATGCTTGCATAAACTTTATTGAAATGTTTTAAAATTTTGCTTATCATTTTTTAATGTTTTTATCTATTAAGAAAAACTTATAAGATTCATTTTCTTCACTTAATGGAAGTTGATTGCTGAAATCCCATTTATTAAATTGTCCATTATTTCTCTATGCTTTCACATGTATATATATTTATTTTTTGATCTTTCTATTCTGTGTCATTGCCTATTTTTCTATTTCTGTGGTAAAATATTTCTTTATGCCTCCTCCAATTCAGTGTTGTATTCTTATTCATGTTTGTTCTTCCATATAAATTTTAAAGTCAGTTTCTCAAGTTCAACAATGAGTTTACTCAAATTTGGTTAGTTTTACTGAAAATACCCTAATCTACATGACATTCAGTTGAATACTTTCCTTGTAAATTTCCTGAAAAGCTATCTCCTGGAGTTCTTTTCTTTTGTTCTCCATCTAAACTTCTTTAATATTCTGGTAGTTGACTACATTCTTCAAATGATACATATTAGCTTAGTTCACCTGTTTTTCTTCTTGATTATTAATCTAATTTCATTAGTTTTTTAAAAGTAAATATTTAGCTTGTATTTCTAAAAAATATTTTTATAATCTCACCTACTTGCTTGATTATTTAACTGGCCATAAGTTTACATTCACTCTGGATTTTACGCTTTATTAAAACTCTGATGTTAAAATTCTTTCTCTTTATAAAACTCTATAGTTCTCCTTAAAATCAATTAGAAATTTTTTAAACATATATAGATTTGAAATGTTGTTTATAAGCTACAAAAAACAATTGTCTTTGGTTCCTTCAATTTATATACAGTTTATATGTAGAGAAGTATTTTGTGCAGTATGTAGTTGTAAGGCCAGTAATTGCAGCCATCACAGCCAGGCTTGTGCAGGTTCCCATTAGATTTGGCAGATGGTGAAGAAAGAGTGGAGCCAAAAACTGGTGGGCCATACCTTTATTCTAGCCTTGCAACCAGCTGACGAGTAAACACAAACTGGGCACCAAAACCCACTCACACATTCTCCAGTTCCACAACCAGAAGAATCTTTTCCAATTTTTCCTAGAATCAAAGCCCTCCCCACTAGTCTCAGCGGAGCTCATAAGAGCCCTCACCTCTGTTCCCCATCTGCACACCTTCTCTCTTCAACTCTCTGCACAAACTCTGCAAAAACATGGCTTTCTTCTTCTTGTCTTTTCTTCTTTAAACTTTCTGGAGTGAAATCCCTCCTCCAGCACACATTAGCATAATAAAGCCCCTTCCCAAGCAGAAAGGTAATTAGCAGTTTTGCCTGGCTTTGCCATTCATGTGGGCAGTGGCCATTTTTAACAAAGTAAGCATAAAAATCACATCTTACAAACTTATTTTCCCAAAAGTAGGTTACTCATTTTATGAAGCTTTTAAATCTTTAAACATGAAGAAATGAATTTATTTTTGTCTTGTGTTTTCAACTTTGAAAAAATTATTACACAAGAAACCATAGACAAAGAGTTAACAAAATAATGAGATGCTACATGGTTAGCATCTTAACTATCTTGCATAAATTTCTTCCACAATGTGTATTAATTTTAAAGTAGCATTCTTCAGTGAATTTTTAATATCAAAGATGTCTTTAAGATAGATACAAAGTTTTGACCAATCTTGAATATAGCAATTACCAGTAAGAATTTGTTTTCAAATCAATTTTTTTGGCTCATAATACATTCCAAAGAGATTTTATTTTCAATTAGATGTCAGTTAGAGGTGAAACATACTACAGACAGAGAAAAAAATGAAAGCAAAATTATTACAGTCCTCTGCCAGAAATCTGACCTTATCTTTGAAAGAATGAAATATAAGCATTCTAATTGTATCTTTGAATCTAAGACTATTGCAAGTACATTTGCAAGAATGAAAGGCAATTAAATGCTCCTGTTGAACCTGGTGTTTGTATTACAGACCATTTCTTTGGTTTGGTTCATTAAGAATAATATCATTACAGGGAGAGAGAAATGTTAAAATGTATTAAGTCTTAGAGAGAGTGCAAAATTGTATTTTCCTCTCTCTATTTTTTTTGTATGTCTTTCTGAAAAGTCAGTTGTTAAGTTGTTAAGGAATGGACCATTTATATGATTCATTGAAGAACTCTCCACAATTGAAGCTGTATGGTAGTGAGATTCTCTATTGAATTGGGACAATGTACTCTCTAGTCATAAGAACATCAGAATCATCTTCTTTTCATTTTGTCTCTAGTTTGCAATTTATTCCATATCCAACAACTGTATTAGAGTGACTAGGAACTATTTTCATGCTAGGAATCTTATATATGTGTCATATAAAAGATCATGTCATGTTTGTGTAGAGATGAAAATAAAATAAGCTATGATGACACAAGGAAGACACTGAATTTTATCCTACTATCTTAAGTGCTAAAAAGATACAAATACACATTGCTTAACCTCTTTTCAACTAACTTGATTCAATTTCCTGTAGAATAGCATAAGGTATATCTTGTAAAAATGTTTCTTGTCATAAAAAGTTAACCTCATGGACAAGGTAAGAAATGAATGATTAAATGAGGGATGTCTGAATCTGGTTGACTTGATGACATATGTTTAACCTTTGCTTAAACATTGCACATTATCTCCATTATCTTCAGCTCACATACAGTTCTTCTGAATTACATATGTTTTGATGAAGTCTGGAAAACAATAGGCAGATGGCCAGTAGGTAGTTATCCATTATTTCACTACTTATCCCATCATTTGACAAACCTTGATTTTACATTGACTTTGTAATCAGTTTATAAAAAAATATTTAAAAATGTAATGCAAGCTTAAATTTAAAAATATTTCTTAGTGATATTTAATAAGGATTCTTAAAAACTTATAATTGGCTCTGGCCAGTTGGCTCAGTGGATAGAGCGTCAGCCCAGCATGCGGAAGTTCCAGGTTCAATCCCCAGTCAAGGAACACATGAAAAGTGACTATCTACTTTTCTTCCCATCTCTCTCTCCCTTCTCTTTTTCTTTCCATCTCTCAGCCAGTGGCTCCATTGATTTGAGCATCACCCAGGCACTAGGGATAACTTGATTGATTTGAACATCAGCCTCAGATGGCGGTTGCTGAGTGGATCCTGGTCAGGGCACCTGTGAGAGTATTCCTTCCTTCCTTCCTTCCTTCCTTCCTTCCTTCCTTCCTTCCTTCCTTCCTTCCTTCCTTCCTTCCTTCCTTCCTTCCTTCCTCTCTCTCTCTCTCTCTTTCTTTATTTTTTTCTTTTTTTCAGTGAGAAGATGGGAGGCAAAGATACAGACTCCTGTATGCGCTTCACCAGGACCCACCTGGGAAGCCTGCTAGGGAGTAATGCTCTGCCCATCTGGGGCATTGCTCTGTTGCTTGATAACCAAGCTCTTCTTCGTGCATGAGGCAGAGGCCGTGGAGCCATCTTCAGTGCCTGGGGCCAACTCACTCCAA
Source organism: Saccopteryx bilineata (assembly GCF_036850765.1). Taxonomy (NCBI): domain Eukaryota; kingdom Metazoa; phylum Chordata; class Mammalia; order Chiroptera; family Emballonuridae; genus Saccopteryx; species Saccopteryx bilineata. The sequence continues at coordinate 151,281,657 of NC_089494.1, forward strand.
TCAAGCCATAGCAGCAGGAGGGAAAGAGAGAAAAAGAAGTGAAATGGGGAGCGATGGAGAAGCAGATAGTCACTTCTTCTGTGTGCCTTGACTGGGAATCAAACATGAGACATCCACACACAAGGCCAATGCTCTACCACTGAACCAACCAGCCAGGGCCAGGAGTATGTCTTTCTTTCTCTTCTTCTCTCACTATAAACAAAACAAAACAAAAAAACAAAACAAAACCAAAAAACAGCCTGACCAGGTGGTGGTGCAGTGGATAGAGTATCGGACTGGGATTCAGAGGACCCAGGTTTGAAACCCTGAGGTTGCTGGCTTGAGTGCGAGATCTCTGGCTTGATAATGGGATCAGAGACATGAACCAGGGTCACTAGCTTGAGCCCAAAGGTCAATTGCTTGAAGCCCAAGGTCGCTGACATGAGCCCAAGGTTGCTGGCTTGAGCAAAGAGTCACTTGTTCTGCTGTAGCTCCCCCTCCCCCATCAAGGCACATGTGAGAAAACAATTAGTGAACAAGCAATCAACAAAAAACTAAGATGCCGCAATGAAGAACTGAGGCTTCTCATCTTTCTCCCTTCCTGTCTGTCTGTTCCTATCTGTCCCTCTCTCTGACTCTTTGTCTCTGTCAAACAAAACAAAACAAAACCTAGAAATAATTTTCAAGTTCATTAACTAATTGTTATGGTATGAAAAATTATTTTTCCTCAAAAGACTTATAATATATTTGCAAAACCAAGCCCTGTGTACCAAAAGCAACAAACAAACAAAAGCACTAGAAGACCACATACACCAAGGAAAAAAAGAAGCGATGTCATCAGCTAGTGCTATATAGTTCAGGTAGACAAAAATCATTTAAGAAAGTCTGAATAAATACAATGTCAGAATTTTCACTGGGTCTTAAAGGAAATTTGAAGAAAAGGTGCTATTTTATTTTTTGTAAAAGTAAAAATAATGTATGTATAGTATTAAATTGTACATATTTTGGTTTTCCAAATATATATGTAATATCTTTTCCTAAATATCATATAAGGTCTAGAAAGAGAAATAACTAGCTGTTAATAAAACTGGCCTTTGGAGAATAAAACTACAGAGAAAATATTAACTTTTATATTTTACTATGAGTAAGAATACATTGTTTGATTTTACTCCAGAATATGCATTAGGATATTTTTAATTAAAAGTAAACATTAGAAATTTAAACACTTCAAAAGCAGGGAAACAAAAGCAAGAGTGGACAAATAGAATTGCAAGAAACTAATAAGTGGTTGCACAGCCAAGGAAACAATCGACAGAATGAAGAGCCAAACTATGAAATGGGAAAATATGTGTAAACTTTACCTGATAAAGAGTAAATATGCAAGATATATAAGAAACTCAACTCAACAGCAAAATAAAGAAATAACTCAATTTAAAAAATAAGTTAAACACTTTTATATACAGTATTTCTCAAAGAAAGACTTGTGAATGTCCAAAAGTTACACGCAAAGGTGTTTAATATCACTAATCATCAGAGAATGAAAATTAAAACCACATTGAGATATCATCTAACATCTGTTAGGATGGCTGTTATCAAACAACAGAGAGAAATGCTGGCAAGCATGTGAAAATAAAGAAACCCCTGCACTCCAGTGGAAATAGAAACTCGTGTAGCCATCACAAAAAACAGTTTGAAGATTTCTCAAAAATATTAAAAATAAAACTGTAATATAATCCAACAATCCTACTTCAGGGTATATTCAAATGAAACAAAATCATTACTCAAAGAGATGTCTGTACCCCCATGTTCATGGCAGGATTATCTATAACAGCCAAGATATAGAAACAACCTAATTGTCAATAAATGAGTGGATACAGAAATTGTCATACAGACACACACACAATTAAATTTATTGTATTTTGATTCTCCATGCATTTTATTTATTTTTATTGTTTTGAAATGTTTATTTATTGGTTTTAGTGAGGGAGGACAGGAGAGAGAGAGAAACATCAATCGATCTGTTTCTATATGTGCCCTAACCGGGGATCAAACTACAACCTCTGAGTTTCTGGCAGATGCTCTAATCAACCAAGCTATCTAACCAGGATTCCATGCATTTATTTTTGCTCTTATCTTATTATTTTATTCTTCATAATGTCTTTAGTTTATTTTTCTGATCTTCTGGTTTTACTGCATTTGAAAATAACTTGTTTTTGCAACTGGAAATAACTTTTTTATATTTACTGATGAAAGTATTATAATGTGAAAGTTTCTCAAATAATTTCTGTAAAGGTATTCCATAGATATGATATATCTTCTTGTTGTCATTATTTAAAGAAACTTTTATTTTAGATTTATTTTTCTCTTCCTCACAAGAATTATTTAACAAGAGAAAGAAAATGCTATTTTATGTTATAAATTTCTAGGGTTTTTGCATTTAAATTAGAGAGCATTTTTTGTAATATCTTTACTTTATCCAGTTTTTTTTTTTTAATAAATTTTTATTAATGGTAATGGGATGACATTAATAAATCAGGGTACATATATTCAAAGAAAACATGTCTAGGTTATTTTGTCATTAAATTATGTTGCATACCCCTCGCCCAAAGTCAGATTGTCCTCCGCCACCCTCTATCTAGTTCTCTGTGCCCCTCCCCCTCCCCCTAACTCTCTCCCTCCCTCCCTCCCATGTCCTCCCTCCCCCCACCCCTGGTAACCACCACACTCTTGTCCATGTCTCTTAGTCTCATTTTTATGTTCCACCAATGTATGGAATCATGTAGTTCTTGTTTTTTTCTGATTTACTTATTTCACTCTTTATAATGTTATCAAGATCCCACCATTTTGCTGTAAATGATCTGATGTCATCATTTCTTATGGCTGAGTAGTATTCCATAGTGTATATGTGCCACATCTTCTTTATCCAGTCTTCTATTGAAGGGCTTTTTGGTTGTTTCCATGTCTTGGCCACTGTGAACAGTGCTGCAATGAACATGGGGCTACATGTGTCTTCACGTATCAATGTTTCTGAGGTTTTGGGGTATATACCCAGTAGAGGGATTGCTAGGTCATAAGGTAGTTCTATTTGCAGTTTTTTGAGGAACCACCATACTTTCCTCCATAATGGTTGTACTACTTTACAGTCCCACCAACAGTGAATGAGGGTTCCTTTTTCTCCACAGCCTCTCCAACATTTGCTATTACCCGTCTTGTTGATAATAGCTAATCTAACAGGAGTGAGGTGGTATCTCATTGTAGTTTTGATTTGCATTTCTCTAATAACTAATGAAGCTGAGCATCTTTTCATATATCTGTTGGCCATTTGTATCTCTTCCTGGGAGAAGTGTCTGTTCATGTCTTCTTCCCATTTTTTTATTGGATTGTTTGTTTGTTGTTGAGTTTTATGAGTTCTTTGTAAATTTTGGATATTAGGCCCTTATCTGAGCTGTTGTTTGAAAATATCATTTCCCATTTAGTTGGCTGTCTGTTTATTTTTATATCAGTTTCTCTTGCTGAGCAAAAACTTTTTACTTTATCCAGTTTTTAGCATTTGTTTGTGACATAATATATGATGAGGTATAAAGTTTTATGGTTTTGGTTAATAATTGATTATATTGATTAAATCATCTATATTCTTTCTTATTTTTTCACAAATTAAGCTGTTTCAAACCGAGAGTGATGAGGTATTTATTATTAGTGCAATTCTTTTTTAATGTGAGAGGCATGGAGTCAGTGAGACATATTCCTGTATGTGCTCCAAATGTGATCCACTCTGCAACCCCATCTGAGGCCAATGCTCACCTACTGAGCTCATTTTAGCTCTTGAAGCTGATGCACTGAACCAACCAAGCTATCCTTTAGTGCCCAGGGCCAAAGTTTGAACCCATCAAGCCACTGGTTGTGGGAAGGGAAGAGAGAGAGAAGGAGGAGAGAAAGGGAGAGAAAAGCAGATGGTCACTTCTGTGTTCCCTGACTGGGAATCAAAACCAGGAGTCCGAATACCAGGCCAATGCTTTAGCCACTGAGCCACTGGCCAGGGCTAGTGTACTTTAATCTATGTTTTCTTTTATCATCTACAGTTTTGCTTCAATAGATAGGAACTTATAACTAGCACACAGATACTCACTTTATAATGAATTGTGGCTTATAGCATTACTAATTTTCGTTCTTTATCATGTTTCATGCTTTTGGGCTTGACTTATACTTGATTTTTTATTGTTCTCATTTGTTTAGAAAGAACACTATTTCCCAATTATTTATTTTTAGCCTGAAAGAATTACTTTGTTTAGGTAGATCTCGTATCTATAGTATATAGTTAGGTTTTACTTTGTAAGTCAAATTGAAATTTTTTTTTTAATTTTAAATAGGTAAGTTAAGTACAAATTTAAAATTTAATTTCTTGAATTTGGGGTAATTTATAAGAATCCTTATTTTTTCTTCTTTGCCCTTTTCTTCTCTAGCTGTCCCTATAAAAAACTGACATTCAACTGTCACATAATTGAGGGTCCTATCTCTGTAATGGGGCTATCATTTATAAAGATATATTTACTACCAGTTAGAGTGAAATTTTCCTTTCTGGTAGTTTTAGATTAATTTTAGTTGAGATGTGAGCTCTACTTCTCTCTCCTAGCACTTCCCTTGGAAGCTCTGACTTGTCACAACAGCTTGCAGGAAGTGCGTGAGCAAATGCTTTTTGGGGTTCGATGATATCCCCCCTTTTTATTAACAGTTATTTTGAATCTTTTTTCATTCTCTATCTATCCTCTTTTTGTTAGTTTTGTTTTCTTGTATGTGGTGGAAACACAGATATAGGTGTCAACTGTTTTCTACAGCTATCTAGAAGTTAGGAATAGATTTTTAGCACTTTTTGGAAATAGATTTTAGTGTTGGCTTCAAGGCTCACAATATGCATCCTTTACTTGGAGTTTATTTGTAGTCAGTGTTGTTTCACTTCACATTCCACACACGGTACTATCCATGTTTAACTTCACAATCTATAAATTCTATGTTACATTTGACATTTCCAAGTTTAAACCTCATCGCAAATACAAGAAAGCACCTACATTATATTTATTTGTCTCACTCTATCATTTTGCTATTTCACCATATATTTTATCTCTATATATGGAATAAAATCTACCTTTTAATTTGATTCATTTGGCGTTAAACTACTGTTGTCTTTTAAGAAAACTTAAAAAATCAGAAAACATAATGCATTTTCTTTTCCATTTATTTGAAGCTCTTTGTTAATTCTTATTATACAGCTCTTCATCCGTTGTCCCGTTTTCAGTTTGAAAGATATCCTTTAGAATTTCTTACAGTGTGTTCCTGTTAACAATTCTCTCGGAATTGGTTAACCTAAAAATGTATTGTTTTCAGTTTTGATCGATGTTATTACTAAATACAGATGTTAGGGTTTATATAATTTTTCCCTTTATTTCTATCCTTAAAAGTTCATTAATTTTCTTCTAGTCTCCTTTGTTCATAGTGAGAGGTCAGACATTTTTTTTCCTTCTTCAGTATGTAGCATGTCTTTAATTTCTTCCTGTTTTCAAGATACTCTCTTTCTCTTTTGTTTCAGTGGGGTCTTTTTTTAAAATTAATTTTTATTTTATTTATTCATTTTTAGAGAGGAGAGAGAGAGGGGGAGAGAGAGAGAGAGAGAGAGAGAGAAGGGGGGAGGAGCTGGAAGCATCAACTCCCATATGTGCCTTGACCAGGCAAGACCAGGGTTTTGAACCGGAGACCTCAGCATTTCCAGGTCGACGCTTTATCCACTGCACCACCACAGGTCAGGCTCAGTGGGGTCTTGCATCAAAATTCTCCCTCTGGTGCTGATCATCAGCACCAAATGGTAGTTTTACTCACAACTCATGTTTCTCAGTGTGGTTTTACATATATTTATAAAGCTTCCATTTACATATCCTTGGCTTTTTGCTTCATTAGGTGATCTGTGAAAATCTCAAACTGTTGCCCAAGCTTTAACTGGACTTAATTTCCTCTGAATTCTTTGTCCCCATGGAGCAAGTGAAGACTTGGCTTTCACTTTGTTAGTAATGATCTAGAACAGGTCTTAATCGATAGTATGGTCCTTACTCCTAAACTCAGACTTTCTGATGTCTCAGATTGGTGCTCAAGGTGCTAAGGTGATGCTGTCACTCAGGTTGGATTGGGACTCCGAGATCTTAGGCAGTTTTCTAGTTTTTTAGTATCTCAACCTTATAACAGCTGGTCAGCCTTGGGTAGTCTCACTTCTGTATGGCAACACCCAAGTACCCATGAACCCCACAGTAACTTCAGGGCATCCCCACTTTGCAGCTGTCTCTCATTCTCTGCCCTGCAGTCCAAACATTTAAGCTGCCTCAATACTCATCTCTGCCACATCAACATGTTTGAAACACTGAACACTGATTGAATTCCAGCTTGAAGTTCCATGACCAGGAAATTGTGCATAGGCAAAGAGCCAGGACAATGTGAACTCACTTCAGAAGGTTTCCTTCTTTCAGAAACTATACTCTTGTACAGATGACTGTCTAGTGCAAAAGAGATAATTGTTTTGTATACTTTGTCCAGTTTTATATTTGATTATAATGGATACAGTAGTCTGCCATAACTAGTCACAGAAGTCACATGTTTTACATGCAATAGGCCAATGTAAGCTATATCAACTTTGGAAATAATGGTCTTTCAGTCTATACAACTTATAAAAGGCTTTGTTGGCCAGAGTTTATGTCAACTTTTATTTTTGAATACTGGATTTGTTCTAGGTACTGTGTCAAGAATTTGAGATAAAGAGATTTTAAAAAGACAAAAAGAAGCATGGGTCTTAAGCTTATGTTGCTTATAGACATGCTGATATAGCATATGAGAATATAAACAATTTAGTGGTCAGAACTGTGCAAACTTTTGGGAAGGAAGAATATACAACTTTGAGTGGGCATATAAGAAAATACAACCTGACATTTCTATCATAGTGAGCAATACTTCTAAAGGAATGACATTTAAGATGATGATATGTAAATTATGAGTAAGAAATAGGTAGTCCAGATGGTAGGAAGAGTGTTCCACACAAGAAAACAGGGCAATGACCGAAGGCAGAAGAAAGTAAAGGCATTTTCAACAAGGACTTTAGAAAAATCTAGCGTGTCTGACCCTGAAAGAGCAAGGGAGGGAATAATAGATAGGGAGAAATAGGAGATGTAAGCAGGAACCAGATAATCCAAGACCGATCACAACATTGATATCTCAACTTTCAGATTTGCTACTTCTCTTCCTTTTGTGTTTCTCATTTCAAATTATTATTTTGAGTACTAAATATATTTACTTAATGCTTTATAGTGAGCATTTAGTAAATGTAAGTTATCCTCTTAAAGCTTATATTTTAAAATCATGGGTCTCAGGAAAGGACCTGGAATCCTCATGTTTTTTGCTAAGCTGCATCAGAGTAGACACAATAGCATGGATATCTTATATAAACTTAATAGTCAAAAGTATAAAAACTTTCATCTGCTTCTCCATCTCTAATCCTCTAGAAAAGTTTTTAAAGCAGATCTATAAAACTTAACTGGCACGAACAGAAAATGTTTTTTATGAGTTTTATATATATTTAAGAAGGTACATCTACGTATTTTGCACACTCCATGGGCTTCCTCCCTAAGCTATTATATAGAACCCAGTGCTGCCTGCTTCTGCCTCCACGTTCAACTTTTTTTCAAACGTCAAGCTTCATAATCCTCACATATAAGTTCAAATATACTCTTTATTTGCTGGGGACAATTTCTAACCACAGTCAGGATTGCTCTTAAACAATATATTCATATTCTGTTGGTTCTGTTCTCTTGAGAATCCTAACACAACCTTTTAAGAATTTTAGCAAAGGTTTTTGGACTAATGATAACTGAGCCATCATAGGTCACCTGCCCATCCTTCAACAATTGCAAGAGCCAGGCAGGTAGGGGGTTCAAACTTGCCAACACTAAGTCATATATTAACCTTTATAACTCTGTGGTAAACCAAACTGAACTGCATAGATTGATAATGTGGGGTTACCCAAAAGGTCCTAAATATAAATAGAAAATTCAATGCATAAATACCATATATAGCTACTATACCAAAATTATACTTTTATGATTCTGCAACTTAGATATTCTCTCTTTGTTATAAAATACATTGCTTTCTACAATGACAAATTTAAGCAAAATCGAATATATAAAACTTGAACAACAGAGTGATTAGAAATCCAACAATATATTATCATAAACATAAACTACCTAATTATATAACAGAGGTCAACGATTAATAAATTTTATTAAGTGTCTGAGCTTGTATACAATAGAGGTAGAGGTTCAATCAAGTGAACACATTTTTTTTCTTTTTTACAAAATAGTAACAGACTCATAGATACAGAGAACAGACAAATAATATACTAAAGGGGAGTAGAATTGAGTAGGTAGGTGCAAAAGGTGAAGGGATTAAGAATTACAAATTGGGCCTGACCAGGACATAGTGCAGTGGATAGAGCAATGGGATGCAGAGGACCTAGATTTGAAACCTCGAGGTTGCTGGCTTGAGTGCAGGGTTGCTGGTTTCAACATGGGATCATAAACATGACCCCATGGTTGCTGGCTTGAACCCAAGCTCACTGGCTTGAGCAAGAGGTCACTCACTCTGCTGTAGCCCCCCATTCAAGGCACATATGAGAGGCAATCAATGAACAACTAAGGTGCCGCAACAAAGAATTGATGCTTCTCATCTCTCTCTCTTCGTTCCTGTCTGTCTGCCCCTATCTGTCCCTCTCTGTCTCTCTCTCAGTCTCTGTTAAAGAAAAAAAAGGAAAAAATTACAAATTGGAAGTCACAAAATAGTTTCAGGGATATAAAGTACAGCGTAAGGAATATAGTTAAAAATATTGTAATAACTACTTGCAATATCAGTGGGACCACTTTGTAAAGTATATAAAACAATCTATTTTTTAATTACATCAAGCTTTTGAAAACCTGAATACTTTTCTTAGTTCTAATATATTTGCTATAGTAGTCTGTGAAAGTCATTATAATTATTCTTAATGTCTTTATTGGCAAATTAAAAAATATAATACCTGCAATTCCCACCTCTAGAATTGTTAAGGAGATTCAAAAACCATACAATTCTATGTTAAAGTAGGTTGTACATATTTTGGAAGAAAAGTTCTTAACTCTTGTAGTATTAATCTAACACTCTACAGAGGAAGTGATGTTTTAGGCACTATAAATGGTGAATTAACCTGTTGTGTCCAAGTTATGTTCTAGATCAAAGACACTCTATAGTAGCACAGTCATTATAAATACAGTACTTGAAAATATCGATTAGCTGCCATATAAATTTATACATAGAGAGTAAAATTCATTTACAAAAGATCTAGTAATACTCTGACTATATTTTGTAGTCATTTACAAATAACTGTACATGATAAAGTTATAGATTTTTTAACAAGTCATATTTATATACACTTCATTTGAAAACTCTAAGTATTTAGTAATTATAAAAGTAATTATTAGAATTTGGGAAAGGGACTCAATAGGTGAGTAAAGGGGAAAAAAGTGCAGAAATTACAGAATTTAGTAAGTGACACTTGCAGAAAATTCTCCCATTATAAATGATTTCTTCACATAATTATTGTTTGTTTTACAAGTTGCTCTGCCCCTAAATTTTTCATAGATGGTACTGACCATAATATACTCTTCTACATGTAAAGCAGTAAAAACAAATGCAATATGTTTAATTTAAAATGCAACATATTAATACACTAACTAATAATAATTTAAATCACAGGATTTCATATTTTATATTGGAAAATTTTTAAATATCAATATTGCTTTAGAGAAAGAGATAAAAAGTTTGCTTACAAAATAAAAAACAAATTTAAGTCCTGGCTGGATGGCCCGCTTGGCTGGAGCATTGTCTTGCAATGCAGAGGTGGCTGGTTCAGTCCTTGGCTGGGGCACATACAGAAACAGATCAATGCTTCTGTCTCCCCCTTACCCCCCTTCCTCTCTCTGGATTCAATAAAAATAAAAAATTAAAAAAATAAAAAAAAACAAAGACAAAAAAACCCAAATTTAAGTAGAATAAAAATTTGAGTTCTATGAAAAAGAAGAAAAACGGGATAAAAAGACACACATAGCAAAGCCATTCAAAATTATAGTATCACATCGCTTATAAGATCATAAAATTTCTGAATCTATAGGTAATACTTATTTTGTTTTGTCTTTAATCATTAATAGGGTAGTTCCTTATCTCATCCTGAAGAAATTTGGAAGTTATTTGTGTCTTTTGGGATAAATAAATTCCAATTAATGGAAGAAACCAATGCCATTTTCAAATTTGAGCTCAGCAAGTGTGAATATGTTGCAACTGTATTTCCTCGTTATAATTAATTACTGTTGGAAAACTTCATACCAGGAGTTGGAAAGCTAATGTATAGAACTTGGCTGCCTGATGCCAGCTGTAGTCTGGGGCAGGTGCAGCTGTGGAATACCAGGAAGTAAGGAAGCCATTCAGGAAATTATGGAGCAAGCACTTAGAACACCAGAGGGAACAGTTTGGCAGTTCAGCACAGGGGTTTGCAGTCTCCAATGTGAGTTATATGCAAAATCAAAAGAAAAAGAAGTATATCTATATCCTTTGGTGCTGACACTTTCTTGGCTGTTTATTAAATACCCCATTTATATGCACTTGATAATAAGAATTATAGATTAAGAAAGGTGGGGGGGTGTAGTTCCCACTCCAGGGACCCAGCTCTGTCCTGAATAATTTTACAAACCTCAGTAGGGTGTCATCACTAGGAGCCCAGTGGGTGTAGCCTCTAAAGCCCAGTGATTTGGTCTGCCCACAGTCCAGACAGTTTCTATTGAATCTCCTTTGAGCCGGAAGCACCAGTCATAAACTCGGGAAAGTGGTGGGAAAAGTTCTCGCCTCAAGCCAGAAAACTGAGTCATTGTCATGCCTCCCACTTCCTGATTAAAGCTGTTTACTTCTTAGCAGGGCCCAGGCTCTACAGGGTAAAACAAAAGAGATTCTCAGTGGGGAGCAGATTCTTTCCCCCAGGCTGATGCTCACATAGGGGATTGCTCCACCCAAGAAAGATGGTGATTGCAATATTGGAAAATGACTCAGTACAAGGGTTCTGGTGGCTGTCCCCCAGTGTTCTCTACCCAAGGTCACTAATTTCACATTCTCCTCATGTGACTCTAATCCTCTAAGCCCTTCTTCCATCAGAGCCCAGGGCAAGCAGCTGTGAATGATATTTTCTGCATTAGCCCTTTAAGAGAATGCCTGTGTCTCTGAGAACTCCCAACTCTTTTTCACAGACAGAAACCTCGCCTCTTTGCACCATCAAATGCTATGTAGGTGTTAATCCAAATTCGGAGGGACCCGAAATATGGAAGACAGGAGCAAGGTCCATTGTTTACACATTAAAGCTTTATTGTCTAGCTTGGCCAAGCGGCCAGAACTCCGACAGAAATCTGACGGAGAGCGCGCCGGCCCTTTGTCCTACTTAGTTTTTATAGTTTTGTAAGTGGGAAGTACAGAAGCAAAAATTGCAATTAGGAGCCCCTTACCGCTATTGGTTATAGTCATATGTCCTTTAACATGATAGGACCAAGTTCAATTTGCAAACCATACATCATTTTGGAGAAAACAAAATTTACAAGTCAACACAATGGTAGAAAGATATCTCTTTACATATTAAAAGGCCTTCCTATATTTTCTAGTGTTCATCTGCCATCTCTCTGTCCAGAGTCAGACATATTAACCACCTGCATTTACATAAGAGGTAGTTTCCATGGGGACAAATGCCCACAAATGGCTCATAGTTATAAGAAAAGGTTTATTTTGGCTTTTCCCTTCCTGCACCTGGCTAGCCATTCACTCCTTTCCCCACAGGTGTGGTGGAATGTCAGGGAATCTTTGCTTTCCTTCCCTTTTCATTTACAATACAATGGCAAGAGCCATCCTGGTTATGCCAATCACACAGTACAGAGACTATTCTCACAATTTCTCTGCACATCTTAACCCAAATTAATAAAATGTTCTCCAAGCCTCCTAAAATATTAATATTAATTCTGTAGCCTTTTGGTACTTTACAACACCTGCGGGTGAAGTGGCTCAGTGGCTCCTCATAGGTGTCTTTTCTAGTCTCTGGTGCTCTAGGCTGGGGCTCCTGGCCTGGAGTTTGGGACCGACACCTCTCAGGGCAAATCTCCCTGCAGCTGAAAATCTCTTTGGACCCTCAGCCACTGCTCATTCCTAGGAGTGGGGGTAGCATTTTTGTGTCTCTGTCCTTCCTACCAGTCTCAATGATGCTTCTTCTGTGACTCCTTGGGTATAGGCTCCTCTTCAGTTAGTCTTAAATAGGTTTTTCAGGATGATTACTCTTAAATTTAGTTATAACTCCAGTTTGGTCCTGGGAAGTGCCAATTGGAACATCTGCCTACTCTGTCACCATCTTGTAATCTCTCTCTCTCTCTCTCTCTCTCTCTCTCTCTCTCTTTTGCATAGAAGACTAAAACCAGAATTAGGAGAGCTAATGTCCTGGGGGATTTTCCAATTCTGTACATTTACACCTTAGAGGGAAAAAAAGGATTAACAATAGGTCAGTGTTTCAGCCACTCTAGACTCCAGTATTCTTCTAGGTATAACTAGTATCCGTCAATCCTCCTTGTATGTATGCTTTAGTATCCTTCAGCAGAAAGATTTAAGAGAGTCATTAACTTTAAAAAAAATGCTTTTTAGAAGGTTATAGCTAGTGTCTCTAAATGGTATATTATAAATACAATTTAAATTATGGAGCTTTGTTGAGTATAGGATGTGTTATTCACATAAATGTTTTTATATTTGTAACTGATAGAGTATAAATTTAGAAGCTTCGACACTAAAAGAGCTTCCTCTGTCCACAATTTTCACACAAATTGTTAAGAATTCATCTGTTAATCCCAAACTGAAATTCTTAGAACATAATAGAGACATTTTAAAATAATAGAGTCATACTACTGTTGGAAAACAACAGAATATTAGCACATTAAGGATGTTCACATATTTAAACATTTTTGATATTCATACAGTAATCTTTATTCTATAGATATGTGGATTTGTGGTTTTTCAGTACTTTAAATGGGTTGCCATTTTTTTGTAGAGATGTGGTTACTCAAGTAAGACCATGGATTAGCAGTTATTCAGAGGTATGGTAGAATGAGCCCACTACCAACTGGCTGACATTCAGGATTAATAGACTGCCACTGTTTGGTTGAATTGCAAAAGAGTATTTACTGAGGCAAATGGTTGTTTGGTTGAACTTTTAAAAAACAAGTTCTTATGGCTAATTGTTAATTCAGGCATTGATTTTGTTCATTCCAAAATATCCATAGAGAATATCCATCTAAGCTATTATACAGTAATTTAGAAAAATGAGGCAAATCTACATTTGTTACATTTAATGCATAACATGTACATATGCATGAAAACTGAACATCTTTGTAGTTTCATTAATCAAATTCCTACTAAGTATTCAAACTAACAAGTATTTGCCTTTTATTCTTATTCTCATTAAAATGTTTCATATTTTTGCTTAATATTATGATTTATTAAACTTTATTTTACATATATAAGGTTAATAATATACAGTATTTATTACTTCAACTAGAAAACATGCAACTGCAAATGAGCTTCAGTAAAAATATTTACAGAATTTCACTTCTGATATAGCTGTTCTCATTTCTTATAATCAATTTGATCTTGGTAGATTCTGATAGGAACTGGGAAATTCTATTTTTTAGTTGGTGTTCTATTTCATATTTAAATCTAATTTTTAGGAATTTAACAAATTAAGGTACACTGCATAATTTTATGTATATTTCTTGGTGATAATGTACTATTTTTCTTCTGTTTTTTAAAGGTCTTCTTGTAAAAACAAGCATAAGAATATCAGATGGTTTTTCATACAAATCTAAGAACTGGGCTCAGTGGCAAACTTTTTTCAGTAACTTAAAACTCCTTAACAATTGAAATGTCTACAAAAGAAATAAAATTATCATAGGATTATATGGTGATATTTAATTTTTGTACATGTTAAATATCACTGATAATTAACTGTTAGAAGTTTATTTTGAAGTGACATTTTTCTGGAATATCCGACCTGTACAATATAATTAAAGGTTTTCTCATTGTAATGTGCTCTATTGCTAATATGAAAGCTCTTTAAAATTGTGATTATATTTTGTAAATTATCATACACATATAATAATATGTAAGCCATTTATTTTTGCTGTCTTATTATAAAATAGGTTTCCCAAGAGTTAAGAAGTAATGTTTTCTTTTATTGAAGAGTATAATAAAAGACTGAGAAAAATAAATATTAGAAATGTTTTTGTATAGCCAATATATACTTAATAAAAATGAAGCACTCACTTATTTTAAAATGGGTTAAATAATCATTAAGCACAATAGTATTATAAAACAACAATACATGGTGGGGCAAAAGTAGGTTTATAGGTGTTGAAACAGAAATATTATTAATAAATAATAATACAAGAATAAACTGTATTTCACATTCTCACAATTGTAAACCTACTTTTGCCCCACCCTGTACTTATTTCTACTGTAATAGGATGACCCTTTATGAAGAAATAGTGAACTTGTCTCCTATATGACTTTCTTTCACCAGGCTACCTCATTTACTAATTAACTGTTCTCACATATCCTATTGCCAGAAATTTCTTCTTTATGAAGACATTCATTTTGAATTCACTGCAAGGCTGAAAATATGGGGGAAAAAAACATAAATTCTATGGGATAGCTCTATTATACTGATGGAAATTGATTAAATCTCCTCTGATAGAAGGAGAAATTAGGATAAAACAGGAGGATGCTTCAAATATGAATTGCCTGAAAATGAGGCTAGAAGGTGGAGGCTCAGAACAAAAAAAGATCTATATCTATTATTTTACCATATTAGAAAATTTCTATAAATGTCTTATTTATATTTTCCTAGAAATATTATCAGAAAAGGAAAAAAACAACAACTATGAATATATGGGTTTGTATAGTACTTTCTTCAGCATTACCATTGTTTGTTGACTCTAAAACACTTTTTTACTTTAAATTTCTGAAATTAGAATATATTTTACATTTTACTATAACGGCCTCAATAGCATCTCCCTTTGATAAATATGATAAAAATGTATGTATATTTCATTTTACAGTGTTAGGTTTTTATGGTATAATTATTAAAATTGAAATAACTTTTATCCCAAGGGAATCTGTCAATATTACATGTATGCTTCACAATTGATGAAGTCAAAAACAGAAGAGAAGATTTTTACATATTGAACAAAAAGAAAAAAGGATTTACAATTAGGTTATGAGACATTCCAAATAGAGTAAAGACTTCTAAAATATATTTAGTGGAAATCTTGCTAAAAAAAAAAGAGAGAGAGAGAGAGATTTATTCAATACTTGAGAAAAATATGTTTAGGAATTTTTAAAAACTGATGGGAGCCCCTCTCTCACAGAGTTATAGGGTATGCAGTACGTCTATAAGAGGATGAATTAAAAAATAATCTAGAAAATCTTAGCAAAACTACAAAAACCCAAAGACAAATAGATAATTTTAAAAGTGTATGGAGTAAAATATACATCACTTTCAAAATAACGAAATTATGCTAAAAGCCCTTTTCTCAATACTAGTAACAACAATAGGAAATAAAAGAAAGCAGGATAACAGTCAAAATCTGAGGAAAAAAAAATAACTACTTGTGTGTTCTGGTTGCATAGACTGATGGCATAGGATCCCTTTTCCCTCTAAATACAACTAAATACCCTGGAAATAGTGCTTTACTAAGAACTTGAGGGCTGGGGAGCAACACAGCTACACTCTATTCCCTGAGGTATTTTTATTTATCTTTTTTTATTTATCTCACATAATGGCAGTTTAGTCTCTCCTTATTGTGCTTGAGGAGCCACTGAGCCATTTCACCCCCAGGTGTTGTAAAGTACCAAAGGCTACAGAATTAATATTAATATTTTAGGAGGCTTGGAGAACATTTTATTAATTTGGGTTAAGGTGTGCAGAGAAATTGTGAGACATAGTCTCTGTACTGTGTGATTGGCATAACCAGGATGGCTCTTGCCATTGTATTGTAAATGCAAAGGGGAGGAAAGCATAGATTCCCTGACATTCCACCACACCTGTGGGGAAAGGAGTGAATGGCTAGCCAGGTGCAGGAAGGGAAAAGCCAAAATAAACCTTTTCTTATAAACTATGAGTCATTTGCGGGCATTTGTCCCCATGGAAACTACCTCTCTTATGTAAATGCAGGTGGTTAATATGTCTGACTCTGGACAGAGAGATGGCGGATGAACACTAGAAAATATAGGAAGGCCTTTTAATATGTAAAGAGATATCTTTCTACCATTGTGTTGACTTGTAAATTTTGTTTTCTCCAAAATGATGTATGGTTTGCAAATTGAACTTGGTCCTATCATGTTAAAGGACATATGACTATAACCAATAGTGGTAAAGGGCTCCTAATTACAATTTTTGCTTCTGTACTTCCCACTTACAAAACTATAAAAACTAAGTAGGACAAAAGGCCGGCGCGCTCTCCGTCAGATTTCTGTCGGAGTTCTGGCCGCTTGGCCAAGCTAGACAATAAAGCTTTAATGTGTAAACAATGGACCTTGCTCCTGTCTTCCATATTTCGGGTCCCTCCGAATTTGGATTAACAGTGCTGTTGCCTTTATATTTCCATGGTGGTGTCACCAATGTTATTTAAAAAGTAAAGATGATGGTAACTATCTTTTAAATGTAACTACTCTAAACAAAACTTTCAAAAGTTTTTCTCTAAAATATCTGAGATGGGACAGACTAATGATCAAAGTTTTCACATGCAGAAAGTAAAAGAAGAGGAAATTGAGCACAATAATCAGGGCTGCCCCTTGTGGGTGTTTAAGTGTAAGTCTGTGATAGAGTTTTGTTATACAGACTATCAAATTCTCTATTAATTTTTCTTCTATTTTCAGTCTTCTAAGAGCTTCAACATGGAAAGTTATTCAGTGTTAAGGCATTATTTTCTTGTATCTATTGAGATAATCTAGTGACTTATAAAATTAATACAGTTATAAAAGTCAAGATGAGAGACAAAAATAAGGACGCTAGTGAACACTGCAGCTTCTGGAGCCTATAGCTACAGCAAATGTTAAACACAGCCTAACTCACAGAAATGAGCATAAAACCTCACAGGAAATGCCTATTTACCTTAGTTCTTGAAACATGGCACATCGTGTTTGGCTTTCAACAAGAAATTATAAGATATGCTGAAGGTAAGAAAAAATATTCTTCACAATCTGAAATGATAAAATAAGCATCAGAATCTAATATGACACAGACATTGGGATTACCAGATAAGGAATTTTCCATAACTATAATAATAGAGCAAAGACTAATGCAAACTAGGCATATTGTGAGGATAGAGAGGCAATGCAAGTAGAAATTCAGAACCACAGAATCAAAAGGAAATGCTAGTGGGCACCCACAAAACTAATATGTTTGGCCCTGGCAGGTTGGCTCAGTGGTAGAGCGTCTGCCTGGCATGCAGAAGTCCCGGGTTTGATTCCCGGCCAGGGCACACAGGAGAGGCACCCATCTGCTTCTCCACCCCTCCCCTCTCCTTCCTCTCTGTCTCTCTCTTCCCCTCCTGCAGCAAGGCTCCATTGGAACAAAGATGGCCCGGGCACTGGGAATGGCTCCTTGGCCTCTGCCCCAGGCGCTAGAGTGGCTCTGGTCGCAACAGAGCGATGCCCAGGAGGTGCACAGCATCACCCCCTGGTGGGTGTGCCGGGTGGATCCCGGTTGGGCGCATGCGGAAGTCTGTCTGACTGTCTCTCCCCATTTCCAGCTTCAGAAAAATAGAAAAAAATGAAAAAAAAAACAAAAAACTAATATGTTTAAGCCAAAGATGGGATTCAAATAATTTAACAGCTGGTTCTCTGCCCTAATGACCCTAATGATACACCTAAATGTAGTTTATTATTTCATGCATTTAATACTTAAATAAGAACAATGGCCTGACCAGGCGGTGGCACAGTGGATAGAGCGTCGGACTGGGATGCGGAAAAACCCAGGTTTGAGACGCTGAGGTCACCAGCTTGAGCGCGGGCCCATATGGTTTGAGCAAAAAGCTCACCAGCTTGGACCCAAGGTCGCTGGCTTGAGCAAGGGGTTACTCGGTCTGCTGAAGGCCCACGGTCAAGGCACATATAGGAAAGCAATCAATGAACAACTAAGGTGTTGCAACGTGCAATGAAAAACTAATGATTGATGCTTCTCATCTCTCTGTTCCTGTCTGTCTGTCCCTGTCTATCCCTTTCTCTGACTCTCAGTCTCTGTAAAAAAACAAAAACAAAACAAAACAAAAAAAAATGGAGGAGGTACACAAAGCTAATTATGTTATAAGAAAGTTTTACAATGTTACTGAAAAAATATTAATTAATACCTGACAATAAACAATAAAACTGTTATTTAAAACATATCTATATTGCTTCTTAATTGGTGTTCTCACTTGCAATGTTTTTCTCTTATCCATGCGTCATTGGCTGTGTGAATTATCCTTAACCATCTTCTTATTGTAGGAGTAGGATCCCATTCCTTTACCTATGGACGGGATGAACATCACTGTAGGTGCTTAGAATATGCTGTTGCACAGGTGAATGTTAGAAAAGAGTAAGGAATGTAAATTCGTGATTTCCACATTGGGCAGCTGCTCAGGCACCCACCTTAGAGTGAACCTTGATGATAAGTGTCATTTTAACAACTGGTTTGTGGAACTCAACCAAAAAATTAGGTATCAGTTCTGCTGAACTAGTGCAAACTGGCTGAATCCCACCACAGGTTTAAACATTAATGTGATGATATTTTGACATGGTGCCTTTGGGAAGTAGGTTAGGGTAAAGTTTCTGTAATAGGATTTAGTGTTCTCATCAAAAGGGAAAGAGAGCTAGCTCTCTCTCTGCTGTCTCAGCCATTTGAGAACACAAGATGACTGTCTACAAGATAGGCCATAAATAAACCTCACTATGTTGGTGCTCTGATCTCAGACTCCCAGTCTCCAGAACTGTGAGAAATAAATGTTGTTTAAGTCACTCAGTCTATGAAAACCTGTTATATCAACACAGACATGCTAAAATAACTAAAAATTAAAAATACTGTAGCAGAAACAAATAATATTGTTGGTCATATCTATCAATAAACAGCTAAAGAGAGAGTCAGTGAACTTAAACACATGTCAATTGATAATTTCCAAAAATAAATGAATGAAAACAACAATAAAAAAAACAAAACACTCCAGAACTATGTGATAATTTCAAAATGTGTAACACACACACACACACACACACACACACACACACACACAATAAAAATACCAGAGGAAAAGAAATAGAGAACAGAGTAGAAGACATTTTTGAAGTGTAAATGGTTGATGATTTTTCAAAATTACAGATAAAAGGAGCTCAGAGATCAGCATGCACCTAGAGGTATTAAAAAATAATAATTTGCAATATCTACGTGGGTATGCCAGATTCAATCTACAGAAATCTAAAGACAAAGAGTATATCTTGAAAGAAGCCATAGAATGTAAAAATTCTTATCTCTAGATCAAGGAGGATAAGAATACATAGGAATTCTCACTGGAAACCAAGCAGGCAAGAAAAGAGTAAAGTGGAATATTTGAAGTGTTATAAGTAAAAAAACATCAAAACAACTTATAGTTTTCTGTATCCAGCAAAATTATCCTTCTAAAGTGTAAAAATATAGACATTCCACAGCAAACAAAAGTAAGAGAATTTATTACCACCAAATCATCCTTGTAAGAAATGGATTATTCAGGTATAATGGAAATAATATATCAGAAACTCAGATTTATATAAATAATGCTGTTGGAGAAGTAGAAGGAATAAATGGAGATAAAACGAAGTCTTTTGTCTTTCTAGTTCTTAGTTGACCTAAAGTTAACTGTTTCAATAATAATTCTTTTTTTTCATTTATTATTTATATTGGCACAGGCAATTCTACCTGTGATCCTCATTCCACAGTAGGCCCATGTTATATATGTAAATTCTCTTTCTAAACTTTTGTTCCCTTAGGACAATAAACTTCCCTGGCAATCAATTTCTACCTTGAGTTTATAAAGAATGCAAGTTGTGGAAGTGGGCATGCCTCAAGGCCAAAAGACTTTAATATTGACATAAATCAATCAATCCCTATTCACCCACTCACCAGGCTGTCAGTCTCTTCAACCAAGGAATGGCTCTGTGCCTCTTCCCCGGACAGAACTCTTGTACCTGGCCTGTTAGCATCATTTATTGTAACCAGCCTACAAGGCAGAATAGAGGAAGAAAGCAAGAGGGAACTCTTAGGTCCAGAATCCATCTGTGCACATTGTCATAAGCTCTCCAGTCTACCAGGCTTCGGATGATACTGCACTGGCTGCTCTTTCTGCTTTCCTTTTTACTAATAGCAAAGCAGCAGTCAATCATCTGCTCAAGACAATGCAGGAGTGAGACAGGGTACATACAGAATATTTCTATTCATCCTATTTGGACCAATCTGCTGACTTATTGTGAGTCATATTTTTGTGTGCATTATTATTAAGCATGCCAACAGTTCCATCACCCTCTATACCTTACCTTTGGCATTCACTTTAAACAGGAAATCATTTATCTCTTATTTTTTATCCACTTCTTATTCATTGTTCAGATCCCTGTTTTTCATGCTTCTTCTGCCTGCCTAACCATCTCTTGAATATACATATATTTTTCATCACTTTTAGGGAATGTGGTACAAATTGCAACTGATTGAGTGAGAGATCTTTTAGTTTGCTCTTTCTTCTGTGGGTGGAAGCCAACCGCTGAAAAAAAAAAAAAGACCAAAATAAAACTTACAGCTTATTATACTACGTTCTGAAGAGCAAAGTCATGATAATTAGTTATCTGCACATCCTGTGAATTCTGGATTAAGTGCCAGATTTTTAAACTTTTATTTTTAAATTCCAGCTGTCTCTTTTAGCACATCCAGTTATTTCAGTGGACAGAGTTCTTATTCAAGTGGCACGCTCATAAGCTGCCTATTGGTTTACATTAAACAGTTTTTTTACACATGACATTTTATAAATGCTAATTAATTGCTATGACCTCAGGAATTATTCAACATTATGCTTTTCATCATACATATTAAAAACTAAAATGCAATGAGGTTAAAATTCTTTAATAGAAACTTCATAGTATTTGATAGCAGAGAGTAAAATAGCAATCCCCCAATTTTTATTTCTTAGCTCACATTTTAAAAACTAATATCTATTTTAGTGATGGAAAAAGCAGTATAAGTTTTTTCATCACAGAATCCTTGGAAATTGGCAACGTGCAAACTTACTGACTAATATCTTGACATATTTTTGTTACTGAGATCTAACTGGGCTATCTAATCAAAGACTTCAGTTCAAAGAAAATTCTCACAATAGCCCACTAGTTCTAAGGCCAGTCAAGATGTTGTATTCTAGCTCTATACCTTTGTCACAAGCCTTTCAGTTTATTGATTTTTGAGACTAATTGTTATTCCCATACATGCCTTAGAATCTTGTACCTGGTATAATTATGACCTTTTTTGTTACCTGTGTATCTGAACATGTTCTTAGGTCATGCAACTAACTGCTTCTGTCTGTTATAGTCATTTATCTGGTATCTCTAGGGGCAAGATAAAGAATCATAGTTATTCTAAGCTAAGATGATGGAACATTTTTTTAAAGGAAAGAAAACACAATAGAAATGTGTTTAAGGGTTCTTGGAATAATTTTCACCCAGAAACTCTAGAGTGAATATTATGTTTCTCTATCCTTCTAACTCTGTCCTCTAACTATATTTAAAAACTTGCCTTAGTATTTTATTTAACAACCTGTAAATCTTTATGTCAGCAAAGGATTTTTAAAGAAGCTAGTTGTTTACTTTTGCTTTTGGAAACAGTTTCAAAGGCTTTGTCATGTAGGCCCACAACAAATTTATACATTTCTATAATTCAATACCATCATAACCTTGTTTCTAATAAAAACAGAACAAACACTTGTTAACACAAAGCAATAATTATTATGAATCTCATATGCATTATAATACTAAGCCACCAATTTAAGAAGGTCAACTAACATAATAAGGAGAAAAGGGAGTAGAAAATTATAATGTGGAAATACTGAGAACAATAGATTAAAAAACACAGAACTAAATTAGGGATGTTACAAATAGTCTCACATTGAAAGTATAAAGGACATTGTGATGTAAAAATTCTAAGTGAAAATAAAGCATAGACACATTTGAGGCCTAGTACATTTTTAAAGAAATATAACTTCTGCCTGACCAGGTGGTGGTACAGTGAATAAAGTGTTGGACTGGGATGCAGAGGATCCAGGTTCAAAACCCCGAGGTTACTTGCTTGAGCACAGGCTCATCCGGCTTGAGCAGGGGCTCACCAGCTTAAACCCAAGGTCACTGACTTGAGCAAGGGGTCACTGGCTCTGCCATAGCCCCCCAGTCAAGGCACATGTGAGAAAGCAATCAATGAACAACTAAGGTGCCACAATGAAGAATTGGCACTTCTTATCTCTCTCCCTTCCTGTCTGTTTGTCTGTATCTGTTTCTCTCTCTGTTTCTCCCTCTGACTCTGTCACACACACAAAAAAATATAACTTCTTTTGTGCATATATTTTATTTTGTGTATAAACTGGACCTCCAGTGATTTTTTTATATTTACTCTGAGTACAACAATGCTTTAAACAAGTGATTAAGTTTTATAGGAAGAGAATGTTGGTGGTGAGAAATGTTCATACACTTTTGATAATACAAATTATTTCACTGTTCTGATGATGATTATTTTATTAAAATAACTTTCTTCCTTTATTCAATATAAATCAATGACACTAAGGACTAGCTGTAGGGTTAAACCAGTGGTTCTTCTATTCATTCATCCATAAGCAGGTACATTTACTGCAGACAAAATAACTAGTGAAGTACTAAGTCCAGTGAACAGGATAAAAAATATGTTTCCTTTCCGTAAAGACCTTTAGAATTTAACAGTGAAGACAAAAACTCACATAAAGAATAACTAGTGATAAGTACACATTAAACTCCAAGCTACAGATGAGTCATGCAGATCTAAGAGAAGGAAACCCAGCAGAAACATCTTCATGAAGAATGTATGAATTGAACTAATTTTCTATTAGTAAAAATGGATGACAGAAAATGAGCAGAGTTTGAAAACATGTTACAAAGTAGGAGAACAAATCTGATATTATAGTTGGCCTTTCTTGGGTAAGGGTCTTATTCTAGCATTCTATTCTTGCATGGTTCAGTGGCCAGCTTTCCTCAGAAGATGGCTCTATAGATATACTATCCACCAAAAATAATAATGCTTGTCTTTACAAATCCTAGACTAACCACTTTACTTCATAAGTGAGAAATTTGAAGTACAATAGAGCAAAACCATTCAAATTACCAACCTGGTTCTAAAGATATGTTAAAACGGCCCAGATGGGCCGAGCATTGCCCCCTGGTGGGCATGCTGGATGGATCCCAGTCAGGCGCATGCGGGTGTCTATCTGTCTGCCTCCCACCTCCTACACTTCTCACTTTGAAAAATACAAAAATAAAAAGAGTAATAGTACATCAAATAATGTTGGACAAATTTAATAATTCTATCTATACAAATAAATAAATAAGCTTATACAGAGAGAGAAATTATTTGCAGTACACATACTCATAAAGTGACTTCTTTCTAGATCTCTAAATAACTGTTATATAGTAATTATATTTCTCTTTCCTAGCTGTGTCAAGAAGTATGAACAGAAACCTCACCAAAAAAAGATATATTCAAGGCAATGTCACAGGAAAAAAATTTAACATTATTAGTAATTGGAAAAATGCAAAATAAAGTTACAAAGAGGTACTTTGACACACTTACTAGAATGACAAAAATTTTGAAGTTTTTAGCTATCAATCATTGGTGAGAATGTAGAGCAATTGCAGTACACCTACTTTCCTGGTGTGAATGCACTTTGCCAGACAATTTGGAAATCTATTGTAAAGTTAAATATTCATTTACTGTATGACATATCAATGCTACTCCAAGGATGAAAATATATGTCCACACTAAGATTCATAAATATAAGTTCAATATCACTTTGTGATAGCTAAACCCTAAAGATTACAAATGTCTGCCCACTGATGAAAAGTTAAACAAAAACATACACAAAAAAACCTGTTTATATGCACACAACAAAATACTCAAATCAATAAAAAGGAACAACCGATATAAGCCACAACATTGATTCATCTTAAAAACATTGAATAAAGAAGCCAGACACAATAGACTACATCTTGTATGATTTCATTCATAAGCAATTTCTGAAATGCAAAACTATAGTGATCACTACCTGATCAGGGGTTTCTAAGGTCTGGGAGTGATAGAAAAGGGATCAGATGATTGACTGCAAAGGAGCATAAGGACAAATTTGGAGTAATATTGTGATTGTCTAGACATTGTAAGACTGTAGACAGTCATCAAAACTTATAAAATGGTACACTTAAAAGTAGGACATTTTATAGTCTATATAATTTATACTTCAATAAAGCTGGCCAAAATATTTAAACAAAAATTTGTCACTATTTTTTTATTTTTAATAATATTTATTTTTGAAACATTTATATTTATTTTTTGTATATTTTTTCTTAAAGATAACCCACTTACTTAATGTATAAGCTTTTGGGTGCTGATCATTTAGTTAGATACCAAACAGAATAATATCCTGCTTTTATTGAGGTAGTATAGTAAATACCAATCATATAATTCTGTAAATAGATATTATAATTTCAGGTAGTGATAAGTACTATTAAAAAAATAAGGTAGTGTAAGGTGATAGAGAGTAACTCTTCTAATCAGATAAAGCCTTTCTGAAAAGTTTGTGTTTATATGAAAGAATGGAGGAGAAGTGAGCTATTTGGCTAACTTGGTTTATGGAAGGACAAATGCAGAAAAACCTGAGTTAAGATGTATACTGCTCACAAAAGTTAGAGGATATTTCAAAATGAATATGAAGCGATAAAATAGCCCCTAATTTTTGTGAACAGTATAGTTGACACAATCAAAGAATATTTAAAAGCCATATGGCTTGAATAAAGTGAGCGTGAGTGATAATGATAAAATAACAAAACAAGCAGACAGAAAATCTGGAGAGAAAGGCAGAAATCCTATCCCATAGGGCCTTAGTGAATTTTTTTTTCTCAGTATGATGAGAAGCAATTGTGCCTTAGGAATTGTGAAATGATGGTAGGTGGAAGTAAAAGATCTTTGGAAGTCTGGTAGTGGGAGTTCAGTTGGAAGTCTACAGCAGTACTGAGAGTGAGAAAAGTTAGAAAAAATAGACATTGTGAGAAGTAGTAAGATTCAGAATTTATTTTAAGGCTAGCATTGATAGTTTTTGCTGATGTACCAGATGTGAACTGTGATAGAAAAGAGGCATCAAATATGGCTCCGTGAATTTGACCCAAGGAGCAAAGAGAAGCCAAGTTCATTGTTCCGTTAGCTTTTCTCTACTTTTTCCTGTATCTTCAAAGTCTTCTTCTCTAGTATCTTTTTTTTTTCTTAGCACATTTACAGATACTAAGTTCCTTTCATTCCAAAACATGGCTTTTATAACACCATGCCTGCTATAAAGCTTTATACTACTCTCCATCTCACACATATACAAAACTCACTTTTTCTTCCTTATTTAAACCACTGAGTATTTTACACTCAAGACATGTTATATGTCTTTTTTAAATTATTTTTATCTACTTTTCATTCCATTTACGCATCAATTCATTTCTATTGCTCCTGAATTTCTCCTGCTGAATTGTTGAAACAAAGCCCCAGTAAATTTTAAAGGCTTTTTAATTCAACGATGTTAAGTTCTACTAAACTTTCCCCTCTAGTCTTCAATATTTGGTTCTTCTGCTTTATTTGGATTTTGTTTTCAAGATTTTGTGTTTGGTGTTTCTACCACTTATGTTTAACACCTTGATTCAACTTGTATATTAAATTTTATCTAAAGAAATCTACTATATCTCCATGTATAACTTTGACTTTGGTTTCACCTTGGTTGTGCCATGTGACTTGTATAGGGTTGGGTTCTGAGGAGGTCCCTAACTCATTGCCCACATAGGGGATCACGGAAACAAGCACAATTAGAGATACCCAAGTCTCACTTTTCTTCTTTTCTCTATGATTCAAGCAAACTCTATTTCACTTTCAAGTAAACCATAGCTAAAGATATATCTACATAAACTGAGATACAATTGCTTTTATTATGATCTGCATTGCTCCTTCTAGCCAGATACACAGATCTCCCATCTGCTACAGTCCAAGTCAGATGGATCCAGTGAATTGAGGTAGGTAATAATTATATTCAATTTCCAAGACCATCCCAATATTCAAGACAATTTCCTAGATTTTTTTCTTGATCAATTATGTCAAATTAAATTTTAATTTCTTTAGGGAAACTCACATAAGTTTTAACTCAATCATTTCTCTTTCAAATTCATATCTATTAGCTTAGAAATATTTACTAAAATAGATTGTAATTTATAACAATTAGAAGCCACTTAAAAGAAAACAGAAAAGATAAGATGTTGCCCCTGCTACTTTAATATTCCCAAAGTTTCCTATTTCTTATCATAGTTTCCTTTAAAATAATACTTTCATATTTTTTACTTTATTTGTATCAATGTTCTTTTTTATTGGTACTTCTGGTTTAATTAAATTATAAGCTCACAGTGTTTAATTTGTACAAATTTCTAGTTTGAACCATGTTTAAAATCTTCCACATTCATAATTGAGTTTTTGGGTCATAGGTCAAGAAGGCACTGAGAGAAATGTTTGATAGCAATATGTAACTAATGATGTTATTTAAAATATTAATTATAGAATAGCACTCAGAAATTTCTGTATTAATTATTCATGTTTAAACCTCTGGTTTTAGGTAAGTGTGTTTAAGTTACCAATGGGAAATGAAAGTTGTCTTACATTGAAGATTGGTGAATGGTAAGAAGCTATCAAGAAATATGCATCTGACGGTGACTAAAGCTGAAAATTGCTATCTATGAATTAAAAACGACTTTAGATTCTTGAGAAATGAGGTTTGTGGAAAAGACTCTTTTCCAAGTCCTGTATTCATTGAGCACAAACTAGAGACTCATTTAATACTTGCTTTAGTTAGTTAATACTATCAGTATTTTAAATAAAATGCCACCCTTTAGGTATACAAATGTTCATTATTTAAAATTTTAATCATGTTAAAGATGGAGATGGGCTCTTGGTGATTGAGTCTGTGTGTGTTTGTGTACACTGTGTGTGAGTGTTCATGTGTTTTATATGGCTATCTCATTGAAAACTGGGATGAATTTTTAGAGAAAATGTATACAATAATAAAAAAGGGAGCAATATGCTCTTTTAAAATTCAATCATGGTGATATATTGCAATATATAGCCACAATTTTGTAAGTCTTCTCTTTTTTTTTTTTTACTTTTCATCCAATGGTTTCATTGGGTCAGGAGAAAAACTTTGGCCAATGGTCTGTGATTGGAAATGCCATTTGCTTCATCAAAGTAAAAGCCTTAAATTCCATTGTTTGTCTTAGAGGAAGCCTTTTTGTTTTACTCCACAACCATGAAAGAAGTATGTCCCACAGACATCTCCTCCAGCCTACACTCTAAAATGGTGAATCATGTGGATTCTAAATCACAAAGTCCATAGCTCCCAGGACAACTGTAGTTATCTAATATCTTCATGGAGCAGAAGCAAAATGAAGGATTTGCAGTCAACCAAGGTGTCCTTCAGCAAGTAAATAGATAAACTGAGATGCATCCAGATAATGAAATATTAATCAGTACTAAAAAGAAATAAACTATCATTATGAAAAGAGAAGAAGAAAATATAAATGCACATTACTAAGTGAAATAATTCAATCTGGAGAGATTACATACTGTATGAATTAAAGTATGACACTCTGGAAAAGATAAAACTTTAAAAATAGTAAAGATCAGTGGTTGCCAGGAGTCAGAGGGGCTGATGAATAGGTGCAGCATGGAGGATTTTTAGGGCAGTGACTACACTACATAATACTCTAGTAATTGATAAATGTCAATATACATTTACCCAAACCCACAGAATGCATAACAGAAAAAATAAACACTAATGTAAGCATGGACTTTGCATGATTATGAATTGTCAAGGCAGGTTCATAAGTTTTAACAAATGTACCACCCTGGTGAGAATGTTGATAATGGGGGGAGGAGTGTACCTAGGAGCAGCAGTAAATGGAAAATCTCTCTACTTTCCTCTTAATTTGGCTGTGAACTTAAAAATAATTTTAAAAAAGTAAAGCCTTTTAGAAAAATAAGGATTTGTTATTGTAAGTCCATGGAAATGTTAGTTTGAGTAGACTAACCTTGAAAAAGATGACTACTGATAGAATTATTGAGGGAGATAATAGTCCCTTCTAGACAGAGTTGCCTATTGAGCAATTCTTGAGATTTAAGAAAGTATAGATTTGCCTGAACAGGTGGTGGCACAGTGAATGGAGCATCATAATGGGACTCAGAGGACCCAGGTTTGAAACCCTGAGGTCACAGGCTTGAGTGGTGGGCTCACCAGCTTAAGCATGGGATCATGGACATGACCCCGTGGTCACTGACTTGAGCCCAAAGATGGCTAGCTTGAAGGCCAAGGTGGCTGGCTTAAGCTCAAGGTCGCTGGCTTAAGCAAGAGGTCACTCACTCTGTTGAAGACCTCCCACCCCCATCAAGGCACATCCAATAAAGCAATCAATGAACAACGAAGGTGCCGCAACAAAGAATTGATACTTCTCATCTCTCCTCCTTCCTGTCTGTCTGTCCCTATCTGTCCCTCTCTCTGTCACACACGCACAAAAGAAGTGTAGATTTGTTCCTGTGAAATGTAATGTGTAAAAATAATGAGTAAGAGATGGGAATAAGAAAAGAAGATTAGGAATTCAACATTTGGGTATGCCTTAATTGTTTTGTTTATGTGGCTAAAGAGCTCTTTTTTGGTTTGGTTTAATTGTTTTGGTGACAGCACATTATACTTAATTTTTTGGATTTCCCTACTACATATGAATTTTATATTCTCCTGTGGTAAAAATGACACAATATTTCCTCTTCTGGAAGGCTACATAATTTGTTATATATTAAATTTATTTTTCTTAATTATATAATGTTATTATTTGTTTCTGTATTTCTGAGGATCAAAGGTTTCAAATTTATACTGCTATGTTTTTCCTCTAATTTTTTTTACCATTCTATTCTGTTGTATTCTTGCATATAAACAGATATAAAAAGTGAATGTAACTTTGCTACTTTCTTTTGAACTTTTTAACTTTATCTGTGTTAGTGATTTCCTATTATACAATGAAAAAATATTACTTTAAATTGTTATTGATTCTAATTAATAAAAATATGTGTATTTGAACACTTAAAAATGCAGAAGCAGCGTTCAAAGTAAATAAATGCCCTAACATTTTCTTTATTCTTTCCAATTTTATTGCCTATGAATAATAATTTTAATAGTTGAAAATAAAATAATATTCTACATACTTTATGAAGACATGACTTTTGTTTATCTTCAATAGTATATTATGAACATTCATTAATGTTTGTGTATTCCACCCCATTACTGTATTTCACAGCTTGCATTATCAGAACGTTATTTAAATATTTCTAAATTTGAACAATTTTGCTGGTTCTTACAAATAAACTTGCAATGTGTATCATGGTAAACATGTTTCTTGCATATTAATGGAATAGATTAGTAAAAGAATTGAATTAAAATGTACATATAGTACTTTCAAAAGTCCTTCATTTATATAAAAATATAATTCTGTTATCAGTGTATATACCTTCACAAACAAAGGTTTTCAAAATTTATAAAAATGTTTCTCCAGTATGTGGACAATGTATAGCATCTTATTTGTAGATTTGTTGTTCATGTTCTACTGGAGAAATTGCTCTAGTAAGAAACTCTTTGTTTTTCTTCCTTTGTGCATTCAGTGTTCATATTTCCTGGTTTACTGCTGGGAGACTTGAATGTGGATTTTTCACTTGGAAAGATCAATTTTGTATTAGAAATGTCAGCCTTTTGACTAATATGCACAATGTAAATGTTTCCTGCTCACATTAATTTATAAAAATGTTATTTTAAGTAATTTTGTCTCAATATATCATATATTTTAAATATAACATTTATAGAGTAACTTTAAAAAGAAAAAGTAGAAAATACCATGGGAAAGTTAAGGTTGCCATCTTGGAAATCAGGCAAATCTAGGTTGCATTTCATAGTTGCCATGAAATAGCTGTGTGACTAAAGTAAATTACTTGTATTTTCTAAATCTCAGCTTACCAAATATAAAAATAGAAAGAATAATACTTCTTATTTAGGTTGTTGTGAAAAATATTTTAAATTAGAAAATAATATTTACCAGTTTACTTTTAATGAGGATACAAATGTTTGTTTGAAAATGGTCAACGTTCTTGAAATTTTATCTTACTAAAGTACAAGTGCCTTTCTATATTTACATTTCTGGATAACCAAGTAACTTTAGAACAGGATCCTTATCAGAGATCACATTAGAATCTTGATATAAATGAAAAGAATAGCTTCAAATTTATCTAAAATGTACATTTTAGAAAAATATCTTTAATATAAAACTTTTTAAAAATTTATTTTATATATTGATTTTTCTTTCTGAATATCTTATATAATGGCACACGTAGATCCAATTCACAATGCTTGATATATTTTATCTTATTTTTTGTGACAGAGACACAGAGAGGGATAGATAGGGACAGACAGGAAGGGAGAGAGATGAAAAGCATCAATTTTTCATTGCAGCACTTAGTTGTTCATTGATAGGTTTCTCATATGTGCCTTGATGTGGGGGCTACAGCAGATCGAGTGACCCCTTGCTCAAGCCAGAGACCTTGGACTCAAGCTGGTGAGCCTTACTCAAACCAGATGAGCCCACACTCAAGCTGCTGATCTTGGGGTTTCATATCTGGGTCCTCCGCATCCCAGTCCGATGCTCTATCCATTGCACCGCCGCCTGGTCAGGTTATTTTTTTTTTAATTTTTATTAATTGTAATTTATTGTGTTAACATGGATTCAAGTGTCCCACTCAATATAACACCCTCACCTTCAACTTTCAGAATTTTTGCCTCTGTATTCATTAGAGATATTGGTCTGTAGTTTTCTTTTTTTGTATTGTCCTTGTCATGTTTTGGTATGAGGGTTATGTTGGCCTCATAAAATGTGTTGGAAGTATTGCTTCTTCTACAATTTTTGGAAGACTTTGAGAAGGATAGGAACCAAATCTTCTTTGAAAGTTTGGTAGAATTCACTAGTGTAGCCGTATGGTCCTGGATTCTTATTTTTGGAGAGGTTTTTGATAGTAGTTTTTATTTCCTCCCTGTTTATGGATCTATTAGGCTTTCCACTTCATGATTCAGTCTAAGAAGATCATACAGTTCTAGGAATTTATCCATTTTTTCTACATTGTTGAATTTGGTGGCATATAGTTTTTCATAGTATTCTATAATAATTCTTTGTATATCTATGATATCTGTGAAAATTTCTCCTCTTTCATTTTGGATTTAATTTGTATAAGTCCTTCCTTTTCTTTCCTTAGTGAGTCTTGCAGGGGTTTGTCAATTTTTTTGATCTTTTCAATGAACCAGCTCTTTGTTGTATTGAATTTTTTATACTTTTTCTCTTCTCTATTTTCTTTATTTCTGCTCTAATTTTTATTATTTCTTTTATTCTGCTGGTTTTGTGTTTGCCTTTGTTCTTTTTCTAGTTTCTTAAGGTGTGATGTTAAGTTACTAACTTGGGATTTCTATTATTTTTTGATATAGGCCAGTAATGATATGCACTTCCCTTTATTACTACTTTTGCTGCCTCCCAGAGATTCTTATATGTTGTGTTGTCATTTTCATTTGTCTGTATATATCTTTTGATTTCTGCTTTTATTTCTTCTTTGAACCAGTCATTTCTTAGAAGTATGCTGTTTAATTTCCACATTTCTGTGGGATTGTTTACTTCTTTTTTGCAGTTGAATTCTAGTTTCAAAGCCTTATGGTCAGAGAATATGCTTAGTATAATTTTAATCTTTCTGAGTTTGATACTAGCTTTTTGGCCCAACATACGGTCTTGAGAATGTTCCATGTACAGTGGAGAAAAATGTATACTCTGTCATTCTAGAATAAAATTTCCTGTAGATGTACATTATATCAATTTGTTCTAGTGTTTCATTTAAGGCCAATTTTCTTTATTGATTTTCTGTTTGGATAAATAATCTAGAACCATCAGTAGTATATTGAGATGTCCAAGTATGATTTTATTTTATCAGTTTCTATTTTTAGATTAGTTAGTAGATGTCTTATATACTTTGGTGCTCTCTCATTTGGTGTATATATATTAAGAAGTCTTCTTGATACAATGGCTCCTTTATCATTATGAAATGATCATCTTTGTCTAGTTACCTTAGTTTTCTGGTAGTCAGCATTGTCAGATATGGGTATGGCTATACCTGCTTTTTTTTGGATATTGTTTTTTTGGAGAATCATTTTCCAACCTTCTTCTTTGAATCTATTTTTATCCTTGTAGCTTCAATGTGTCTCTTGAAGCAAGCATACAATCGGGTTTTGCTTTTTGATCCAATCTGTTACTATGTGCCTCTTTATTGGTAAATTCAGTCCATTTACATTTAATGTAATTATTGACACTTGAGGGTTTTCTATTGCAATTTTATATGTATGTTTCTGATAATTCTTATGTCTTGTTTCATTCTCCTATTTTGTTTTTCTGTCATTTGTTTTTGTTTGGTAGTATTCCATACTTTTTCCTCTGTTTCTTCTTTTTTTAAACTATGTGTTTCAGTAGTGGCATTTTCAGGGGTAGTTACCATTAGATTATTAGAAGAAAAATTATCATATTCATTAAAGTTCATTATCTCGTGAGTGTTTCTGCACTCTATCCTCCTTTGTTACTGCTGATCTTTGTCCTCTCCCCTTTTATGTTACTGTTGTCACAGATTATCCTTGTTTTCATTGAAGTCTTGTAGGAGCTTTTACTTGTACTTTTGTTTTGTTTGGTTCTTTGTATCTAGTCAGATAACCCCCTTTAATATTTTATGAATTGAGGGTTTTCTGGTAATAAATTTCCTTGGCTTCTCTATGTCTGTAAATGTTTTTATTTCCCCTTCATATTAGAAGTATAGCTTTGATAGATATAGTATTCTTGGCTGCTGGTTTTTCTCTTTCAGTACTTTAAAGGTTGGGGTCTATTCTCTTCTGGCTTGTAGAGTTTCTGCCAAGAAATATGATAATAACCTAATGGGTCTTCCTTTATATGTAATATTCTTCTTTTACCTAGCTGCTTTGAGGATGTTTTTCTTGTCATTGATTTGTGATAATTTCATTACAATGTGCCTTGGAGTAGGCCTGTTTGAGTTTAGATAACTAGGTGTTCTGTTTGCTTCTTGGATTCCAGGATCTCTTTTCACAGGCTTGGGAATTTTTTATTGATTATTTGTTTGAATATGTTCTCTATTCCCTTTTCCCTCTCCTCTTCTTCAGATATACCCATTATTTGAATATTGCTCTCTCTGATGGAGTCAGACAATTATTGTAGGGCTTTTTCATTTTTTAAAATTTGTAAGTCTCTCTCTTCTTCTCTCTGTAGAATCTCTAGTTGCCTGTCTTCAGTGTCACTAACTGGCCTGTTCTATTAGCTAAGCTTGTTATCTAATTTTTTAGTTCATGGACTGACTTTTCATCTCTGGTTGGTTCTTTTGTATAGTTTCAATTTATTTGGTAAAGTACTCTATTTGTCCATTAAATAGTTTTTTGAGCTCACTAAATTGCCTTTTAGTGTTTTCTTGCTTCTTATTGAGTATTTTTAAAACTTCAATTTTGAATTCTCTGTCTTTAATTCTAAGGTTTTCATGTGATTGAGATATTTTTCTGGAGATTTTTTATCATCTATCTCACTTACGACTTTGTTTTGTACATCCATGATATTTGATTTCTTTTTCCTTGATGGTATTTGAGAGTGGTGTTGTTACTAATACTAACAAGAGATAACTTTATTAGGTGTGTGTATATTTCAGGTGTTTCTGGAGTTTTTTCTCTGCATATAGTTGTTGAGTTTGTGGAAATTTCAAGGGGAGAGATTGGGAGTATCTCTTCCACTGACATTTCTCTGATCTTTTTTAAAATTCCATTGATAAGGTGGAAATAGTTTTGCCCTGTACCATCTTGTTATATCTCAGAGTAGGGAATGATGAGATTAGGAAAAGCACCTAAAAAGTGACTTCCAGTGGACAAAATTAAAAGGTGTGGAAAAAGAATTTGGCTTTCTCTGAGTGGGAAGCCCTGATTGAAAGCTTTTTGAAAACTGTTTCAATTTCATTTGTTGTAATCAGTCTGTTTAGGTTTTCTGATTCTTCCAGATTGAGTTTTGAAAGATTGAATGTTTCTAGAAATTTATCCATTTTACCTAGGTTGTCTAATTTTTTGGCATACAAATATTCATAGTATATTTTTACAATCCTTTATATTTCTGCAGTGTCAGTTGTTACTTCTCCACTTTCATTTCTAATTCTATTTATTTGAGTCCTCTCTCTTCTTTTCTTTATAAGTCTGGTTAAAGGTTTGTCAATCTTGATTACCTTTCAAAGAACAAGCTCTTGGTTTTTTTTTTATCATTTGTATTTTTTTAAGCCTCTATGTCATTTATTTCCAATCTGATCTTTACTATTTTCTTCCTTCTACTTCCTCTGGGCTTTATTTGTTGTTCTTTTTCTAGTTCTTTTAGATGCAGGGTTAAGTTATTTATTTGAGCTTTTTATAGCTTCTTAAGGTATGCTTGTAATGCTATATATAAAAGTTCCTCTCAGGACTGTTTTTGCTGTGTCCCATAAATTTTGAGTTGTTACATGTTTAATTTTATCTGTTTCAACAAAATTTTTTATTTCTTTCTTGATCTCATTGTTAACCCATTTGTTATTTAATAGCATGTAATTTAGCCTCCAAGTGTTTGAATGTTTTTCAGTTTTTCATTGTACTTGATATCTAGTTTAATGCCATTATGATCAGAGAAAATGTTTGATATTATTTCAATCTTCTTAAAATTATTGAGGCTTATTTTGTGTCCTTACATGTGATCTATCCTAGAGAATGTACATTCTGCTGCTTTGAGTTGAAAGGTTCTGAAGATAACAATTAAATCCAGTTGATCTAGTCTGTCCTTTAAGGCTACTGTTTCTTTGTTAATTTTCTCTCTGGTGGATCTATCCATTGATGTTAGTGGGGTATGAAAATTTTTTACTATTATATAGTATTGCTTTTGATCTCACTCTTTATGTCCATCAAAATCTGCTTTACATATTTATGTGTTCCTATATTAAATGCATAAATATTTACAATTGTTGTATTCTCCTGTTGTATTGCTCCCTTTATTGGTATGTAGTGACCTTTGTTATCCCTTAATATAGCCTTTGTTTTAAAGCCTATTTTGTCAGATATAAGTATTGCTACCCCAGTTGGGTTTTTTTGTGTTTCCATTTGCATGAAACACTTTTTCATCCTTTTACTTTTAGTCTATGTGTATCTTTTGTTCTGAGGTGGGTCTCCTGTAGATAGGATATGTACGGGTACTGTTTTCTTATCCATGCAGATACCCTATTTTTTTTTGATTGGAGCATTTAATCCATTTACAATTAAGGTTATTATTGATATGTACTTATTTATTTCTATTTTCTTCTTTAAAGGTGCAATCCTTTTTTAAAAAATTTTTTTCTTTCTTTCTTTCTTTCTTTCTTTCTTTCTTTCTTTTTTTCTCTTTTTACAGCAGGCCCCTTACATTTCTTGCAATACTGGTTTGGTTGTAATGAATTCTTTGATTTTTTTTTTTTTTTGTCTTGCAAGCATTTTATTTCTACTTCAATTTTAAAGTATAGCACTGCTGAATAAAGTAGTCTTAGTTGTATGTTCCTGTTTTGTATCATTTTGAATATTTCTTGCCCATCCCTTCTCAATTGTTTCTGTTGAGCTGTTGGATGTTATTCTTATGGGAGCTCCTCAGTAGGTAATTAACTGCTTTTCTCTTGCAGCTTTTAGCATTCTTTCTTTGTCTCTTAACTTTGGTATTTTAATTTTTTTACAGAGAAAAATAGGGAGTCAGAGAGAGGGACAGATAGGGACAGATAGGGACAGACAGACAGGAAGGGAGAGAGATGAGAAGCATCAATTATCAGTTTTTCATTGCAACACCTTAGTTCATTGATTGCTTTCTCATATGTGCCTTGACCGCGGGCCTTCAGCATACCGAGTGACCCCTTGCTCGAGCCAGTGACCTTGGGTCCAAGCTGGTGAGCTTTGCTCAAACCAGATGAGCCTGTGCTCAAGCTGGCGACCTCTGGGTCTTGAACGTGGGGCCTCCATATCCCAGTCAGATGCTCTATCCACTGTGCCACTGCCTGGTCAGGCTGGCATTTTAATTATGATGTGTCTTTGTGTAAGCCTCCTTGGGTTCCTCTTTAATAGGATTTTCTGTGTTTCTTGAACTTGTGTAACTTTTTTTTTCAGTTATGATTTCTTCAAACAGGTTCTTCATCCCTTGTTTGGTCTCTTTTCTTTTAGAAAACCCTATGATGCTGATGTTGTTTTTCTTCATGTTGTCACAGAAGTGTCTTAGAGTTTCCTTAGTCTTTTTGCACCTTTTATTAGTTTTGCTGCTCTGCTTCTATGCTTTCGTTTATCTTGTCCTCTAAATCACTGATTCAATCCTGTTTCATCCAGCTTGCTATTGGTTCCTTGTAGTGCAGTCTTCGTTTCTGATATTATATTTATCATTTCTGACTGGTCCCTTTTTATGATTTCAATGTCCTTTTTGATGCTTACTATCCTCATTTAGGTACTCATTATGACCATCCATTGTTGCTCTAAGATCCTTGAGCAGCTTTAAAAATTACTTTAAACTCTGTGCCTGGTAGTTTGGTTACTTCTATTTCATTTAGTTGTTTTTCTGGTAGTTTGGTTACTTCCATTTCATTTAGTTGTTTCTCTGTTGATTCATCTAGGTCATATTTCTTTGTCTGCCCACTTTGTCTGTGTATTAGTAGTGCTATCCAACTTTGAAATTTTTGTGGTGTCTTTATGAGAAAGATGGGCTCTGTGATATTGAACTCCAGGCCACCTGTTTTCCTTGTTCTAGGAATGTTTCTTTTGGGTACTATTTTCTCTCCTGTTGCATGTGAGTATTGAATGCAGTTGGTTTTTTCATGGGTATGATTATCCCTTCAGGCTGGCTGGCTTTAAGGGTCAACTTTAATCATTACACACTGTGCAATGTCTTTCCTGTTGGGCTTATTTATTCCCCACAGTGTCTTCTACCTGCTAGACTACTCTTTTGGGCATACTGCTTGTGTAGTTAGCTGAGTCTAGGGTTGGTGCTGTCTCCCACCCACTACCAGTTGTGTTGGTTCTAGATATTCTTGGGTTGGTGTCAGCTGTTGTTTGTAACCAGTTGTGGGCTGTCTGCAGGTACTTTTCTTTTCCCTGTTTGTGTCTGCATTTTCTGCACCTGGATAGTGTGGGATGGGCCACCTGTGTATAAGGATTAGCTTCTTCTTGCTTAGATATGAGAGCAATTCCAAAAAATCCCCAAGCTCTGTCAGACTTGCCTTCATTTTTCAGTTGCTCCACCTCTTCTTACAGTTGTCTGGTCTTTGACAGAGTCTTCTGTAGAAAGACTGTAGTGTGGATTTGACTGGCCTCACAGAATCAACCCCTCTACAGGTTGCAAGCTTGTTGGGTTAGGGCAGCAGAGGTTGGGCATACATTAGTGGGAACCCCTAGTTCAAGAGTACCTTGTTCAGGAGCTCAGTACAGGGAATGTGGCCCTACTCCAGAGCCTAATCCCTCAGCCACTGCTGGATATTCAAATTTTATTTCTCCCCAAAAAGGTAAGCAGCTGGTTCAGATCAAGTGGGGCTGACAGTCCCTTTGGCAGAAGTTCTTAGGCTGGTGAGACCTGGTCTCAAGGAAAAAGACTGAGAGAGTCCTCTCCTGGGCTGACTGTGCCGCCCCAGAAAGTGACTAAGGGCCTCAACC
Organism: Saccopteryx bilineata; assembly: GCF_036850765.1. Lineage (NCBI taxonomy): Eukaryota > Metazoa > Chordata > Mammalia > Chiroptera > Emballonuridae > Saccopteryx > Saccopteryx bilineata. The sequence goes on from NC_089494.1 coordinate 151,319,933, forward strand.
AGACCCTACATTAGGCTGACAGGGACCCACATCTTAAATGTCCATGCTTCAAGCCTCCCCCCTCCCTTCCCCCAGTGAAATCTAGCCCAGCAGAGCAGTATATCCAGCTCCTCAGCCAGCTGACTGTGAAGCTCCACCCTATTCAGTGCACATGAGAAACTGTGGTGGTACTGGTCACAGAGAGCGTAAGTCACCTCACTTGGATTAAGTGTGAGAAGCCCTTTCTTAGGCTACCACTCTAGCAAGGTTGTTAGGTCTTAAACCTATGCTCTCTGTAGCTGGCTACTATTTGTGCTAGCCCTGGGCCTCCCTTGCAGGAACCCGGCTCAGACCAGTGGGAGACACTACCGACACTACCTGTGACTGGCCCTCAGCAACCTTCTTGGAGCTACAAGCAATCCAGAGTTTATGGCTACCTCTGCTGGGCCCAGGTTCACATGAAAATACCAAGCTGCATACCTAGGCTGGCTTTTATCCACACTCAGCCTGGGGGGAAGATTCTCTTAAAAGACCAAGGTTCCCTGAGTCCCACTCCTGCAGCCTCTGTCTGCTAGATGCTTGTTGGGCTCGGCCACTGAAAAACTTCTGCTAGTGTCTAGAGACTTTGGCAATTTAGGGATTAGGAAGGATGGTAGGTGTGGCTCTGTACCTCAGCCCCAAGTGTCAGTTCAAACTTTATTCACAGACCTCAGTAGGGTGTGCCCTCTGATATCCAGAGGTGTGGTCTTCCCACAGTCTGGACAGTTTCTACTGAGTCTCCTGTGAGGTGGAAGCACTAGTCTTAGACTTCGAAGTGTGTGGGGGAAAGTTCTGGCCTCAATACCAGAAAACTGAGTCACTGACATGCCCCCTGCTTCCTGTTTTCTCAAAACAACCCAGTCTCCAAGATTGGGGAAGGAGAGACTCCTGAGGGTGGAGCATTTGCTTTCTCCCAAGCCAATGCCTCTAAGAGGGAACTGTCCACTTAGGAAAGATGGCAACTGTAGTATTGGAAAATGAGTCAGCACAGGGGTTCTCGTGGCTCTATACCACAGTATCTCTCCCTGGGACTCCAACTTTACACTCTCTTCATGTAATTCTATTCCTCTCAGCTCTCCCTTCACGGGAGCCCTGGGTAAGTGGCTAGAAACAAGATTTTCTGTTCTGGCCCTATAAGACTGAGGCTATGTCTCTGAGAGCTCCATCTCTTTCTAGCAGACAGAAACCTTAGCTCTTTTCACCAACAAACACTTAGTGGCACCTCTTTTAAGCTCTGGTGCTCTAGGCTGGAGTTCCAGGCCTGGGGCTTAAAACCCACACCACTCAGGTGACCCTCCCCATAGTGAGAGTCCCTCTGGACCCTCAGCCACTGCTCACTCCTGGAAGCAGGCAGCCCTTTTTGTGTCTCAGTCCTTCCTACCAGTCTCGGTGTGGCTTCTTCTGTGATCCTTGGTTATAGACTCTTCTTCGTTTAGTCTTAAGTTGGTTTTTTCAAGATGATTGTTCTTAAATTAAGTTATAATCCAGTTTGGTCCTGGCATGTGGCAGTTGGAATATCTGCCTACTCCATCACCATCTTGGAATCCCCCAGTATAAAATTTTTATAAAGCTAATGTGATAATAGTACTTTTAACTTCCAAACTAGTATATCAAACATTCAAAATAGTTGCTTCAGCAAGTTTTAATCTTTGTTATACAATGGGAAATATTAACAGAAATAAAAAGTAGCTTTTATCTAATATCAAATTTTGTGATTATTAAGAGTATTGTGTTGAGAAGGATTCTGACGTAAACTCTCAGCTCAACAAGGAATAAAGCAGTAATTACCTAGTGACACTGCAGAGAAGGGTTGGTAAGTTTTTTGCTATGGATTTTCTATCCATAAATATAAACAAAATTAATTATGATTTATTTTCACATATCAACATCCTAATTTTTTTCCAAACAGAAAGGTAAACCTTTTTAAATTTTTTGGTTAAATTGAAGTGGCCAGTGAATTTAACATGTCAGTTTTATTCATTTGTGATACATATGCTTTGTTTTTATTAAAATTTATTTCCTTAACAGATTTCATTTCAGAAGACTAAGCCAGTTAAATTTTACCATTGTAGTGAAACATAGATATGAACAGAGAATATACATAATTTCAAATAAGAAATTAGTCTAACATGTTTTGTTTTGTTTTGTTTTTTGTATTTTCCTGAAGTTGGAAATGGGGAGGCAGTCAGACAGACTCCTGGCATGGCCATCAGGGGGCGATGCTCTGCCTATCTGGGGCATCGCTCTATTGCAACCAGAGCCATTCTAGCACCTGAGGCAGAGGCCACAGAGCCATCCTCAACACTGGGGCCAACTTTGCTCCAATGGAGCCTTGGCTGTGGGAGGGGAAGAGAGAGACAGAGAGGAAGGAGAGGGGAAGGGGTGGAGAAGCAGATGTGCACTTCTCTTGTGTTCCCTGACTGGGAATCAAACCCAGGACTCCTGCATGCCAGGCTGGTGCTCTACTACTGAGCCAACCGGCCAGGGCCTAGTCTAATATGTTATTGTATTATTATCAGCTGGCATGATCAGTTTTTTTATAAGTTAATATAATTAATTGTATGTATAAAATGTAATTAAAATTTTAGTGAGTTAACCCTAAAAAACTAATAAATGTATAGCTTAAACAATAAAATCAATTTTTAAAAATAGAGGCCAGTAATAACTTATGTCCCTAGTGTTCTATTACATAATATCAAATAATTTCAGTGATTTTCTAAGAGGGTGTGTGAAGCTAGTATCCACAGCAACCATCACAGCCACCTGGCCCATGCAGATTTGCATTAGATTCAAACAGACGGTAATGAAACAACAAAACCAAGAACTGGTGAGCCATTACCTTTAATCCTAGCTTGCACCTGGTGGGCAAGTAAAAACACACACTGGGCTCCAAAACCCATTCATTCAGTGTTCACAAAGCTACCGATTTATCCAAGTTTCCTAGAATCAAAGGTTTCTAGCTCACTAGCCTTATTCACCTTTGTTCCTCATCTCCTTCTCTCTGCATAAACTCTGCACAAACTGGCTTCTCCTTCAACATTCCACCATCTTGGCTGCTTCTGCTGGCCTCCTCCATGTGGCTTCTCTCTGCTCTCTTCTCTGCTCTCTACTCTAATGCTAATCTCAGGAACCAAGAGAGAGCAAGCTCCTGGTCAGCCCCACTTTATAGTATAGAAATCCAAACCTTTAATCCAATATACAAACAAGGAAGTCTCTGATGCAAAGTCACTTATCTGAGGCATAATGGGATTCCATATGAGAGTGTACCACCCCGCACATGCAATCAGTCAAAGGTGTAGGGAAAAGCTTAGTCTTAAAACTAAGTCTTAGGCTATAATGACCCTGCCTGCTTACAGCCTGTCCCCCACACCCAATACAAACTATAAGCAGGCAAACATATATATCATTTACAAACTTATTTGACCAACAGGGTATTTGCCACAAAACAATACATCCAGTTTTTCAGATCATGAATAATAAGTACTTGTGCTATAGAACATAGGGGGAGCTGTTGGCAAAGGAATAATAAATTAATTTTTAAATATAGAGTAAATTTTTTTATTGAAATATTATTTTTGTAATCCTACTTCCAAGACATATGAATTAATAACTAAAAATGTGTTATAAAACATGATTTAAGTCAATATTTTTGGCAGAAAATTGTGATATAAATTATCTTTTGTTTCCTTTAACAGAAATTTTTATGGAAATAAAAATGGCCTTCAGTCTCCAAAACAAAAGTACTTTTAAGAGGATGGACTGAAATACAACTTATACTTCATTGCTTTCACTTTACTGAGTAGTCACTAAAGTAAGTCTGGGATTTTTTTTTTAGGTGGCAAACTATGCCCTATTCCTTAAATTTAAATTATTAAGAGAAAAATCTAAATAAGTCACATCATTTACTTTTATAATTATTTTATTTTAGTTAAAAGTTATAATTTAATAGTTTAGATGATATAATACAGGCAAAACATATTTACTAAGGTCGATATCATGGTGATCCATGATAACATAATTGCCACCATAATTTATTACACATATAAAACAAACAATCATTTCATTGATGACAAGTACTGAAGATAAACAACTAATATAATTGTACCTATAATCTGAATTTGGACCACCTGTTTAGTTGTGAGTTTAACTATCATTTCATAAGAATATGCACTGTGAATTAGCATTAGAATTTGTTCCATAAAGTGAAGTAGTATTTGTAAACATGTTAAGAAGACAATTTAAGTAACATAAAGTCTAACACTTCATGAAGTGGACAGTCTCCATTTGGAGAAATGCAAATGGAACAGAAGACAGGAAGATTTTATAGCATAAAGAATAAGGAACAAAAAGGAGAAAAAGAGAAAATACCTGGTTGACTGGGCCACATAGTAAACCTTGTCTGGAGTGAGAATTGTTGAATGGGTGGACTACATTTCTGGTCAAGTTGAGCAGAAATGTTGGTTTAACATTTTTCTTTTTATAAGGAGATGGAACATATTTTTTTTGGCATGTTTTAGGAACCCACTTTAAAATCTCAAGATTATTTTGAGATCAAAAAGATTTTATTGAGTGAGATGACATCAGAGTAATGGCGGGGTAGGAAGCAATACCAATAAATCTCCCCCAAAACTCAACAAAATCTTCAACCAGAAACAGAAAAACCTATACTTGGAGCCTCCAGATGCTTCGCAATACACCCAAAGGTATGGTTGAGTGAAAAATTGGCTAAATGTATAACCAAACCCCAAAGGAAATAGGGAGTAAGAAATGCTCTGCCTTCCTCACTAACCTAAACAGGGCGGCTTTCTCTGGTAACTGTGAATATAGAAACTGAGGCGGGCAAAGGGGGTGAATAGATCCAGGCCGCAGCACAAACGGCCGAACCAGGCTGTGGCACGGAGATCCAAGCTGAGGAAAAACTGATCCTGTGGCAACCCGGGCAATACAAGCTAACACTCGCACCAAACCCAAACAAAGAAAAACAAGTGGAATGGCCATTTTACCCGGTCTCCTGGTCCGCGTGCGCGCAGTTAGTGGGTGAGAGATTTCTTCCTAAGCCCCGGAAGTGGGTGCCCGTGTTGCCCCACGGAGAGGCAGGGTCAGAGGCCTTTCTGTGGGCCGAGGGCAGAGTCTCTGGGCAGCCCCAGCTCCCTGGGAAAGCCACACACGGGAGGGAGTGAGAACTAATTCCAACGGTGGAGATTTTCCGTGCGATTGGGGGTTTCACTCAGAGGGAAACGCGGCCGGCCTCATATCCTGGTTTGCGCGCACAGATAGGGAGTGAGAGATTCCTCCTCGGCAGTGCGTGCCCGTGTTATCTCACAGAGGGGCAGAGTCAGAGGACTTTGTGTGGGCCAAAGCGGAATCTTGGGCAGCCCAAGCGCCTTGCAAAAGCCGCGCATGGGGACGGACCGAGACTCAATTCCAACGCTGCAACTTTTCCCTGCGGTTGGGGGTTTCACTCAGAGCGTGAGACTGCTGGCCGAAAATCCTGGTTGCAGAAAGTGAGTGAGTTGTCTCCAAGCGCCCCGGAAGTGGGCGCCCGCCTGTGTTACCGGACAGAATGGCAGAGCCAGAGGTCTTTGAGTGGGCGGAAAGCCGCCTGATGATGCTAGCAGCTCTGATTGACTGAGCCTTACCCAGAGCCCTGTGCTTAGTGGAAATAGAGTGGGGAGTTTCCAGCTCTTTGAGCCTCTTACTATCCAGGCAGAGGCAGCAGCAACCCCATAGCTGGATTATCAGGCTACTAATTGAGGAAGGAAAGACTAGGAGAAAGGCTCCAGGAACACGGACTCTCTCACTGTCGGAGCCTATAAATGCTAATGAGCCTCGACTGCCAATGAGACTAAAGCACAATACATGACATTGCCATAGAGACTTATCAACTGCAAACCTCTACCTGAGCGTGCCAAAGGGGCAGAACCCGGGATACAGAGTCACTGACCAGGAAGAGGGAGAGAAAAGAAAAAGCAAGAAGATAACCTCTCAAAATCAAGAATAATCCGCAGACTTTATAACCTATCCCATTTTATTATATTTGTTCGTTTGTTTCTCTTATCTTCATTCTTGATACTTTTTTTCCTCCTCCAATTTGGCCGATTAACTCTCTGCTGGTCTTACTCTCTCCTCTCCTTGAACTACACTACCCATAAGTGTTACATCTCCCATTATCTTTTCTCTTCTCTTCCTTTCTCTCTATGTGGGTTGCACTCCAAAACCCTTAACTCTCTCTCTCTCTCTCTCCTTTCATTTTCTTCTTTTAGTGGTTCCCTCTTTTTTTCTCTCTCTCTCTTTCTTTTCTCCCTCTATATTAGTTTCTTCCTTTCTCCTTTATATCTCCTCTCATTCAAACCTCAATAACAAACAAATTATCTTATCTGGGACTCAAACTTATGTTTGTGGCATTTTGGGGGGTTTTTACTTCACCTTTTTAACTCACTAGCAGTGCTCCTATCCCTGGCTCTCCATATTATCTAGTTCTTGTTCCACTAAATACAATAGTAATTTTTTAATTTGTCCCCCCATTTTTCCATTTTCCTCTTATTCCTCTCATCATAACTCTTAGAAAACCAACACCTAAAAGCAAATCATTTTATTCTTGACCCAAATTTTTTCCTTATTTGCTTTTTGTGGGTCCATACGCTCTTTTTTTTTCTTTTTTCTTTTTTTTCCCCCCTTATTACTTTTCCCCAATTCAGGCCCTCCATCACAGGCATTGTTTGTTATAATTCACAGTTCACCACAAGACTTTCTCAAGAAAGAGGGGAGAGGAGAGGAGAGGAAAAAAGGAGGGGGGGAATAATTTCCTTTTTTTAAAATTATTATTTTATTTTATTTTTCCTTATTTCATTATTAATTTTTTTAAAAAAACAACTCTTTTCGATTTTTAATTTTTTTTATTATTTTTTTAACTTTTTATTCTTTATTAAATCTCATTAATACTATCAATAAAACCACCCTCAGATGCCATTGAGGAAGAGAAAATCGAATATCATGGATACAAAAGAAAGAGAGGTAACACAGCTAGATGAGGAAAAATCTATGGAGAAAAAATTTAATATATTGGAAACCTTGGAGCTAAATGACAGAGAATTCAAGATAGAAATCCTAAAAATACTCAGAGATATACAAGAAAACACAGAAAGGCAATTTAGGGAGTTCAGAAAACAACTCAATGAACAAAAAGAATATATATCCAAGGAAATTGAAACTATAAAAACAAATCAAACAGAGATGAAAAACTCAATTCACGAGCTGAAAAACGAAGTAACAAGCTTAGCTAATAGAACAGGTCAGATAGAAGAGAGGATTAGTGAAATAGAAGACAAGCAACTTGAGGCACAACAGAGAGAAGAAGAAAGAGACTCAAAAATTAAAAAAAATGAGATAGCCCTACAAGAATTATCTGACTCCATCAAAAAGAATAACATAAGAATAATAGGTATATCAGAGGGAGAAGAGAGAGAAAATGGAATGGAGAACATACTCAAACAAATAATAGATGAGAACTTCCCAAGCCTGTGGAAAGAACTAAAGCCTCAAGTTCAAGAAGCAAACAGAACTCTGAGTTTTCTTAACCCCAACAACCTACTCCAAGGCACATCATAATGAAATTGACACAAACCAACAGCAAAGAAAAAATTCTCAAGGCAGCCAGGGAAAAGAAGAATACAACATATAAAGGAAGGCCCATTAGATTATCATCAGATTTCTCAGCAGAAACTCTACAAGCTAGAAGAGAGTGGACCCCAATATTTAAAGTCCTGAAAGAGAGGAACTTTCAGCCACGAATACTATACCCATCAAAGCTATCCTTCAAATATGAAGGAGAAATAAAAACATTCACAGATACAGAAAAGATGAGGGAATTTATCATCAGAAAACCCCCACTCCAGGAATTACTAAAGGGGGTTCTCCAATCAGATACAAAAAACAAAAAAAAACAGAACCACAAGTAAAAGCTCCAAGAAGAACACAATAAAACCAAATTTAAACTGTGACACAACAAAAAGAAAGAGGGGGAGAAGATGGAGATTAACAGTAGCAAAGGATGATGGAGTGCAAAAGTACTCACAAAATAGTTCGCTACAATGAACAGGGTAGGGACCCTTTTCATTACTCAAAGGTAACCACCATTGAAAAAACCACCACAGAAGCACATGTGATAAAAAAGATAGCAACAGAGGAAAGATGTATGGAATACAACCAAATAAAAACAAAAGATAGAAAAACGAAAGAGAAGGATCAAACAAGACACAAAACTAACAGAAAGCAAGATACAAAATGGCAATAGGGAACTCACAAGTCTCAATAATTACACTAAATGTAAACGGATTAAACTCACCAATAAAAAGGCACACAGTAGCAGAATGGATTAAAAAAGAAAATCCAACTGTATGCTGCTTAAAGGAAACTCATCTAAGTAACAAGGATAAAAACAAATTCAAAGTGAAAGGCTGGAAAACAATACTCCAAGAAAATAACATCCAAAAAAAAGCAGGTGTAGCAATACTCATATCGGATAATGCTGACTACAAGACAGGAAAAGTAATCAAAGACAAAAATGGCCATTTCATAATGGCTAAGGGGACACTGAATCAAGAAGACATAACAATTCTTAATATATATGCACCAAACCAAGGAGCACCAAAATATATAAGACAGCTACTTATTGATCTTAATACAAAAACTGACAAAAATACAATCATACTTGGAGACCTCAATACACCGCTGACGGCTCTAGATTGTTCATCCAAACAGAGAATCAACAAAGACATAGTGGCCTTAAACAAAACACTAGAGCACCTGGATATGATAGACATCTACAGGACATTTCATTCCAAAGTGACTGAGTATACATTTTTCTCCAGTGTACATGGATCATTCTCAAGAATTGACCATATGTTGGGCCACAAAAACAACATCAGCAAATTCAGAAAAATTGAAGTTGTACCAAGCATATTTTCTGATCATAAAGCCTTGAAACTAGAATTCAACTGCAAAAAAGAGGAAAAAAATCCCACAAAAATGTGGAAACTAAACAACATACTTTTAAAAAATGAATGGGTCAAAGAAGAAATAAGTGCAGAGATCAAAAGATATATACAGACTAATGAAAATGACAATACGACATATCAGAATCTATGGGATGCAGCAAAAGCAGTGATAAGAGGGAAGTTCATATCGCTTCAGGCATATATGAACAAACAAGAGAGAGCCCAAGTGAACCACTTAACTTCACACCTTAAGGAACTAGAAAAAGAAGAACAAAGACAACCCAAAACCAGCCGAAGAAAGGAGATAATAAAAATCAGAGCAGAAATAAATGAATTAGAGAACAGAAAAACTATAGAAAAAATTAATAGAACAAGGAGCTGGTTCTTTGAAAAGATCAACAAAATTGACAAACCCTTGGCAAGACTTATCAAGGAAAAAAGAGAAAGAACTCATATAAACAAAATCCAAAATGAAAGAGGAGAAATCACCACGGACACGGTAGATATACAAAGAATTATTGTAGAATAGTATAAAAAACTTTATGCCACTAAATTCAACAACCTAGAAGAAATGGATAAATTTCTAGAAAAATAGAACCTTCCTAGACTGAGTCAAGAAGAAGCAGAAAGCCTAAACAGACCTATCAGTAGAGAAGAAATAGAAAAAACCATTAAAAACCTCCCCAAAAATAAAAGTCCAGGCCCTGACAGCTATACCAGCGAATTTTATCAAACGTTCAAAGAAGACTTGGTTCCTATTCTACTCAAAGTCTTCCAAAAAATTGAAGAAGAAGCAATACTTCCAAACACATTTTATGAGGCCAACATAACCCTCATACCAAAACCAGGCAAGGATGGCACAAAAAAAGAAAACGACAGACCAATATCTCTAATGAATACAGATGCTAAAATACTAAACAAAATACTAGCAAATCGAATACAATAACATATTAAAAAAATAATACATCATGATCAAGTGGGATTCATCCCAGAATCTCAAGGATGGTTCAACATACGTAAAACGGTTAACGTAATACACCATATCAACAAAACAAAGAACAAAAACCACATGATCTTATCAATAGACGCAGAAAAGGCTTTCAATAAAATACAACACAATTTTATGTTTAAGACTCTCAACAAAATGGGTATAGAAGGAAAATATCTCAACATGATAAAGGCCATATATGATAAACCATCAGCTAACATCATATTAAATGGCACTAAACTGAAGGCTTTCTCCCTTAAATCAGGAACAAGACAGGGTTGTCCACTCTCTCCACTCTTATTTAATGTGGTACTAGAGGTTCTAGCCAGAGCAATCAGACAAGACAAAGAAATAAAAGGCATCCATATTGGAAAAGAAGAAATAAATGTATCACTTTTTGCAGATGATATGATCCTATACATCAAAAATCCCAAAGAATCCACAAAAAGACTACTAGAAACAATAAGCCAATACAGTAAGGTCGCAGGATACAAAATTAACATACAGAAGTCAATAGCCTTTTTATATGCCAACAATGAAACAACTGAGAAGGAACTCAAAAGAATAATCCCCTTCACAATTGCAACAAAAAAAATAAAATACTTAGGAATAAACATAACAAAGAATGTAAAGGACTTATATAATGAAAACTATAAACCATTGCTAAGGGAAATCGAAAAAGATATAATGAGATGGAAGAATATACCTTGTTCTTGGCTAGGAAGAATAAATATAATCAAGATGGCTATATTACCCAAAGCAATATACAAATTTAATGCAATTCCCATCAAACTTCCAATGACGTTTTTTAAAGAAATAGAGCAAAAAATCATCAGATTTATATGGAACTTCAAAAAACCCCGAATAGCCAAAGCAATCCTAAAGAAAAAGAATGAAGCTGGGGGCATTACAATACCTGACTTCAAACTATATTATAGGGCCACAACAATCAAAACAGCATGGTATTGGCAGAAAAATAGACACTCAGACCAGTGGAACAGAATAGAAAGTCCAGAAATAAAACCACATATATATAGTCAAATAATTTTTGATAAAGGGGCCAACAACACACAATGGAGAAAAGAAAGCCTCTTCAATAAATGGTGCTGGGAAAACTGGAAAGCCACATGCAAAAGAATGAAACTGGACTACAGTCTCTCCCCCTGTACAAAAATTAACTCAAAATGGATCAAAGATCTAAACATAAGACCTGAAACAATTAAGTACATAGAAGAAGACATAGGTACTAAACTCATGGACCTGGGTTTTAAAGAGCATTTTATGAATTTGACTCCACAGGCAAGAGAAGTGAAGGCAAAAATTAATGAATGGGACTATATCAGACTAAGAATTTTTTGCTCAGCAAGAGAAACTGATAACAAAATAAACAGAAAGCCAACTAAATGGGAAATGGTATTTTCAAACAACAGCTCAGATAAGGGCCTAATATCCAAAATATACAAAGAACTCATAAAACTCAACAACAAACAAACAAACAATCCAATAAAAAAATGGGAAGAGGATATGAACAGACACTTCTCCCAGGAAGAAATACAAATTGCCAACAGATATATGAAAAGATGCTCATCTTCTTTAGCTATTAGAGAAATGCAAATCAAAACGGCAATGAGATACCACCTCACACCTGTTTGATTAGCTGTTATTAACAAGACAGGTAATAGCAAATGTTGGAGAGGCTGTGGAGAAAAAGGAACCCTCATTCACTGTTGGTGGGAATGTAAAGTAGTACATCCATTATGGAAGAAAGTATGGTGGTTCCTCAAAAAACTGAAAATAGAACTACCTTATGACCCAGCAATCCCTCTACTGGGTATATATCCCCAAAACTCAGAAACATTGATACGTAAAGACACATGCAGCCCCATATTTATTGCAGCATTGTTCACAGTGGCCAGGACATGGAAACAACCAAAAAGCCCATCAATAGATGACTGAATAAAGAAATGTGGCACATATACACTATGGAATACTACTCAGCCATAAGAAATGATGACATCGGAACATTTACAGCAAAATGGTGGGATCTTGATAACATTATACGAAGCGAAATAAGTAAATCAGAAAAAAACAGGAACTGTATTATTCCATAAGTAGGTGGGACATAATAGTGAAACTAAGAGACATTGATAAGAGTGTGGTGGTTATGGGGGGGAGGGAGGAATGGGAGAGGGATAGGAGGTGGGGAGGGGCACAAAGAAAACAAGATAGAAGGTGACAGAGGACAATCTGACTTTGGGTGGTGGGTATGCAACATAATTGAACGACAAGATAACCTGGACTTGTTATCTTTGAATATATGTATCCTGATTTATTGATGTCACCCCATTAAAAAAATAAAATTATTAAAAATAAAAGATTCTATTAAGAATTTAAATTTAGGGAGATTTTTCAAAAATGTCCATTTAATCAAAGTGACAAAGTCTTGAAAGGCAAATACAGAAAGTTGATAGTTAAAAAATAAACCTTAGGTCTTTTAATATTAAAAAGGTTAGGTTTTCTTAACTAATGAAAGACCCAGTGAAGACGGTGTAAAGCAGAGTAAATTATTTTAGTGAGACAAAAAAATTTTGCTTCCTAAACAGATTATCTAAGGCAAAGAAAAATCTTTGCTTATAATTTTTTACTGTTAGATCAATAATCTCAGAAAACTTTGTCCTTTTACAAAGAGAAAAGCAAATTCTAATTTTGCACCAGTATATTTCTGATATTAAAACTCATTTAAAAATAACTTAAATGAATACATTCTAATCTCAGCTAGCTTGACCACACATGAAATTCCTTTCTCTAGATTACTTTTTCATAGACCTTCTACAACTGCTTTTTTTTTTAATTTTATTTATTCATTTTTAGAGAGGAGAGAGAGAGACAGAAAGAGAGAGAGAGGAGAGAGAGACAGAGAGAGAGAAGGGGGGAGGAGCTGGAAGCATCAACTCCCATATGTGCCTTGACCAGGCAAGCCCAGGTTTTCGAACCGGCGACCTCAGCATTTCCAGGTCGACGCTTTATCCACTGCGCCACCACAGGTCAGGCCTACAACTGCTTTTTTGATTCAGATTTTGTCATATGTCTTTATTTTTCCTTTTCCTCATTCCAGAACAATCATTTGTTTTACTTTAGAACAAGATTTTTCTTTCTTTTTCCTTTACCAAAAACACATCTTTGTACCTATTATTTCTTACTAAAATACAGTCTATGTTTTCCTTGTTTATAGTAGTTTTCATTACATATATAGAACAAAATTCTTATTCCTTATACCTAATTTTTAATAAAAACTAGAAAAGCAATTGTGGCTTGGAAAATTTATAAATTTGTTTCATGATTTCTAAAAGTATATATTTTTCATAGTAAATTTTTCAATATGACACAAAAACCATTTATTAGTAAACCCAAATATCTTCAGTTCGTCTATTAAAAAAAAAACCCCAAAGTACATTACCTTATATTCAGTAATTACATTTCAGCTTTTTTCTTTTTTGAAAATTATCTAGATATTTAATGAATATCCATCATTTAACAGCATAGTTTTAAGATTACAAGTTTTCAAAAAGATTTTAGAAATTATTTTTTAAGTAAACATACCATGAAACATAATTTTAAAAGATTGTTTGTAACCTTTTATCATGTATTTAAATGAACTTTACTTTTTTAAAACAATTATGTTTAGAACATGTTACCAGACTAAAGGGGCTTATTTCTTGTATGCATCAATACCCAAAAAGGCACGAAAAGAAGTTTGCAGCATTGAAAGTAAAGGCTTATTTTCAGTAGGTTAGCTAGTGTTCAAAGATTTGGCTCCGTAATGTTTCTTAGGAGATGGGTTATATAGGGGGAAAATTGCTCATCATGGTATCTAAGGGAGTAGGGTTGCGGTTTCTACCTATTAGTTGTCACTAGGGTAGGGGGTAATTGATCAGTATATCTAGTCTTGATGTCAGCCATGGTGTCTCTTCATCTGGTTTCTCAGCTTTTTGGGGTCTGGAGCTTAGACAAAACTCAGATCCAGGTGTTTTCTTTAGTTTGACTTAAACTCTGTCTCTGTAGTCAACAAACCAAAGGCTTCCTTCCTAAGGTTTTATGGTGCTGATCAAAACCCCTTTGTCCTGAGAAGTAATGTTAGGGAGAGGACTTACAAGGGAGAGGGACGTAGGTGAGTCAGGGTTCTGGATGAGTTTAGTTTGAATCAAAACGAAAAAAGAATTACGTGGCCCAAAATGTTAAGGGTGCCAAGATAAAGAGACCCTGTTAGCTTGAAAGCTCCATGTCAGCCCTAGCCAGTTGCTCAGTGTATAGAACATTGGCCTGGCCTATGGATGTCCCAGGTTCAATCCCCAGTCAGGGCACACAGGAGAAGCAATGATCTGCTTCTCTTCCCCCCAACTTCTCTCTCTCTTCCACTCCCGCAGCCAGTGGCTCAGTTGGTCAAAGCCTCAGGTACTAAGGATAGCTTGGTTGATTCAAGTGTCGGCCTGTAAGGCCAGGAGCCGCCATCGTGGCCATTCACATGCAGGTTCCCATTGGATTCGGGCAGACGATAAAGAAATGGCAGAGTCGGAGGATGGTGGGCCATCCTATTTATTGGTGTCTCACCAAGACAGGCAAGCCACAAAAGAAGACAAGGGAAAAGCAGAAAACCAGCTTTTCCCATGAAGGGCAAGGGATCAGGGAAGCCCCTGCAATTGTGATAGCAGGAACTGTGTGAGCCAGCTCCTGGTCTGTCCCACTTTATAGTGTAGAAAACCAAAAACCCCTAATCCAATATACAAACAAGGAAGTCTCTGATACAAAGCCACTTATCCGAGGCATAATTGGATTCCTCATGAGAGTGCACCACTCAGATCATACAATCAGTCAAGGGTGTGGGGAAAAGCCAAGTCTTAAAACTAAACCCTAGGCTACAACGACCCTGCCTGCCCACAGCCTGTCCCCACACCCAACACAAACCACAAGCGAGCAAACATATATATCATATTTACAAACTCATTTGACCAACACAGCCCCAGACAGGGTTGCTGGGTGGATCCTGGTCAGGGCGCATATGGGCGCATCTCCCCTCCTCTCACTTAAAAAAGAAAAAAAAGAGGCCTGACCTGTGGTGGCGCAGTGGATAAAGCCTCGACCTGGAAATGCTGAGGTCGCTGGTTCGAAACCCTGGGCTTGCCTGGTCAAGGCACATATGGGAGTTGATGCTTCCAGCTTCTCCCCCCTTCTCTCTCTCTGTCTCTCCTCTCTCTCTCTCTCTCTCTCTCTCTCTCTCTCTGTCACTCCCTCTCCTCTCTAAAATGAATAAATTTAAAAAAAATAAAAAAAAAATAAAAAAGAGAAAGCTGCATGTGATAGGGGCACTCTCTGGTTTTTCTCACTGCTGTGTCATGACAACCATCAAAGGAATAATTGTATCTACTGAACAGATTAAAAAAAGAGAGAGAGGTGCATTAATAGATGTCTCTGATCAAAAAAAAAAAAAAGACAAAAAAAAAAAAGAAAAAAGAAGATAAGGTCATATTAAATAAAGTTTCTATACAATTACAATTGTGAGGTTGAAATCATAGGTGGCTGGTCCACTGGGGAAGAGGAAAGCCTCCTTTTAGCTTCTCTTGGCAACTGGCAGGTTGGTATGAACCACCCCCTCCTAACTGGTCAGACCTGCAGGTCTGAACTGCCTTATCCCATATGAAGTAGTTGACAGGTGTAAAGCCAGTAGGCAAGGCCAGGTCTACCATCAAAGCAGCCTCCCGGCCCATGCAGGTTCGCATTGGATTCGGACAGTCGGTAAAGAAACCATGGAGCCAAAAACTGGTGGGCCATAGCCTTTAATCCTAACTCGCACCCGGCGGGCAAGTAAAAATACACACTGGGCTCCAAAACCCAGTCACACTCAGTGCTCACAAAGCCACTGACTTATCTGAGTTTCCTAGAATCAAAGGTTTCTAGCTCACCAGCCTTATTCTCCTCAGTTCCCCATCTCCTTCCTTATCCCAGATACAAACTCTGCACAAACTGGCATCTCACTCAGCACTCCGCCATCTTGGCTGCTTCTCCTGGCCTACTCCACGTGGCCTCCTTCTGCTGCTGGCTCTACTCTCTGCTCTCTCATGCTAACCTCAGGAACCAAGAGCCAAATTCTCGTTCTGCCCCCATTTTATATTGTAGCTTCACAACCTCTAATCCAATATACCAAAATAGGGAAGTCTCTAATACAAAGTCACTTCTCTGAGGCATGATTGGATTGTACTGCCCCACATCAAAAAGGGTGGGAAAGGCTTAATCCCAAAACCAAGCCTCAGGCTACAACGATTCTCAACACACATTAATATCACCTGGGCAACGGCCTCTTTAACAAAATGAGCATAATACATTTTATCTGCCCAACAACAGGCTAAGCCCTTTCCCGGGTCTATGGGTGGGCACTGAGGAGAGCTAAACTGAAAACACAAGGCTGGTGTGTATTCCAAAAGGATTGTTTATTTAAAACGCTTGGGTGCAAGCATGCCAAGATGGACCCAAATGCCATGTCGGCCCTGGGGAGGGTTGGAGAAAGGTATTTGTAGTTTAGTCAGGGGTCTTGGAAAAAGCAGCTGATGTCACTGCCTCTATAGGTACAAAGTAATATTTTTTGTACATGGATTTGAGAGGCACCAGTTTCTCCAAATTGTTTATCTCCTAGCTCACCTGTTTAAAGGAGATCTGTGCTAGTTCAAAAGGTCCCTGGCAGGCCAGGCAGAGTGAGGCTTCAAGCAAACCAGTCCCTCCTCCTCCCAGTGGTTTATACCGCCCTTGAAATGGAGGTTGGGTTTGGTGGGGTGGGGAGACTAATCTCTGAGAAGACTCCTATCAGAAGATAGTACCCCTGGGCCCATAGCCAGCCTTTTATTGTGATTTAAACTCCTCTAATTGTCAGGTCTGTCTGCAATGTAAGCTTTCCCTGACTTTTGCAAAGATAAAGTTTTTGCTACATTTCAAAGTGAAGGCCAAGAAACCATTAAGCGAGAGCATAGCAAGCCAATTAACTGCAGCCTCACAGTGGGAGTGGAAAATGTACTGCTTTCAGCCTGGGTAAGAAATTGGGTGAGGGAAATTTTAATTTTAAACGGGGCTCTGGTCTTAAAAGTTGCCCTGAACCCAAACCTTACAACAATTACTCAGGAAAATTTCAGGAGACATTAAACAGCTAACCATCATCTAAAATAATCTTTCTTGCTACCAAATTCTGTAACAGAGACAACATGAGTTAGTGGGGGAGGAACAAACTTTCCTCTACTCTCAGGTTATTCTGTTTGGTCTAATCAAATAAACATGAGACATATTAGCAAGAGAAAATAACAAATTAATATATGATAACCTCACATACCTGAGAGAGTCAGAGATCCCATATGCAGGAGAGGTTCAAATACATGTATAAAGGGGAATTGAGGTGTACAAGATGTTGAGAGCTAGGGATAAGGTAGTGCTCCTTGGAGGCTTCAAAGGGTCATTGTAGGGTGTTAAGAGAACAGATGTTTAGTAAATAAAAATTTGCCTTGCTGAACAGGTGCGATGAAAAGGTTATCACTGATAATGTCTATGGGCAAGGCTTCTAATTGAAATTCTTCTAAAGGCAGTTAGAAAAGGGAGGGAGCAGAAGTCTCTCTTGAGCCCACAGCTAGCTCTATAAAATCTGCAAAATACCTTTTAGGGTGACTCATTCTGGACCTCCACAAGCTTGTTTTTAATAAACCTAGGTAAAAAAAAGTTGTGTGTATTATATTTAATATTAATAGCTCTAAAGACATGCCTATTTTAATTAAACCAACAACTTTTATATCAAAGATTACCCTTGATTATTTAAATTTTAAAATGTTTAAATTAATTTCTGTATGTCTGAGAGTATACTAGATTTATATAAATGCTAAGGTGACCAACTTTTTTACAATAAAAAAGAGGACAAAAATAAATTGAAGAAAATAATATTGTAAATAAACATTTTATTCATTGCAACATAATATACTATAAGATGATAAATGCATAATAAACACATTTGTAATATTTTATATTGTAATTATGCTTACATGCCTATTAATTTTTAATAATAATTGTAAGAAAAAAGTACTCATTTAGATACAAATACGTCACATCACATGCAATGGTTTGACTCTGCATGGATCAAATACGGACATTTACAGATTAGTCTTCCAATATTAAAAAGGAGGACATGTAGGAAGACACTTTTCAAGGGAGGATGGAACTTACAAAAGAAGGACTATCCTCCCTAAAGGAGGACAATTGGTCACCTTATAAATGCTTGATTTTCTTTAAGCTATTTAAATAAAGATCTTTACAAATATATCTTGGCCATATCGTCTGTTGTAAAAAATTCTATAAATCTAAAATATACATACCTACACAAACATAGATATATATAGACATTCACACACAACAGAGATCTTAGAGCTTTGTTTTAAAATTGTAAGCATGAGACAAGTATAATAATGCAAGACTCATGTTTATAAAAGAGCATTTGGATCCAAATCATGTTTCTGGAAGATAAAATAAGTTTAGTTTACCTGCTCAGATGGCATAAATTTTTACTAATATTTGTGGCAAATATTTTAAATATTTTTATGACTTGTTTTAAAACTACGTTTCTTTTGTTTTCTTCTGAAAATAATTACCTCTCTGAAGTTTGCATTTCAAAGAGATGCTCCTCCCTTCCCTTTATGTAGAAGACTAGGTAGAACTTTTACATCTCAAAACACAGACCCATCCAAGACAGTCTTTTGTTTCCTAAATCCAGAGTTTTTACAATACTAACAAGATTCTTGAGATGAATAGGAGACATTTAAATAGAGGGTACTCAGGAGTTAAAATTTTAGCTTGAGCAATGGTGGCACTTTGATTATGATCAGTGAGCATAATGGTTAATGCAAATAAAATTTTGTTCCAGGAAATGGGATATCTGAACAGAATAGGCTTACATGACTCCCAGGCCTACAGTATTTAAGAAAATCTTTGAGAGACCCACCTTTATGTCCTAGAGCAGTGGTCTCCAACCCCTGGGCCATGGACCGGTACCAGTCCGTAGGCCATTTGGTACCAGTCCGCAGAGAATGAATAAATGTAAAGCCAGAAGCCACGGCCACATTGGATTCGGACAGTCGGTAAAGAAACAGCAGAGCCAAAAACTGATGGGCCATAGTCTTTAATTCTAGCTTGCGCCTGGCGGGCAAGTAAAAATACACACTGGGCTCCAAAACCCAATCACATTCAGTGCTCACAAAGCCACTGACTTATCCGAGTTTCCTAGAATCAAAGGTTTCTAGCTCACCAGCCTTATTCTCCTCAGTTCCCCATCTCCTTCCTTATCCCAGATACAAACTCTGCACAAACTGGCATCTCACTCAGCACTCCGCCATCTTGGCTGCTTCTCCTGGCCACATGGCCTCTTTCTGCTCTCTCTGCTCTGCTCCCTCTGCTCTCTCATGCTAATCATCCCAGGAATCAAGAGAGTAAACTCTCGTTCTGCCCCCATTTTATATTGTAGCTTCACAACCTCTAATCCAATATACAAAATAGGGAAGTCTCTAATACAAAGACACTTCTCTGAGGCATGATTGGATTGTGCCGCCCCACATCAAAACGGGTGGGAAAGGCCTAATCCCAAAACCAAGCCCCAGGCTACAAGGATTCTACCTGCCCAGAGAGACACACATGAATATCACCTGGGTGATGGCCCCACATGGGCAGTGCCATTTTTAACAAAATGAGCATAATACGTTTTATCTGCCCAACAATAAATAACTTACATTATTTCCATTTCAATTATATTTAAGTCTGAATGATGTTTTATTTTTAAAAAATGACCAGATTCCCTCTGTTATATCTGTCTAAGACTCACTCTTGATGCTTGTCTCGGTCACATGATACATTTATCCGTCTCACCCTAAGGCTGGTCCGTGAAAATATTTTCTGACATTAAACTGGTCCAAGGCCCAAAAAAGGTTGGGGACCACTGTCCTAGAGGACTGCAAACAAAGCCTTCGTACTACAAAGCCAAAACACTGACTATGATCTGATTAACTCTCCCTTGAAACCCCAAAACTTTACCTACCATTTTCTTCCCTTTATAAAAGGGTTGGTGAGTAAAGGGAGTTCAGATGATTTGGAAATGTAACTCCACTTCCTCCTCCTATCTCCTAGATTGACAGCCATCCAAACCACATGCCCATAAAGATTTTATCTCTGTCATTGAACACACACTGGGCTCCAAAACCCACTCATTCAGTGCTCACAAAGCTACTGACTTACCTGATGTTGGGCAGATAAAATGTATTATGCTCACTTTGTTAAAGAGGCCATTGCCCAGGTGATATTAATGTGTGTTGGGGTGGGCTAAAGGCAGGGAGAATCCTTGTAGCCTGGGGCTTGGTTTTGGGATTAAGCCTTTCCTACCCTTTTTGGTGTAAGGTGGTACAATCCTATCATGCCTCAGATAAGTGACTTTGTATTAGAGACTTCCCTATTATGTATATTGGATTAAGGGTTTGGATTTCTACACTATAAAATGGGAACGGAGCGGGAGTTTGGCTCTTGGTTCCTGAGATTAGAAGAGAGAGCAGAGGAGAGCAGAGAAAGGCCACGTGGAGGAGGCCAGGAGAAGCAGCCAAGATGGCGGAGTGCTGAGTGAGATGCCAGTTTGTGTAGAGTTTGTATCTGGGATAAGGAAAGGAGATGGGGAACAGAGGTGAATAAGTCTGGTGAGCTAGAAACCTTTGATTCTAGGAAACTCGGATAAGTCAGTAGCTTTGTGAGCACTGAATGTGACTGGGTTTTGGAGCCCAGTGTGTGTTTTTACTTGCCCGCCGGGTACAAAGCTAGAATTAAAGACTATGGCCCACCAGTTTTTGGCTCCGCTGTTTCTTTGCCGACTGTCCGAATCCAATGCGAACCTGCATGAGCCAGGCAGCTCTGATGCTGGCCATGGCCCTGCCTCCTGGCTTTACACCTGAGTTTCCTAGAATCAAAGGTTTCTAGCTCACTAGCCTTATTCACCTCTGTTCCCCATCTCCTTCTCTCTGCACAAATTCTGCACAAGCTGGCTTCTCCTTCAGCACTCTGCCATTTTGGCTGCTTCTCATCTCCTCTACGTGGCCTTTCTCTGCTTTCCTCTAGCATGGGCTCCTCTGCCCCATTTTATAGTGTAGAAATCCAAACCTTTAATCCAATATACAAACAAGGAAGTCTCTGATACAAAGTCACTTATCTGAGGCATAATGAGATTTCTCATGAGAGTGCACCACTCCACATCATGCAACAGTCAAGGGTGTGGGGAAAAGGTCAGTCTTAAAACTAAGCCTTAGGCTATAATGACCCTGCCTGCTTACAGCCTGTCCCCCACACCCAAAGCAAACTATAAGCGAGCAAACATATATATCATATTTACAAACTTATTTGACCAAGAAATATTCATCAGCTTTCCAGGTATGCCCTTTCAGGGTCTTGGTCTCCACTGATTGGTTGGTGTCAGTGGGGAAGGGTCCTTAAACAGTGCAGTTGGTCCTGAGGTCAACCATAAAGTTACTTGTTTAATTTTGATACTTAGACAATTCCCCAAACATATGGACAAAAGTTTTGCCTCCCCAAAATGTAGTTTTGAGATATTGACTTTAAACTAATAAAAGACCCAGAAAGAACCTTTGACCCTCCCCCCTCCTGCCTAAGATTCAGATGTAAAGGTCTGCTCCATGAAGGGAATCTTAGGATATTCTCTTTGACATTAGATAGGAAGGATCAAAGCAGAAACATGTTAGCTAGGTTTCTCCCCATGTCTCATTATTCCTGGATTCTCTTATGGAACTTATTTATCATGTATACAGCTTTGTCTTGACCTGTAAATTGCATATTTCCCTTTCAAAACCCCAGACTCCTAACCCCTTTTCTTCTTTGTCAATAATGGCATATAAACCTCAATTGTCTGATGCATTTTAGGTCTCATTTTTATGGCACCCCATATGTGCATTCAAATAATAAATTTTAGACATTTTCTTCTGTTCATTTGTCTCTGTTTGTTTATTAGCCCAGCTAGTAGAACTTGAGAAAAAATGATTTCTTAACTTACTCTTGCTCTCTTTATCTCCTGAGTGTGTGTGTATAAATTTTTTTAAAGAAAGTAAAGTCTGTTTGGATTGGAGATCTGCACACAAAAGCGGGACTCAAACTTAAGAATAACTTACCCAGGAAAATAATGAGAAGAATGATAAGAGAAAGAATGATATCAAAGTTTTAAAGAGGCATCATACCTTATCATTAACTGTCAGCTTCAAATTGCATTTTCATCTCTAAAACCTATTAAAATATTTAAATTATCAAACATTTTCTTTGATTAAAAAGAATGATTAAAGAAGATAATATAGGTGATAGAAACAAACTTTATTTAATATTCATTAAAAAGATAGTCTCTATTTAGATAACTACAAAATGAGGAGAAAAGCAAGAAGCATAAAGAATAAACAACCAGTAAAAGAAAAAATTTAAATATATATCTGAATAACTGTGGCCACAGAGTCAACTTTGTGGTGAGAAGGCCTAGAGTTGGCTTGGAATTTGGGAACTGGCTTACTGTATATCTACATTTCTGGTCAGGCAGAGCATTACAGGGACATGAAAGTTCTCTACATTTCAGTTTGCTGGTATGGTACCACAGTTTGCAGTGGTGGCTCTATCTTGGGCTTAGAAAATTACTTAAACACTGAGTAATTCATTTTTAATAGTTTTTAAAAAGAAAAAGTAAAATTCTTAAATATAGTCTTATTTCCTTTCATCATTAACCCTATTTGTTGCATCCTGCTTTATTTATTGATTGACTGATTGAAATATATGTCTGTTAGTGGCAATGTGGGCTGTCATTTTTGATTATACAGGAAAGAGTCCACAACACAAATCCAGACAATTTTGAGAATACATTTATTAAAGCTGTGGAAAGTAAAACAAAAGAAGGGTTTAAGATAGAAGAGGCAAGATTATAGCAACAGGGGTGAGTTTAGGTGAAGCCTTCTTGGCCCTTCAGAAAAAGAGTCACAGAGTCAGAAGAAGTGAGCCAGTTATGCTACATGGACTCAGGAAAAAGTTATTGTGGCAAAAGAAGGGTCCTTGGAGAAAGAAGGCAAAGATATATACTTTTAAAAAGCAAGGGTGGAAAGCCACAGACATGCTCTAGAGAGAGAAGTATGTACACTGTGTACTTTGCCTTAAGGGTATTTATCTATTTTCTAGAGGTAGAAATTTTAGGGCAGGTTTCAGGGGAGAATCTCAATATAATATTCATCAGCTTTCCAGGTATATTCTTTCATGATTTGGTCTTTTTTTTTCTTTTTCTTAAGTGAGAAGCAAAGAGGCAGAGAGATAGATTTCCACATGTGCCTCGACCAGTTCAACCCAGCAAGTCCCCTTTTGGGTGATGTTGTGCCCATCTGGGGGCATTGCTCTGTTGTTCAGCAACCGAGCTATTTTAGTACCTGAGGCAAGGCCATGGTGCCATCCTCAGAGTCCAGGACCAACTTGCTCCAATTGAGCCATGGCTTTGGGAGGGGAAGAGAGAAAAAGAGAAAGAGAAGAGAGAGGGGGAGACATGGAGAAGCAGATGGTCACTTCTCCTGTGTGCCCTGACTGGGAATTGAACCTAGGACATCCACACATGGGGCCAATGTTCTATCACTGAGCCAACCGGCCAGGCCCTCATGGTGTGGTATTTACTCATGGATTGGCACTAGGGTAGGGGATCATTAGTCATTGCATCTAGTCTTGATTTCAACCATGGTGTCATTTCATCTGGTTTTGCTGTTTTTCTGGGCCTAAAGCTGAAACACAACTGAGGCCTCGATGTTATTTCTAGTTGGACCAAAAGTCTGTCTTTGTGGTCAACAGAACTAAGACTTTGTTAATAAGATTATTAGATGCTGATCAGAACACCACTGTCTTGAAGGATTAATGCTTAAGGAAGTAGTAATGCAAGGGAGAAGGAAATAGATAAGACAGCGTACTGGATGACTCCAGTTTGAATCAGCCATCTCTGTTTCCCCATCCTACTTGCCAGGGAATTTTTCTAATTTCTTGTTATCTTGCTTTATATCCATATCAGTTAAGTTCATAGAGGTATTTCTCATTCTTCAAGCTGCTTATTACTCTATTGCATGCATTTATATTTTATCCAACTCATCTCTTAACAGTCAAGCATTGAAGTTATTTCCTGTATATTTCCATTACAAAATTACTGCAATAAGCAAACTTGTGCATATATAGTTTTGTATTATTGAATGTTTACCTTTAATATAAATGACTAGAAATTATACTGTTGACTGAAAGAATAAACATGTATGTGGATTTGCTATTTATTACAAAATTTCCTTTCTTAATGTTACAACATTTCATCACCATCTAAAATAAGTGACAGTATCTTTTCTTGACAGATTTCTTTCCCTTTCTTTTAACCACTTTCTATAATAGCAGAGTGTCTGAAATTTTGTAGCAATTAAAAAGGTTGTTCTCACTCTAAAAACCTTCACATTTACTTCTTAACCTTTTTTAACAGCATGAGCAACAAATTGTATGTTATGCTTTAAAAAAAAGCTTAGATCTATGTTAGAGAGAGAATAAATGAACCCCAATACACATTTCAGAATATTTCCTCATTTATTAGATACTACTTTTGAAGTCATCAGCTAATGAATATTTTCTACCAGAACATAGGAATTCAATAAAAAAATTTAGTACTATGGTACGTAAATCACTGTATCTTTGATTGTACATATATAGAGATGTTAATAAACATAAGCTATATGTAGAAATAGGGTTTAAAAATCAACTTGGAAATCAGGAATAAATATTTATGAAAAGTACACAACAGCCCTCTTAAATCACAAAATAGTACCACTGCTTATAACTACCAGTATCTATGGCTTACTAAGTGATAAGAAGTAAAAGGCAAAACCCACATGAAGAAGTCTATGCATTGCTATGCTAAAAGAATAGTTTATGATGCAGAACTAAATTCTGAAGTATACTGATTACTTGTTAACCAATGGCACTTTCAAACTTTCTTAGTGTTTCAGAAACTAGGGCTAAACATATCCAAAAACAGTCTTATTTACACTTCTCAGTTGTTCTATTGAATTATAACAGGAAAGAAAAAATTATTAATAATGATGTCTTAATTATTGATAGCCTGCCACGATTTAACCAACATTTATAACAATATGATCTTGCTATGGTGGTCACAGACAAACACTGAATAAATATTTCTCAGAGGGCACTGGATAGGTCTTTTATTCAAGTACTTAGTTTAACAACTATTTTAAAATTTATTATATGCACTTTTGTAGTTTTATTTTGATGAAATAACTTTCTAGGCCAAAGATAGAGCCAATTCTTCTTGGGGAGGGTGCACAAAGAACGTATGGTGGTTCCTCAAAAAATTAAGAATAGAACTACCATATGAACCAGCAATCCTCTACTGGGTATCTATTCCAAAAACTTGAAAAACATTGGTATGCAAAAACACATGACATGTTCATCACAGCATTATTCACAGTGGCCAAGATATGAAAACAACCAAAGTGTCCTTCAATAGAGGACTGGATGAAGAAGATGTGGTACATATATACTATGGAATACTACTCAGCCATAAGAAATGATGACATATTGCCATTTACAACAACATGAATGGACCTTGAGAACATTATACTGAGTGAAATAAGTAAATCAGAAAAAGCTAAGAATTGTATAATTTCATACATAGGTGGGATATAAAACTGAGACTCATAGACATAGATAAAAATGAAGTGGTTCCCAGAGGGTTGCACACATTTAGGAGGGGGGCATGCAGGAGGGATGAGAGATTGGGTATAAAGAGGGACAATATATGGTGATGGAAAATAATTTGACTTTAGGTGACGGGTATACAACATAATCAATAGTTAAAATGCTATAGATATGTTTACCTGAAACTTATATACTCTTATTGATCAATGTCACCCCATTAAATTTAATTTTCTAAATAAAAAAACAAAGAAAACAAATCTAAACTTAAATAACTTTTGTGCCCCTTAAATGTTATATTTGACCAAACGTGTAGTATATCCAGTCAATTAATCCCCAAAGGCCAGCCCAACTCTTGGCATTTACACCTTAAATTAAGTTGACTATGTGGCTTAGCCAACCAGATATGTTTTTATTTTTTTCTGTCTTGCTCTTTATTCAACTTATGAAAGCTTCCTACTTTCTCCCCTTGCAGTTCTCCAAATAAAGACTTTATTTATGAACAGTTAAATAATGTTTGTTATTATCATCTAAATTGTTTTCATCTAAATTTTTAACACTAGGATGTGCAGAGTTGGTAATGTTGAAGGGAGAAGGAGATGGGAGTAAGTTTTCTCTGAATAAAATGTAAACCTCTCTATCTTATATAATGTTGGCTTGTGAAACAGGATTTTTATATAAAATAAAATAAAGTGGAAGAGAATGGAAATGCAAACCCTACATATAAATACAAACAAAAATGAAGACACATTGCTTTATATAAAATTCTACAGAAAAAATTAACATAATTTTTTAGCATAGTGCTATAATTATATAAATTTAGTAGGACATACTCAGTAGAAATAATAACTGAAATAAAAGTGTGAGTTTTCCTTTTTTGGCTTATTAGTAATAGTGGTATTAAAATTATCTAGTAATTGTATATTTTTGTATAAATTTTAGAATCAAGCAAGTAAATACATTAACCATTCAGAGAAGTATTTTTACTGTGAATAAAGAAAAGAATGTGAAAGAGATTGAGCAGATAAAAAGAAAGCTCTGTAGAGTGTCTGATTTGATTTGGAAATTTACATACAATCATATAATTTTGCATATTCCCTAGCATTGTTTAGTTAAATTGCCTATGTAAATAATACTTAAGAACAATAGGCACAATAAGTTTTTAGATCTTGGTTTCCAAATACCATTTCCTACTTAAAGAAACCAGAGCCCTTGGACAAATGGCTAACTCTAGGAGAAAGCCAAAGTCAGTACAAGTTGAGCCTGGTGATACCTTAATGTATTAGACAGTTGAACCCTGGCTGCATGGCTTGGTTGGTTAGCACATTGTCCTGTTATCCAAAGGTTGTGGGTTCAATCCTCAGTCAGGGAATATAAAGCAACTGATCAATGTTTTTATCTGTCTGTCTCTCTTTCTCTCTCTCTCTCTCTCTTTCTAAAATCAATCAATAAATTTTAAAAAACTCAAAAATTAAAATAAAGTTGAAAAAAATCCTTTAATTAAACATGTCAAAAGGAAAAACTCTCACTGGCTAAATTTAGACATTAAAACTTTTTTAAAATTCTTATAATGGACAGAGAATATAAAAGAATCCATAAATCCAAAGCAATACCCAAACATTAAAGAAAATAAGAAGGAGAAAAGAAGAAAGCAAGATATAGAGAGAAAGTACTTGGAAGGATTATATGTAGAATTAAAAAAATGCTGTTTTGCAACAATAAATATAATTGATTAAGGCAAGGGCCATTAAAAGAGACTGAACGGGCCTGACCTGTGGTGGCGCAGTGGATAAAGCGTCGACCTAGAAATGCTGAGGTTGCTGGTTCAAAACCCTGGGCTTGCCTGGTCAAGGCACATATGGGAGTTGATGCTTCCAGCTCCTCCCCCCTTCTCTCTGTCTCTCCTCTCTCTCTCTGTCTCTCCCTCTCCTCTCTAAAATGAATAAATAAATAAATAAACTAAGCTTTAAAAGAGACTGAACATTTTAGGTGGATGACTATTGAGTGACAAAATATTTATACCATCTCAATGTATTATATTACTTCATCAACTATTTGTTAATAACAGACAAAACAGAACTTCTTACATGAAACTTTCAGCAGTCATCATCTTAATAATTACTAGAACAAACTGATATAATACTTCTTCTGATGTAAAGTAATAGAAAATATACACAATGTCACTGATATAGTAATTACCCCAAAATGTTTAATGTAAGTCTAATTATAAGAAAATCATGGGTGGGGGGAGCAGAGGGGCAAACCAGATAGAAAGTGATGGAAGACTATATGACTTTGGGTGATGGGTGTGCAACGTAATCAAATGTCAAAATTACCTGGAGATGTTTTCTCTGAACCTATGTACCCTGATTGATCAATGTCACCCCATTAAAATTAATAAGAAAATCATTAACAAATTTAGATTGTAAAATAGAGGAATGGTGACTACATTGACTCATTAATATATTTATTCTACAATTATTTATTAAGTACCTACTATGTGCCAATCACTAGTTGAAGAAGAAAGCTTACAGGAATGAGACATAATCATGTTAGTATTTATCACTTTATATCAACATACTTGGCAGGGTAAAATGTTGGTTAGTGTTATCTCTATATGGTCAGAGAAGACCTCCCTGGTGAAATAATATTCGAATAAGAGCCAAACTAAAGTAAATGAAACCATATCACCTAAGTCAGGAGCTTATTTCAGGAACAGCAAGCTAGTTGGTTGGTAGGATAACCACTGCAGACTGAGGTTGGAGAAAAATGGCACAAGATAAGTTTGCCAAGAACAATTTTATGTAAGACAATTCATTTAAAACATGGTTAGAAATTTTTGAATTTTTTTCTAAGTGTAATGGAAAACTTTAGGTAAGAGCCATGCGTGTCCATAAGAAATTTATATCTTGTAGATAAAGAAATTTGCTTGCTTATTTTTATCTTACTCATTGAGAGAATATGAAATACCATTTACAGCTTTTAAAACATTTTTTATGTAGATTTATGCTAACTCCCCAGGAGTCAACTTCAGCTTTTCTGCAATTGGACATTATCATAGAACCATGAAATGGTCTGGAAGAATTCTTAAATGAAACCATTGTCCTGAAACACAAGTAGGTGGAAGCTAGGGCACATTAATGTGAGTTTTTAAAATAAATATTCTTTGTAACTGATCCCAAACTTCTCATAGTCTTATCATTTATAATCGCTATAGCTGAAATTATTAGAAATTTCAACTGTCATTATTCTTACTATTTTTCTAATTTTAAGGTATTTTTTTAAAAAAACTTTAAATTCCTTAACACTAGAGAAAATGTATATGCCAGCCTTGACTGAAGTGTAATAAACAGCCATTACTGTTTGAAGGGAGAAGGTGTGGCTGGCAGGTCCTTTCAAGACTAAGTTATGTCAAGCACCTCATTTGTTAGTGCACATGGTTTGTGAAATACTGGAAGTGAAGGAATTGAAAAATATCTGAAAATACTTAATTTCATTTTTGAGTTAAGTAGTCAAAGCCATCCCAGAGACACAGTCCCTAGAGTGAAATTTAGCAGCAGAGAATTTCTTTAAAATCTTTTCCATTCTGCTGTTAACATTTCTTAAAGCAAGAAATAAGCAGTTTAGTTGAGTTCTTGTTTTAGTAGCATCTGAGAGATGAAAATATCTAAAATGAGCCCTTTTGTCTCATCTCATGATATAATGGTACTCTTCAAGCCAGATGGCCATCATAGTCCATTTATGAGATTTTCTTAAGGCTAACATTGCTCCCAATCCTCTTGTGACATTTCACTGAAGTCAACAGGAACTACATGACTGAATCAAGTGGGATAGATAGCCCTGTGAGTTCACTACAAATATAAACACTTTGGAAAAAAGAAAGAAAAAGCCAGAGGAATGCAAGAAAATGGGATGAAATGGCCTCCTCTGAAAACTGGAAATGAATTATGGATACCACATAGAGACTTATTAAAATATCAGATTCTCTTTTGAAGATAAAGCTAAGGAAATAAGGTAGTCACATTTTAAAATTACTGCTATAGAATCACAAACATCATCATGAACTGAAGCAGGAGGTCCTCCAGGGCATAAGAATTGAACAAATTTAACATTGGATAAATTGTATCATTTAGAGTAAATTTAATATCAGACTTGTGGTATAGCTAGATATTATATTTTGAAAGCCCTCATAACTATCTTATCTTGGACACAGAGAACAAAAGACTACATTTGAATTTTTTCTAATCTATTTTATTATTCAAATTCCCAACTGATTAAAGAAAGTTTTTAGTTTTTTCTTTACCTGTACAAGATAATAAAACTTTCTGAGCTACTGATTTATCTTTCTGAAAAGATAGATAAGAATCTGTCTACTGGCAGGTATATTATCAGTTTATTTTGATTGTTGTGATTGTTTTGGTAGTTTTCTTGCAATTTGAGTGAAAGGTATGTATAAAGTACTCTTGATTTTTTTGGTTAGTACCTTTTCTAAATTTCTAAACAAAGATTGTTTCTGCCTTTCTAAAGTGTAATGCACAATGCCTTGGTTGAATAAAATCACAACCATTTCCACAGTACAAAATCTTCAGGAAGAAAAATATGTTATAAAAATTTTCAACAATTATTGAATTTAGATTGTGGGCAGAGGCTATTGTTAACTTTATTCTTCAAGACAGAGAATATATTACCAAGAAACAAATAAACCAATAGACAAACAAAAATAATAACTAAAAGTTGCTGCATTCATCTATTCTATGATAAAATTGAATAGTAGAAAATGTGGTTTTCATATGAAACTACTTAATATTATGTTGCAGATTTTCTGTCACTCAATCATCCAGTCTATAAGTGTAGTTCATGGCCTCTGAGATTTTATCCCTAACTTATTACATTACTGATCCAGTTTTTCTTGATGTGCATACTACAGTCTTCAACATTCCTTAGCTCTGATGGGCATTAAAGCGAATCAGAAACTTAACTTCACCATCAGTTAGCCTTAGAATTATCCAAGGTACTGTGATTCCATAGGCCTAAACAGAGTTCTCTATTCAAAAGCAGTTTCTTCATCATTTGATATTGTGTCTCAAATGCCACATTGGAATTTATTCCTTAGAGGCTGAATTATTTTCACTCTCCAAAGAATTTTGTATAAATGCAAATAGGGCAAAAAGATTAAACACCTAAGTTTAATTTCTGAAAATATTTGGGAGATGGAGAGCAGATCTGATAAGGATGGAGTAAGGGCTATGGCTTAAATAAATACAATGGTACTAAGGCACAGGAGAATGGAGAGGGAAATTGAAGGAGTGGTGAAAGGTCTCCAAAGACATATTTAAACTACTTCTAAGACAAGATAGGAATAAAAATAGGACTGAAACTAAAGGAAGAAGCTCGTTAACAGTTTCAAATAACTACCTATGACAGTGTTTGTAAGAAGGGATTATTCAGCTTTGGCTACATAGTTTAGTTAGTTACAGCATCTTCTCAAAGTGCAGAGGTTGCCAGTTTATTCCCAGGTCAGGGCAGATACAAGAACAGATTGACGATCCTCTCTCTCTCTCTCTCTCTCTCTCTCTCTCTCTCTCTCTCTACTTCTCACTAAAATCAATCAATAAAAGTTTTTTAAAAGGAAATTATTCAGAAAATTTGTTCATGAGATCATTTAGGAAAAATACATACATTTCTTATACAAAACAAGTAAGTCCGAAAAACCTTTATATTGTATCTTGTTCCTTTACCTTCATGATAAATATTATTAGGTTAATGGCTCTGAGGAGCTCATAGTAAAACTGGCTATTTGCATTCACCTTAGCTTTCTTAAACTCCTGTACCATAATCTTTCCTTAACAAAAGCGTTTTTGAAAATTGACACCGCACAAATACCTATATCATCATAATAAGCATCTGAAGTATATTTGAAAGAACATTGTTTTGGAAAAATCTAGTCAAAAGGACTTGATAAAGGTTCTAGTTTTGTTACCACATGCATTTGAGACCTTTTCCAGCTTTAGTTTCTGCATTAATTAGTGAGGAAATAATGTTCTTTTTTCACATCCCTCACACAATTATTATAATAGCAAAGGAAAACACTTAATAAACTGGAAATGGTACAGATAACTTATTATATAACTGACTTAATCTGTTTAGTCTGTGCACCACCAATTCCAAGGACAATCAGAACACTGTAGAGACCAACCAACAGACCCTAATGGGGTTGAAATTTCAGCTGAAACTGTTTCAACCAGAACAAATAAATAAATAAATTGAATCAAAATAAATTAATTGAATTGAGCAGAACACCTGGGTAGCTAAAATTGTTTCTTGCTCATCTCAGCCAGTGCTATTCACAATAATTATGGTATTTCATTATTCCTGAAAGCATAGATTTACAAAGGAGAATTACTCAATTATGGCATGTTATTCCAGAATAATTTTTTTTTATTTAAGAGATTGCTTTTACTTCATAAGTCATCAAGCAAGAGAAGCAAGAAATTAATAACTCCTTTTAGTGAAAGTTGGAAAAATATTTGGATCAGAACCCATATTCTACTGATAGTCTAAAAGATTAGAAATATCAATTTGGCTAATGATGAGTATTTTTTTAAACTGAGGAATCAGAAAGAAACCAAGAAGGAAGACGTTTTCATGTGGAATGGTAGAGATTTCCTGAAGATAGGGTAAGCTATATCATATGTGTGTTTGGAGAGCAAGCTCAAAAGTATAGGAGAGCTCGGCCCTGGCCGGTTGGCTCAGTGGTAGAGCGTCGGCCTGGCGTGCAGGAGTCCCGGTTTCAATTCCCGGCCAGGGCACACAGGAGAAGCACCCATCTGCTTCTCCAACCCCCCTCCTCTCCTTCTCTGTCTCTCTCTTCCCCTCCCGCAGCCAAGGCTCCACTGGAGCAAAGATGGCCCGGGTGCTGAGGATGGCTCTGTGGCCTCTGCCTCAGGCACTAAAATGGCTCTGATTGCGGCAGAGCGATGCCCCAAGATGGGCAGAGCATCGCCCCTTGGTAAGCATGCCAGGTGGATCCCAGTTGGGCACATGCGGGAGTCTGTCTGACTGCCTTCCCGTTTCCAGCCTCGGAAAAAAAAAAAAAAAAAAAAAAAGTATAGGAGAGCTCAATAGGATCCCATTCTTGTGAAGGACCAGCTTGAGATATCTCTCCTTACTGTGGAATAAAAGTTTATGTAGACTGGAACTTTAAACTAAGTTTAAAGTTCAGCTTTAAACTTATCATTGTAATACACCATATTAATAAAAAAAAGTCCTACTATATCATAATTTTTATGTCATAAAAAAGATGATGCTTATTGAATAAAATTCTACTTAAAATTAATGGATCAAAGAGCTGAAGAATTGACGGGGCTTGACCTGACCCATATTATTCCATTCTCCTGAAGAGCAGAGACATCAGTACCTTTTTGTACTGTAACTTGAAAAGATCCATTCCAATCCAGTGGCAGTGGAGAAGATTTCAATGTTGCATGCAAGAGAGATGGCTACAAGAAAGAGACTATTTTGATAGTTCTACATTTGGAGAAAGCCACTCATTAAAAAGAAAAAAAAAACTAGGTGACCACTATTGTCTAATTTACTGCATTAATATACTGTAGGGAAACATCAAGTGATTTATAATATATGAAAAAGTATATATTATATATTATAAACATTGCAAACTATTAGGAATGCAGTCAAAAGAAGGTAAAGTTGTTGATTTGTTCAAATAAAATGACATTTACTAGAAAAAGTAAATAAAATAAAAAGTACAATATTTTAAAAAGTATAAGATTAATGTTAAATAAAAAGTTGCATACTAAGAAAATTAAAATATTGTTTGATTTATCAATGATCAGAAGAAAATGGATCTATATAAATTTGAATTATAAATTATCAAAAGAAACTACAGAGCAATATCTTTTCTAAAGATAGATGTAAAATATCTCAACAATATAAGTAAAATATTTCAGCAGCATATATAAAAGGATTATACTTCATGAACAAATAGTACATGTCCAAAGAATGTAAAGTAAGTTTAAAGTCTGAAAATGAATCATTGTAATACACCATATTAATAAAAAAAAACTTGATCATTTCCATATAACAGAAAAAATATTTTATACACTCTAACGCCTTTTCATATAAAAGCATAAACCTACTAGCAATAGAAGGAAACTTCCTCAATCTGATGTATTGCATGTACGAAACATCTACATCACACCCAATGCCTCCAAAATAAGAAACAAGACAAAGACATCTGTTCTCTCCATGTCTATTAAACATTCTACTGGACTTCTAGCCAGGGAGATTAGACAAGAATATATACAAAGACATCCACATTAGAAAAATATAAGTAAAACTATCATTTTTGTGTGTGTGTGTGTGACAGACAGAAAGGGAGAGAGATGAGAAGCATCAGTTCTTCATTGTGGCATCTTAGTTCATTGATTGCTTTCTCATCTCTGCCTTGACCAGGGGGCTACAACACAGCGAGTGACCCCTTGTTCAAGCCAGTGACCTTGGACTCAAGCTGGTGAGCCATGCTTAAACCAGATGAGCCTGCGCTCAAACTGGCAACCTTGGGGTTTCAAACCTCGGTCCTTTGCATTCCAGTCTGACACTCTATCCACTGCACCACTGCTTGGTCAGGCAGTAAAACTGTCTTTACTTGCAGAGAATGTGA
The DNA here is from genome assembly GCF_036850765.1 of Saccopteryx bilineata. NCBI lineage: Eukaryota > Metazoa > Chordata > Mammalia > Chiroptera > Emballonuridae > Saccopteryx > Saccopteryx bilineata. The sequence goes on from NC_089494.1 coordinate 151,354,422, forward strand.
TCATGTATTTAGAAAATCTTAAGGAACCAACTACCAAAATATTAGAACTATTAAATGAGTTCAACAGGTCTGTAGGGTCAAATTCAATGAAAAATATTTTCATTTTCATGCATTAACATAGTATCACCCCAAAATTAATTTAAGACAATTCTGTTTACAATGGCATAAATAATAAAATATATAGGAATAAATTTAACAAAATAAGTACAAGACATATCAAAAATTACAAAAATTTATTACCAGCAATTAAAGACAAATAAAAAGATATCTCATTTATGGATTGGTAGATAATACTGGGTTATTTTGCTATTTTTTAATGAAGTTGTATGAATTATACTTCCCAAGTTCAAAATTTAATATAAATTTACAGTAATAAAGAAGATTAACCACTGACATAAGGATAAACAGATCAATGGAATAGAAATGAGATTTTAGAAATCAACTTTAAATGTATTTTTGACAAGGGTGCCAAGAAAATTCAATGGGGACAAAAGACTTTTTTGAACAAATAGCATTGTGACATTGGATATCACACACAAAAGAATAAAATCAAACTCTTCTCTCACATTATATAGAAATTAACTCAAAAGAGAACACAGATGTAATTGGAATGGTTAAACTCTAAAACTCTTAGAAAAATATATGGTAGTAAATAAATAGTTTCGTTTTGTTGATAAGTGGTATTTTCTTAAATATGATACCAAAAGCTCAATTACTGGTATACAAAATATATGGATACACTAAACTTTATAAAAGTTCAAAAATTTTATAATTCATAAAATACCTTTAAGAATATAAAAAGATAATTCACTGAATAGGAAAAAATATTTTCCAATTATGTATTAGATAAGAGATACATATATGGATGATTTATATAAAGATGTTTTACAACTCATACTAAAAATAACTCATTATAAAATGGCCAATGGATCTAAATAGACTTTCCTCAAAAGAAGATACACAGATTGTTAATAAGCACATAAAATGATACTCAACATTATTAATCATCTTGGAAATGTAAATCAGAACCATAATGAGATGCTACTTCCTATACACTAGGGTGGCTAAAATAAAAACTGACAATGATAAAAGTTGCCAGTGTGCCAGTCAGGTACTTCTAAGCATTGAATTACCTTATGAACCAGAAAATCCACTCCCAGAGAAATGAAAACATATGTCTACATAACAAGTTGTATATAAATAATCATAACAGAATTATTTATAATAGTCAAAAAAGTAGAAGCAATCCATATGACCATCAACTGATAAATGATAAACAAAATGTGCTGTGATTTGGCAATGCAAGTCAATGAAGTATTGGCATATATTTTGACATAGATTGAGCTAGAAAACTTCATGCTAAGTAGAAGAAGCCAATCACAAAAAAAAAACACATGTTTAAAATTTTATTATAGCCTGACCAGACTGTGGCACAGTGGGTAGAGCATCAGACTGGGACGTGTAGGACCCAGGTTCGAGACCCCAAGGTCGCCAGCTTGAACATGGGCTCATCTGGTTTGAGCAAGGCTCACCAACTTAAGCCCCAGGTCACTGGCTCAAGCAAAGGGTCACTTTGTCTGCTATAGGCCTCTGGCCAAGGCACATATGAGAAAGCAATCAATGAACAACAAGGTGCCACAATGAAGAGTTGATGCTTTTTATCTCCCTCTCTTTCTGTCTGTCTGCCCCTATCCATCCCTCTCTTTGACTCTCTGTCTCTGTCATAAAACATTCCATTATAAGGAAAATCCAGAATCCTAGACAGGAACTATATTAGTGGTTTCCAGGGTCTACAAGGAGGGACAAATAAGGAATTACTGCTAATGAGTATAGGGTTTCTGTTTGAGATAATAAAAATATATTAAGATTATATGGTGAGGATAATTTACAACTGTAAATATACAAAAAATACTGAGTTGTACAATTAATGTTTTTTATTGATTGATTTTAGGGAGAGAGAAAGAGGAAAGGTAAGAGAAGAGAAAGAACCATCAATTTGTTGCTCCACTTTATGCATTCATTGATTGATTCTCATATGTGTCTTGACTAGGAATTGATGGCATATGGGGACAATGTGCTAACCAACTGAGCTACCTGGCCAGGGCTGAGTTGTATAGTTTCGTGTGTTTTGTTTTTTGCAAGAAAGAGAAAGGGACAGACAGACAGGAAGGGAGAGAGATGAGAAGCATCAACTCATTGTTATAACACCTTAATTATTCATTGATTGCTTTCTCATATATGCCTTGACCTTGTGGCTCCAGCAAAGCCAGTGATCCTTTGTTCAAGCCAGTGACCTTGGGGTCATGTCTATGATCCCATGCTTAAGCTGGTGACCCAGTACTCAAGCTGGTGAGCCTGTGCTCAAGCTGGATGAGCCCGCACTCAAGCAGCAACCTCGGGGTTTTAAGCCTGGGTCCTCAGCATTCCAGGATGGTACTTTATCCACTGCATCACTACCTGGTCAGACTCTTTTATAGATTTGAAAAAAATATTATTTTTTTTGACACTAGACAAGTCATTGTATATAATACAGTGCAATTTTTTTTTTTTTTTGGTATTTTTCCAAAGCTGGAAATGGGGGGAGAGACAGTCAGACAGACTCCTGCATGCACCCGACCGGGATCCACCTGGCATGCCCACCAGGGAGCAACGCTCTGCCCACCAGGGGGCGATGCTCTGCCCCTCCGGGGCGTCGCTCTGTTGCGACCAGAGCCACTCTAGCGCCTGGGGCAGAGGCCAAAGAGCCATCCCCAGTGCCCGGGCCATCTTTGCTCCAATGGAGCCTCAGCTGCGGGAGGGGAAGAGAGAGACAGAGAGAAAGGAGAGGGGGAGGGGTGGAGAAGCAGATGGGCACTTCTCCTGTGTGCTCTGGCCAGGAATCAAACCCAGGACCCCTTGCACGCCAGGCCGACCCTCTACCACTGAGCCAACCGGCCAGGGCCTACAGTGCAATTTTTAAACAACTTGCAGAAAACACTGTAAAAGGTACCTAAAGGTTTTATTTTCTCTGAACAATACTATATTGGGGTTAATAAAGTCATATTTGATGGGAACAAAAAGAAATGAGCTGTGCTGAAAAACACTGTTAACAACTACTCAGATTCCCATATCAATAATGGTATCAGAAATAAGTGTAAAGTGATCGCCTTCTTTTTTTTTTTTTTGCTTTTAGTGTTAAGGGTAATGGTGTTTATGTTGCAATAGGAATGAATGCTCTATAATATTACCCAAGATGTGGGTAATAAGGAGGTGATTCAGTTGGCCCAGTTTTTTACTAGGGCTTGAGATGGAAAGAACCTTAGGCAGTCAAGTTATTGTTAGGTTCAGGTCCAGGACCCTTTACCAATAGCCTCAACTAGCCAGGTTGAATTTTAAATGACCAGGGGCCAGACAAATCCCATGACTCCACCTGAGCAACCTTGATTGATGCATACTACATACCTCCACCCAACCCTGGGGTATCCTGGCAGTTTTTCATATCCCATCTTTTATCTGAATATTCTTTACTTAGTCACCACCACCCTTTCTCCTCCATTGTTTAAACTGCCACACATAACAGAAGTCTTCCCCCTGAAGCAGAAATGAACCCTGTAAAGCCAGTAGCCACGGCCACCATCACAGCCACCTGGCCCATGCAAATTCACATTAAATTCGAACAGACAGTGATGAAACAGCAGAGCCAAAAACTGGTGAGCCATCACCTTTAATCCTAGCTTGCACCCAGCGGGCAAGTAAAAACACACACTGGGCTCCAAAACCCACTCATTCAGTGCTCACAAAGCTACTGACTTATCCGAGTTTTCTAGAATCAAAGGTATCTACCTCACCAGCTTTATTCACCTCTGTTTCCCATCTCCTTCTGTCTATACAAACTGGCTTCTCCTTCAGCACTCCGCCATCTTGGCTACCTCTCCTCTGTGTAGCCTTACTCTGCTCTCCTCTCAAATGGTTGTGGAGTGGTCAGCAATGAGGGACAATCACGTGAGAAACTCAGACCCGGGAACTTTGGCTAGAAACGCCCACCTACACTTGGGTGCGCCAAAAGAAACTTCCCAGGATCCCTTTGGAAAAAAAGTGACCATCTGCCAGCCAGTGAGATTTCATCATGTCATATTAGCTCAACCACCCTAGAGACCCTTTAAATATCCAACATGAGGTTTCATCCGCGCGACTTCCCTAGCTTCTGTCCCCAGGACTAGGGAACCTCGTTGGGTGGGATGCGCTCTGTACTCAATAAAGCCTTTTATTATTCCACACTTCATGGCTCCAGCCACTTCCTTCTTGCTTGGCGGGAAAAAATACCTTACATTTAGTGCCGAAAACCCGGGAGGAGTTGAAGTCTGCAAGGACCACTCCTCTTCCCTTTCCCTCCGAGAAAAAACGAGGACCTCCAACCTTCCACTCACTTCGGCGCACGGTGTGGTAAATCCCCTGCCTCCAAACTCCCCTCAGTTCTTTCCACTGAGGCTCCCTGTCCAAAACTGCAACTGCATCAGGAAAGTCTTTTTCCTTTCTGAGTGCGTGTGTGCCTGTGGAGACATCCCGAGCACATCCACTTTACTTAACCATCTGGTGGCCAGAGATTGAGTTGCAGGACACCAATTCTCATCTCTGATTACTCTGAGAACTGAGGGAGGCCATGGGGGCACAGGAATCTAAACCTAATCCAAAAATACTCCTGGAATTGCTTTATCCAAAATCTCTCCCTCCCTAAAGAAGAAGAAACTGTTATTCTTCTTTGCTGTGGCCAGGCCACAGAACTTACATAATCGAACCAGGAGACCTCTTGAAGGGACTTTTGGTTTTAACACCCTCACCAATTTAACTATCACCAAAAAATCTGGGAACTGGTTGGAGATCTTTTACATTGAGGGCTTCTAGTTATTCGCGCTCCTGTCCTAATTTCTGTGCTGCCTTTTTTATCATGCAGGCCCTTTCTGGCCAGAGAAACCTCACCTAAAACCCTCCACTCCTGATCTTTCCCCCTTTGCCTGACCCCCAACTCTCTCCCCCTCCTGCCTGACCACCAGGGGCACCCCTCTCTTGGGACCCTTCTCTGGTCCCTCTGTGGACCTCTTTCACTAGGGTCTCTTCCCTCCAAGAGCCCCCTCCCCTCTCTTCACATGCTCCTTTTCTCATTCACCTGCAAATACCAGTCTCTCTTTCTCCTCCCCAGCTGGCCAGAGGCCCCTCCCTTCTCCATTGTGTTCTTAAGCTCCTCTTCTATCAAGTCATCCTCTGCCAGCCATTGGCCTGTCCTGCCTCTGACTCCAGCGTTTCTGGCCAGATCTGGGTGCCAGGCTCCCCAGGAGCCCCCCTCCTTTATTCCCAACCCCCAAACCCCTATCTAGGACTTGTGAACATGGCATTTAAAGTTTTTAATAATCCTAACTAGTAGAAAAAGGCCAAGGCTGTTCGCCAGGCCCACATGCAGCAGATGGTAACACTCCAAACCCAGACTCTTGTGGCAACCCTGAGGCTGGCAGAGCAACAGTGTCAAGGCACAGGAGGTGCCCACCCAAGTCTGGGTTGCAAAGGGGAATCCTACCAGCAGCTTGCTTTAAGTATGGCAAGGAGAGTCACTGGTCCTGACAACGTCCCTGCCCGTGGCTACCCACTGAGCCCTGCCCTGAATGCAAGCAGCCTGGTCACTGGGGGAGCAATTGCCCCTTTGGGCAACAGGTTTTTCCTCAACGTCTCTACAGGGAGGACAAGCCGCCCAAATGGGAAGGCCAAGCTAGCCAGGCAGACCTCATGGATGGCTGACACGGCCTGGACTCAGAGACCCCCCATCATCCTCACCAAACCCAGGGTAATGCTGCAAAAACGGATAAGTCTATCTTATTTCTTGTGGACACAGGAGCTGCCTTCTCTGTTTTGCCATCACACTCTGGACCTCTAGTTCCCTCACAAGTCTAGGTTATGAGAATGGATGGGACCTCTTCTTTTCCTCTTTGCACACCGCTCCTGGCATACAGTTTTGCCTCAAGCTTGCCTCCATGCTAGACCACTGGACTCTACCCATCTTCAGCTCACCAAAAGCCTGGACTATGCAGATATCCCTATTACTCCTCTTTTTTTAAAAAAAATCCTTACAGGACTGCATCTGCAAAGCTTTCCAGACACTGCCAAACAGATGTTCCTCCTGACACCCCTCAAAGCCACCACCTTCCAATCTCCTCTTGCCACGATGCCCCTAATCAACAGGAAATAGCCAGACAAATAAGCAGCTCCCCTAATTAACACCAAAAGATCGGAATGTGGGGTGGTCAGCAATGGGGGACGATCACATGAGGAACTCAGACCTGGGAACTTTGGCTAGAACCGCCCACCCACACTTGGGTGCACCAAAAGAAACTTCCCAGGAGCCCTTTGGAAAAAAAAGCGAACATCTGCCAGCCAATGAGATTTCACCACATCATATTAGCTTGACCACCCTAGAGACCCTTTAAATATTCCACATGTGGTTTCATCCACGCGACTTCCCTAGCCTCTGTCCCCAGGACTAGGGAACCTTGTTGGGCGGGATGCTCTCTGTACTCAATAAAGCAGCGGTTCTCAACCTGTGGGTTGCGACCCCAGCGGGGGACGAATGACCAAAACACAGGGGTCGCCTAAAGCCATTGGAAATACATATTTTATTTTAAAATGTATTGTATGATAAATATGTATTTTCCAATGGCTTTAGGCGACCCCTGCCTGGGTCGTGACCCACAGGTTGAGAACCGTTGCAATAAAGCCTTTTATTATTCCACACTTCGTGGCTCCGGCCCCTTCCTCTTCCTCGGCAAGGAAAAATACCTTACAATGGTAATCTCAGGAACCTAGAGAGCTAGCTCCTGGCTTGCCCCCCTTTATAGTGTAGAAACCAAAACCTTTAATCCAATATACAAACAAGGAAGTCTCTGATACAGTCACTTATCTGAGGCATAATGGGATTCCTCATGAGAGTGCACCACCCCACATCATGCAATCAGTCAAGGGTGTGGGGAAAAGCCCAGTCTTAAAACTAAGCCTTAGGCTATAAACACCCTTTCCACTTATAGCCTGTCCCCCACACCCAATGCAAACTATAAGTGAGCAAACATACAGTGTGTCCATAAAGTCACGGTGCACTTCTGACCGGTCACAGCAAAGCAACAAAAGATGATAGAAATGTGAAATCTGCACCAAATAAAAGGAAAACTCTCCCAGTTTCATACCTATTCAGTGCAGTTCAATATGGGCTCATGCACAGATTTTTTAGGGCTCCTTAGGTAGCTATCCCATATAATAGCTCTACAGACTCATCACTGACTGATGGCCTACCAGAATGAGGTTTCTCCACCAAACTGCCGGTTTCCTTCAACTGCTTATCCCACCAAGTAATGTTATTCCTATGTGGTGGTGCTTCGTTATAAACGCTCCAATATTCACTTTGCACTTTGGTCATGGATTCGAATTTAGCGAGCCACAGAACACATTGAACTTTTCTCTGTACCGTCCACATCTCGACTGGCATGGCCGTGGGCTGCTCCGCTGTATACACGGTGTTACATCATCGTCTGCGCATGTGCACATGCTGCCACATCATCCTACAGAAACTGGGAGGGTTTTCCTTTTATTTCGTGCAGATTTCACATTTCTATCATCTTTTGTTGTTTTCCTGTGGCTGGTCAGAAGTGCACCATGACTTTACGAACACACTGTATGTCATATTTAAAAACTTATTTGATCAACAAACCCAAACTCAGTCTTGTATAGGATGAGGCTTCTCACCCTCTGGCTGCTGACACCACTGTCTCAGCCCGTCTGTCTGCAGATGCACAAGTACAGTTCTTTTCAGATTCACCAGGCCTGTGTGTGCCTCCTTTTGCAACCTATCAGTTCTTTTATTTTTTTATTTATTGATTGATTTTAGAGGGAGGAGAGAGAAAGAAACATAAATCTGTTTTTCCACTTACCCATGCATTCATTGGTTGACTCCTGCATGTGCCCTGATGAGGAATTGTACCTGTTGTAATGTAACCAGCAAATTCCCCAAAGATACCAAGTCCAGATGAATTTTTGAGGAGTTTATTGGCTGACAACTACAGGGGGGTAAGACAAACCCAAATCCTGCAGTTCCTCTACAGTTCAGAGGCCCCTTTTATAGACCCAGTTACACACTGGGCTTCAGAGGAGAGGGAGCATGGCACAAAAGTCATTAATCTCATTAACAAGCTCATTGAATTTAACTGTCTTGTTACAATGTTTATCTATAGGATCTATCAAAAGGGAACATTGCTACACTCTAAAGGCTTTTAAGAAAAGATAAGTGAAGGAATTCTGAGATAAATTCCATCTTCCTTGCTCTGTAGTTAAATTATAACTATCTGACCCAGTTGCCCTTGCAAGCCAGGAAGCTCCTGCATTCTTCTCTTTCCTTTCTCCACAAAAAGGAGGGGGGTAAGAAGCCTGACTTTTCCTTTTTAAAATAGCATTGCTGCCTGAACAGGTGGTGGCGCAGTGGATAGAGCATCGGACTGCGATGCGGAGGACTCAGGTTCGAGACCCCGAGGTTGCCAGCTTTAGCACGGGCTCATCAGGTTAGAGCAAAAGCTTGGACCCAAGGTTGCTGGCTTGAGCAAGGGGTTACTCAGTCTGCTGTAGCCCCATGGTCAAGGCACATGTTGGGCAGATAAAATATATTATGCTCACTTTGTTAAAGATGGCGCTGCCCACATGGAAACTCATAGCCCAGGTGATATTAATGTGTGTTGGGGGCAGGCTGTGGGCAGGCAGAATCCTTGTAGCCTGGGGCTTGGTTTTAGGATTAAGGCTTTCTCACCGTTTTTGACGTGGGGTGGTGCAATTCCATCATGCCTCAGAAAAGTGACTTTGTATTAGAGACTTCCCTATTTTGTACATTGGATTAAAGGTTTTGATTTCTATACTATAAAATGGGGGCAGACCGGGAGTTTGCTCTCTCTCTGTTTCTGAAATTAGCACTAGAGGAGAGAGCAGAGAGGAGAGCAGAAAGAGGCCACGTGGAGGAGCCAGGAGAAGCAGCCAAGATGGTGGAGGGCTGAAGGAGAAGCCAGTTTGTGCAGAGTTTGTGCAGAGAGAAGGAGATGGGGAACAGAGGTGAATAAGTCTGGTGAGCTAGAAACCTTTGATTCTAGGGAACTTGGATAAGTCAGTAGCTTTGTGAGCACTGAATGAGTGGGTTTTTGGAGCCCAGTGTGTGTTTTTACTTGCCCGCTGGGTGCAAGCTAGGATTAAGGATGATGGCCTATCAGTTTTTGGCTCCATTGTTTCTTTACTGACTGTCTAAAATCCAATGCGAATCTGCATGGGTCAGGCGGCTATGATGGTGGCCGTGGTTACTGGCTTTACAGCACATATGAGAAGGCAATCAATAAACAACTAAGGTGTCGCAATGCGCAAAAATAACTAATGATTGATGCTTCTCATCTCTCCGTTCCTGTCTGTCTGTCCCTGTCTATCCCTTTCTCTGACTCTCCCTCTGTCTCTGTAAAAAATAAATAAATAAAATAAATAAAAATAAAATAAAATGACATTGCTAATGCTAAGTTTTACAGTTCTTTGACACCTTATCACAGTGTAACCTTGGCATATTGGAACAATGTTTCAACTAACTGAGCTATTTGGCCAGAGCTCAAGTTGTTTGTTTTATGGTAATTATTTTTTTTAATGTCCAGGCAACATTTCAGTATTCAGAGTATTTTTTATCAATCTGGTTAGAAAATTTCTAGCATAGACACACACTTATACAGAAACAACATTTTTGAGGCTCTTAATATTTCTTTAGTTTAACAGTCAAGTAATTAGCACAAGGGTGAAATAATAAAATTATGCACATAAAATCATAAACTGGTCTTATTTGTAAACAGGCATAATCAAAGTTTAAAATAGCCAGTTTTGTTGACATCTCAACCTTTATTTTAACTTTTAGTTTCAACTATTTCAATCATTTTAATTTATATTATTTCTAAAAGTTGCTGTGAAATAAAAATAATTTTGTTTTTGTTTTATCTCCCCCTTTAAGTCACCCTCTGGTGGAAGTTTTAATAAACCTTGAAATGATTTATGAGGGAAAACTAGAAGAAATTAGATTCCCAGATAATTCCTTCACTGGGTATTTTATAAAGGCTTCTTCTTTCTACATCAGTGACTGGTAAATCTTAGCTGCTTTAAAGAAGGACCTTAGGACACGCATGGTGTCCAGAGGAGTGAACTTCTTTGAAAATATACTTTCCAGACTTAAAATTCCTCTATGTTAAAGGAACATATAAAGAACAAAACAAGGAATCTTTTATCACAGAGCTTAATACACAGTAAACTTTTAGATAATTTTAAATCACTATATCAGCACTCTATAAAACTTGTATATTCAGTAAAATAAACTGAAAGAAAGACCAATGCTGATTCAACTTGACATGTCTCTCAATTTGTCTCTTCCCTTCATTGTGAATTTATTCTGCAAATCATAGAGCACATTCTTTCTTGCCAGACTACAAAGAACTAGGAGGTTTCATTTGTTTATTTCCAAGGAATAACAAAGCAGCCATACTGGTTTCTGGTTCATGATCTGATAATTCAAAAGACTTCAAATCACACCAGGCCAAGCAACTTGCCTAAGCATAACATATATAATGATATTCAAAACACAGTACTTCTGCACTCTAATCAAAAAATCAATAAAGCCTAAGGTTCACTTACTAGACATATTATTAACTCTCTACATTATCCTTTATTCAGAATATGCTTACGTATATTCCATTGAAGGGGTTTAAAAATATTATAATATTTTAATTCTTAGAATGTTAAAAGCCAAAGCATTTCAATGCTTTGTCATGTAGTTCATTATCTTATTCAATCTCCAAAAAAATGAGAATTTTTATAATAGAGAGAGAGAATCCTCTCTTTTTGCTCAGAGCATAATGTTGACTATAATCTTGATTTTTTTGTTTTGGTTTGGTTTGGTTAATAGTTGCTATCAAGTGAAAACTAGTTTGAATAAATTCAATTTTTTTAGCCAAATAAACAAAACTGACTAGGAGTTAATGGAAAAAGTGTTTAAGAATCTTGATAAATGTTTTTCTGAGTTACCTGATCTTTGCCCTCATTAATGATCATTGGACACAGAAACCAGATTGCCATAAAATCTTGTCAAAGTTAAGGCAAAGTGAGAATTACCATGCAGAGTGATCTCCTTTGATCAGGTCTAACTGCCCTGCAGTATCTGAAAGAGTGTCATTTGTAAAGTGAACATGTCAAACAAATCATTTTAATAAAAATTTAGTTAGAAAATGTTACCTGATAGAAAATAATTTTAAAGCTATTGAAATATTCTATGCTTGAATAAGTATGTGATCTTTATGCATATAGTCCATAAATCTAAAATGAATGTAGTATCATTTTGACAAGTAGTTTGGAGGGAAAGCTTTCAGCTTTTGTTACCACTAGCTCATCCCAGAAACAAAGCCTTGAAGTGAAATAACACAATGCAGACATTATTTGCACATAAGAACATGTTTATCATGGATTGACGGGGTAGTGTTTTAATTATCAAAGAACCAGATTTATAAACTAATGAGTCATTAAAGGAAAAATCCAAGCATAAATTCTGTAATATTCATAATTGCAATATTATTTCCCAAAGCTGTAAAAATTTATGTACATACATAAATCTTTGTAGTCATATTATGCTTTAGCTATGGAAAAATTAATGTGCTAAAGACAGTAAATTGTTAACTAATTTTATTTGTTTTATAAAAATCTGGAAAGACTTTAACATTATTCTATTTAAAAACATATCTAGGTTTGCTTAATCTGGTGCCTTCATTTTCTTTCTAATAATACTTTCCCTTGTGACATTTTAAAATCCTTCCATTAACACGGAGCAGCACTTTGAAAAATAGCCTGGAGTTCTTCACTGCCACTGTTAGGTAACAAGAGTGTGTATCAGTAAACTGTTGAGTGATTGAATAAAGTCTCCAAGAGCTAAAATGGAAGACTAAATGTAGCAATATCAATCTACCATAAAGGTGAAATTCAATATTGCAAAAGGTAGAAACTGCCTCTACTTGACAAGTACTGTATGAATTTAAGTAAGAGGAGACCCAGTTAGGAATACTGCATAATCTGTGAGTTATCTCAGCTCTGTATTTTTATTCTATGGTGACTGTGTTGCATTCTTGCCTCTGGGAAAAATCTAGGCAATTTTTACAGCAACTTCAACTGGGAGACAACTTAGAGTTTATATAGTTTAAACATCTCTTGATGTGGTAATATCATAAGCAGTGGTAATGCTTAAATGTTTATTTTAATAGCAGAACATTTCCTTCAGAAAGAATTCTACTTATAAACCCTGTAGATTTAACAGAAAATAAGTTGAGTTGCTCTGGCTGGGAGCAGGGGAAGCAACCATAATATTCCTCTTTACCACAACCTCCTCTGCAGAGGTGCAGGCCCCCAGGTCTGGCAGAGCACAATTTGAATGCCACTGTTCCCTGATCTCTGTAGTAGTGCCATGAAGATTTCTTCAACGCCTACAGTGACAATAAACTCACCATGTACCAAGGCCACCCACACTGATTAGGGCAATTCATAGTCTTTTTTTGTTACTTATGTCAAAATATGCCTCTCTTTAATTACCCACTTGGTGTGCCCTTCATTGTTACTTATATCAATTGTCCAGACTCTTCCCAATAACAGCCTTCTAAGCATCTGACAGATGTATTATAACTAAGGTAAGGTTTTTCTCAACAATTTTCAGGAAATACTGATGCCCCCAAATACATAATATTTATTTTTGTAATACATGCCAGGTGTGTGGGCTTTGTATGTGCTGATCCATGACAACCCAATGAGTGTTGGTATTATTAAATACATTTTCAAGGTTAGAAAGCCATATAAGTTGCCCAAGGTTATAGGCCTACTAGGTCAGAAAGCTAGAATATAAATCAGATGTTATGCTTTTATATCAACTTTATTAAATTTTTGCATTTCTGCCCTATCATCAATTTTGGAAAATGTTCTAAATGCACTTGAAAGAATGTATATTTTGTCATTAATTTGCACATCATTCTATAATGACTCATGAGTTCCAAGGAATCAATTTTGTACATTTTGATCTTCTTCTATCACTTGAGAAATGAATTGAAGTCTTCCATTATGACTGTATGTTTGCTCATTATTTTCCCTTTAAATTCCATCAATTTTAATTTTTCATAGTTTAAAATATATATATCTTTTATATATATTACTTGTTGGGGTTTAGAGGTCGTGTTTTTTAAACTTTATATTTAGAAGGTATCCCTTAAAATATTATAGGATATTATGTTGGACTTTCAAGTCTTTCCATTGAATCTATGCAGATAAATACATTTTTTATTATAAAATAATAAGTAAATAAATAGTTTTTTAAAAAGAGGAAGACTTCAACCCATATCTACAGTAACTCTTAGAAGAAGCAGATCAAGGTGACTCAGTGGTAGAGCATCAGCCTTGGTATGGACATCTCGGGTTTGATTCCTAGTCAAGGTACGCAGAAGAAGTGACCATCTGCTTTTCCACCTCTACCCCTCTCTCTTCTCTCTTTTGCTTCCTTCTCTTCCTGCAGCAATGGCTCAGTTGGAGCAAATTGGCTCAGAGAGCTGAGGATAGCTTTATAGACTTGCCTTAGGCACTAAAATAACTCGGTTGAGGAGTAATGGAGCAGGTCCCATATGGGCAGAGCATCCCCCTACTCCTTGTAAGGGGCTTGCTGGATGAATCCCAGTCGGGGTGCATGCAGAAGTCTGTCTCTCTTTCTTCCATCTTCTCACTTAACAAAAAAACAACAGCCCATCAGTTGCACTGCAGCGTCTAGTATTTCTAGGACCACAAGAGGATATTCTGTTCTTTGACGTTGTAGCTATTTACTATGTGGAATCAGTGAAGTTTCAGGAGTACCGCCATGGCCATGAACATGTCGGTCCCAAGTGTACTCATGAAACAACCGCCCATTCAGTCCACGGCTGGTGCCGTCCCTGTTCACAATAAGAAAGGTGAGATTTCAATGGAAAAAGTGAAGGTAAAATGTTATGTATCTGGAAAGAGGCCAGACTATGCCCCTATGGAGTCCTCAGATGAAGAGAATGAAGAATTTCAGTTCATTAAGAAAGCCAAAAAACAAGAAGCAGAACCTGAGGAACAGGAGGAGGATTCATAGTGACCCTCGGCTCTGGTGTTTACAGAACTCTTGGGAGTTCGCCCCTGCGCAGGTTAAACTGGCCAATAAAGTAACATCTTAACTCCTGAAAGTCTCTGATGTTTGTTCTCATACCCGGTGGATGCTACATTTTGGGGGCCTGCCCGGGATTCTCCCTTGGCGGAGTTTTGGGTCGGAGACCGGAAGGATAGCTCGAGCTGAGTAAGTATTCACGGAGGATCCTCATTTGGTTTGGCTTTTGGGCTCCGGAGCACACAATCCTGAGGTAGTAGGTGGGACGCTGCCGGTAACCTACCCAGGGCTTTCAGAAGTGGGACGCCACTCTCTGAAATTTGGATATTTGGATTTGTTAACTTTGGGAGTGACCGGTCACATTAGGATTCCGTTTTGCGCTGCGCTGAGCTGCATTTTGTCTGAGCTCAAATGACTGAGTTGAGAGTGAGAGAGATAAGTGTGTTCCTTGTGTTAATAGTGTGTGTTGCCTGTATCCTACCCTTTCTCATTATTTCTGAGTCATCTAGGATGGGACAACAGGAGTCTGTGCCGGGATCCCCACTCGAGTACCTGTTGAAGAATTTTTCTGATTTCCAGAAGAGGGCTCAGGGGTACGGAGGTCCTCAGCCGAGTCCAGGTTTCCTCTGGACCTTGAGCCAGCTGGAATGGCCTACATTTAATGTGGGATGGCCCACAGAGGGCACTTTTGACCTTCCAATTTTGTTTGCTGTCAGAGCCACGGTCTATAGGGCTCCCCACCCAGACCAACACCTGTATATGGATGTGTGGGTAGATACAGCCATTTTGCCTCCTCCTCCGGGAGGGCAGCCATTTTGCCTCCTCCTCTGGAAGGCGCATCCATTTTGTCTCCTCCTCCGGGAGGCACAGCCATTTTGTCTTCTCCTCTAGGAGGGCAGCCATTTTGCCTCCTCCTCTGGGAGGGCAGCCATTTTGCCTCTCCAGGAGGTGCCACCGGCACCAGATGCTGGCCCATGGGCACCTCCTCACCTCATCTATGTGCCTTTTTCCAGTAGTGATTTATACAATTGGAAACATCAGAATCCCCCATTTTCTGAGAAACCTCAGAGACTAATATCTCTCCTTGAGACCATTTTTAGGACCCATCAGCCCACATGGGATGATTGTCAGCAGATTTTACAAACCCTCTTCACTTCTGAAGAAAGGGACAGAATAATGAGAGAAGCTGCTAAGGCAGTATTAGGAGAAGAAAAGGAAACTCGGGAGGGAAGAAGGGAAATAGAAGATGCTCTCCCATCTCAACCTCTTACCTGGGACCCAAATACCACTGGGGGAAGGGACGCGCTCCTCCAGTATTGCCAGGCTCTGTTGAGGGGGCTCAAGGCAGCAGCTAGAAAGCCAACCAACTTCAGTAAGGTTATTGAAGTCATCCAGGGAAGAGAGGAATCCCCAGCAGCCTTTCTAGAGAGACTCATAGAGGCTTACAGAGTATATAGCCCTCTAGATCCTGAGGCAGAAGAGAACAGGAGAAAAGTAAATATAGCCTTTGTGACTCAGGCCACCTCAGACATTAGGAAAAAGCTTCAGAAGATAGAGGGATTTAAAGGAGAGAATAGAAGCAAGCTATTAGAGATAGCCCAGAGGTGTATGTCAATAGGGATGATCTGGAGGTTGGCAGGGTGAAGGAAGTTGCCAAAATTCTGATTGCTGCCCAGAAACCTCCTCCGAAAGGGAAAGGAGGACAGCAAAAGGGCCAGGGACGGTGAATAGCAAAAGATCAATGTGCCTATTGTAAGGAGAAAAGGCACAAGAAAAGAGAGTGTCCAAGGTTAAAGGCTGACAGCCAAGGGTCAAGGCAGGGCCCAGAGGTCTTGCTCCAAACCTTAGACTGACGGGGCCAGGGCTCCATTCCCACCAGTTCCCAGGAGCCCATGGTCACCTTAACAGTCGAAGGAAAGCCAATAGACTTTCTAGTTGACACGGGAGCCACCTACTCCGTCCTAAAGAAACCTCAGGGCCAGATGCAGAAGGCAACTACTAAGATAATAGGGGCAACGGGCAAAGCAGAAGCCTACCCATGGGCCACTGCAAGAATTACTGACTTCGGTCGAGGCACCATCACCCACTCTTTCCTAGTCATTCCAGACTGCCCTTACCCACTGCTTGGAAGGGACTTATTGCAGAAACTTCAGGCCACCATAACCTTCCGACGGGAGGAAAGCCCTATGGGGAACAAAGAGGCAGAGGTCAGCATGGAAGTAACTGTCCCACTGTCTGAAGAACACTTACTTGCCACCATCCTAGAAGGTAAGGAGGCTGAGGAGGAGGTTTCAGATGCCCTGCATGCCCGGGGAACCTGAGGTTTGGGTGGAAACCAACCCCCCCAGGTTTGGCTGCTCACCAACCGTCTGTCCTGGAGCAACTGCTTAGCACTGCTAGACTGGTTAGGGTCAGGCAGTACCCCGTCCAAGCCCGAGCTAAACAGGGAATTGCCCGGTACTTGCAACACCTGCTGGAGGCAGGCATCCTTTGAAGGTGCCAATCAGCCTGGAACACCCCGCTGCTTCCCGTCCAGAAACCAGGGAGCCAAGACTATGGTCCGGTCCAGGACTTGCGGGAGGTGAATGCACAGGTAGACTATTCATTCCACGGTACCCAATCCGTATACCTTACTAAGCTCATTACCCCCAACCCATACCTATTATTCTGTCCTGGATTTGAAGAATGCCTTCTTTTGTATTCCCCTGGCACCTCAGAGCCAAGGGATCTTTGCCTTTGAATGGAATGACCCAGATAATGGGCTGGTGGGGCAGTTCACTTGGACCAGACTACCACAAGGGTTTAAGAATTCCCCCACCATTTTTAATGAAGCCCTCAACAAAGATCTGCAGGCTTTCCGCTCCTCCCATCCATCCATCGTACTGCTCCAGTATGTGGATGACATCCTCATAGCTGCCAAGGATGAAGGAGAGTGTGAGGAATCTACCTCGGACCTGCTACAAGATCTCGGGCGAATGGAGTATCAAGTCTCCGCCAAGAAGGCCCAGATTGTGACGCAAACTATAAGTTATTTGGGGTATAACTTACAGGGAGGGCAAAGGACATTGTCCAGCCAGCAAATTCACATGGTCTTGCAGATCCCTGAGCCTACTAACAAGAGACAGGTATGAGAATTCCTGGGTGCAGTAGGATACTGCCGATTGTGGATATTAGGCTTTGCAGAACTAGCTAAACCCCTGCACGAACTGACTAGAGGTAAGGAACAGCAGTTCACATGGACAGATAAGGAGAAGCAAGCGTTCCAAGCGCTTAAAGAGACCCTGGTGACTGCCCCGGCTTTGGCCCTGCCAGATCTGGCCAAACCCTTTCAGCTATTTATAGCAGAAAGGGGCAGGGTAGCCTTAGGAGTACTGAGCCAGGAACTTGTGCCGTAGAAGAGGCCTGTTGCCTATCTGTCCAAGAAACTTGATCCTGTAGCCTCAGGATGGCCAACATGTCTAAGGGCACATGCTGCCACCTCCGTACTAGTCAAGGAGGCTAGTAAATTACCTTTAGGGTGGGACATCAAAGTCATTGAGGAACACTACGTAGAGCAAGTGCTGCGAGCACCTCCTGACAGGTGACTATCTAATGTGCGGCTAATGTAGTATCAGGCTCAGCTGCTGAACACTCCATCTGTTCAGTTCCTCAAAACTGCTGCCCTGAACCCAGCGACTCCACTTTGGTCCACAGTTGCAAAGAATTCCTTGACACAGTGACTGGCTCCCACTCGGACTTAAGGGATCAAGCATACAGGAAGGCTGACCTGACCCACTTTACAGATGGGAGCAGTTTTATTAAGGATGCCACAGGTCCTGTGGCAGAAAGCACTGTCTGCAGAAACATCTGCACAAAGGGCAGAGCTAATAGAACTAACCCGAGCCTTACAGATAGCAGAGGGAAAAGTTGCCAACATCTACACTGACAGCCGGTATGTATTTGCCACTGCCCATGTCCACAGAGTCATATACAAGGACAGAGGCTTACTGACAGCAGGGGGGAAAGACATTAAAAATCGCAATAAAATTCTTGCCCTCCTAAACGCCATTTGGCTACCTACCAAAGTTGCCATCACCCACTGCAGAGGACACCAGAGAGGGGACTCACCTATTATAAAGGGTAACAACCTAGCAGACTCAGCTGCAAGAGAGGCAGCCACTAGGCCACAAGAAAGCCTTCTGCCATTGCTGCCTAAGCCAATGCTACCTCCGGATCCTAGATATTCCCCAGAAGAAGAGCAGGAAGGGATGCAGTTGAAAGGGAAGAAAAATCAGCAAGGATAGATAGAGCTTCCTGACTCCCAGCTCTATTTACCCCAGGGAATAGTAAGAGAAATAGTAGGAGATATTCATACTAGTACCCATCTAGGACAAAACAAGTTATAACAACTTATCAGGAAGTATTATGTAGGGCCCAACATCAGGGATATTGTCCACTCCATTGTCTCAAGGTGCAATATCTGTGCCAGGGTAAATGCCCAGAATAAGAAGTTGCCTCCCTTTGTGAGGTATTGGGGGAAAGCTCCAGGAGAACTGTAGGAAATAGATTTCACAGAGATGACCCCTAGGAAGTCAGGTTATAAGTATCTATTAGTATTAGTAGACACCTTCTCAGGATAGGTGGAAGCATTCCCCACGCAATGAGAGGCTGCTTCCACAGTCTGCTAAGTCTTATTAAGGGAAATCATACCTAGATATGGCATTCCCCTAGCCCTAGGATCAGACAATGGACCTGCATTCATATCCAGGATATCTCAAGAACTAGTCACTAAGTTAGATATTAAATGGAAATTGCATTGCATTTATAGGCCCCAAAGTTCAGGACAGGTAGAAAGAATGAATAGGACTCTGAAGGAAACTATAATTAAGCTGAGAGGGGAGACCGGCGAAAACTGGGTTGAGCTCCTCCCTTCCACCCTTTTTAGAACTAGATGTACCCCCTATCTCAATAAATGGACCCCTTATGAAATCTTATTTGGGCAACCTGTGCCCCTTGTACCTCAATTGATCAGAGGGGAACTAGAGATTTCTAATCATAAATTCCTCAAGTTCTTGCAGGCCCTGCTCCAGAGTAGAAAGAAAGGTCATTGAACTGAAGCCTGCCAGGCTTCCCAGCCCCATCAAGGGACACGTCTGTGCTGTGGAAAGAAGGACATGAGAAGGTTTTACAGGCTACTCAGCAAACTGTTCAAAGACTGTCCAAGAGGCACTTCTAGCAGTACACCACCCAAGGACTGACTCCCACGTAGACGGGTCCACACACCATGATCCTGAGCACCCCCACTACTGCCGCCTGGGTCCACCACAGCCGGCTGAAGCTTGCAGTCCCAGCAGAGACACCTTTGTGGACAGCGAAGACTGACCCCGCCAACCCTTGTAAGCTGACCCTGAGAAGGACAGCATGCCTGCTTCAGCCACAAACCAGAAGTTAACTGGTCCACGCATGGCTAATGCCTAGAGGAACTAACTAAGGACTCTTTTAATCAGGCTTTAGGAAAAGGGAAACTAGGATAAAAAGAAAGTCAACTTAATTTTCACTAAAGGTTAAAGATTTTTAAATCAAGAGTTTTGACTAGAAAGGAATTGTATGGTTTTGATAATAGAAAGTATGAAGTGTAGATGTATTTTTGAAAAGAAAAGGTAAAAGCAAGTTGTTATGAAGGCCAGTTATTTCTGGATAAGAAAGTGCATAAAAGTTGAAGGTTTGTGTAAGTTGCAGAAGGTCTGTGCAAGTTGTAAGAAGTTAGTGCAGAAAAGAAAAATACAAGGCAGCACACGTTCCTTGTGTATCAGCCCTGCAGATATTGTAGGAAAGTAGTTTATTATCTTAAAACAGTGTGTGCTTGTGTACTTTTGCAAAGATATTGTACAAATGTGCTGAAAACATTGTAACCTTGTAGGTTTCGCCTATAAATACCCCTCTCCCCCTGAGCTCATCGCTGACCATTGTGAGAGGCGTAGTAGGCTAATCACTAGTCAGTGTATAAGACCCAATTAGCTTATAGCTACAGCTAAAGTGGAAAATTCTCATGAGCCCCAGCCTTATACCATTCTCCCCACTGATGAAGAATCAAGGGTTTGATTTATGCCCAAAAGAGATGGGGGAATGTTAGATTCAGGGAGTACTGGGGCTGCCAAAGAGTGTAACTATTAAAGGAACAGGGAGTGCTGCAAAGAGTGTAACTATTGAAGGAACAGTAAGTGCTGATATGGCTCCTGTGAGGCTGGGAATAAAGAAGGTCAGAGACCCTTATCAGAAGTTTAGGTTTGAAATTCGCCACTAAGCTAAAACCGGCCCCTGTTGCTATGCTGGCCCCTGTTGCTATGCTGCCTGTGACCTCCCTAGCCAATAGCTAAACTGCCACATCTGCTTCTGTACTATGCTTGCTCACTTAGGATATATGAGGGCCTGGCTGTAAACTCCAGGTGTGGCTTCTGTTTGCAGCTCCTTGTAGGCACGGTGTCTCCAGACATCTTGGGAGTCTGCACAGGTTAAACTGGCCAATAAAGTAACGTCTTAACTCCTGAAAGTCTCTGACTTTTGTTCTCATACCCGGTGGATGCTACAAAGAAGAAGAGGAAGAAATTGATGATGAGGAAATAGAGCAGCGTTGTGGCATGATGCATCAGCGAGCACAGGAGAGAAAAAATGAAGAGATGGAAGTCATGAACGTGGAAGATGAAGGATGGTCTGGGGAGGAGTCAGAATCAGAGTCCGAGTACGAAGAGTACACAGACAGTGAAGATGAGATGGAGCCTCGTCTTAAGCCAGTCTTCATTCGAAAGAAGGATCTAGTAACAGTTCAAGAACGTGAAGCTGAAGCATTGAAACAGAAGGAACTGGAGCAGGAGGCAAAACGCATGGCTGAGGAGAGGCGCAAGTCCACACTCAAGACTGTAGAAGAGGAGACCAAGACAGAGCTGGAGGGAAACAGGTGGTCCCTGGCTGCACTGGATGCACTGAACACTGATGATGAAAATGATGAGGAAGAATATGAGGCATGGAAATTCGAGAGCTCAAGAGAATCAAGAGGGACAGAGAAGATAGAGAAGCGCTTGAGAAGGAGAAGGCAGAAATCAAACGTATGCAAAACCTAACCGAGGAAGAGAGGCGAGCTGAGCTTCGGGCAAATGGCAAAGTTATTACCAACAAAGCTGTTAAGGGCAAATACAAGTTCTTACAGAAGTATTATCACCGGGGTGCCTTCTTCATGGATGAGGATGAAGAAGTATGCAAGAGAGATTTCAGTGCACCTACCCTGGAGGATCATTTCAACAAAACTATTCTTCCCAAAGTATTGCAGGTCAAGAACTTTGGGCGCTCTGGTCGTACCAAATACACCCACCTTGTGGATCAGAACACCACCTCCTTTGACTCAGCATGGGGTCAAGAGAGTGCCCAGAACACAAAGTTTTTTAAACAAAAGGCAGCTGGGGTACGAAATGTATTTGAATGGCCATCTGCCAAGAAGCAGAAAACTACTTAAAGTTCAACTACTAATTCTTCCAGTTGTGGGACACAAGGGGATGTCTCAGTGGCTAGCCCTTAATTTTTTTATGCACATGACCCATGTATCCTGTCTATTGGGCTGCCAACTGTAACACTTGGGGAACCCAATTTTGGAAGGTGCTTTGTAACGTTTGGACTCCTGCTGATAAACCCACAGAAAAGCACTTTGAATCTAGGTAATTGAGAGAATATTCATCCTATTTCGTTGTTGTTATTAATTGATACTAGAGAGAGGAAGGGAGAGGCAGAGACATCGATATCAACTTCCAGGTGGGACTATCTTCACTTAAAACTATTACTGAGAAATCTTAGGTTTCATCATTGCTCAAGTTTCCCAAATTCACTTGGGACTATTCAAAATTTCTTTTTCCAGCCCCTTAACTTGGGTCAGAAACATGGGCATGTAAGGGTACAGTACATTACTTCTACCGTACAGAAATCTACACTCATAAAACCTGTTTTTCATTTAAAAAAAAAAGAAAATAACAACAAAAGAACAGATCAGTAATGTAGAAAATAGATTCTTTGAAAATGATGAGTCAGTTTGACAGCTCATTCAATCCAAATTTACTAATGTTCAATCATATTTGAATTTTTAGAATTTGACATATTCAGAATTGGCGAGTACCATATTTTGTTTAAATCTATTTTCCCATATCTAATAATACTTAGTTACCAGTCTAAAAATAGTATTTTCATTGGATCAGCATAAATTCTCCAATAATCTTAGAAAAGAGAAACAATGATGCTAATCAGAAGGCCTGTTCTTGATGTTACCAAATGTTTCTTGATTGAGAAAGCAAAACTTAAGTAAAAGTAACAAAGAAGTGAAATATGATAAGGAGGCTGCATATGGTTGCTTTGCCGTATTGCTAGGTAAATGTGGCTAAAATAATACTAATATCGACCTTTTTATTTGAAAGGAAATTTTAAAGAAAAAGAAGATAAAAGGACCAATCAAAGATAATGGCATATTCCCCAGACCTGTAGATTCTTTCTCTGGTAAGCAGAGGGAAGAGGACAATATTCTTGTTTTTAGATGACAAACCCTTGGGCTATAATTTTCTTAGGTTTTAGAGAATAGAGATGCTATTAAGTTGGCATCTTCTTGCTTCAGTGACTGGGAATGTACCAGCATTTCCATTACAAACTCATCTCTTATGAGGGAAATGCTCTGATCCATCTGGTAAATAACACATATTTGCCTCAGGTCTAAACAACAAAGTCCAGAATACTTAAGAATAAGGTAAATTTTCTATGTGTTCTTATCTTCAATGTTATTACATCACTTCCGTGTTCTTTGAAGTAGCCACAAAGGCCATTTTAGTTTCTCTTCTGCTTTCCATTCTCCAAAAGTTGTGAATTTCTTTTATGTTACTTAAACAGAGATCATTGGTTTTATCATATCATTTTATCACATTTTCTGAAGGCCTGCAAATAATAGATGATGAGAAAGTGAGATTTTATAGAGGCATATTTATGAGGAACAAGAAAACCTACACAATTTTTATTTTTTATGAGGATTTTGGTGGATGCTTTATAATAAACATGATTTTGGGTTTCAAGATCAATAAAGTCTTTGCTGAAACAAAAAATAATTAGCTCATCGAATTAGAAGACCGAAAGTGCAGGAGTATAGACATCTTAGAGATGAGTGGAATCAGGGACCATGCCATTGACACTCACATTTCCCCAGCCCCCCTTTTTTTTTTTCCAGAATGTATGAAGCATTTGACCAGGCCAGGTCTTCAGAAGACAGGAGCCTCATAACATATGTCCAACCTAATATCAAAATTTACCTCTACTTATAGAAGAAAGAAAACTCTATCTCTCAGTTGGAAAAATACACAGGATGTATTCTTATATGCCTGGCCTGGGTCTCATGCCTAACATTGAACCAATAACTATTTCTTAGATATTTCCATACCACTATTATCAGCTACAACTGGAGTTACCTGACTAAAGTTGGAAATACAAGCCCTGGCCAGATAGCTCGGTTGGTTGTAGTATTGTCCCGAAGCGCAAAGGTTGCTGATTTAATTCCCCAGTCACAGCACATATAGGAGCAGCTTGATGTTCCAGTCTCTTTCTCTCCCTGCCTCCCTCTTAAGAAATAAATAAATAAAGTGGGGAATTCAAATACCCAATGGAAAGGTGTGTTGTCACCCAAAGAATGGGTTAGAGTTGCCGGAAAGGCCAACACCTTAAATGTCCTCTATTCTATATATAATCTCATCTGTTATATAAACTTTTCAACTGAGGAACTCGATGGAATTATGACAGGTGTGAGATTTCTAATAATTTTTTTTTAGAAATTGTATAGGATAGAAAAGTTCAACAAGTATAAGCAAATATATATATATATATATATATACACACACACACACACACACACACACTATATATTAACCAAGTAAAATACATCTAAAATTTTTTAGTATACTGTATTTGCAAAATGTGAATTTTCAAAAGTTGACTATTTTTACTACTATAATAAGTTGACTCAACTTCCAAAAATAACCTACTGTGAACTCGTGGCTTTCCTATTATATCTTCTTAACCTTCCCTACTGATCATGATCACATTGAATTCTATAGCCATCATTTCTTTGTTCTCCGTTTTATATAGTTGCATACACTTACAAGCATTCTTAAAAACTGTTTCCTTAATTAACTATTTTTAACATTATATAAGTTATACTTGTTTATATAAACTAGTTTAGATTATACATTTTTTCAATATCATATTGCTAAGATTTATCCATTTTTGTTTTCATTATAGTACATGTGAATATATTACCATTAATAAATCCAATCTCTGTTTTATAGATTGTGAGTGTTTTTTTTTTCTTGCATATGGGCCACAGTAAATATATGCCAATATTTTTCTTAGGGGTACAGAGGAGGCAACATTAAGGGGTCATAATATGTGCTTGTAGGTCAAATACATTTGCAAATATGATGTATGTTTGCTCGCTTATAGTTTGCAATGGGTGTGGGAGACAGGCTGTAAGCTGGAAAGGTCCTTATAGCCTAAGGATTAGTTTTAAGACCTTTCCTACCATTTTAATACTAAGATCTTTTCAAAACTAAGCTTTTCTCCACACCCTTGACTGTTGCATGATGTGGGGTGGTGCACTCTTATGAGGAATTCCACTTATGCCTCAGATAAGTGGCTTTATATCAGAGAATTCTTTTTCTTGTATATTGGCTTAAAGGCTTTAATTTCTACACTATAAAATAAGGGAGACAGGGGCTTTCTCACTCAGGGATCCTGTCATCAGCATTGCAGAGGAGAGGCAGCCAAGATGGTGGAGAGCTGAAGGAGAAGCCAGCTTGTGCAGAGTTTGTGCAGAGAGGAGACAGGGTACAAAGAAGAATGAGGCTGGTGAGGTAGAAACCTTTGATTCTAGGAATACTTGGATAAGTCAGTGGCTTTGGAAGCCCTGAATGGAAAGGGAAGTGTTTTCCCACTGTGTGTGTTTTCTCGCCCACTGGGTGTGAGCTAGAATTAATGGTAATGGTCCACCAGTTCTTGGCTCCATTGTTTCATTACCATCTGTCTGAATCAAATGTGAACCTACATGAGCCAGGCAGCTGTGATGGTGGCCTCAGCTACTGGCTTTACAATGCTAAATAATTTTAAAAAATAAAATAAAACCTATAAATGGACCAAAGGATGTCATGACCTAAATATACTGCTCACAAAAATTAAAAAATATTTTATCATTTCATATTCATTTTGAAATATCCCCTAATTTTTGTGAGCAGTATAACATTGTTACAATTGTGTGTACCCAAGTTTCAAAATTTTTCAATTAAACAAATACATTTTACATTCTTTTTTAAAAGTAAGCTTATTTATATCACCACAAAAATAGTTACTTGCCTAGTAAAAAAAACTAGTGTAATGAAAAAATCATAACTTTTTGTCAGCTGAAACTGATTTAGAATTTTTTATTTTTATAAAATCTTTTTGTTTAATAGCATAGGCTCCAGGGACAGAATTGTTGGGTTTCACTGTTTTCTAACTAGTGACCACTAGCAAGCTTCTCTGTTACTGTTCACACAATGGCCTCAACTCTAAAATGGAGATAAAAAATTGGGTCCAACAAGAAATAACCAGAGTCACTATAATGTTTTAAAAATAAGCATTTTAATAGAGGGATCAGGGAATATAAAAACAGAAGAATGTGGAGGAGTGAAAATTTAGAGAAGAAGCCTGCAGCCCAGGATCCACAGAAATAGCCCTGAAGGACTTCAGACTGACGCACAGACCTGATGGAAAAGTCAAACATCACAAATACGTCTGAGATTCCACAGTATCTGACACACACAATTGTGAAGAAGATGCTCACAGAATCTGAGGAAAGAAAAACCCTTGCTGCCACAATTGCAAAACAGGAGTTTCTGAAGAGATTTGATAAGTCAGAGCTTATGGAGATGTCTGAAGAGAGGCTGCATTTGACCACCATTGTCTCTTAAGAATAATGGACTCTCCTCCTCTCTGCTTTCCAAATCTCTCATTTTCTCCTCTTTGGAAGACTCTAAGCCAGAACCTTCCAAAAGAAAGGATTCTGGGAAACACAGAGTCTTTGGCTTCTCTTCTATAATGCTGATGGGACCTAATTTGTAGAAGGCAATGATGATAAATTACAATCCATGGTTTGTAATACCTATCATACAAAGGTGAAAAGATTAAATGAAATAATGCATGTGGAGCATTCAGAATAATGACTGTACTCAAAGAATACATACAACCATTATTTTAAAAACAATGTGATCCAGTTAAGTTACTTTGCGTCTTTGTATAATTTCCCCCCCCCTTCTTTCTTTCAATATAGAATACAGACAATGGGAAATTGCTATTTTTTTTGACAAAGTGCTTATAGACATGCTTTTTATTTTAGGTTTAATTGGTATTCAGTACTATGACTAGGTATTGTAGGTATTGGACAAACTAGTTGCTTCACCACGTTCATCCAGGAACTGTTTTCTTTAATTATCTACAAGCAGGAGCCACTGCTCTGGAAATGTTAAATATGAAGACTACATAAAATATAGCTATTACTATTAAGAAAATTAAAATGCAGAGATTTTTTTTTCTAAAGGAATTGTGCTTGTTTTGTACCCAGCACCTTTCTGAGCAAAGCTAGTATATATGGCCCACAAAGCCTAAGTTATAGTAACTTGTGTAATAAAAGAGTAACGTATATAGAGACCTCTGTTATAGACTAAATCCTTATTTTGCAAAGAAACAAAAAGGTGCTTGAGGAAGCAGTGTGTCATGGAGTTTCAAAGTTACAACACTGGAGCAAAAATACTGAGTAACAACTCCAGGTTTGGCACTTATTAGGCATGCAACCATGGGTAATTTATTTAGAATTTCTCTACCTCTGCAACCCGGAAATGTTAACAGCAACCATTTCAAAATATTACAGCATACATTAAATTAATTAATTAATTTAAAATATATTTTAAAAAGTCTCTGGTAAATTAAAGTCATGAAAAATTATTTTATTATTGTAATTATTTTCAGGACACACTGAATGTTGCAGAAATAAGCACCCTTGCCACAGTATGCATACCTATGCCATACAATAATTATGTTCAATAGAGATAAGCCATTTGGGATGGTATTAACAGTCATTTATTCTGTCCAAGAGTTCTGAATGTAAGCAAAGAGAAAGATTTGGAAGCAGATGGTTCAGTGGGATAATTAGTAAAAGTAGAGAGAAAGGGTAATGGAGACAAACAGATGAATGGCTGAGTTGATAGAGTAAAAGAATTTATTATTCATGGTGAGAAAAGTGACAAGATGAACAGGTTTTCAGAGCTGCTCTTGTATAACTAATTTTGCCACTAATTGTTGAATGATAATCACTTCAATCAACAGTGAGCTATGACTGCATGATTCCTAAGATAATTTCTGATTTTTCTTGCTTTTTTATCATCTATATAGGAATTCCCAATTATTTATGATCAATTCAGTATTTCTGTGTTCCTATCAACATGAAGTTATATAATGATAAAAAAAATTATGCAATGTACAATGGGATAATGTAGGGACAGAACAAATACAGTTATAAACACAGATATATTTCATTCTTCTTGTTTTGCCTCTCTTTTCATATCACCACTATTACCGACCTCAACAAGTTCACCCAACATGGATTCTGAGCCTATTCCAAGTATAAAATTTGCTTGGTGAGTACTATTATCTGTGTCCATTGAATATGCTCAGAAATGAATGTTATTGCTAAATGAACCAATATGCTGATAGGATAAAAAAGAGCAAGGAGAAAGAATGAAAATATTTAATTTAACATTTACAAGACTTTTATGACATTAATTCTGTCAAAAATGATGACTGGTAAGCCATTATGATTAATTTTATTCTCATTTGCAAGGCTCTTCACTCTTCATATATTAGTGATTATTATAAAATATTTCAATTATAATAATACCATTATTAGCTTTAATTATGTAAGTATAAAATTTACCAGTTCTTCAATGATAGCATTTATATTTTAAAAAATGGTGATGGAAGTGAAAAACTTGAATATCAGACTGAAAATAGCTTCTGAAGAGGAAAGAAAAAATCTGTCATCTTAAACTAAGTCTTGAAAAACAAACAGTAAACAGAAGTTTCATCAAGAAAAAAATAAAAAATAAAAACACTAGCACATAATATATAATTAATTAAGATAATATGATTTACATTTTAAAGTATTTAGCAGCCTTTAGACAATAATTCACTTCCACAATTCTTATATTAGATTTAATATGTCACCTAGCCATTCAAGATATATGATGATTTGCATAATTACAGAGCTATATTCAAATTATATTTAAGAAGTTCTCAGAATTATAAACTTCTTTCTAATTAGCCAGTTAATGGATTTTCTCCTCTCTTTGTAATTTTAAATATCAAATTTAAGGGGGAATTATTTGCTTTTATACTAGTAGGTCATTTCTTCTTACATATCTAATAAAAATCTCTTATTAAGACAAGTATAAATAAAATATCATTCTCTCTGTAATAATACAGAAGAATTACTGGTACTTATACAGAAGAAACCTATAGTTAGTATTGTTACAGTTGGGTATTGTGGTTATGTTTCTTAATTAATGGCTAATATTTTTTTTGCCATTCTGGTGATAATTTATTAATAACAACAAATTAACTTTTGTTTATAATTATAATTGAGACAAGTGCTTTTTTATAGTGGTAGCATACAGGGCATAAATTTACCATTTTATTTTTTTATGAATATACTGTAGTCGCATTACATACATTCACTTTGTTGTGCTGCCATCATCACCGTCTATCTCCACAATGCTCTCACTCTCTTAAACTGAAGTTCTATATTCATTAAAAATGAAAATGCTTCCCCTTCTATCTTACTCCAGTCCTTGCCAAGCACCAATCTACTTTCTATCTCTATGAATTTGACTACTCCCAATCATCTCATGAACATATTTTATGACTTTTTTTTTGTATTTTTCTGAAGTTGGAAATGGGGAGGCAGTCAGACAGACTCCCACATGCACCCAACCGGGATCCACCCAGCACGCTCACCAGGGGGCGATACTCTGCCCATCTGGGGCGTCGCTCTGTTGCAACCAGAGCCATTCTAGCACCTAAGGCAGAGGCCATAGAGCCATCCTCAGCACCCAGTCCAACTTTGCTCCAATGGAGCCTTGACTGCAGGAGGGGAAAAGAGAGACAGAGAAGAAGGAGAGGGGGAGGGGTGGAGAAGCAGATGAGTGCTTCTTCTGTGTGCCCTGGCCGGGAATCGAACCTGGGACTCCTGCATGCCAGGCTGATGCTCTACCACTGAGCCAACTGGCCAGCGCCTATTTTATGACTTTTAATTTTTCTGTTTCTGGCTTATTTCACTTAGCATAATGTCATCAAGATGCATTCGTTGCCTGACCTGTGGTGGCGCAGTGGATAAAGCGTCGACCTGGAAATGCTGAGGTTCAAAACCCTGGGCTTGCCTGGTCAAGGCACATATGGGAATTGATGCTTCCAGCTCCTCCCCCCTGTCTCTCTCCCCTCTCTCTCTCTCTGTCTCTGTCTCTCTCCTCTCTAAAATAAATAAATAAAAATTAAAAAAAATTTTAAAAAAAGATGCATTTGTGTTGTAATGTGTCAGTATTTCATTTCTTTTTAAGACTGAATAATGTCCCATTATATCTATAAACATTTAAAAACCTTTTGTTTATTTATTCATCCATCAGTGGATAGTTGGGTCATTTCTACGTTTTGACTATTATGAATAATGCTGCTATAAATATTGGCACAGCGAATATCTGAGTCTCTACTTTTATTTATTTGTATTTCCCTAATACCTCCATAATGATTAGTGATGCTAAGCATCTTTTTATGTTTTTACTGGCTATGTGCATATTTACTCTAGAGAAATGTCTATTCAAGTCTGAAGTGTTATTTTAATTGTATTTTTAAAATTTTTCCATTGATTTGAGAAAGGGAGGAAGAGAGAGAAGGAGAGAGAAAGAGAGAGAGAGAAAGAGAGAGAGAGAGAAAGAAAGAAAGAGAAAGAGGAGAATTAAATTTGTTGTTCCACTTAGTTGTTCCATTTAGTTGTGCCCTCATTGGTTGCTTATCATATCTACCCTGACTGGGGATCAAACTTGCAACTTCTGTGCACCAGGGCTGACACTCTATCTATTGAGCAACTTGGCCAGGGCCCTGAAGTGTTTTTTTTTTTTTTTTTTTTTTTTTTTTTTTTATAGAACTTTTTTTTTTTTTTAATTTTTATTTATTCATTTTAGAGAAGAGAGAGACAGAGAGAGACAGAGAGGAGAGAGAGACAGGGGGGAGGAGCTGGAAGCATCAACTCCCATATGTGCCTTGACCAGGCAAGCCCAGGGTTTCGAACCGGCGACCTCAGCATTTCCAGGTCGACGCTTTATCCACTGCGCCACCACAGGTCAGGCCAGTGTTTTTTTTTTAATGGAATGTATTTATTATAATTGATTCAGAACCAAATGAACATAATTTTAATAGCCATTGACTATTTTTTTAAAAAAATTGAAGTTAATGAAACTATTCAAAACACTAAATATATTTATATTTTTAAAGTATACTTTTATTTAAAATGGCATTTGAAATTGAATATTATAAAACTAATTTTCAGAAACATTTAATGGCATATAAATATAATCAAGTTAGACTGATATGTGAAAGAGGTCCAAATTTCAATTTGGAGTTCGAATGGCATCCACTATTTGTGGAAAAAAAAGGCATTTACAAAAAAACTTACACTCCTAAGTACCCATTAATTAAACTAAATAACAAAATGTGTTATGAATATTTATACATAAAGAATAATGACAATATTGTGTTAAATTGTGTGATACAAAAAAAAAGTTAAGTAGGATATTATCTAGCTTTAGATGCATTTCTTTCTTAAAATGAAAATGGGTTGTTTTAGTTATACATTTCCTTTATCAATTGCTAAGTTACAAAGTACCTAACA
The DNA here is from genome assembly GCF_036850765.1 of Saccopteryx bilineata. Taxonomy (NCBI): domain Eukaryota; kingdom Metazoa; phylum Chordata; class Mammalia; order Chiroptera; family Emballonuridae; genus Saccopteryx; species Saccopteryx bilineata. The sequence continues at coordinate 151,385,651 of NC_089494.1, forward strand.
TTTACTGTTCAAGAAGTGTTTCAATGTTACTTTAGTTTAGTTGAAGAGAGTATTGCAACTACCCCTTCAACAGAAAAATGGAGGTTACCTATATAATCAATGTCTTCCTTAAATCAATTATTTTTTTTCTCAATCAATGTTTTTTTTTGTTTTGTTTTTTTTTTTTTTACTTTTACAGAGACAGAGTCAGAGAGAGGGATAGACAGGGACAGACAGACAGGAACAGAGAGAGGTGAGAAGCATCAATCATTAGTTTTTCATTGTGACTCGTTAGTTGTTCATTGATTGCTTTCTAATATGTGTCTTGACCATGGCTACAGCAGACCAAGTAACCTCTTGCTCAAGCCAGCAACCTGGGGTCCAAGCTGGTGAGCTTTACTCAAACCAGATGAGCCGGCGCTCAAGCTGGCGACCTCAGGGTCTCGAACCTGAGTCTTTCGCATCCCAGTCTGACGCTCTATCCACTGTGCCACCGCCTGGTCAGGCTCAATCAATGTTTTTTATCATTGAAATGAAGTCCTAACTAATCAAATATATAAAGATGAAGATGACACCTTTAATGAAATACAGGATACAAGCTCTTGCTTACTTGAAGCAGACACTGGATTTGATACACAAGAAGAAATCAGCTAAAATTTAAAAATTAACCATGAATTGCTGAAGTCTGAGAATAGGCCAGCATGAGTGTGGCAACCATTGAAGCTCCACATACGGAGATAAGTTGAACCCACAGATTCTTCTCCACCAATCATACCAGGCTGGCATGCCTATGGGAGGTAAATCGCAACAACTGCAAGAAAAGTGCAAAGACCGATTGATATCCATATTCTTTCTCTCTCTTACAGAACAAAATACTTACATCACTAGGAAAAAAAGCAGCAATCCTTTGCAGCTAGGGAAAGCAAATTAAAACCAACCAATCAGCTCAACAAATAACAACACCCTTAACACTGGAAAGGAAGAATAAAATATAATGAGTCCAAACCATTAAAAGTTTCCTCTTATTGAGGGAGAGAGAGAATCAGTGGGTAGGCTCCACTCGCAACACCCAGGGACAAATAACTAACTGAAGACTGAGATAAAACCATAAGAAAAGAGAAGACTGCATTTACCTCACTATCAGATTATCAAGCACTGAGTAACAATGAACATCAATCCTGCAGAAAGATGGGTAAGAAGATGGAAAGAGACTGTATCTGAAGTATAAGCACAAGGCAAGATCTAAAATGAAAGTGAAACAGATAACTGTCTGGCAGAGGGGTCCTCAGAATCATGACATTGGGAGGGGAATTGAAGTCTATGGTGTATTGAGGGCAACTACAACAACAAAACCTAGAGCCAGCTCAATACTTAACCCAAACTGATTCCCCAGGCCAACTAACATTCTAGCAAAAATTAAGGTGTGTTGAATCCCAGGAATACTTATTTAACACATGTCTAATGTCCAGCTTCAACAAAAATTTATAAGAACCATTATGAACCACATTAAAACAAGGAAAAAAATGTGCTCAAGAGAATGCAGCAAGTAAAATCTGTCTCAGATGTAATTTGGATAATGAAGCTATCAGACAGAGATCCTAAAAATAGCTATTACTCACTGATATAGAGAACAAATTGATGGTCACTAGAAGAGAGGGAGTTTGGGAGATGGATGAAAAAGTTGAAAGAGATTAGGAAGTATAAATTAGCAGTTATAAAATTAGTCACAAGAATTTAAATACAGTATAAAGAATAATATTGTAATACTATGTATGGTGTCCAATGGGGGCTAAACTTATGCTTTGTAAGGTATATAAACATCTAATCACTATGTTGTAGACCTGAAACTAATGTAATATTGCATATCAACTGTAATTGAAAAATAAAATTTAAATTTAAAAAATCAATAAAAATTGCTATGATTAAAATGAGAGAGGTTCTTGTTTTAAAGGATATACAGATGCACAGATGGGAAAATTTCAGCAGAGAGATAGAAACATATGTAAGAATCAAATAAAACTATTAAAATAAAAGCATGGTAACCAAAGTAAAATATATGATTGATAGGCTCATTAGTAGGTTTAGCATAACTGAATTAAAATTAGGTCAGTAGAAATTAACCAAATCAAAATCAAAGAGAATAAAGGAGGGAAATCTTTTTTAAAGAATAAAGTAAGAACAAGAGAGGTGAACAATATCAAAAAATCTATCATGTGTGTATTTGAAATCCCAGAACAAGAAGAGGGAAAGAATCGAGTATAAGAAATATATAAAGACATGCTGTTCCTTAATTTCCCCTAATTAATGAAAGACAGTAAACTACATATCCAGGACTCAGAGAATGTTAGGCAGGATAAGTAAACACACATACACATACAATCTAAACATCAAATTTAAAAGATACTTTAAAGATAAACAATCCTATGCAGCATCCAATGTCTGAATACAGTTGTCTTCTATTATATTTTTCTGTTTAGGTTTCTCCTTATTTATAACAAGAGGATAATTTTTTTTACTAACATATAGCTATATTATATAATTTTCTCATGATTTATGACAGCAGGAGCTATCCTCTTATTCTTTTTCATATCAAAATTTCATTTCATATCAAATTGAATTATTAATTCAATTTTAAAATTACTACTCTTTTTTACTTATTTCTCATCCTGTTCCTAATATTATATTTAAGTGATAGGATTGGTTACAAGTATATATAAGAAACCCTTAGATCACAATCTATTTTTTCTCCTCTCCCAGTCAGGCCACCATGGTTTTTCTTAGGCAAGGAATGTTGATTTATTAGTGTAAAGTATTTGGATGAGAGGGAATATGAGAGAATCATTGGCTTTTCATTGATATATGAATACTTTAATCTTTTCTCAGTCTCCTGTCTTATTCACCATATCCCATGAAGAAGACATTAGTCTCAGTCACTCAGGCTATAATCAGAGTTGTCATCACAGAAAAATTAATGACAGTTAACTGTGATTTGAGAATTTATGGAACACCATTAAACTGACCAGCGTGGGGTATTTGGTAGGCATCCACTGGGTGGATTTCTTAATTTATATTTCACAATATTTGAAGATTTTTACAATGCAGTTAATTTTTTTTTTTTTTTGGTATTTTTCTGAAGCTGGAAACCGGGAGAGACAGACAGACTTCCGCATGCGCCCGACCGGGATCCACCTGGCACGCCCACCAGGGGGCGACGCTCTGCCCACCAGGGGGCGATGCTCTGCCCCTCCGGGGCGTTGCTCTGTTGACCAGAGCCACTCTAGCGCCTGGGGCAGAGGCCAAGGAGCCATCCCCAGCGCCCGGGCCATCTTTGCTCCAATGGAGCCTCGGCTGCAGGAGGGGAAGAGAGAGACAGAAAGGAAGGAAAGGGGGAGGGGTGGAGAAGCAGATGGGCGCTTCTCCTGTGTGCCCTGGCCGGAATTGAACCCGGGACTTCTGCATGCCAGGCAGACGCTCTACCATTGAGCCAACCGGCCAGGGCCGTTAAATTGATTTTTGATGATATAAAATTCCTACAATGAGAAAAGCATATTACTGTGAGGGACTTTATTCAATACCAGCTTGTGTCAATTAATTAATTTATTATCTTGTTTCTTCATAGGTTACTAGTCTGTGCACTAGTCTGTGTTACATTAAACTTGTATCCTCATCTGAAATATTGAGATAACAATTCTATCACTACAATATGTTTATTTATTAGAAAAACACCTAGTATAACATCTGCCCTATAATAGAGCAATAAAGTAATTCAAGCTCTATCATACCATAAGCAGAAGGTTCTTTTCATCTTCATATAATTTATACTGGAAATTATAGGTATCTTACCTAAAGAAGTTTTGGTGATCAAAAACTCATATTCTTTAAAAATGTACAAAACCCAAGAACTACTAGGTTATCTTATCTGTCTAGTTGGAAGTACAAGATTATATCTGTGGCATGTACTTTGGCTTGCTCTGTCCAATTTAGACTAAAATAACTCAGGTGAAGAAATTCCCCATTGAGACTCATTCACTTTTTTTTTTAATAATTTTATTTTTTTAATGGGTGACATCAATAAATCAGGATACATATATTCAAAGATAAGAAGTCCAGGTTATCTTGTCATTCAATTATGTTGCATACCCATCACTCAAAGTCAGATTGTCCTCTGTCACCTTCTATCTAGTTTTCTTTGTGTCCCTCCCCCTCCCCCTTTCCCTCTTCCTCTCTCCCCTCCCCCCCGTAACCACCACACTCTTATCAATGTTTCTTAGTTTCACTTTTATGTCCCACTTATGTATGGAATAATGCAGTTCCTGGTTTTTTCTGATTTACTTATTTCACTTCGTATAATGTTATCAAGATCCCACCATTTTGCTGTAAATGTTCCGATGTCATCATTTCTTATGGCTGAGTAGTATTCCATAGTGTATATGTGCCACATCTTCTTTATTCAGTCATCTATTGATGGGCTTTTTGGTTGTTTCCATGTCCTGGCCACTGTGAACAATACTGCAATGAACATGGGGCTGCATGTGTCTTTACGTATCAATGTTTCTGAGTTTTGGGGTATATACCCAGTAGAGGGATTGCTGGGTCATAAGGTAGTTCTATTTTCAGTTTTTTGAGGAACCACCATACTTTCTTCCAAAATGGTTGTACTACTTTACATTCCCACCAACAGTGTAAGACTCATTCACTTTTAACACAGCTCACTACTACGCAATTGTTCCTAAGATTCTGATGAGGCTTCCCTTTGCTCAATTTTGTCCCATCACTTCTCATTAAAGCAACCTGACATGAGGCATAATAGGAAAGGGAAGGCTGCTTGATAGTTACTCATTTTAATTTTACACATTTACACATTGTCACAGCTGTCATTTTTATTTAGAACAACCACTTAAAACACAACTTCAACTATTTCACTGAATGAAAATATAAGATTTCCAGTGGTTAGCTGACCCTAATTTAATTTTCTCTGCCTTCTTTAGTAAAAGGAAGAGATTGTGTGAAATATAACTCAGGATTCCTGCAAAACTTTTAAATGCTTATTTCAGATGCAGAAACATTGGTTTTCTTAGGTTTGATAATTTACTAAAAAGTGCTTCTTGATTTGTGATTCAGCAGAAAATCTAGTTTAATTTTATAACCATCTTGTGTGATCCACATCAGTCACGCTACTCTGATTTATTCAGAGTGCAAAGTATTTCAAAGGTGAAGGTCATTGTTGTCTGTAGTATACAAAGCCCTTGATACATGGCTTAGAAACATCTAGATTTTATTTATTACAATCTGTTTTTTGTGGCCTTTAGCCTATTAATAACAATATCTTTAGTTTACACTGAAGTTGGCATCTTGAGTGATGGTTCTTATCAATACACCAGCCTACCGTGAGACTGTCAAATAGATCTATTGTCAATTATCTAATCGCTTTAAAAACACTGCAATAAATGTCTCTGGAAAAACAGGACAGATATGTTCAAAAATAAATAAATGAATAAATAAAAAAGCAACTAGACTACCTTCTTACACCATACACAAGAATAATTTCAAAATGCATTAAGAACCTAAACGTTAGAGTCAAAACAATAATAATCCTAGAAGAAAACATAGGCAGTAAAATCTCTGATATTTTTTGTAATAATATTTTTTCTTATATATCTCTCCGGGCAAGAGAAACAAAAGAAAAATAAACAAATGGGACTTCGTCAAACTAAAATGTTCTTGCACTCAAAGAAAGCCATCAACAAAATGAAAAGACACCCCACTGAATGGGAGAACATGTTTGCTGGTACATCGGATAAGGGTTTAATATCCAAAATATATAAGAAACTCATAAAACTCAATACATACACACAAAAAACAAATGAAAATACCCCAAACAGTCCAATTAAAAAGTGGGCAAAGAACTAGAATAAATACTTATCCGAAAGGGACATACAGATGGCCAATAAAAAGGACATACAGATGGCCAGTGAAAAGGACATACAGAAACATATAAAAAGATGCTCAATGTCACTAATCAAGAGAGCAATGAAAATTAAAACCATAATGAGATATCACCATACACCTGTTAGAGTGTTCATCATCAATAAATTAACAAACAACAAGTTCTGGTGAGAATGTACAGAAAAGGGAATCCTCATTCATTGTTAGCAGAAATGCATATTGGTGCAGCCCCTAAAAAAGCAGTGTGGAGTTTTCTCAAAAAATTAAAAATGGAACTGACATATGACCCAGTGATTCTAATTCTGGGAATATATCTGAAGAAACCTAAAACACTAATTTGAAAGAATATATGCACTCCTGTGTTCTTTGCAGTATTATTTACAATATTCAATATTTGGAAGTAGCCCAAGTGCCCATCAATAGATGAGTAGATCAAACAAACAAACAAACAAACAAACAAAAAGAACTGTGGTGTATTTACACAATGGAATACTACTCAGCCATAATAAAGAAGAAAACCTTAACCTTTTGCAAAAGCATGGATGGACCTGGAGATCATTATGCTAAGTGAAATAAGCCAGTCAGAGAAAAACAAATACCATATAATTTTACTTATATGTGGAATCTAATGAGCAAAATAAACAAACAAAATAGAAACAGACTCATAGATACATAAAACAGTCTGACAGCTATCAGAGGGAAGGGAGTTTGAGGGACTCAGTGAAATAGTTGAAAGGATTGAGGAAAGGAAGAAACTCATAGACACAGACAATATTATAGTGAAGACCAGAAGGAAAGGGGGTGGGGAGAGGTAAAATAGTGTAAAAGGGGGATGGATGGTGATGGAAGGAGACTTGACTTGGGGTGGTGAACACACAGTACAATATACAGCTTATGTATTATAGAATTGAACACATGAAACACGATTTTATGAACAATGTCACCTCCATAAATTCAATAAAAATTGAAAACAAAACAAAACAAAAATATCTGCATGCACACAGCTTGATTTTTTTCTCTCCTTTCAGAGTATTGCAGAAAGAGAAAAGAAAAAAAAAAGGGGTTGTAACTCCTGTCTGCCTTTCATTAAGGATTCAATCTTTTCTTTATATAATGACTGCCTTTAGAATAAAACAATTTACACCTTTCAGGTTTCCACAGCAGAACTCCTATATGTAATTGTCATGTACTTTAAGAATAACAAGCTTTCTCTGTTACAAAGGAGGCTGTATAATGCAAATTAGTTAATTAATTCATGGTAATAAGCTTTATAGTGGCATTATATGACTTTTATGTGCCATAGTTTCCATTTGAAAGGATGGGTGGGAACACAGTTACCAGTTGTTTTCAGCAAATGGGTAATGCTAGTCTCAGATGACCTTACCCTAATATTCTTTATAAAAAAACAACCACCTAATTTCTCCTTTAAATGCACTTTTGAGATTACTTCCTTAAGAAAGCCTTCCCCCAATATTTTACAGTTAATGTCCACTAAATCTAATTTATCTCCTCTTTGGCAAAGGGTAGAAGCTTTTTGAGAGCAGGAACTCTAATTTTGTCTTTCATTCATCTTCATATTTGTAGCCTAAACACAGCATCTATTGCATGGCAAATTATCAATAAAATGAATGAATTTAAACTCTATCTTTATAGCAATAGGAAAATTCATATATTAAGAATATCCCTAGGGCCTGACCTGTGGTGGCGCAGTGGATAAAGTGTCAACCTGGAAATGCTGAGGTTGCCGGTTCAAAACCCTGGGCTTGCCTGGTCAAGGCGCATATGGAAGTTGATGCTTCCAGCTCCTCCCCCCTTCTCTCACACTCTGTCTCTTTCTCCTCTCTCTCCCTCTCTGTCTCTCTCTCTCCCTCTCTCTGTCCTCTCTAAAAAAGAAGAATAAATAAAAAAAATAATTATTATCTGTTGGTATATTTCATCATTCAGCATATTTAAGCTGCCAAATAAAATAACACCAACAAAATGTTTCTGAGTTCCTTCAAGTATATATTATCATTTAGTGAGATATTTTGTAAGGCATTCACAAGTTTTAGAATAATTTTTCCTACTCCATAATTTAAGTGGTGGTATTTAATATGGAGATATAAAAGTAAAATTACTTAGGTCCTGGTCGGTGGCTCAGTGGATAGAGCATCAGCCAAGCAGTGGATGTGCCAGGTTCAATTACCAGTAAGGGCACACAGGAGAAGCAACCACCTGCTTTTCTCCTGCTCCCTCTTCCCCTACACTCCTTCTTCTCCTTCCTCAATCAGTGGCTCAGGTGGTCTGAGTGCATCAGTCTCAGGTGCTAAGGGTAGCTTGGTTGATTTGAGCATCAGCCCCAGACGGGGCTGCTGGCTAGATCCCAGCTGAGGTGCATTCAGGAGTCTTGCCTCACTATCTCCCTTCCTTTCACCTAAAAAGCACTTTTTAGAAATCTTTAAAATGTAACAGGTTTAGAATTTTCTCTTTAAGCTTACTTATTTTGAGATATAATTTACATTTCTTTTCTGATTTACTTATTTCACTCAGTATAATGTTCTGACAAGGCCCATCCATGTTATTGTAAATGATCCGATGTCATCATTTCTTATGGCTGAGTAGTATTCCATAATATATATGTACCACATCTTCTCTATTCAGTTTTCTAATGAAGGGCTTTTTGGTTGTTTCCATGTCTTGGCCACTGGGAATAATGCTGTGATGAACATGGAGGTGCATGTGTCTTTGCATACCAATGTTTTCAAGTTTTATGGGTAGATACCCAAAAGAGGATTTCTGGGTAATATGGAAGTTCAATTCTTAATTTTTTGAAAAATCACCACACTGTCTTCTATAATGGTTGTACCAGTTTACATTCCAACCAACAGTGAATGTGAGTTCCTTTTTCTCCACAGCTTCTTTAACAATTATTTTTACCTGTTCTGTTGATATTAGCCAATCTAAAAGTTGTGAGGTGGTATCTCCTTGTAGTTTTGATTTGCATTTCTCTAATAGCTAGTGAAATGAGCATCTTTTCATACATCTGTTGGCCATCAGTATGTCTTTTTGGGAGAAATTTCTGTTCAGTTCTCTCCTCATTTTTAATTTGCATTGTTTGCTTGTTTGATGCTCTGCTTTATGAGTTCTTTATATATTTTGGATATTAACCCTTTATCAGAGCTGTTGTTTGTAAATGTTATCTTCAATTTGGTTGGCTGCCTTTTTGTTTTGTTGACAATTTCTTTTGCTGTGCAGAAACTTTTTAGTTTGATATAGTCCCATTCATTTATTTTTGCCTTTACTTTCCTTGACTTTGGGGTCAAATTCATAAAATGTTCTTTATGGCCAAGGTCTATAAGTTTAGTAATTATGTTTTCTTCTATGTAATTTATTGTTTCAGGTCTTATATTTAGGTCTTTGACCCATTTTGAATTAAGTTTTGGGCACGGGGCAAGATGTAGTCAAGTTTTATTCTTTTGCATGTGGCTTTCCAGTTTTCTCAGTACCAGTTATTGAAGAGGCTTTCTTTTCTCCATTGTGTCTTTTTTGGTTCTTTTGTCAAAGATTATTTGTCCATGTATATGTGGTTTTATTTTTGGGCTCCCAATTCTGTTCCAGTGGTCTGTATGTTGTTTTTCTCTCAATACCATGCTGTTTTGATTATCATGTCTCTGTAGTATAATTTGAAGCCAGGCAGTGTGATACCTCCAGTTTCATTCTTTTTTCTCAGTATTGCTTTGGCTATTCAGGATTTTTTATGGTTCCATAGAAACCTGATGAATTTTTGTTCTATTTATTTAAAAAATGATATTGTGATTTTAATGGGGATTGCATTAAATTTCCATATTGCTTTGGGTAATATGATAATTTTAACTATGTTGATTCTTCCAATTTATAAACAGGGAATATTTTTTTATTTCATTTACTTTTTAAAATTTCTTTCAATAATGTTCAGTAATTTTCAGTATATAGTTTTTTACATTCTTTGTTTATTCCCAAGTATTTTATTTTTGTTGTTGTAGCTGGAATTGAAAAAAGAATTGTTTTTATGAGTTTGTTCTCTAAGTTTTTATTGTTGGCATCTAGGAGAGCTGTAGATTTTTGTATATTGATTTTGTATCTTGCAACTTTATTGTATTAGTTGTTTCTAATAGTTTTTCAGTGGAGTCTTTGGAATTTTTTATATTCAGGATCATATCATCTGCATAAAGTGATGCCTTTACTTCTTCTTTCCTAATAAAGATGTCTTTTATCTTTTTTTTTTTTTTGCCTGATTGCTCTGGCTAAGATTTTCAGTGTTATGAAAAATAAGAGTGGAGAGAGTGGTCAACCTTGTCTTGTTCCTGTCTTTAGAGAAAAAGTCTTCACATTTTCAAGATTTAGTATGACATTGGCTGATGGTTTGTCAAATACGGCCTTTATTATGTTGAGGTACTTTCCATCTCTACCAACATTATTGAGTGTTTTAAACATAAATGTGAATTGCATCTTATTGAATGGTTTTTCTGCATTTTTTGAGGGAACCATATGATTTTTGGGTTTTTTTTCTTGTTGGCATGGTGTATTACATTGATCAGTTTACATATGTTGAACCACCCTTGTGCTCCTGGAGTGTATTTTTTAAACATATTGTGGTATTCAATTTGCTAGTATTTTGCTTAGGATTGTTGCTTATATAAATATATTTATTAAAGACATTGGTCTGTAGTTTTCTTTTTTGTGTGTTGTCCTTGCCAAGTTTTGAAATAAAGAATATGTTGGCCTCATAAAATGTGTTAATGAGTATTGATTCTTCTTCTATTTTTTGGAAGACTTTGAGAAGGATAGGTACAAATTATTCTTTGAATGTTTGGTAGAATTCACTAGTGTAGCCATCTGGTCCTGAACTTTTATTTTTGGGGAGGTTTTTGATAGTTGTTTTATATCCTGTTTATGGGTCTATTTAAGTTTCTACTCTTTTGTTACTCCATCTAGGAAGATTGTATAGTTCTATAAACATACATTTCTTCTAGTTGTTAAATTGGTGGCATATAATATTTCATAGTATTTTAGTATAATCCTTTGATATCTATAATGTCTATGGTAATTTCTCCACTTTCATTTAGGATTTTGTTTATTTGACTTTTTTCTCTTATTTCCTTAGTGAGTCTAGCCAGAGGTTAGTAAATTCTATGGATCTTTTCGAAGAACCACCTTTTTGTTGTATTAATTTTTTTATATAGGTTTTTTTCTACTCTATTTTATTTAGTTCTGCTCTAAAGTATTTACTATTTCCTTTTCTCGGTTGACTTTAGGTTGCCTTTGTTCTTCGTTTCCTAGTTCTTTCAGATGTGATGTTAGGTTGTTTATTTGGGATCTCTTCTGTTTCTTTATTTAAGCATGTAATAATATTTATTTATTTATTTCATTTATTCATTTTTAGAGAGGAGAGACAGAGACAGAGAAGGAGAGAGAGGAGAGAGAGACACAGAGAGAGAGAGAAGGGAGAGGAGCTGGAAGCATCAACTCCCATATGTGCCTTGACCAGGCAAGCCCAGGGTTTCAAACCGGCGACCTCAGCATTTCCAGGTCGACGCTTTATCCACTGCGCCACCACAGGTCATAAGCATGTAATAATATTAATTTCCATTTTATTACTTCTGTCACTACATCCCAAAAGTTTTGATATGTCATGCTGTCATTTTTATTTGTTTGTATATATCTTTTGAGCTCTGATTTTATTTCTTGTTTGACCCATTCATTATTTAGAAGTATGTTTTTTAATTTACACATTCTTGTGGGTTTCTTTGCTTCCTTTTTGGAGTTAAATTTTAATGTTATGAGTAGAGAATATGATTGTATAATTTCAATCTTTTTGAATTCGTTGGGGTTAGTTTTGTGGTCCAACATATGGTATATCCTAAAAATGTTTCATACATGCTGGGAAATAATGTATAATCTGATGTTCTGGAATGAAATGTTAAATGTTTATTGTGTCCATTTGGTCTGCTGTGTCATTTAGGACTGATATTTCTTTATTGATTTGCTGTTGGGATGATTTATCTCAACTGTAAATGATGTGTTGAAATCTCCAACTATGATTGTGGTTTTGTTTATTTCTATTTTCAGATTAGTTAGTAGATGTCTTATATGTTATGATATTCTCTGATTTGGTACATATATATTAAGAGGAGTTCTGTCTTCTTGATATAGTCTCCCTTTTATCAATAGGGAATGTCCATCTTTGTTTTTCTTGCCTTGAAGTCAGTATTGTCATTTTCCAACCTTTCACTTTGAGCCTGTTTTTGTCCTTGCAGATTAGGTTTGTCTCTTGAAGGCAGCATACAGTTAAGTTTTCCTTTTTGATCCAATCTGCTACTCTGTGCCTGCCTATTAGTGAGTTCAGTCCATTTACATTTAGGGTAATTAATGATGCTTGAGGATTTTTTACAGCCATTTCATGCTTTATTTTCTTGTAGCTCTGTGTCTTCTTTGGTTCTTCTCTTTTCTGTTTCTGTCAGTTGTTTCTGTTTGGTGGTAATCATATTTCCTTCCCCTGTTTTCTTTCTTTCTTTCTTTCTTTCTTTCTTTCTTTCTTTCTTTCTTTCTTTCTTTCTTTCTTTCTTAGGTGAGAGGAGGCAAAATAGTAAGTCTGACTTCTGCATGTGCTATGACTGTGATCCACTTGGAAATTTCAACTGGGGCTGATGTTCAAGTACTGAACTAGTTTTAGCACCTGAGGCAGATATGCTAAACCATCCATGCTATCTTCTGTGCCTGGGTCTATGTTCTAACCAATTACACCACTGGTTATGAGATTGTATTCTCTCTCTTAGAGAGAACAGAAAGATGAAAGGGAGAGGAGCAAATGTCGACTTCTCCTGTGTGTTCTGACTGGGAATCAAACACAGAATACCCATAGGCCAGGACAGTGCTTTATGCACCAAGCCACTGGCCAGGGCCTGTTTTCTCTTTTCTTAAGGTATGTATTTAAGTATTGTTTTTTCATTGGTGATTATTACTACGTTATCAAGAAAAAAATTTTATATATATAAGGGTTCGTTTTCTTATGAGTGTTTTTGTACTCCATCCTTCTTCGCTATAGAAGATCTTTAACTTCTGTCCTTGTATGTCATTTTTTTCACAGATTATTCTTGTTTTTATTGTAACCTTGTTGGCACTTTTACTTATAGTTTTACTTTGTTTGGTTCTTTGCATTTGGTTGAATAACCCCCTTGCGTATTTCCTGCAGTGCTAAATTCCCTCAGTCTATATGTTTGAGAAAACTTTTATTTCTTTTTTATATTTGAAAGGTAACTTTGATGGATATAGTATTCACGTCTGGTAATTCCTCTTACTACTTTGATTGTCTGGGTCCACTCTCTTCTGGCTTGTAGAGTTTCTGCTGAGAAATTTGATTATAATCTGATGGACTTTTTGTTAGTCAATGATTTTTTTTTCTTTTTTTATTAGTGAGAGAGACAGGAAGGGAGAGAGGTGAGGAGCATCAACTCATAATTATGATACTTTAATTGTTCATTGATTGCTTTCTCATATGTGCGTTGCCTAGAGGAGCCACCCAAGCCAGTGACCCCTTGTTCAAGACAGTGACCTTGGTCTTAACCAGGTGACCTTTGGGCTCAAGCCAGTGACCCTGAGGTCATGATCTCATGCTCAAGCTGGCAACCCCACACTGAAACTGCTGAGTCCACATTCAAGTCAGCAACCTCAGGGTTTCAACCCTGGGTCCTCAACATCCCAGGCTGATGCTCTCTTCACTGCACCACCACTTGGTCAAGCTGACTGTTGACAATTTTATTATGATGTGCCTTGGAGTAGGTCTGTTTGGGTTGAAGTAACTCTGTGTTCTTCTTGCTTCTTGAATCCAAGGATCTAACTATTCATAAGCTTGAGAAATTTTCACCAATTATTTATTTGAATATGTTCTCCATTCCCTTCCCCCTCTCTTCATCTTCTGATATACCCATTATTATTATATTGCTCTTTCTGATGGTGTCAAATAATTCTTGTAGAGTTCACTTAAGTTTTTTAAATTAATGAATCTCTTTCTCCTTTTTGTAGCATCTTTGGATGCCTGTCTTCAGTGTCACTGATTTTCTCTTCTTTCTGGCCTGTTCTATTAATTAAACTTGTTCATTTTTCAATTCAAATATTGAGTTCTTCATGTCTGTTTTTCTTTTCAATCTCCTTAGTTGAGTACTCAGTTTGTTTTATGAACTCATTAAATTGCCTATCATTGTTTTTTTCCATCTCATTGAGTATTTTCAGAACTTCAATTTTGAACTATCTATTGTTTAACTCCAAAATTTCCTTGTGATTGAGATTGTTTTTGGAAATTTTTTATTTACTTACTTAACTACATCTTTTCTTGTTTAGTCATGACATTTGATTTTGTCTTCCTTGATGGAATTTGAGAGTGGTATTGTTAAGAAAGCTAAGAAAAAATAACTAAAAAATTCAAAAATAAAATAATAAAAATACATAAAATAAAAAATTTAAATAGTGAAAAGTAAAAAGAAATAGTCACTAAGAAACATAGAGCAAAAACAAACAAAAAAACAAACAAAACATCCATAATAATTAAAATAAAAAAATAAAATTCAAAAGAAAAAGAGAAATTCTAGTTTTGAAAAGATTTTTTATTTTTTTTCCAGTAGGTAGTGCTTTATTACAAGCTTTAACTCTATGAAATTTCTCAGCTGACTTCCACTGAGATGTTGCTGTTGCAATGATGCAGGCAAGGCTGTAGTCGAGATGATGGGTGGGTCATATTGTGAGGGAATTATAGCTCTAGCAATGGGGATCTCAGATCTTTTGGTCTTCCTCCCCAAGTCTCAACAGACCAGGGACTAGACACTGTTCTTCAAGGGAGAGAGTGACTCTGTAGAACTAGCTGTGAAATGTGGTTCTGTTACTTTTCATACCCCATGAGGTGAGGGAGGTGAAATCTGAGTAGCTGGTGGGGGGACTCACATTGTTTTTGTCTATCTCTGTGTGGAGTGTGGTTTGCCAGTATACCACAGGGAACGCTGACCATGACCCCTTGTTCTACTGCTGTTCTGTTTTAGTATCTCTTCCACTGCTCCTCAGTCTTTCCACTTCTCCTGGCAGAAGACAACCCAGTCACTTTAGGTTTCTGCTCTCTCTTAGGCCCTGGCAGACAATAGCCTAGACAGTCTAGATTTTTCTCCCCTCTGGACCACAAGTGTGTTTTATCTTCTGCCTCCCTTCTCAAACCTTCCAGCCTTTAGCGAACTCCATGTGCAGATCTATTCAGACCAGCCTGTGAGCCCACCAGAGGTTCTTCTACTGCATTATAGGTGTTCAATTTGTTAAAATTTCAAGGGGAGAGATCAGGGGTACCTCTCACACCACCATTACTCTGATGTCCTACATTTTCCTTTTTTTTGATATGCAAAAAAAGGGTTATATTAAGAGTAAATATTAACAAAGAGATTAGCATTTTTATTCTAACTTTTAGTACTCAAAAATTGATTTACAACAAGCAATATTGGAATAACCAGAAAGTAGTGCAAAATCTCAAAGCCCACCAGGTGATTTATATGCAATGAAAATTTGAGAATTACTCTTCAAGATCTAAAATATGCCTCTTGGCCCAATGTTTCTCATCATCAGTGGAAAAAAAATATTTCTTAATAAACCTGAAAGGGGTTATTTAGCAAACTGCATCAGGAACCAGAGCTTTTGCATTTCAGTCACAGTTCAATCAATCACTTAATATATGATCTTTTGCAATGAATTTGACTTCTCTTGACTTAACTTTTCATTGGTAAATTAAAGAGTTGAACTGTATTTTATGAGTCCATCATTTTATAGATTACCAATAAATCAGTTTTAAGGAGGAATAAATATCACTATGGTAAGGCTATGAGAGAAGAGTGGCAGGTTTCTACTGAAGTGCTTGTGATTCTGAACCTGTGGAACTTTTTCTTGCCCAGTACCAAATCAGCCTGCCTAGAAACTAACAAATAGAAGTTTTGTGACAATAAATTAGATATTTCCTGTCACATAATCATAAATTTTTATAATTCATGCACAGACACTCACACAAAATCTTTTTCCCAATAAGCAAATAAAAGCCAAGTAGCAATCCGTTTGCTCCTTCTGTATGATTAGAGAGCTAGCATTTTAAGAAAGCATTATAGGCTCAACATATGTACATGCATTTATTTATGTGCAATAAATGGTTGGCAACTCATCAAATGTTATCTTCTAAATCTAATGAACTGATTTAAAGATTTTTTTTTTAAGTTCAGAAAGAATGATTGTGAAAATAAACAAGTGTTTCTTATGTTTAAATTTTGGTTGTATTTTTTTTTTCTTGGGAATACTTGCAATACAGTCTAATAAACTCCTATATCAAAAGCTTTCCATGGGTCATTTTGGTGTCCTTTCATTTTTCAGCCCTCACACCTTATACCATGTGGACAGACTTATCAAAGAGACATATGGAGTGAAGCTTCCTCAGGTCACAACCTTAGTAAATTGCTAAAATGAATCAATAATTCATTTCTCTTACTTGTAGCCTTGTGCCTGCTCTTTATTTTACCATGCAAAGCATTTTCAAGGACCTTGCCTTCTTGTTGACCATTTCCCTTTAACTTCTACTTTTTTTACTGAACACTTATCATCACAATTTAATTATGATTGATTCTTTGTGGAAACAAGTATTTCCTCATGGCTGCTGTCTTATCTCCTTCTTTATTTTCCATTAAGTCTTTACAAAGAAATCTTATTCAAAATGCATGAAGTTATTTAAATATAGATGGATGTATCATTCATGTGTTTATGAAAGATGCTCTCTTGGAGGTAAAAAGAAAAAAATAAAATTACAAATATAATCTATTTTGATCTCATTCTCTTTAAATATATTCTTTGTATTTTCTCTATTATATAGTAATTGTAAAAAATAAGTATATGTTTGGAACAGACTCAGAAAAATTTGCTGATGAGAAATTCAAAACAAAAAAATTGGAAACTGCTTTCAATGATTCCTAAGTTTATGCTAAAAGCAAATAGTTTGAATATTTAATTATCAAAATATCACCAAATACTTGTTTCATCACTTTTTAATTTTAATACGTACATCTACACACAAACATTATTGGGTTAGATGTAAATTGAGTACATGGTATTCATTATCTCTCATGCTACCTAAAAAACCTTTTTTTTGTATGATTATTACCACTACATTTATACCTCTTATTTGCAAGTTTTTCAGTGTCTTATTTTTTATAAATGTGTCAATTGCTAGGACTCCCACTGATAATACAAATTTATGCAAGATGGAGAAAGGGAATAAATAAAAGTTCAAAGAGTATATGAGTTCATTTAAATACAAAGATATTTTTTCATTTTTATTGATGTTTTTATTATATCATCTTTAATACCCTAAAGTTATCCCTGGTCCTATTGGTGAAAATTTCTTTAAGTTTTTCTTTAGATTACACAAATTATAATAAAGTTAAAGACCAATAAAATGTGTTTCTGACATAAAGATGATAATGTTTGTGGTAGATCAAATATTACTGATTCTTTTATTTATTTGATTCCATGAGATATTAAATGAATATTGTCAAAATAGCTGTGTCTGCATAAGAATACAATTTTTTAAATTAATAAGAATCTTAAAACTAATCTTAAACATTTCTTTATTTTCAGGTAATGAAATGAGCTCCAGAGATTAAGATGATGACAGAATTTAATTTCTATGTAAAAGCTAGAATCTTAGCATGATGATTAATTTTATGTGACAATATGGGCCATAGTGTCCCCAGTTATTTTGTCAAAATTATTCTGGGTATTTTTGTGAGAATGCTTTAGATAAAATTAACATTTGAATAGGTATGGTAAGTAAAAGAGCTTGCCCTCTTTAATATGGGTGAACCTGATACAATCAGCTGAAGGTTTGAATAGAACGAAGTCTGACAAACACGCACAGATACACCCGATAAACGAGAGAATTCTTCTTGCCTGATGGCCTTCAAACTGGAACAATACCTTTGGCTCCCCTGGGTCTCAAGCTTGCCAACGCACCATTAAGGTCTTGGGACTTGAAAGCCTCCATTATCACATGACACAATTCCTTATAAATAGCACTCTCTCTCTCCCTTTCTCTCTCTTTCTCCCTTTTCCACTTCCTATTGGTTCTATTTCTCTAAAAGTTCTGATTAATATAATAGGCATTGGATCACATTACAGAAAGACTTCTTTCATTCTACACTGCTCTTTGTTAGTTGAGGGAGAAGTACTACACTGCATACTCTAGAGCAGTGGTAGTCAACCTGGTCCCTACTGCCCACTAGTGCACATTCTAGCTTTCATGGTGGGTGGTAGCAGGGCAACCAAAGTATAAATAAAAAGATAGATTTAACTATAGTAAGTTGTTATATAAAGACTTATTCTAGCCCTGGCTGGTTGGCTCAGTGGTAGAGCATCGGCCTGGCATGCAGGACTCTCGGGTTCAATTCCTGGTCAGGGGACACAGGAGAAGTGCCCATCTGATTCTCTACCCCTACCCCTCTCCTTCCTCTCTGTCTCTCTCTTCCCCTCCCACAGCCAAGGTTCCATTGGAGCAAAGTTGGCCCGGGGAATGAGGATGGCTCCATGGCCTCTACCTCAGGCGCTAGAATGGCTCTGGTTGCAACAGAGCGACGCCCCAGATGGGCAGAGCATCGCCCCCTGGTGGGCGTGCCGGGTGGACCCCAGTCGGGGGCATGCGGGAGTCTGTCTGACTGCCTCCCTGTTTCCAACTTCAGAAAAATACAAAAAAAAAAAAGATTTATTCTGCCAAACTTAGCAAAAATCCAATATTAAGTACTTGGTAAGTAATTATTATTATATGCTTTAACTTGCTGTAACTCTGCTTTATAAATTTTATAAAGTAAAATTACTTCCCTACTTTATAAATCACCAATACTGTGGATCCGGTGGACGGTTAGAAAATTTTACTACTAACAGAGATACAAAAGTGGGCGGTAGGTATTAAAAGGTTGACTACCCCTGCTCTAGAGTCAATAAGGCCTTCATAGCCTTGGAATGCCATGTGTCCCAGGAGAGCTTCAATAAGAGTGGCAGGAGGTGAAATAAGTTGCATTGCACATCTATGAATGACCTGAAAGAACATGCAGAGTCTTTCTTTTGTGCAGGAAGCTCTCAATTGCATTTCAAACTTTTAGTCAGCCTGCTAGTCAGGTTGTATTAGTTTGTATTCTCTGATAAGTTTTAGAAATACAGGTATGCCATGAGGAACTTTCTTAACAAAATATACATTATTCTATCCTTAAAAACATTAATCACATTATTTTCCAAGTCTAGATCCCAAAATTTTGGATATGTTATGTAATGTACATAATATATTTATGCGTACATACAACATAAAAGGTTGAGGAGGTCATATATTGCTGACCTTCTGTATATATTAGAATCCATAAGGATAATATAATCTTTAAGACTTCTGTGAGTATATATTGATAATGTTTTATATAATGTAAATCAACTATAGCAATATCATATATGATAATATAATATCAATGTCAGTATAATGTAACCCATTATAAAAATAATACCTAACCTTTATTACTATTTAACAATTTAGTTTTAGCCTGACCAGGTGGTGGCACAGTAGATAGGATGTAGGGGACTAGGTTTGAAACTCTGAGGTCGCTGGCTTGAGCGCAGGCTCATCTGGCTTGAGCACAGCTCACCAGCTTTAACTCAAAGTTACTGTCTTGAGCAAGGGGTCCCTCCATCTGCTTTAGCCCCCCAGTCAAGACACATATGAGAAAAAAATCACTGAACAACTAAGGTGCCACAACGAAGAATTTATGCTTCTCATCTCTCTCCCTTTCTGTCTGTTTGTCCTTATCTATTCCTTGCTCTGTCTCTCCCTGTCTCTGTCACAAAAAAATATTTAATTTCAGATTTGCTTTATGCAGTATATGTTTTGAAGGACATATGGATACTCAAATTTAAGTCTGTACTGTATATTAATTATGTTGCCATTAGATTTCATTGTTTTCTTTTGATAGTAATTTTTAAATAAAATATAATACCTATTAGTTTATGCATTTTAATAGAATAAATCAAAGTTTACCTTTTTAAAATCATAATTTTCAGATAAAATATTGTTAAATACTTCATAATTTATTTCACAAGCAGCTAATAATAACAGAAGTCATCATATTTTTCTCTTCCTATCTTATGATTTTAGTCAAGGGGTACTTTACTTTTCTCCATACTAGAAATTTAGCAATTTTAGCTTCATTTTAATAACACAGAAATTTAAAATGAAGCTGATTTTTACCCTCATTTGTCTTTAAACATCTATTATAAAGATTAAAGTAGAGAAGTGCTCTAATATTTTGAACTAGAGTTCTGTGGGAAAAATAGAGCTGGAGCAGATACATTAAATTTAAAATTAATAAGTTTATGAGAAATAATGCCTTCCCATTTATTCTATCATCAGAGATAAATTGTAAAACTCTATTTTTTCATATTTAACTAGTAATCTTTTATTAATATACTTTTGTTGTACTGCACAGTTAACCAAGAGGATTATGTATTTGTGAATAAATTTCTTTTTTTTAATTTGTGACAGAGAGAGAGATAGAAAGAGGAACAAACAGACAGGAAGGGAGAGATATAAAAAGTGTCAATTTTTTGCTGCGGCACCTTAGTTGTTTATTGATTGCTTTCTCATATATGCCTTGACTGGGGGGCTATAGCAGACCGAGGGACCCCTTGCTAAAGCCAGTGACCTTGAGTTAAAGCTAGTGAGCTGTGCTCAAACCAGATGAGCCCGTGCTCAAGCCGGCGACTTCAGGGTTTTGAACCTGGGGCCTCTGCATCCCAGTTGGACACTGTATTCATCGCACCACTGCCTGGTCAGGCAGTAAATAAATTTCTAATAAGCACCTAGAGGTGAAGGCCATAAACAAGGGAAAGTGGGCTCAAGAGCTAGCTCTGGTAAAGCAGCAATTTACTGTTCAGTAAGTCAGGCTGTTGCTCAAGTTCATGAGCCAGATCAAATGGCTTTTTAAAAAAACAACAACAAGGCCCTGGCCGGTTGGCTCAGCGGTAGAGCGTCGACCTAGCGTGCGGAGGACCCGGGTTCGATTCCCGGCCAGGGCACACAGGAGAAGCGCCCATTAGCTTCTCCACCCCTCCGCCGCGCCTTCCTCTCTGTCTCTCTCTTCCCCTCCCGCAGCCAAGGCTCCATTGGAGCAAAGATGGCCCGGGCGCTGGGGATGGCTCTGTGGCCTCTGCCTCAGGCGCTAGAGTGGCTCTGGTCGCAACATGGCGACGCCCAGGATGGGCAGAGCATCGCCCCCTGGTGGGCAGAGCGTCGCCCCTGGTGGGCGTGCTGGGTGGATCCCGGTCGGGCACATGCGGGAGTCTGTCTGACTGTCTCTCCCTGTTTCCAGGTTCAGAAAAATGAAAAAGAAAAACAAAACAAAACAAAACAAAACAAACAAACAAAAAAAAAACCAACAAGCTATAGTTACCATAGTAATCAAGATGCCACATGACATTGATATTTTTTCTCCTGAAAAGAGACCATTGTTAAAGCAATTGTCACACACACACACACACTCACACACACACAAAGTAGAGTTTATACTAGGTCCATATTTTTGAAATTATGAAAAGTCAAACAAAAAATTCAAAGATTTATTATGTAAAATCATTTCAGATTTTCTAAATGTCAAGAGTAGCCATTGTGTACCTTTCATAGACAATTTCTTAAGTTATATTTATACTTACATCAGGAAAGAGTGGATAGATAAGTGTTTCTTAATAAAATAATCAAACTCTGGCCAATAGCCTTCAATAAATGACTAATTTACTTGAAAGTGTGAACACTATTTATTTGTATATCTATTAATTTTCTTTCTTAATGTTTTCATGATGGTATAATTGGGCATCTCTTTATAACAGAACTCAAGAATTTATCAAAACACTACAAGAAAATATAATTAATGTTCAATTATTTAATTGATGGAAAAATAACAATAATTTAAAATTATGGATAACCCCTTAAATCATTTATATAACTCTCATGTCTTTAATTGCTCTCAGAATAACATTGAAAACATTATGGTAATTATGAAACAGGCTATGATATTGGAAGAGATTGTTAGTGAAAAAAAGGGGACCACCGAGTTGGGCCCTTCACTATTAAGAAGGTAAAGGATAAGCATAAGAACCGATAAAATAGAGAAAACAAAGACAACCAGTGAAATGAGAAGATTATGAAAACAATAATGATGTCTTGGAATTCAAGTAAAGAATGCCTATCAAAAAAGATAGAGTAATTAACTGTATCCAATACTGCTGAAAAGAACTGACCATTATTCACTGACATTAAGAGCTTTGAAATCAATAGCTTCACTACAGTGGTGAGAAATCCAGACAACAGGAGATTAAGAGAAAATAGAAAAAAAAAACATGAAAAGATTACATGGTCATTCTATTTTTATTTTTTTTGAGAAACTTCCATGTTGTTCTCCACAGTGGCTTCACCAGTTTACATTCTCATCAGCAGTGCACAGGGTTTTTTGTTTTTTTTCCCACATCCTCATCAACACTTCTTATTTGTCTTTTGATCATAACCATTTATTGGTTATAGTGGAAGAAAGATTCTAAGATACGGTTTCAAAAAGTCATTTTAACCTGATGTCTTTATTTACCTGCATTTGAAATTTATTTATTTATTTTTGTATTTTTCTGAAGCTGGAAACAGGAAGAGACAGACTGACAGACTCCCGCATGTGCCCGACCGGGATCCACCCGGCAAGCCCACCAGGGGGCGATGCTCTGCCCCTCCGGGGCGTCGCTCTGTTGCGACCAGAGCCACTCTAGGCCCTGGGGCAGAGGCCAAGGAGCCATCCCCAGCGCCTGGGCCATCTTTGCTCCAATGGAGCCTCGCTGTGGGAGGAGAAGAAAGAGACAGAGAGGAAGGAGAGGGGGAGGGGTGGAGAAGCAGATGGGTGCTTCTCCTGTGTGCCTTGGCCGGGAATCGAACCTGGGACTTCCAATGAAGTTTATCAGCTTACCCTTTCAAGCAAACCAATTTCTCTATGAAACGTTTCAACTAGGATTATATATAAGGTGTGCGCATGCACACACATGCACACTTACACACACACACACACATTTTCCACTATCTTTGTTCTGTGGTGACTGTGATGTCTTTTTTAAAGAATTTTATTTATTGAGTTTTTTGTTTATTTGTTTTGGGTTTCTTTTTTTTTAAATTTTATTTATTCATTTTTGGAGAGGAGAGAGAGAGGGAGAGAGAGAAACAGAGAGAGAGAAGGGGGGAGGAGCTGGAAGCATCAACTCCCATATGTGCCTTGACCAGGCAAGCCCAGGGTTTTGAACCGGCGACCTCAGCATTTCCAGGTTGATGCTTTATCCACTGCGCCACCACAGGTCAGGCTGTGATGTCTTTTTTATTGCATTACAGTTGTCCTAGCCATAGAGCTTTTATTTGTGTCTTACAGAAAAAAAATATGTCATTTATTTATCGTTTTTTTTTATTTTATTTATTGATTGATTTAAGGAAATAATACAGAAGTGAAAGAGAGAGAGGAAGAGAGAGAGACATTGATTTGCTGTTCCACTTATTTATGTATTCATTGGTTGATTCTTATATGTTCCCTGACTGGGGATCCACCCTGCAACCTTGGTCTATCAACACAGTGCTCTAATTAACTGAGCTACCTGGCCAGGGCACAATTCACTCACTGCTTAATGAGAAAAATTTTAGGGACTTTTTACAGTCTAATTTTTGCTTGATATTTTTTTCATTTAAATAAGAGAAATGGGAATTAAAATTAATGCAGAGATATGAGAACTTCTAGATTACTTTTGTATAAACTAGTCAGATAAAGTGAGAAATAATATTCCTTATTTTTCAAGAGAATTTAAAAAAGAGTCACCACTGAACATTATTTTTCTTTTGTTTTGCTGCATGAATTTATTAAAATTGTTTTTAATATAGCCCTTTTGATTTTAATATGGAACTCATTCCTACATTAAATTTAGGGAAATGGAAAGAGGTTCTAACCACTCTTCTTCCCTCACTCCAATTTCATCACAGCAGTGTATCCTGTTTTTTCTTTCTATACTTGCAAATGCTAAAGCGATCAGTGATAATTTTAGAAAAGCTAAACAGCATTTGGGGGGTGTCAGTTTTTTCAGTAGCAATTTGGAATGAAAAGAAATATACACTATGTATACTGAGATTTGAATGTATTTGAACCTCTGGGGATGCAAGGTTAGAATTAGCACAGTTTTGTTCAGTGGGAAGGTACAGGTAATGAAAGAACAGATATTTACTTTTTTAATTCAGCATCTTAAAAAAATTTTTAAGGCAAGGTCAAGTAAGCTTTGTAACCTCAAAAAGTTAATCCAAAGTAACTCTTAAACTCTTCAGTTTAGCTAGATTGGAAAAACTGGGCCAGGTTGTTAAATATAGAAATAAAAGACCATGAGATACCAAGAAAAAAATGTATTGGTCCCAAGGAATAAAGAACTGATTCCAAAGTATGAAAAAATTTTACTAAATAAGATTTGACAGGACTACCTGTATAAGACACACTTAGAGCATTACAGAATTAGTAGTTTTAAAATAAATACTTAATTTATTTGAATAGTACATATTATGTAAATTTATTTATAATTCCAAGAAAAGGTTCTGAAAAAAATATTGGAAACCCCAAACTAAAAGTGCCCTGCCACAGGAAGCAGTTTTTCAGAGTTTATATATCAGTGAATGGGTCACTTAACTGGTCACATGACTCTGAAATGCTGGATAGATCTGTAGCTGAGTGGTGATGTTTTGCTCTTCTAGTGTGTTATGGAATGAATGAGTGTGTTTCCCCAAAATTCATATTTTAAAATTCTAACCCACCAAGTGATGGTATTGTGTCCATAAAAAGTGACCACAGAGTTTACCATATTTCTTCTCTCCACCATCTGGAGACATAACAAAAAGGCAGCCCTCTGTAAACCAAGAAGAAAGCTCTCACCAGAAACCAAATCATGAAGTACCTTGACCTTGAAGTTTCTAGCTTCCAGAATTGAGAAATAGTACATGTGGTTCAAGCCAGCTAGCCCATGCTCTTCTGTTACACTTGCCTGAACTCAATTATGCATAGTTACATGCTTTTCTGGGTTAATAGTCAACCAGCAATGCATTTTCTCGAATTAAGTCATTTCTGGGGTAAGATAAACAACACCTAAAAATGCGAAGTACTTATTTCAGTACTTAAAACAGGCAAATGATGAATGCTCTGAAAAGAGAGTTTACATGAAGTAATGTTATTGATTTTTCATAACAAATCCAAACAATGCACATGACATGAAAATGTGCAAGGGATATTTCATAGGGCTAATGAGGAAAAAAGGATGAATGTGAAAATGAGAACAGGATGTGCTAATCCAAAATTGCATTTGAAGTCTATGAGATGCAAATAGCAAGACTGCCGTCTTACATGCCTGCTGTAGAGATCTGTACTGTCTAATGTACTGTTTCATGTGTCTTCAGTTCACCCAGCAACATTATCAGTAATTACAAAGAGAAAGCATTTCTCACATTATGAACACCTAGGTTCTGGCAAAAAGGCCTCTGTCATGATCCAATCTGGTTTATACTGATGAAGGATTTGTGCCAGAGTAAGAAGGGTTTTTGTATTTTGAATCAGTGTTTTTCTTTCTTGAATGCTGTGCATGGAGATTGTTTTTGCCTAAGGGCACATTTACCAGTGTAGTTCAAGAATTAACAAGAATATCAAATTTCTGTGGGCTAACCTCATTTCATGTCCATATGAAAAAATCATTTTAAATTACTGCTCATATAGAATCTGGTTGCACTTAATTTACTTATTTCTTTTCTTTAGGTATTGTAAGTCAAAAAACTCCCAACACAAGCTGTTATTAAAATGTAGAAAATTTGTCACTCTTAAATAGGTCTGTCTTGGGGGCACTATGAATTGTTAAGAATAATTCATAGTCGGTGCAACAGATCAGCAGACCCCAGAGGGTTTCCTATTACCTTTTGCTTTTCCTGTATGACACAAACCTCAGCGACTGATGTAAGGTATATTAGTGACTTTCAGAATTGTGCAAATGCTACTTGTAGTCACATTTCCTAAACTCATTTTTGTTATCCCTTTTATTCCCCAGGTATCCCTCCAACATCACATCTGTATCATAATTCATAATTTCTTCTCTCTACACAAAGGGCTATTGTCAGGTGTTCTAGACAGAGAAACCTGAAGATAAGGACACTATGTTATTTACTTCTGCATCACTAGCTTCCAAATTAGTATTTGTGTTGTAACAGGTATGCCAAGAAATAAACTTTTCATATAATGAATGAATTAATGGAAACAGGAGAGAGGAAGGAATGGGACAAACCAAGAAGTCAGAAAAGCTTCCTTGTATAAGTTGTCAAATATAATAAACTTTATTTATTTTTTTTGTATTTTTTTTCTGAAGCTGGAAACGGGGAGGCAGTCAGACAGACTCCTACACGCGCCCAACCGGGATCCACCTGGCACGCCCACCAGGGGGCGATGCTCTGCCCATCCGGGGCGTCACTCTGTCGTGACCAGAGCCACTCTAGCGCCTGGGACAGAGGCCAAGGAGCCATCCCCAGCGCCCGGGCCATCCCTTGCTCCAGTGGAGCCTCAGCTGCGGGAGGGGAAGAGAGAGACAGAGAGGAAGGAGAGGGGGAGGGGTGGAGAAGCAGATGGGCGCTTCTCCTGTGTGCCCTGGCCGGGAATCGAACCCGGGACTACCGCACGCCAGGTGGACGCTCTACCACTGAGCCAACCGGCCAGGGCCTAAACTTTATTTTTTTAAAGGAAAAGAATCATGAGTTATAACTTGTATTCATCATCATTCTAACTCTTCAAAATACATAGTCTCAATATGACCAAATTATTTATAATATGTGGAGACATAACATAACCCACATAGTTATTAATAAATAATATATACAAATAGTTATCCTGGAAAGAGGTTATTTGAAAAATTCAAAAAGAAAGAATAACCTAAGAATATATTTAATGCTTTAAATCAATAGTAAAAGATAATGCATTTTTCTTAACACATATTTAATTAAATAAACCAAATAGTAACAAGCAGTAAATCAATTCTCAAAAATATTCAAAAAATTAGTAGTGTCAGGACTCCCTGAATATAACAAAATTAACAATAATTTATCCTAAATAATAAAACATTTTAAAATGAAAAAGCTTAAAAATAAGACTAATTCTTACTACCTTATGTTTTAATGAAGTAATAAAATGTAAATAGAAAATAATAAAAAGCTCTATATCAAATTGTTCTGAATTTATTAATCTATAACACACCTCCCACTAAAATGAAATGTTTGAGTTGTATGAAAGCATATGTATGTGTGTGTGATATGAATCTATACACATATTTGAAAATCTTACAAATTTACCAAGGCAACATGATTTGAGTGTCCAAGAGTCTGAAGAGGTGGAAGACTCATTGAAGTGAATCTAACAATTCAAATGGCCTTTTTGCCTATTTTCTCACAAAATTTATTGATTCTTGAGTAGTACATTAAGAGAGACTAAGCAGCTATTATGAGGTAATATTTGTCCCTCACCTGACTTCAACCTCCGTTCCAACCTGCACAAGTTTTATTTGAGGCAAGACTGGTGGAAAGAACATAGGCTCCCTGTCTCCACCCAAATGCTCCACTCATAACATGGAACCTTTACCCCAAGCATGGAACAGAGAGAACTCTAGCCTCAAATACCCTTGCCTGAACTTCTTGAAAGGATAGAGGCCCCATAATATATGAGACATCAAGATCAGAGTCCAGCACCCTTTTGTAAAGCAGGAATGTTTTCTGGAGAGAATTGAAGCACTGTTGCCACCCCAGCTCTGGAGAAGTGGTACAGACACCTCAACGAGAGAAAGAGGCAAACCAGAAGAACAAAAAACTCTGAAACTCTCCAGGAGGACATTAACTTTATTTGAAACAAGTAGAACTTCAAGTATAAGGACACTGTTGACAACAGGAGAGAGAATTTGATAGTAAGCATAGTAAGCAATAAAGAGAAGGCTGGTAGCTTTATGAAATAAACAGGCTGAACATAGATCATGTTGTAAATTAGTTTGAAAGAAGAGCCAAGGAAGAAGACAGTAAAGAAGAGTTCTCCTGAGGTGAAACAAGCCTAAAACCTGGTCTCAGAAACTATTCCTGCCAAGGGTCCTGGATTTAATTGGATCATACTGTGCAGCTATTCGTGCTCATAACATTGTTGGAAGCAATAAATAGTAAGCTGGCACTTACTGTAGGTGAACACTTGGGAACAATACCGACAAGAGCAGACAGCTTAACAGAGAGATGGGGGAAAATAACAAAGAAAATCTTGCTAAAAGTTTGTCATACCAGGGTGACTGTGAGAGAAAGTTCCAGGTTGTGCCTTCTAAGGAATGACTTCAGAGGCTATAAAATGCAGGATAAACAGACTTTACTGAAATATACCAGTTATGTCAATAAAAACAATAACAAACTTCCCCCAAAACTACAAGCAATAAGTCCCAAGAGATTATTATCCAAAAGCATTACAATATATTATCTTAAATATAATTTTTAACAAAGTTATGAAACATAAAGAAACTAAAAAGTGTGACCCATACAAAAAACTGAAAAAAATGTGGCTTATACACAGGAAACAACAAAAACAAAAAACAGCAACAGATACTGCCTTTGATAAGGTGAGATAATATACTTAGCAGACAAAATCTTCAAGACAGCCATTATACATTTCTTAAAATAACTAAAGCAACCTTGATTAAAAAGTTAAGGAGCTTGACCTGTGGTGGCGCAGTGGGATAAAGCATCAATCTGGAACGCTGAGGTTGCCGGTTCGAAACCCTGGACTTGCCTGGTCAAGGCACATATGGAAGTTGATGCTTCCTGTTCCTCCTCCTTCTCTCTCTCTCTCTCCTCTTTGAAAATTGAATAAATAAAGTCTTTAAAAAAATTAAAAAATAAATATCAAAGACATTTATAAACCTTTAAAAAAAGTTAAGGAAGATATAAAGGCAATATTTCATGAAATAAAGAATATTAATAAAGAGATAATGAAAACTAGAAATCTGGCATTGAAAATATTAGCATTGATTTAATGTAGCAAAAGAAAGAATCATCAAACATGGTAGCTTGATAGAGATCATGTAATGTGAAGAAAAAACAGTTAAAACAATTTTAGAAAGATAAATAAAGCTACAAAAATGTAGAACACATTTAAGTGTACGTACATACATATAATGAAAGTAACAGAAGTAGGGGAGTGAAAGGAGAAAAAACATATTCAAAGATATAGTTCCTGAGAAACATTAATATACAAATGGAAGAAACTAAGTGAAGTGTAAGCAGAATAATAAATGCAATAGGTTCAACACAGAGACACATTCTGGTGAGAAATATTAAAAGTCAGTAACAAAAGGAAAATCTTGAAAGAAGCAAGTGAAATATGATCTGTTCTGAGAGAGAAAACACCAATAAAATTAACAGCTTATTTCTCATCAGAGACAATGAAAGCCAGAACATGGTAAGAGAAAATATAGTCAAAGGGTTAGGGGTGAGAGAACTGTCAAACAAGAATCTTATATTTAATAAAATTATCTTTTAAAATGTAGGCAAAAAAAAGACATTTCCAGATTAAGAAGCAAAAATAAATTCAACGGATCTTATTGCTAACAGACCCACATTACAAAAAATACTGAAGGAAACTTCAGCCATTATGAAACTAGGTGACTTAAGAAAATAATTTAAACACACACACACACTCACACACACCCACACACACACACACACACACACACTACTAGTAAAGGTAGAGATTCCAAGATAGCAATGGAGTAGGCAGATGTTCTAACTGCCACTTTCCAGATCCAAATTGAATTACAACTAAATTTAAGAATAATCATCTTGAAAAACCAACTTCAGACTAAATGGAGTCCATAATCAAGGAGTCACAGAAAAAGCCACATTGAGACTGGTAGGGAGAGCAAAGATGGGAAAAGGGCTGCCCTGATCCCAGGACTGAGAGATGACTGGGGTCCAGAGAGTCTCTCCACTGCAAAGAAGTTTGCCCTATGAGGTGAAGGTCTTAACCCCTAGACCAGGCAACCCAGCCTAGAGAACCAGAGCCTAAAAGAGGTGCCCACATTGTATTTGGCGGAGGAAAGAGGTGAGCTTTTTGTCTGTGAAAAAAAGGCAGAGCTCTTGGATATGTCAGTACCTTCTTAAAGGGCCAAAGCAGAAAATCTTATTCACAACCTCTACCTGGGGCTCCAGAAGAGGGAGGGCTGAGAGGACTAAAGTTGCATGATGAGAGTGTGAAGTTGGTGACCCAGAGAGAGACACTGTGGGGGATGGGAGCTGGAATTCTTGCTCTAAGTCATTCTCCAATTCTGCAGTTGCCATCTTTCTTGGGTGGAGCACTCCACTCTGTGTGACTTCATCTGGGGGCAAGCAACTGCCCCACCATAATGTAGTATCTCTTGCCACACCTTAAGGAGACTGGGCCATTTTGAGAGACCAGAGGTGCATCAAATTTCTGGTGTTGAAGTTGGAGTTCTTCTCCACATTCTCCTAAAAATATGACTGATGATTCTGCCTCGTGTGAGATTCAGTAGAAACTGTCTGGACAGTGGGAAGACACATCTCTGGGTTGCAAAGGCTACACTGACTGGACTTCTAGTGGTCACACCCTACTGAGATCTGTAAATAAAGTCAGAGCAGACTGAGACCTGGGGCCATGGGGTGGGAGCCACACCCATCACCTATTCTAATCCATTTTTTTACAGAGACAGAGAGAGAGAGAGAGAGACAGACAGACAGACAGACAGGAATGGAGAGATGAGAAGCATCAATCATTAGTTTTTTGTTGCGCATTGCAACACCTTAATTGTTCATTGATTGCTTTCTTATACATGCCTTGACCGCGGGCATTCAGCAGATCAAGTAACCCCTTGCTCAAGCCAGCGACCTTGGGTCCAAGCTGGTGAACTTTGCTCAAAGCAGATGAGCCTGCGCTCAAGCTGGTGATCTTGGAGTGTCGAACCTGGGTCTTCCGTATCCCAGTCTGATGCTCTATCCACTGTGCCACCGCCCAGTCAGGCAGGCTCTACATTCTACCAGAGGTATTATTATTGGGAACTCAACAAGCAGACAGCAGATAGAGGAAGCAGGAGGTAGTTTTAAGAGAACCTTGGGCTTTTTTCTAACTTGCTCATAGACCCAATGTGGGTAAAAACCAGCCTAGGTGTGTGGCTTGTTATTTCTTTTTTTTTTTTTTGTATTTTTCTGAAGCTGGAAACGGGGAGAGACAGTCAGACAGACTCCCGCATGCGCCCGGCATGCCCACCAGGGGCGACACTCTGCCCACCAGGGGGCGTTGCTCTGCCCCTGGTGGGGGGGTCGCTCTGCCGAGACCAGAGCCACTCTAGCACCTGTGGCAGAGGCCAAGGAGCCATCACCAGCACCCGGGCCATTTTTGCTCCAATGGAACCTTGGCTGCGGGAGGGGAAGAGAGAGACAGAGAGGAAGGAGGGGGGGTAGAGAAGCAAATGGGCGCTTCTCCTATGTGCCCTGGCCGGGAATCGAACCCGGGTACCCCGCACTCCAGGCCGACGCTCTACCACTGAGCCAACCGGCCAGGGCCTGGCTTGTTATTTCCATGTGCATCTGGGCCCAGCAGAGGCAGCCACAAACCGTGGTTTGCTTGTAAATTTAAGGCTCCTGAGGGCCTGTCATAGACGATGTCCTGCACTGATCTGTGCCAATTTCACTCCAAGGAGGCCCAGGGCCACAACATCCAGTGACCATCTTTAGAGAGCATTGGAGCAGGACTCAGTGACCCTTACTGGTGGAGTGTTCTAAGGGAGAGCTCATCATACACCAGGCCCAGCTGAGCCAAGTTCCACTTTCTGTGGTCAGCACCTGCTCAGAGGCTTGAGTGTGCATTGAACAGGGTGGAGCTTCACAGTCAGCCAACATGGGCCCTAGACATTCTTTTTCACTTAGCTTGGTTCCACAGGGGGAACGGAAAGAGGTTTGAAGCATGGATATCCTGAAGTAAATTGTTGGGACCGATAGAGAGGCTTAGCCACTATCTGGATGGAGGTATCACAGTTAGCCCCAGTGGAGGAATCTCTTGGTCTTTTTCCCTTAGACCAGTGGTTGCCCACCTTAAAGAACTTATGGAGAGGGGACTGTTGGCCCCACCCAATCTGAGCTTGCTGCTCACTTTGCTGAGGGAAAATAGAATTGGACTATCTAGCAGTGTCTGAGGCATTAAGCTCTAGAGTAGGTGCTACATTCCCTGTACTGAGATCTTGACCAAGAGACTCTTTTCAATAATAATAAATTATTAATTTTAATGCAGTGACATTGATACATCAGGGTACATATGTTCAGAGAAAATATCTCCAGATTATTTTGACATTTGATTATGTTGCATACCCATCACCCAAAGTCAAATTGTCTTCCATCACCTTCTATCTGGTTTTCTTTGTCCTCCTCCCCTGCCCCAACCACCTCTCTCCTTCCTCACCCCTCCCAACCCCCCTATTACCATCACATTCTTATCCATGTCTCTGAGTCTCATTTTTATGTCCCATCTATGTATGGATTCATATAGTTCTTAGTTTTTTCTAATTTACTTATTTCACTCCATATAATATTATCAAGGTCCATCTATGTTATTGTAAACGATCCCACGTCATCATTTCATATGGCTGAGTAGTATTCCATAGTATATATGTACCAAAGTTTTTTGATACACTCGTCCACTAACGGACACTTGGGCTGTTTCCAGATGTTCACTGTTGTGAACAGTGCTGCCATAAACATGGGGTGCAGTTCCCCTTTTGGAATAATTCTATGGTGTTCTTAGGGTATATTCCTAAAAGTGAGATAGCTGGGTCAAAAGGTAGTTCAGTTTTTAATATTTTGAGGAATCTCCATACTGTTTTTCACATTGGCTGCACCAGTCTGTATTCCCACCAGCAGTGCAGGAGGTTTCCCTTTTCTCCACATCCTCACCAGCACTTATTCTGTGTTGTTTTGTTGATGAGCGCCATTCTGACTGGTGTGAGGTGATATCTCATTGTGGTTTTAATTTGTATTTCTCTAATGATTAGTGATGTTGAGTATTTTTTCATATGCTTATTGGCCATTTGTATGTCCTCTTTGGAAAAGTGTTTATTTATTTCTTTTGCCCATTTTTGGATTGGATGGTTTGTCTTCCTGGTGTTGAGATGTGCAAGTTCTTGCCGGGCGTGGTGGCTCGCACCTGTAGTCCCAGCTACTCGGGAGGCTAAGGCGGGAGGATCACTTGCGCCCAGGAGTTCTGGGCTATAGTGCGCTATGCTGATCAGGTGTCTGCACTAAGTTCGGCATCAATATGGTGACCTCCCGGGAGCGGAGGACCACCAGGTTGCCTAAGGAGGGGTGAACCGGCCCAGGTCGGAGATTTACAAGTTCTTTATAAATTTTGGTAATTAACCCCTTATCAGACCCATTGTCACAAATGTTCTCCAATTGTGTAGTTTGTCTTTTTATTCTGTTCTTATTGTCTTTAGCTATGCAAAACTTTTTAGTTTGAAATAGTCCCATTTGTTTATCCTGTCTTTTATTTCACTTGCCTGTGGAGATAAATCAGCAAATATATCGCCATGAGAGATGTCAGAGTGCTTACTACCTATGTTTTCTTCTAAGATGCTTATGGTTTCATGGCTTACATTTAAGTCTTTTATCAATTTTGAGTTTATTTTTGTGAATGGTGTAAGTTGGTGGTCAAGTTTCATTTTTTTGCAGGTAGCTGTCCAATTTTCCCAACACCATTTATAAAAGAGACTGTCTTTACTCCATTGTATGCCCTTACCTCCTTTGTCAAATATCAGTTGTCCATAGAGCTGTGGGTTTATTTCAGGGTTCTCTGTTCTGTTCCATTGATCTATATGCCTGTTCTTATGCCAGTACCAGTCTATTTTGAGTACAATGGCATTGTAGTATAAGTTAATATCAGGAAGTGTGATACCTCCCACTTTATTCTTTTTTTTTTAAGATTGCTGAGGCTGTTCGTGTTCTTTTCTGGTTCCATATAAATTTTTGGAATATGTGATCTATATCTTTAAAGTATGTCATTGGTATTTTAATTGGTATTGCATTGAATTTATGAATTGTTTTGAGTAATATAGACATTTTAATGTTTATTCTTCCTAACCGTGAGCATGGTATATGCTTCCACTTGGTTGTATCTTCCTTGACTTCTTTTATCAATGTTTTATAATTTTTTGAGTACAAGTCTTTAGTCTCCTTGGTTAAATTTACTCCTAGGTACTTTATTATTTTCGTTGTAATAGTGAAGGAGACTGTTTCCTTAATTTCTCTTTCTTGTTGATGTATAAAAATGCCTCTGATTTCTGAGTAGTAATTTTATATTCTACCACTTTGCTGAATTCATTTATCAGGTTCAGTAGTTTTTTTACTGAGACTTTAGGGTTTCCTATATACAATATCATATCCTCTGCAAATAATGATAGTTTTACTTCTTCTTTTCCAACTTGAATGCCTTTTATTTCTTCTTCTTGTCTGATTGCTGTGGCTAGGACTTCCAGGACTATGTTGAATAAGAGTAGTAAAGGGGGCACCCCTGCCTTGTTCCTGATCTTAAGGGTATTGCTTTGAATTTTTGCCCATTGAGTATGATGTTGGCTGTGGGTTTCTCAGAGATGGCTTTTATCATGTTGAGGTATGTTCCCTGTATTCCCACTTTGCTGAGAGTTTTGAACATGAATGGGTGCTGGATTTTATCAAATGCTTTTTCTGCATCTATTGAAATTATCATGTCTTTTTTCTTCTTCCTTTTGTTTATGTGATGAATCACATTGATTGATTTGCAAATATTGTACCACCCTTGCCTCCCAAGAATAAATCCTACTTGATCATGGTGTATGATTTTTTCCATATATTGTTGGATCTGGTTTGCTAATATTTTGTTGAGGATTTTAGTATCTCTATTCATTATGGATATTGGCCTATAATTTTCTTTCTTTGTGTTGTCTTTGCCTGGTTTTGGAATCAGAATTATGCTCGCCTCATAAAAGAAGCTTGGAAGTCTTCCTTCCTCTTGAATATTTTGAGCTTGAGAAGGATAGGAGTTAGTTCTTCTTTGAATATTTGGTAGAATTCACTTGTGAAGTCATCAGACCCAGGACTTTTCTTTTTTGGGAGTTTTTTTTATAACTGTTTCAATCTCATTTGTTATAATCGGTCTGTTTAGGTTTTCTGATTCTTCCAGAATAATTTTTGAAAGATTGTATGTTTCAAGAAATTTGTCCATTTCATCTAGGTTGTCTAGTGTTTTGGCATATAGTTGTTCATAGTATTTTATTACAATATTGTGTATTTCTGCTGTGTCAGTTATTATTTTTCCATTCTCATTTCTAATTTTATTTTTTTAAGTTCTCTCTCTCTTTTTTTTTTTTTTTTTGGTGAGTCTAGTTAAAGGTTCATCAATTTGTTTACTTTTTTCAAAGAACCAGCTTCTAGTTTCATTGATCTTCTGTATTGTTTCTTTAGCCTCCATGTCATTTATTTCTGCTCTGATATTTATTATTTTCTTCCTTCTACTACATTTGGGCTTTACTTGTTGTTCTTTTTCTAGTTCTTTTAGATGTAGGGTTAAGTTGTTTATTTGAGGTTTTTCTAGCTTCTGAAAGTGTGCCTGTAGTGCTATGAACTTCCCTCTCAGTACTGCTTTTGCTGTGTCCCATAAATTTTGAGCTCATTAGCATTCGTTTCTAGGAATTTTTTTATTTCTTCTTTGATCTCATTCTTAATCCATTCATTATTCAACAACCTGCTATTTAGTTTCCATGTGTTTAAGAATTTTTCCATTGTTGTTGATTTCTAGTTTCATGCCATTGTAATCAGAGAAAGTGCTTGATATGATTTCAATCTTCTTAACTGTGTTGAGACCACTTTTGTGCCCTAAAATGTGGTCTCTCCTAGAGAATGTACCATGAATACTTGAAAAGAATGTATATTCTGCTGCTTTAGGGTGGAAGGTTCTGAAGATATTTATTAAATTGAGTTGATCTAGTGTGTCTTTTAAATCTGCTGTTTCTTTGTTAATTTTCATTTTGACGATCTATCTAGTGATGTTATTGGGGTATTGAAATCCCCTACTATTATAGTATTGCTGTTGATCTCTCCTTCAAAGCAACCCAAATCTGAAAATGGATTACAAAAAATAGCTGATGCCAACCCAAAAATAACTAGAAATAACACAATTAAAAACCAGAGGCAGACAACACTAAGGCTAGACTCAACCAGCTCTACAAAAAAAAAAAAAAAAAAAAACCACCCAAACACACAGACATAATGAGAAGACAGAGAAGTGCAATTCAAATGAAACCACAAGAGAAACCTCCAGGAAATGAACTGAGTGATATGGAAATAACCAAACTTCCAGATGCAGAGTTCAAAATAATGATTGTAAGGATGCTTAGGGATCTTAGAACAACAATGGATGGTTATTACAAACACTTACATAAAGAAATAGCAAGTATAAAAAAGGATATTAAAATATTTTTAA
This sequence comes from Saccopteryx bilineata, assembly GCF_036850765.1. Lineage (NCBI taxonomy): Eukaryota > Metazoa > Chordata > Mammalia > Chiroptera > Emballonuridae > Saccopteryx > Saccopteryx bilineata. Next base: position 151,422,247 of record NC_089494.1, read on the forward strand.
AAAATTAGTTGGAGATGACAAATACGATATCAGAAATGAAGACCAGAATGGAAGGAATTGAAAACAGGATGGATTGAGCTGAGGATTGAATTAGCCAGTTGGAGGACAAGTGGAATGAAGGCATGAAAACAGAGAAGAAAAAAGAACAGAGACTCAAAAAGTCTGAGGAAACTCTAAGAGAGCTCTGTGTCAACATGAAGAGAAATAACATGTGCATCATAGCGGTTCCTGAAGAAGAATAGAAAGAACAAGGGATAGAGACTTTGTTCAATGATATCATACCTGAAAACTTCCCTAAATTAATGCAGAAGAAACTCTCACAATTTCAAGAAGCACAGAGGACTCCATTAAAGAGAAACCCAAAGAAACCTACACCAAGACACATCGTAATTAAAATACCAAAGCTAACTGATAAAGAGAAAATACTAAAAGCTGCTAGAGAAAAATAGGCTATCAACTACAAAGGAGCCCCCATAAGGATGACATCAGACTTCTCAACAGAAACACTTGAGGCCAGAAGGGAATGACAAGAAATATTCAAAGTAATGCAGAACAAAAACCTAAAACCAAGACTACTTTATCCAGCAAGGCTATCATTTAAAATTGAAGGAGGAATAATAAGCTTCCCAGACAAAAAAAAACCCTCAAGGAATTCATTACAACCAAACCCATGCTTCAGGAAATGTTAAGGGGCCTGTTGTAAACAGATCAAAGTGGGAAAAAATATAGCAAAAAAAGAAATACAGCTTTAAAGAATAAAATGGCAATAAACAACAATATATCAATAACCTTAAATGTAAATGGATTAAATGATCAAGAGACTTTTGAAGTAGTGGGTGCCAATAACATTGTATTTCCAACTGCAGATTTCTTAAAACCATCAAGCTTGCAAATTGTAGAGAAATTAAGTCTGAGCCCACTCTACAGTGAAGCTAGTCTGAGCCCACTCTACAGTCTTTATACTGAAGATGCTGTGGGAAGACCAGGCAGCTGCAAGAGAATGGGGAGCAGCTGAAAAGTGGAGGCAAATATTACAAGCTTGGCCCCTTTTGCAGAGCTGCTGTCAGCTCTAAGCAGGAAGAAGGTGATCTTTATACACAGGTTGGCCTCTCCCACACTACTCAGGCACAGAAAATGCAGAAACAAACAACAGAGAGCAGTAGCTCCAGACAGGTAGCCCATGGTGGGTTACAAACAACTGGTGACACCAACACATTCCTGAACACTGCCCAAGGGGACCCAGAACCATCAAAAACAATAGTGGAGCCTGACCAGGCATTGGTGCAGTGGATAGAGTGTCAGACTGGGATGCAGAGGACCCAGGTTTGAGACCCCGAGGTCACCAACTTGAGTGCAGGCTCATCTGGTTAGAGCAAAAAGCCCACCAGCTTGAACCCAAGGTCATTGGCTCCAACAAGGGGTTACTCGGTCTGCTGAAGGCCCACAGTCAAGGCACATATGAGAAAGCAATCAATGAATAACTAAGGTGTCGCAATGTGTAACGAAAAACTAATGATTGATGCTTCTTATCTCTCTCCATTTCTGTCTGTCTGTCCCCATCTATCCTTCTCTCTGTCTCTGTAAAAAAATAAACAAATAAATAAAATAAAAACAAAAAACCCCCCAATATTGGGTGGCAGACTGCACCAACACTAGTCTTAGCTAGGTACACAAATGGAGTCTAGTAGGCAACAGACACTGAAAATAAACATGCTCCACAGGACAGACACTACACACCATCAAATACACATGATAAAGGTTGACTCTTAAAGCCAGCCAGCCTGAAGGGATAATGCCACCCATGGAAGGGCTAACAGAATTCAAGACTCACATAAAACATGAGGGTAAATATAATGCTCAAGAACCATTTCTGGCCTGACCTGTGGTGGCGCAGTGGATCAAACATCGACCTGGAACCCTGAGTTCATTCACTGTTTCAAAACACTAGGCTTGCCTGGTAAGGGCACATATGGGAGTTGATGCTTTCTGTTCCTCCCCCTTCTCTCTCTTTCTCTCTCTCTCTCTCTTTATCTTTCTGTCTGTCTCTCTTCTATAAAATGAATAAATAATTTAAAAATCTTTTTTAATAAAGAACCATTCCTAGAGCAAGGAACCCAGATGGCCTGAAGGTTAGTACCATAAGCCCATCTTCCTCATATAGATGCAATGACAAATTTGAAAGTCAGAGCAGAGCAACTTAATATACAGACAAAGAAATATGACCCAAATGAATCAACAAGAGAAATACCCAGAAATAAAACTAAATGGAATGGAAGTAACCAACTAATGGACATAGAGTTTAAAATAATGGTTATTAGCATCCTCAGAGATCTTAGAGTAAGAATTAATAACTACAATGAGAAGTCAAATAAAGAGGTAATAAGCATTAGTAGGGTTATAAAATCATTAAACAGTCAAAAATGACAAATACAATATCAGAAATGAAGATTGCATTAGAGCAGTGGTCCCCAACCTTTTTTGGGCCACGACCGGTTTAATGTCAGAAAATATTTTCAAGGACCAACCTTTAGGGTGGGACAGATAAATGTATCATGTGACCAAGACAAGCATAAAGAGTGAGTCTTAGATGGATGTAACAGAGGGAATCTGGTCATATTTAAAAAATAAAACATCGTTCAGACTTAAATATAAATAAAACGGAAATAATGTAAGTTATTTATTCTTTTTATGTGGACTGGTACCAAATGGCCCACGAACTGGTACCAGTCTGTGGCCCTGGGGGTTGGGGACCACTGCACTAGAGTGTATCAATAGCAGGCTGGATGAAGTGAAGGATCAAATGAGAAATTTAGAGAAGGAAGATAATAATAAAGATCCAAAAGGAAATAAATGACACAAAGGATAAAAAAAATTACCATAGTTTAGTGAAACTAAGAGCTGGTTCTTTGGAAAGGTAAACAAGATTGATTAACCCTTATTGAGACTTATCAAGAAAAAAAGAGAAAAGACCCTATATATAGAATTAGAAATGAAAGAGGGGCAGTTAAAACGGACATCACAGAAATACAAAGGATTTTAAGAAAATGCTATGATGATTTATATGCTAAAAAATTGGACATTCTAGGTAAAATGAATAAATTTTTAGAAACATATAATCTTCCAAAACTGAATCTGAAAAAATCAGAAAACTTAAGCAGATCAATTACAACAAATAAAATTGAAACAGTTATCAAAAACTTTTCACAAATCAAAGTCCTGAACTGGATGGTTTCACAGGCAAATTTTATCAAACATTCAAAGAAAAAATAACACCTATTCTTCTCAAGAAATTTCAAAAAACTCAAGAGAAGGAAAGACTTTCTAGTTTATTTTATTAGACAAGCATTATCCTCATTCCAAAACCAGGTAAAGACACTGCAAAAAAAGAAAACTTTGGGCCAATATTTCTATTGAACAGATATGCTAAAATTCTCAACAAAATATTAGCAAACCAGATTCAGCAATACATTAAAAATATCATATATTGTAATCAAGTGGGATTTATTCCAGGAAGGCATGGCTGGTAGAATCAAATGGGATTCATCATATAAACAAAATAAAGGATAAAAATCACATAATTATATCAATAGATACAGAAAAAGCACTTGATAAAAATCCAGCACCCATTCATGATCAAAACTCCCAGCAAAGTAAAAATACAGTGAACATACCTAAACATAATAAAAGCCATATATGACAAACCAACAGCCAACATTATGGTCAATAAACAAAATTAAAATCAATCCCCTTAAGATTAAGAACAAGACAGGGGTGTTCCTTTTCTCTACTCTTATATAACGTAGTTCTGAAAGTCCTAGCTATAGCAATCAGACAAGAATTCATCCAAATTGGTAAAGAAGAAGACCATCATTATTTGCTGATAACATGCTAATGTACATAGAAACACTAATGTTTCAACCAAAAAACTACTAGACTTGCTAAACAACTTCTGTAAGGTGACAGGATATAAAATTAATATTCAGAAATCAGTGGCATTGTTATACACCAACAATAAACTTTCAAAGAGAGAAATTAAGGAAACAATCCCCTTCACTATTGCAACAACAAAAAATTAAGTACCTAGAAATAAATTTAACCAAGAAATAAACAAATTTTACTCTAAAAATTATAAGACATTAAAAAAGAAACTAAGATACAAACAAAGCATATACCGTGTTCATGGATAGGATTTAACATCATTAGAATGTCCATACCACCCAAAGCAATCCATAAATTCAGTGCAATTTTTATTAAAATACCAATGGCATACTTCACAGATATAGAACAAATATTCCAAAAATTTATATAAAATGGAAAAAGGAACCCTAATAGCCTCAGCAATCTTGAAAATGAAGAACAAAGTAGAAGGTATCATACATTCTGATTTTAAACTATACCACAATGCCTTTGTAATCAAAACAGCCTGGTATGGGCATAATAACAGGCATACAGATCAATGGAACAAATAGAGGACCTAGACATAAACCCATGTTTTTAATGGTAAATTAATATTTGACAATGAAGACGATAGAATACAATGGAGTAAAAACAGTCTCTTTAATAAATAGTGTTGAGAAAATTGAACAGGTACATGCAAAGAAATGAAACTACACCAATTTACACCACTGACAATAACAAACTCAAAATGGATAAATGACTTAAATCTTAGTCACAGAGCCATAAAAATCTTGGAAGAAAACATAGGCAGTGAATTCTTCAATATCTCTTATAACATATTTTTTGTTGTTATTTAAAATATTTTATTCTTTATTATTAATTTTAATGGGGTGACATTGATTAATTAGGGTACATAGATTTAGAGAAAACATCTCCAGGTTATTTTGACATTTGATTAAGTTGTATATCTATCACTGAAAGTCAAATTGTCTTCTGTCACCTTCTAAATGGTTTTCTTTGTGCCCCTTCCCTCCTCCCTCCCTCACCTCCCCCTCCTCCATTACCATCACACTCTTGTTCATGTCTCTGAGTCTCATTTTTGTGTTGCACCTATGTATGGAATCATATAGTTCTTAGTTTTTTCTGACTTACTTATTTCACTCAGTATAATGTTAGCCAGGTCCATCCATGTTGTTGTAAATGATCCAATGTCATCATTTCTTATGGCTGAGTAGTATTCTGTAGTATAAATGTACCACATCTTCTTTATCCAATCTTCTATTGAAGGGCTTTTTGGTTGTTTCCATGTCTTACCAATATTTTTGCCAATATATCTCTATGAGCAAGTAAAATAAAATATAAAATAAACAAATGAGACTATATCAAACTAAAAATACTTTGCACAGACACCAATAACAAAATGAAAGAATAAGACCCAACTATCCCACTTTTAGGAATATACCCTAAGAACACAATAAAACTATTCCAAAAGGAGAAATGAACCCCCATGTTTATGGCAGCATTGTTCACAATAGTGAATATCTGGAAACAGCCCAAGTGCCTGTCAGGGGATGAGTAGATTAAAAAGGTTTGGTACATATATACTATGGAATACATGGGATCACTTACAATAACATGGATGGACCTTGATAACATTATATGGAGTGAAATAAGTAAATCAGAAAAAACTAAGAACTATATGAATCTGTACATAGATGGGACATAAAAATGAGACTCAGAGACATGGACAAGAATGTGATGGTACCGGGGGGGGGGGGGGGAAGGGACGAGAAAGGAGAGAGAGGGGGTGGAGGGAGGGGAGGGGCATAAAGAAAACCAGATAGAAGGTGATGGAAGATAATTTGACTTTGGGTGAGAGGTATGCAACATAATCAAATGTCAAAATAATCTGGAGAGCCTGACCTGTGGTGGCGCAGTGGATAAAGCGTTGACCTGGAAATGCTGAGGTTGCCAGTTCGAAACCCTGGGCTTGCCTGGTCAAGGTACATATGGGAGTTGATGCTTCCAGCTCCTCCCCTCTTTTCTCTGTTTCTCTCTCTCCCCTCTAAAAATGAATAAATAAAATAATAATAATAATTTGGAGATGTTTTCTCTGAACATATGTACCCTGATTTATCAATGTCACTGCATTAAAATTAATAATTAAAAAATAAGAGAAACTAAATAAGATAATAACAAAATTTATAACATGTATGCTCTTCTTTCAATCTCTTTAAAAGATTTATAATTCTGTAAAGCAAAATTATAACTCTTTACTGTTGTTTTGTGAAAGCAATATGTACAACCAAATAGCCTCCCCCAAAGAGATAGGGCTGTTTATAAATAATACTTATTTACCACAGTGAAACTACATTAGTATAAATCTGAAGTAGAGTTTGATAAAAATGTAGAATACATAATAGGAGAAAGAACTCTAGAATAAATTTTTTTTAAAAACTCACAAAAGTAGTATAAAAATTATTTATAATATTAATATTAACTATTAAGTAATTATTATGTATATCATAATAATAAATTAATTTAATTAACTAAAATATTCATATAATGCAAAAGAAAGCAGGAAAGGAGAAATAGAAAAATAAAGACATAAAACCTCTAAAAAATAAAATAAGATGACAAATGTAATTCTAAATTTATCAGTAAAAGGAAATATTATTTTCAATAATTCAACCAGAAGGCAAAGATTTATTTTTATTTATTTATTTATTTATTTGTGTATTTTTCTGAAGCTGGAAGCAGGGAGAGACAGTCAGGCAGACTCCCGCATCTTCCCACCAGGGGGCGATGCTCTGCCCCTCCAGGGGGTCACTCTGCCACGACCAGAGCCATCTAGCACCTGGGGCAGAGGCCAAGGAGCCATCCCCAGTGCCCGGGCCATCTTTGCTCCAATGGAGCCTTGGCTGCGGGAGGGGAAGAGAGAGACAGAGAGGAAGGGGGGGGGGGTGGAGAAGCAAATGGGCGCTTCTCCTATGTGCCCTGGCCGGGAATCGAACCCGGGTTCCCCGCATGCCAGGCCGATACTCTACCGCTGAGCCAACTGGCCAGGGCCCAGAAGGCAAAGATTTAAAAGGCTGCATCAAGTGACAAGATCCAACAATATGCTATCTACATCAGACATACTTAAGATTTAAAAATACAAAAGGCAGGAAATAAAAGGATGAAGAAGATATGAAAATGTCAAATATAAAAATGTGAGAATGATGATGCTAATATGATACAAAAGACTTTAAAACAAAATCAGTGTCACTAGAGATAAAGCATTACATTTTATAATAATGAAGGGTTGAAACACCAGGAAAATACAATAATTTAAAATACATATGCAAGTGATAACAGATTCTCAAAATGCATGAGGCAAAAAGGTACAGAATAAAAAGAAAAAATTAACAATTTAACAGTAATAGTTGGTGAATTAATACTCCACTTTTAATAATGAGAAGAATAAAGAGATGAAAGATCAACAATAGAAGACATGAACAACACTATAAATCAATTAGACCAAGCAGATATCTGAAGAACGCTCTATCAAAGCAGTATTCACATACTTTTCAAGTGCACATGCAAATTCTGTAAGATAAGCTATATGCTAGGCAATTAAATAATGTAAAATACATTTTAAATTATTGAAATTATACAAAGTGTATTTTTGATGAAAATAAAAAATTAGAAATGACTAATAAAAATAAAATTGGGAAATTTACCACTTTGTAAAAATTAAACACACTCTTAAGTAACCAGTGGGTAAATAAATAAATCAAAGCAAATATATAAGTAGATTCATATGGACTAAAATAAAAATACAACATATCACATATGTTGTATTATAAGATGCAGCTAAATTAATGCTTATAAAAAATTAAACCTATAAATATGTATATAAAAAGGAAGATCTCAAGTCACTGTATTCTATTTTGAATTTGGAGTTAAAAATGAGCAAATTAAAGCATGCAAAAAGAAGGAATAATAAAGTTAAGAGAAGAAATTAATAAAATGGAGAACAGAGAATCTAAAGAAAAAAATTAATGAACCTAAGTTGATTCTATAAATATATAAACAAAATTTGCAAATCTTTGGCTAAATTGACAAATAAAAAAGAATGGAAGCCTGATTGGTGGTAGTGCAATGGATAGCGTGTTGACCTGGGACAATAAGGTACTAGGTTAGAAACCTGGAGGTCACCGTCTTGAGCTTGAGCTCATCTGGCTTGAGTGCAGGCTCACCAGCTTGAGTGCAGGGTCACTGACTTGAGCAAGCGATCATTGATATGATCCTATGGTCTCTGGCCTGAGCCCAAGGTTGCTGGCTTGAGCAAGAGGTTAAAGCAAAATAATTAACAACCTGAAACCATCAATACACAGAAACATTTATAATTAAATATGGTCTATCTAAGTAATTTATGAATTGTCTTATGTTAGTATATACATAAATTATATCCACTACAATGTAAACATAAAAAGCAATACTCAACCTTATAAGATAAAGTAGAGAGCTTTAAGCCAAAGGTAATAGATACTATTTTATAATCAAGAGACAGGTAGAGCCCTGGCCATTTGGTTCGGTGGATAGAATGTTGGCCCGATGTATAGATGTCCTGGATTTGATTGCTGGCCAGGGCACACAGAAGAAGTGAACATCTGCTTCTTTCTCACTCCCTCTCCTCCTTCTCTCTCTCTTTCCCTCTCACAGCCAGTGGCTCAATTTGTTCAAGCAGCAGCCAGGCACTGTGGATAGCTTGGTTGTTTCAAGGATTGGCCCTAGATGGGGTTGTAGGTTGGACCCTGGTTAGGGTGCATGTGAGAGTTTGTCTCTCTATCTCCTTCTCTCTCACTTAAAAAGAGAAAAAGAGAGACAGAGAGAGATAGATTTAAATTTAAATATCAAGTTTTTATTGAAAAATCAGTTTGTAAAACAATGATGACCCATAGTATAGGTGGAAGTATATATTTGTACAATACCATTATGCATTTGACAAAATTGGGTAAAATTATATTTTGGGACCACAGCAGTTCCACTCTTAGTTATATGCCAGTAGAGAAATTCTTGCATATGCTTACTAAAGATATGTTTGTGAATATTCTTAGCATCTTTATAAAGCAAAACTGTTTACCAAAAAGAATGTTAATAAATTGTGATATATTCATATAATTTAATAATATATACTAATCATAGAAATTGTTTCATAATATAGAACTTTAATATTTAGTAATTTAAATAACCATTTATTATTATTATTATTATTATTATTATTATTAAGTGAGAGCAAGGGAGGCAGAGAGACAGACTCCCACATGTGTCTCAACAGAGATCCTCCTGCTCCTGGAAGACCTCCTATGGGGCTATGCTCTGTTCATCAGGGGTGTTGTTCCATTGCTCAGCAACCAAGCTACTTTTAGCACATGAGATGGTGGCCAGGAAGCCATCCCTCAGCTCATGGAGCCAACATGCGGTAGCCAATAGAGCCATGGCTGCAGGAGGGGATAAAATAAAGAGAGAAAAGAGAGTGTGGGAGGGGTGGAGAAGCAGATGGTCGCTTCTCCTGTGTGCCTTGACTGGGAAGTGAACCCAGGATTTCCACAGGCCAGGTTGGCACTCTACGACTGAGCCATACAACCAGGGCCAAATAATCATTTATTATGTTCTTGGTATTCATGAGGTGGGTCAGGACTTAGACAAAGCATAGGAAAAAGTTTATCTCTTCTCTATCTTATCTGAGGCCTCAGTTAGTTGACTGGAAGGCTGGGGGTTTATTATCAAAAAGCATGCTCATTCCAAAGTCCACTGAGGCTTGCTGTCATCTAATCATGTGGGTTACTCTCCATATATATCTCCACATGAACTAATTTTGGTTTCTTAATTTCATATTTGCTGGTTGCTCTTGAGCAAGCATATTAAAATTGAGAGTAGAATGAAACCTGAATTTTTCTTCTATAATTATTTTTTTAATTTAGACAATTAATTTTTAATGAGGTGACATTGATCAATCAAGGTACATAGATTCAGAGAAAACATCTCCAGGTCATTTTGACATTTGATTAAGTTGCATATCCATCACCCAAGGTCAAATCGTCTTCTGTCACCTCCTATTTGTTTATTTTTTGTGCTCCTAACCTCTTCCCACTCCCTCCCTCTCTTCCCTTTTTCTCCACCTGGTAACCACCACACTCTTGTCCAAGTCCATGAGTCTCAATTTTGTGTCCCATCTATGTATGGAATTATACAGTTCTTAGTTTTTTTCTGATTTACGTATTTCACTCACCATAATGTTATCAAGGTCCATCCATGTTATTGTAAATGGTCTGATGTCATCATTTCTTATGGCTGAGTAGTATTTCATAGTATATATGTACCACATCTTCTTTATCCAATCGGCTATTGAAGGGCTTTTTGGTTGTTTCCATGTCTTGGTCACTGTGAAAAATGTTGCAATGAACATGGGGCTGCATGTGTCTTATACGCGCCAATATATCTGAGTTTCGAGGGTATACACCCAGTAGAGGGATTGCTGGGTCATATGGTAGTTGTGTTCTTAATTTTTTGAGGAACCATCATACTTTCTTCCATAGTGGTTGTACTACTTTACATTTCCAACAATAGTGAATGAGGGTTTCTTTTTCTCCACAGCCTCTCCAACACTTGTTGTTACCTGTCTTGTTGATAATAGCTAATCTAACAGGTGTGAGGTGGTATCTCATAGTAGTTTTGATTTGCATTTCTCTAATAGCTAGTGAAGATGAGCATCTTTTCATATATCTGTTGGCCATTTGCATTTCTTCCTGGGAGAAGTGTCTGTTCATGTCCTCTTTCCATTTTTTTATTGGACTGCTTGCTTGTTTGTTGTTGAGTTTTGTGAGTTCTTTGTATAGTTTGGATATTAAGCCCTTATCTATGCTGTTGTTTAAAATATCATCTCCCATTTAGTTGGCTGTCTGTTTTATTGTCAGTTTCTCTTGCTGTGCAGAAGCTTCTTAGTCTGATATAGTCCCATTCATTTATCTTTGCCTTCACTTCCCTTGCCTTTGGAGTCAAATTCATAAAATGCTCTTTATGGCCAAAGTCCATGAATTTAGTACCTATGTTTTCTTTTATGTAATTTGTTGTTTTAGGTCTTATATTTAGATATTTGATCCATTTTGAATAATTTTAGTACAAGGGGACAAACTGTAGTTGAGTTTTTTTCTTTTCCATATGGCTTTCCAGTTTTTCCAGCACCATTTATTGAAGAGGCTTTCTTTTCTCCATTGTGTGTTGTTGGCTCCTTTATCAAATATTATTTGACCATATATATGTGGTTTCATTTCTGGGTTCTCTATTCTGTTCCATTGGTCTGAGTGTCTATTTTTTCTGCCAGTACCATGCTGTTTTAATTATCTTGGCTGTATAATATAATTTGAAGTCAGGTATTGTAATGACCTTAGCTTTGTGTTTTCTTAGGATTACTTTGCCTATTTAGTTTTTTTATAATTTTATATAAACTTGATAATTTTTTGTTCCATTTCTTTAGAAACGACATTGGAATTTTGATGGAAATTGCATTAAATTTGTATATTGCTTTGGGTAATATGGTCATTTTGACTATACATTGTGTCCGTAAAGTCATGGTGCACTTTTGACTGGTCACAGGAAAGCAACAAAAGATGATAGAAATGTGAAATCTGCACCAAATAAAAGGAAAACTCTCCCAGTTTCATAACTATTCAGTGCAGTTCGATGTGGGCTCACACACAGATTTTTTAGGGCTCTTTAGGTAGCTATCCCGTATAACCTCTACAGACTCATCACTGACTGATGGCCTAGCAGAATGGGGTTTCTCCACCAAACCGCCAGTTTCCTTCAACTGCTTATCCCACCCAGTAATGTTATTCCTACGTGGTGGTGCTTCATTATAAACGTGCTGATATTCACGTTGCACTTTGGTCATGGATTCGAATTTAGCAAGCCACAGAACACACTGAACTTTCCTCTGTACCATCCACATCTCAACTGGCATGGCCGTGGGCTGCTCTGCTGTATACTCTGTGTTATGTCATCATCTGCACATGCGCACATGCTGCCACATCATCCTACAGAAACTGGGAGGGTTTTCCTTTTATTTGGTGCCGATTTCACATTTCTATCATCTTTTGTTGCTTTCCTGTGACCAGTCAAAAGTGTACCATGACTTTATAGACACACTCTATTTATTCTTCCTATCTGAAGGAAAAGACCCTGCACAAATATAAACAATAGTTAACTTCGGAGCAGGGGTTACCTGGAGACAAGAGATCTTGGATCTTGGTAACTATAACAGGAGACTCGCCTGGGGTTACTTGAATGCAAGTACACAGGGTTTTTGGAGGAAGACCCAAGAACCAGATGTCCTTTATGATTGATAAACTCTGAGACTCTGACTCTTCTTGTGTCCTTGATCATGAAAGAAACAGTAGACGTGCAGGATTGGGGATGGTACGGATGGGAAAAAAGGCTTTTTTGCTTTCTAGTTTTATCTGCTGATCTGTGGCTTTTGGAACTCAATAAATATGCAGTGGCGCAGTTTCTCAGGGCAGATTCTGCCTATGAGTTTCAGCCCTCTGCTTATACTACATTTATCTGATGTGTCTTACTTCTTGCGAGTTAGAACCATAAAGAATCATAACACCTATCCAAGAACAAGAAATATTTTTTCATTTCATTGTATCTTTCTTGATTTCCCTTAACAGTACTTTGTAGTTTTTGTTATATAGGTCCTTTACCTTCTTTGTTATGTTTATTTCTAGGTATTTTATTTATTTTTTTGTTGCAACCATAAAGGATTATTTTTTTGAGTTTGTTTTCCAATGTTTCATTTTTGGCCTATAGGAAGGCAATAGATTCTTGTATATTAATTTTGTATCCTGCTACCTTACTGTATTGGTTTATTGTTTCTAATAGTCTTTTTGTGGAGTCTTTGGGGGTTTTGATGTATAGGATCATATCATCTGCAAAAAGTGAAACCTTTACTTCTTCTTTCCCAATATGAATGCCTTTCATTTCTTTCTCTTGTCTGATTGCTCTGGCTAGAACTCACTATGTTGAATAAGAGTGAAGAGAGTGGGCAACACTGTCTTGTTCCTGATTGTAGAGGAAAAGTCCACAGTATTATGCCATTTAATATGTTAGCTGATGGTTTGTCATAAATGGCCTTATTATGCTGAGATATTTTCCTTCTATACCTATTTTGTTGAGTGTTTTAAACATAAAATGGTATTGTATTTTATCAACTGCTTTTTCTGAATCTATTGTTGGGATCATATGGTTTTTGTTCTCTTTTTTGTTGATATAATGATTTGTTACTTTAACTGTTTTACGTATGTTGAATCATCCTTGAGATTCTGGGATGAATCCCACTTGATCATGATAAATTATTTTTTTAATATATAGTTGTATTTGATTTGCTAGTATTTTGTTTAGTATTTTAGCATCTGTATTTATTAGAGATATTGGTCTGTAGTTTTTTTTTGTTGTTGTTGTTGTTATGTCCTTGCCAGATTTTGGTATGAAGGTTAAGTTGGCCTCATAAAATGTGTTTGAAAGTATTGCTTCTTTATCAATTTTTTGGAAGACTTTGAGTAGAATAAGAACCAAGTCTTCTTTGAGTGTTTGATAGAATTCACTAGCATAGCCATCTGTCCCTGGACTTTTATTGTTTGGAAGGTTTTTGATAGTTATTTGTATTTCCTCCCTGCTTATGAGTCTATTTTGGCTATCTATTTCTTCATGACTCAGTCTAGGAAGATGGTATTGTTCTAGAAATTTATCTATTTTTCTATTGTTCTAGTAATTTAAATTTGGTGGCATATAATTTTTTATAGTATTCTACAATAATTCTTTGTATATCTATGATATCTGTGGTAATTTCTCCTCTTTCATTTTAGATTTTGTTTATATGAGTCTTTTCTGTTCTTTCCTTATTGAGTCTTGTCAAGGGTTTGTCAGTTTTGTTGATCTTTTCAAAGAACCAGATTCTTGTTTAATTGATTTTTTCTATAGTTTTTCTGTTCTCTATTCCATTTATTTCTGGTCTGATTTTTACTATTTCTTTTTTTCCCTTGGTTTTGGGCTGCCTTTGTTCTTCTTTTTCTAGTTCCTTAAAATGTGAAGTTGAGTTGTTTACTTGTTTGTTCATATAGGCCTGTAGTGATATGAACTTCCTTCTTATTACTGTTTTTGCTGCATCCCAGAGATTCTGATAAGTGGTATTTTCATTTTTGTTTGTCTGTATGTATCTTTTGATCTCTGCTTTTCTTTCTTCTGTGACCCACTTATTTTTTAGAAGAATGTTGTTTAATTTTTATATTTGTGTGGGTTTGTTTACTTATTTTGCAGTTGAATTCTAGTTTCAAAGTTTTATGGTCAGAAAATATACTTGGTATAATTTCAATCTTTCTGAATTTGTTGATGTTAGCTTTGCGGCCCAACATATGATCAATTCTTGAGAATGTTCCATGTACGCTGGAGAAAAATGTATGCTCTGGCATTCTGAGATGAAATATCCTGTAGATGTCTATCATATCCAATTGTTCTCGTGTCTTGTTTAAGGTTGATATTTTTTTATTGATTTTCTGTTTGGATGAACGATCTAGAGTCATCAGTGGTGTACTGAGGTCTCCATGTATGATTGTATTTTTGTTGGTTTTTATTTTTAAGTCAGTTAGTAGATGTCTTATATAATTGGTTTGGTGCATCTATATTAATAAGTGATTATCAATGTCCCCTTTATCATTATGAAAATGATCATCTTTGTCTCTGATTACTTTTGCTGTCTTACAGTCAGCATTGTTAGATATGAGTATGGCTACACCTGCTTTTCTTTGGATGTTATTTGCTTGGAAAATCATTTTCCAATGTTTCACTTTGAGTTTGTTTTTATGCTTGCAGCTTAGATGTGTTTCTTGAAGGCAGCATACAGTTGGATTTTCTTTCTTAATCCATTCTTCTACTCTGTGTCTTTTTATTGGTGAGTTCAATCCATTTACATTTAGTGTAATTATTGACAGTTGAAGATTTCCTATTGCCATTTTATATATTGATTTCTGATAGCTCTGTGTAGTGTTTGGTTCTTCTTTTTTGTTTTTGTCATTTGTTTTTGTTTGTTTGTGTTTCATACTTCTTTCTTCTCTTTCTTCTTCTTTTTAAGCCATGTGTTTCTGTAGTGGTTTTTTCAGGGGTGGATACCACTGAGTAATAGAAAGGATGTATTGTATTCATTGTAGTATATTATCTCATGAATGCTTCTGCACTCTATCCTCCTTTGCTACCATTAATCTTTGCCCTCTCCCTTTTTATGTTTTTGTTGTCACTGATTAATCTTGTTTTTATTGTGATCTTGATGGAGCTTTTACTTGTAATTTTGTTTTGTTTTGTTCTTTGTATCTGGTCAGATAACTCCCTTTATTATTTTCTGAAGTGGGAGTTTTCTGGTGATAAATTTTCTTATCTCTTTTATATCTGTGAATGTTTTTATTTCTCCTTTGGATTTGAAGGATAGCTTTGATGGATATAGTATTCTTGGCTGGAAGTTCCTCTTTCAGAACTTTAAATACTGGGGTTCACTTTCTTCTGGTTTGTAGAGTTTCTGTTGAGAAATCTGATGATAACCTAATGGGCTTTCCTTTATATGTTGTATTTCTTTTACCCTGGCTGCACTGAGGAGTTTTTCTTTGTCATTGGTTTGTGGTAATTTTATTATGATGTGCCTTGGAGTAGGTTTGTTTGGGTTAAGATAACTCAGTGTTCTGTTTGCTTATTGAATTTGAGGCTCTAATTCTTTCCACAGGCCTGGGAAGATCTCATCTATTATTTATTTGAACATGTTTTCCATTCCATTTTGTCTCTCTTCTCCTTCTGATATACCCATTATTTTTATGTTGCTATTTCTGATGGAGTCAGATAATTCCTGTAGGGCTTTCTTATTATTTTTTTTAATTTGTGAGTCCCTTTCCTCTTCTCTGTAGTGTCTCTAGTTGCCTGCCTTCTATTTCACTAATTCTCTCCTCTATCTAGCCTGTTCTATTAGGTAAGCTTCTCTACCTTGTTTTTTAGTTCATGTATTAAATTTTTTAGTCTCTGTTTGATTCCTTTTCATAGTTTTGATTTCCTTGGTGATGCCTTCTTTTTGTTCATTGAATTGTGATTTATTTTTCCTCAATGGCACAGGACATTTTCCATGACAGTGCCTTAACAGGAAAGGAAAGAATGATATTCAATAAAAAGCCACCTTCTGGCTGACCTGTGGTGTCACAGTGGATAAAGCGTCGACCTGGAACACTGAAGTTGCTGGTTCAAAACCTTACACTTGTCTGGTCAAGGCACATATGGGAGTTGATGTTTCCTGATCCTTCTCCCTTTCTCTCTCTCTCTCTCTCTCTCTCTCTGTCTCCTCTCAAAAAAAAAAAAGCCACCTTCTCTGTGCCCCCATTGTAGAAAGGCATTTCACTGGAAGCAAGATTGTTGCTCAACCATCACCATGAATGGAAAGCCTCTAAAGCCTTTAAACTGGAAGCAGAGCAACTCCCAGCCCCACCCACAAGAGAGCAACTCCACACAGGAGTCTATTGGACCTTACCCTTAACCCAGAATAAGGCCTTTATAACCCTGCAAGTAGAGGGCCATCCAAACATATTGAGCCTTGCACAAATCCTCATAATTCGCCTGTTTTTGTAATTCAGAAAAAAGCATCCAAAAATGGAGATTCCTTCATGATTTAAGGGCTATTAACAAGCACATGGCAAAGATGAGCACTTTACAACCAGGTTTGCCACATCCCTCTGTGGTGCCACAGGCTTCCCATATTAAAATTCTAGACATCAAAGATTGTTTTTTCTCAACCTCCCTCTATCTGGAGGACAAGCCTTATTTTGCTTTTACTGTGCCTTCTATTAATCATGCCCTTCCAGCTCAAAGGTATCAATGGGCAGTCCTACCACAAGGCATGAAAAATAGCCCCACCATTTGCCAATACTATGCAAGCATGGTAACACAACCATTACAGGTGCTACACCTTTGGCAACATGGCCCCCTTAACATTTTTTTCAGATAGTGCTTATGCAGTACAAATAGTTAAAGGCCTTACCCATTCCACCTTCTGGCTCAAGCAGACATTACTAGATAGGGCTCTTAGCCAGCTTAAAGAACTGTTAGAGGAGCATCAACATCCTTGGTATATTCAGCATCTTTGGTCCCATTCTGGTTTGCCTGGCCCCCTAGCGGCAGGCAACACACAAGTTGAACATCTAGTTTTGAGCAAGCCAAACAACTTCATGCCCAGTTTTATATGTCTGCCCATCCTCTCAAATCTCTCTTTCTCCATCTCACTCACACAACCTGCAAACACCTTGTTCACATATGTAAACAGTGCGGGCCCTTACCTTAGGCCCCCTACAACCACAGGGTGTCAACCCTTGAGGCTTACAGCCTAATGCTGTGTGGCAAATAGACGTCACTCATGTCCCCCTATTTGGCAAGCTCCACTACGGACACGTAGCAGTAGACACCTTCTCCAGAGCCATCTTGGCCATGGCCATAGCAGGAGAAAAAACTACACATGCAATTTGTGCCATTCGACAGGTCATGCTTTGCCTTGGTGTACCTTGGGAAATTAAAACTGACAATGGGCCCTGTTATACCAGCAGTCAACTTAAAACCTTTTGTTCCCAATGGCAAATCACACACTGCCTTGGCATTCCTTATAATCCCCAAGGACAAGCTATTATAAAATGAAGACACAGAGACATTAAGCTTCAAATTCAAAATAAAAGGGGGGATATGCCCCGGGTCTCACCTGGAGAGTGCTCCTCAGTGCTGTACTCACTCTTAATTATTTAACTTTTGATTCTGATGGTATAACCCCAGCCTACAAACATTGGGGAGGCCTTCGTAGCCACCCAACCCCTTTTCCATTGGTACACTGGAAGGACCCAGCTACAGCTCAGTGGTAGGGACCACACCCACTTCTAATTCAAGGAAGAGGTTATACTTGTGTTTTTTCAGAAAATAGCCCACATCCAATTTGGATCCTAGGAAGAAACATATGGCCACTCCCAGTGTCCCAAGATGACCCCATTGATGATGCATCCAACACCTGCGAACCCTCCAGTTAAGGAGATGGCCAGCCTCAGCCTTGAACAGCTGCCTGGAGGAGGTCCTTACTCTGTTCCTCCTCATGTATGCCATTATCACAGCAAACTCCCAGGCATGAGGAGATCCTCACGTCTGGGCAGCTGTTCCCCACCCTGGCATAATTATGCCTGTTGAAGTTAATAGCCCACAGTTTCTAGCAGTATGTTTCAGTAACTGCTCTCTTAGTCTCCCTTGTGACAATAGTGGCCGGGAATCCCGACAGTGGAATGGCACTATATGGGGTAACCTCAGTGACCCAATGCTACTTAAGTTTACTCTGAATAATAACACCATCCCCTCAGAAGGGTGGGTCTTTCTTCAAAATCATACTATGGGGGACTTTGCTTGAAATGGCCTACAAGCCCTCCTCCCCCTAGCTACCAACAACTGGGCATGCCCCACTAACCTTGCCTTCCCAGGGTCGCCTCCTTGCCCGTTCCTGTATGACAAACATCTAAGAACACTCCTGAGAGAAGGAATTCCCTGGAGAGACTGCTGCATTGCCTCTGGCCCGGATGCACAGACCATTAACCTTGGAATTTGACATCAGAAGCTGAGAGACAGAATAAAACCATATGCAGTACACAGCCCACGGCAAGCCATCCGCTTCATATTTGGAAACTAGGGCCTTTGTGGGAAGGGGGTGTGCATGGACCTACATCCATTTTTTACAATCAAAATGGAACTGTGTTTAATTGTACCTAGCCAGTTTCTGTAACACAATGGAAGAAAAATGACACCTCGACCCCTAGGAGGAATCCCCTGTTTAAGACCCCCCCATTCTATTTCCTAACTAGTCAAACATTACAGAAGCTTGCCTCATTTAATACAGCTAATCTATTAGCATATAGTATAATAGGTATTATAGCTGTTTTAGTTCTACTAGGGTTCCGTTGTATACTGTGTAGCATTCAGAAGCTACAACAACAGCAAGCAGTCATTCATCAAGTCCAATTGGCCTTAATTAAAAGAAAAGAGGGAGCTGTGGGTGGAGTGCAGAGTGTTCCTAGCAGCTGTGGGTGATGCAATGCTGTGAGAATACTCCAGCTCCCAGAACCCTCCTGGGCATACCCAGGAAGGGAGTTCGCCCACTATAAGGAAGTGACTCAGTGCCAACCATGCAGCTCCCTGATCTTTTCAGCCATTGGCTTTGAGGAATACACTGTAACACGCTATTGGCTGACCTGTGTATATAAGCTAGCTTACTTCCTGAATAAATCGGATCTGTATCACTAAACCCCATAGTCGGGTCTTTGCATCTCCATTGTCCTCACCCCAGGCAGGACTTGTCCACAAAAGACCACACAGAAACTCTGGCTACAGCCCATACAGAAGTCCACTGCTGACAGTCTCTTGCCTAGGTCCTCTGCCCGCAAACTTGCATGCCCACGCCAGAGTCACCAGGTGGTGCCACTCACAAACCACCCACAATAGCAGACCAGATGTGAACAAAACCCAAAAAGCTCTTGTGCTGGCCTCTGCAGGCAACCCTTTCTGGCCACCTCTGCCAGAGTCTGCCACTCGTGCTAGCTCCATGTCCACAATATCAGGCTGAGCCGCTGGTGCACTGTCTCCTTGGCTTGATCATCTGACCTAGCCCAGCTTCTTCCTTCACCTCTAACCCTCCTTTTTTCTCAGTTCCAAGTGAAAGCAGCCTTTGCTCAGGTCAGTGAGGAAAATAGAATATTTCTTTCTTTGTCTTATTTCCTTCAGAGTAGATTATATGTTCAGCCACCTTTTCACCAAATTGTACCTTTGTTTGGTGTATGTGTATTTCAGATGCTCCTGAGATTGTTTTTCTGTCTCTAGTTGTTGAATTTGTTGAAATTTCAGGGGGAGTTATTGGAAGCACCCCTCCCAGAGACATTTCTCTGACATCCAGTCACACCTACTCCCTGAATCTTGCTTATAATCTACTTATGAAATCACAGAGCATCTCTTCTGCTATATTTTACTAATCAAAGTAGTAAAAAGCTCCCACCCAGATTCAAGGGGAGGAAACCCCTAGAGACCTCTTGGCAGAAAATGATAAAAAAAAAATGACAGATGGAAAGATTGTCATAGTCATCTAGGAAAACGAGATTTGCCGAACATTGCAATCCACACAAATAAACTTTTTTTTTGAAAAAAGCAAGTTGCAATACAATAGAATTCTATTTATGCAGAATGTTTACATTATATATATATAATGCATGCATAATTTTAAAATACATGCATATATTTTTTTAAAAATGCATTTAAAATAATGAACAGAAATTTAAAAAAAATATTATTTGGGGCTGTTGGTGGGAGAACTATGCTATTATGAGAAAATATATAATACAAGAAGGATATATAGTAATATGGCATAGTAATATGTTTCATTTCTGAAGATAGGTTGCTGGTGTTTGTTATAGCATATTACCACATGTGAAATCAGTTCCAGAGGACTTTGAATTTAGCTAGATATGGAATATTATGAAAATGGAAGTGCCAATGATGCATTTTAGATACAGAACTTGCAAAGGTTCTTTCTCTAAAAGGTGCACATATATTACAATAAAGAAATATAAAGACATCAATAGCAGATATAGTTAACCATAAAGCTCTTGGGTCAGCCTTCTTTATGTCAATATAATTCTACAGAGAAATCACAGAAATTAGAAATTATTCTGGAATATAAAAACTTGGGGTTTAATAGTATCCTGTTATCATCAAGATGACTCACCAAAATTTCTGCTCTATTGAACGATCAAAGAAATATAAGAGGTTGGGCATTTCTTTGAAAATGTTTTATTTACAACATGGCCAACATTTATGTACATATGTCTGAATTTTAAAGATCCCTGAATATCTTTCTCCTTCACAAACTATCTTTCCCGGCACTAAGTATGATGTTGAAAATAACACCTCTAGAGATGATTTCCTTTTAATAGAGCTCTTAAATGAAAAAAAAAATTCTTTTAAAATGCAGAGACCCAGGGTTGAAACAAACCTAAATATCATGATTGTTTATCCACACAAACGTTACAATGGAAGACACTGAGAGTAAGATCATAGAAAAATGGTCCCCAGTGGGAAAGGACGAAGAACACAGAGGTCAGAAGAAAAAGACAGGGTATATACTTAGATAGAGGAACAAATAAAGAACACAGTATTGGTTTTTAATTGATTTTTACAACTTTTTTAAAGGGAGAATATACTTGACAACTTTAGTGCAGGATCAACATATGTGTCTACAGCCATCTAACATTGCCAGTTTGAATATATAAATTGACTCCAGCGTTACAGAAGACACCATTTCTTAAAAGTTTTTATTAGTGTAAAATACAGGTTAAAGAGCTTTTGGGAAACCTGTTTTTATCAATATATACCATGAGAAAATTACCCAAAGAATCAATACAAAGATTTAACAACAACAGTTCTGCTTTGAAACAAAAAAAAACACACACACAAAAAAAAAAAAAGAAAAAGGAAAAGAAAAAATAATAAGGCATTCAGAATCTATTATGTAGGTCAGATACCTAGTATTAATTGGTTTCAAAGGGGTTTATGATTAAAAATAGAATTTATCCTACATAGAAAAGACACATATTTGTCCCGTTTACACATAAACTAGGACAGTGTTCTTTCTCTGGAAACTGGGATAAGAAAGTAAGGCCACAAAAAAAAAAAAAGAGAGATTCACAGTCTTTTATTTTTCTTTTTAAATTTATTTTTCATTGCTTTTAAAATGACAAAAAAAGAGAAGAAAAATTGTATAGCCATAGGTGAGCTATAAAACATCCATAAAGAAAGAAGTTTGGATAGAGATAGCAATCATTTAGAAATAATTTTTGTCTTTTATTGGGTGAGTGGTATGCAACATAATCATATGTCAAAATAATCTGGGGATGTTTTCTCTGAACATATGTACCCTGACTTATCAATGTCACTGCATTATAATTAATAAAAATAAGATAAAAAATGCATCTCAGAATGAGATCTTTGGACATGAAAATGTAGGACTCTTGAGAATCGCACCTGAGGATGCTTAGGCTCTCTCAGTCTCATGTGAAGACAAGGTCATGTTTGCTGGTCAAATAAACATTATTTTATAGGCATAATTTAACACTTTCCTTGTAAGACTGACTATTTTTGTTAAAAATTGTGAAGTGTTGCTGACTATAATTTGATTAAATTTTAGTTTTACAGCTTTCCCACATTCAAAAAAACTTACGTGTAAAGAAAGTTTATATACATATAATACTTATGAATAATTCTCTTTACCCATGAGATTCTAAAAAAAAATATTGCTGGATATCCCAATAATAATATGAGAAGAAATTGTGTGACTTTGAGAAGATGTTAAAGAAGTAGAATCCATAATTCCTGGAAGGCTGTTGCAGCCAGATAGAAGTGAGTGTGATTCCTGACCGTTTGACCATGAGCACGTGGAAGCTGCCTCAGCCTGCAAGGCAGGCTGAGGCAACTAGTGAGAACTTCTTAGATTTGCTTTTTGTTCTTGTGTTGTTTTGTTTTATTTTGAGATTGTAACAACTTTGTGATATACTTTTGAGAGCTATCTGCTTTAGTGTTTTTGTTGAAATCTTGATGGCTGAATTCCCTGGCCATTATTAGCACATTTCTATAACCTTCAGTGGCAGCTTTCTTAATGTTTGTTCCTCCATCTCTTTCAAAATCTTTTAAGCCTCTAATTCTATTTTAAATCCTTTAAACTTATAATGTGATTTGCCTATTCTTTTCCTGACAGATTTTTCTAAGCTCTAACAAGGATGCACAAAATCTGTCAAGGGCCTTATTTAATTCACATTAGGATACAACCAAGTTCTCATATTTACTAAATTCAGTTATCAGCAAGACCTTGGATTAGAGTGTCAAATTCAGCTTGTAGCATGTACATCTGTGTTTCCCAGAGTACCAGAGTACATCTTGCAAACTACTTTTCTCAGACTTTCAATGGGATGTAATAATATGAGACTGGAAGAAAGAAAAGAAGGGAAGATAATTTTCTCTCTGAAGGTGATTTCCATAAGGCAGATATGATTGACAACTGAGAGTGCCTCTCAGTGTCTGAGTGTCCCAGCATCATTGGTGGAGTTTACCGCAGCACCAGAGACAGTACAATTTGTCATTTCTTAGACAAGGTCACCAGTGTGTTTCCAATAGCAGGACTGTAACTTTGGTAGTGTTAGAGCAACACAAAGTTCATGGACTCTAAGGAAAGCAGTAACTTCACGGTTTGAAGATTACAAAGTATTTAGGAAAATAATATATCAAACAGATAAAGAATTTATAAAAGATGCACATTTAGAAAATAGTGGGTAATCTAGAAATAAACACTGATAATATCTACTTTAAAATTACACATAGAGAGTGAGTGAATCCGTAAACTTCAAGTGTTGTACTTTGTATATTATTTCCTTTTATGGCATTCAGGTAGGAACTGTAAGGTATTTTTCCCTGCCGAGGAAGAAGGAAGGGGCATAGCCACGAAGTGTGGATAAGCAAAAGCTTTAGTACAGAGCGCTTCCCAGATGATATTTCCTGTTCTGGGGGACAGAGGCCAGGGAAGTTGCAAGTTGCATGGATAAAACTGCATGGGAGATATTTAAAAGGTCCCATCTAGTGTGGTCGAGCTAATATGATGTGGCAAAATCCCACTGGTTGATGGACAGTCGCTCTTTTCCCAAGAACCCCTGGGAAGTTTCTTTTGGTGTGAATGAGTGTGGGTGGTTCTAGCCAGAGTTCCCAGGTCTGGTTTCTCATGTGACCTTCCCCCATTGCTCACACCTTACATTCTGACCTTTTGTGTTAAATAGGGGCGCTGCCATTCATCTGGCTACTTCCTGCTGGTTAGGGGCATCGCAGGGAGAGAGAGATCAGAAGGTGGTTGTTTTGAGGGGAGCTGGGAGGAAAATCTGTGTGAACATGACTTGAGAAACTTCACAGATGTGGTCCTGCAAGGATTAAAAAAAAAAGAGGAGTAATAGGGGGATTCACAGGGTCCAGCCTTTTGGTGAGCCAGAGACAGGTAGGGCCCAGTGGTTCTGATTGCCAGAGGTACTGCAAGAGGGCAAGCTTGAGGCGAAACTGCATGTCAGGAGTGGCGTATGAAGGCGAAAGGAAGGGGATCATCCAACCCCATAACCAAGACCTCTGAGGGAACTAGAGGTCCAGAGTGTGATGGCAAAACAGAGAAGGCAGATCCCATGTCCACAAGAAGTGAGATGGACTTACTCGTTATTTGCAGCATTACCCTGGGTTTGGTGGGGATGATGGGGGGGGGGGTCTCTGAGTCCAGGCTGTGTCAGTTGTCCATAAGGTTTAGGAGTTTGAGTGGTGGGCCCACCTGGCTGGCCTGGCCTCCCATTTGGGTGGCTTGTCCTCCACATAGAGGCACTGGGGATAAGCCTGTTGCCCAAAGGGGGCAATTGCTTCACCAGTGACTGGGCTGCTTGTAGTCAGGGAAGGGCTCAGTGGGCAGCCAAGGGAAGGAGCCCTGCCTGGACCAGTGACACTGCTTGCCACATTTAAAGCAAGCTACTGATGGGATTCTGGGATTCCTCTTTGCAGCCTGGACTTGGGTCAGGCACCTCCTGTGCTTTGCCCCTGTTGCTTTGCTGGCCTCAGGGCTACCACAAGAATCTGAGTTTGGAGCACTACATTTTGCTGCATGTGGACCTGGCGAACAGCCTCGGTCTTTTCTTCCAGACCATTGAAAACTTTAAATGCCATGTTCACAGGTCTCGGATAGGGGTTTGGGGGTTAGAATAAAAGAAGAAGGGCTCCTGGGAAGCCCAGCACCTAGATCCAGCCAGAAACGCTGGAGCCAGAGGCAGGACAAGGCCAGGCCTTCCTGCAAGAAGACCGAGGTTGGGCCTTGGGGACAGGATCCCTGCAAACCTGCATGAGGGCCATTGGTGGGAGGAGGAGGACCTGATGGGGAGGGGCTTAAGAACACAGTGGAGAAGGAAGGGGTCCCTGGCTAGCAGGGGAGGAGAAAGAGAGACTGGTATTTGCAGGTGAATGAGAAACAGGATCCAGCAAAGGGAGAAGAGGGGGCTCTTGGAAGAAAGAGATCCAAGTGAAAGAGGTCTGCAGAGGGACCAGAGAGAGGGGTTCCCTCAGGGGTCAGGCAGGAGGGGGAGAGAGTTGGGGGTCAGGTGAAGGAGGAAATATCAGGAGTGAAGGGTTTAGATGAGGTTTCTCTGGCCAAAAAGGGCCTGCGCTGTGTAGCAGGCAGCACAGAGATTAGGATGGGAGTGCAAATAACTAGAAGCCCTGAATGTAAGGGATCTCCAACCAGTTCCCAGTTTTTTGGTGATAGTTAAATTGGTGAGGATGTTAAAATTGAAAGTCCCTTTAGGAAGCTACCTGGTCCAATTATCCAGTGGGTTCTGTGACCTGGCCACAGTGGAGAAGAAGAACAGTTTCTTCTTCTTTAGGGAGGGAAGGTACTCCAGGAGCCTGTGCCTCTGTGACCACCCTCAGTTCTTTGAGTGGTCAGAGATGAGAAATGGCATCCCACAACTCAAGCTCTGGCCACTGGATGTTTAAGTAAAGTGGATGTGCTTGGGATGTCTCCACAGGCACACATGCACTTGGAACAGAAAAGAAGTCCCTGAAGCAGCTGCAGTTTCAAACAAGGAGTCTTGGCGGAAAGAACTGAGAGAAGGCTGGAGGCAGGGGACTTATCGCATCGTGTGCCAAAGTGAGTGGAAAGTTGTAGGTCCTGGTTCTTTCTCAGAAGGTAAGGAGAGAGAAGCGGTCCTTGAAGACTTCTGACTCCTCCCGGGTTTCAGCACCAAATGTAAGCTATTTTTTTCCCATTGGAGAAGAAGGAAGGGGCATAGCCACAAAGTGTGGATAAGCAAAAGCTTTATTTAGTACAGAGCACTTCCCAGATGATATTTCCTGGTCTTGGGGACAGAGGCCAGGGAAGTTGCACAGATAAAATGGCGTGAGAGATATTGAAAGGGTGTGTAGGATGGTCAAGTTGATATGATGTACTGAAATCTCACTGGCTGACAGACAGTCACTTTTTTCCCAAGGACTCCTGGGAAGTTTCTTTTGAAGTGCATGAGTGTGGGCGGCTCTAGCCAAAGTTCCCGGGTCTGGTTTTTCATGTGACCTTCCCGCTGTGACCACACCTTACAGCAGTGGTCCCCAACTCCCAGGCAGCGGACTGGTACCAGTCCACAGAAAAAGAATAAATGGCCCTGGCCAGTTGGCTCAGCGGTAGAGCATCGGCCTGGCGTGCGGGGAACCCGGGTTCGATTCCTGGCCAGGGAACATAGGAGAAGCGCCCATTTGCTTCTCCACCCCCCCCCCTTCCTCTCTGTCTCTCTCTTCCCCTCTCGCAGCCAAGGCTCCATTGGAGCAAAGATGGCCCGGGCGCTGGGGATGGCTCCTTGGCCTCTGCCCCAGGTGCTAGAGTGGTTCCGGTCACGGCAGAGTGACACCCCGGAGGGGCAGAGCATCACCCCCTGGTAGGCAGAGCGTCACCCCTGGTGGGCGTGCCGGGTGGATCCTGGTTGGGCGCATGCGGGAGTCTGTCTGACTGTCTCTCCCCGTTTCCAGCTTCAGAAAACTACAAAAAAAAAAAAAAGAAAAGAAAAAGAATAAATAACTTACATTATTTCTGTTTTATTTATATTTAAGTCTGAATGATGTTTTATTTTTTAAAAATGACCAGATTCCTTCTGTTACATTCATCTAGGACTCACTCTTGACGCTTGTCTCAGTCATGTGATACATTTATCTGTCCCACCCTAAAGGCCAGTCTGTGAAAATATTTTCTGACATTAAATCAGTCCATGGCCCAAAAAAGGTTGGGGACCACTGCCTTACAAGATCCTTAACCATTTTTGTAAATAATTTACTGTTCTGATTCATTTTTAATGAACCTTATGTTTTTTTCTTGATTTTTTTTTCCATGTATGTCTGGGTATAGCAGAGAGTAACTGGTCCTATAAATAAATGCCATTGTTCATATTTTTTAAAATAAGCTGGTGAAATATTACCTTAATATTATTCATTAATACAGTGAATCTGGTTAATATGAGCAAATTCTGACATGTATCTCCTTTCTGTGGGCTGTACATACAATGTGGTAAAGATAGTCTGTTCAAAAAGTGATGTTGGAAAAATTGAACAGATACATGCAAAATATTGAAACTAGACCATCTTCTTATACCACACACAAGAAAAACTCAAAATGGAATAAAGACTTAAATATTAGACTCAAAACCATAGATATTCTAGAAGAAAACATAGGCAATAAGATCTCAGACATTTTCTGTAACAACATATTTTTTTTCTGATATATCTTCTTAGGCAAGGTAAACAAAAGGAAAAATAAACAAATGAGATTATATCAGACTAAAAATATTTTTCATTGCAAGGAACTCATCAACAAAATGGAAAGATACTCTACTGAGTGGGAGAATATATTTACAAATGATACCTCTGATAAAAGGTTAATGTCCAAAATTTGTAAAAATCTTCTAAAACTCAACACCAAAAAAACAAACAATCTAATTAAAAACTGGGCAAAAGACTTGAAGAGACATGTTTCCAAAGAGGACATACAGATGGCCAAGAAACATATGAAAAGATGCTCAATATCACTAATCATCAGAGAAATGCAAATTAAAGCCACAATGAGATATCACCTCACACCTGTCAGAATGGCTATCATTAAAAAATCAGCAAACAACAAGTGTTGGCAAAGATGTGGAGAAAGAAGAACCCTGCATGCTGTTGGTGGGAATGCAGTATGGTACAGCCACTGTAGAAAGTAGTAATGGGTTATCTCAAACACTTAAAAATTCCCAGAATGTCTCCACTTCTGGGAATATATCTGAAGAAACCCAAAACACCAGTTTAAAAGAGTATATGCACCTGTTTGTTCATTGCAACATTATTTATAATATCTAAGATTTAGAAGCTGAAGTACTGAAGTACAGATCTATTAGTTGATAATTTGTTTAAGAAGCTGTGATATATTCACACAATGAAATACTACTTGGCCATAAAAAATAAGCAAATCTTACTTTTTGTAATCTAAACTTTTTGTAAGTGGACCTGTAGAACATTATGCAAATGAAAATAGCCAGTCAGGGAAAGACAAGTACCATGTGAATTCACTCATACATTGAATCTAATGAACAAAATGAACTAATAAGCAAAATAGAGACAGACTCATACATAGAGAGCAGGCTGAGAGCTCTCATGGAGCAGGGGTGTGGCTTGAGGTGGGGTAGAGAAATTCAGCAAAAAAAATAATAATAAGAGAAAAAAGTCATGGACACAGAAAATAGTATAGTGATTGTTGGGGGAAGTGTGTGAAAGGTGAAGGAGGGTACAGAGGTGATAAATGATAATGGATGAAGACTTGACTTGGAGTGGTGAACATGCAATACAGGGTATAGATGTTGTGTTGTAGAATTGTGCCCCTGAGACCTGTATAATTATGTTAAGCAGTGTCATCCCAATAAATTCAATTAAAGGAAAAAAAATAATTTTGGAGCTGAAGTACTGAAGGACAGATCTTAAACACAGATAGATTTATATTCTGGGGGATTCTTTGGGGTGAGACAAAAAGCTCTCTTGGAAAAATCTGACCATAAATAATTTCTTCAGAAGTTAATAAAGAGCAATTAAAATAATAGATTAAACTTTCCCTTACTATGAATATATTGTTTTAAAAAATGTTAGTAAATTAGGAAATGCATAGAGTAAGGAATATAGCTATTTACTGTAGAATTGTAAAGATCCATGCTGGTGTTCTTCCATATAGTACTAATTATACTTGCTATGACAATTAGTCTTCTTCCCAGCCATTGCTATCATTCTTCTCATTATTTTTAAAAAAAAATTTTTTAATTTATTCATTTTAGAGAGGAGAGGAGAGACAGAGGGAGAAGGAGAGAGGAGAGGCAGAGAGAGAGAAGGGAGGGAGGAGCTGGAAGCATCAACTCCCATATGTGCCTTGACCAGGCAAGCCCAGGGTTTCGAACCAGCGACCTCAGTATTTCCAGGTCGACGCTTTACCCACTGCACCACCACAGGTCAGGTCTCTTCTCATTATTTTTAATTGGTGGTGCCAAAATAATTCATTATAAAAATTTATTTTAACAAAACACATAGGATACTTCTAAATAGTATTTCTTAACCTCTGGGCATATGTAAGAGAATATATTTAATCTGGATGCACATATACCATGGAGTTTGAAGTTGAACTTTAGTGCAACTTTAAAATATTTTCCCTACCTATATGATTCTAAATATGGCAATGATTTAGCAAGCATCCTTAGCTGCATCCCCTTGCTTACTTTAGAGAAAAACTAGTTTCTCAAGGAGGTCAGAGTGACCTGATAAATGTTACACACCAATTGCTGGGTGTTTAGGAAAGAAGAACAAGAAAGTCACAGAAAATGACCCTAGCACAGGGCCTTTGCTTGTCAAACAAGAAAAGACAAGGATTAAAAATAAAACATACATCATGTAAGGTCAAGAACTCCAGTTGTGCTAAGAGCTTTTGAAGCCTGGAAATACCAGAGGCTTAAGTATATTTAGGATGAAAATAAAATTTCTGACCCAATATCATTAGTGACACTCAACCCATGACTAGAGCTCCCAAAAATTGATGCATTCAGTTTAACCAGGGCTAGTAGGGCAAGGCAAAGCCAGAGAAAATGACATTCATTCAATTTAAACATAATAAAATTCTCTGAAGACTTTTTAAATAGGTTTTTGGAATCAACATCTTAGACCACTCTGACTGAATGTTGCTATTTTGGGAAAATAAAAATTGCTGCTTTACTATTTCCTGCTTGAATTCAAGGATCTAATAAATCAAGTGAGGTGTCTTTGGCTCTTCTATCAGGTAGTTTAAAATCAAAGTGTGAATGAAGTTGATGTAGAGCTCTAAAATATTCTGTGTTCATGTGGTTTAAAATGCTTCTAGCCCTGGCCGGTTGGCTCAGTGGTAGAGCGCCGGCCTAGTGTGCAAAGGACCCGGGTTTGATTCCCGGCCAGGGCACACAGGAGAAGCACCCATTTGCTTCTCCACCCCTCCGTGCGCCTTCCTCTCTGTCTCTCTCTTCCCCTCCCACAGCCAAGGCTCCATTGGAGCAAAGATGGCCCAGGCGCTGGGGATGGCTCTGTGGCCTCTGCCTCAGGCGCTAGAGTGGCTCTGGTCGCAACATGGCGACGCCCAGTTTGGGCAGAGCATCGCCCCCTGGTGGGCGTGCCGGGTGGATCCTGGTTGGGCGCATGTGGGAGTCTGTCTGACTGTCTCTCCCTGTTTCCAGCTTCAGAAAAATGCAAATAAATAAATAAATAAATAAATAAAATGCTTCTATTATCCACTTTGTTTTAAAATAGTCTAGTATATGGTAATACTCTTTTATTTATTTATTTATTTATTTTAGATTTTTTTAATTCATTTTAGGGAGAGGACACACACACACACACACACACACACACACACAGAAGGGAAGGAGGAGCAGAAAGCATCAACTCTCATATGTGCCCTGACCAGGGAAGCCCGGGGTTTTGAACCAGTGACCTCAGTGTTCCAGGTCGATGCTTTTACCCACTGCACCACAGCAGATCAGGCTAGTATGGTAATACTCTTAAAAAAATGAACCTAGTGTTAGACTGACCTCTTTTTTTTTTTTCAAGTTTAGTAGTTCTTTTTTTTTTTTTTCTTTTGTAGTTTTCTGAAGCTGGAAACCGGGAGAGACAGACTCCCGCATGCGCCTGACCGGGATCCACCCGGCACGCCCACCAGGGGGCGACGCTCTGCCTACCAGGGGGCGATGCTTTGCCCCTCCAGGGCGTCGCTCTGCAGCGACCAGAGCCACCCCAGCTCCTGTGGCAGAGGCCAAGGAGCCATCCCCAGCGCCCGGGCCATCCCTGCTCCAATGGAGCCTCCCTGCGGAAGGGGAAGAGAGAGACAGAGAGGAAGGAGAGGGGGAGGGATGGAGAGGCAGGTGGGCGCCTCTCCTGTGTGCCCTGGCTGGGAATCGAACCCGGGACTTCTGCGTGCCAGGCCGACGCTCCACCACTGAGCCAACCGGCCAGGGCCTTTCTTTTCTTTTTTATTGAATTTACTGAACTGACATTGGCTACCAAAATTATACACATTTAAGGTGAACAATTATATATACAACACATTATCTGTACACTCTATTGTGTTTCCCCATCCCAAGTCAAGTTTCTATCCATCACCACTTATCCCTTTGATATCTGCTACCTGCCTTTTAAAACCATATCCATTATCACTATCTCAGTCTCTTGATCTTGTTCAGAGCATATTAGAGAGGTACAAAAAGAACTTAAGCATTCAAGAAATTATAGTAAGTGCAAAATGTATCTTGAATGAGCAACACATTTTGGTGAATCCAAATGTATCCCTTATAAATTATTCTAATTCTTTATAAAATGTCACCATCATAGTATCTCTTTGTAAATTTATTTTAAAGCAATATAATCTGAGATATACTATTCATAAGCATAAAGCAGGATTGGTTAACCAGCTGTCATTTAGAACAAAGAAATTCTGAGAACCTTGAACTTTGTAAAGGTATATTTTACTTGGAATTGGGAGTTGAAGCTTTATTATAGAGTTGAGTAATATTTCATTGTATAAATATTCCCTGACTTACCTACCCATCTTATTGGTGTCATGAAACGGAATGATATGAGATTTTACTCTAGTTGCAAGCTAACAAATTAATCTGCCACAGTTTTGTAAACATTGATGATATGAGACTGCTGGATCAGGGATAGAGAACATTAATTGTCATGGCAAAACAGGAAGCATGAACTTTATGTTTGCATTGGTTTTTCTTGAACCACCTCTAAGACTCATGGGCATGATCTGAAAGTGGATCCAGTACACACACAACAGGTTTGTGTCACAGCTGGGAATATCACCCTAAAGGACCACTGACCTTTAAAAGAGATTGCTTCCAAACTTTCCCTATCTTTAACTTAGAGAGATATTATCTTCATTATTCTAAAGAGATAATAAATCAGTTTCTGCTCCAGAGCGAGACACTATCTCTGCATTC
This sequence comes from Saccopteryx bilineata, assembly GCF_036850765.1. NCBI lineage: Eukaryota > Metazoa > Chordata > Mammalia > Chiroptera > Emballonuridae > Saccopteryx > Saccopteryx bilineata. The sequence continues at coordinate 151,454,364 of NC_089494.1, forward strand.
CAAGATGTTTTCTACAAACATCCTTGAAAAGGTCACCCGGAACAAAAGCTGTTGCAACACATGAAGGAAAACCATAGAAAATAGTCTCTCAATACTTGCTGGTGTCATTTTAATTGTTTCCAGTTTTGAAAAATTATGTAAATAATACTTTAGGATGGTCCATGTAATCAGTCATGTAATGCGTAGATAAATGCCATATTTCCCCATGTATAAGATGCACATTTTTTTGGAAAAATGTGGGGTCTAAAAACTGGGTGCATCTCCTACAGTGGTTATAGATTCTTTTTACATACATTTCCCACTTTTTCACGCTCATTGTCTTTTATTCTAATTTCAGGCCCCTAAATTAAGGTGCATCTTATACATAGGAAAATATGGGTTAATTTTATTTTTCCTCTAAAATTTTTATTTCTTCTCCTTTAGTTTCACCTTGGCAATTAAAATAGTACAATGTCAAAGAACAATATTAGATAGGTTTAGATGTGATTTTCCATAATTTTCTTTAAACTAGTATAAACATGTTTAATAGTTTACCATGTATTATGTTAGTTGTACATTATTCATAGGTATACTTTATCACATGTACTTTTTCCCCATAAATGAAGAAAGTTTCCTCCATTCTTAGATTCAAGTATTTATGATAAATACATATTGCATAGATGTTATAATTTCTCAAATGCCTTTTAGGAATCTATTAGAATAATTATATACCTAAATCCTGTATTTTATTCATGTAAATTATAGTGATTAATTTTTAAATATTAAACCTCCTTATACTTTTTAAATACATTACCCTTGAGTATATTATCTATTATTTATATTGCTGGATTTAAATGTTGTTATTTTTGTAGCTATTTTCTTGCTGGTTGTTCACCTTAATTTTATTTTCTTGTAATATCTTTGTCAGCCTTGTCACCAGAAAAATAATGGCCTCATCAAATGTATTTTTATTTTCAGAAAAGGTTTGTTTAAGAGTGAGGTAAGATTGGTTATATTTCTTTGTTAAATATTGGATATAAATTAGCAATAAAAGTAGCTGGATCTAAAATTTTCTATGCAAGGAGGTATTTTACATATTTTATTTTTTGTGTGTTTTGTTAAAAATTTTTTTCAAAGAATTTGACCATTTTATTAACATTTTCAAATTCACTAGATTAGAGTTGTTTATAATATTAATTTATTGTATTTTTATATTTTTATAATCTGTTTCAACAATTCTCTGTCATTCCTGATTTGATAATTTGTCAACTATCTAATTTTTTTTTAGCTTTTTAGGTATTTATTTTCTGGCATTTATCAATTTTAATAACCTTTTTATAAATACAGTTGCTTAGTTAATTCCTCTATTGTTTGCTTGTTTTTCTTAATTATCTTCTTACATAGATATAGTCAACTGACCTTTGAAATGGAGCAAAAGCAGTACAATAAAGCAGAAATAGATTTGATTTTGGATGATAGGTATACAACAAAATCGACTGTTCAAGTGTTATGGAGATGTTTGCCCAAAATCTATGTACTTCTAGTTGACCAATGTCTTCCTGTTAAATTTAATAATCTAAATAAAAAGAAAAAAGAAATGTTGACCTGAAACCTAAATATATATATATACATATATATTCAAAATAGCCTGACAAGGCGATGTTGCAGTGGATAGACCATTGGCCTATAACAGAGAGGACCCAAGTTTGAAACTCCGAGGTCATTGGCTTAAGTGAAGGCTTACCAGTTTGAATATAGGGTCACTGGCTTTAGTGTGGGATCATAGACATGATCCTATGGCCTCTGACTTGAACCCAAAGGTACCAGCTTAAAGCCTAAGGTTGCTGGCCTGAACTCAAGATTGCTGGCTTTATCAAGCAGTTACTGGCTTGTCTGGAGCCCCCGGGTCAGGGCACATATGAGAAAGCAATCAATGAATAAGTAAGGTGCTGCAATGAAGAACTGATACTTCTCATCTCTCTCCCTTTCTGTCTTTCCCTATTTGTTCCTCTCTCTGTTCTGTCTCTTTCTGTTGCAAAAAGTATATATATATATATATATTCAAAATATAACAATTTGTATATTCAACTAGAGAATGGAAGAAAATAGTTTGAAAGATATATCTGATAAATGACTGTTACCCTAAGTAGGCAAAGAATACTTAAAACTGAACAATAATAAAATAAATACCTCAATTAAAAAATAGGCCAAATATATTAACAGACACCTCACTAAAGCTGATTACAGAAGGCAAATAAGCACACACAAAAAAGATGCTTCCCATGATAATCCTCTTGGCAAAAAAGGAAACATAAACTTTATGTTTGCATCAGTTTCCCTTGAACCACCTCAAAGTCTCATGGGCATGATCTGGAAGTGGATAGAGTACACACACAACAGTGTTTGCTTTTTGTTTTTGTTTTTCTGTGAGAGGAGGGTAGATAATGGGACGGACTCCCACATGTGTCTTGACCAGGATCCACCCAGCAACCCTTGTCTGTAGCTGATGCTCGAATCAACAGAGCTACCCTCAGCACGTGTGGCCTTTGTTCAAACCCATCAAGCCACTGGCTGTGAAAGGGGAAGAGGAAGAGAAAGGGTAGAATGAGAGGGAGAGAAGCAAATGGTCACTTCTCTTGTGTGCCTTGACCAGGAATCGAACCTGGGAAGTCCATATGCTGGCCGATGCTATATCTAATTAACCAACTGGCCAGGGCCAGTAAATGCATATTTACTTATTAAAATGGCCCAAATCTAAAACCCTGACAAAAACAAATGTGGTCAAGGATGTGAAGAAACAGTAATTCTCATTCACTGCTTGTGGAAATGCAAAATGAAACAACCACTTTGGAGAGCAGTTTAGTGGTTTCTTACAAAACTAAATATATTCTTACTATATCATCTAGCAATTGTGTTCCTTGGTATTCATCCAAAAGTGTTAAAAGTTATATCCACACAAAGACTTGCTCACAAACTTTAAAGGGAGCTTTGTTCATAATTATCAAAACTTGAAAATAATCAGAATGTCTTTCAGTTGATGAACAAATAAATAAACAATGGTGCATCCTACCAATGCAATATCATTCAGCATTAAAAAGAAATGAACTATGAAACAATAAAAAGAGATGAAGAAACTCAAATAGAGTTTATTAAGGAAGCAAAGCTAATCTAAAAAAGGTACATACTGTATGATTTTACTATATGACCTTGTAGAAAGGTGAGACTATGAAAACAGTAAAAAGAAATAGAGGTTGCTAGTGGTTGAGGGAAGGGTCAATGGGAGAGATGAACTGGTAGAGTACAGAGGACGGACTTCTTAGGGTAGTAAAAATACTTTGCATCATACTATAATGACTGATACTTGTCATTATATATTTTTCCAAAACCATAGAATGTACAACACCATGATTGAGCCCTAATATAAATGATAGACTTTGGGTGATTATGCTGTATCAATATAGTTTTATAAATGATAATAATAAATGCTCCACTGTGGAGGGGATGTTGATAATGGGGGTGGCTGTGCATGTGTGAGGACAGAGGCTATACAAGATCTTTTCATCCTACTCCTTATTTTTCTAAAAACCTAAAAATCCCCCCCAAATGAATCATTTAAAAAAATACAAAAAAATTAAAATGCTTTTTCCATAAATGTGAAGTTCTATAAATGACCATGTTATATCATGTGAAGATATATACAAGGATTTAAAGCTCTCCAAAAAATAAAGAAAAAAATAATAAAAATCAATACAGTATCTATCAGTAGTAGAAAAACAAGTGTAACAGAAAAGGATCACAGGAGTAGCTACTGGGTGATTGCTGTGTTCTTTTTCTTGTTCTGACTGTTGGTTCCATGGCTGTTTGCTTTATAAATCTTATTCAAACTGTCCATATATTTCTGCATATATGATATATATTACAATAAAAAACCTCAGCACAAGGTAGCAGATAGCATGCTAATACATCATTATATTTTATAACTGAAGAGTCTTTATATTATGCTTTACAAAACACCATTCTGAAAACACTATCAAATTTAAATACAGAAGTGATAATGCTAAAATTGAGCAATAGCTTACCTAGCTCTCATTTTATCACTTTTTCCATAGCTTAGCTATGAAGCCTGTGATGAAATATAATAGTAAAATGGGGTGTGTGACACTTAAAAGGAAAAAAAATCTCTGTGGGTCCTATTTCATCTCCTTTTTAGCAAAATTCTTATTTCTTATGAACAGTAAACAAATGCCAGTATGTGATAAACCACAAAGTTCTGGGCATAACAAACTCACATTGCTCAGTCTCAGATTGCTTTATCAGATAGGTGTTTAATTTTCTTACCTGAAAAAATGAGCTGCAAGAAGACTGTTGTAACCCCAGAATTCCATTAACATTATGCAGAGCTAGGTGGATCCACTAGTAAGATGAACAACAGTTAACTATAACTAAAATCATAAAAATAATTCTCACAGAAGTCTTTAAGATTTTATATTGCATTTTTCTGAACATTCATAATTTAGGGGTGATAGTTTTAACTAACTAAAGAGATACCTATTATTATATCTGTGATTTCCAGTTTTATCCCTTGTCACTGAATTTGGTGACAATGAGTTGATCCATCTGCTTTCTATTTATTTTTTAACTCCTAGAACCCCAAAACACTGTGCATTATGTTTTATAATTATAATTTCTTTTCTTCTTATGGTAGTACATTCTTTGCTTTACTCATTTCATATTTACACATATTATAATCTATCCTATGATAAATAGTACATTACTTACCCACCTATTATGCAGATAATAGTTTTGGTACTGAGAGCACATAATCCACAGGATGGAGATAGATATATATATATATATATATATATATATATATATATATATATATATATATATAAGGCTTTTTCTTTCCACAGATAAAACAATAACAGGCAATGAATTCAAAAGACTATAATAAATAATAATAATCCAATCAAGAATATAAGTATAGAAATACGATGATGATGATGCCTGTGGAGTTACTTTGGTTTTGAAGATTTAATATTTAAACTAATACTTGAAATTAATATTTAAAGATTCAAGTTATGCACAAATCAAAAGAAATTTCTGGTGTTAAAGTTCTGGGAAGAGTGGTTTTGGCATGTTCTACATACCAGAAGTCCAGACTAACTGGAGTAAGTTAGTAAAAAAGAGAACAATGAGAAGTGAGGTTTGACTAGTGGTAACACAATGGATAGAGTGTCAACCTGGGACACTGAGGTCCCAAGTTTGAAACCCCCAGGTCTCCAGCTTGAGCTCAGGCTCACCAGCTTGAGTGCTGGTTGCTGGCTTGAGTATGGGATCATAGACATGACCCCATGGTTGCTGGCTTGAGCAAGGGGTCACTGGCTCTGCTGGAGCCCACCGGTCAAGGCACAAATGAGAAACAATCAGTGAACAACTAAAGTGCCACAGCTATGAGTTGATGCTTCTCATCTCTGTCCTTCTCTCTCTCACACTAAAAAAAAAAAAAAAGAACATGGGAATAAGATGGGAATAAGCAAAACTTGTAGAGGCACCACACTGGGGTGTTGTTAAGGTTGGAAAGAATTGATCTTTGAGCTAAATAAAACCTTAGAGAAAACAAATGGTGTAGTTTTCTCTTAATGATTTATTTTGGTCCCTGGTCTGTGAGAATGATCTGTGCTGTTTCACTTACTTTGATTGGACAACCTGATCTACTTTGGCTTCTTTCCAGTAAAATTGCACAATATCTGTACTAGGTTTGACATTCAGCAAACTTGAGACTCATGTAAACTAATAATTACCCTTGGAAACTTCTTAAATCTCTCATAAAGTACAGTATAGTTGGTTCTCTGTTCATATTTATATCTGTACATTGATCCTTATGTATCCAAAGATTGAGAAATACTCTGATAGCTAATCTAAAGGAAAGGCCAATGGAAAATCTGAATGCAGATTTTTGGGCATTCAAATTGCTCAGTCTTTCATACAACTGTCAAATCCCTGAATCGAAAGGAGGCATTTCTTATCTTGCCTGCAGGGTTTATAACATTCAGATGTGTGCTCTATGAAATAAAGAAAATAGAGAAACCCCATGTCATGCTAGGTGTAGATTCTATAGTCAGAATAAAATGCAAATACATAAATGAGACTATACTGTTTTTACACTCAGTTCTATGACTCTCACCCACAGTGTGGGAATCTGACACCAATTCCTGACATTCCTAATAGTTTTATTTCCAACAGGACACTGATATCCTTGCTTCAATCAGATCTTTTGTTACTTTATCACGGACTTTCTCTCCACTTGTACTTTAATGTTTATCTTTTCATCATTACTTCCCTTTGGCTTTCAAATAAATTGTTAGATGCTGTCCCAGTAGAATATCCATTTCTGTTCTCAGTTCTCACTTTTTCATCTTCATTTAATACAAACTGACTTCTGCTATTCTACCATACTGAAACTTGAATTTCAGTGTATAAATAATTTCCTAAACTTCTATTTCAAAGGTCTAGTCTCACATTCTCTTTCATATGACCTCTCAGAAAACGTCTATGCTGTTTTCATGTGTTTCTTCCTTAAAACTTTCTGGTTTCATTTTCAGACACTAATTAGCCTTACCTCTCATCTGATTGACCACTTTTTCATTGCTTGTCTCTTTCGTATGCTCACCACTTAAATGAAAATATTCTCCACGCCTCAGCTTTCAGCCTATCTATCTCATAACTGTCCATGCTCTTTATGTTCTTATCCAATGACATCTCCAACAAAATCTCTATTCAGATGACTCCCAAATCTGTATTTTCAATCTACAGAACCTTTAGAACCAAATAAAATACACATTGTCTAGCTCTTTCTAAATATTATATAGTCTATAATTCTACAATATTTAATACAAATATTACAGAATACTGTAAATTATTTAAAAGAACAAATCTAAAGTTTAATACTTTATCTCTCTCTTTTTTTTAAAATTCATCCTACATCTATACTCTGTATATAGTGTCAGGCCAGCATCAGCTACACATTCACCCAAGCAAAAATCACAGGTCAACTTTTACCATTCCTTCTCTTTCACCCCTCTCCATTCAGCAGGATGGAAATCGAATGTGTTTATCTCCATAACGGCTTTCATAACCAGTCTAACTTTTTCCTACTTCTACTGGTGACAATTTATATTTCATTCTTGTATTAATGCAATATATTCCTAAATGTTTTTAAAAAATATTGTTTCCTATTTTACTTAGTTTCTGTTCAAAGTTATCTTTCTGAAAATAAATACACTTGAAATTCTACCACCTGCTAAAAAATAGTGATGACTCTCCACTATTTTCAGAATAAATTGCCTGATATTCAGCCATTTTATAGTTAGAGCCCAATTTTTATTTTAACTTCTTTCTCTAAACCTGTAATTCTGATGTCAAATCATCGTCTCCAGCCTTTCAGGTACATGCACAGTTCTCCCAGCACTCCAGGGAGATTCAAGTGTGAAATGGGTGGGGCTTGTCTTTTATTATTGGAATTCTCATGGTTCATGTCTTAGAATATATTTTTCAATTGTTTCTTGGGTTTTAGAATATATTTTAGTGATTTACACTCAGATATTACTCCAATGGTTGTCCTTAGAAGTGACAATAGGGTTAGGAAAATCACCTAGTATTATATAAGAGAAAAAGAAGACAGGAAAGAATCACTGTTGTTTTTTTAAAGCAAGTGGACTATTTATTATGAGGTTGATCATTAAAAAATTTATTTTCTATCAAATGAGAAATCTCTTTATGAAACACATATTTACAGTTATTTCTAAAGCTCTGTAATTCTATCAACATTTCTTTAAAGTCATATTTTTCTCAGACATAATATTACAACAAACTCATGTTTTCCAACATATACTCATGAAATTTTCAAATATGCTAATGCATGGTTATAAACTTTTCCAATAAAAGCAATGATAGATCTATACTGTTGAGTCTTCAATTTAATCCTCAGGAAGGATGGCACTACTTTTATAAAACTTTGAGGTATTGACCTTTGCTTCTGATATTGCTGCTCTTAAATTTTATTGAGCCAGTTACTTCTAGTGTCTGAAGAGAGAGCTAAGCACTTTTAGATGTTACCTTCACACTATGAGGCTACCTTGCTTGATAGTACCATAATGCATTATAAGCATTTATTGAACTTGTAGACTACTTAGCCTGTTCCCTCCATATATTAATAGTTCTTTCCTATGAAAGCCTGCTGTGATTGATTTTGTAGCCCACAAAGCCATCTTATTTGTCTCAATTCCCATAATTAAATTGCAAAATAGGCTAGAGTGTACATAATACATTTTCTTTATCACCAATAAGTATTTAAAATAATAAACTCACAACTCCTGTTTATTTAGATTCATACTACATATTATTTTTATTCTAAGCCAACTCATTTTTATTATTTTCAATACTTCTCTCTTTAAGGTTGGAGACAGATTTTGTAATTGTTAGAGGTGAAAAGCTATCAGCACTGTTATCTTTTATTTTGTTAAATCAAGATTACTTTATAATTAAATATGGCTTTAAAAATTTGAATAGTAGTTTTGCTTAATGTTCAATATTAGCTGTGACCATCTAAATTATGTCTAAGGTTAATCCCACTGTGCTGTTGATTTTATGCAGTTTATCATGGAGCTGTTTATTTCTTCATATATCATGATCTGAGGCATTCTTTGGTTTTTTGGTGTTTTTTTTTTTGTATTTTTCTGAAGTTGGAAATGGGGAGGCAGTCAGACAGACTCCCGCATGCGCCTGAACGGGATCCACCTGGCATGCCCACCAGGGGGCGATGCTCTGCCCATCTGGGGCATTGCTCTGTTGCAACCAGAGCCATTCTAGCACCCTAGGCAGAGGCCATAGAGCCATCCTCAGCGCCTGGGCCAACTTTGCTCCAATAGAGCCTTAGCTGCGGGAGGGGAAGAGAGAGACAGAGAGGAAGGAGAGGATGAGGGGTGGAGAAGCAGATGGGCACTTCTCCTGTGTACCCTAGCTGGGAATCGAACCCAGGACTCCTGTACACCAGGCTGGTGTTCTACCACTGAGCCAACCAGCCAAGGCAATCTGAGGCATTCTTCACTCCTTCTTTCCCCCAGCTCTACTGGTAGGGAAAAGCAGGCACTGTAACTAGAAATTTTATATAGAAACTGAAAAACAATGTGTTTTTAACTTTGTGCCTAGGGAAAATGAGAGCAAGTGGAGTCTTTTTTTTTACTATCATTATTCTAGTATATTGATAAATCAAACCCAAAATGACTAGGATAACTCAATATGACTAGTAACAGTCAAATGGCTTCATGAACTATCTTTCTTTGGTATCTTTAGGTCATAGTATATTCAAATACTTCATATTTTTAAAACTAATAATAAAATTATTTGACATATTCTCCTTGTCTGAATATTTACTAGAAAAATGATTCCTAATGATTGGAACATTAGATGCTGTTCTAGCACAGCAAAGAGATCATTTGCCAACCTAGAATACTTTGTCTAAAGTTTTAATGAATTATCATGGAAGAGAATAAGCACATACTACTTCTTAGTTTTCTTATGAGTTCTATGATTAATTTCATAATATTTAATGTTAAAAACTCACTTCAGTTAACTTAATCAGATATTTATTTTAAGTTCACTAATCTCCCACACTTTCAAAATTAATACAAGTGTTGGTCAAATAAGTTTGTAAATATAATATGTGTTTGCTCGCTTATAGTTTGCATTGGGTGTGGGGGACAGGCTGCAAGCAGGCAGGGTCGTTATACCCTAAGGCTTAGTTTTAAGACTAAGCCTTTCCCACCCTAAGTGACTTTGTATCAGAGACTTCCTTGTTTGTATATTGGATTAAAGGTTTTGATTTTTACAGTATAAAATGGAGCAGACCAGGAGCTTGCTCTCTTTTGGTTCCTGAGATTAGCATTAGAGAGGAGAGCAGAGAAAGGCCATGTGAAGGATAGGATAAGCAGCCAAGATGGTGGAGTGCTGAAGGGAGAACAGAGGTGTATAAGGCTGGTGACGTGTAAATCTTTGATTCTAGGAAACTCCGATAAGTCAGTGGCTTTGGGAGCCCTGATTGGAAAGGGAAGTGTTTTCCCACTGAGTGTATTTCTTGCCTACCATGTGCAAGCTAGGATTAAAGCTAATGGCCATCAGTTCTTGGCTCCATTGTTTCATTACCATCTGTTTGAATCAAATGCAAACCTGCACTGGCAAGATGGCTGTGATAGTGGACATGGCTACTGGCTTTACATTTGGTGTAGTCTGTGGCAGGATGCAATACAGTTCAGTATGGAGATACCACACCTTTGAGTGGTGGAGTAGAGGACTGGCTGCTGTTATGGTTCCCCATGGCTGTCCTTTTGGGGACCATTAGGCTGGCTGACTTTTACAGAATGAGAAAACCAAGAGCTCTGTGGAAGAGGCTGCCCAGGACCTGCAAACTGAGCGGTGGAAGGAGCTGGAGCAAACTTGGGAGAAAGAGATGCCGACCCTGGAGCTGGAGTAAGCACTGGAGGAGGCCTACCAGGTTTGTGAAATTCACTTGGAAATGGAGCAGCCACTGGAGAAAAAAATCACAGGTTCATGAGTTGCAGATTGCCCTGGACGTTGTGGAGAGCCAGCAGCGGTGGGAGGCTGAGGCTGAGGCAAGAGGTGAGGCTGCAAGGCCTGCAGAGCAGAAGGTGGCAGCGGCCTGGGGCTCAAGCCCGGCAGTGGAAGCTGATACTTTCAGTTCCTCTTTGGAGGATGAGGAGAATCAGGCTGGAGTTGCAATCCACAGTCTCCAGAATATGAGAACCCAGCAGCAAGAAGTACCTACTATGCCCCTGGTAGGTCTGCGATTTTGGGTCATAGGGGTGAATGCCATTGATTGCCACATACTCCTCTTTGGGACAGTATAAGACCTTCCAGGATGGCAGGGGTAAGGGGGGGTGGCTGAGACCTCATGTGCTTGGAATGATTCTGGGACTATGACCGGAGTGGACACTGGCTCCTTTGTTGGATGGACTTACGGATTTTGGACAATGTGAAATACCCTGATGGGGGTAGGGGGGCAGCTTAGCTAGAGGCCATCCCCTACCCCAGGAAGCTTTTCCAGAAACATGGCTAGAAAGAAGTCTGAGGACATTTTGCGCTTTCGGCAAAGTGCTCAGAGACTGGTGAAATGTACCTTTGTAATTATTGAAAATGTATAATTTGTCATGTTGTTGTAATTTGTGTAATGTGCCTAATTTCCTTGTGCAGGAATAGCTGTGCTTTAGATTGTGAAGTGAGCAAAAGTTGTGGAATGTTGGTCAAATAAGTTTGTAAATATAATATATAGGTTTGTTCGCTTATAGTTTGCATTGGCTTTACAACAAGAAAAATACTTGGAGGAGAAATAAAAATCAATCAAGAGAGTAAAAACCTAGAAATGACACTGCAATATCAGCCTAACTTAAACAGCATATATATGCTTTTCTCACTTAATAATGTATTTTAAAAATGCATGCCAGCTAAATATATTTACAAAACACTATTGCTTAAATTTGAGATTAACTTAATGTGAAAAAATAACATCTATTTTAATACTGTGCCCATGACTCCAAGATAAGTAAATCTAATAGGATTGGTATTACCCATTTTCTTTTTTTTCAGTTTAATAAGTTTTGACCAATATACACATTTGTGTAACTACAGCCTTATTTGAGATGCAGGGATTATCTATCAACATAAAAAGTGTAGGGCAGGGGTCCCCAAACTACGGCCCGGCCCGCGGGCTGCATGCGGCCCCCTGAGGCCATTTATCTGGCCCCCACCGCACTTCCGGAAGGGGCACCTCTTTCATTGGTGGTCGGTGAGAGGAGCATAGTTCCCATTGAAATACTGGTCAGTTTGTTGATTTAAATTTACTTGTTCTTTATATTTTAAATATTGTATTTGTTCTCATTTTGTTTTTTTACTTTAAAATAAGATATGTGCAGTGTGCATAGGGATTTGTTCATAGTTTTTTTTTTTTTTGTAGTCTGGCCCTCCAACGGTCTGAGGGACAGTGAACTGGCCCCCTGTGTAAAAAGTTTGGGGACCCCTGGTGTAGGGTATCAATCACCTATCTAACCTTGAACCCTCTATGACTTGAATTGGGAAACTTTAGTTAAAAGCCCTGAGTGAATGTCTCATCGATGCAAACACCAAGAAAGTGTGAGTGAGTGACCTTGGGGCAGACACAAGGAATGCATGTGAAGGGGCTTTAGAAAATTAGCCTAGAGGTTCTGGATTGCCCCTTCCTTTGTGCGTCTTAATTAGCAAAAGAAAAAGAATATTCTGACCAAATTAGCCCTTTCTTCATGTCAGCAAAAAGTCCTTTAATTGTTCTTCCCCTTGTCACCTGATCTGCTTCCCTTTTAATCCTGTTACCTCTTTTCTGCTTCAAATAATAAAAGCTGAGGGAGAAGGAGATTCAGGTCTCTCTTTGCCTCCCTTGGCAGGCCTCCCTCTCTCTTCCTCTTGACATAAGTTTATGTCTTGAGTAGGTTTTCTCCATGTGACACCAGTAGTTCCCAGTGGGTTGGAGTACTACAAAAAAAGATTATTCCTGCCCTTCTCTAGTCAACCCTTTTATCCAAGGAAACTGCTGATCTGTCATTACCACATAGCTTAGTGTTCCCTGTTTATAGAACACCATATAAGTGAAACAATACAATAAACATTCTTCTATGTCTCATTTCTTTTACTCAACATAATGTTTTTGAAGTTTATCCATGCAATCATTTTTTATTTTTTATTTGCTAAATACTACTTCATTGTATGAACATACCACAATTTGAATATCCACTTTCATATTGATGGTCCATTGTATAACAGTTTTTAAAAATATATGTATACTCAATGATTATAGGGTTATATTCCTATACATTTACTTAAGAATTAAAGCATATGTTCATAAGCTAATTACACAGGGATGTTCATTGCAGCTTTACTCAAAACTATATTATAATAAATTACTGATTTTGAATAAGATTAGTTCTTCAGAAAACAAAACAAAAGCAATACAATATTAAATATAGGCTTGGTAGATTTTGAAAAAAAATTTAAATATTCAGAACCTCGATTTATCTGAATATCAACAAACATTTTTTATTATAATGTATCACTTTGACTCACTTTGTTTTAACACTGTCACAATTTATCATACAAGTCTCTTCTGTTCAGCAAATAACTTTTTTTTTTTTCATTTTTCTGAAGCTGGAAACAGGGAGAGACAGTCAGACAGACTCCCGCATGCGCCCGACCGGGATCCACCCGGCACGCCCACCAGGGGCGATGCTCTGCCCACCAGGGGGCAATGCTCTGCCCATCCTGGGTGTCGCCATGTTGCAACCAGAGCCACTCTAGCGCCTGAGGCAGAGGCCAGAGAGCCATTCCCAGCGCCCGGGCCATCTTTGCTCCAATGGAGCCCTGGCTGCAGGAGGGGAAGGGAGAGACAGAGAGGAAAGTGCAGCGGAGGGGTGGAGAAGCAAATGAGTGCCTCTCCTGTGTGCCCTGGCCAGGAATCGAACCCGGGTCCTCCACATGCTAGGCCGATGCTCTACCGCTGAGCCAACCGGCCAGGGCCTCAGCAAATAAATTGATGAACATATAATGTATTCTATTTATTCATAAACACATTACCATATGTCTGAATTATTTGAGAGGCTCTGGCCAGATAGTTCAGTCAGTTAACATTGTCTGAACAAGTATGCATGTTGAATCTCATCAGGGCACACATGAGAAGCAATCAATGAATGCACAACTGAGTGAAACAACAAATGAATGCTTTCCTTTCCCCTCTCCTCTCTCTCTTTTTCTCTCTCTGTCTCTAAGATAAACAAACAAATCTGATCGCAGATTTCAGAGGTTTCTGGTTCAATTCCCAGGGCACATACAGGAGCAGCTCGATGTTCCTGTCTTTCTTTCCCTGTCTCTTTTAAAAAGAAAATTAATTAATAAAAAATTAATTAATAAATACTCAAGATAACTTGAAGGAAAAGCAGATTTTATTAAAAATTAATTGACAATGATTATCAACTTATTCCTGGAAAGCCTTCAACAAATTATTCTTCAATCAATAGAATTATGGACATTAGATCCCTTCCACCCTCATAAGAGTTTGTATATTGAACAGACTTGTTAACTACTTCTTATTTTCACCAATGATAATATGTGGCTGGAAATTAAAATTTCTGCCTGACCTGTGGAAGCACAGTGGATAAGGAGTCGACCTGGAATGCTGAGATCGCTGGTTGAAAACATTAGGCTTGCCTGGTCAAGGGACATATAGGAGTTGATACTTCCTGCTCCTCCTCCTTCTCTCTCTTTCTGAATTTTTCTCCCTCCTCTCTCACTAAAACTAAGTAAATAAAATCTAAAAACAATAAAATTATTTTTAATTAATAATGGTATTTAATATTTTACTAAGATATTAAATATATGTTTATGCATGCCCTCTTCATAACTTTTGCATGTTTAATTAGATGTTTAATACTTCATGTAAACATTAAATAACTGCTTATGCATGCCTTTTTTATGCCCTTAGCATAGCTCTGCTTGGTTTTAACATTTCTTTTTTTGCTTTTTCTTTATTTTTTTTTGTGAAAGAGACAGAGAGAGAGAGCCAGAGAAAGAGATAGATAAGAACAGATAAACAGGAAGAGAGAGAGATGAGAAGCACCAATTCTTTGTTGCAGTACCTTAGTTGTTTATGGACTGCTTTCTCTTGTACCTTGAAAGAAGGGCTACAACAGAGCGAGTGACTCATTGCTCAAGCCAGTGACCTTGGGTTCAAGCTGGTGAGCCTTACTCAAACCAGATGAGCCTGTGCTCAAGCCGGCAACCTTGGGGTTTACAAACCTGGGTCCTCCACATCCCAGTCCGATACTCTATCCACTGCGCCACCACCTGGTCAGGCAGTTCTGATATTTCTAAATGAAATAAAAGTGATTATATATATATAAATACACACACATACACAAAAACACATTATATAACATATATGTAAATTCTGTGAATTTCTACTTTTACATGACATCATATTTTAAAATTTATCCATGGTTACAGATAATTATTAAGTTGAACTTTATTCCATTTTATGAATATGCTAACACTTTTTATCCTATTAGCAAAGGTGTCTAAATGTGTTCCAAATAGTATTTATTTTCTTTTTACTTTAAATTATGTTTAAAAATTTTTTCAATTACAATTGACATACAATATATTAATTTTAAGTGTATAACACAGTGACTAAGCTGGAAAACACACACAAACTTAAAGAAAAGGGATGTAAATTCAATGTTCTAAAAAATGTTAGCACCAAACTATTTTTATAACTGTTAAAGATCCTGATTGAAGAAGAAAAGAAGAAGAGAGAAACAAAGTTAAAAGTATAAAATGGCAATAAGTACATATTTATTAATAAACACCTAAAATGTAAATGCTCCAATATAAAAATATAAGGTAGACTGAATGAATAAGAAAATAAAACTCATATGTATGCTGTCCACTGAAGACCCACTTCAGAACAAAAGACACACAGACTAGAAGTGAAGGGGTAAAAAAGAATATTTTATGCAAATGGAAATTTAAAAAAACTGAGGTAGCAATACTTCTATCTGATAAAATAGACTTTAAAACAAAGACTATAGTAGGAGACAAAGAAGGACTCTACATAATCATAAATAAAGCAGTCCAACAAGAAAATATAATTCTTGTAAACATTTATGCACCCAGCATAGGAGCACCTAAGTATGTAAAGCAAATCTTGATGGACATAAAGAGAGAAACTGACAGTAATACAGTCATGGTAAGGGATTTTAATACTTCAGTGACATCAAAAGATAGATTTTCTAGACAGGAAATCAAAAGAAAACAATGGTCTTAAATGACACTCTAGCTCAGATAGATTTAATTGATGTCTTCAGAGCATTTCAACCCAAATCATCAGAATATACTTCATTTCAAATGCATATAAAGCATTTCCTAAGATAGACCACATATAAGAACACAAAATAAGTCTCAATAATTTTTTTTCTTTCTGTCTTTTTTTTTATTGAGAGTCAGGGAGGCAGACAATCAAACTGCCACGTGCACTCCAATTGGGATCCACCTGGCAAGCCTCCTATGGGGATATGCTCTGCCCATCTGGGGCCACTGTTCCATTGCTCGGGGAACCAAGCTGTTTAAGCATCTGAGGCAAGGCCATGGAGCCATCTTCAGTGCCAGTCAACTTGCTGGAACCATTCAAGCCATGGCTACAAGAGGGGAAGAAAGAGAGAGAGAGAGAAAAAAAAAGAAAGAGAGAGAGAGAAGAGGAGTGTGAGGGGTGGAGAAGCAAATGGTCAGTTCTCCTGTGTGCCCTGACTGGGAATCAAACCTGGGATTTCCACATGCCAGGCTGATGTTCTACTACTGAGCCAACCAGCCAGGGCCAAGTTTCAATAAATTTAAGATGATTAAAGTCTTATCAAGCATCTTCATGACCATAACAGTATAACATTATATATCAATCACAAGAAAAAAAAACACAATATACAGACACAAAATAACATGTTATTAAACAGCAAATGGGTTAAAAATGAGATTAAGGAAAAAAGGGCAAGAGAAACCTTTCAACAAATGAACATGAGAACGAAACAACACAAAATCTAAGGAGCACAGCAAAGGCAGTTCTAAGAGAACAATGCATAGCATTATAGGCCTACTGCAAGAAACAAGAAAAATCTGAAATAAAAAATCTATCTTTATACTTAAAGGACCTAGAAAAAGAACAACAAGCAAAGCTCTTAATAGAAGGAAGGAAATAAATGAAATAAAGTCTAGAAAAAACAACAATAAATCAAGAGCTATTTTTTGAAAGGATAAACAAGATTGACAAATCTTTAATCAGACTCATCAAAAAAAAAAAAAAGAGAAAGGAGACAAATCAATAAAATCAGAAATGAAAGAGGATAAATAACAAATGACACCACAGAAATACAAAGGGTTGTAAGGAAATATTACAAACAACTACGTACCAAAAAAATTGGGCAATCTGAATGAAACAGATAAATTCTTAGAAACAAAATTTTTCAAAACTGAATCTGGAAGAAGATTTTGAATAGAGAGATTACAACTAATGAAATTGAAACAGTAATTACAGTAATTAAAAGAAAATAAAACTCCCAACAAACAAAAGTCTTGGACCAATGCTTCACACGCAAATTTTACCGAATACTCAGAGAAGAACATCTATCCTTCTCAAATTATTTAAACACTTTTAAGAGAACAGATGCCAAGCTAACTTTTGAGACCAGCATTATCTTAATTCCATAACCAGATAAAGACTTGCAAAAAAAAAAAATTATAGGTCAATAATCCTGATGAACTATGAGCTAGTCCTCAATAAAATATTAGCAATACATTAAAAGAATCACATACCATGATCAAGTGGAATTTATTCTGGTGATACAAGGTTGGGAAGTCTTAGCCACAGCAATCTGACAAAAAGAAGAAATAAAAGACATCCAAATTGGAAAGAAAAAGTAAAATGTTCATTATTTGCTGATGACATTATACTGTATATAGATAACCCTAAAGATTCCACCAAAAAACTACTAGAACTGATACATAAACTCAGTAAAACAGTTGGATAAAAAATAAATATCCAGAAATCAGTTGCATTTTTATATACCAATAATGAACTATCAGAAAGAAAAATTAAGAAAACAATCCCATTCATAATTGCTTCAAAAATAATGAACTAACTAAGAATAAATTTAGCCAAGGACCTAAAAGGCCTGTACTGGCAAAAATGATAAGACGCTGAAGAAAGAAATTGAAGAAGATAAAAATAAGTGGGAGCATATACTGTGTTCATGAATAAAAAGAATTAAAATCATTAAAATATCTGCCTGCCTAGTTTCTAAGTCACTGTTGTCCCAGGTTTGAAACTCAGAGGTCGCTGGCTTGAGTGTACAGGCTTACCAGCTTGAGTATATGGTCACTGGCTAGAGTGTGCAAATAGAGATGATCTCATTGTCTCTGGCTTGAGTCCAAGGTCACTGACTTGAACAAGGAGTCACTGGCTTGGCTTAGGCCCCTGGTCAAGGCACATATAAGAAAAGCAATCAATAACAACTAAAGTGCCACAACTGTGAGATGATGCTTCTCATCTCTTTCTCTTCCAGTCTCTCTCTCTCTCAATAAATAAATAAATAAATAAATAGTCATTGATAAAATCATTAAAATGTCCATAGTACTCAAAGCGGTCTGTAGATTCAGTGTATTTTCTATCAAGATACAAATGGTGTATTTCACAGAACTAGAACAAATATTCCAAAAATTCATATGGAAGCACAAAAGGCCTAAAATAGCCACAACAATCTTGAGAAAGAAGAGTATAGTTAGAGAAATCATGCTACCTGATATCAAACTATACTTCAAGGCCATAGTAATCAAAACATCACAGTACTGTTATAAAAATAGACATACAGATCAATAGAACAGAATAGAGCCCAGAAATAAACTCATGCCTTTAATGTCAATTAATATTTGACAAAGAAGGTAAAAATATAGAATGGGAGAAAGATAGTCTATTCAATAAATGATGTTGAAAACAATAAAACTAGACCTTCTCACATTATACACAAAAATAAAGTAGATTAAAACTTAAATGTTTTGAAAGCATAAAAATCATAAAAAGAAACATAGGCAGTAAAATCTCTGACATTTAATTTTTTCTGACACATCGCTTCAAGCAAGGGAAACAGCAAAAAATAAATAAACAAATGTGATAACATCAAATTAAATTTTTTTCACACAGCAAAGGAAACCAGCAATAAAATTAAAAGATAACCCACTGAATGGAATTACTTACTCACCAACTACATGTTTGCTAAATTGTTAATATTCATAATTTATAAAGAATTTATATAAAACTTAACACCAAAAAAATAAACAATCCAATTTAAATAGTGGGCAAAGGACCTGTATAGACCCTTCTACAAAGAGGACAAACATATGGCCAACAGGCATATGAAAAAACATTCAATATCACTAATTATCAGTGAAAGGTAAATTAAAACCACAATAAGATATCACCTCACACCTGTCAGAATTGCTATCATTAATAAATCCAAAAACAGCAAGTGTAAGTTAGGATGAGGAGAAAAGGGGTCCCTCTTGTACTGCTGGTGGGAATGAAGACTGGTGCAGCCACTGTGGGAAGCAGAATGGAGTTACCTAAGAAAAATTAAAAATGAAACTGCCTTATGACCCAGTAATTCCACTTTGGGAAATTTATCTGAAGAAACCGAAAACACTAACTTGAAAAAAAAATGCACTTTTTCATTCATTGCATTATTTTTTTTGTTTTGTTTTGTTTTGTTTTCTTGTATTTTTCTGAAGCTGGAAATGGGGTGTCATTGCATTATTTTTCATAGGCAAGATTTGGTAGCATCCCAAGTGCCCATCAGTAGATGAGTAGATTAAAAATCTGGTACATTTACACAATGAAATACTATTTGGTTGTATAAACAAAGGAAATTTTACTCTCTGCGACAGTATGAATGTATGTAAAGACTATTACACTAAGTGAAATAAGCCAGTCAACTAAAGACAGGCAGCATATGATTTCATTAATATGTGAAGTCTAATGAACAAAATGAACTAACAAGCAAAATAAAGACAGATAGATAGAGAGCAGGCTGAGAAATGTCAGGGTGGTTACAGGGCTGGAGATGCAGGTGAAAGAGTTGAGCAAATAAGAAAATATAAGAACAAAAACAATGAAACCTGACAACATGTGGTATTTGTTGGGGATAGGAGATCAGGGGAGATGCAGGAGGGTATATGGTGAAACTGGTAATGATGGAGATTTGACTTGGCGTGGTGAACACACAATTCAGTGTACAGATGATGTGACCCTGAAACCTGTATAATTTTGTTAAGCAGTGTCACCCCAATAAATGTGATGAAAAAAAAAGTAAAAAAAGAAAAAAATTGCCTCTACAAACTATAAATTCCATATCTTCTAGTGCTCACATGCATTATTCTAATTACATGAGGATAGAACTGGTGTTAGAGAATCGGGGTTTGATGCTGCAGACAGAGTCAGTTTCTTGAAGAAGGCATCAAGGGAGGTTTTGTACAATTTTCTTTTTCTCATCATAAATCTCATGGCATCTCAGGCCTTCAGTGACTGTACAGTAAATGGTAAACTATTCTGTATAAAGATCTTGCTCTTCTAACTTTGCCATTCCTTCTTTAATGAAACAAAATGCATCAGCTAACACTTTTTTAGAAAACTTTTTTGGTACTGAGTTGAGTTTCTAGTTTCCTGTTTTCTTTCCTAAATGCTATCGTCAGCTGCTCTAGTTCTATAGATCCTCAATGATTAGTTCCTTGCCATGGAAGTTGAGTAACTCTGTGATATCATTTTCACTGATGTCCAACTGCAATTGATTACCAATAGTCCTTGTGGTGCTCTGTTTGTAAGTATGAGTTGTACCTAAGTCAGATGTTTGTAACTTGAGGACTTATTGTAGTTGAATTTTTGCAAGACTTGTATTTGAAGTTTGCATTTCTTTGCCTTACTTAAGAAATCCTCATCTAAAATTTTACTTCTCTTTTCTGTCCATAGATCATAGCAACATATATTAACTAAAATTATATTTGTAAAGATACTGGAGAATTGTGGATATGAAGAAATGTAAAGAAACTAACTTTAAAAAGTATGAAAACTTTCAAGGTGAATCCTATTTAGTTTTAAATTTTCTGTAAAACTTCAATAAGTACTATATTGATATTGTTATAATAATAGACATATAGACTAATAGCACAAAATTACAAATATAAAGTAACCCATGTATAAGACAGACCTTAATTTTGGGGCCCGAAATTTGAAAAAAAAAATGTATTACATAAAATTATTGAACTCAAGTTTTATTCATCATAAAATTCATACAACTCCTCAACACTGTCTAAATTTCCATCCATTAACTTGCCCCCATCTGTGTCTGATGATGAATCATTGTCATTATATATTGCCTCATCCTCAGTTTCATCTATGGCATTTGAAAGCCACAACCACTGTATAAGATGCACTCAGCTTTTAGACCCCAAAATTTTCAAAAAAAGGGTGTGTCTTATACATGGGGAGATATGTAACTTACATATATGTCAAAGGTACCTACAAAACTTAATAAGTTCTTTCCCATAAACAAAGTTAGAAACATTGGATGTCAGTATGAACACAATTGTATCATTTACTGTCAAAAACTTCCTACTACTTACCTTTTTACTAAAAAGTTAGAAATAGATTATAGAACAAAATTTGAAAGCTAAAATATAAAGATTCATGAGGAAAACATAAGATTTTTTTCCCCATGATCTTGAGAAAGATTCAAAACACAATAAACACAAAAAAATTGGCCCTGGCCAGTTTGCTCAATGGATAGAGTGTTGGCCTGGCATATGGATCTCCTGGGTTGAATTCTTTGTCAGGGCACACAGGAGAAGCAACCATCTGTTTCTTTCCCTCTCCTTCTCCTCCTTCTCTCCCTCTTCATTGCTCAACTGGTTCAAGTTAACCCCCGGCACTGAGGATAGCTTCGTTGGTCTAAGCCTGTCAACCTCAGGTGCTAAAAATAGCTTGGTTGATTTGAACATCAACTCTAAACAGGTGTTGCTGGGTGGATCCTAGTCTGGGTGCATATGGGAGTCTGTCTCACTATCTCCCTTTCTCTTGCTTAAAAGAAAAGTACAAAAATTAAAATATGTTTTATCAGAAATTAAAATTTCTGCTTCTTTTTGCCCAATATGAGAAAAATAAAAAGGCAAACAAAGGATTAGGTATAATATTTTCAATGCATATATATATACAGCAAGGATTTCTGTCTAAGCTATTTAAAACACTTATATATCAATAGTAAAAATACACACAAATTAATAAAATTGGACAGAAGGCTCAAATAAGCATTTCATAATACTAGATATTCAAATGACCAGTAAACATATTTAAATAGTGTTTATGTTATTAAAACCAAAATAGAATATTATTGAACACTCATCAGTATTTAAATTAAAAAGAAAGAAAATATACATGGCTGGAAGATAGGTAAATGGGAGCACTGGTGTTGATAACTCTTTAGCAATTTTTTAAAAAGTTAATACCGGGCCTATTAACCATCATTTTGAAACTTAGGTATTTATCTAAGGAAAATGGTTGTATATATCCACACACAAAAAAAGAATGTACAATATGTTCACAGCAACTTTACTTAAAATGCCCATGAAATATGGGTCACTTCAAAATGATGGAAATATTGATTATTGATTCAAGTGATATTAAAATGATAATAAACAGTATTAAGTTATGCACATAAAAACAAAGAGTATGAATTCCTTGAAAATGTAAACTGCCAAAACTCTATTAAAAAAATAGATACCTGCATGTCCAGATGACTTCACTGAAGAAGTCTACCAATCATTTAAGAATAAAATAATACAATTCTTTACAAATTCTTCCAGATAATTGAAGAGAAGGAACTGCTTCCTAAGTTATTCTATGCAAGCAGAATAACTCTGATATCTAAACCAGAGAAAAAAAGTTTTTAAAAAGAAACTTCTGACAAGTTACTATCATGAAAAGTAGATGCAATAATTCTAATCACAATTTGAGCAAATCTAATATAAAAATATTTTAAAGAAAAATTTAACCAAATATGACTTTTTCTTCAAAAAATGTAGTGTTGCTTGATTAAAAAAAGTTCTCAACAGATTAGTGCACATTTATTAAAACTCAATGGTTTACATTATTCTTTAAAAAAAATTTTAAATTATTTTAAAATTATTTTATTTATTCATTTTAGAGAGGAGAGAGAGAGAGAGAGAGAGAGAGAGAGAGAGAGAAGGAGAAGGAGGGAGAGAGAAGCGGGGAAGGAGAAGGAACTCCCATATGTGCCTTGACCGGGAAAGCCCAGGGTTCTGAACCAGCGACCTCAGCGTTTCAGGTCAACGCTTTATCCACTGCGCCACTACAGGTCAGGCCCAGTTTACATTACTCTTAATAGTAGACTTTTCATCAGAGTAAGGTTTCTCCAATCCCACATTATTAAGGACATCACCTATGTTTAATTTCAGAATTTCCATAGTTTCACTTTCTATATTCAATCTCATTAATTTACTGATCCATTTAGAGTTTATACTAGAATATAAAATAAAGTATGATTCTAATTTTACTTTTGTTTACATACTCAGAAGACTTACAATAATTTATTAAACATTTAATTTTTTTCCATCAATTTCATGTCTTCATTGTTATATACTACATCTTCATATGCACTTGGGCTTATTGCTGCACTGTTCATTGTTGTGTATTGGACTATCTAGCTATTCGCTCATTAGTTCCACACTTTTAATTGTATGTTTATAATATACTTTTATAAACGGTGGTGTTATGTACACATTGTTCTTCTTTTTCATTTTTTTCTCAATATTCATGATCTTTGTTATAATCTATATAAACTTTAAATTTAAGTTGATATTTTAAAATATTTTCGATTTAGTAAATTTGGTACTGAGCACTTCTTTGCATTTACATCTGTGTCCATGTTCATTGACTTTATCATTCCTTTCTCAGTTAAAAAGCTTTACAAATATCATGTTATTTTATAAATATACATCAAAATGAAAGAAAAATTTTATATAATTTATGAAATTATCATTATACATGTGGTATTGTTTAAATCAAACTACTTAACTCAAAATTCATATCCTTAAAATTTAGACAGAGATTCTTTCTGATTTGTGAGGCTTATATGTTTTAATAAGTCAAATCATTTTTGTATTACAAAGAATTAGTGTTTAAATGAGTTCAAACAGTTGTGCAAACTCTGGTTAAAAATTTTCTATTTTTATTTTGAGTAATAATTACCTACATGTTATTACTTCATGAAATATTTCTGAGATATTTCTGAAATATTTCTAGTTTGGGAATATTTCACAGAAAATTAATGAATAAGTTTTATTTGTGCTGTTGTATTTTAACCCCATATTATTCCAGAGATATCAAATGAATGTCTTCTTTTTTTCACTGTCTTGATTGGAAAGGTGTTTTGGGTCATTCACCTCATATAAATTTATGATATATTAGTAAGTATTCTCTCTGTGAGTTTGAATTTCAGAGTCCCTCTTGCATATCATAGAAACAAATTACTTTGTTTTAAGATATTACATTTTTAAACTTTGATAGCTTTAGAATACTAAAAACACAAAAGTGATTGTGCTTTCTTCTTTTATTCTATTTTTAAACATTATATTGGTATTATCAGTGTTTGTTTGTTTGTTTATTTATTTATTTTGCATTTTTCTGAAGCTGGAAACAGGGAGAGACAGACAGACTCCCGCATGCGCCTGACCGGGATCCACCTGGCACGCCCACCAGGGGCGACGCTCCGCCTATCCTGTGCATGGCCATGTTGTGACCAGAGCCACTCCAGCGCTTGAGGCAGAGGTCACAGAGCCATCCCCAGCGCTGGGGCCATCCCTACTCCAATGGAGCCTTGGCAGCGGGAGGGGAAGAGAGAGACAGAGAGGAAGAGAGAGTGCTCGCACTCCATTCATGAGCAGGGGTGGAGAAGCAAATGGGCGCTTCTCCTGTGTGCCCTGGCAGGAAATAGAACCTGGATCCTCCGCACGCCAGGCCGACGCTCTACCGCTGAGCCAACCGGCCAGGGCCGGTATTATCGGTGTTTAGATGAATAATTTCAGAACTTGGGTTTTTATTTTCTAATTGATAATGACAGAGTTAAAGCAAATACTCTGTACAATGACCAGATTTTAATGAGTAATGGTCTATTCAAGGGTCCTATTCATTGTTTAAATACAGACAATTAAATCAGTGCTGATTAGCACTGATGTTTATAAAAATACAATGAAAATTTAGTTAAATTAAATTCTGCCACAGTAGATTTATATCAATTATAGTCAATATTGCATTTAATAATTCCATTGTGGCTAAAAACTTTGAAAGACAAATACTTGTGGCATTATTTTTTTAATTAATAAAATTTTATTTTTATAGAAAATTTAAGTTCACAGCAAAATTGAGCAGACCATGCAGAAAATTCTCATAGACTTCTTGCCTCCACACATGAACAGCTTCCCTTATTTTCAAAAAGTCCCACTATAGTGGTACATTTGTTGTTATTGGTAAACCTTGATTAACATATCATTGTCACCTGAAGTCCATAGTATACATGAAGGTTCACTCCTGGTGTTTTACATTCTATGGGTTTGGACAAATGCATAATTGACATGTATCCACCATTGCAGTAACATACAAAGTTGTATCACTGCCCTCAAAATGCTCGCACTCTTACCTATTCATGCTTTCTTACCTCTCCAAAAACCTGGCAACCACTGATCTTTTAACCATTTCATAGTTTTATTTTCTCTAGAATGTTATATAGTTGGAATAATACAAAATGTAGCCTTTTCAGAATGTGTTCTTTTCCTTAAAAATATGTATTTGCATTTCCTCCATGTCTTTTTATGACTCGATAGCTCTTTTTAGTACCTAATGATATTGCATAGTCTGGATTGACCACAGTTTATTTACCCATTCACCAACTTAAGACACCTTGGATGCCTCCAAAGTTTGATAATTCTGAACAAATCTACTATAAACATTCATGAGCAGATTTTGTGTGGCTACAACTTTTCAAATCTTTTGGGTAAATACCAAGGAGTATAATTACTGGATTGTATGGTAAGAGTATGTTTAGTTTTATAAAAAGAAAATGCCACATTCATTTTCAAAATATACCATTTTGCAATCTTACTAGCAATGAATGAGTGTTTCTGTTGTTCAACATTCTAAGTATTTTGGATTTTGGCTCTTCTCATTGCTGTGTTGTGGTATGTTATTGTTGCTTTATTTTTATTTCTCTGATGACCAGTGATGTAGGTCATCTTTTCATATACTCATTTGGCATCTTTGGCTAAATGTCTCTTCAGATCTTTTGTCCATTTTTTTTATAAATAAATTTTTATTAATGTTAATGGGGTGACATCAATAAATCAGAATACATATATTCAAAGAAAACATGTCCAGGTTATCTTGTCATTCAATTGTGTTGCATACTCATCACCCAAAGTCAGATTGTCCTACATCACCTTCTATCTAGTTTTCTTTGTGCCCCTGCTCCTCCCCCTTCCCCACACCCTCCTTCCCTGCCTCCCCCCCCCCCCCAACCACCACACTCTTGTCAATGTCTCTTAGTCTTGTCTTTATATCCCACCAATGTATGGAATCATGTAGTTCTTGTTTTTTTCTGATTTACTTATTTCACTCTGTATAATGTTATCAAGATCCCACCATTTTGTTGTAAATGATCTGATGTCATCACTTCTTATGGCTGAGTAGTATTCCATAGTGTATATGTGCCACATCTTCTTTATCCAGTCTTCTATTGAAGATCTTTTTGGTTGTTTCCATGTCTTGGCCACTGTGAACAATGCTGCAGTGAACATGAGGTTACATGTGTCTTTACATATCAATGTTTCTGAATTTTTGGGATATATACCCAGTTGAGGGATTGCTGGGTCATAAGGTAGTTCTATTTTCAGTTATTTGAGGAACCACTATACTTTCTTCCATAATGGTTCTACTACTTTACATTCCCACCAACAGTGTATGAGGGTTCCTTTTTCTCCACAGCCTCTCCAACATTTGCTTTTACCTGTCTTGTTGATAATAGCTACTCTGACAGGTGTGAGGTGGTATCTCATTGGAGTTTTGATTTGCATTTCTCTAATAACTAATGAAGCTGAGCATCTTTTCATATATCTGTTGTCCATTTGTATTTCTTCCTGGGAGAAGTGTCTGTTCATGCCCTCTTCCCATTTTTTTATTGGATTGTTGGTTGGTTTGTCGTTGAGTTTTATGAGTTCTTTGTATAGTTTGGATATTAGGCCCTTATCTGAGCAGTTGTTTGAAAATATCATTTCCCATTTAATTGGCTGTCTGTTATTTTGTTGTCAGTTTCTCTTGTTGAGCAAAAAACTTCTTAGTCTGATGTAGTCCCATTCATTTATCTTTGCCTTCACTTCTCTTGCCTTTGGAGTCAAATTCATAAAATGCTCTTTAAAACCCAGGTCCATGAGTTTAGTACCTATGTCTTCTTCTATGTACTTTATTGTTTCAGGTCTTATATTTAGGTCTTTGATCCATTTTGAATTAATTTTAGTATAAGGGGACAAGCTGTAGTCAAGTTTCATTCTTTTGCATGTGGCTTTCCAGTTTTCCCAGCACCATTTATTGAAGAGGTTTTCTTTTCTCCATTGTGTGCTGTTGGCCCTTTTATCGAAAATTATTTGACCATATATATATGGTTTAATTTCTGGACTTTCTATTCTGTTCCATTGGTCTGAGTGTCAATTTTTCTGCCAATACCATGCTGTTTTGATTGCCGTGGCCCTATAATATAGTTTAAAGTCAGGTATTGTAATGCCCCCAGCTTTATTCTTTTTCCTTAGGATTGCTTTGGTTATTCAGGGTTTTTTATAGTTCCATATAAATCTGATAATTTTTTGTTCAATTTTTAAAAAAAATGTCATAGGAATTTTGATGGGAATTGCATTAAATTTATAAATTGCATTGGGTAATAGGGCCATTTTGATTATATTTATTCTTCCTATCCAAGAACAAGGAATATTTTCCATCTCATTTTATCTTTTTCGATTTTCCTTAACAATGCTTTGTAGTTTTCATTATATAGGTCCTTTACATTCTCTGTTATGTTTATTCCTAGGTATTTTATTTTTTTTGTTGCAATTGTGAAGGAGATTATTTTTTTGATTTCGTTTTCTAATATTTCATTGTTGGCATATAGAAAGGCTATTGACTTCTGTATGTTAATTTTGTATCTTGCGACCTTACTGTATTGGCTTATTGTTTCTAGTAGTCTTTTTGTGGATTCTTTGGGGTTTTCAATGTATAGGATCATATCATCTGCAAAAAGTGATACCTTTACTTTTTCTTTTCCAATATGGATGCCTTTTATTTCTTTGTCTTGTCTGATTGCTCTGGCTAGAAGCTCGAGTACCACATTAAATAAGAGTGGAGAGAGTGGACAACCCTATCTTTTTCCTGAATTAAGAGGAAAAGTCCTCAGTTTTATGCCATTTAATATGATGTTTGTTGATGGTTTATCATATATGGCCTTTATCATGTTGAGAAATTTTCCTTCTATATGCATTTTGTATAGTGTCTTAAACATAAAGTTGTGTTGTATTTTATCGAATGACTTTTCTGCATCTATTGATAAGATCATGTTGTTTTTGTTCTTTGTTTTGTTGATATGGTGTTTTATGTTAACCGTTTTACATATGTTAAAATATGAGATTCTGGGATGAATCGCATTTGATCATGATGTATTATTTTTTTTAATATGTTGTTGTATTTGATTTGCTAGTATTTTGCTTAGTATTTTAGCATCTGTATTCATTAGAGATATTGGTCTGTAGTTTTCTTTTTTTGTGCCGTCCTTGCCAGGTTTCGGTATGAGAACTATGTTGGCCTCATATAATGTGTTTGGAAGTATTGCTTCTTCTTCAATTTTTTTGGAAGACTTTGAGTAGAATAGGAACCAAGTCTTTTTTGAATGTTTGATAGAATTCACTAATGTAACCGTCTGGGCCTGGACTTTTATTTTTGGGGAGGTTTTTAATAGTTTTTTCTATTTCCTCCCTGCTAATTGGTCTGTTTAGGCATTCTGCTTCTTCATGACTCAGTCTAGGAAGGTTGTATTATTCTAGGAATTTATCCAATTTTTCTAGATTGTTGAATTTGGTGGCATATAGTTTTTCGTAGTTTTCTACAATAATTCTTTGTATATCTATGATGTCTGTGGTGATTTCTCCTCTTTCATTTTGGATTTTGTTTATATGAGTCTTTTCTCTTTTTTGCTTGGTGAGTCTTGCCAAGGGTTTGTCAATTTTGTTGATCTTTTCAAGGAAACAGCTCCTTGTTTTATTAATTTTTCCTATAGTTCTTCTGTTCTCTATTTCATTTATTTCTGCTCTGATTTTTATTATTTCCTTTCTTCAGCTGGTTTTGGGTTGTCTTTGTTCTTCTTTTTCTAGTTCCTTAAGGTGTGAAGTTAAGTGGTTCACTTGGGCTCTCTCTTGTTTGTTCATATAGGCCTGAAGTGATATGAACTTCCTTCTTATTACTGCTTTGCTGCATCCTGGAGATTCTGATATGTCGTATTGTCATTTGATTTGTCTGTATATATCTTTTGATCTCTGTGCTTATTTCTTCTTTGACCCATTCATTTTTTAAAAATATGTTGTTTAGTTTCCTTATTTTTCTGGGTGTTTTTTTTCCTCTTTTTTGCAGTTGAATTCTAGTTACAAGGCTTTATGATAAAAAAAATATGCTTGGTACAATTTTGATTTTTCTGAATTTGCTGATGTTATTTTTGTGGCCCAACATATGGTCAATTTTTGAAAATGTTCCATGTAAACTAGAGAAAAATGTACACTCTGTTATTTTGGGATGAAGTATCCTGTAGATGTCTATCACATCCAGGTGCTCTTGTGTTTTGTTTAAGGCCAATATACCTTTATTAATTTTCTGTTTGGATTAAAGATCTAGAGCCATCAACGGTGTATTGAGGTCTCCAAATATGATTGTATTTTTGTCAGTTTTTGTTTTAAGGTCAATAAGTAGCTGTCTTATATATTTTGGTGCTTCTTGGTTTGGTGCATATATATTAAGGATTGTTATGTCTTCTTGATTCAGTGTCCCCTTAATCATTATGAAATGACCATTTTTGTCTCTGAGTACTTTTTCTGTCTTGTAGTCAGCATTATTAGACATGAGTATTGCTACACCTGCTTTTTTTTTGGATGTTATGTGCTTAGAGTATTGTTTTCCAGCCTTTCACTCTGAATTTGTTTTTATCCTTGCTGCTTAGATGTGTTTCTTGTAGGCAGCATACAGTTGGATTTTCTTTTTAATCCATTCTTCTACTCTGTGTCTTTTATTGGTGAGTTTAATCCATTTACATTTAGTGTAATTATTGACACTTGTGTGTTCCCTCTTGCCATTTAATGAATTGCTTTTTGTTACTTTTTGTATCTTGTTTGATTCTTCTCTTTTGTTTTTCTATCATTTTTGTTTGTTTGTTTGTATTCCATATTTTTTTCCTCTGTTGTTACCTTTTTTAAGTCATGTGCTTCTGTGGTGGTTATTTCAAGAGTGGTTACCATTAAGTAATGAAAAGGGTACCTACCATATTCATTGTAATACCCTATCTTATGAGTGTTTCTGCACTCCATCGTCCTTTGATACTATTAATCTCAGTCCTCTCCCCCTTTTTATTGTTTTTGTTGTCACAGTTTAAATTTGGTTTTATTGTGTTCTTGGTGGAGCTTTTACTTGTGGTTTTGTTTTGTTTTCTTCTTTGTACCTGGTTGGAAAACCCTCTTTAGTATTTCCTGGAGTGTGGGTTTTCTGATGATAAATTCCCTCATCTTTTCTGTATTTATGAATGGTTTTATTTCTCCTTCATATTTGAAGGATAGCTTTGATGGGTATAGTATTCTTGGCTAAAAGTTCCTCTCTTTCAGGCCTTTAAAAATTGGGGTCCACTCTCTTCTAGCTTGTACAGTTTCTACCGAGAAATCTGATGATAATCTAATAGGCCTTCCTTTATATGTTGTATTCTTCTTTTCCCTGGCTGCCTTGAGAATGTTTTCTTTGTCATTGGTTTGTTCCAATTTCATTATGATGTGCCATGGAGTAGGTTTGTTGTGGTTAAGAAAACTCGGTGTTCTGTTTGCTTCTTGAATTTGAGGCTTTAGTTGTTTCCACAGGCTTGGGAAGTTCTTGTCTATTATTTGTTTGAATATATTCTCCATTCCATTTTCTCTCTCTTCTCCCTCTGATATACCTATTATTCTTGTTATTCTTTTTGATGGAGTCAAGCAATTTCTGTAGTGCTTTCTCATTTTTTAAAATTTTTGAGTCTCTCTCTTCTTCTCTCCATTGTGCCTGAAGTTGCTTATCTTCTATGTCACTAATCCTACCTTCTATCTGGCCTGTTCTATTAGCTAAGGTTGTTACCTCGTTTTTCAGTTCATGAATTGAGTTTTTCTTCTCTGTTTGATTTGTTTTTATAGTTTCAATTTCCATGGTAATATATTCTTTGTGTTTGTTAACTTGTTTTCTGAACTCTCAAAATTGCCTTTCTGTGTTTTCTTGTATATCTCTGTGAATTTTTAGGATTTTTATGTTAAATTTTTTGTCATTTAGCTCCAAGGTTTCCAATATATTAAATTTTTTCATCTAGCTGTGCTACTTCTCTATCTTTTGTATCCAAGATATTTGATTTTCTTTTTCTTAATGGCATCTGAGGGTGATCTTGTTGATAGCACTAATGAGAATTAATAAAGAATAAAAAGTAAAAAATGAAAAAAATATTTGAAAAAAATAATAAAAAAACACAATAATAATAATTTGTTTTTTACTTTTTTTTTCTTCTCTTCACCTTTTCTCTTCTCCTCCTTAGGAAAATATCATGATGAACTTTGAATTATATTATGCTAAATGGAACAAAAACTGCCTATAACGGAGGACCTGATTTGGGGGGAAGTGTTCAAGGGGCAAAAAAGTAGATAGGGACCCACAAAATGCAACAAAGTTAAAAATTGGGGTCAATTATAAAATGATTTGCTTGTAAATGATGGTTGACTAAGAGATATAATGAGAGGAGTAAGAGCGAAACAGGAAAAAAGAAAAAAATACTATTGTATTAAGTGGAGCAAAAACTAAATAGAATGGAGAGTCTGGGTTGGGAGGAATGCTAATGAGTTAAAAAGCACCCAAAATGCCACACACAAAAAAACTTGAGTCCCAAATAAAATAATTTGCTCGTGATTGAGGATTGTATGAGAGGAAAAGTAAAAGGAGAAAAGAAGAAACTAATAGAGAGGGAGAAAAATGAAAAGGGGAAAAGGAAAAAAAGAAAAAGAAAAAAAAACAAAAAGAGAGAGAGAGTTAAGGGTTTTGGAGTGTAACCCTCATGGAGAGTAAGGAAGAAGAAAAGAAATAAAATGTAACACTTATGGGTAGTGTAGTTCAAGAAGAGGACAGAATAATACGGGCAGAGAATAAAAGGACCAAGGTGGAGGAAAAAGAAATAATAATAATAAAGGCCAGAAGATGAAAGAAACAAAAAAAAATAGTGGAACAAGTTTTAAAGTCTGTGGATTTTTCTTGATTTTGAGAGGTTAACTTCTTCCTTTTTCTTTCCTCTCCCTCTTCCTGGTCAGTGACTCTGTTCCTTTGTCTCTGCCCCTGTGGCATGCTTAGGTAGAGATTTTCAGTTGATGAGAATCTACGGTGATGTCATATATTAGTCTTCAGTCTCATTGGTAGTCAAGGCATGTTAGCGTTTGCAGGCTCCGACAATGAGAGAGTCCGTTTTCCCGGAGCCTCTCTCCTAGTCTCTCCTTCCTGAATTAGCAGCCTGATGATCCAGCTATGAGGCTGCTGCTGCCTCTGCCTGGGGAGTAACAGGCTCAAAGAGCTGGCAAATCCCCACTCTATCCCCACTCAATGCAGGGCTCTGGGTAAGGCTCTGGCAGTCAGAGCCACAAGCATAATCAGGCGGGGCTCATAGCCAATTGTTCTCAAGGTGACTTTCTATGAGCTTCCAGACCTGTTCAGCATGCCTAGCACTCTGTTGGGCCACTCTCCTCAGGCTTTTTTGTGCTTTGTAACCTGTTTTGGCTGGAAAGAAGATACCCTAGTTGCTGCCTGCAGTACAGGAGGTCTTAACAGCTGCCAAGTCCCTCTTTTTAGCTTATATCCCTGAGTATGAAAGCTCTGCCAATCAGAAGTTGCCCCCACCCCTTTAGCAAGAGGCACTAAAAAATGTCACACTTCTTGTCTTAGGTCGCTGAACTGAGAGACATCTTGTCAATTAGAGTTGTGTAGGTCAGTTGGGAGGTGAGCAGACCGTGGGTTAAGCTAATTTCAGTGATTGGATCCCCCAATATGCTCCAGGAAGGACTGCAAGCTGCCCACGCTCCCCTCCCCCGATGCTTGATTGTTAACTTGAATGGCTTGGTGAGGCGCCGCGCCCACCCAGAAAAACTCGGGTGTAGGGAAGTTTGCTTTGGCGCACTCTCTGTGAGCCTCTGGCAGCTGCTGCTCGCGGCATGGGTGTTAGCTCACGTGGGCTGATTCGCCACAGGCACACTCTTTCCTTGGCTTAAAAAATGTCTGCCCAGCAGCCTAGCTTCCTCCACACACTTATTCCCCTCCCCCCCACTCTCAGTTCCAAGTGAAAGCAGCCTTTGCTCAGGTTAGTGAGGAAGGCAGAATGTTCCTTTCTCCATCTTATTTCCTTCAGGGTTGATTATATACTTAGCCAAGTTTTTGGTCTATCATACCTTTGTTTTCAGTATGTGGGACTCCCAGTCGCTCCAAGGATAGACTTTTCTGTCTCTGGTTGATGAACTTGTTAAAATTTTGGGGAGATTTGTTGGTCGCGCTCCTCACAGTGCCATTCCTCTGATGTCACTTGTCCATTTTTTAAATTAAAAGGTTTGTTTTCTTGTTGTTCAGTTTGAAGTGTTCTTTCCATATTTTAGATACTAGTATTTTTATCTCTTTTGGAAGTAAATATTTCTCCCAGGCTGTAGCTTCTCTTCTCATTCTATGGACATTGTCCTTTGCAGAAAGGAAGTTTTTAATGTTAATGAAGTTTAGCTAGTCAATGAATTACATCAAGGATTGTGCCTTAGCTTGGTAACTAAAAGTCATCACCACATCTAAAGGTCATTTAGGTTTTTATTTTTCTGTATTACATTTTAAGAAATTTATTGTTTTTTATTTTACATTTGGTCTATGATCCATTTTATGTTATATTTGTGAAGGGTATAAGATTCATTTTTTTAAATATATATATGTATGTTTAATTTTTCTAGCAGAAATTTTTGAAAAAATTATATTTGCTCCATTGTACCTATATATTTTTTTAATTTTTAGAGAAAGAAGATTTTTTTAAAGTTTTACACATTATCACTGGTTTTTCTTAATCTTTTGTTTCCAAATTATTTTTGTGGAAGTTTTGACCTGCCTCAAGCTGTTACTGAGCACCTATTATATGTTTAACCACTGTGTCAAGTAGATTCTGCATAGATTACCAAAGATAGACTTCTACATAATGGTCCTAATTTTTAAGTTGATAAACAAATGTATTATAAATGTATAGGCTTTCTTACAAGGGAAGATTTATGTGGTTTGGAAGACTAAGTTACCAAGGTATTGAAATTGCATAGAAGACAGTACCTCATGGAAGAGGGATTCTTACACAGAGCCTTATAAGAAGAGAAAGGTTGTTGAGTGAATAAGATAGAAAAGAGCCTTAAAATGTAGATTGAAAGTGTGGATTTTATGTAGCAGACAAAAGATACAATAGCATTATTTATTGCACCAAAAATAAAATGTATTTTTTGACAAAGCATTTTTTTACTTCTCTTTTTATTTTCAAAGAATTATAGATTCAAAGGAAGTTGTAGAAAATATTACTTAGAGGTTTTCTCTACCTTGCACATCAAATGCTAACAATTTATATAACTATAATACAATATCACAGTCAAAAGATTAACATTGGTACAATTTACAGACTTTATTTAGATTTCACCCAGATTACATAAACTTGTGATTTTATGTGTCTGTGTGTGCTGATATCCTATGTAATTTTGACATTTAGTTTAGTCCCCAATAAGAAATATCACTAGTTATTAGAAATATAAAAATCACTGTATACCAATTTTTTGACTCCATTTAGATGAAATTCTAAGATGTGGAAATGTTGAATCCAAAGTTAAAAACATATTAAGGTTTTTTTATACATATTATTTAAATGATTTTTAAAACATTTGAACCAATTTGCACATTCACTGGTATATTTATAAATTACCATTTCTCATGCCACCTTCAACACACCATAGGAGTAAAACAATATCTAGTTGTTTAATATGCTTTTCTATTTTTAATTGTAAGACATAATTAAAACTTTTTTATTGTTGGTTTGCATACTTGCAACATTACTTTGAATGTCTATAGTGTTTTTGCATAATTTTTACAGAATGCAAGGTAAGCAAGTTAACTAATATACTTTGTCCTGATATAAAACAAGAGCAAAGATCCAGGGCTGCCAAAATGTCTCAAATTTTATATTGTTTCCTGATTGTTGTAGTCTTCAGCAATTAAAAAGATACTTAATCTTTTCATGTATTCTAAGGATGAGCCAGTTAAACACATATTTTTAAAAAGAATAAATATGTGGTTTCACAATTTTTACTGAATGCTAGATTGCTAATTTTATAATAAATAATTTATTAATATTTAAGTAGCATCCAATGACTAGTCTATTATATGTCAGGCCTTGAGTTAATTGCTTTATATATAATTATTTCAATTAATCCTACAAGAAGAATGCTAAGTATACATTACTGTTACAACCACTTACTGATAAAAAAACAAGTTAGAATATAGAGGTACTTGCTAATATCATATAGCTGGAATTCAAAACAAGTCTGTCTGACTCTATGACATAATGCTTGAAAAGCAAAGGTTATCATGGACATCCATAACTATAATAAACATTTGTCAAATTTCCTACTGATAAGCTTGCCCTCCCACATTCTGATTATTATTACAATTTTGTAGTGGCTTTGTTATAAAAAGTTGCTTTTAGGTTTAAAGAGAGTTTAGCTTAAAATGAAGTAAATGGTTATTCTGCCACAGTTCTCTGTCTAAAGAGGAAGTGGGCCATAAAGTATTAAAATATTCCTCATCAGATGTATTCAACATCCTACATCCTCTCCCTGACTCACATATGTTGGTTCTCTGACTGTACTCAGTTGGCACCAGGTAACAAAATGTTATATTTTAAAGGAGTTACAAAATTGCAAGTAATTTAGAAGTCCTTAACCTTTTCTGACTCATCACATGAGGAATTCTCTTTAATGACTCATTCCTTTTAATGGCAGAACAGATGACATTTCAAGGAACAGTCAGCAATACTTTATTCTATTCATTCTCTACTCTGTGTAACTATTGGCCAATTTTCTATTAGCAAAAAAGTGAAGGCAGACAGCAGAATAGTTCAGGTTGTCACACTGGTCTTGCCCAGTCACTGTACAACCTGATGATAATTTTTGAAACTGGAAAAGTTAGTTTTGCTACTGTTATTTTTAAAGAGTTTCTTGGCGCATTGTTTAGCAGAGGAAGATTGTCAAGGGAGGCACTTTGTGCAGGCTTCATTCTGGATCCTGTTTGCCCCACATCTGAACTTCTAGAAACCACCTAAAATACTATATTCCAAAAGCCTTACAATGAGGATGCTGTCAGTGATTGTGACCCAGCTTACAATCTGCTGAGCAATTGCTGCATAGCTTAGAGAAGTCAGAAACTGTACTAGATAAGGGAAGGTGCTTTTATGATGAAACCTAAATCTTTAATATAAAAAAGACCAGAGATAACAGTAATGCTCTCTTCCTCTGAACTTTGTGTTCTCTTAGGATCTGACAAAGGGGTGAGGATGGCACAATCAGAGGCATAACATTTGAAAACACTCATTTCTTTTCTTCCTCTCTCCATGATAAAAGTTTATGTTCCTTTCTCCTTCAAGGTACTAGTAATGATGTGAAATCCTAGTAATTCACAACACCCAGTTTGCACACAAAGATACATAATACCCCACACAAAAATAGTGCTGGGTAAGATAGCATTTGTTTGTTTCTATCTTAGTAATGTGACACTCAATGGGAGATCTTAGCATAGTCTCTTAGGTTATACCTAGAGATACAGTTTCTTCCAGAAATCCTGACCTACTTAAACTCAGTCATTCATAAGTAACCATTCACACAAAAATAATTAAATGCTCAAGACATAAATCCTTGCTATGGCATCTTTTCAGTTAATTTTGCTGTCAGCATGTGAGGTAACATGATTTTATAAAGAAGGTTGTCTAATACTTTTTTTCTCAATTTGTTTTAACTTTCCACCCTATTTACATGCTAGTACTCTCATACTTATAGGAGAAACCAGAAGAAAAATAAAATGAGTGATTTTTTAAAAGAAACTAATGAAGGAAGAAAAAATAAAATTTAGATTTCTTGATGTTCACTAAGATTTCAAATAATGTCTTTTCAATAAGTGAATGCTTTACATTCTATTACTACTTGAGGTTCTCATATACATTAAAATAAGGTATATAATTGGGCAATAAGAAGTTGTATGAGTAGATATTAGGCAGTTGAGGGGAAATGATAAGAATAATTTCCTCATAAGACTTGCTTTTACATGATTTTGAATAACTTTCTTTACTCTTCTTACTATCACCACACAAGGTTTTCCACTGCTCTGTG
Organism: Saccopteryx bilineata; assembly: GCF_036850765.1. Lineage (NCBI taxonomy): Eukaryota > Metazoa > Chordata > Mammalia > Chiroptera > Emballonuridae > Saccopteryx > Saccopteryx bilineata. The sequence continues at coordinate 151,491,816 of NC_089494.1, forward strand.
ATACGAGTGTTGTAGGTTAAAATAAAATAATAATAATTAAAAAAGGTGTTAGTAACCTCAGCGTTATCACTTTTGTTGATTTAAAGAAGCTGGTGATTTTTATCAGCAGGAGTCCAGCTTTAAAAAAATGAGTATCTTCATTAATGGTGACTGAGAGCACATCCTATTGTCACAGCATTTCTTTATTATCAAATGAATCATTATGATTTATATTGTCTAGTTTCTCCCCCACCCCCTGCACTTCTCTAAAATATGATTAATTCCCATAGAAAGCCATATTTGACCTTTGTGAGAGAAAAATCTGGAGAGCTTCACAAATCCCATATTCATGCAAACCTTCCTAGGTTATATTCTATCCCAAACAGTCCGACAATGTATTTGTTTAAAGCAAGGTTTTATAATCACTGATGATTGAGCAAATAGCTAAGCAATTTTGAAATGTCAATGTAGGATCACTTGCCCCTATGTGACTTGCACCTCAACTCAGTATTCCAGAGTACTCTATTCACATTTGTGTTGCCTCCAAATTACAAATTATATTATAGACATGGATCACTAATGAATATTTGAAACCTATAATTTAAAGTTATTAACATCAAAGTTCTTTTGTGTAACAATGGATTATCACATCCTTAGTGAAACTTATTTAATGTTATTGCAATAAAAAATGTAGTTCTCATAGTAATAGAGTATTTACCTGAAAAAATATTACATTAAATTTATTTTTAATGCCCTATGTTATTAAATAATAAAGCAACTCACATATTATATAATTATCAGTTTGAGATCAGATGGATTGTTTATCTATTAACATAGTAGTTATCATGGTTAATAACAATAGCATCATTATAGTAAACCCTTTTTTCTCTTGCTATATATAACAACATATAATTTTTTTATTAAGAATTTTATTTGCATTCTAGTCATGCATTTAGCTTAGTAATTAATGCCAGTTTGTGAAACAAGGCACAGTCCTTGTTTTCAAGCTGCTTACCATCTTAACTACTGGTCTTATTTAAAACTTTTCCCCCTTGTTTAGCACAGAAAATAAATATGCTAATTTATTTTATTTTTTAAATATATTTTTATTTTTCAATTACAGCTGATGTACAATATTACATTAGTTTTAGGTGTATAACCCAGCAACCTAAGACATGATCCCACACTCAAGCCAGCAACCCCAACTCAAGCCAGAGACCTCACATGCAAGCTGGTAAACCTGCACTCAAGCCAGGGACAATGGGGATTGAATCTGGGACCTCACTGTCCTAGGTGAATGCTCTATTCATTGCACCACCACCAGTTAAACAAGATAGAATTTTGAGTTATTTAGAGGGGCACTTTAAATACCTTAGACTTACAACTAAAATTCCAAAAGGAAAAAAAGAAACAACAACCTTTGATAAAGGCAAAACTAATTCTGACAGAACAGATTGTAGAGTCAAACTTCCACAAGTATCAACCAGTATCGGTTAGAAGAAAGCTAATACTCTTTAGAAGATAAAATTAGGATTCAGACTTGTTACCATATATCATGCACAAGATCAAGAATATCAACCAGAAATAGCTAAAATAAAAAGGCAAAGAAGCTACTATAAAAATAAAAAGTGATAATGAAATAAATGGAAATATATATTTTTGAGATGCAGATATTTAAAAAAATGGGAAAATGACAATAGTAGAGGTAAAAAAAAACTAATGTATATTCTATATTTAATGAATATGCATCAATCAGATATACAGTGGTACCTTGAGATATGAATTTAATTTGTTCTGTAACTGAGCTTGTAAGTCAGTCAACTCGTATATCAAACTGCCAATACTAGACACTTGCACCAACATGCCAACTAGTGGCAGCTTCCCGAATCATGACTCGTATCTCGGAATTTTGCTCAGCTCTTGAACAAAAATACAGACCTAGTGGCAGCTCGTATCTTAAAAATTCATATGTTGGTCTGTTCATATCTCAAGGTACCACTGTACAATACATATATATAAAATACATGTATAACAGTATTAACAGCAACAGACTGGAAAAGAAATGAAGGATCATTAAACTTTACAATAAATCAATATTTTCTAATTTGAATAACAGAGAAGTAAAACTGAGGCCTAACAGTTTATAATATAATATTACAATATCAAACAGCTTAACAGAAATTTAATTTGAATCCTAGAATTTGAGTAGAGAGATATCAGATAATAAAAATTATTTGAAGAAATGGTGGCTGAACATAGATCCCTAAAGCATCAACTTATAGAGCACATAAGTTTAGCAAATCCTTCACTCAAAAAAAGAGATGCCATTAAAACCACAGTTAATGATCTTGTTCTTAAATCACTAAAATTAAAGATAAAGAACAACCTTTCTTACTAAGCTGCCTGGCCAAAGTTTATGCTGGACAACGTTTATTTTTATTATTATTATTTTTTTATTTATTCATTTTAGAGAAGAGAGACACAGAGAGAGAGAGATAGAAAGAGACGGGGGAGGAGCAGGAAGCATCAACTCCCATATGTGCCTTGACCAGGCAAGCCCAGGGTTTTGAACCGGCAACCTCAGCATTCCAGGTCGACGCTTGATCCACTGCACCACCACAGGTCAGGAGAACCTTTAAAAGAAATAGGGGTTAGAGGTAGGGAGAAGGTATATTATATATGGAAAGAATGATATGCATTAAGACTGACTTCTCAGAGACATTGGAGACCAGCAAACAATAGATGGTATTTCAAAGTCCAGGGGAAAAATAATTGCTCTCATCGAAGAAATTGATCTAGAAAAAATAATGTAAATAAAATAAAAACTTAAAAAAATTGACTATTTATAAATAGTTTTTGACTTACAGAACAGTAAGATATTTTAGTGAGTTTCCATACACCCTTTCACCCATTTGCCTCTCTTATTAGCATTATATATTAGCACAGTATATTTAATAAAATTACTGAAGCAATATTAACATAGTATTATTAATTAAAGTTTATACATTATTCAGATTTTCTTTACCTAATGTCTTCATCTGGTCTAAGAGCCCACTCAAGATACCACATTACATTTGTTGCTATGTCCCCTTAGGCACCATCTTCTTGGATGTGACAGTTTCTTAGAATTGGACACCATGACAATTTTGAGAAATAGTGATCAGGTAACTTGCAGAATGTTCCTTTCTTGGAAGTTGCCTGATTTTTTTAAAAGATTTTATTTATTCATCTTAGAGAAAGTAGAAAGAGAGAGAAAAAGAGGTCAAAGGAACAGGAAACATCAACTAGTAGTAGTTGCCTTGACCAGGCAAGCCCAGAGTTCTGAACTGGAGACCTCAGCATTCCAGATCGATGCTTTATCTACTGTGCCACTACAGTTTATGCTGAATTTTTTTTTAATCTCCTGAATTGACTGTGTTTTTGAGTTTTGTAGAAGAGAACAATAAAGGGCCATTTTTATAATATTGTATCAGAAATGCATTCTAACCTTGGCCAGGCAGCTTAGTAAGAAAGGTTTTGACCTAGCATGCCAGAGGTCTTGGGTTAGACCTTGGTCAGTGCACACTGAAGAAACAATAATGACTACACAACTAAATAAAACAATTAAGTGAAGCAATGAGTTGATTATTCTCTCCCCATCTCTCTTTCAAATCAGTAGAAAATTTTTTTTAAAAAAGAAGTATTACTGTTGAAATTTCCCATGAGTAAGATAGTGTTTCTCTTTTCTCTTTTCCATACTGTCCTCTTGGAAGAAAGTCACTACTCACAGTTCAAACTAAAGAATTAGTGAGTCATGCTTCTTTCTTTAAGGGCAGTGTGTGTAGATAAATGTTTGGAATTCTGATGATCTAACTCAAGCAATCTATTCAACAAAAGCTACAGCCTAGGCTTAAATAACAGAAATGTACACATCACAGTTCTGAAGGCTTGAATTTCAATACCTCCAAATAAGAGTGCATCAAGGTGCTTGGGGTTTCTGAACCAAAACTACCCTCCAGAGCCATCCTATATCTAAGAATAGGCCAGCATTACTACTTCCATTATGCTTAGTCTCCCAGAAGCTTGTTAAGGAAGAAAGCATGGTCTCTACATAAAAGGTGACTGATTCATTGAATGTCAATTGACTATGAATTTCCTGATGAATATCATATAGATAAGAGCTATGCATTTCTATAGCCACCATAAAATTGCTTGCAAAGGCCTTGGCCGGTTGGCTCAGCGGTAGAGCGTCCGCCCCTCGTGGAGAAGTCCCCAGTTTGATTCCTGGTCAAGGCACATAGGAGAAGTGCCCATCTGCTTCTCCACCCCTCCCCCTCTCCTTCCTTTTTGTCTCTTTCTTCCCCTCTCGCAGCCAAGGCTCCATTGGAGCAAAGTTGGGGCACTGAGGATGGCTCCATGGCCTCCACCTCAGGTGCTAGAATGGCTCCCGGGACAATAGAACAATGCCCCAGATGGGCAGAGCATCGCCCCCTGGTGGGCATGCCAGGTGGATCCTAGTCGGGCGCATGTGGAAATCTGTCTGACTTGACTGCCTCCCTGCTTTTAACTTCAGAAAAAATAAAGAAAATTAAAAAAATAAAATTGCTTGCAAAAACTTTCATATAATACAATGAAATAAAAATATATTTAGATCGAGAAAAATAAGATAAGCTGGACATAAAATTAGTAAGCAAAAGTATGCCATAAGATGTAGAAGAAAATATGTTATATAATTTAGCTTGGCCAACAAATGAATATATATAAGTTGTTCAGAGGAATTAAACCTATTTCTAAAACTGAGCTGAGATATAATCCAAAAAGTGAATTTTATGAGTTATACCTAGTATTTCAAAAGACAAATGGAGTCAGTGACAAGTATAACTTCCCTGATAAAATTAAGCAAAACTTTTGTTGACTAAAGTATGCATGTAACACATTTAGAATTGTTTGGTATCACCCAGTAATAAGATTAATAGTATCCAAAAAAATTAATTACCCTACAAATGGTCTTCTATGAACAGTATTGAAAAATATTGTTTGGTAGCTGGAATATGTTTGTTTGGTAGCTGGTCTGCATTACCAATTAAAAGAATATATGCCTGACTTTACCAACAGCCAAGTAAAGGTAAAAAAAACATGGCTGAACAATTATCTAAGCTTGGAGGAGTTGCGGAGGCAATATGGGTAAGCAGGGTGATTTTAAAGTTGACACCAAAAAATTGATCAATGGGTAATTAAGGCTTTGGCGGGGTTTTTTTCCCCTTCTTTTTTCCTTAGAACAAAATTGCAATAACATTAACTTGAAAAATGTTAAATTACTACTAATTTATACTTTGAATGATGCACTTAGTGAACATGTAACTGCCAATAATGTGCTGTCCAGGTTTAACCTTCTAATAGAAACAGCCTACAAAAGTACTCACAGGATATTGAAAAAATTGATACACTCTATGAGGTTGTTAAATCTAAGCTGAAGGACAGGTACTAAAAATTATTTCAATCTTGGAATTCTTGATTTTAAATAATTATTTCTAACAATAATTATATGAAATTATCATTTATCTGTTTCAACTACCCCTAATTTTTGATAATATAAACATGTCATCTCAGTTCAAGTGAATGCTTATACTGTTTCTGAGACAGAGAAAGACAGCTCATTAAGGTTCATAAAAATAAAGGTGCGGGAGCACTCTTGCCTTAAATTGAAATGAAAATTATTATCCTGTATATTAAGAAGTTATTCTTCCTGACCCTGACTTTAATGGTATTATTAAATTATTATTTAATATTAGTATTAAAAGCTGATATAATATAATTTCACAGTTGATTTTTTGACTCCTAGATTTTTTCAATCATCGTTATACTTAAATTAATAATAAAATCTATCATTTATTGTATACTTCTGTGCAGTGGGCACTGTGTAAATCCTATAAAGTAATACCTTTTTCTCAACACATGATAAGTAATCTTGCACCTATTTTATACAAGAGGAATCAGAAGTGTGAGGGGCATCTGTATCAAGCAAGGTTCGTTCTGAAGGTATTAGACCTAGAAACTGACAGGTCAAGGAGCACATTCCATGCAGGTCAAAATTCTGGGATTTTTTTTTCTATTCCTATGTTTGCCAATCCAAGCTTCATAAGTGGAATACATTTTTGGACAAATATATTACTATGCTTAATAAAATTTTTGCGTGCTCCTAACTATATATTTTAATTTGTTTTGACTTCAAAATTGTTTATAGAATTATTTAATTTTTGAGATAGAGCTTCATTTTGTAATAAACTTGAGATTGTGGCCACATTAGCTCTTGCCATTCTTCATAAAGTTATTACCATTTTATCAAGGCAGGCCAGAGGAATACCAAAAACATAAAATAAAATATTTTTGTCTGGAGAATTTATATAAGTTATCTTGATTCTAATGTCCATCTCAATCAATATCAGTTGTGAATTGCTACTCTCCAAGCTGACCCCTGTGAAATCTATCTCACTGGCCATTCTCGATGGAACTGCCAGTGACAGAAGTTTTCATCACTCTAATTTTAATTCTGTTTTAGAACTTATTCTTTCTCTGGAGAATGAGTTTAAATGGGTCTGATACTCAAACAATACTGAAGCCTTGCTCATCAGTTATGCCCATGGTATAAATAAAACCAGGGTTTTGAAACCCTGTTTCTTGACACACTCTCCTTTTTTCAACAAACATGATTACAGAGGTTAAAATGAGCGCAGTTGAGAGATACTGCCCCATACAGTTTAGAATTGTTTGTGTAATAGCTATAACTTTTTACTGGTTCTCTTTGAATATGAGAAGAATCTAAAAGGATTATATGTCTCCTTTGTCTTGTTGTTCACTGAAAAGTGTTTGCTATGTTAGTGATTTTATTAAATAAATGTTTTTATTGATAATGTCTTTCATGTTGACATGTCTTTCATTATTGATATTTCTCTCATGATTTATAACATTCATCTTTATTTAGAGTATTTGGCCCTATTATGTACATGGACACACTTAATTTGTTTGAATTTGCTGTTTTGTATTTCATGTCTAAGACTATGGAATTTGGTCTTCTTCATACAAAGAAAGGGTACAAGTCTTCAGCATTTTGCACTTTATTTTTACTTATTCCCTCCCTGCTCTGAGTCAAGTGCAAGTAGACAGTACTTTGAAAGATTCAATTCCAATAATTATAGTGAAAATGTTTCAAACTGTGCCTCACAGGTCCCTAGATTTTATATAAATACTTCACTTGTAGGGATTTTTAAATATACTATCTCATATATAAATAATCATTCATTTCTTACAGCAATAATAAAAACATTATATGTATAAATTTTAAGATGTAAATACTACTCTGATTTTATAGATAAAAAATAAAACTCAGAGAAATTAAAAAACTTGCCTAAAGTCACAAAGCTAATAAGTTTTGAATCCAGGAATACAGCCTGTGAACATTTTATTCGAAATCTTCAAGATAAATAGTGCTCAGTAATCATTGTCCTTAAAAAATGCTATTCTCAGAACTGTGGCAAAAATTAAAACAGAAAAAACATATTAACTTTATTCAAAATAAAATAATAATCATATTAATCTTACATAAATATTTATGTGTCACTATAATCTACTTTATGATTTTGCAATTGAAGCAATAAGGTCAATAGAAAAATAAATATTTTATGACATAAAACATATTAGCTTTACACAGCACAAAGTGTCATCTAGTTAAAAGGAGGAACGAAACATTTTGTATAGGTGAAATTTATACAGAAAGTCATGTTGGAGTTGAGTCTTTAAGAGTAGATAAGTTTCCAGAGGAAGTTGCTATGTAAGGCATAGAGATTTTCCAAAAGACAAAGGAACTTGACAAGTGATGCTTTCCATAGGCTAATTTAAATAATTTATAAGGTATTTCAATTCCCTTTGTTGATTAACATAGTTCATCTAAATTAAGTGCTGTTTAACACTGTTACTTATTAAAAATAATAATAAAGAAAAGAATCCTGATTAATTATGTATGTGAGAAAGTCAGAGATGACTATACTTCCTAATAAAACATTTCAACCCTGGAGAAAAATATAAAGAAAACACTATTTCTCTTAAAGATGCAGGTGATCTAACAATTAAAACACTGTCAACAAGTTTGTAGATAATACATTGTTAGATATGGATCCTGTTTTCCCGCTGGAGCACTTGTCGGGGAAAGACTGGAAAATTAGGTCAGGTCTCAAGTACTCATCAGGGGAAGATAGATTTAATATCAGCAAGAAAACCCAGATTAGAACCAGGGTTCTGACTTTTAATTACATTCTTTAAAATATTTATAGAATTTTTAATAAAAAGTATATAAAACAAAAATTATATATATCTAAATATATATAGCTATATATTTATATCTAGAAAGAGAGAATGAGAGAGAAGAGTGACAGGGAGAGAGAAAAAAAAAATAGCCAGAGTAGCACAGAGTAGTCTGCAGGGGAGAAATGGAAGTGCTCTATTGTACGATTCTTATATGTGAAGTAGGAGAAAATCATCTAACAGTAGAATGTGAGAAATTTAGGTTGCATACAAAAAGTCAAAAAGAAGCCACAGAAAAGTAACTAAAAATAGTGTAGCTAATTAATCAGAAATAAGAGATAAATTGAATCTAAGAAGTATTCAAATTAATCCAAAAGATAGAAGAAAAAAAGAGAAAACAACAGATGGAAAAAATAGAAAACAAATAGCAAGATATCAAAACCAGATTTAAAGTCAACCACACCAATACCGATATTAAATTAAAATGGTACAAATACTTCTGTTAAATGGCCATTATTGTTCGATTGGATAAAAGAAGCAAAGCCTAGTAAAACACTGACTATAGAAAACAAATTTAAACTCTAAGACACAAATATCATATAGCTTGTTAAGCTAAAAAAAAAAAAACTCAGAAAAACACCAGCATAAAACTTATAGTCATAGACAACAGAGTGCAGATTGCAGGAGGGAAAGGGGCATGGGGATAATGAAGGAAGGTAAAGGGGGATAGGTAGTAATGGAAGCAGACTTGACTTGGAGTGGTGAACACACAATAAAGTATACAAATGGAGTGACGTCACGGAAATGGCGCCGTGAGCAGCGCGTCCGACAGATCTCCCCAAAATCAAAACAAATTTATCAACTAGAAACAGAAAAACTTATCCTCGGAGCATTCCGGAGTTCCACACAAACTGAAAGCGAAAGGACTATTATCACTTGAATCTGAGAGATGAAGGTTAACTACCGCAGGGACGTTCATTCAAGCCGCGGAGAGAGTGCGCCTGTGGTGAGTCAGCCCACACTCGGGAGCGGCGCGCGCCCGGTCCGGTTGCAGAGCGAGCACCGCTAACGTTCCCAGCAGCCCGTGCACTGCGAGTGAGAGTCCCCAGCCACCGGTGCCCGGAGAACCCCATTCGCATGTGTGCCCTGGGCATTCCACGTGCCCAGAGCGCCCTACTGGCCCGCACACCCAGGGTGCCCCATTATCCTGCGCCAGGTGTGCCCCAGCCGCCAGCGGCGGGGCAAGTGGGAGAGGCGCCAGGGCGGTCTTCCTTACTTGGGAGATTCTCTCCATGGGCGGGGCACCTCACCCAGCCATTCAAGCTAACAATCAAGCATTGGGTGAGGGGCATGCAGGCAGCCTGAAATACCTTCGGGAGCACAGCTGCGGACCCAATCACTGAAATTAGCTTAACCCATGAAATCTGAGCACTCACGGGTTCTAATTGATGAGATCTCTCTCAGTTCAGCGATCCAAGACAAGAAGCGTGATATTTTTTAGAGCCTCTCGCTAAAGGGGCGGGGGCAACTTCTGATTGATAGAGCCTCCATATTCAGGGATAAACGCTAACAAGAGGGACTTGGCAGATAATAAGATCTATACTACACTAGTCGCAAGCAGAGACTAGTGCCTCTTCTTCCCAGCCAAAACAGGCTACAAAGTGTGGAAAGCCTGGGTTGAGTGGTCCAACTGAATGCTAGGCGCTGAACAGTCACCTTGACAACAACTGACTTCCACCCCCACCTGATTACACTGGAGGCTCTGACTGCCAGAGCCTTTCCCAAAGCCTTGCGCTGAGTGGGGATAGAGTGGGGATTTCCTAGCTCTTTGAGCCTCTTACTCCCCAGGCAGAAGCAGTTGCAGCCTTATAGCTGGATCACCAGGCTGCTAATTCAGGAAGGGGGGACTAGGAGAGAGACTCCAGGAAAGCAAACTCTCTCATCGTTGGACCCTGCAAACGCCAACAAGCCTTGACTACCAGCAAGACTAAAGCCAATTATATGACATTGCCATAGAATCCCATCAACTGCAAATCCCTACCTAAATGTGAAACAGGGGCAGAGCCTGGGGTACAGAGTCACCGACCAGGAAGAGGGAGAGAAAAGAAAAAGGAAGAAGTTAACCTCTCAAAATCAAGAAAAATCCACAGACTTTACAACTTGTTCCACTAATTTTTTTTTTGTTGTTGTCTGTCTCTTCTATCTTATTGCCTTTATTATTATTATTTCTATTTCCTCCACCTCAGTCCTTCTATTCTCTGCCCATCTTATGCTTCCCTTTTCTTGAACTACACTACCCATGAGTGTTACATTTTATTTCTCTTCTTCATCCTCACCCTCCTTTAAGGTTATACTCCAAAACACTTAACTCTCACTCTCTCCTCTTTTGTTTTTTTTGTTTTGCTTTATTTTGTTTTTTTCTCTTCCTTTTTTTTTCTTCCTTTGTTTTTCTCTTTTTCTTATTTTTTCCTTTCTATTCGTTTTTTCTTTTCTCATTTTACTTTTCCTCCCATTTAATCCTCAATCACGAACAAATTAGTTAATTTGGGACTCAAGGTTTTTTTTGGTTTTATTTTTCTTTTATGCTTTTGTTTTTTGTTTGTTTGTTTGTTTATTTTTGTGGCAGTTTGGGTACTTTGTACGTTGCTTTTTAACTCACTAGCATTCCTCCCAACCCAAGGTCTCCATTGTATTTAGTCTTCACTCCACTTAATACAACAGATTTTTACTTATTATTATTTTTTTCTTCATTATTCTTTTTTTTTCTCCTTTTTTCTGGTTCCCTCTTATCCCTCTCAGTATATCTCTTAGTCGACCATCACTTACAAGTAAATCATCTTATGCTTGTCTAAGATTTTCTTCTTTTTTTTTTTTTTTTTTTTTGCATTTAGTAGATCCCTACTCCCTTTTTCTGTCCCGTGAACTCTTCACCCCAAATCAGGCCCTCCATTATAGGCAGTTTTGGTTCCATTTAGCATAATATAATTCACAGGTCATCACGATATTTCCCTGAGGAGGGGAGAGGAGGGAAAGAGAAGAAAGAAAAAAGGGGGAAACAATAAATTATATATATTTATTTTGTGGGGTGTTTTACTTTTTTGTTTTTTTTTGTTTGTTTGTTTTTTTGTTTTTTTTTGTTTTTGTTTGTTTTTTGTTTTTTTTACTTTTTACTCTTTATTAATTCTAATTAGTGCTATCAACAAGACCACCCTCAGATGCCAATAAGAAAGAGGAAATCGAATATTATGGATACAAAAGAAAGAGAGGTAACACAAATAGATGTGGAAAAATCTATGGAGAAAAGACTTAACATATTGGAAGCCTTGGAGCTAAATGACACAGAATTTAAAATAGAAATCTTAAAAATACTCAGAGATATACAAGAAAACACAGAAAGGCAATTTAGGGAGATCAGAAAACAACTCAATGAACACAAAGAATATATTACCAAGGAAATTGAAACTATAAAAACAAATCAAACAAATGAAAAACTCAATTCACGAGCTGAAAAATGAGGTAACAAGCTTAGCTAACAGAACAGCCCAGATTGAAGATAGGATTAGTGAAATAGAAGACAAACAACTTGAGGCACAACAGAGAGAAGAAGAAAGAGACTCAAAAATAATAAAAAACGAGAAAGCCCTACAGGAATTGTCTGACTCCATCAGAAAGAATAACATAAGAATAATAGGTATATCAGAGGGAGAAGAGAGAGAAAATGGAATGGAGAATATACTCAAACAAATAATAGACGAGAACTTCCAAGCCTGTGGAAAGAACTAAAGCCTCAAATTCAAGAAGCAAACAGAACACCGAGTCTTCTTAACCCCAACAAACCCACTCCAAGGCACATCATAATAAAGATGACACAAACCAATGACAAAGAAAAAATTCTCAAGGCAGCCAGGGAAAAGAAGAGTACAACATATAAAGGAAGGCCTATTAGATTATCATCAGATTTCTCAGCAGAAACTCTACAAGCTAGAAGAGAGTGGACCCCAATATTTAAAGCCCTGAAAGAGAGGAACTTTCAGCCAAGAATACTATACCCATCAAAGCTATCCTTCAAGTATGAAGGAGATATAAAAACATTCACAAATACAGAAAAGATGAGAGAATTTATCAGCAGAAAGCCCCCACTCCAGGAAATACTAAAGGGGGTTTTCCAACCAGATTCAAAAAACAAAAGAAAACAACACCACAAGTAACAGCTCCACCAAGAACACAATAAAACCAAACTTAAACTGTGACAAAAAGGAAAAAAAGGGGGGAGAGGATGGAGATTAACAGTAGCAAAGGACGATGAAGTGCAGAAATACTCATAAGATAGGGTACTACAATGAATATGGTAGGTACCCTTTTCTTTACTTAATGGTAACCACCCTTGAAAAAACCACCACAAAAACACTTGACTTAAAAAAGGTAGCAAAAGAGGAAAGAAGTAAGGAACACAAACAAACAAAAACAAATGATAGAAAAACAAAAGAAAAGAATCAAACAAGATACAAAACTAACAGAAAGCAATTTATAAAATGGCAGTAGGGAACCCACAAGTGTCAATAATTACACTAAATGTAAATGGATTAAACTTACCAATAAAAAGACACAGAGTAGCAGAATGGATTAAAAAAGAAAATCCAACTATATGCTGCCTATAAGAAACACATCTAAGCAACAAGGATAAAAAAAAATTCAAAGTGAAAGGCTGGAAAACAATACTCCAAGCAAACAACACCACAAAAAAACCAGGTGTAGCAATACTCATATCTAACAATGCTGACTACAAGACAGAAAAAATACACAGAGACAAAAATGGTCATTTCATAATGATTACGGGGAAGCTGAATCAAGAAGACATAACAATCCTTAATATATATGCACCAAACCAAGGAGCACCAAAATATATAAGACAGCTACTTATTGACCTTAAAACAAAAACTAACACAAATACAATCATACTTGGAGACCACAATACACCGCTGATGGCTCTAGATCGGTCATCCAAACAGAGAATCAATAAAGATATAGTGGCCTTAAATGAAATACTAGAACACCTGGATATGATAGACATCTACAGGACACTTCATCCCAAAGCGACAGAGTACACATTTTTCTCTAGTGTACACGGAACATTCTCAAGAATTGTCCATATGTTGGGCCACATAGACAATATCAGCAAATTTAGAAAAATTGAAATTGTACCAAGCATATTTTCTGATCATAAAGCCTTGAAACTAGAATTCAACTGCAAAAAAGAGGGGGAAAAACCCACAAAAATGTGGAAACTAAACAACATACTTCTAAAAAATGAATGGGTCAAAGAAGAAATAAGCGCAGAGATCAAAAGATATATACAGACAAATGAAAATGAAAATACGACATATCAGAATCTCTGGGATGCAGCAAAAGCAGTAATAAGAGGAAAGTTCATATCACTTCAGGCCTACATGAACAAACAAGAGAGAGCCGAAGTAAACCACTTAACTTCACACCTTAAGGAACTAGAAAAAGAAGAACAAAGACAACCCAAAAGCAGCCGAAGAAAGGAGATAATAAAAATCAGAGCAGAAATAAATGAAATAGAGAACAGAAAAACTATAGAAAAAAATCAATAAAACAAGGAGTTGGTTCTTTGAAAAGATCAACAAAATTGACAAACCCTTGGCAAGACTCACCAAGGAAAAAAGGCACAGGACTCAAATAAATAAAATTCAAAATGAAAGAGGAGAGATCACCACAGACATCATAGATATACAAAGAATTATTGTAGAATACTATGAAAAATTATATGCCACCAAATACAACAATCTAGAAGAAATGGATAAATTCCTAGAACAATACAACCTTCCTAGACTGAGTCATGAAGAAGCAGAAAGCCTAAACAGACCAATCAGCAGGGAGGAAATAGAAAATAACTATTAAAAACCTCCCCAAAAATAAAAGTCCAGGCCCAGATGATTATACTAGTGAATTCTATCAAACATTCAAAGAAGACTTGGTTCCTATTCTACTCAAAGTCTTCCAAAAAATTGAAGAAGAAGCAATACTTCCAAACACATTTTATGAGGCCAACATAACCCTCATACCAAAACTGGCAAGGATGGCACAAAGAAAGAAAACTACAGACCAATATCTCTAATGAATACAGATGCTAAAATACTAAACAAAATACTGGCAAACCGAATACAACAACATATTAAAAAAATAATACATCATGATCAAGTGGGATTCATCCCAGAATCTCAAGGATAGTTCAACATACGCAAAACGGTTAACGTAATACACCATATCAACAAAACAAAGAACAAAAACCACATGATCTTATCAATAGATGCAGAAAAGGCTTTTGATAAAATACAACACAATTTTATGTTTAAGACTCTCAACAAAATGGGTATAGAAGGAAAATATCTCAACATGATAAAGGCCATATATGATAAACCATCAGCCAACAACCTATTAAACGGCATAAAACTCAGGACTTTCTACCTTAAATCAGGAACAAGACAGGGTTGTCCACTCTCTCCACTATTATTTAACGTGGTGCTAGAAGTTCTGGCCAGAGCAATCAGACAAGATAAAGAAATAAATGGCATCCATATCGGAAAAGAAGAAGTAAAGCTATCACTTTTTGCTGATGATATGATCCTATACATCGAAAACCCGAAGGACTCCACAAAAAGATTATTAGAAACAATAAACCAATACAGTAAGGTCGCAGGATACAAAATTAACATACAAAAGTCCATAGCCTTTCTATATGCCAACAATGAAATATTAGAAAACGAACTCAAAAAAATAATCCCCTTCACGATTGCAACAACAACAAAAAAATACCTAGGAATAAACATAACAAAGAATGTAAAGGACCTTTTTAATGAAAATTACAAAGCATTGTTAAGGGAAATCGAAAAAAGATACAATGAGATGGAAAAATATTCCTTGTTCTTGGATAGGAAGAATAAATATAATCAAAATGGCCCTATTACCCAAAGCAATATACAAATTTAATGCAATTCCCATCAAAATTCCTATGAGATTTTTTAAAGAAATGAAACAAAAAATCATCAGATTTATATGGAACTATAAAAAACCCCAAATAGCCAAAACAATCCTAAGGAAAAAGAATGAAGCTGGGGGCATTACAATACCTGACTTTAAACTATATTATAGGGCCACGATAATCAAAACAGCATGGTATTGGCAGAAAAATAGACACTTAGACCAATGGAACAGAATAGAAAGCCCAGAAATAAAACCACATATATATGGTCAAATAATCTTTGATAAAGGGGCCAACAACACACAATGGAGAAAAGAAAGCCTCTTCAACAAATGGTGTTGGGAAAACTGGAAAGCCACATGCAAAAGAATGAAACTCGACTACAGTCTGTCCCCGTGTACTAAAATTAATTCAAAATGGATCAAAGACCTAAATATAGGACCTGAAACAATAAAGTACATAGAAGAAGACATAGGTACTAAAATCATGGACCTGGGTTTTAAAGAACATTTTATGAACTTGACTCCAATGGCAAGAGAAGTGAAGGCAAAGATAAATGAATGGGACTACATCAGAATAAAAAGTTTTTGCTCAGCAAGAGAAACTGATATCAAAATAAACAGACAACCAACTAAATGGGAACTGATATTTTCAAACAACAGCTCAGATAAAGGCCTAATATCCAAAATTTACAAAGAACTCATAAAACTCAACAACAAACAAACAAACAATCCAATAAAAAAAATGGGAAGAGGACATGAACAGACACTTCTCCCAGGAAGAGATACAAATGGCCAACAGATATATGAAAAGATGCTCAGCTTCATTACTTTTTAGAGAAATGCAAATCAAAACTACAATGAGATACCACCTCACCCCTGTTAGATTAGCTATTATCAACAAGACGGGTAATAGCAAATGTTGGAGAGGCTGTGGAGAAAAAGGAACCGTCATTCACTGTTGGTGGGACTGTAAAGTAGTACAACCATTATGGAGGAAAGTATGGTGGTTCCTCAAAAAACTGCAAATAGAACTACCTTATGACCCAGCAATCCCTCTACTGGGTATATACCCCAAAACCTCAGAAACATTGATACATAAAGACACATGTAGCCCCATGTTCATTGCAGCACTGTTCACAGTGGCCAAGACATGGAAACAACCAAAAATCCCTTCAATAGAAGACTGGATAAAGAAGATGTGGCACATATACACTATGGAATACTACTCAGCCATAAGAAATGATGACATCAGATCATTTACAGCAAAATGGTGGGATCTTGATAACATTATACGGAGTGAAATAAGTAAATCAGAAAAAAACAAGAACTACATGATTCCATACATTGGTGGAACATAAAAACGAGACTAAGAGACATGGACAAGAGTGTGGTGGTTACCAGGGGTGAGGGGAGAGAGGACATGGGAGGGAGGGAGGGAGAGAATTAGGGGGAGGGGGAGGGGCACAGAGAACTAGATAGAGGGTGGCGGAGGACAATCTGACTTTGGGCGAGGGATATGCAACATAATTTAATGACAAAATAACCTAGATATGTTTTCTTTGAATATATGTACCCTGATTTATTAATGTCATCCCATTACCATTAATAAAAATTTATTTAAAAAAAAAAAATAAATAAATAAATATACAAATGACGTATTGTAGAATTGTGCACGTGAAACCTGTATATTTTATTAACCAATGTCACCTCAATAAATTCAGCAAAAATGAAATAAGTAGCCTGACCAGACGATGGTGCAGTGGATAGAGCATTGAACTGGGACGTGGAGAACCCAGGTTAGAAACCTCGAGGTTGCTGGCTTGAGCGTGGGCTCATCTGGTTTGAGTAAGGCTTACCAGCTTAAGCCCAAGGTCGCTGGTTTGAACAAGGAGTCACTCAGTCTGTTGTAGCCCCCTGGTCAAGACACATGTGAGAAAGTAGTCAGTGAACAACTAAGGAGCCGCAAAAAAGAATTGAAGCTTCTCATCTCTCTCTTTCTGTCTGTCTGTCCGTATCAGTCCTTCTTTCTGTCTCTGTCACAAAAATAAAATAAAATAAAATAATATAAGTAAAAATAAAACATAAAAATAAACTTTAAGGACTTTATTTATTTTATAAAAAAGAGAGAGAGAAGGGGGAGAGTAGCAGGAAGCATCAATTCCCATATGTGCCTTGCTTGAGCAAGAGTTTCGAACTGGCGACCTCAGCATTTTAGGTTGACATTTTATCCACTGTACCAATACAGGTCAGGCCTAAAAATAAATAAATAAATAAAAACCTATATCCTCTCAATATATTTTTTTTAGAATTTGTTTTACAAATTTTATAAAAGTATATATTCATTTTAGAGAGGCAGTAGGTGGGGGAGAGAGAGAAAGAGAAGGCAAGAGGAGGAGCAAGAAGCATCAACTCCCAAATATGTCTTGACCAGACAAGCCCGGGGTTAATATTTTTTTAAATAGCTGGAGTTGTTTCATTAATATCAGACAAAGTAGATTTCAGAGAAAACAATATTCCTGGAAATGAGGAAGCCTATATCAAAATGATAAAATATCAACTCACCAAGATGACCTTAGTCTGTTTCTTCATTTAATAATGGAAGTAAAAAATACATGAAACTAAAACTGAACATCAAAGGAACTAAATTCATCCACAATTATGTTTGTTCACTTATTTTGTTCTTTAGATTTCACCTACAAGTGAAATCATATGGTATTTTTCTTTCTATGACTACTTTATTTTACTTATCATAATACCTCTTATGTCTATTCATGCTATTGCAAATAGTAAGATTTTTTTTTCTGGCAATTGGCAGCTTTTTATCCACTTATCTATTGATGGGTACTTGAATTGCTTCCATATCTTGGCTATTGTAAACAAAGCTGCTATAGACATAAGAGTGTGTGTATTCTTTCAAATTAGTCATGGGCACAGAGAACAAAATGATGGTTGCCAGAAAGGAAGGGAGATAAAGAACTGTTTAAAAATGTTTAAACAGTTAAGAAGTATTAATTGGTAGTTACAAATTAGTCATGGAGATGTAAAGTACAGCATAAGGAATATATTCAATAATATATTCATAACTATTTATGGCGACAGATGGGTACTAGTTTATGATTGTCTAAGCACTATGCTAATATACCTGAAACTAACATAAAATAATAGGATGATGAATAATAAATAAATAAATAAATCCATAATTAGGTAAGACTTTGCAATACCACCACCTCAATACTGATTTAATGAGTATACAGAAAGTTAAAAAGGATATAAAAGATTGGAATATTATTAACCAACTTGACTTACTGATATTAAAAAAACTCCAACCAATAGCAGTAGAATAAAAAATGTTTTAAGTGCACATAAGACATTTAACAGAGTGAATATATTCTGACTAATAAAATGAGCCTCAAAAATATAAGATCTGTTTTAAGAAGATAGAAAACAGTCTCTTACCACAATGGAATCAAACTGAATATAAATAAAATGTATATTTAGAAAAACCTTAAATATTTGGAATATAAGTAACACTTTTCCAAATAAGCCATGAGTTAAGAAACATTAAAAAAGGAATAATTCTTACCAGAATGATCATGTACACACAATATATCAAAATTTGTGGGATGCAGCTGAAATAGTAGTTAGAAAAAACAGACTTTAATGACTAAAAGACAAGAAGTAATTCAAAACAATTACCTAAGCTATTCCCATAAGAAACAAACAAAAAAGTAAAGCTTTAAACTTAATAAAGCAAAAGAAATGAAATAATAATCATAGTATGAATTAATGAAATAAAACATGAAACAGGTCCTGGCCAGTTAGCTCTGTGGGTAGTGCAGCAGCCCTGCATGCAGATGTCTCTGCTTCAACCCCTGGTCAGGGCACACGTGAGAAGTGACCATTTGTTTCTTTCCCCCTTTTCTCCCTCTTCCCCTCCAGTGCTGGTGGCTCAATTGGTCTGAGTATCAGTGTTAGGCACTAAGGATGGCTGAATTGATTCGAGCATCAGGGTTAATTCCAGTTGGTATGCATGTGGAACTCTGTCTCTCTATTTCCCTCCTTTCACTAAATAAATAAATAATATAGAAAAAATTAATTAAAGTAGAAATTGGCTCATTGGGAAGATAAATAAAATTGATAGGTCTCTAAGTTACCTGATCATAAAAACAAAGAAAAGACACAAATATCATGAGTGAGCTTGGAACCATCACTATAGATTCTACAGACTGAAAAGCATAACAAAGGAATGTGCTAAGTAATTTTATGCCATTAAGATCTCCTAACTTAGATGCTATGGACAAAGTTACTAAATTATAAAAACTACCAGTTCTCTCTCAAGGAAAGAAACAAATAATAAAACAAAACAAAAAATACAAAAAAAGTAAAACCAAAAACTTGAACAGCTTTAAATCTATTAAATAAATTATACTTGTATTTAAAAAAAATTTTTTTTTAAATAAATTTTTATTTTAATGGGGTGACATCAATAAATCAGGGTACATACATTCAAAGAAAACATTTCCAGGTTATCTTGTCATTTAGTTCTGTTGCATACTCATCACCCGAAGAGAGATCGTCCTCTGCCACCCTCCATCCAGTTCTCTCTGTACCCCTCCCCCTCCCCCTCTCCCTCCTTCCCTCCCCCCACCCCCCGTAAACACCATACTCCCGTCCATGCCTCTTAGTCTCGCTTCTATGTCCCATCAATGTATGGAATCCTGCAGTTCCTGTTCTTTTCTGATTCGCCCATTTCACCCCACACAATGCTACCAAGACTCCACTATTCCGCTGCAAGTGATCCGACGTCTGTATTTAAAAATTTTTATTTGACAAAAGTACTCGAATTCCACAGGTATTCAAGGTGAATTTAATTAAACTTGAAAAAATAATATTAGTTATACTCAAACTGTTCCATAAAATTGAAGAGGAAGACATATTACCTACCACATTCTATATCAAAATTCTTATATTCAAATCCATTAAAAATGAGAAAAATACAAACCATAATGCTCATAAACACATACATACAATCTCAATAAAATTTTACCAATTGAATACAGAAGGTTGTAAACAGAAGTACAGTTTATTGCAGAACCACAAGATTAGTTTAGCATTCTAAAATAACTAATGTTGACTTTAGGTAGGGACACATAATGCAATATACAGATCATGTATAATAGAAATCTACACTTGGGCCCTGGCCGGTTGGCTCAGCAGTAGAGCATAGGCCACGCATGTGGAAGTTCTGGGTAGTCCTGGGTTTGATTCCCAATTAGAACACACAGGAGAAGTGACCATCTGCTTCTCCACCCCTCACCTCCCCCTTTCTCTTTCTCTCTGTCTTTCCCTCTGTTGCCATGACTGAACGGTTCAATCAAGTTGGCCCCAGGCACTGAGAATGGCTCCATGGCCTCGCCTCAGGTGCTAAAATAGCAACCCAAGATGTGCAGAGTTGCCCGGTACAAAGCTTGTCAGGTGGATTCTGGTCGGGGATGCACACAGAAGTCTGTCCCTCACCTCCTTGTCTCTCATTCTTTCACTTAATAAAAAAAAGAGAAAAGAAAAGGAAAGAAAAAGAAAAGAAGAGAAGAGAAGAGACCTACACTTTAAACCTACATATTCTTATTAACCAATGTCATACCAATAAGTTTAATAAAAAATAAAATTAAAAAATAAAATCAATCAATGAAATTTATCATGTAAGTAAACTAAATAAAATATAATCTTATTTCAATAGATGTAGAAAAAGTAGTTGATGAGATCTAGCATAATTTCTGATATTTTAGATAAACCCTTTTTTTTGGAAGAGGATTTTATCTACCTCTTAAAGAACCACAATGATAGATGGTGATAGAGGGAGACTTGACTTGGGGTGGTGAACATACAATGCAATATACAAATGATATATTATAGAATTGTACATGTGAAACCTGTATAATTTCATTAATCAATGTCACCCCAATAAATTTAACAGAAAATAAAAATAAGAACCACAATGAAATAACCTTCAGTTAACATCATACTTAATTATAAAAGAGCCTCTAAAA
The DNA here is from genome assembly GCF_036850765.1 of Saccopteryx bilineata. Taxonomy (NCBI): domain Eukaryota; kingdom Metazoa; phylum Chordata; class Mammalia; order Chiroptera; family Emballonuridae; genus Saccopteryx; species Saccopteryx bilineata. The sequence continues at coordinate 151,513,124 of NC_089494.1, forward strand.
TGAGGACCACATTAAGTATATTTGTTCTTACCACTTCTATTAAACAATGTCCAGAAAGTTTTAGCTAGAGCAATAAGGCAATATAAATAAATATCCAGGAAAAACTATCTTTATTCACAGGCAACATAATGTTGTTTCTGTAGAAAATTCTGTGGAATGCACAAAAACATCCACTGGAACTAAGCGGTAAATTTCAGGAATGTTTAGAATATAAAAATCAATATACAAAAGTTAATTCTATATATATTGACAATAAACAATCAGATATTAAAACCTATAAATATTTCTAATAGTATCAAAATCTAAAATAGCTATAGTTAAAGGTGATTCACAAGACCTGTATATACTGCTCACAAAAATGAGGGGATATTTTAATGCTTCATATTTATTTTGAAAGATCCCTTAATTTTTGTAAGCAGTATGTAAAACTAGGCAATATTGCTGAGAAAAATTATAGGACACATAAATAAATGGAGAGATAAACCATGTCCATGGATTGAATAGCACAATAATGTTAAGATGTTATTTCTCCACAAATGCATCTATCCAATCCAAATACAAATCTTATAAAGTACTTTGTAGAAAATGAAAATGTGATGTCAAAATTTATATTGAAATACAAAGGAACTAAAATAGTCAAAATAACAACAGAAAAGAAGTTTGAGGATTCATACAGTAGCTAAAACAATGTGGTATTTGCACAAAAAATGTTTTTGGAACAGAAAAAGAGATATGAAATTAAAAGTTCACTTGATTTTTTGCTAGAGTTAAAAAGGGGTTTCATGTTACTTTTAGGTATTTACCTAAGAGGAGTAAAAATATACTCCTTTACATAGAGTTGAACATGAATGTTTATAGTAGTTTTATTTGTTAATTGTCAACAACTGGAAACAACCTCAACTATAGGAGTTGCCATGATATAATAGTTGATGTGTTGTGTCAACTGCATCTTCCCTTCAGTAGCACAACATACATTATTCCATCTACCAAGACTGTTAGGGACCGTAGACTCACTGTTGAATCCAAAACCTGTAAATTCACAGGGCATGAGCCAAAAGTAGCTGTCTTGCCTTAGAAGCAGTCTAATTTAATAACTGGTTAATAAAAGGACTAAAATGACTCAGTAGCCTTGTCTCAAATTGAGACAAACCTTAAAGCCCTGTGAACTCTAGGAATTCCTGGGATGAGCTGAAGCCTGTCTCATTTGTAAGTTATTCTCCATCTGCTCAACCTTTTTTCCTTCATTTCTTTACATTTTGTCCCTGAGAGGATTCCTCCAAATAAATTTTCTACATATATATATATATATATATATATATATATATATATATATATATATCTCAGATTCTGATGAATACATGATTTTCTCAAATGCCATGCTATATCAGGATTTACTGGAGAATTGCAATGGGATTTTCCCCGTCTCAGCTTTTTTCTACAGTTAGCCCATTGGCCAGGGTGGGTTTCATGACCTTTCCTAAAAGCAAGTGAAATGGTGAGATGGTGAATGTCAGGAAGAAAAGAAATGGTCAGTAAGCTTCTATTTATATATTATATTTCTTGATGTCAAGGGACATTTTTTTTTCCTTTGAATCTTCAAATATCAAGGTGTGAGAAACACTGCAAAATACATGATGACCTAACCACTATGCTGTCCACCTGAAGTGAATACAAAATGATACTGAATGTAAATGGTAATTAATGTTGCCTCAATACATTTAATTTAAAAAATAAATAATTTTATCTTCTAATTATAGTTGTAATTCCTATTAATGCCAGATCTGTACTTTTTTTTTTTTTTGTATATATTTTTCTGAAGCTGGAAACGGGGAGAGACAGACAGACAGACTCCCGCATGCGCCCGACCGGGATCCACTCAGCACGCCCACCAGGGGCCACGCTCTGCCCACCAGGGGGTGACGCTTGGCCTCTCCGGGCCGGGACCAGAGCCACTCCAGCGCCTGGGGCAGAGGCCAAGGAGCCATCCCCAGCGCCCGGGTCATCCCCGCTCCAATGGGGCCCTGGCTGCGGGAGGGGAAGAGAGAGACAGAGAGGAAGGAGGAGGGGGTGGAGAAGCAAATGGGCGCCTCTCCTATGTGCCCTGACCTAGAATCGAACCCGGGTCCCCTGCACGCCAGGCCGACGCTCCACCGCTGAGCCAACCGGCCAGGGCCCAGATCTGTTCTTCTTAATTCCTTAAATTTTTTTACCCAGTCTCCCAATCCTCCTCTCATCTAGCAACCAGCAGCCTGTTCTCTGTATCTGGCAGTCTGGTTTTTTTGTTTTTTCATTTATTTTGTTCTTTAGATTCCACATACTAACGCAATCATATGATATTTGTATTTTCTGTTTCTTTGTCTGACTTATTTTACTTAGCATAATCCCGGGCAATGCCCTATTCCCTGTTGAATTATAGCCAAATGCCTGGCACTACTAGTCAATGTTCTATGTATATATTCATTAACTAATAAATACAAAACTAATGAAAATCATTTATCAGTTCAGTCCAATGGACAAGTTTTACTAAAAGTTATGATATTGCACACTATATAATTTTAAAAATGGAAAAAAGGTCAATTTTAAGAAAAATATAAACAATTTTTAAGTCAGTAGAGCTGAGATATTGGCAGACTATATAGAACTACTGGATTATATGTTGAGAGAAAGATCAGGAATTGAGGGTAAGTCTCCAAAAGATGTGATAATTGCAACTGTGGTAGAGGTATTCAACTGCCAAATTTATTAAACTCACAAAAGCCACTGGTTCAAATACATTGTCAAGTGAAGCAGTTACTTGTGCTTGCTATTAGTACAGAAATGTATTAACTATTCACAAATGAAATATAATTTGGCTTTATTAAAAGTGATGAAGTACTCTTAAAGATGGATTCATCAGATCCAAAATATTTATTAAAAAAAAAAAAAAAAGATTTATCTTTAGCATTCCCGGATTAACAACACTCGACAGAGACCACTCCTTCACTCAATATTTTGAATACTTATTCTTTTTACCAAAACTAATTTGTACTTGTTTGTATATTGCTGGGTAAAGTGTTTTAAAACCATACCCATATGTGAAGTATCTACACAAAACTAATTTTTAGTTTCTAAGAAACCCTTTTTTAATATTTTTCTCTTTCATTCCATTTTAAATCTTACACCATTATTATGTTGTGCCAGATGCTATTCCAAGTGATATTATCACAATTATTATATTGATGCTAAATATTTATTTTTAAATATTAAAAGACACAGAAGTGGTGTGCCCTTTTCAGTGCATCTGAATCATATTAGGATGTACATGATGTTGGTATGTCTTATTAGTGGCGAAGTTAATCTTGATCATCTCATTTGGCTTTGGCTGAGTTTCTTCACTAAAAATATTCTATTTTTACCCATTGAAAAGAATAAATGATTTTAAAATATGCAAAATCCCATCTTTCCTCAAAATGTTTCACACTAATTTTGCTTTCATTGGCTCTGATCTAAAATAATTATTCTGTCATTCTAATGTTGATTTTCTATTTTTCTATTTTTTCTGCATTAATTAATTAATTAATATTTTATTAACTGAGGGGGGGAGCAAAAGGACATACTCCACATGCACCAAACCAGGAACCACCTGGTAAGTCCACTGGGGGCAATGCTCTGTCCATCTGGGGCCACTGCTTTGTTGTTCAGCAACCAAGCTATTTTAGCACCTGAGGTGGAGGCCATGGAGCTATCCTCAGCACCCGACGCCAATTGCTGAACCAATTCCAACTGGGGTTGTAGAAGGGGAAGATAGAGAGAGGTGGAAGTGGAGAAGCAGATGGTCACTTCTTCTGTGTGCCCTGACCAGGAATCCAAACTGGGTCTTCGACATACTAGACCTATACTCTACCACTGAGACACTGGTCAGGGCCTCCTTCTGCATTTATTATTGAAACTCTTCATAAGGAATAACTTTGTCCTATTGTCTAGTTATTTATTCATTCAATTATTTATTTCAGTATGGCATTGTAAATATTTATTTTATTTATGAGTTATAACCCAGTATTAATACTATTTTTTGTGTCCCCAAAGTTCCAGCTTGAGGCATTGGAAACTTTTTCAGGTTGTCTCCCTTGCTCCTTTGATATGTGCCATATTGTGTTTTTTTTGTTTGTTTCTTCATTTGTTTGTTTTTAAAGCATGTTCTTGCTTTTTGGCACCACAAGATGCTGCAGGCTCACCTGCCAATATTTCCTGTTCAGGATCTGAACTATCATACTTCTTCGTGTTTTCTTTTATTGGCAATTGAGACTTAGAAAGATCAACAGCAGCATGTACTCATTGTTATTGAGGTGCCATTGCTTTTAGGCTTCTTTTGTTGACATATCTTAGGAAATATTTCTTTGTATACTAACTCATTTCTACATACATATACTACTAAGTATTTATTTTACATTTATATATGTATATGTATGTATGTATCTATCAATCTACCTATATATTTACCTGTTATTTTATGTGTTAATTCTAATGCTTCTAATTTAAATCTAGCATAAAGAGATTATTTTAGCACTTTAAAATTTCTTTTTTTATATTTTACTTTCTTCTTCAACAGCAAAAATCCTGGCTCTAATTTCTTCAACGTATTTATTTAGTTGTTTAAGCCTAGTGCCCCCTAACAAGTTTTAGAATCACTAACTCATACTCCAGTGTAAAAGTATTTTCTGACATTTTGTCTTTAGCCTATCATTATCCAATCAAAATGTTTTCCAAAGTTACACAGGTTATTTTCCTGCCTACATCCTTCTTCTGTGTATTATTGTTATTCTTTTGTAACACAGTTTATTTAGTATAGTGTGTATTCTTTTGTGGGTTTTTCTCATATCCTACTTGATTTTTAAAAATGTATGTACAATAAAATTTGCTCTTGGTAGTATATAAATCTATCAGTTTGAATAAATGCACCAAACTTTGCATCCACTCTCATAGTTGTGAATACAGTACAGTTTGACCAATTCAGTGTTCTCTTGTACTGTCTCTCTGTACTAAGCTTCTGTGCTCTCCAACCCTGAGAAACCACTGGTTCAACTTATTATTATCTATCCCATAAGTTTTCCCTTTCTAAATGTCATATTAATCAAATCATAAAGTGTACAGAACTCTGTGTCTGGTTTCTTTCATTTAGCATTATGCATTTAAGAATCATTATTTTTTAACATAAATCAACAATTTGTTTTTATTACTCAGTAAGATCCCACTGTATCATGTACCACACTTTGTTTTTCTGTTCACTAATTGAGGGTTATCATGGTTGTTTCCAGTTTTTGGTGTTTATGAATAAAGCTGTTATAAACATTCAGTGCAGACATTCTGCATGACCACAAGTTTTCATTTCTCTTGGGAAAATGTCTAGAAGAGTACGGGCTTAATCTTAAGGTAATTGTATGTTTAACTTTTTAAGAAACTGTGAAACTACCTTTCACAGTGCCTGTACCATTCCATATTTTCCCCAGAAATATTTGAGAGTATCAGTTGCATTGGAATAACTTATTTTCTGGAATTTAGTGGTATTTAGAGTGTTAAACAATATGTATATTATAATTATTCAGTTTCTGAATCTTTGGTTACAGTCTAAAAAATGAGGAAGGATCCTCCAAACTTAGCATATATCCAGTCTTCAATACGGCAAATCAATTGGTGAGTGTGCTTCTAGAATAACAAATTATGTCCTAGCAGTTTACTGATCACACTCAATACCTAACCTGGGTAATGACATCTGTATAGAGACAAGAAATGCTGCGAATCAACTAGATGAGAAGTACTCTCCAACTGTATAGCTACACCAGTCCCTGGGAAATGAATAATTTTGTTGAGACAATTTACTGACCCAAATATTCAATATTTTCATAGGAAAAAGAGTATCAAAAAGGTTAATTAATACCCAAAGCTACACATTTAAAAAGAGATAGTACTGAAATTGGAATTACAGCTCTTTGAGAAACTTGGCATGCTTGTCTATCTACGCTAACATGGGCTCAAATTATTAAGTGATAGGAACTAGTAATTGTGATGATATATTTTCCACTATTGTTTTATTCTGTTCTGGCAGCTTTCTAGCTGCATTCTGACTGCTGAGTCACTTTTCCTGAGTATCTGAGGTTTAATATTTTAATATGGATTGTGATGTTTGTTTTGAATGTCACTCTTGAAATAATGACCAATGTTTGTCAGCATAATTAAGTTCTATGAACATCTGAAAATCTGATGTCTGCTTAATTAACGTGTTTCCTTGGTATACAAGACTAAGAAAATTCTATTGTATGAGTCAATCAGAGCTTTTTGAGCAGTAGCAATTGCTTTAATGAGAACATTAAAAATGATGCGTTCTTGGATTCAAAGATAGATGAGCCCATCAGAGCTCTGACTTCCCTCTTTAATAAATGAAAGAAATTGAAAATCTCATGCTGTTTATGTATGTCTCAAATAATTTGCAAATAAATTATTTTAGAAATATCTTATTATGGTGTTTCTCAAAACCCTGTTTTATAGGCTATTGCTATTTTCTTAGAAGACTTGAGATGCTACTTCAGTGTTTTAGAAAAAGTATATCTTCCTTCACTTTGAAATGGAATAAGATAAACTATCAAGATTTGACATTTAAAAATGCTCCTTCTTCTGGCATGAATAACTATTAGGGTTAGTTTTTTATATATATAATTGATAAAACTGATGAGATTTAAGGACTATAGTGATGAAGGAATGATTTCAGGGCATTAAAATTAAGTGGAGAAACAAGATTCTCAGATAATTCAATCTGAAATGAATAATTCTGCAATATTTTTCCTCTCTTATTCTTACTAAAGAGATAAACAATTATCTGTGTCTTTCTTTCTCTTCACCTGCTTCTCAAAATATAGCAGCATTTCTCATCACAATTGCATTTCACAGGAAAGGTGTGAAAAGAAGTAAGTTACTATTTGTAAAAACACTTTAAAGTCAGATGTGCTATACTCGATGATAGTGAGAAAGTAGAAGGAAAATACATGACAACTTGCTCAAAAATCTGTCATTGTCCATTTATAGATAACTTCAGAGTGGTTCATGATAAAGTCTTTACCCAGAGGTATCATAAATCTATTAGCACAAAGTAGCATGCTGGTTATTGCATAAAGCCTGACAAACACTTTTTATATCACTCTTTCAGAGTGGCAACAGTAGCACAGAGGAACATAAGCAAACTACACTATTATGCTGACATACCTAAAACAACTGAGAAAAAATTATGCAGGGCACAATACACTTCTTGCAATAAAAAGAAACGAACACAAATAGACAAATTATACTTTGCTAAAAGTATTGCAAATTCAATGGGTCCCAATGTGACTCTTGCTCCTTCTCTGAGGTTCATCTCTTGAATACTGACTCTCTTCACTATATACTCAATCTTCTAAGTTAGACTAAGGACTAAGCCACTACTGCATCACCAGTCTTCATAAGAGATAGCTGCCAGGGTCTTTTGTGATATCTTACCTGCAACTCTATGATAACTTGCTAACCTTTGCCCTCTAAATTTACAAATCAGACTGTCATCAAATTTTATTCTCCCACACATGCGTGCATATACACACACATATGCCATTCCTGATACCATTATTCATACAAAAATGATTGTTGATGCTTTTTGCCACTAGGACCAAACTCAGAAACCTTAACAGTGTAACTCAATCTACTTAATCTTGCTAATTATCCTGTAGAATTTGATCTCATACTCCTCTCCCACTGTGGGCTAAAGAAAAATTTGCATTACCAAATACATCATGCTTTGCTGGTATAATAATCTTCCATCTCTGCACTCTTTTTCTGCCTGTAATGTTATTTTTCTATTTCCCCAAGTAGAAAAAAAATAGCAATAACAAAAATTCTCTTTCTAGTTAAATTAGAGTATTATTATTTTGTGTAAGTTTGCAGGACTAACTATTCTTCCTCTACTTTTATTTATCTTCCTTTGTCAATTTGCTTGCTGAATTGTGTTGTAGTCATTTATTTATTTATTTATTTACTTACTTATGTACTTACTTACTTATGTAAATATTTATTTATGTACCTGGCTTGCCGCTGTGAATTCTGTACCTCCAGAGTCTATAACAAGGCTTGACACATAAATCACTCTCAATAAATATTTTAGAAAGGAAAAAAAAGGAAATAATTTTAAGGAAAGGACTAAGAGGAATGAAAGGAATAAATAAAGGGAGACTTAGAGGAAGGCTAGAAGATGTATTTCCTTTATGACAATGCAACTAGAGATTCAAAGTGCATTTTCCTTAAGAAACACCATTATTGTGATAAGTCAACATGAGATTTAGACCACAACAAAATTTAGTTCAAATGTTTGTTAATTTTAATACAATTTTATTTACTTATATTTAAATTATAATGTTTATGTCATTAACCATGTAAGAAAATATGTCTTAAAAATGTTTTAAATTAGCCTGACCTGTGGTGGGACAGTGGATAAAGCATCGACCTGGAATGCTGAGGTTGCCAGTTCAAAACCCTGGCCTTGCCTTGTTAAGGCACATATGGGAGTTGATATTTCCTGCTCCTCTCCCTTCTTGCTTCCTCTTTCTCTCCTTCTTTCTCACCTTCTATCTCTCCCTCTCTCCATCCCCCTCTCTTCCCTCTCTAAAATGAATCAAGTCTTAAAGAAAATGTTTTAAATTAGCATTACATACAACATCAACCATGTTAGCAAGTATGTTTAGAGCATGGAACCTATTTTTAATAAAAAAATATTTGGAAAATTTTGTTACTTGTAATTTGAATGCAATAATGTAACCCAGCTCTTTCTTATACAAAAGAAAACTCTAAACCATATGTGAGGCTCAAGATTCATCACTGGTTTGAAATTTAAGATTGAGTAGTAAGAAGCTATAAGGAGCTTTGAGAGAAATTATTAGAATAGTGTATACAAAAATGTTTTGTTTTCACTAAGGAAAATATTTCCTACATTTTGTAACATGAAATCATGTGTTTTGTTGTTTGATTTAGAAATAAACTGTACTTAACATGGTCAATGAAAAAAAAGAACAACAACTTCTAAACCTGTAAGAAATTTGTATGAATTTATTTGAGCCAAACTGTTGACAATTTTTGGGAAGCAAAGTCTCAATGGATTGAGAAAATGTTCCCCCAAATGAAGGTTTCATCACTTATTTTACACATTAGAGTCAAAGGGGAAGATGTAAGGGGGTTATATGAAATTGGCTGGTGACAGATCAGGGAGGCTGGAGAAGGCAAAGTGGGGAGATCTCTGCGATTGGATCAAAGTGAAAATACATACTTCTGTTACATAAGGAGGCACAAAACACACAAGTTAATTAACATGATAATAATAACAATGAAAGGGCTTGTGGGTCCCTGCTCTGGTAGGATGCGTGCCTTGAGAGGGCAGAAAATGAAGATTACCCCCACATCCCAAAGACATGTTATTGTAGATACAAAAAGCAACAGGCTTCAAAGCAATCACTGACTTTCATTCAGAAAGAGAATAACTCCCCAGGACATGACTAGCCACCATAAACTGTTTTTATATAGTTAGAAAAGTTTGATTTAGACCATCAGGAGTTTACTGTAATCCTCTGGGTTAGCAAGGCCATTGTGTAGGCTTTTTCTGAGCTTGTACAGTTCAGTTCACATCTTGATTTCTTAAAAAAAAAATTTTTTTTGTCTATATATGATAGTGATAAACTAATCTCTTAGAGTAATCAACTAAAACTTCTGGATTTATAAAATGGAATATACTTCTTAAATTCAGAACAGGTAAAACACAAAGAACTAAACATATGCATTGTTTGAACTACATTTAGTTTTCCTTATTACTGGTCATATCAGTACCATCTAATAGAGACTTCTAACCTAAAATATGTAGACTATAGAATTAAAGGACCTTCACATTGATGTTTATTATTAATATCTGAACCTATTTTTCAGTAACTATGTCCCTTTGAGGTTCTGGAATAACTGAGGTTAGATAATAATTTAACATAAAATCTAGGATTTTTAAAAGTAATATTATATCTCTAGCAATTGGAGATGGTGCTTGAGCTCTCAAAGCTACTTACAAAATTAATTCTGGGTAAAGATTATATTTAAAAAGGCCCTGGCTGGTTTTCTCAGTAGATAGAGCATTGACTTAGTATATGCATGTTCTGGGTTTGATTTTTGGTCAGGGCACACAAGAGAAAAGACCATCTGCTTCTCTCCATTTCTCCCTCCCCCTTTCTTTTTCCCCTTCTCTCCCTCTTCTTCTTCCACAGCCAGTGGTTCAATTGGTTCAAGCTTCATTCCAGGTACTTTGAATTGATCAATTGGTCCTAACGTTGGGTGCTGAGAATAGCTGAATTGGTTGGAGTACAGTCAGCCTCAGGCACTAAAAATAGCTTGGTTGATTTTAGCATTGGCCCAAGATGGAAGTTGCTGGTTGAATCCCAGTAGGGGCTCATAAGGGAGTCTGTTTCACTGTCTTCCCTCTTCTCAGTTAAAAAAAAAAAAAAAATATATATATATATATATATATATATATATATATATGAGCAGAAAAAAGCTCTTTTCCCATGTGACAGGTCATAGACCTCTAGTTTAAATCTCTGCCAACACTTTCATTCCAAGAAACTGAGATTAACTAGTCTACCACAATGATCTTTACATTTACATAGAAGAAATATATAATGAGAGGAAATTTCAAATAGTTCTATTCTGAAGGCTCAACTTATAATAATAGGTCTCTTTCTCATGTTCGTTATAAAAAATAATGCAAAATTTACATATGAGTTTTAGGAAAAGTGAAACAAAAATATTCTTATGGCAATGGGTAATGAGTACTGTACTGTATCACCCAGGAATCCAGGGGATTCAGAGAAGATATATCTTGATATTCCTCTGTTCAATTACAATGGTAAGAGCAGCAGTCTAGTGGCATGGCCTGATAAAGTCTGGGTGACCTGAGGCTCATCCTACCAGGCAAACCACACAACAGGCAGAGGTGGCAGTGGAAGGTAGGACAATTTAAAATAGTAGAGTGAGGAAAAAGGTAAGTATCTGGTTGTACAGTCCAAGTGGCGAAAGCTATAGTTTACCCAAAAAACTTCTGTTTTTTATGTTACAGTCCTGGAGTAGCAATTCTCAGGGGGTGAGGGGGACAACATACAAAGTGAGCAGAATCAAAAGGCATGAACTATAGCAGATGATGAGCTGAAACTATAAGAAACCACCCATCTTTAAGACTGAAGCACTCCTTCCACCACCTGTCCAGACTGTTGTCTGACCTCTCAGCCTAGTTCTTCCTTCAGCCTAATTCTCCTTAACTGGAGGAAGCTGACTCACACAGGCCTCACCTTTCTCCAAAAGAAACCCACATCCAAGGATTGATTTAGTGAAGGTGCATAGTCCTAAGCCCCTCCGCTCAATTAGGCATCTCAGAAGGAATACTCCAGCTCAACTCTTACAGTGGGACTGACTGAGGGCTCTGCTGTGACTCCATGGTTGTTCTACTTCTTTCTCTGGTCATCCTGATTTCCTCAATCTCCAAGAGGTCATGTACACACAAATCTTCAACTAAAAGTTTTTTCATGGGGAATCTGACTTTCAAAGGGAAATGGAGATTGTTACTGACTGGCACATGCACAATGATGGAAAAGAAAAAATAAACAAACAAAAAAAACATTAAAGAATAATGTTTTATTATCTGAGAGGGATAGATAGGAACAAAGAGAGATGAGAAGCATCAATCATCAGTTTTTCGTTGTGACACCTTAGTTTGTTCATTGATTGCTTTCTCATATGTGCCTTGACTGCAGGCCTTCAGCAGATCGAATAACCCCTTGCTCAAGCCAGCGACCTTGGGTCCAAGCTGGTGAGCTTTTTGCTCAAGCCAGATGAGCCCGTGCTCAAGCTGGCAATCTCGGTGTTTTGAACCCGGGTCCTTCTACATCCCAGTATGATGCTCTATCCACTGCATCACCACCTGGTCAGGCTTATCATCCTTGATAAATTCTATGAACTTAACTGAAATGAGGTAGTAGAATAAAACTGATTTTACCATATATATGCTAATTGATATAAACAAGAGTTAAATTGATGGCTTCCCATCAATGCTCTAACAAAACGATGTTAAACAAAATTACGTTATTTGAAGACCTGTTGTACATATTCTTATCATTTATGAAATTAGGGAAGAAAGATAAATTAGAACACCTTTGATGCTGAACTTCTTCCTTTTACAATAAAGCCCAACTTTCTCCTTCTGCAGAAAAAAAAACTGAGTTGCATAAATAAAAATAAGTTTTTAATTTTACCCAGTAAATTAGAGAAAAACTAGAACAAAGAACAAGTTGTTTTTTTATTAATTAATTAATTAACATTAAAAAATTTATCTCCATACTGCTTTCCTTTAGTAGAAGGTCTCAAATCCAACTCTGTCTTAGAATCACAGACCTGAGTTCTTTTCCTGTGGTTAGTCTTTTGTTTTAACATAGATTTCCAGACCCATCCCAAACACACTGAATCAGAATCAGTTGTGGAAGTTTTCATCAGAACCTATATTTTTCAAAGTTGCACAAATAATTCTGATAATCAGTTAAGTTTGGAAATGTGGTCTAGAGAGTCTATATCCAGGGAGCAGTGTTGGTTTACTAGGGCATCCTTAACAAAGTACTACAAACTGAGTGGTTACAAAAACATATGTTTATTGTCTCACAGTTTTGGAAACTAGAAGTGTGAGATCAAGATGTTGGCAGAGTTGGTTTCTCCTGATGGCTGTGAGAGGTAATCTCTTCTCTGCCTTCATGCTACCTTTGGAGGTTTGCAGATATTCTTCCTGCAAGTATACTTGCATTACATTTTTTTAAAAAAATTTTTAGGCCCTGGCCTATTAGCTCACTAGGTTAAGAGCATCATCCCAAAACAACATGTTGTGGGTTTGATCCCTGGTCAGGGCACACAGGGGAAGCAACAGCAACAACAACAACAAAAAGCACAATAAGTGGAACAACAAATGATTCCCTTCCCCTTCTCCTCTCTCTCCCTTCCTCTCTCTGTCTTTCTAAAAATTAATAAAAATTTGGCCCTAGATGGATAGCTTGGTTGGTTGGAGCATCATCTAGGAACACAAAGGTTGCCAGTTCATTCCTCAGTCAGGACACATACAGGAGCAGCTTGATGTTTCTGTCTCCCTCTCTCAAAAATAAATTAGTTTTTAAGGATCCCAATCATATGGGGGACCCATCTTTCTCCAGTATGGCCTCATCTTAACAAATTACATCTGCAGCAACTCTGTTTCCAAACAAGGGCAATCATGAGGATTATAAGAATTTTAGAGAGGCACAATTCAACCTCTTAAAGGACCCTATTATTTACAACCATCCCTGTAGAATTTAATTTAAAAATAAAGAAGAAATAAAAGAAAAAAAGGTAAATAGATAAGCTAAGTAATTGGAAATTGGTGGAGAAAAGGATTTCCCCTGTTTTCCTTGGTCTTTGATTTCAAGCTTTAGGTATATCAGTATAAGGTTGTGGGTGTGAGGGTTATATTCCATCTCCAAATAAGGTGAATTTAATTCTACTCTTTCACATCTTAGTGAGATTACTTCACTCATTTCATTTTTGCATCCATTGTTATTACCATCAAAGAAGACTTCACTGCCAATTCTGTTATATCAGACTCCCAATGGCAAAGATTTGCTCACATTAATTATTTGTATCCAGCTTACTCCTTTAACATCTTTTGAATCCCAATTTTTATGATGATTTTTATTATTTTTAGCACTTACTGATTATCCAGTGGTCAAAATAAGGCTATATGAATTAAGACAAGAATATAATATCTATCTCATCTTAGTCTAATTTTAGTTATTTTATTAACCAAAACAAAAGGTTAGAACCAATAAATATTTGTGTAGTTACAGAACAGATATAAGTGATTACTAAGGTCAAATAATACTTGCTTTAAATAACTCTTGGATTTTTTCTTTTAGTTTTCTGAATGTTTGTTTTTCTGAGCATCACATAAGGTAAGATAAATTTTCATTGCCTCTTAGACATGATCTAATAAAAGGTGATGCTATCATTTTAGGAACATAATCAATACACTGACATTTTTCAAAAGTGATGTTTTATAGAGACTTAAGACCTAAATAAATAAACAAACTTTAACATGTAGTAGCATCTCTATAATTTAAAAATACATTTTCCAAAGGATCTTCAAAAAGTTCACTTCAGTTAATGGCATATTAGTAAGCTAAATACTGTTAAAGACCTTTCTAAGACTCTAGTGGAAGGAAATTGTTGGCTTAATGTCTCAATCCTTGGAGGCAAGTAGCCAAATAGTGTTAAAATATAAAGATTAAACTGAAGGAGAATTTAAGAAACAAGTTTTATTTGTTATACTTATAGACAGCTGTGCGCAGAAATGTATTCTTATACAGATAGAATCAGATTGACAAAAATTATTCTGGATTTATTAAGAAGTATTTTTTTTCCTTTTGTTAGGTGAGAGGAGGAGAGATAGTGAAGAAGACTCCAGCATGTGCCCTGACTGGGATCCACCCAATAACCCCATTCAGGGCTGATGCTCAAGTACCAAGCTATTTTAAGCACCTGAGGCTGATATACCCCAACAGAGCTATCTTCACTGCCTGAGGCCACACTGGAACCAATTGAACCACTGGCTATAGAAAGGGAGGACGGAAAGAATGGGGAAAGAGTGTGAAGGAGAAGCAATTGATCACTTCTCCTGTGTGTCCTGACAGGGAATTGAACCCGGGAGTTCATATGCCAGGTGGATTATCCACTTTGCCACCAGCCAAGGCCATGAAATTTTCAACATTTTATTTCAACATTGCAATAAATCTTTCCCATCTTGTCAATGATGGCAAAAACAATCCCTTTTGGGACTTGTCTAATTGGTCCTTGACTTAAATAGTTTTGTTTCCTGTTGACTGTCAGTGCAGATCTTGGTTTATTATCAATTCTGCTGAATTAGTGCATAGCAGTAAGAAGAAAGATGTTAAACCTAATTTTTCTCAGATTCAGAGGTCATTAATTTCCTGGGACCTCTTTTTAAGTGGAATTGGGACGGTAGAGGGAATAAAAACATCAGGGAGCTAATACTATTACCATTAGGATTCTGATTTTTATCACCATCCGTACCCCTTCTTAACACATTTTCACTTATTTTTTCTATAAAAACTTATGGTATGAAATAATAAGGGGAAAAAAAGGTTGTTAGAAACTAAGGAGTAGTTTTCTCTGTCATTCTCTCCTTGGTGATACCACTTGTTTTGCATGTATCAGAGCACTCAAAAGGAGTTCTTTCACCTATGAATACGGTTTTCAAGGATAGTGACAGCTTTTGTCATTGCACTGAATGGTCTTTGGACTTCGGCTTAAAATTTTCAAATTTCTTCAGGGGTGTGAAAGCCCTGGGTTGCCAGAGAAACTTGTCATTCCCATTCCTTTTATGTGTTTACATCAATGACTAAGAAATTATTCCAAAAGCCTTCTTTATCCATTTAGCAAATCTGGTCATAGTTACTTGGTATAAATACAGGCAGGCTATGCTGGATCTGAAGTAGAAATGATGAACTATTTATTTCTAGCAAATGAAGATATGGAAAATAAGCTAAGCAGTGTTTGGGAAAATTTTCCAAAGTTAAAGGACTGTATAAGCCTTTAAGCCCCAACCTTGTAGCTAATAATATTAGAGAGACAGAAGCTGACAGAGCAACTCTTCTTGCAGAAAATAGCACTGCTCCTTTTGCATTTATTCCAGTAATTATTAGACCATACTTTCTAAGCAGGTAATCATTAGAGCCAGAGAAAACTTGCTTTTTCACCATGCATGCCTCCTCAGAGCTCTAAGAGCAGAGAATAGCAATCTTCACTTATAAGACCATGACTCTTCTGGTTGGGGTGCATTTAATTTGGCAACTTAATTACTACCAGGAAAGGTTTCCTGGGTTTGCTAAGATGCCCTTGTAACTTAGACAAGTTAACATTTCTACAGAAAAATAAGGAAGAGAATGGGAAATTAGTTTTTTTGAATAAGGCTGTCACAAACGTTGTTGAAATGGAAGTCAGGACAATCCTAAAAGACACTAAATGTAGAAACTAGATCAGAGGAAAAGGGGCAGGAAAATCAATAAACAAAAGATAAATAAATAGAAACAGCTACTCCAACATTCCAAAACCTTTCTGAACTTGGAGGATAGAAGTATTCTATTCCTTTGACAAATATTAGATCAATAAACTAATGAAAATCAATCAATCATCAATCAACTAACTGAGCTACAGTAGGAAAATTAATGTTATATGGAGGGAGATTTGACTTCAGGTGATGAACACACAAAGCAATATACAGATGTGTTATAGAATTGTACACTTAAAATCAATATAATGTTATTAACCAATGTCACCACAATAAATTCAATAAAAATTAAAATTAAAAAATAAAATTAGCACACATAATAATCTACATAAGTATAATGAACATTATTATGCACTTTATACATGTAAATTTATTTTTAATTATTCTTATTTATTTTACTGACTATTTTTTTTAGTTTATCCTGTGGGTCTAATGTACTCTCCATATCCAGTAAGTTTTAAGTATCTCGTGTCATTTCTTATTGACATGTTAAGCTGAGGTTGATAGTTTAAAAATAAAATATACAATTTTTATCTTGAGCAAGGTCTTAAATCCAGCTAAAAATACTTTTTTTTAAAATTGAGAAAACCTAGAGAATGCTTGGTTTGTGGCTCTCTCTCTCTGTGTCTTTCTTTTTCTCTCTCTCTGGAAAGGTATTCTTTCATTTTTTTGTTTTTATTTTTTCCCTAGCATTACTGTGATATAATTGATATATATTATAACATTATATGCATATAAAGTGTACAATGTGTTAATTTAATACACATTAATTTAAAAATTAGTACCAAGGTAGCCTTTGCTTACATTTCCATCATGTCATGTAATTATTTATTTTCTGTGGTGAGAACATAAGATCTACTCCCTTAGAAACATGGAAGTATTTAGTAAAGTATTACTAACTATAATCACCCTGTTGTACATTTGACCTTTTTTAAAAATTTTAATTTAATTTAATTTTTTTTTGAAAAGCATCAATCATTAGTTTTTCGTTGCGTATTGTGACACCTTAGTTGTTCATTGATTGCTTTCTCATATGTGCCTTGATCGCAGGCATTCAGCAGATGGAATAACCCCTTGTTTGAGCCAGGGACCTTGGGTACAAGCTGGTGAGCTTTTGCTCAAACCAGATGAGTTCATGCTCAAGCTGGCGACCTCGGGGTCTTGAACCTGGGTCAGGCTACATTAGACCTTTATAATTATTCATCTTATAACTGGAAATGTGTACCCTCTCACCAACATCTCCCCATTTTCAATAGTTCTCAAACCTCTTGTAACAGCCATTATACTCTCTGTTTCTACAAGTTTGGCAGTTTTAGGTTCCAGATATAAATGATATCATTATAGAGTATTTGTCTCTCTCTGTCTGACTTATTTCATTTAGCATAATGCCCAAGGTCCATCTGTGTGGTTTAAAATGACAGGATTTCCTTCTTACTCATCACTGAATAATATTCCATTACGCACAATTATATTTAACACATCTTCTTCATCTTTTCATCTGTTGATGGACACTTTGGTTTTGTAAATAGCTCTCTGAGATCCTGTTTTTGATTCCTTTGGATATAAACCCAGAGGCTGCTAGGTCATACAGTAGTTCTACTTTTAATTTTTGAAAGACAATTTATACTTTTTTTCCAAAGTGGTAGCACGAATTTACATTTCCAGCAATAGTGCACATGTGGCCTGACTAGGCAATGGCCCAGTGGATAGAGTGTTGGACTGGGATGAAGAGGAACCAGGTTTGAAACCTCGAGGTTGCTGGCTTGAGTGCAAGCTCATCTGGTTTGAGCACAGCTCACCAGCTTGAGCCCAAGGTCGCTGGCTTGAGAAAGAGGTCACTTGGTCTGCTGTAGCCCTCTAGTCAAGGCATATATGAGAAAGCAATCAATGAACAACTAAGTGCTGCAATGAAGAATTGATGCTTCTCATCTCTTTCCTTTCTTGTGTGTGTGTCTCTCTCTCTGTCTCTCTCTCTCTGTGTCTCTGTCATACACACACACACAATAGTGCACATGGGTTCTGTTGTCTTTTTGTTAATAGCCATTCTAACAAGTAAGATGATATCTCATTGTAGCTTTGATTTGTATTTCCCTTATAATTAGTGCTGTTGAGCCCCCTTTCTTGTTCTTGTTGGTTATTTGTTTGTCTTCTTTGGAAAATGTCTATGTAAGTTTCTCTGCCCAGTTTTAAATCAAGATTTTTGTTTGTTTATTCATTTGTTTGTTTTGGTATTGAGTTGCAAAATTTTTTATATATATTTTGTGTATTAACCTTTATCAGATAGATTATTTGAAAATACTTTCTTCAATTTCATAGACTGCCTTCTAATTTGATTGATTGCTTTTGTTGCCGTGCAAAATATTTTAAAGTTAATGTAGTCTTACTTATTAATTTTTGTTTTTGCTGCTTGTGCTTTTTGGTGTCATATCCAAAAATGGTTGTCAATCAAAACCATGTCAAAAAACATTTTTTTATGCTTCTGAGGCTTCTACAGATTCAGGTCTCATACTTAAGTCTTTAATCCATTTTATGTTAATTTTTGTGAGCGGTGCAAAATTAAATTAAACACAAAAACACTAGAAGAATCAATAAATATTGAGAAATGATATGGATGGACATTCCCTGGTAGTTAAAGAAGTGAGTTATTGAAATAATGTCATATTCAAGCAGACATAAAAAAGTAGTTAGCATAAAAATGGAAAGTCATAAATTGGCCTATTAAATATACTGTTTTATAATAAAGATAATATTAAAAATTATTAGGCAACTATAAAGAATTCAAAAAATTGTTTCAGCAACTGACTTTACACTAAAACAAAAAATATTAGAACCCTTTATTTTATCTATATCTGTAAAAGTAATGACTTAATGGATTAAAAAACCAAAAGAGTAGTAAAATAAACTATAAACTAATATTTTATTATCTCTATAAGGAAGTCACAGTACAGATATTATAAAAAAAGAAGACTCGAGTGACGTCACGGAAATGGCGCCGTGAGAAGCGCGTCCGACAGCTCTCCCCTAAATCACAACAAATTTATCAACTAGAAACAGAAAAATTTATGCTCGGAGCATTCCGGAGTTCCACACAAACTGAAAGCAAAAGGACTGTTATCACTTGAATCTGAGAGACGAGGGTGTGGAGGAAGCTACCGCAGCGACGCTCATTCAAGCCGCCAGGGAGTGTGCCCGCGGTGAGTCAGCCCATATACTTGGGAACCGCAAGCCGCCGCTCGCGGCCGCGAGCCCGCGAGCTGCCGCGAACCCCCGCGAACCGCCACCGCGAGCTGCCGCGAGCCCCCGCGGAACCGCCCCCGCGAGCGGCCGCCATGAGCCGCCGCACGCGCGCGGTCCGGTTGAGCACCGCTGATGTTCCCAGCGGCCCGCACACTGCGAGTGGGGGTCGCCGGCCACCGGTGCCCTGAGCGCCACATTCGCGCGCGTGCCTTGGGCATTCCACGCGCCCAGGGCGCCCTACTGGCCCGCACACCCAGGGGGCTCCATTATCCTGCGCCTGGTGCGGTCCAGCCGCCAGCGGCGGGGCGAGCGGGAGAGGCTTGGGAGATTCTCTCCATGGGCGGGGCACCTCACCCAGCCATTCAAGCTAACAATCAAGCGTTGGGGGAGGGGTGCGTGCAGGCAGCCTAAAATACCTTCTGAAACACAGCTGCGACCCAATCACTGAAATTAGCTTAACCCATAAAATCTGCACACCCTCGGTTCTAATTGATAAGATCTCTCTCAGTTCAGCGATCCAAGACAAGAGGCGTGATATTTTTTAGTGCCTCTCGCTAAAGGGGCGGGGGCAACTTCTGATGGATAGAGCCTCCATATTCAGGAATAAACGCTAACAAGAAGGACTTGGCAGATAATAAGGTCTATACTACACTAGTCGTAAGCAGAGACTAGTGCCTCTTCTTCCCTGCAAAAACAGGCTACAAAGTGTGGAAAGCCTGGGTTGAGAGGTCCAACTAAATGATAGGCGCTGAACAGTCACCTTGACAACAATTGACTCCCACCCCCGCCTGATTACACTGGAGGCCCTGACTCTCAGAGCCTTTCCCAAAGCCTTGCACTGAGTGGGGATAGAGTGGGGATTTCCCAGCTCTTTGAGCCTCTTACTCCCCAGGCAGAAGCAGTTGCAGCCTTATAGCTGGATCACCAGGCTGCTAATTCAGAAAGGGGGGACTAGGAGAGAGAATCCAGGAAAGCAAACTCTCTCATCGTTGGACCCTGCAAACGCCAACAAGCCTTTACTTCCAGCAAGACTAAAGCCAATTATATGACATTGCCATAGAATCCCATCAACTGCAAATCCCTAACTAAGAGTGACACAGGGGCAGAGCCTGGGGTACAGAGTCACCGACTAGGAAGAGGGAGAGAAAAGAAAAAGGAAGAAGTTAACCTCTCAAAATCAAGAAAAACCCACAGACTTTACAACTTGATCCACTAATTTTTTTTTGTTGTTGTTGTTGTTGTTGTTGCTTGTTTCTTCTATCTTTTTGCCTTTATTTCCTCCACCTCGGTCCTTCTATTCTCTGCCCATCTTATGCTTCCCCTTTCTTGAACTACACTACCCATGAGTGTTGCATTTTATTTTTCTTCTTCATCCTCACCCTCCTTTAAGGTAATACTCCAAAACACTTAACTCTCACTCTCTCCTCTTTTGTTTTTTTTTTTGTCTTGCTTTATTTTGTTTTTTTCTCCTATTTTATTTCTTCCTTCGTTTTTCTCTTTTTCTTATTTTTTCCTTTCTATTCGTTTTTTCTTTTCTCATTTTACTTTCCTCCCATATAATCCTCAATCACGAACAAATTAGTTAATTTGAAACTCAAGGCTTTTTTTTGGTTTTATTTCTCTTTTTTGCTTTTGTTTTTATTTTTTTTCTCTCTTGTTTGTTTATTTTTGTGGCATTTTGGGTCCTCCCAACCCAAGGTCTCCAGTGTATTTAGTCTTCGCTCCACTTAATACAACAGATTTTTACTTATTATTTTTATTTTTTCTTCTTTATTATTCTTTTTTGGTCCTTTTTTCTGATTCCCTCTTATCCCTCTCATTATATCTCTTAGTTGACCATCACTTACAAGCAAATCATCTTATGCTTGTCTAAGATTTTCTTCCTTTTTTTTTTTTTTTTTTTGCATTTAGTAGGTCCCTACTCCCTTTTTTTGCCCCTTGAACTCTTCACCCCAAATCAGGCCCTCCATTATAGGCACGATATTTCCCTGAGGAGGGGAGAGGAGGGAAAGAGAAGAGAGAAAAAAGAGGGAAATAATAAATTATTACTGTTTTTTTTTGTGGGGTGTTTTACTCTTTTTTTTTTTTTTTCTTTTTACTCTTTATTAATTCTAATTAGGGCTATCAATAAGACCACCCTCAGATGCCGATAAGAAAGAGGAAATCGAATATTATGGATACAAAAGAAAGAGAGGTAACACAAATAGATGTGGAAAAATCTATGGAGAAAAGACTTAACATATTGGAAGCCTTGGAGCTAAATGACAGAGAATTTAAACTAGAAATCTTAAAAAATACTCAGAGATATACAAGAAAACACAGAAAGGCAATATAGGGAGATCAGAAAACAACTCAATGAACACAAAGAATATATTACCAAGGAAATTGAAACTATAAAAACAAATCAAACAGAAATGAAAAACTCAATTCACGAGCTGAAAAACGAGGTAACAAGCTTAGCTAACAGAACAGCCCAGATTGAAGATAGGATTAGTGAAATAGAAGACAAACAACTTGAGGCACAACAGAGAGAAGAAGAAAGAGACTCAAAAATAATAAAAAACGAGAAAGCCCTACAGGAATTGTCTGACTCCATCAGAAAGAATAACATAAGAATAATAGGTATATCAGAGGGAGAAGAGAAAGAAAATGGAATGGAGAATATACTCAAACAAATAATAGACGAGAACTTCCCAAGCCTGTGGAAGGAACTAAAGCCTCAAATTCAAGAAGCAAACAGAACACCAAGTTTTCTTAACCCCAACAAACCCACTCCAAGGCACATCATAATAAAGATGACACAAACCAATGACAAAGAAAAAATTCTCAAGGCAGCCAGGGAAAAGAAGAGTACAACATATAAAGGAAGGCCTATTAGATTATCATCAGATTTCTCAGCAGAAACTCTACAAGCTAGAAGAGAGTGGACCCCAATATTTAAAGCCCTGAAAGAGAGGAACTTTCAGCCAAGAATACTATACCCATCAAAGCTATCCTTCAAGTATGAAGGAGATATAAAAACATTCACAAATACAGAAAAGATGAGAGAATTTATCAGCAGAAAGCCCCCACTCCAGGAAATACTAAGGGGGGTTTTCCAACCAGATTCAAAGAACAAAAGAAAACAACACCACAAGTAACAGCTCCACCAAGAACACAATAAAACCAAACTTAAACTGTGACAACAAAGGAAAAAAAGGGGGGAGAGGATGGAGATTAACAGTAGCAAAGGATGATGAAGTGCAGAAATACTTATAAGATAGGGTACTACAATGAATATGGTAGGTACCCTTTTCATTACTTAATGGTAACCACCCTTAAAAAAACCACCACAAAAACACTTGACTTAAAAATGTAGCAACAGAGGAAAGAAGTATGGAACACAAACAAACAAAAACAAATGATAGAAAAACAAAAGAGAAGAATCAAACTAGATACAAACTAACAGAAAGCAATTTATAAAATGGCAGTAGGGAACCCACAAGTGTCAATAATTACACTAAATGTAAATGGATTAAACTTACCAATAAAAAGACACAGAGTAGCAGAATGGATTAAAAAAGAAAATCCAACTATATGCTGCCTACAAGAAACACATCTAAGCAACAAGGATAAAAACAAATTCAAAGTGAAAGGCTGGAAAACAATACTCCAAGCAAACAACACCCAAAAAAAAGCAGGTGTACCAATACTCATATCTAATAATGCTGACTACAAGACAGAAAAAGTACTCAGAGACAAAAATGGTCATTTCATAATGATTAAGGGGAAGTTGAATCAAGAAGACATAACAATCCTTAATATATATGCACCAAACCAAGGAGCACCAAAATATATAAGACAGCTACTTATTGACCTTAAAACAAAAACTAACAAAAATACAATCATACTTGGAGACCTCAATACACCGCTGACGGCTCTCGATCGGTCATCCAAACAGAGAATCAATAAAGATATAGTGGCCTTAAACGAAATACTAGAACACCTGCATATGATAGACATCTACAGGACACTTCATCCCAAAGCGACAGAGTATACATTTTTCTCTAGTGTACATGGAACATTCTCAAGAATTGACCATATGTTGGGCCACAAAGACAATATCAGCAAATTTAGAAAAATTGAAATTGTTCCAAGCATATTTTCTGATCATAAAGCCCTGAAACTAGAATTCAACTGCAAAAAAGAGGGGGAAAAACCCACAAAAATGTGGAAACTAAACAACATACTTCTAAAAAATGAATGGGTCAAAGAAGAAATAAGCGCAGAAATCAAAAGATATATACAGACAAATGAAAATGAAAATACGACATATCAGAATCTCTGGGATGCAGCAAAAGCAGTAATAAGAGGAAAGTTCATATCACTTCAGGCCTATATGAACAAACAAGAGAGAGCCGAAGTAAACCACTTAACTTCACACCTTAAGGAACTAGAAAAAGAAGAACAAAGACAACCCAAAACCAGCCGAAGAAAGGAGATAATAAAAATCAGAGCAGAAATAAATGAAATAGAGAACAGAAAAACTATAGAAAAAATCAATAAAACAAGGAGCTGGTTTTTTGAAAAGATCAACAAAATTGACAAACCCTTGGCAAGACTCACCAAGGAAAAAAGGCACAGGACTCAAATAAATAAAATCCAAAATGAAAGAGGAGAGATCACCACAGACATCATAGAAATACAAAGAATTATTGTAGAATACTATGAAAAATTATATGCCACCAAATACAACAACCTAGAAGAAATGGATAAATTCCTAGAACAATACAACCTTCCTAGACTGAGTCATGAAGAAGCAGAAAGCCTAAACAGACCAATCAGCAGGGAGGAAATAGAAAAAACTATTAAAAATCTCCCCAAAAATAAAAGTCCAGGCCCAGACGGTTATACTAGTGAATTCTATCAAACATTCAAAGAAGACTTGGTTCCTATTCTACTCAAAGTCTTCCAAAAAATTGAAGAAGAAGCAATACTTCCAAACACATTTTATGAGGCCAACATAACCCTCATACCAAAACCTGGCAAGGATGGCACAAAGAAAGAAAACTACAGACCAATATCTCTAATGAATACAGATGCTAAAATACTAAACAAAATACTGGCAAACCGAATACAACAACATATTAAAAAAATAATACATCATGATCAAGTGGGATTCATCCCAGAATCTCAAGGATGGTTCAACATACGCAAAACGGTTAACGTAATACACCATATCAACAAAACAAAGAACAAAAACCACATGATCTTATCAATAGATGCAGAAAAGGCTTTTGATAAAATACAACACAATTTTATGTTTAAGACTCTCAACAAAATGGGTATAGAAGGAAAATATCTCAACATCATAAAGGCCATATATGATAAACCATCAGCCAACATCCTATTAAACGGCATAAAACTGAGGACTTTCTACCTTAAATCAGGAACAAGACAGGGTTGTCCACTCTCTCCACTCTTATTCAACGTGGTGCTAGAAGTTCTGGCCAGAGCAATCAGACAAGACAAAGAAATAAAAGGCATCCATATCGGAAAAGAAGAAGTAAAGGTATCACTTTTTGCTGATGATATGATCCTATACATCGAAAACCCGAAGGACTCCACAAAAAGATTATTAGAAACAATAAACCAATACAGTAAGGTCGCAGGATACAAAATTAACATACAAAAGTCCATAGCCTTTCTATATGCCAACAATGAAATATTAGAAAACGAACTCAAAAAAATAATCCCCTTCACGATTGCAACAAAAAAAAATAAAATACCTAGGAATAAACATAACAAAGAACGTAAAGGACCTATATAATGAAAATGACAAAGCATTGTTAAGGGAAATCGAAAAAGATACAATGAGATGGAAAAATATTCCTTGTTCTTGGATAGGAAGAATAAATATAATCAAAATGGCCATATTACCCAAAGCAATATACAAATTTAATGCAATTCCCATCAAAATCCCTATGAGATTTTTTAAAGAAATGGAACAAAAAATCATCAGATTTATATGGAACTATAAAAAACCCCAAATAGCCAAAACAATCCTAAGGAAAAAGAATGAAGCTGGGGGCATTACAATACCTGACTTTAAACTATATTATAGGGCCACGATAATTAAAACAGCATGGTATTGGCAGAAAAATAGACACTCAGACCAATGGAACAGAATAGAAAGCCCAGAAATAAAACCACATATATATGGTCAAATAATCTTTGATAAAGGGGCCAACAACACACAATGGAGAAAAGAAAGCCTCTTCAACAAATGGTGTTGGGAAAACTGGAAAGCCACATGCAAAAGAATGAAACTCGACTACAGCCTGTCCCCGTGTACTAAAATTAATTCAAAATGGATCAAAGACCTAAATATAAGACCTGAAACAATAAAGTACATAGAAGAAGACATAGGTACTAAAATCATGGACCTGGGTTTTAAAGAACATTTTATGAACTTGACTCCAATGGCAAGAGAAGTGAAGGCAAAGATAAATGAATGGGACTACATCAGAATTAAAAGTTTTTGCTCAGCAAGAGAAACTGATATCAAAATAAACAGACAGCCAACTATATGGGAACTGATATTTTCAAACGACAGCTCAGATAAGGGCCTAATATCCAAAATTTACAAAGAACTCATAAAACTCAACAACAAACAAACAAGCAATCCAATAAAAAAATGGGAAGAGGACATGAACAGACACTTCTCCCAGGAAGAGATACAAATGGCCAACAGATATATGAAAAGATGCTCAGCTTCATTAGTTATTAGAGAAATGCAAATCAAAACTACAATGAGATACCACCTCACCCCTGTTAGATTAGCTATTATCAACAAGACGGGTAATAGCAAATGTTGGAGAGGCTGTGGAGAAAAAGGAACCCTCATTCACTGTTGGTGGGACTGTAAAGTAGTACAACCATTATGGAGGAAAGTATGGTGGTTCCTCAAAAAACTGCAAATAGAACTACCTTATGACCCAGCAATCCCTCTACTGGGTATATACCCCAAACCCTCAGAAACATTGATACGTGAAGACACATGTAGCCCCATGTTCATTGCAGCACTGTTCACGGTGGCCAAGACATGGAAACAACCAAAAAGCCCTTCAATAGAAGACTGGATAAAGAAGATGTGGCACATATACACTATGGAATACTACTCAGCCATAAGAAATGATGACATCAGATCATTTACAGCAAAATGGTGGGATCTTGATAACATTATAAGGAGTGAAATAAGTAAATCAGAAAAAAACAAGAACTACATGATTCCATACATTGGTGGAACATAAAAATGAGACTAAGAGACATGGACAAGAGTGTGGTGGTTACCAAGGGTGGGGGGGGGAGGGAGGACATGGGAGGGAGGGAGGGAGAGTTAGGGGGAGGGGGAGGGGCACAGAGAACTAGATAGAGGGTGACGGAGGACAATCTGACTTTGGTCGAGGGGTTTGCAACATAATTTGATGACAAAATAACCTAGACATGTTTTCTTTGAATATATGTACCCTGATTTATTAATGTCATTTCATTACCATTAATAAAAATTTATTAAAAAAAAAAAAAAAAGAAAAGAAGAAGATTACCAGGTGCAATTATATGACATTAAAAAACTCATGTACAATGCAGCATTAAAATATTCATAACTCAACATAATGTAAGAAATATTTGCAATAGATAAATGATTAGTGTCCAAGTTAAAAATCTTCAATATTAATATCAATATGATTAGCAGACTATTATATAAACATTTCACAAAGTTTATAAGGTAGAAAACAATGTTATATAATGAGTAAGCATAAGAAAAGAAAATTAACCTCAACAATCCTCAGTGGAATAGATTATTTTTTTCTGCATGAGATAGTGAATAATAAAGCAATATATTTCACATGAAGAAATATGGATGTGTATTCTTATTTGTTATTGGTAAAAGAAAAATTATTTTGGTAGAGACTTGGCATTCCCTATAATTTTGTAAAATGTATTAACTATGATTCACTGAATCCATTCAAAAATATTCACCAAAACGTTAAAAAAATTTAATTTTAACAAGTTAAATGTTTATTAGTGACACAGAAGTTAACATACTTCACGGAGCATCCACACCACAGTCATTAGGAAGAATAAAGTAAATCCACCGACACTAGTGTGTTGATATGGAGAGAGCTTCAGGATATATTAAATGATTAGAAGGCGAACACTAGAAAGCAATTTAATATCCGTACTTCATATATATACACATATAAATTTGTGGTCAAGAAAATAGGAAGATAAATACTAAATGACTGACTAATTCAGAAGTGGCAAGAGGAGTGACAATATATTTTAGTATATGTGCTGCCGAAGGGAGCATGCGAATATAAAAGAATTATGTAGTACTTGTATAATGTCTTACACATCAAGATCCGACTATATCAATTGTTTTTGGCAAAGCAATCATGGGAATTTAGTTGGGAACATGGAAACTCAAATGTTGACTGAAAAATAAATAAGAAAAAAGTCATTGGAGTAAATGAATAAAACAAAATTATCTGTAAAAGCAATGATGAAAAAACAGGACAGTAACTAGTAGGCTTTTTATGTATTTAAAATGAAAAAAGAATATGTTTGATGTGTGTTTGCTTATATTGTGTTTTAAAACTGAATATGTAAGTACTCAATAGATGTTTATTATTGCTACATGCTCTAATTTAAACAAAAGAAATTTTCTTTATAATTATTAAAAATAGTGAGAACAGAGCATAAAAAAGTGAACACCAGATTTTTATCTACTACATCCAACCAGAAAAACATCAGAAACATACACAAAGTAACCCTGTTTAATGCCTGAATTTTAAACGCCTCATTTTTCTGACAGGCACTATTAATCTTTCCTTTTAACTCTGATGCTAGATTAAATAACTCTATTTTAACTTTCTTTCTCTGAAATCAAGCATTGTAACAGTAGTGATTTCTCAATCAAGACTGGAAAAAACGGCACCGAACACGGAATATTCCTCTATGGAATGACCATGTCCCTGGGTCTTTGACATACTTAGGTGAATGTTGTTCTGTATTTATAAAATTCTCTGTTGATCCCTGATTATTCTCAGCTCTGAGCACAGATGTTTCCTGCTATTTGATATCATCTTTGAGAATAAAAGAGATCATTTATAGAGTAATTAGATTACCTCCAAGTAAACTTATCTGGAAGATGAGCAGTTTAGTTTAGGTTGAGTATTTTTTGTTTGTTTGATTATGTTTGTTCTTGTTGCTTGCAGATACATACATTTGAAGAATATCTACCAAGAGATAAACTCATTGTTACAAATAAGTGAATTAAAAAATAAAATTAAAATGCCAACAAAAGAGATCTGAATAAGCAAAGAGTATATTTTAAGTTGTGGTTTTAATAGGACTAATTTGGTTATGTGTTTTTCAATTTCTTATGGATTATGTATGACTTGGATATTTGTTAGTGACATGAGTTCTTCAGTGGCAATAACTGGATTATTAATGCAATAAACTGAAGATAATTAGTTGCAAGTGTTCTCTCGGTGTATTTGGTTATCTTTTTGCCACATGAAGCTGTTTAAATAGTAGCCACAAATTTATAAATGATGCACTAGGCAGAATAGTATGGCTGCATTTTTCCTGTCATTTTTTGTGTCATAGTTTACTGTTTTTGCATAGGTGTATGTAGCCTTTACTGTTTTCAGGCGGAAAAGTCAGAGCTCCACAATGGGAAGTAAAGATGGAAATGCTTCCCTCGGGAGTAATCCTCTGGCCTCCAGGCAATTCTTTTAAAAATAGCTTCTGCCTGCCTTGTGCCATTATTATCACATATATAATTCCCATCCTGACTGTCCAGAACTAAAATCAGTCTTCTGTATTCAAGAGCAGTTCATCTCTGTACAAGTTCCTTTAGAACTTTTTTGTCATTTTGAGTTGTTGATGCTTACATGAAGTTTTGTTATCAAAGTATAACAGATAAACAACATTATATTAGTTTCAGATGGACAATTTAGAGATTTGACATTTGTATACACTGCAAAGTGACCACCAACCATCTTCTGCCACCAAAGTTACAAAAATTTTATTTTATAAAGAAGACACCTAAGATTTACTTTCTCAGTAAATTTCAAATTTGCAATACAGTATTACTGATTCAAGTTATCATGCTGTACATTACATCTCTATGATTTATTTATTTTATGTATGCTAGTTTGTAACTTTTGATTTCATTTTATTCCCTGCCCCAATATACTCACCACTGGCAACCACCAATCTGTTTATTTTTAAAATTTACTTATTTATTTATTTTAATGAAAAGAGAGGAGACACAGATCCAGATTCCCACATGCCCTGGACTGGATCCACCCAGCAAATCTTCTAGGGAGTAATGTTCTACCCATTTGAGGTCATCCACTACTCTGCAACAAAACTATTTTTAGCACCTGAGTCAGAGGCTCCTCAGAACCATCCTCAGTGCCCAGGACCAACTTGTTGTAACCAATTGAGCCATGGATGCAAGAGAGGAAAAGAGAAAGAAAGAGAGAGAGAGAGAAAGAGAGAAAAGGGCAAGGGATGGGGTAGAGAAACAGACGGTTGCTTTTCCTGCATGCCTTGACCAGGAGTCAAACCTGGGACTTCCACATTCTGAGCCGATGCTCTATAACTGAGATAACCTGCAAGGGCCCAATCTGTTTTCTATGAGCTTGTTTCAGTATTGTTATATTTGTTCATTTACTTTTATTTTAGGTTCCACATATAAGTGAAATCATATAGTATCTGTCTTTTCCTCATGATTTATATTACTTAGCATCATACCCTGAAGGTCTGTTCATGTTGCTGCAAATGGTAGGTTTTCTAGTTTTTTTATGGATGAGGAATATTTTATTGTATATAAATACCACATTTTCTTTATCCAGTCATTCATCAGTCAATGAACATTTAGGTTGTTTTCATATCTTGACTATTAAAAATAGTGCTGAATAATCATAGGATTGTATATATACTTTTAAATTAGTGTTTTGTATTTTTTTGTACAAATACCCACAAGTAGAATTGCTGGATTATATAGTAGTTGCATTGTTAATTGTTTAATAAATATTCATACTATTTTCCATAATGGTGGCACCAATTTATACAGTATTGCCATCAAGAGTGTATGAGGGTACCCTTTTCTCCATATATTCACCAACACTTTATATTTCTTGTCTTTTGATAATAACCATTTAGAGAGTATTGGAGATGTAAGTGAAATAGGTAAAGAAAATATTAATGATCATTGCTTCTCGGCCTTTTGGCTAAGATCAAGTGTAGTACTAATGACCACCTATGCGGTGATATCTCCTTTTGTTTTGATGTACATTTCTCTGATAAATAGTGATGATGATCACCTTTACATCTACCGGTTGGCAGTGGTGGGATTCAAATAATTTAACAACCGGTTTTCTGCCCTAATGAACATTTTAAATATAAAAAGATGATACAACAAAAGGTAGTTTATTATTTTATTCACTAAATATTTAAATAATAACAATTAAAGTGGTACACAAAACTAGATTATAAGAAAGCTTTTTATAACATTAATTAAAATATTAAATAATACACATAATAACGGGGGAATTTGGGGTGTAACATAAAGATGAAAGAAATGACAGCTTGTCATCCCATGGTTGTTTGGCACGTTTTCTTTTTACGTATATGTTTGTTTGAAAATTAAAATGTAGTATTTAATCAAAGATATAATGTTTTATGAAATAAATAAATAAATATTACAAGCATAACTCTGTCAATTTTTTTTTAACCTACAGACAGAATGAGCATTACTACGGGTGCTTAGAATATGATGTTGTGCAGATAAATGTTAAAAAAGAGTAAGGAATGATCCCTGGTCAGTTGGCTCAGTGGTAGAATGTAGTCCCAGCATGTGGAAGTCCCGGGTTTGAGACTAAGTTATTTATAATAACTTAGTTATTATAAATATAATGGCAAGGTCACAATGACTATTAGCTAATAAAATTGCATCAGAATGGTAACAAAAATAAACTATGGGTTTGAATTTTTTTCCACTCTGTTTTGAATTTAAACAAACTATAAAGAGATCTTCTTTTTTATTTATTCATTTTTTTTTAGAGAGGAGAGAGAGAGGGAGAGAGAGAGATAGAAAGAGAGAAGGGGGGAGGAGCTGGAAGCATCAACTCCCATATGTACCTTGACCAGGCAAGCCCAGGGTTTCGAACCAGCGACCTCAGCATTTCCAGGTCGACGCTTTATCCACTGCGCCACCACAGGTCAGGCCTAAAGAGATCTTCAATGATTATTCAAGCCACAAGGTTACATTATCATTGTGCCTTATGACTAACAGAGTTACTGTGTTTACAGGGACTTTTATATTTTATTATAACTAGCCCGACTTTTCTAAGCTATAATTGTAGTTTAAACTACCTGTATGGCTAAATGTCAGTGCCAGCAGAAATTCATGCCAATGCCACTAAGGCAGGTAAATGATTTCAGTGGAAATCTTGAGTCTGCTCTGGATTCCTGGAGTGTTGTATATCTTGCCAGCAACATTACTTTTCTTAAAACTCTCTTCCTTAGATTGAGTAGCATTCATGGTCATGATAAGAACTCCTACCACTGCCATTCATCAATTAATTTACTCATGATATCTTTAATGTGTGTAAACCATGTTTTAGCTGTGTGAAAGTGAAAAAAAGAAGGATATTGCAAGAAAAAAATAAATAACAGTAGAATATAGCATACAAAAAAATTAGGCCATAGCACAAAATTATGTGTAGGGAAGAAAAAAAATCTTTCACTCTACCACAATGCACCTTTCACAACTTCTTCAATATCTTAGGACATTTTTCAAACAAGATAACCAGATTTATAGATGTTTTATTACTAACTCAGACTATCACAGGCTTTAATGTTTCATTTTTATGTTCATTTTATTGATTCTAATATTATTATTGTATTTTAAACTTTACTTTCCTCTTTGTTATTGATTTATGTCTTAAATACTTCTATATTCTTACTTTGTGCCAGCTTTATGGTAAAGATACAGTACATAATTTTAGTGCCTGTGTTAAAGGAGCTTATAGTTTAGAGAGGCAGATATGAATTAAATATTTATAAATTTGTAAAAAATTACAAACCATCATAAGTGTTATAAAAACCTCATAATTATATGTCTATAAATCAGTGTTAACTTGTTTTTTGCAGGAAGTCAATTTTAAGTTGGGGTATGTAAAATGTACAATGATTGAGTAGAAAATGAGGTAGGAGAGAAGACATTATAGGTCAAGGGAGCATCCTACGTCAACAGTGTTGGTTGGAAGGCAGTATGTTCCATCAGGTAATAAAAAGGTCAGTGAAGGTGGATCCAGATAGGAAAGACAAAGTCAGGTGATGGGGTTAAAACATTAAGCAACAGGTAGAGCATATAAGGCCTTATAAACAAGTGTATAAATTTGGCCTTTTTTTCTAAATGTGAAGAGATCATTCAGCATGAATTTTTTGTGTGTGTGTGTTGACATGGTTTCAAGCGTCCCACTCAATACAACACCGTCTACATACTGAATCATGCTCCACTTTGCATGTCCCATGCAAAGTCCCTTTCCACCTCCATTTTTCCTCTTTTGTCCCCCTCTAACTACCTCCACCACTCCTTTCCCCTTGGCTATTGCTACCTTGTTACCTGTATATATATATTTTGTATATGTGACTTTGGCTAATCCCTTCACCTGCTTTGATCACATCCCTTCTTCCCCCTTCTCTCTGACAATTGTCTATCTATTCCCTGTTACCCTCCTCTGTTTCTGTTTTGTTCCTCAGTTTATTCAGTTCATTAGATTCCACATATAAGTGAGATCATATGGTATTTATCTTTCTGTGTTCATATGGTATTTATCTATCACTTAGCATAATAATCTCCAGCTCCATCCATGCTGTCACAAAAAGTTTCTTTTTCTACTTACACATAGTATTGCATTGTATAAATGAAAAACAGCTTGTTTCTCTACTCATCCATTGGTAGACACTTGGGCTGTTTCCAGATCTTGACTTTTGCCAACAATGCTGCAATAAACATGGAGGTGCATATCTTCTTTTGAATTAGTGTTTTGGGATTCTTAGGATATATTCCTAGAAGTGGAATAGCTGGGGTATAAGGCAGTTCCATTTTTAATTTTTTGAGGAATCTCCATACTGTTTTCCACAGAGGCTGCACCAGTCTGCATTCCCACCAGCAGTGCAGGAGGGTTCCCTTTTCTCCACATCCTCGCCAGCACGAATGTATTTGTTATTCCTTAACTTTATCCTCTACCCACCTAAGTGGTAACTTTATCACTACTTCAATTTAATTAATGATCTGCACCTAGATTTAAAAGAACAATTCTTACTTTATTTTGGATTTTTAGTGAGTTTTTAGTCAGTCTGTCTTCAGGTATACAAACATTTTTTTATGCCTTCCCAGCATTTTTGTATTATTGATTTTGCTACCACTTTTACTTTTAAATATTTTTTTGTTTCAAATTTAATCTCATCAAAGATGTCATAGATCAGGGGTCAGGAACCTTTTTGGCTGAGAGAGCCATGAACACAACCTATTTTAAAATGTAATTCTGTGAGAGTCATACAATGACCCGTGTATGTTATGCATTATGTAATAAAAATTTGGTGCTGTTCCGGAGGACAGTTGTGATTGGCTCCAGCCACCTGCAATCATGAACATGAGTGGTAGAAAATGGATGGATTGTAATACATGAGAATGTTTTATATTTTTAACGTTATTATTTTTTTAATTAAAAATTTGTCTGAGAGGCAGATGCAGCCATCAAAAGAGCCATATCTGGCTCATGAGCCATAGATTCTTGACCCCTCTCATAGATCAATGTCTTTACATACCACTTCTTATGTTTCACAGAGTTTGTTTTTTTTTGTTGTTGTTGTTTGTGACAGAGACAGAGAGAGCCTGATAGGGACAGATAGACAGGAAGGGAGAGAGATGAAAAGCATCAATTTTTTGTTGCGGCACCTCAGTTGTTTATTGACTACTTTCTCATATGTGCCTTGACAGAGGGGAGGGACTCCAGCAGAGCAAGTGACCTTGGGCTTCAAGCCAGTGACCTTTGGGCTCAAGCCAGCTACTGTGGGGTCATGTCTATGATCTCACACTCAAGTCAGCAACCCTGCACTCATGCTGGTGAGCCCATGCTCAAGCCAGTGACCTTGGAATTTTGAAACTGGGTCCTTCGTGTCCCAATCTGACACTCTATCCACTGCGCCACTGCCTGTTCAGGCTGTTTGTGGTTTTATAATCAAAATATATTGCCGTTTAAATCAATACAAATATTGATCAACTTACAACCTACGCAACTTATGACCATTTGACTTTACGACCACAATTGCTAGCCACGACTGCTCCATGTCTGGCAGCACAAGTGTTGTGTGGCTGGGTGTACGATAATGAGGACCAGCTTCCGGCAGCACTACCATCTCTGCGTGCACCATTTCAACCGTGATCCCAGACTCAGTATAGCAATTTGTGCTTTGTGTCTTGGATATTTTTCATCAAACTGCTCCCAAGATGTCTACCAAGAGGAAATGGTCTTTGCAAATATTAAATCAGTTGTACTGGTAATGCAGTGTTTTACTTAAACCTGACAAATGTAAAAATAAGAAACAAAATGGTGTAGAGATGATACAAACGGCATAAAATGAACAAAGAAAATTATAATATATAACAATAGTGAAAGAAAATTATGATAAAATATGACTTAAAAATTTTTATAACATCATTTCACCATACTGTACATATAGCCTACTCAACCTACGACCAAATCGTGTTACAACTGGTCTGTCAGAAACAATCGTGGTCGTAAGTCGAGCATTAGCCATATTCTCTTTTTAAACACACATTTGAATTCTCGTACTAGTCCAGAAACTTAAACCATAAAATAAATAATTTTATCTCACAATTTTGATAAAATCTGGTTGCTAATAGCCTAGTTATCTGCTCTATGAAAATAATGTTATAATTCATCTGGAATTTCTCTTTTACATGATGTTGGGCAGATAAAATATATTATGCTCACTTTGTTAAAGATGGCTCTGTCCACGTGGAAGCCCTTCGGCCAGGTGATAATATTAGTTGCCCTCCTTGCTTGGGATGGGTGTGATTATACTAATGTGTGGTAGGGGAGGGCTTTCACGCCGAAAGATTTTAAAAGGAAGAGAGATCACGCTGTTCCAGGGAAAGAGTGGTTACGTGATAGGAGGAGCCCATGCTAGAGGAGAGCAGAGGAAGGCCACATGGAGGAGGGGAGAGACAGCCAAGATGGTGGAGTGCTGAATGAGAGGCCAGTTAGTGCAGAGTTTGTGCAGAGAGAAGGAGATGGAGAACAGAAGTGAATGAGGCTGATAAAGTAGAAACCTTTGATTCTAGGAAAATCAGATAAATCAGTGGCTTTGGGAGCCCTGAATGGAAAGGGAAGTGTTTTCCCACTGTGTGTATTTCTTGCCTGCCGGGTGCAAGCTAGGATTAAAGCTAATGGCCCATCAGTTCTTGGCTCCGTTGTTTCATTACCGTCTGTCTGAATCTAATGCAAACCTGCATGGGCCAGGCGGCTGTGATGGTGGCTGTGGCTACTGGCCATACACATGAAAATGAGTCAGATAGGTATTTGCTTAGAACAACTCTCTTTAATATAAGCTCATTTGCTTATTTTAAACATGAATGAGCCACATGGAAGTCTCTTCACCATTTTCAGAAAAGATACAATTTAATAAATCAGAATTTTTCTTCAGTTAAGGATTCCTGCTTCTAAATTTATTTATACTATTGTTCTTGTACATTTTTAACAAGCTATAAATGAAAAAAAAAGCAGATATGGATATTCTTTATGAGAAATATTATTATTGTTAACTTTTTTGGTAATATCTCTGTCTACTTTTTGTATCAGAGTGACACTGGTCTCAGAATAAATGTTAGGAAATAAATACTTCCTCTCAATTTTTAAAAAGTGTTTAAATAGATTTATTATTATTTCTATTTTGAATGGTTGATAGAATTCAGCTTTCTAATCATGTGTACCAAAGTTTTCTTTTTTTTTTTTTTTTTTTTTTTTTTTAATAAATTTTTATTAATGGTAATGGGATGACATTAATAAATCAGGGTACATATATTCAAAGAAAACATGTCTAGGTTATTTTGTCATCAAATTATGTTGCAAACCCCTCGACCAAAGTCAGATTGTCCTCCGTCACCCTCTATCTAGTTCTCTGTGCCCCTCCCCCTCCCCCTAACTCTCTCCCTCCCTCCCTCCGATGTCCTCCCTCCCCCCCCACCCTTGGTAACCACCACACTCTTGTCCATGTCTCTTAGTCTCATTTTTATGTTCCACCAATGTATGGAATCATGTAGTTCTTGTTTTTTTCTGATTTACTTATTTCACTCCTTATAATGTTATCAAGATCCCACCATTTTGCTGTAAATGATCTGATGTCATCATTTCTTATGGCTGAGTAGTATTCCATAGTGTATATGTGCCACATCTTCTTTATCCAGTCTTCTATTGAAGGGCTTTTTGGTTGTTTCCATGTCTTGGCCACCGTGAACAGTGCTGCAATGAACATGGGGCTACATGTGTCTTCACGTATCAATGTTTCTGAGGTTTTGGGGTATATACCCAGTAGAGGGATTGCTGGGTCATAAGGTAGTTCTATTTGCAGTTTTTTGAGGAACCACCATACTTTCCTCCATAATGGTTGTACTACTTTACAGTCCCACCAACAGTGAATGAGGGTTCCTTTTTCTCCACAGCCTCTCCAACATTTGCTATTACCCGTCTTGTTGATAATAGCTAATCTAACAGGAGTGAGGTGGTATCTCATTGTAGTTTTGATTTGCATTTCTCTAATAACTAATGAAGCTGAGCATCTTTTCATATATCTGTTGGCCATTTGTATCTCTTCCTGGGAGAAGTGTCTGTTCATGTCCTCTTCCCATTTTTTTATTGGATTGCTTGTTTGTTTGTTGTTGAGTTTTATGAGTTCTTTGTAAATTTTGGATATTAGGCCCTTATCTGAGCTGTCGTTTGAAAATATCAGTTCCCATATAGTTGGCTGTCTGTTTATTTTGATATCAGTTTCTCTTGCTGAGCAAAAACTTTTAATTCTG
The DNA here is from genome assembly GCF_036850765.1 of Saccopteryx bilineata. Classification (NCBI taxonomy): domain Eukaryota; kingdom Metazoa; phylum Chordata; class Mammalia; order Chiroptera; family Emballonuridae; genus Saccopteryx; species Saccopteryx bilineata. The sequence continues at coordinate 151,550,704 of NC_089494.1, forward strand.
ATGTAGTCCCATTCATTTATCTTTGCCTTCACTTCTCTTGCCATTGGAGTCAAATTCATAAAATGCTCTTTAAAACCCAGGTCCATGAGTTGAGTACCTATGTCTTCTTCTATGTACTTTATTGTTTCAGGTCTTATATTTAGGTCTTTGATCCGTTTTGAATTAATTTTAGTACACGGGGACAGGCTGTAGTCGAGTTTCATTCTTTTGCATGTGGCTTTCCAGTTTTCCCAACACCATTTGTTGAAGAGGCTTTCTTTTCTCCATTGTGTGTTGTTGGCCCCTTTATCAAAGATTATTTGACCATATATATGTGGTTTTATTTCTGGGCTTTCTATTCTGTTCCATTGGTCTGAGTGTCTATTTTTTTGCCAATACCATGCTGTTTTGATTATCGTGGCCCTATAATATAGTTTAAAGTTAGGTATTGTAATGCCCCCAGCTTCATTCTTTTTCCTTAGGATTGTTTTGGCTATTCAGGGTTTTTTATAGTTCCATATAAATCTGATGATTTTTTGTTCCATTTCTTTAAAAAATCTCATAGGGATTTTGATGGGAATTGCATTAAATTTGTATATTGCTTTGGGTAATATGGCCATTTTGATTATATTTATTCTTCCTATCCAAGAACAAGGAATATTTTTCCATCTCATTGTATCTTTTTCGATTTCCCTTAACAATGCTTTGTCATTTTCATTATATAGGTCCTTTACGTTCTTTGTTATGTTTATTCCTAGGTATTTTATTTTTTTTGTTGCAATTGTGAAGGGGATTATTTTTTTGAGTTCGTTTTCTAATATTTCATTGTTGGCATATAGAAAGGCTATGGACTTTTGTATGTTAATTTTGTATCCTGCGACCTTACTGTATTGGTTTATTGTTTCTAATAATCTTTTTGTGGAGTCCTTCGGGTTTTCGATGTATAGGATCATATCATCAGCAAAAAGTGATAGCTTTACTTCTTCTTTTCCGATATGGATGCCTTTTATTTCTTTGTCTTGTCTGATTGCTCTGGCCAGAACTTCTAGCACCACGTTGAATAAGAGTGGAGACAGTGGACAACCCTGTCTTGTTCCTGATTTAAGGTAGAAAGTCCTCAGTTTTATGCCGTTTAATAGGATGTTGGCTGATGGTTTATCATATATGGCCTTTATGATGTTGAGATATTTTCCTTCTATACCCATTTTGTTGAGAGTCTTAAACATAAAATTGTGTTGTATTTTATCAAAAGCCTTTTCTGCATCTATTGATAAGATCATGTGGGTTTTGTTCTTTGTTTTGTTGATATGGTGTATTACGTTAACCGTTTTGCGTATGTTGAACCATCCTTGAGATTCTGGGATGAATCCCACTTGATCATGATGTATTATTTTTTTAATATGTTGTTGTATTCGGTTTGCCAGTATTTTGTTTAGTATTTTAGCATCTGTATTCATTAGAGATATTGGTCTGTAGTTTTCTTTCTTTGTGCCATCCTTGCCAGGTTTTGGTATGAGGGTTATGTTGGCCTCATAAAATGTGTTTGGAAGTATTGCTTCTTCTTCAATTTTTTGGAAGACTTTGAGTAGAATAGGAACCAAGTCTTCTTTGAATGTTTGATAGAATTCACTAGTATAACCATCTGGGCCTGGACTTTTATTTTTGGGGAGATTTTTAATAGTTTTTTCTATTTCCTCTCTGCTGATTGGTCTGTTTAGGCTTTCTGCTTCTTCATGACTCAGTCTAGGAAAGTTGTATTGTTCTAGGAATTTATCCATTTCTTCTAGATTGTTGTATTTGGTGGCATATAATTTTTCATAGTATTCTACAATAATTCTTTGTATTTCTATGATGTCTGTGGTGATCTCTCCTCTTTCACTTTGGATTTTATTTATTTGAGTCCTGTGTCTTTCTTCCTTGGTGAGTCTTGCCAAGGGTTTGTCAATTTTGTTGATCTTTTCAAAGAACCAGCTCCTTGTTTTATTGATTTTTTCTATAGTTTTTCTGTTCTCTATTTCATTTATTTCTGCTCTGATTTTTATTATCTCCTTTCTTCGGCTGGTTTTGGGTTGTCTTTGTTCTTCTTTTTCTAGTTCCTTAAGGTGTGAAGTTAAGTGGTTTACTTCGGCTCTTTCTTGTTTGTTCATATAGGCCTGAAGTGATATGAACTTTCCTCTTATTACTGCTTTTGCTGCATCCCAGAGATTCTGATATGTCGTATTTTCATTTTCATTTGTCTGTATATATCTTTTGATTTCTGCGCTTATTTCTTCTTTGACCCATTCATTTTTTAGAAGTATGTTGTTTAGTTTCCACATTTTTGTGGGTTTTTCCCCCTCTTTTTTGCAGTTGAATTCTAGTTTCAAGGCTTTATGATCAGAAAATATGCTTGGTACAATTTCAATTTTCTAAATTTGCTGATATTGTCTTTGTGGCCCAACATATGGTCAATTCTTGAGAATGTTCCATGTACACTAGAGAAAAATGTATACTCTGTCGCTTTGGGATGAAGTGTCCTGTAGATGTCTATCATATCCAGGTGTTCTAGTATTTCGTTTAAGGCCACTATATCTTTATTGATTCTCTGTTTGGATGACCGATCTAGAGCCGTCAGCGGTGTATTGAGGTCTCCAAGTATGATTGTATTTTTGTTAGTTTTTGTTTTAAGGTCAATAAGTAGCTGTCTTATATATTTTGGTGCTCCTTGGTTTGGTGCATATATATTAAGGATTGTTATGTCTTTTTGATTCAACTTCCCCTTAATCATTATGAAATGACCATTTTTGTCTCTGAGTACTTTTTCTGTCTTGTAGTCAGCATTATTAGATATGAGTATTGCTACGCCTGCTTTTTTTTGGGTGTTGTTTGCTTGGAGTATTGTTTTCCAGCCTTTCACTTTGAATTTGTTTTTATCCTTGTTGCTTAGATGTGTTTCTTGTAGGCAGCATATAGTTGGATTTTCTTTTTTAATCCATTCTGCTACTCTGTGTCTTTTTATTGGTAAGTTTAATCCATTTACATTTAGTGTAATTATTGACACTTGTGGGTTCCCTACTGCCATTTTATAAATTGCTTTCTGTTAGTTTTGTATCTAGTTTGATTCTTCTCTTTTGTTTTTCTATCATTTGTTTTTGTTTGTTTGTGTTCCATACTTCTTTCCTCTGTTGCTAACTTTTTTAAGTCAAGTGTTTTTGTGGTGGTTTTTTTAAGGGTGGTTACCATTAAGTAATGAAAAGGGTACCTACCATATTCATTGTAGTACCCTATCTTATAAGTATTTCTGCACTTCATCATCCTTTGCTACTGTTAATCTCCATCCTCTCCCCCCTTTTTTTCCTTTGTTGTCACAGTTTAAATTTGGTTTTATTGTGTTCTTGGTGGAGCTGTTACTTGTGGTGTTGTTTTCTTTTGTTCTTTGAATCTGGTTGGAAAACCCCCCTTAGTATTTCCTGGAGTGGGGGCTTTCTGTTGATAAATTCTCTCATCTTTTCTGTATTTGTGAATGTTTTTATATCTCCTTCATACTTGAAGGATAGCTTTGATGGGTATAGTATTCTTGGCTGAAAGTTCCTCTCTTTCAGGGCTTTAAATATTGGGGTCCACTCTCTTCTAGCTTGTAGAGTTTCTGCTGAGAAATCTGATGATAATCTAATAGGCCTTCCTTTATATGTTGTACTCTTCTTTTCCCTGGCTGCCTTGAGAATTTTTTCTTTGTCATTGGTTTGTGTCATCTTTATTATGATGTGCCTTGGAGTGGGTTTGTTGGGGTTAAGAAAACTTGGTGTTCTGTTTGCTTCTTGAATTTGAGGCTTTAGTTCCTTCCACAGGCTTGGGAAGTTCTCGTCTATTATTTGTTTGAGTATATTCTCCATTCCATTTTTTTTCTCTTCTCCCTCTGATATACCTATTATTCTTATGTTATTCTTTCTGATGGAGTCAGACAATTCCTGTAGGGCTTTCTCATTTTTTATTATTTTTGAGTCTCTTTCTTCTTCTCTCTGTTGTGCCTCAAGTTGTTTGTCTTCTATTTCACTAATCCTATCTTCAATCTGGGCTGTTCTGTTAGCTAAGCTTGTTACCTCGTTTTTCAGCTCATGAATTGAGTTTTTCATTTCTGTTTGATTTGTTTTTATAGTTTCAATTTCCTTGGTAATATATTCTTTGTGTTCATTGAGTTGTTTTCTGATCTCCCTATATTGCCTTTCTGTGTTTTCTTGTATATCTCTGAGTATTTTTAAGATTTCTATTTTAAATTCTCTGTCATTTAGCTCCAAGGCTTCCAATATGTTAAGTCTTTTCTCCATAGATTTTTCCACATCTATTTGTATTACCTCTCTTTCTTTTGTATCCATAATATTCGATTTCCTCTTTCTTATCGGCATCTGAGGGTGGTCTTATTGATAGCACGCAGGCGCACTCCCTCGTGGCTTGAATGAGCGTCACTGCGGTAGCTTCCTCCACACCCTCGTCTCTCAGATTCAAGTGATAACAGTCCTTTTGCTTTCAGTTTGTGTGGAACTCCGGAATGCTCCGAGGATAAATTTTTCTGTTTCTAGTTGATAAATTTGTTGTGATTTAGGGGAGAGCTGTCGGACGCGCTGCTCACGGCGCCATTTCCGAGACGTCACTCCGATCAAAGTTTTCTTTGCTGGAAGGTAATAAGCTTTGAGTTTGAAGGAGAGCAGAATATACCTCAAAATCTGACTTTGAGGCATAAGATTTATTTTAGGCTAATTATTTTTTAAAAGAATATAGAAAAAGCTCTGAAAACTAAATAAAAGTTATCTTTTTATAAGATCCTTTACATTTATAGGAAAAGTCCCTATTTTTTAAAGATGTCTCCCTCGCCATACTTAGGAAGAATGATCTAATCTCTAGAAAACTCTTATCAACGGAGAAGGCAGTGACAAGAGTGCATAACAACCATACCCTTGCTTACTCTGCTTTTCCTTGTAACCTCCCAGAAATGGTTGCTTATCTGCAAAACCTTTTTTGTGTTTATCTACAGAAGTATTTAAGGTGATAGCTTGGCCCATTTCAGAGAGTTAATAAGTTTTCTTTAAACTCTCCCATGTAAATCGTAGGTATATGCGTTATTAAATTTCTCTTTTAGGTTTTCCTTTTTTCTATTAATTTATTTTAATGCAGAAGAGTTTTAGCCAAGAATTTGAAAAGGTAAAGAAAAATTTACTTTTATACCTCACAAATTTATATTATTTAATAGATACAGGAATATCCTTTTTTTTTTTTTTCTCTTCCTGAGTAAACTTTGGTAGTTTCTATCTTTCAAGCAATTTATCTGTATCATCTAAGTTGTTTGAACTTAAAGGGTACAATTTGGCCATAATATTTATTTAATTTTTAGTATTTGTAAACTGTAATGTTGTCATTTTAGTAATTATTGATATTATTATTTTGTGTTTTCCCTTTATTCTGATCAGTTTAAGACTTGTCAATTCTATTAATTTCTTTAAAGTACCAAATTTTGGTATCATTGATTATTTTTATTGTTTTTCCCTTTTATTATTTGTTTATGCTCTTATGAAAATTATTTTCTTTTCTTGATTAACTTTGAGTTTAATTTGTTCTTCTTTCTTAGTTAAATTTGGAACTGAGTTCATTAATTTGTCTTTTTTCTTTTCTAATATAAGCATTTAGTGCTCTAAATTTTTGCTAAATTTTGCTTAACTCTGTGGATCCAAAGAAGATTCATTTGATGTGAACTTTGAAAAATAATTTATCTGCTGAGATTAACAACTCATGGGTAACAGAAGGTGAAAACTTTATAAATAATAAGAACCTAGTAGCTATTTGCTGACAGAGATTTCTTCTATACTTTCTTTACTAGGAAAAACCTGAGACTAAACTCTTAGCTTTGGGCACTATGCCCTGCTTGCCTACTTTCTTAAACAACCACTGCAGGGAAACCCTAGTTTCATTTTTCTACTAAAAGACTAAGACTGCATTTTCCAGTCATACGTGGATTATTTGGATAACTCATTTACCTAAAATGAACTTAATCGGGAACCTGAGTCTGTGTCTCTTGGGCTACAGCTTCTTTTGTTCAAATAAATGATTTTTATTCTTTATCATAGTCCAAAATTAATTCTACTTAACAGCTGCCTTCCACAAAATTTTATTAGTAGTACTTCAAAAAGGATGTTAAAGAATGTCTTACAAGTGAAAGCAAGGTGACACCAGATGGAAATATGTATCTATACAGAGAATGAATTGTATAGGAATCGGTATGAGTAAATATTTTTTAAAAAGTTATTATTTTTAAAATTCTTTTAAAAATAATTGATTTTTAAATATACAAATAACAATATACTATGTGTTATATAAAGCATCTAGAAGTGATTTTAATTTTAATAATAATAATATCATAAAGCCCAAGAGGAAAATAACAGTCATGTGCTGTTGCTAGGTTCTTATGCTATTCATGGAGTGAAATATTACTTAAAGACAAATTGTGATAAATTAAAAATGTATTCCTCAACTCCAAATGTAATCAGTATAAACAGTCAATGAGGTGTTTATTCCATAAGCTAAGCAAATGAAATAATAAAAATTACTCAACTCAAAAGTAAGAGGGAAAATAGAAAAAGAAAACAAAGAACAAATGGTACAAGAAAAAAAAAACAAAGAGCAAGATAATAGCTTTAAATCCAAATATATGCTTGTAAATGGCATAGACATTTGATTAAAAGGGAGATTTTTATATGGGTAAAAATTTTTTTTTTTAATTTTCTTTTTTTTTTCTTTTTTTTTTTTTTATTAAATAATTTTATTTTTTTAATGGGGTGACATCAATAAATCAGGATACATATATTCAAAGATAACAAGACCAGGGTATCTTGTCGTTCAATTATGATGCATACCCGTCACCCAAAGTCAGATTGTCCTCTGTCACCTTCTATCTTGTTTTCTTTGTGCCCCTCCCCCTCCCCCTTTCCCTCTCCCATTCCCCCCTCCCCCCCGTAACCACCACACTCTTATCAATGTCTCTTAGTTTCACTTTTATGTCCCACCTACGTATGGAATAATGCAGTTCCTGGTTTTTTCTGATTTACTTATTTCGCTTCGTATCATGTTATCTAGATCCCACCATTTTGCTGTAAATGTTCCGATATCATCATTTCTTATGGCTGAGTAGTATTCCATAGTGTATATGTGCCACATCTTCTTTATCCAGTCATCTATTGATGGGCTTTTTGGTTGTTTCCATGTCCTGGCCACTGTGAACAATGCTGCAATGAACATGGGGCTGCATGTGTCTTTACGTATCAATGTTTCTGAGTTTTGGGGGTATATACCCAGTAGAGGGATTGCTGGGTCATAAGGTAGTTCTATTTTCAGTTTTTTGAGGAACCACCATACTTTCTTCCATAATGGTTGTACTACTTTACATTCCCACCAACAGTGTATGAGGGTTCCTTTTTCTCCACAGCCTCTCCAACATTTGCTATTACCTGTCTTGCTAATAATAGCTAATCGAACAGGTGTGAGGTGGTATCTCATTGCTGTTTTGATTTGCATTTCTCTAATAGCTAAAGAAGATGAGCATCTTTTCATATATCTGTTGGCCATTTGTATTTCTTCCTGGGAGAAGTGTCTGTTTATATCCTCTTCCCATTTTTTTATGGGATTGTTTGTTTGTTTGTTGTTGAGTTTTATGAGTTCTTTGTATATTGTGGATATTAGGCCCTTATCTGAGCTGTTGTTTGAAAATATCATTTCCCATTTAGTTGGCTTTCTGTTTATTTGGTTATCAGTTTCTCTTGCTGAGCAAAAACTTCTTAGTCTGATGTAGTCCCATTCATTAATTTTTGCCTTCACTTCTCTTGCCTGTGGAGTCAAATTCATAAAATGCTCTTTAAAACCCAGGTCCATGAGTTGAGTACCTATGTCTTCTTCTATGTACTTAATTGTTTCAGGTCTTATGTTTAGATCTTTGATCCATTTTGAGTTAATTTTAGTACAGGGGGACAAACTGTAGTCCAGTTTCATTCTTTTGCATGTGGCTTTCCAGTTTTCCCAGCACCATTTATTGAAGAGGTTTTCTTTTCTCCATTGTGTGTTGTTGGCCCCTTTATCAAAAATTATTTGACTATATATATGTGGTTTTATTTCTGGACTTTCTATTCTGTTCCATTGGTCTGAGTGTCTATTTTTCTGCCAATACCATGCTGTTTTGATTGTCGTGGCCCTATAATAGAGTTTGAAGTCAGGTATTGTAATGCCCCCAGCTTCATTCTTTTTCTTTAGGATTGCTTTGGCTATTCGGGGTTTTTTATAGTTCCATATAAATCTGATGATTTTTTGCTCTATTTCTTTAAAAAACGTCATTGGAAGTTTGATGGGAATTGCATTGAATTTGTATATTGCTTTGGGTAATATAGCCATCTTGATTATATTTATTCTTCCTAGCCAAGAACAAGGTATATTCTTCCATCTCATTATATCTTTTTCAATTTCCCTTAACAATGGTTTATAGTTTTCATTATATAAGTCCTTTACATTCTTTGTTATGTTTATTCCTAAGTATTTTATTTTTTTTTTTGTTGCAATCATGAAGGATATGGGTAAAAATTTGAGACTAAACTATGTGCTTCTATAAAAAATATCTAGTCACACTATAAAGGTATAAATGAGTTAAGAATTAAATAATATAAAAAAGATATATAATTATAAGAAACTTGGAGTCACAATATTAGTGTCAAGGAAAGTAGATTTCAGAAAAAATTGGTCACTTTATAATTATACAAAAGTGAATTCATCAAATGAACATGACAATTCTAAATAACTCTGCTTCTTACAAGAAAGTCTCAGAATATATGAAGCAAAAACAAATTTAAGTGTAAGAACTGAAATATCCACAATTATAGTTAAAGATTACAATATCTCTGCTTTAATATTTAATAAAATGAGACAGAAAATCAGTAAGGAAATAGAATACTTCAGCAATACATCCCAAGTTGTGTCATGAGGTTAATGTTTGTGTTCTCCCCCAGATTCTTATGAGAAAGATAAAGAAATGGTATTACAGGACCAGAGAAGTGAGGTTGTATTAAGCTATGTTATAAATGATAAATAGAAAAGAGTCTGGAAGAGGTTGCAAAGTGCTAGAGATTTGGGGAGCAGAAAATGTGATGACAATACAAGATTATCCAAAACATCACAACATAGTGATTTATCAAGTAGGTAGTATCAGAGTATATAGTACAAGTTAAAGTAGCATTATGTTTGATTAAGATATCAGGAAGTCATGGCATTTCTATTATATAATGGAAGAAAAAGACAAAGTTTTAGCATACACAGTTAAAAAAACTGACCATTGAAGGAAACTTTCCAAACTCATAATATAGAGATTGGCACTTTGAATTGAACAAATTATAGAGGTAGATTGGTTAACTGGAATGCACAAAATAAAATCTATTGCTTTTGTGAATTATAAACAAGAAAAAATGATTTTAAGAGATATTTGAGTTAAGCAGAGTGCACTAACAACTTGGTTATGTAATGAGATACTTGGTGAAGTTTTTTCTTTTTTAGATAAGAGTTGAGAATGCAAAAATTATATATCTGACTTACAACTAGGTAGACACAACCTCATTCTCCAAACCTTATACAAGATTAGTGTATAGAAATAGAAAACACTCAAGAACTTCTAAATGAGAATAAAATACAAGTAAATGTTACAATTGTTATTTTGTCTAAAACCTTAGATAAATTATTAAATCAAATGTAATAAAATATAGGCTGCAAAGCCTAAAATCTGTGATTAATAAAAATCAAAGTAGGGGCCCTGGCCAGTTGGCCCAGTGGTAGGGCGTCAGCCTGGCATGCGGGAGTCCCGGGTTCTATCCCCGGCCAGGGCACACAGGAGAAGCGCCCATCTGCTTCTCCACCCCTCCGCCTCTCCTTCCTCTCTGTATCTCTCTTCCCCTCCCGCAGTGAGGCTCCACTGGAGCAAAGTTGGCCCGGGCGCTGAGGATGGCTCTGTGGCCTCTGCCTCAGGTGCGAGAATGGCTCTGGTTGCAACAGAGCAACACCCCAGATGGGCAGAGCATCGCCCCCTTGTGGGTGTGCCAGGTGGATTCCAGTCAGGCACATGCGGGAGTCTGTCTGACTGCCTCCTCATTTCCAACTTCAGAAAAATAAAAAAATTAAAAAAATCAAAGTAGGTAACTATATAGAAAACTTGTTTTTAAAATGTGGTTTCTCAAGAGCATTAAGGAAATATTCAAAACTGATAAAAATAATTTTGAGAAGCTCACAGTCATCAGATTGTGATAAAAAATATGGACTATAATTATTTCTAGTCTTAGCTACACAGACCTTTATGTAATCAGTCTTAGTTTATAAGATACATTTGATAAAGTAAATCTGTCTCTCTAAGAGCAATACATTACAACTTAACACAAGTGTATGCTTTGCTTTACATATACCTGATATATAATTAAATATTAAAATATCAAAATTATTTTCTTTTAATACTTCTGTACATAAAGACTGTACAAAATACATAATTCAAAATAATCTGTATCATAAGAGTTTATAATATTTTTGAAAAAAGTCTAATTTTTAAAAAAGTGTAACAATATGTAAATGTAAATGAGAAAATGAATTTATTGTTGTAACCATCAGAAGGAAGTAGATAAGGATTTTATTCAAATGACTAGAAAGCCTAACAAATATAGAACAAAATAAAGACCATAGAAAGATTAGGAGTGAATATCGTGTGACCTAAGTTTATAGATAGAGTCTAATGAACTAAGACTGGTATCATTTGCGTGTGTCAGGGTAAAGAGAATTTTCTTTCTTTTATATTTTCTGCTGTATTAGCATAAATGTATCTTCCATTCTCATTGACTGCTGCAATGGTGATTGATATAAGTACTGATTTAAAGATAGAATTAAAATTGTCTGCAATGTACATTGCCATATGTCATATAACATCTTATAATACGTAAAATACAGAAAGAAAAACACCTGTAGTATAAGAAAACTACTGGCTTTTTTGTAATTGGTGGTTGCCTTGAGCCATTAATTTTTTGCACTGCTTGTTCAAAATGTTCTTTCATTTGTGCATTCCCTATTGCTGCAAAAATGCACCATAGTCACACATTAATGCTTGACCTATTCTCTACAGTACACCAATAGACTTCGTTCTCTGGGACAAGAACATCCTTATGGTATATAATAACAGAGCTGGTCATTCATGTGTAGAACTGAGGGAGATTTATAATTGCAAATACAATTGGGTTCAAAATAAAAAGTTCACATTGTGCTTTTTAGGATTTAATTGCTGCTAAAAAGATGCTATCGCTTGTATTTTTAGATGTTTTCTTCTAGCATAGCATGAGAAATATGAATTTTAATATTAGAAATACTTTGAAGTTAAGCAATCATCATTTCTCCTGTCTTTACCTTAGGTGTTCACAAAATTCTAAAGCACATTTTTGAGGTTAGCCTTACAGTGACCTACAAAAGAGAGAGTTATGAAAATCCAGATAAAGGCCATAAAACGGAGGAAGCCACAAGTTATAAAGAGTCAATGTTATTTTTATTTAGCTTTAGAAGATCCTAGAGTGAAATCTGACTTAGTAAGACTGATGGTTACTGTTGTCAAATATGTTAGGATTAGAGTATAAGCATCTTTAAAGATTAAATCTTCATCAAAATATTTTTCTTAGATTAATAAAGAACAATTTTAAACATCCATCAGTATGTTTACAGCTACGCATGATATAGATAAATGTTTCGACATTCCCTCTACTCTCAGTAAGAGTATAACACATTACAATATTATATAGATAAATATAAAGGATCTGAATGATTGTAGTCCTTGTATTTTTTCATTAACTTTCATCACAGAACATGGGGGCGCCAAGGTGTGCCCTAGAAGATCTTTTGCATTTAATACTAGTCTTTCTCAACACACATCGTATTTCAGAATTCCAATCTCCTCTCTACAGCTGAGGATCAATTATGTTAATTATTAAAATCTTCTTTCCTTGTGGTTTCACTGACATGAAGAATGCAGTGTAGCAAGTTTTCACATTCTGCCTCCTACTGGTACTAGTTACATGGATCCACTACTGTGTATGTTTGGCGGTATTCTTTCTCCTTTCAGTACAGACCTATGGAGTGAGAAAGGAAAAAAAATGTTAGTGGATTACTTGGAGTAATAGAGGAAATATTTCCATCTCCACTTCATTTTCTTAGGTCTATGAACTTGTTCCAACCTTGCTAACCCTTCAATGTAAAACTCAGGAAAGGTATTATTCTGGAATCACACCAAGTCAATTAAAATTTCAAACTCTTTAGGATAGTTTGACTTCTTTAGACTCTAATAATTCAATTTAATCTAGAAGTAAATATATTGGTTTCATGTTGATTGATAGAGACAAAGGGTGGATGAGTTTGAGTTGTTCTGTCATTTCACTTAGAATATGTTGATAAATAACTGATTTCTAACACACTCTTCTTTCCTAATGCTTTCTTTTTGCACCAGAGAACTCCAAATTCACAACCTATTTATGGCTGCACGTAATAGGAGAATGCTTCCGGCTTCAACTTTAGCTTTTCCTGAGTCTTGAGTTGTGATTCCATCTCTATGGTTTCTATTTTTTTTTTGTATTTTTAATCACTGCAATCCAATTTGATTTCTGTTTTCCAGAAATTATTTAGAATAGCTATTGCACCGGTACCTTTTTCTTTTTTTTTTATCCATATTTTAACTATTCTTTTTCATACATTGCCGATGTCAGGGTTTGGAATTGCAATGGCAAACAAGGGCAAATGAAATGCATTTTCAGTCAACCTGCTTAAATTATATGTGTGTGTATCCTTACTTTTTTGTAACATGGAGATGAAGAGAAATTTGAAATCATTCTGTAAACTTGTAAATTATGTATTCAATATTCAACAACATTTTTTCATGTTAGTACTGATGTACTTAAAAAAGTTGCTCCAGAATCCTACCTTTTCTTTACATAAAAGTATATAAAATCCAGAATCCACCTACAAAGCCTTTGACTCTTCTTCAAGCACATTTTAACTCCTTATCTTTTTGATATTTTCCTTCATGGATTCATGTACTACAGTAAAATATTAAAGCATTTGCCTATATACATTTTATAAATATGTATATATTTTATTACCAAATACCTGTCAAAGTTAATCTACTTATTTTCAGATGTGTTACTAAAAAATCTACTTGCTCTGGCAGAACATGTCATTCACTCTGATAACATTTATGATTTCTGAGATTTAGTAAATTCCATTATCTAATATTTTGCATCTTCTGAGAAACCTTTGGAAAATAGAGAATGAGTGACCAAGTACAAGAAGTTATATGAAATTTTAGAGTTAGGGGGAAAGGAAATATCAGTTCCGGTATAATCAGTGATAAGAATTAATAATGTGTTTAACTTATAGTTCAGTTATGCTGTGAGAGCAGAAAGACAGCGACTCATAAAAATTCCATCAACTCTATGAAAACTTGAACATTTATTCATAATGTTTTCTAGAAAATTAGACATTTTTATGATAGTATTGCCAAGATTTTCTTCTTATACTTTCAATACCATCTTCTTCATTTATTCCACACTCCCAAATAATGATCAAGCAAAGTTTTCTTTCAAGCACCAATGTAAAAATTGACCAAATTTTTTTTCATATAGTTCGACTAAGCTGTGATTCTGTGGTATTATAACATCACACCCTTAAGTTTATTTTAATTTTTAACCATTGTTTCTCTCTGAAACATATACACTTTGTCATTAAAGCAGAATGTGTCCATCTTTTTAAGGCATGGCTTTCCAAAAATATAAAGAATCACTATGGTTTTATATGGGGATAGCAGGACTGTGTATACTTTATGTTTTAACACCAGCTTTCACTGAGCCATTGGATATTAGATTTTTAAAGAATATACAAGTTATGTTACAAGATAGTCAGTTAGTATATTAGAAGAAATAACTATCAGTTTTAGCCTTTCATCAGATCCTAACTTTTGCCACATTGTGTATGCCATGGTTTCAGGGTATATAAAAATTTATCCCCGAGTCATGCTTTCATTTTCACTGTGTTACCATTTCAATTAACATTCCACAACACATCATACTTTTGTTTTCACAATCCCTTTCTTTGTTCCCTTGGTTTAGCTATAATAAAATAGAAAATTTGACCACTGGTTTTAAAATAAAAATATTAAGTAACATTTTTTATTGATTAATTTTAGAGAATGGCAGGAAGAGAGAGAGAGAGAGAGAGAGAGAGAGAAGAGAGAGAGAGAAAACGGGGAGGTGAGAAATGGGAAGTACTGACTTGTAGTAGTTACTTCTCATATGTGTCTTGACTGAGCAGGGCAAGCTTTCAAACCAGCAACTTTAGAATTCCAGGTGATGCTTTATCCACTGCGCCACCATAGGTAAAACAAGTCAAAGTCTAATAATCAAATTCTTATTTTAACTACAATACTTACTAGATCAGTCTCAAAAATGAACAAAGGATATTAAGTCAAGGTTAAGAAGAGACATGAGGCCCTGGCCGGTTGGCTCAGAGGTAGAGTGTCAGCCTGGTCTGTGGAAGTCCCGCGTTTGATTTTTGGCCAGGGCACACAGGAGAAGCACCCATTTGCTTCTCCCCTCTTTCCCCACTCCTTTCTCTCCATCTTTCTCTTCCCTTCCCGCAGCCAAGGCTCCATAGGAGCAAAGTTGGCCCCAGGCGCTGAGGATAGCTCAGTGGCCTCTGCCTCAGGCACTTGAATGGCTCCGATTCAAGCATAGCAATGCCCCAGAGGGGCTGAGCATCGCCCCCTGGTGGTCATGCTGGGTGGATTCCCGGTTGGGTGCATGCGGGAGTCTGTCTGCCTCTCCCCACCCACCCCAGCTTCTAACTTTGGAAAAATACTAAAAAAAGAAACATGAGATTTAACTTTTCCTCCATATATTTATATTTCTCCCTTATCTATAAATTAGACACCCTAATAAAATAATTATGATTATGTGTAACTATATAGGTACCAAGGTGTTTATTTTAAAATTCTGTCTGAGAGTTAAAAATATTTAAAATAATTAACCTAAATATCTAATTATTTTTGTGTGCAATACTAAGGTGAACAACTTTTTTACAATGGAAAATTAACTGAAGGAAACAATATCATAAATAAAAGAAACATTTTATTCATTGCAACAATAATACACTATAAAATGATAAATGCATAATAAAAATATTTGTAATATTTTATATTGTAATTATACTTACATGCCTATTAATTTTTAATAATAATTGTAAGAAAAAAGTACTCATTCAGATACAAATATGTCACATCACACGCAATGAATTGACTCTGCATCGATCGAATATGAACATTTACAGATTAGTCTTCCCATATCAAAAAGGAGGACATGTAGGAGGACACTTTTTGAGGGAGGACAGAATTTACAAAAGGACTGTCCTCCCTAAAGGAGGACGATTGGTCACCTTAACAATACATATATATGTAAGAGAATAATTTTTTAATTCAATTTTTAATTTATTGTGTGACATGACTTCAAGTATCTCATTCAGTATAACACCCTCAAAACACCACATCATGCCCCCCATGCTCCATGCAAAGTCTCCCTTTATTCCAATTTCACCAGCTTTGCTGCCTCTTCCCCTACCTTTACCCACCTTTCCCTCTGGGACTAGCTATCCTGTTATCTGTATCTATGCTTTAAGTATGTATAATTTGTCTAATCCCTTTGCCTTCTTGGATCCCATCTCCTCATCTACCTTTCCTCTGTCCATCTGTGTCTTGAGACCCTGCCTCTGTTTGTACTTTGTTCCTCAATTTGTTGTTTATATTAGATTCTACATATAGGTAAGATCATATGATATTTGTCTTTCTCAGCCTGACTTATTTCACTTAGCATATTAATTTTTAGGTTCATCCATGTGTCGCAAAAGGGTAAGATTTCCTTCTTTTTCACAGCTGTGTAGTATTTTAGTGTGTATATGTACCACACCTTTTTTATTCATTTGTCCACTGAAAGACACTTGGGCTGTTTCCAGATCTTGGCTATTGTACACAATGCTACAATAAATATGTGGTTGCATATATACTTTTATATTAGTGTTTTGTAATTCTTTGGTTATATTCCTAAAAGTGAAAAGGCTGGGTCATAAGGCAGTCCATTTTTAATTTTTTGAGGAAATGTCATAGTTTCCTGCAGTGGCTGCACAAGTCTGCATTCATTACCGTGCAGTGCAGGAGGGTTCCCTTTACTCCACACTCTTGCTCGCACTTGTTTGTTGATTTGTTAATGAGGGTCATTCTGACAGATATGAGGTGGTATATCATTGTGGTTTTGATTTTCCTTTCTCTGGTGATTAGTGATGTTGAGCATTTTCAGATCCCTATTGACTATTTCTGTATGTCTTCTTTCAAAAAGTGCTTATTCAGGTCTTTTCCCCATTTTTAAATGGATATTTTTTACCATTCTGATACTGAGTTTTAGAAGTTCTTCATAAATTTTGATTATTAATTCTTACTCAGATGTTATCAGCACATATGTTTTCCCATTGAGGGTTTGTCTTTTTATTTTGTTAATGGTATCTTTTGCAGTGCAAAAGTTTTTAGTTTGATATAGTCCCATTTGTTAATTTGGTACTTTATTTTACTTGCTTATGGAGATATATCAGCAAAAATATTTCTACAAGAGATATTGGCAAGTCTACTACTTATGTTTTCTTCTAAGATTTTTATGGTTTTGTGACTAATATTTAAGTCATTTATCCATTTTGAGTTTGTTTTTGTCAATGGTGTAATTTGGTGGTCTAGCTTAATTTCTTTGCATGTACCTGTTCAATTTCCCCAACATTATTTATTAAAGAGACTGTCTTTACTCCATTGTATACTCTTGTTTCCTTTATCAAATATTAGTTGACTGTAAAAACATGAGTTTATTTTGGGTTCTCCTTTCTGTTTTATTGACCTGTATGCCTGTTCTTATGCCAGAACCAAGCTGTATTGATTACAGTGGCCTTGTAGTATAACTAGATAGCAGAAAGTATGATACTTTTCACTTTGTTCTTCAAGATTGTTGAGGCTATTCAGCTTCTTTTTTGGTTTCATATAAATTTTTAGAATATTTATTCTGAATATCTCAATTATTTCATTGGTATTTTAATAGAAATTGTATTGAATCTATAGATTGATTTGGATAGCATGAACATTTTAATGTGTTAATTTTTCCTATTCATGTACACTGTATATATACACTTCCACTTGTTTGTATATTCCTTGATTTATTTTACAATGTCTTACACTGGGGAACAAAATTTTTGTTGCATCCACAAAAATACTTGTTCTTACCTAATTCAAGTGTGCTAATCTCAAATCTGACATTAGTTTTTCTCTGTAAGCTACAAGTAATTCAAGATTTTAGGTTTTCATCTTATTTTAAAATTATCAACAATTAGTTTAACATAATGAAGTAGGATGTCTTCTTGGGCATCATCTTTGTGAAAATATAATAATTTATATAATGCAGTAAATACGCTAATACACTAAAAGATGATTGCATCAGAATTTGTCTACAATTTCAAAATAGAACATATTAAAACATTTTAATTATAAAATTTGCACAAAACTTATTTAAATTCTATTCAGGCAAAAATGTGCATTTGTAGCTCTTGCGTTTGTGTACTTGTTGAGGACAATCTCGTTTGATGCTCCAGCAGTAGTCTGCTTATCACTAACAGCCCCAAGATTTTCAGGAAACTTATCAAGATGACTGTTCAGGAAGTGAATCTTAACGCTCATGTTACATCCAATGTCACGGAAAGCCAACAGCATCCTTTGAACCAGAAGTTCATAGTTTTCTGCTTTTTTGTTGCCAAGGAAGTTCTTTGTAACTTCCACAAAAGACTGTCATGCTGCTTTTTCCTCCTTATTCATCTTCCTGGCAAATTTTCCATCATGTATGAGAGTTCTAATTTGAGGTCCATCGAATACAACTGCTTTTATCTTCTCGAAAGACAAGGCAGGAAAAGCAGAAATAGTATGTTGAAAGCATTCACTTTCTCTATTCAAAGCCTGAACAAACTGCTTCATTAAGCCAAGTTTGATGTGAAGTGGGGGAAAAATGATCCTGTCTCGATTAACTATAAGCTCATTCACAATATTTCACATCCCTATTTCCAGAGCTTCATTTTTTGGCCACTCCTTCTGTGTCCAGTGTTTCTCCCAAGCTCGGCTGTCCCCCAGACACAGAAAGCAAGGATACTTCGTGAAACTTCTCTGTTGTCCTAGCAGGAAATTTACCATTTTAAGATCCACACAAATGATCCAGTTATGTTCTTCATACTTCAGTAAGTCAAAGACAATTTTTATGTCATTATATATTCTTGCAGATGAGTTGAATAACCAACTGGAACCACTGCATAAACATTACCGTTGTGTAGGAGATCTCATTTCAGACTCTGATTAGAGCTGTCAAGAAATAGCTGCCATTCTGTTGGACGGTAAGTGGTAACACCTAGCTGGCTGAGAAGACTACTGATATCATGCCAGTAAAAAAGTGTTTGTCTTCAGAAAAAAAGTCCACAAAAATTTGTTCACACTTCCTAAAATGGGATACTTTAGCTGACCAGTGAAGTACATTCTTTTTTTGAAGCCTGGAGGCTAATAACTCAGCTACTTTCTTTGATAGGCCCAAATCTCTTACTAAGTCATTCAATTTGGCTTGGCTAAACTGCTGAGGGTTTAATGACAGCTTGGCATCAGAAGAAGACCCCCTCAGTTTCTACAACCATTTCCTCATGCTTCTTATCAAAATACACTTGATCACCATGTTCACTTTTTTTATCCTTAGAAAAAATAAAACCATTGAAAACTGGAACCGGGAGTGTCTCAGAATGTAGGATAGGTCGTACTGCTGAAGGAATATTAGAATATGGAATCATATGCCATTTTTTCTTGCCGACGCCCTTTGTATGGATCAGACAGAAATAACAGTCACTGCTGTGGTTCTTAGATTCATGCCAAACAATGGGAATACCAAAAGGCATTTCTTTGCATTTTTCTTTGGTCCAGTCACAAAACATTTCCTCGCAATTATGACACACAATATGAGGAGCCCAATTCTTGTCTTGATCGCCAGGGAAACTTGAAAATAGGCAATATATGCATGTGTCACAAGTGATGAAATATTGTGCCTTTGACGTTGAAGTGTGTAACAGCCACATATATAACTGAAGGTGTCAGGACTATTCTTACATTTACGCCTACTCAAAGAAGTAATGATCCAATCTTAAAACAATATGAGGGTGTTTTTATCAGATAATAATTTTTTACATTTAAAAACAACTACAATTATGTAAAAGTGATGTTTGTAAAACATTAATTGCCTTGTGGTTATATTCAATCCAAGAGTCGTTGCCCTTTAACTCCAATTTAAAAACTAATGCATGCCATTAATTGTAATAAAAAGAAATTAAAATTGCATAAAAACTAGAGCATGCACCAAAAAACAGATTTCAGATTTGGCATCAGAGATGCAGAAATATATAGAAACAGTTCTAAAACCTCATGCAACAAAAAATGAAAAAAAAATTGTTACAGAGTGTTATAATTTTGAGAGTACAAATCTTTACCCCTTTGGTAAATTTATTTTTTGGTATTTTATTCTTTGGTTGTTGCAATAGTGAAGGATATTATTTTCTTAATTTTCTTTCTGACAGTTTATTGTTGTGTATAAAAATAAAACCAATTTTGAATATTAATTTTATATTCTGCCACCTTGCCAAATACATTTATCAAGTCCAATAGATTTTTTGCTGAGACTTTAGCTGAGACTTGAGAGTTTTCTATGTACAGTATCATGTCTTCAGCAAATGACAGTTTTGCTTCCTCTTTTACAATTTGCATGACTCTTATTTCTTCTTCTTGTCTGACTGCTGTGGCTAGTACTTCCAAAACTAAGTTGAATAAAAGTGGTTAAAGGGGACACCCTATCTTGTTTCTGATCTTAAGGGAATTGCTTTTCATTTTTGCTCATTGAGTATGATGTTGGCTTTCAGTTTGTTATTGATGGCTTTTATTATGTTGAGGTATGTTTCTTATATTCCTACTTAGCTGAGAGTTTTTATAAATGGGTGCTGGATTTTATCAAATGCTTTTTCTGCCTCTGTTGATATGATCATGTGATTTTTATTTTTCATTGTGTTTATGTGATGAATCACATTTATTGATTTGCAAATATTGTACCAGCCTTGCCTCCCTAGAGTAAGTCCCAATTGATCATAATGTATGATATTCTTGAAGTATTACTGAGTCTAGTTTGCTAATATTTTGTTGAGAATTTTAGCATCTATATTCATCAAGGATATAGGACTATAATTTTTTTCCTTTGTAGTGTGTTCACCTGGTTATGAAATTAGGATAATACTTGGCTCATAAAATGAGCTTGGAAGTCTTCCTTTCTCTTTAACTCTTTGGAATAGCTTGAGAAAGGTAGGGGTTAGTACTTTAAATGTTTGGTAAAATTCACATGTGAAAACACCTGGTCAAGGACTTGTGTATGCTGAGAGTTTTTTGATAACTGTTTTAATTTCATTTGTTGAAATTGGTCTACTTAGGTTTTTTTATTCTTCCAGATTTAGTTTTGGAAGATTGTTTGTTTCTAGGAATTTATCCATTTTGCCTAGGTTGTTCAATATTTTGGCATAGATTATTATAGTATTTTCTTACAATCTTTAGTATTTTAGTAATGTCTGTTGTCACTTCTCCTTTTTCATTTCTAATATTATATATTTGGGCCCTCTTTTAATTTTCTTGATTAACCCAGTTAAAGGTTTGCCAATGTTGTTTACCTTTTCAAAAATCCAGCTCTTGGTTTCACTGATCTTTTGTATACTGTTTTATAGCCTCTAAGTAAGTTACTTCCACTCTGGCCTTTATTATTTCTTTCCTTCTACTTCCTCTGGGCTTTATTTTTTTTTTCTTGTTCTTTTAGGGGCAGGGTTAGATTGTTTATCAAACTTTTTTTTTGCTTTTTAAGGTATGCCTGTGATGCTATGAACTTCCCTGCAGGACTGCTTTTGCTGTGTCCCATAGATTTGGGTTGTTGTATGTTCATTTTCTTTTGTTTCAAAGACATTTTACATATTTTTAACTATCTCATTGTTGACATTTTACATATTTTTTACTATCTCATGTATTATTTAATAACATCTTGTTTTGCCTCCAAGTATTTGAATATTTTTTTAGTTTTTCTACATAGTTGATTTCTAGTTTCATGCCATTGTGGTCAGAGAAGATGCTTGAATGATTTCACCTTCTTAAATCTATTGGGACTTATTTTGTGTCCTAACATGTAGTCTATCTTAGAAAATGTACCATGAGCACTTGAAAAGAATGTATATTCTACTGCATTGGAGTAAAATTTTCTGAAGATATCAGTTAAATCCAATTGATCTAGTGTGTCATTTAAGGCTGCTGTTTCTTTGTTAATTTTCTGTCTGAAGGATCTATCCTTTGATGTGAAGTGAGCTGTTAAAATCCCCTACTATTATAGTATTGCTGTTGATCTCTCCCTTTATGTCCATCAATATCTGCTTTATATATTTAGGTGCTCCTATATTGGGTGCATTAACATTTACAATGGTTATATCCTCTAGTTGGATTGCTCCCTTTATCAGTATATGCTGTCCTCCCATGTCTCTTACCCTTTGATTTGAAGGTTATTTTGCCAGATATAAACATTGCTACCTCATCTTTTTTTATCCATTTGTATAAAATATTTCTTTCTATTTTTCCCTTTCAGTTATGTGCATCTTTTGTTCTGAGGCAGGTCTCTTACAGACAGCATATATATGAGTTAGTTTTATTACCCTTGTGACTACCTTATGTCTTTTCATTGAAGCATTTAATCCATTTATATATGAGGTTATTATTGGTATGTACTTATTTACTGTCATTTTATTGTTTAAACCTATAAATCCTCTTTCTCTTGATTTCTCATGTTTTTTCTTTTCTTTTTCTCTTTTTATAGCAGGTCTTTTAACATATCTTATAGGACTGGTTTGGTAGTAATGAACACCTTGAGCCTCTTTTTGCGTGGGAAGCTTTTATTTCTTCTTCAATTTTAAATGATAGCTTTGCTGGATAGAGTATAATTCACTGTAGATTTTTGTTTTGCATCACTCTATATTTCATGCCAATCCCTTCTGGCCTGAAATATTTCTGTTGAGAAGTTAGATGTCAGCTTCATGGGGGCTCTTTTGTAGGTAATTAATTGTTTTTTTCTTGCAGCTTTTAGTATTCTTTTTTGTTATTTTTTGTGTGACAGAGACAAGGAGAGAAGGACAGATAGGGACGGACAAATAGGAAGGGAGAGAGATGAGAAGCAACAATTCTTCATGTGGCACCTTAGCTAGTTGTTCATGATTGCTTTCTTATATGTGCCTTGACCGGGGGCTGCAGTACAATGAGTGACCTCTTGCTCAAGACAGTGAGCTTGGGCTCAAGCTGGTGAGCCTTGCTCAAACCAGATGAGCCCACACTCAAGCCGGTGACCTCGAGGTTTTAAACCTGGGTCCTTTGTGTCCCAGTTTGATGCTCTATCCACTGTGCTACCACCTATTGAGGTTCCTTTTTTGGGAGGGGTCTCAACTTTGGAATTTTAATTATGTATATTGGTGTGGGCTTCTTTGAATTCATTTTTATTGGAACTCTCTGTGCTTCCGCAACTTGTGTGACTTTTTTCTTCATCAGTTGAGGGTAGTTTTCAGCTATGATGTCTTAAAACAAATTCTCTATTCCTTAGCTATTCTCTTCTTCTTCAGGAATCCCTGTGATGTGATGTTGTTTCTCTTCACATAGTCTTAGAGGTCTCTTAGAGTTTCCTTAGTCTTTTTGGGCCTTTTTTCTTTTTGTTGCTCTGGTTGAGTGCCTATGTTTCTCTTGTCCTCTAAATTGTTGATTCAATTTTTTGTGTTCATCTAACCTGCTGTTGATTCCTTCTAGTCCAATCTGCATTTGAGATATAGTGCTTTTTATTTCTGACTGATTCTTTTTTTATGATTTTAATGTCCTTTTTAATGCTTACTATATCTTTGTTTAAGTTTTCATTGTGATCATCCATTCTTACTTTAAGTTCCTTAAGCATCTTAATAGATATTATTTTTAAATCTGCATCTGGTAGTTTATTGATTTCCATTTTATTTAGTTCTTTTTCTCAGGATTTCTCTTGTTGATTCATTTGGGTCATATCTCTTTGTCTCCCCATTTTGTCTTTGTATTAGGTGGCTCTGCTCTTTTATGTGAGTCTTGAATATAGTTGGCCCTTTCTTGGGTGGAGTTACCTATTCAGTCTGGCTGACTCTAAGAGTCAACTTTAATCATGTGTATTAGATGCTATACAGTGTCTCTCTTGCTGGATGTATTTATTCTCTGCAGTGTCTGGTGCCTGCTGGATTCCTTATTTTGGTGTCACTTGTGTAGTTAGATGAATCTAGTGTTGGTGCACACTACCACCCACCACTGGTTATGTTGGTTCTGGGTCCTTTTGAGATGGGTTCAGGTATGTGTGGGCATCCACTGTTTTTTGTAACCTACCATGGGCTACTAGTCTGGAACTACTGCTCTGTTCACTATTTGTCTCTGCATTTACTATGTCTGGATAGTATGACAGGGTCCATCCTGTGTATAACAATCAGCTTCCTCCTGCTTAGAGCTGACAACAACTCCTTAAAAGGGCCCAAGTTCCATAAGATTCGCCCCGACTTTTCAGCTGCTTCTCATCTTCTTGAAGCTGCCAGAATTTCCCATGGAGTCTTCTGCAGAAAACCTGTAGTGCAAGTTCTGACTGTCCTCACCCAAAAAACCCCTCTACAGGTTGCAAGCTTCATGGGTTAGGGCAGCTGAGGTTGGAAATACAAGGTTAATGGGACACCCTCCTTCAGGGGTATCTTGGTCAGGAGCTCAGTAGAGGGAAAGTGGCCCCTACTCCAGAGCCTAATATTTCAGACACTGCTGAATACTTCAGTTTTATTTCTCCCCAGAGAGGTGAGCAATAAGTTGAGGTTGGATGGGGACAACTGTCACCTCTACAGAAAGTCTTTTAGCTAAGGAAGTTTTCATCTCAGGGAGGAAGGCCAAAAGAGTCCTCGACTAGGCTGACTGTGCTCCTCTAGAAGGTGGCTAAGCCCTTTGACCATTCCCAACTATAGGCTCCAGGAAACCAACACTTTCAAGGTCCATGTTTCAAGTCTCTCTCTTCCCCCTGTGGAACCTAGCCAGTGGGCCAGGACATTTGGGACCCAGACTGGCCAATTGTGAAGCTCCAAATTGCCCAATGTATGTATGAGCTGTTGTGCTGGTGTTGACCACACAAAGTACAGCTTTCCTCAGCTGGGCCTGTTGTTTGACAAATCCTCCCTTCAGACAGGCCAGCAACAAGGGTTGTTTGGTTCTGCTCTGACACTCTTTGCTGCTGGCCAATTGATGTGCTGGCTCTGGATTTCCCTGAAGGAAACCTGGTGCAGACCAGTGGATGATACTGGATGATACTGCCTCTTACTGGCCCTCAGCAACCTTCTTGGAGCTTCAAGCAATCCAGAGTTTGTGGCTGCCTCTGTTGGGCCCAGATACACATGAAAATACCAAGCCATACACCTAAGTCTTTTAGCCACACTGAGCCTGGGGGCAAGTTAGCAGAAGGCCAAAGATTCCCTGATTACTGCTTCCTGCTGCCTCTCTCTGCTGGCTGCTTATTAGGCTCAGCTACTGAAAACAAAAACAAAAAAACTCTGGTAGAGTCTAAAAGCCTGGGGCAATTCTGGGATTAGAAAAGGTGGTCAGTATGCCTTTCACTCCATGGCCCCAAGTCTCAGTCTGTCCTGACTTTTTTCATAGACCTAAATAGGTGAGTGTGGCCTCTGAGACACAGAGATATGGTCTGCTCACAGTCTGGACAGTTTCTTCTGAATCTCCCATAAGGCTAAAGCATCATTCTTATTCTCTGGAGAGTTTGGGGGATAGCTCAGGCCTCAACACCAGTAAACTGAGTTACTGACACACCTCCTGCTTTCTGACTTACTTCTCAAAACAACCCATTCTCCAGAGGGTAGGGCAGGGGAGAATCCTGAGGGTGAGGTAGTTGCTTTACCTAAAGCTGATGCCACACAGAGGGGACTGCTCCACCCAAGAAAAATGGCAACTGCAGTATTGGAGAAAATTCAGCTCTGGGGTTCTGGTAGCTGTCCGTCACAGTGTCTCTTCCTGTAGCACTAACTTCACACTCCCCTCATGCAGCTCTAGTCCTCTTAGCCTTTTTTACCAGAGCCCTGGGTAATTCTGTAATTGAGATTCTCTGCATGATCCCTTTAAGATGAGGCTGCATCTCTGAGAGCTAAGTCTCTTTTTCACAGACAGAAAACTCAGCTCTTTTCACCACCAAATGCTGTGTGGGCACCTTTTCTAGGCTCTAGGGATCTAGGCTTGGGTGCCTGGTCTGGGACTGAGGACTTTCCCCTCTCATGGTGTGAATATCTTTGGACCCTCTGCCCTGCTCGCTCTTGGCAGCAGGCACCCCATCTGTGTCTCTGCCTTTCATACTAATCTCGGTGTGACTCCTGTGATCCGTGGTTCTGGATACCTCTTCATTTAGTCCAAAATTGGCTTTTAAACTGATTGTTCTTAAATTTAGTTTTAATCCAATAATAATATTTTTAAAACTTTACTTTTAATATTTTACATAGGGGGCCTCTAGATTCTAATGACAAAACAATTAACATGCTTAGTATCTGGCTTATTGATGCTGAAAAATTACAGAATTTTATCTTTTATTGAGAATATGGCATAAAAGATAGCCATGTGCACATGAAATTAGGTCAGTTGCATTCAAAGAATATAGAGTGAAATACTTACATGTTAATATTTATTCACTCATTAAGAACAAAAAATAAAATGATATGACAGAAAACACTTGACATAAAGCCCTGGTTAGATAATTCAGTGTGTTGGAGCATTGTCCTGGAATGTAGATGCTGCCAGTTTGACTCCCCAGTCAGGACCCATACATGAGCAGTTTGAAGTTCTTGTCTCTCTCTCCAATAAATGAATAAATAAAGAAATAGTGATAAAAACATTTACATAGCAATGTTGTAATATTTAAATATTTTATTTTTCCCCAATTATTAAAAAATTTGTATTTATTCATATTGATTAGTATCCAGCTCTCCCAAACAAATTTATGCTACATTTAATCAATGATTAGTAAAAGTTTTTTTTTTTAGAAGTAAAAAGTGTAAGATTATGATACCCTATGGCATGACTTATTTCTGTTTAGAAAAGATCATTCCTCTTTCTTTTATTTAAAATTTATTTTATTTAAATACTAATATGTAATTTAAGGTACATATTCAAAAATCTTATTCTTTAAAGTGTTTATTTTTGGTTACAACTCATGCTGTTATATTTATACATTAGCAAATCCCACCATCTTTAACAGGCTATTATACATTATATAAAATAATAAAAACAAAATAGATTAAGGACTTAAATATTAGACTCAAAACCATAAAAACCCTAGAACAGAACATAGGCAGTAAAACCTCAGACATTTCTTGCTGTGATCAGCAAATTATATTATATTTTATATTATTATATTATGTTTTTTCTGATATATCATACTTATTTATTTTTTATTTTTTTGAATTTTTCTGAAGTGAGAAGCTGGCGGGAGGCAGACAGATAGACTCCTGCATGCGCCGGACTGGGATCCATCTGGCATGCCCACCAGGAGGTGATGCTTGGTCCATCTGCAGTCCATCTGCATTGGGTGTTGTTCTGCTGCAGTCAGAGCCATTATAGTGCCTGAGGCAGAGGCCATGGAGCCATCCCTAGTGCCCGGGCCAACTTTGCTCCAGTGGAGCAAAGAGACAGATAGAGAGAAAGGAGAAAGGGAAGGGTGAAGAAGCATATGGGTGCTTCTCCTGTGTGCCCTGGCCAGGAATCGAGCCAAGGACTTCCACATCCCAGGCCAACACTCTACCACTGAGCCAACCAGTCAGGGCTGATTATCTCCTAAGAAAAATAACCAAAAGAAAAAAATAAACAAATGAGACTACATAAAACTAAATGTTTCTGCATAACAAAGAAAACCATCAACTAAATGAAAATACAACCCACTGAATGGGAGTACATATTTACCAGTACATCAGGTAAAGGGTTAATATCTAAAATTTATAAACAACTTATAAATCTCTTTTTTTTTCTTCTTCTTCTTTTTCTTTTCCAAGTTAGATAAGAAGAGATAGAGAGCCAGACCCCCTCCTGCATGTGCCCTGACTGTGATTCACCTGGCAACTGTTCTCTGGGGTGGATGTTCTGTCCATCTGGGACAATGCTCACACCCAAACTATTTTTAGTGCCTGAGGTTTCATGAAATCATCCTCAGCTTCTGGGGCTAATGCACTTGAACCAAACAAGCCATGGTTGTGTAATGGGATGAGAAGGAGAGAGAGAGAAAAAAAAAGAGAGAGAGAGAAGGGGAAAGCAAAGGGTGAATAAACCAATGGTTGCTTCTTTTGTGTGCCCTGACTGAGGATAGAACCTGGGACATCCCCATTTTGAGCTGATGCTCTATCTCTGAGCAAAGTGGTGAGGGCCTAACTTATATAACTCAATACCAAAGAATAAACAAATATCCAATTTAAAAAATAGGCAAAGGACTTGAATAGACATGTCTCCAAAGAGGACATACAAATGGCCATTAGACATATGACAAGATACTCAACATCACTAAACATCAGAGAAATGTTAATTAAAACCACAATGAGCTATTAACTCACACCTGACAGAATGACGCTCATCAATAAATCCACAAGTGCTGGCAAGGCTGTGGAGTAAAAGGAACTTTTGTGTACTGTTGGTGGTAATGCAGATTGGTGAAACTACTGTGGAAAACAGTATGAAGTTTTTCCAAAATTTAAAAATAGATCTGCCATATGATCCAGTGATTCCATTTTTGAGAATTTATCCAAAAAAACCCAAAACATTAATTCAGAAAAATATACTTACCCCTATGTTTATTACAGTGTTATTTATAATAGCCAAGATTTGGAAGAAACCCAAGTGTTCATCAGTAAATGAGTGGATAAAAAAGCAGTGGTACATTTATACAATGAAATATTACTGAGCTATAAAAAAGAAGGAATTCTTACCCTTCAAGAGAGCATGAATGGACATGGAGAGCATTAGGCTAAATGAAGTAAGCCAGTCATGGAAAGACAAGTACTCATGTGATTTTACTCTAATGTGGAATCTAATGAACAAAATGAATTAACAAACAAAATACAGTCAGACTCATACATAGAGAGTAGGCTGCCACCTAGTGGTAGGGGAATGGTTAGGGCTGGATAATGGGGTAATAAGAGTGAGCAAAAAAGAATAAAAGAGAGAAAACAAATTCACAAACACAGACAACAGTGTGGTGATCACTGGGCAAGGAGGAGAGATGGAGGAGAGTGTAGTGGGGATAAATGATAATGGACAAAGATTTGACTTGGTAGGTGAACATACAATGCAGTGTACAGATGATGTGTTGTAGAATTTTGAACCTGAAACTTATATATTGAATAATTTTTTTTTGTATTTTTCTGAAGTTGGAAGTGGGGAGGCAGTCAGACTCCTGCATGCGCCCGACCAGGATCCACCTGGCATGCCCACCAGGGAGCAATGCTTTGCCCATCTGGGGCATTGCTCTGTTGCAACCAGAGCCATTCTAGCGCCTGAGGCAGAGGCTATGGAGCCATCCTCAGCAACCGGGCCAACTTTGCTCCAGTGGAGCCTTGGCTGCAAGAGGGGAAGAGAGAGACAGAGAGGAAGGAGAGGGGGAGGGGTAGAGAAGCAGATGGGCTCTTCTCCTGTGTGCCCTGGCCGGGAATAGAACCCGGAACTCCTGCATGCCAGGCCAATGCTCTACCACTGAGCAAACCGGCCAGGGCTGAAACTTATATAATTTTGTTAACTAGTGTCACCCCAATAAATTCAATTAAAAATACACCATTGATTAAAATGGTCTCATTTAAAATCTTAATTAGTTATACATCATTAGCAATTTAATCTCATTTATAAATTTAATATATTCACTTTTGTTTTAAAGTACTTCAATTATCTGAGTAATAAAACTTTCTAAGTACTTTAGTAGTAATTCTTTTTTCTTATTTTATATAAAAAATAAAATTTAACAGGGTGACATTGATCAATAAGAATACAGAGGTTTCAGTTAAACATTTCTATACCATTTGAACTGTTGATTATGTTACATACCCATCAACCAAAGTAAAATTATTTTCTGTCATCTTATATTTGTTCCCCTTTACATCTTTTCTTGACCTCCTTTCCCCATCTCCTTCCCCTGGTAACTTCACCTTTATCTGTGTCCATGAGTCTCAGTTTTATATCCCACCTATGTGTGAAATCATACAGTTCTTAGCTTTTTCTGATTTACCTGTTCATTCAGTATAATGTTCTCAAGTTTCATCCATGTTGTCATATTGTCATAAATAACAATATGTCATCATTTCTTATAACTGAGTAGTATTCCATTATATTATATATCTCACATATTCTTTATCCTTTATACAAGGACACTTTGGTTGTTTACATGTCTTAGCCACTATGAATAACGCTGCGATGAACATGGGGGTGCATCTGTTCTTATGTATCCATGTTTTCAAGTTTTGGGGGTAGATATTCAGTAGAGGGATTTTTTGGTTATATGGTAGCTGTTCTTAATTTTCTGAGAAACCACCATACTTTCTTCCATAATGGTTGTATTAGTTTACATTCTCACCAGAAGTGAATGAGGGTTTCTTTTCTACATGGCCTCTCCAACACTTATTATCTGTATTGTTGATAATAGCCAACCTAACAGGTGTGAGGTGGTATATCATTGTTGTTTTGGTTTGCATTTATATAATAGCTAGTGAAGATGAGTATCTTTTCATATATATGTTGGCCATTTTTATGTGTCCTTGGGGAAAGAGTCTGTTTAGGTCCTCTCCCCATATTTTAATTGTTTGTGAGATCAATTGTGTCTGCTTGTTTGTGAGATCTTTATATATTGTGGATATTAGCTCCTTACTGGAGCTGTTTGCAAATACCATCTCCTATTTGGTTGGCTGCCTTTTTGTTTTGTTGTCAGTTTCTTTTACTGTGCACAAGCTTTTTAGTTTGATATAGTCACATTTATTTATTGTTGCTTTTACTTCCCTTGCCTTAAAAAACAAATTTATAAATTGTTTTTATAGCCAAGATTCATAAGTTTAGTACCTATGTTTTCTTTTATGTGATTTATTGTTTCAGATATTATCCATTTTGAGTTAATTTTTATTTCACTTTTTATTATTTTATTTTTTTATTAAGTGAGAAGTGGAAAGGCAGAGACAGACTCCTGCATGCCCATGGCCGAATTCCACCTGGCCAGCCCCCTACCATTAGTGCTTTGCCCATCTGGGGCTTCTGTTTTATTGCTTGGCAACCGAGCTATTTTAACAACTGACGTGAGGACATAGAGCCATCCTCAGTGCCCCAGGCCAACTTGTTCATAGTGTTTGAGCCATGTCTGCAGGAAAGGAAGAGCGAGAGAGAAGGGGACAGGGTGAAGAAGCAGATGGTCAGTTCTCCTGCATGTCCTGACTGGGAATCGAACCTGGAACTTCCACATGCCAGGCTGACACTCTTCTGCTGAGCCAACTGGCCAAGGCCTGAGTTAATTTTTGTACAGGAAGATAATCTGTAACCAAGTTTCATCTTTTTACATGTGACTTTCCAATTTTTTCAGCACCATTTATTGAAAAATTTTAAAAAGTTCTTATGGCAGCAAGTATATATCAAACCAACACTTCTATAAATAGATCTATGTACACAGTGAAATGGGTATCCCTGGACATTGTCAAAATGATGGCAAATATGAAAAATTTTACTTAGTAGTAATTATTATTATTTTTTTTCTGAAGCCTGAAACGGGGAGAGACAGTCAGACAGACTCCCGCATGCGCCCGACCGGGATCCACCCGGCTCGCCCACCAGGGGCGACGCTCTGCCCACCAGGGGGCGATGCTCTGCCCCTCCAGGGCGCCGCTCTGGCGCGACCATAGCCACTCTAGCGCCTGGGGCAGAGGCCAAGGAGCCATCCCCAGCGCCCGGGACATCTTTGCTCCAATGGAGCCCTGGCTGCGGGAGGGGAAGAGAGAGACAGAGAGGAAGGAGGGGGTGGGGGTGGAGAAGCAAATGGGCGCTTCTCCTATGTGCCCTGGCTGGGAATCGAACCCGGGTCCCCCGCACGCCAGTCCGATGCTCTACCACTGAGTCAACTGCCCAGGGCCTTAGTAGTAATTATTTACAAAACAATTGTTTTATCTAAAACAAAAATAATATCAGTGTATCAATGTAAAATTAACTAATGACATATAAGAAAGAAAAATCAATGCCAATAAAATTAATTGCACAAAAGATCTACAGAGAGAATTCAGAATAAATTATAATAAGGGTTTAAAACTTCATGTGAAGCAGTGTAAAACTAAAGTTAAACTGTTATTTAAAGGTGTGTGTTGTAAAACATACAAAGGACCATGAGTTTGGTGGTTAAGGAATTCTTTTCTCTCATACCTGTGATTTTGTCTTTATGTAATTAATATAACTGTGCACTAACAAGAATATATTTATGGTATGTAAATAATACCTCAATAAATATATTAAAAGTATTGTTGGAAGAAATATGCCTGACTCTTACTCTCACAAAAATATTGTAGGGTTTAATAGTATTGGAGGGTTTAGAACAGTGGTGCGCTGGTATGCCCTAAAAGATTTCTAGATGTGCCCTATGGTATTCCATAGAAATATGTGCCTGTTGGGGACCAAAAAAAACAATAGGGTTTTCAGAGTTTAAATTTTGGGGGACAGACATGTGGAAAATTGGCTGTAAGCTGACAGTCTGCCCAAACCCCTACCTCAGTTGCCTGATTAGGTTGCAGAAGGCTGTTAAGCTGAGGTGTTGGATTGTTTACACTACATTCCATGTTCCCCAAAAAGACTGGAGGCAAGATTCTTCTATCCTTTCTTTGGTGTAAAGTTATGATTTGCTAATGGCCTCACTTTTCCCTATAAATAAAGCAAGATGCAGTTTTTGGCCCTGCTTTGTTCTTGCCAGCAGCAATTACAGGGCCCTCCCTACTACGTATTTTCTTAATTCTGCATATTTTTTTAATTCCACACCATTTCTACTCGGGATCTGGAATTACTAGCTATGCTGGTTCATGGCATGTGCCCAGATATAAAAATAAATATAGTTACTTTATTATACCATTTCATTATGGAAATACTGCTCTTTTTGTTAACACATAATTATTATATTTATTATTAACACATCATTATATTATTTTTAAATAAATACACCCAAATAAAATGGATAGGTTTTTCAAAATGTAGCATGATAGTGAAGAATTTGATTCTGGGAGTAAGCAAAAGTTAAGTGTAAATAAAATAGAACTTGAAGGCTGATGGACAAAATTTAATTTATAACATTTTCTATCACTTAACACTAAACAATACAATTGGGTTAGAAACCCATTCATTGAAGCTTCAAGTGATTTTGGTTTAACATTAACAGAAGAAGAAGAATTGGCAGCTACATCCACTGTTAGTGGATTGATGATTAAACATAAGGAATTCTCTCTTGAAGTCTTTTGGATTTCTATAAAAGAAGAATATGTGGCAATATCTAAAAAAGATTTGAACATTTTACTACAATTTTCAACATCTTATTTACATGAATTAGGATTTTCTACCCTCAACACAATTAAGAGTAAAAAGAGAGGAATTCTTCAATGCACTGATGAGGAAATGAGAGTTTGCCTTTGAAATATATGCCCAAACATTAAAGATATCTCTAGAACACATCAGGCTCATGTTTCTCATAAATGCAAAAATGAAAAAAACTTAACACATTTGTGCTGAAACCTGCCAAACTTACTAAATCTTACGAAGAATGTATCTATACATTTAAAAAGATAACTTTTATTGTTTTATAATATTTTAACCCTTCTTTTTTTACAAAATCTAAAAAGCATAACTCAAAAAATGTGAGATAAAAATGTTTTTTAATGTCAGAATAAATTTAATTTTGTCATATTTATTTCATTTAATTACCATAAAAGCATACTTGTACTTTATTTTTTTAATATTTGACTTAATTATTATAATGTTTCTCAGAATTTTAAATATAGTGCACCTACAATAATTTGTAAGATTTTAAATGCACCCAATTTCAAAACATTTGAGAACCACTGGTTTAGAACTACTTTGATAATATTTATGGTCTTTATCTGAAAGATTTTGAAGTATAAAAAATTCTACCTAGAATTTGGAGTCCCATATCCCAAGCTCCTTGTCCAATACACATAAAATGCAGAGGCTGCTAGTGGAGAGCTGTGAATGACATAAGAAATCTTGGAAGACATAAGTCAACAACTTTTTAAGGTTTAGAAAACATGTATCTCAATATAAAAATAATTTTCTGAGTCTACAAAGGCATGATTATAATAAAAATATAGAATTAGACTACATAAAATGGCTCTAATAGCAAGTATGACCCTTTTGGTTTCTCCATACTGGTTCTCCCACTCAGCTGTAGACATTGCCAGAAAACTTACTTTAAAAAATATTTATACAATTAAATTCAATGGGGTGACATTGATCAATAATAGTACATAGGTTTCAGATAAACATCTCCATAGCATTTAACTTCATTGTGTTGTGTGCCCAGCGCCCAAAGTCAAATCATTTTCCATCACTGCATATTTGTTCCTCTTTACTCCCTTCCTCCAACCCCCTCCCACTGGTAACCTCTTCACTTTTACCTATATCCATGGGTCTCATTTTTATATCCTGCCTATATGTGAAATCATATAGTTCATAGTTTTTCTGACTTACTTATTTTACTTTGTATAATGTTCTCAAGTTCCTGCCCACAAAAAAACATAGGAGTGAGAAAAATCTGAAAGGCATGGATGGAGTAGAAGAAAATAAGCTAGTGGAAAGTGATGAGTCTTAATTTTACTATGAGTCCTCTTATAAGCAATATTTTTTATTGAAGAAGTGCTATGAAAATTGCTTTTTTAATTTCTCAACATTCCTGAGAATTAAATCTAACAGGTACAGTTTGATTAATATAGTTTAGCAAAAATTTTGTTTTCTTAACCTTGATCACAGCCACTTAACCAGGGCTCTGGGAGTGGGGAGCACCAAGAAGACTGGAGTTGCAAGAGGAGAGCATAGTCTCAGGGGCACAAGGAGACACTGTGGGGAACAGCCACTCTGACCCCTGTACTGGGTCACTCCTCAAACCTAAAGTGGCCATTTCTTATGGGAGAACCAATGCCAGCAAAAGGAAGCAATTATCGCACCCATCAGAAGCTTTTCTGCACTAGTTAATGCAAAGAGTTGCTTAGAAGCAGGGGGAGCATCAGATACACAGGATTTTGAGTGCTGAGATCTGGGCTACACTGCTCCCCTCAAAAAAAACTGAGTACTCTCCCAAGGGCTGAGGGCTCAGCTGCAGTGGCTGCCATGGGGCAGTGACATTGGGAGGTAAAGCCTGGTGAGGTCAGGCATCCCCTGTACCCACAGGACAGCTCAAGCTGTGGCCCACAAGCCCACACACCTGGCAGTGCCAGAGCCTGAGTGCCCAAGGAAGCGGCAGCAGGGGCAGGCAGGTGGACCAACCACACCTTGGGAATGTAGAGGCCACACACACTGGCCAAGAGTAGATAAAAGCCAGCCTAGAAGTGCACCTGATATTTACAATACCATCAGGGCCCAGTAGATGCAGCCACAAATTCTGGATTGCCTGTAGCTCCAAGAAGGTTGCTAAGGACCAGTCATAAGCAGTGACCCCTACTGGCCTGCATCAGGTTCCAGTCAGAAAGGTCTAGGGCTGGTACATCCAGTGGCTAGATATGGAGAGCATCAGCTAATGATCTAACAACCCTAGTTACAGTAGTATCTTAAGGAAGGGCTCCTCACACTTGACCCAGCTAAAGCATAGATAACACAAACACAGATAGCAAAAAGAGCAGTAGCAGCAGACAAGTAGCTCAGAGTGGATTACAAAAAACAAGTAAGGATAACCCAAGAAGATCTAGAAACAACACAGCTGAAAGCTAGAGGCAGACAACACCAACCTTATACTCAGCTAACTACACAAACAGCACATCCAAAGAAGCAGTCTATACAGAGACAAAATGAGAAGACAGAGAAATACAATCCAAATGAATCAATAAGAAAAATCCCCAGAAAAAGAACTGAATGAGATGGAAATAACTAAGATACCGGATGTAGAGGTTAGAATAATGATTTTTAGAATGATCAATGATTTTAGAGCAACAATGGACAGACATAATGAGCACTAAAATAGATAACAAGCATCAAAAAAGACATTGAAATCATAAAAAAAATCAGACAGAAATGACAAATACAATATCAGAAATGAATACTACAATAGAAGGAAATAAAAGCAGGCTGGATAAAGCAGAGAATCAAATCAATGATTAAGAAGACAAGATAAATGAAAGCACCAAAGCAAAAGAGCAAAAAGAAAGGAGAATCAAAAAGTCTGAGAAAATTCTAAGAGAACTCTGTGACAACATGAAGAGAAATAACGTCTGCATCATAGAAGTTCCTGGAGGAGAAGAGAAAGAATGAGGGATAGAGAACCTGATTAAAGAAATCATAGCTGAAAACATCCCCAAAGTGATGAAGGAAAAAGTCAAACAAGTTCAAGAAACACAGAGAATCCCAATAAAAAGGAACCCAAAGAGACCTACAAAAAGATACATCAAAATTAAAATACCAAAGCTAAGAGATAAAGTAAGAATACTAAAAGCTTCAAAAGAAAAGCATTGAATCACCTACAAAGGAGCCTTCATAAGTATGACATCCAACTTTTCAACAGAAACATTTGAGACCAGAAGGGAATGTCAAGAAATATTCAAAGTAATGTAAAACAAGAGCTTACAACCAAGACTGCTTTATTGAGCAAGGCTATCATTTAAAATTAAAAGAGAAATAAAAAGCTTCCCAAAGAAACAAACAAAAAAAACCCCACAAGGAATTCATTACAACCAAACCAATGCTGCAAGAAATGTTAAGGGCCTGTGGGAAACAGAACAAAGGGGAAAAAGAAATCTAGTAAAAGACAAATGTAGATTTAAATAATAAAATGGCAATAAATAACTATATATCAATAATAACATTAAAT
This sequence comes from Saccopteryx bilineata, assembly GCF_036850765.1. Lineage (NCBI taxonomy): Eukaryota > Metazoa > Chordata > Mammalia > Chiroptera > Emballonuridae > Saccopteryx > Saccopteryx bilineata. The sequence goes on from NC_089494.1 coordinate 151,587,009, forward strand.
AAAAATAGATTAAATGCTCCAATCATACAACATATGGTATCTAGGTGGATAAGAAAACAAGACCTGTACATATGCTGTCTATAAGAAACCAACCTCAAAACAAATGATACACATAGACTGAAAATACAAGGATGAAAAAAAAATAATTCATGTAAATGGAAATGAAAAAAAAAAGCTGGGGTAGCAATACTTATATCAGACAAAATGGACTTTAAAACAAAGACTATAGTAAGAGATAAAGAAGGTCACTACATAATGATAAAGGGAGAAATTCAACAGAAAGATATAACCATTATAAATATCTACGCACCTCATATAGGAGCACCTAAATATATAAAACAGACTTTGATGGATATAAAGGGCAAGATCAATAGCAATACTATAGGAGTAGGGGATTTCAATACCCCACTAACATTACTATATAGATCCTTAGAAAGAAATTAAAAAAAGAAACAGCAGGCTTAAAGGATATCAACTAGATTTAATAGATATCTTCAGAACCTTTTATCCTAACACAGCTAAATATACATTCTTTTCAGGTACTTATGGTACATTCTCTAAGATAGACCACATGTTAAGGGGCCTGTTGGAAACAGAATAAAGGGGAAAAAGAAATCTAGTAAAAGACAAATGGGCACAAATAAGGTCTCAACAAATTTAAGAAGATTGAAATCATATCAAGCACTTTCACTGATTACAATGGCATGAAACTAGAAATCAATACAACATAAAAACTGAAAAATAATCAAACACATAGAAACTAAGTAACAGGTTGTTAAATAACGAATGGATTAAGAATGAGATCAAAGAGAAAATTTAAAAATTCCTAGAAATGAATGATAACGAGCATACAACTCAAAATTTATGGGACACAGCAAAAACAGTACTGAGAGGGAAGTTCATAGCACTACAGGCATACCTTAAAACACTAGATAAATCTCAAATAAACAACTTACCCCTGCATCTAAAAGAACTAGAAAAAGAAGAACAATTAAAGCCAAGAGGTAGTAGAAGGAAGGAAATAATAAAGATTGGAGCAGAAATAAATGACATAGAGGCTAAAGAAACAATACAGAGGATCAATGAAACCAAAAGCTGGTTCTTTAAAATGGTAAACGAGATTGATGAACCTTTAACCAGACTCAACAAGAAAAAAAAGAGACTCAAATAAATGAAATTAGAAATGAGAGTAGAGAAATAACAAGTGACACAACAGAAATACAAAATATTGTAAGAAAATACTATGAAGAACTGTATGCCAAAATACTAGACAACCTAGGTGAAATGGACAAATTCCTTGAAATGTATAATCTTTCAAAAATCAATCTGGAAGAATCAGAAAACCTAAACAGACCGATTACAACAAATGATATGGAAAAAGTTATCAAACAACTCCCAACAAACAAAAGATTTGGGCCAGATGGCTTCACAGGTGAATTCTACCAAATAATCAAAAAAGAACTAACTCCTATTCTTCTCAAGCTATCTCAAATATACAAGAGGAAGGAAGACTTTCAAACTCCTTTTATGATACGAGCATAATTCTGATTCCAAAACCAGGCAAAGACAACACAAAGAAAGAATACTATAGGTCTATTTCCCTGATGAATTTAGATGCTAAAATCCTCAACAAAATATTAGCAAACCAGATCCAGCAATACATGAAAAACATCATACATCATGATCAAGTGGGATTTATTCTGGGGAGGCATGGTTGGTATAATATTTTCAAATATATCAATGTGATTCATCATAAAAACAAAAGGAAGGAGAAAAATCACATGATAATATCAATAGATTCAGAAAAACATTTGATAAAATCCAGCACCCATTCATAGTCAAAACTGTCAGCAAAGAGGAAATACTGGGAACATACCTCAACATGATAAAGGCCATCTATGACAAACCCACAGCCAACATCATACTCAATGGGCAAAAATTAAAAGCAATCCCCTTAAGATTAGGAACTAAACAAGGGTGCCCCCTTTCACCACTCTTATTTAACATAGTTCTGGAAGTCCTAGCTACAGCAATCAGACATGAAGAAGAAATAAAAGGCATCCAAATTGGAAAAGAAAAAGTAAAACTTTCATTATTTGCTGATGACTTGATACTGTACATAGAAAACCCTAAAGTTTCAGCAAAAAATACTGGACCTCATAAATCAATTCAGCAATGTGGCAGGATATAAAATTAGTATTCAGAAATTAGAGGCATTTTTATACACCAACAATTAACTGTCTAAAATAGAAATTTAAAAAACAATCCCCTTTAGTATTGCAACAACAATAAAATAAATTACCTAGGAGTAAATTTAACCAAGGAGGTTAAAGACTTGTATTCAAAAAATTATAAAACATTGATAAAATAAATCAAGAAAGATACACACAAATGGAAACATATACCGTGTTCATGGGTAGAAAGAATAAACTTCATTAAAATGTTTATATTACCAAAGCAATTTATAAATTCAATGCAATTCCTATTAAAATACCAATGGCATACTTCAAAGATAGAAAACAAGTTTTCAAAAAATATATATGGAACCAAAAAAGAACATGAATAGCCTCAGCAATCTTGGAAAAAAAAAAGGAATAAAATGGGTGGTATCACATTTTCTGATATCAAATTATACTACAAGGTCATTGTACTCAAAACAGCCTCGTACTGGCATAAGAACAGGCATATAGATCAATGATAACCCAGAAATAAACCCGCAACTTTATGGACAATTGATATTTGACAAAGGAGTTAAGAGCATACAATGGAGTAAAGACAGTTTCTTTAACAAATGGTATTGGGAAAATTGAACAGCTACCTGCAAAAAACATGAAACTAGACCACTAACTTACACCACTCACAAAAATAAACTCAAAATAGATAAAAGACTTCAATGTAAGTTGTGAATCCATAAGTATCTTGGAAGAAAACAGGCTCTCCAACATCTCTCACAGCAATATATTTGCTGATTTATCTCCACGGGCAAGTGAAAAAAAGGACAAGATGAACAAATAAATATAACTATATCAAATAAAAAAGGTTTTGAACAGCTAAAGACAATATGAACAAAATAAAAAGCCAAACCATAAAATGGAAGAACATATTTGACTATAAGTCTGATAAGGGGTTAATAACCACAATTAATAAAAAACTTATAAAATTTAACACCAGGAAGAAAAACAATCCAATAAAAAAATGGGCAAAAGAGCCTGACCAGGCAGTGGCACAGTGGGTGGAGCATCGAACTGGGATGCAGAGGACCCAGGTTCGAGACCCTGAGGTCGCCAGCTTGAGCGCAGGCTCATCTGGCTTGCGCAAAAAGCTCACCAGCTTGGACCCAAGGTTGCTGGCTCAAGCAAGGGATTACTCGGTCTGCTGAAGGCCTGCAGTCAAGGCACATATGAGAAAGCAATCATTGAACAACTATAGTGTCGTAATGAAAAAACTGATGATTGATGCTTCTCATCTCTCTCTGTTCCTGTCTGTCTGTCCCTTTCTATCCCTCTCTCTGACTCTCTTTCTCTGAAAAAAAAAAAGGACAAAAGAAATGAATAGACACTTCTTCAAAGCAGAATTTGGATGGCCAATAGGCAGGTGAAAATATGTTTAACTATTTTAGAGAAATTTAAATTAAAACCACAATGATCATATTGTCTTTAGATGTGCAAAAGCTTTTTAGTTTGATATAGTCTCATTTGTTTATCCTATCCTTTTTTTCTCTTGCTCATGGAGATAAATCAGCAAATATATTGCTGTGAGTGATGTTGGAGAGCTTATTGTCTATGTTTTCTTCTAGGATGCTTATCGTTTCATGATCTACATTTAAGTCTTTTATCCATTTTGAGTTTATTTTTGTGAATGGTGGCCAATAGGCAGATTAAAAAATGCTCAACATCACTAATTATTAGAGAAATGCAAATTAAAACCACAATGAGATATCACTTCACACCTGTCAGAATGATGCTCATATACAAAATAACACATGATAGGTGCTGGCGAGGATGTGGAGAAAAGGGAACTCACCTGCATTGCTGGTGGGAACAAGACTGGTGCAGCCACTGTGGAAAACAGTATGGAGATTCCTCAAAAAATTATAAATGGATCTGCCTTTTGATCCAGCTGTCCCACTTTTAGGAATATATATTAAGAACACCAACCACATCACTGATTCAAAAGAAGAAATGCACTCCCATATTTATTGCAGCATTGTTCACAATAGCCAAAATCTGGAAACAGCACAAGTGTCTGTCAGTGGACGAATGAATTAAAAAGCAGTGGTACGTATACAGAATGGAATACTATGGGCCATGAAAAAGGAAATCTTACCTTTTGCGACAACATAAATGGACCTGGAAACTATTATATTAAGTGAAATAAGCCAGGCAGAGAATGAAAAATATTATATGACCTCACTCATTTGAGGAATCCAATGAACAAAGTGAATTGAGAAATGGAATAGAGACAGAGGCAGGATCAATGGGTCCAGAGGGAAAGTGGACAGAGGGAAAGGGGATGATGGGAAGGAATTAGAAAAGGGAAAAAGATTGGTGAAATTATATACACATAGCACAGTGTCATAGAGAGCAGAAAAGCTAATCCTGGAGGGAAAGGTGGATGGCGTTGTGGGGAGGGGGGAAAAGAGGTTGTTGTGGGGGACACGGGGGAGGGGGATGCATTCAGAGGGACACTAGAATCTATGTAAACACAATAAACTAAAATAAAAAAAAACTAAATAAAAGTATTTAGGTTTAATTCTTGATATTTTATAAGATGGACTTTAAAACTGTAAATATTTTCTTTAAATAAAAAAACTATTTAAAAAAAATCTACAATGAGATACCACCTCACACCAGTCAAAATGGCACTTATTAAGAAAAGTACACATAATAAGTGCTGGCAAGGGTATGGAGAAAAGGGAACCCTACTGCACTGCTGGTGGGAATGAAGTCTGGTGCAGCCACTGTAGAAAACAGTATGGAGATTCCTCAAAAAATTAAAAATCAAACTGCTTTTTGACCCAGCCATCCCACTTTTAGGAATATATCCTAAGAATAGCAAATCACTGATTCAAAAGAAGAAATGCACCCCCATGTTTATTGCAGCATTGTTTACAATAGCCAAGATCTGGAAACAGCCCAAGTGTCCCTCAGTAAATGAATAGATTAAAAAGCAGTGGTACATATACACAATGGAATACTACACAGCCATGAAAAAGAAGAAAATCTTACCTTTTGCAACAACATAAATGGACCTAGGAACTATTATGTTAAGGGAAATAAGCCAGGCAGAGAAAGAAAAACATCATATGACCTCACTCATTTGAGGAGCAATGTGAACAATGTGAACTGAGGAGCAGAATAGAGGCAGAGGCAGGATCAAAGAGACCAGAGGGAAAGTGGACAGAGGGAAAGCGGATGAGAGGATGGGATTAGAGAAAGGAAATAGATTAGTGAAATCATATATACATTACACAGTGTTATAGAGAGCAGGACAGCAAATTCTGGAGGGAAGGGGGAAAGATGTTGGGGGAGGGAACAGGGGGATGTTGAGGGAAACACGGGGGTAGGGGGGAAGATATATTCAGTGGGACACTTGAGTCTATGTAAATACAATAAATTAAAATCAATAAAAATGAAAAAAAGTTGTTTTCTTGGTCTCTTCTGACATGTAAAAGGCCAAACTAATAAGAAAATCTAAGCAGGTCTTTTATTAAAACAAATATTCTAAGTTAATCTCCCTGTCAAGGGGACAAATCTCAGTATAGATCACAACAGTAGGCCCCCTTTATCTGTGGGGAGTATGCTCCAAGACTCCTAGTGGATGCTTGAAACCAATGATGGTCTTAAACCCTATATGTAGTATGTTTTTTTTTTACATATACATACCTATGATAAAGTTTAACTTATAAATTAGGCACAATGAGTATTAACAACAATAACTAATAATAAAATAGATGCAAAACAGTATACTGTAATAAAAAGTATGTGAATGGCTTTAGGGCCATAATTAAGTAAATGGTTACCTGAACACATGCATTGCAATACTTACACAAAGATCCAATAACTCAGATGACTACTAAGTGACTAATGAGTGAGTACAGTACAAAGCTTAAATACAGTAAACAAAGGGATGATTCACATGCCTGTGGGACAGAGAGAAATGCCACAGAATATCATCATGCTAGTCAGAACAGCACAAAATTTGAAACCTATGACTTATTTATTTCTGGAATTTTTTGTTTCACATTTTGGACTGCAGTTGACCGCTAGTCACTGAAATTGCAGAAAGCAAAACGGTGGAAAGAATGTCTACTGTACTTAGATTTCTTTCTGCTTTCTTTGGTGGGAATTTGGCCTCACCTCATTTAGGCTTGAGTCAGTCTCAGTGGAGGAAAGATTTTTATTTTCATTATTGTGTCCTTAGTACCTAATAATATCTGGTACAAAAGACACAGTGAATATATTTTTACAAATGAGTGACTGAATAAACAGATGGATGGGTAAAAACTACTCTCATTTGGAGTATGTAAAACTAATAATGGTGGGCACTAAAGAAAGGGTCATCTTCACCACATCCCTCATCGTTGGCTCTAAGTGTTTGATGTTCTCAGTAAAACACTAGTAGGACACAGAGGTAGCAGTCTTCAATAATACCTTCCAATTAAGTCTATATTCAACCCCCTTTGAATGTATGTCTCTAGTTATAACAATCAGATGTAAATTACTCAAATTGTTTTGAGTAACATACTTACCATAATGGAAATATCTAAGTATTTATTGGTTCTCTCTTAAATGGACTGAGTGAGAAAAGGAGATCTTGGCTCTTGAATCAAGCAGACCTAAATTCCAATCCCAATACCACTCCTTACTAGTTACAAAACTATGAGCAAGTTACTTATCTACTCTGGTTCTTAGTTTTACTCATTTATAAAATGAAATAAATAAAATCTACAAGGCAATTTAAAAATTTAGAAATAAATGATTTAGAGTACTTAGGACAGAATTGAGATACTTTAGAATTGAAACATGTCCTTTCCATCAATTTTCCATCAGTTAGTTGAGAGTTTGTGCTCCAAATATACTCCTTGAGTGTAGAGTCGAGAGTAAACTGTCACCTCTGACTCTTTGTACTCTGCAGCTGAAAGGGGTAATGGTCTAATGGCCGTATTCTGGTATAGAGAAATACGTAATAATCTTGGCCACAAGAAATGGTAATAGAGAAAGGAAGAGCATTATTTGTCTTTCTGTAGGCAATCAATGGTCATTGTAAGCCTAGAATCTGATCAATCTTTTTTATAGCCTTAGCATATAAATAGCTACAAAATGTAAGTGGCCATAAAATTATCAAGGTTTTGTTTGCTTGTTTGTTTGATTTTCTATTTTCTCTTTTAATTTTTTTATTTAATTTATTGGGGTAGCATTGCTTAACAAAATTATACATGTTTCAGGTGTACAATTCTATAATACTTCATCTGTATATTGCATTATGAGTTCACCACCCAAAGTCAAGTTTCCTTCCATCACCATCTTTCCCCCCTTTAACTTTCTCCACCTCTCGACTCCATTTATTTTTTATCCTATAATCCCCAAACTGTTGTCTGGGTCTATACTTTGCTTTTCTTTGCTTAATCTCTTCACCTTTTTTTAAGGACAATAGTCTCAAGAGTTTAAAACCCCCATGAATCTTAACATGGTTCTTTTGCCAGAAAGTTTCCTTCCTTATTTTCAAAATGTTTATCCAAATGAAGAATGGATTCATTCTTAAATTACCTTTCTTAATGTGCTCATCATGCTTATTCTATACATACAACATGTAAGCCATGCTTTTAAATATTTTTTTCAAAACAGCTACACATAACAATATCTAATTTGATTTTTCCCCTTTGAGGTAAGAATGAACTTCTCTATTAAGTATATTTAAAATTTGTTGAATGGTTTTAGAGGCATGCTGTATTTTTTGTATTCCTTTGATAATATATAGTAGAGATAGAATGTAGTAAGAAAGATAAAATATGAAATCTGTTATCCCTTCAATGTTTTCTTATTGGTCTGAGACAAAGAAGTGTATTCCAGCATATCTTGAGGTGATAGTTTTATGTGGTTTAAAGTCAAGTAATAATAATCCAGGTACAGAATCTAAGTGATGTAGACAAATAGTTCAATAAAATTTCTGTGATGATAGAAAGAATCTAGGTGCTCTTCAGTACAGCAGCCACTAGCTACGTGTGACTAGTAAAGCACTTAAAAGGTGACTAGTGTGACTGAAAAACTTAATATTTTTTTAATTAATTAAAGTTTAAATAGCCACATGTGGCAAGTTGTTTCATATAAGACATCATAGTACTAGATTAACCTATGTTTCAATATTTATTATAAATCTCACATGAAACCAAATAAGTATTCTAAGAGATGTCTTTTATTAACCCTTACAATTCACTCAGAGATAAAAAACTAAATAAAAAATAAATGAATAAATAAATAAAAATGTAGATAAGAATGCAACTCCATCAAGTTATATTATAAGGTCATTGTACTCAAAACAGCCTGGTTCTGGCATAAGAACAGGCATATGGATCAATGGAACAGAACTGAGAACCCAGAAATAAACCCACACTTTTATCAACAACTGATATATGACAAAGGAGGTAAGAGCATAAATTGGAGTAAAGACAGCCTCTTCAACAAATGGTGTTGGGAAAATTGGACAGCTACCTGCAAAAAAATGAAAATAGACCACCAACTTACACCATTCACAAAAATAAACTCAAAATGGATAAAAGACTTAAATGTAAGCCATAAAACCATAAGCATCTTAGAAGAAAACATAGGCAGTAAGCTCTCTGACATCTCTCGCAGCAATATATTTGCTGATTTGTCTCCACAGGCAAATGAAATAAAAGACAGAATAAACAAATGGGACTTTATCAAACTAAAAGTCTTCTGCACAGCTAAAGACAATAAGAACAGAATAAAAAGACAAACTACACAAGGGGAGAATATATTTGACAATGCATCTGATAAGAAATTAATAACCAAAATTTATAAAGAACTTGTAAAACTTAATACCAGGAAGACAAACAATCCAATCCAAAAATGGACAAAAGAAATGAATAGACACTTCTCCAAAGAGAACACACAGATGGCCAATAGGCATATGTAAAAATGCTCAACATCACTAATTATTAAAGAAATGCAAATTAAAACCACAATGAGATATCACCTCACACCAGTCAGAATGGCTCTCATCAATAAAACAAAACAGAAAAAGTGCTGGCGAGGATGTGGAGAAAAGGGAACCCTCCTGCACTGCTTGCTGGTGGGAATGCAGACTGGTGCAGCCACTGTGGAAAACAGTATGGAGATTCCTCAAGAAATTAAAAATCAAACTGCCTTTTGACCCAGCTACACCACTGTTAGGAATATACCCCAAGAACACCATAGCACTGTTTGAAAAGGAGAAATGCACCCCCATGTTTATGGCAGCATTGTTCACAATAGCAAAGATCTGGAAGAAGCCCAAGTGTCCATCAGAGGACTAGTGTATTAAAAAGCTTTGGTATATATATACTATGGAATACTACTCAGCCATAAGAAATGAAGATACCGGATCTTTTACAACAACATGGATGGACCTTGATAACATTATACTGAGTGAAATAAGTAAATCAGAAAAAACTAAGAACTATATGATTCCATACATAGGTGGAACATAAAAATGAGACTCAGAGACATGGACAACAGTGTTGGGGTTACAGGGTGGGGGGGAGAAGAGGGAGGGGATTGGGGGAGGGGAGGGGCACAAAGAAAACCAGTTAGAAGGTGACGGAAGACAATTTTATCAATGTCACTCCATCAAAATAAATAAATAAATAAATAAATAAATAAATAAATAAATAAATAAAAAACCACCAAGAATGTGTCTCATGGCTAATTCAGGCAGTTAGAAGAATAGTATAAGGATGCTAATTCTGCTTCTCAAGCCATATCCTGCAAAAGGGGCCCCAAGCAAATTGCTGAATTGGCTCCTCTCTGATTTTGCCAATTGGATTTTAAAAAAATAGGTCAGGAATGCCCTGAAATGGAACTAACAATACATGAGCATAAATTTAAAGAACTTTTAGATACTGGAGCTGATGTATCTGTTATTGCTAAGCTACATTGGCCTCCTTCCTGGCCCACTCATGCAGCAGCCACAGAATTACAAGGTATAGGGCAGAGTAAATCCCCTCAACAAAGTTCTAGTTTTCTACATTGGGAAGATTAAGAAGGTCATTCTGGACTTTTTAAGCCTTATGTGCTCCCTGGATGGCCAGTTAATTTGTGGGGTAGAGATGTTTTGAAAAATATGGGAACATTGCTTGTCAGTCCTAATGGTTTAGTCAGTACTCAGATGCTTGATTGGGGATTTTTGCCCACCAAGGGACTAGGAAAAGAACAGTAAGGAATTCTCACCCCCATAGAAGTGGCACCCAATACCAGAAGGTGTGGATTAGGATATCAAAATTTAGCATAGGGGCCTTGGTAGCTCCTGCTACTTCAGTAATGCATTGTGCAGACCCAATTACTTGGAAATCAAATAATCCTGTAAGGTAGACCAATGGCCCCTTTCTCAGGAGAAACTTAGGGCAGCTGCTCAATTGGTACAAGAGCAGCTACAGCTTGGGCACATTGAACCATCTAATAGCCCATGGAATACACTTCCATATTTTGATCTTGTTGCCTCCTGGATTATCAAGGGGCATAGGTGACCCTTACAGCTTATAGGTTTTGAGCCTCAAAATTATTGTTGTTCCTTTTTTCAAAATATCAATAACAATGGCTCTGGGAAACATCTACTAAATGGCAAATCGCTCTTCCAAATCATTGGACAACTTTATACTGAAACTGTCAATTTAAATCAGCTCAAAGTCTAGAATTATATGCCAAGATCATGGCTTTTCAGCATTCGCCATATTCCCCCTTTAATCTATATACAGACAGCAAATATTTACTTATGGTGTTTCCACTATAAAGACTGCTGTCTTAGGGACAAATGCTGATGAACTATTTCAGCAGTTCCTCCTTCTTCAAAGAATTGTATGTCAGCATAGAGCTCCATGTTTTATAGGACATACTCGAGCTCACTCCATGCTCCCTGGAGCTTTAGCACAAGGGAATACCCCCCCCCCTTTTTTTTTTTTTTTGTATTTTTCTGAAGTTGGAAATGGGGAGGCAGTCAGACAGACTCCCCACATGCGCCCGACCGGGATCCACCCAGCACGCTTACCGGGGGAGGGGATGCTCTGCCCATCTGGGGTGTTGCTCTGTTGGAATCAGAGTCATACTAGCACCTGAGGCAGAGGCCGCAGAACCATCCTCAGCGACTGGACCAACTTTGCTCCAATGGAGCCTTGGCTGTGGGAGGAGAGGAGAGAGAAAGAGGGAAAGGAGAGGGGGAGGGGTGGAGAAGCAGATAGGCGCTTCTCATGTGTGCCCTGGCTGGGAATCGAACCCGGGACTTCCGCACGCCAGGCCGACGCTCTACCACTGAGCCAACCAGCCAGGGCCTAGGAATGCCCTTGATCAAGTTACCCAAAAGAAAATTATTTGGAGCAACCATGACAGATTGAGCAATTCAATCTCATACTATTCATCACCAGAATGCTGCAGCCCTGTGTAAACAGTTTCAACTTTCTCGGGAAGCAGCACGGCAGATTGGGAAATCCTGTCCAAGGTGTCCTATATTACAATCTGTCCCTTCATTTGGAATCAACCCTCAAGGACTCATACCAGGACAACTTTGGCAAATGGAGGTTACTCATATACCTTCATTTGGCAAACAGTCCTATGTCCACGTTACAGTGGATACATATTCTGGATTTATAGTAACCTCTGTCAGAACAGGAGAGGCTGCTAAGCATGTTATAGCTCATTGTCTATATGCATTTTCTATTATTGGATTTCCTAAACTGGTTAAACTGACAATGCTCCTGCATATGGAGCAAAAGCATTTATTGTATTTTGTCATTCTTACAATCTTCAAAGTCAAGGTATTATTAAAGTGTACCCAGCAAATATTTTAAGGTCAATTTAAAAAAATTTCAAAGGGGGTAGTCATATCCTGGAACTTCTACAGGTCTACCATATCATGCTTTTTACTTAAAAAATTTTTAAATTTTTTTTGAATGCTGATGAACAGGAGACGCCAAATTTTTTTCTCCTGCAAACTATTATCTTCTTTATTTGATCCAGCTAATAACACTGTTTTTTCTTTTTCCAAATAGCTCCAAATATATGGAAAAGATTTATATAGGCGGATGAGGATCATCAAACCCCTCAGCGAGATCTTCTGAGCATGGCCTTTAAGATACCAAGAGGCAGAAAAAGCCCAATAGAGATCAAGAGAACTACCAGCTTTTAGGATACACCCTTAAAGGCTCCAACGCCCCAAAGGGGTCTCATAGGATGTGATCTGGGTCCTGCTTCAATAGTGGAAAGGAAGGTCATTGAGCTAAAGCCTGCCAGGCTTACATGCCTCTGCTGTGAGGAAACAGGGACACTGGAAGGTAGGCTTCCCCCTCACTCCTCTAAGGGAGGGTTTAGTCTCTTCCAGTCCTGCTCCAGCCACCTATGACCTAACCTTTCCCAGAATGCTGGGGTTTGCCACTGAAGGCTGAAGGTGCCCAGGGCCATCTGACCCATCTACAACACTGTGGACAAGCCTAAGGTATTTCTTCCAAGAAGCAGGTAAACTGATCTCATTTGCACAAGGGCCACTTAAATATGTCTTGCCTGAATAGTCAGGCTTTTTATTCTTCCCTCGAAGATCTCTGTTGTGGGTGTTGATAGTCATATTTTCTGCTGCTTTGTTTAATATATAGTGTTTTCTTTATTTCTCCTACCTCAATGCCCCAGTTATATTTCAGGCTGGGACCTACTCCTAATTTAGAGCTCTCTTTCCCCCTTTTGCCAACTTCTATTATGAATCTACCTTTGCCACCCAGCTTAGTGTATCCCAAGGCTCTCTTTACCAAGCTACAGTCACAGAGCTCCAGGGAAAAGCAACCTGGTCTCATCTCTCCAGGCAGAGGAGAACAGAAGCTCCATCTCCACACATGCTGCAGATGGCTTTTCCAGTCTACCTGAATCATTACCAGCTAGAAGCAGAGGTCATTGGGACTTGGAAGTGAGCTGCAAAGTATAGAATTATGACAACAATTCCAGTGCCATGCAGACTTTTCCTGGATGTGGACTTTTCCTGGACTCCTGCTCCTTGTGACAGCTCCTAAGATACTGAACTTGGGTTGGGTTGCATTTTTCAGGTATTTGGCATGGTGTTGGGGCTAACTTGGACTTGGTGAACATGTTAAGGACACTACTTTTTTATGGAATCTTGCTGTATTGGCCAAGAGTTTGCTTAAAGGCTTTAATCACTGTAAAAAAAAAATAAAAGACTGGATAAAGAAGATGTGGCACGTATACACCATGGTATACTATTCAGCCATAAGAAATGATGACATCGGATCACTTACAATAAAATGGTGGGATCTTGATAACAGTATACAGAGTGAAATAAGTAAATCAGTAAAAAACAAGAACTGCAGGATTCCATACATTGGTGGGACATAAAAAAGAGACTAAAAGACATGGACAAGAATTTGGTGGTTACAAGGGGTGGGGGGAGAGAAGGAGGGAGAGGAGGAGGGGGTGGGGGAAGGGCACAAAAAAAACTAGATAGAAGGTGACGGAGGACAATCTGACTTTGGGTGATGGGTATGCAACAGAATTGAATGACAATATAACCTGGACATGTTTTCTTTGAATATATGTACCCTGATTTATTGATGTCACCCCATTAAAATAAAAATTGATTTATAAAAAAAGAATGCAACTTCATTAGATAACACTGAGAAAACAAACCCATTGTTAATAGAAATATATGAAATTTACATTATTCCTTACTTTATATAAGATCTGTGGAAGAATCTATGAAAACAAACATAAGGCATAAACCCTGTCTATGAAGCATAAAGATTAGTGAAAAAACAGACAAATAATTATAATGCAGAGTACTAAGTACAGTAGCAAAGCCTCAAACTCATTGCTGTTGAAATATAGACATAAAAAAAATTGATTTTGTCTAAAATTGGTGTGAAGTCGATGAGAAAACCTAGAATAATTGGGACAGCACAAGATGCCATGTTTTAATCCTCAGCTGGCCATATCATGCTCTAAAGCTTTGTTATTTCTGAGTTTTTTAATGAGCTTTGGCCATTCAACAACTACATAAACACTGAAAATGAAAAAAGTGGCATTTTTATTCTAGATTATAAATCAGTACTCCTTGCTAACATGTAAGAGAGTGTCTTGTTTAATGCACAATGAACATATTAAAATAAGTTAATTGGAAAATTAAGCATTTATATATATATACAATTTTAACAAACCAAAAAAATCTACAACCATTCAAATACAAACACACATATTTTATAGCTTTATTGAGATATACTACAGATAACATGAAATAACAAAAAATCCATTTTTTCTCAGGAAACAATGCAAGTTTTTTAGTAAAATTATGGAGTTTTGAAACCATTAGCACAACCCAGATACTGAACTTTTGAATGAGCTTAAATATTTCCCTTAAACAGTTTTGCAGTCTGCCCCTATTCCTACTATCCCATATTAGATAATCAGTGATCTAGTCTTTGTAAATTTGGAGCATTTTATATAAATGAGACTATTTTGGAACAACACTTGTACTGAAAATCGCCTTAATTGATTCAGAATAATTGAAATCACTAATATCCTTAGGAAGCCATGGGATAAATGCAGTGACTTTAGGAAAGAATCTTGAATTGGGAATGGGATGCTGTCTCCTGTCCTTCATGCTTGGGGAAGGACAGTTAACTTCCTCACTGTTTTTTTCTACCTGTGAATGCGATGACTAATTGGTGCAGAGTGAGGGCTCCTGTTCAGTGAGTGCTGCCCATATTCTCAAACAAATACTGTGTAATTAAGATGCTGTCCTCCTCTTTCCTGTGGGCAATTTTAGCAATCTCATCATGCTAAATCAATAAGTAGGAACCAGGAGAAAAAAGTGGGAAACAGTAGTTTCCAGAGGTTGTGTTGCTTCCTTAGAATTCACTTACTTTATGCTAGAGAGTGCTTTCTTTGACAATGTCTTTTTAAAAAAATTGATTACTCAAAATTCCATACATGCTCACAGAGTTATAAAAAGTCAAGTGCCACTTATGTAAGAATAGGGACTTAAAGTTCACTTGCGATTAATTTTTCTTCTCTTTTTTCTTTCTTTTTTTCCCTGCTAAATAAAAACATATGAGATATGTTAAACCATGGTGTGCCCTACTGTGTATTTCTTTACATTATTATTTTTATTTATTTTTCATTGATTGAGAGACAGGGAGGGAGTGGCGGGGGTAAGAGAGAAAAAAGCATCAACTCATTGTTCTACTTAGTTGTTCCATTTAATTGTGTACTCATTGTTTGCTTCTCCTATGTGCTCTGACCATGCATTAAACCCGCGACCTTGGCGCACTGAGACAAGGCTTTATCCACTAAGCCACTGGGCAGGTGCACTATTTTTTAAAGCCATTTTGGGACTAGGAGAACATCATGATTAGTGATTTAGTTCCACACTGATTGATGAGGATTTAAGTTGCTATTTTTGAAATTATGTATTAAATGTCACAGTTCATTAGAGTGGAGCCAATTCAGTCCATTTCAAGTTTTTATCCATGTTTTTTATATTAAATCTTTTCCTTCGGATTTATTAACTTGGCATCAAGATGCCCAAATGTATATTTTTTCAATTAAAGAAGAAAACATCAGAGCAGAACTTCCTTAATTGCATTAATGTTTAAGAGACAGGTGTGAGCTAGAGAAACAAAATAATCTCTTGATCTAATTCTAAATTTTAGAAAAAAATTAAAATATAAGATGTTAAGAATTAGCAGACATAAGCCAGCTTTTGTTTGTGCTTATAAATAAGGATAGGTAGATTACTTTTCTGCACCCCTCCAAACAATTGCTAATTTTGTGAGGCTGTACTATATTACAAATTAAAATGTAAATGTAAGTCACATAAAATAATTTAAAATGTTTAATAATACAATTAGCTGATTATTTATAACTGCATATTTTTATGTACTTTTATAATTGTTTTTTTGTGTGTTTTGTTTTTATTTATAGACAGTGAGTCAGAGAGAGAGATAGATAGGGACAGACAGAAACAGAGAGAGATGAGAAGCATCAATCATCAGTTTTTTCTGTTGCGACACCTTAGTTCTTCAGTTGTTCATTGACTGCTCTCCCATATGTGCCTTGACTGTGGGCCTTCAGCAGAACAAGTAACCCCTTGCTCAAGCCAGCGACCTGTGAGACTGTGCTCAAACTGGCAACCTCGGGGTCTCAAACATGGGTCCTCTGCATCCCAGTCCGACGCTCTATGCTCTGTGCCACCTCCTGGTCAGGCTGTACTTTTATAATTGTATGCATAAAATTATCAACATTTTAACTTGGCTGGCTCATACAAGGTGCTTGATATGTATTAGTGAATAAGTTAGAAACTGTTAAGGATATAACACACTTCAGACCTATAATTGAAGCTACTTCTCCAATTTATGTATAGTAACTATTATTTCTTTTCTTTTTCTTAAGTAAGAAGCAGGAAGGCAGAGAGACAGGTTCCTGCATGTACCCTTACAGGATCCACCCAGAAAGCCCCCTATGAGACAATGTTCTGCCCATCAGGGGCCGTTGCTCAGTTGCTCTGCAACAGAGCTATTTTAGTACCTGAGTTAAGGCCATAAAGCCATGGAGCTAACTTACTCCAACCAAGCCATGGTTGTGAGAAAAAAAGAGAAAGATAGAGAGAGAGAGAGAAGAAAAAGGGGGAGCGGTGGAGAAGCAGTTGGTCGCTTCTCCTGTGTGCCCTGACTGGGACTCAAACCTGGGACAGCCACATGCTGGGCCATATAGTAACTATTCCTTACATATTTTAGTATATTAAATATCAACAATATTTTACTAACTTTTCTTCAGACAAAAGAAGCATTTGTGTAAATTCACAGAAATATAAAATACTTAATAACCTAAAAATATAAAAATGCAATCATGTCATTTTAGAGCATAATTAAAATATGCAAAAAGATATTTTTTAGAAAAAAATTGATAATCTACTGATTCCTATAACTCTGCTCTTCTCTTTAGGAAAACTCCAAGACAGAATTTGTTGTATTTACTCTTTTCAACATCTCATTTTCTCTCCATAACATTTTTATCAGATTTTCATTTCAAATGCTTCTATCTAGTTCAGTAAAGTCCTCTCACTTGGTAAAATCAATAGGCAATTTTCAATCTTCATCTTATTCTTGTATTTCTTACAATTGATCACTCTCTGTACCTGAAACACTTTTTTCACTTGGTTTCTGGGCCAATACTCTTTTAATATAGTGGTCGGTTTTTTTTTGTTTTTCTTTTTTTAATTAACTTGGTATTGGTTTGGTCATTTATTTCAGATCTATATTTATAATCTACATATTTTAGTGTGTCCAAGTCATCTATTCTAAAACCTTTCTCTGCTATATTTTGGGTCATGACACAGATAATCTAAAAAGTCACAGTACATCAAATGCAATTCATCTTAATATTGCATATTGTTATGAGTTAAAATTTATTTCCCTCAAATTCATATTTAAAAGTATTATATATTACTTCAGATCAAATCTATATTTCTTTGGTAGGGCTGCCATACACTGGGTGGTTTAAATAATAGAAACATATTGTTCTGAAATTTTGTAGGTCAGAATGTAATCTCATTTCAAAATAATTTTCTGCACCTCCAAAATAAATTTTTAATTTTCCAAAGACATGTTATTTTTAAATGTGCTGGTTAAGCTTTACGGGATCATTGCAGATGTAATTAAGTTACAAATAAAGTTATATTGAAGTGATGTTCTTAAGCCAATAACAAGTGTCCTTATAAAAAGGGGAAATTTAGACACAGACACACACTGAGAGGAAACCAAGAAAAGGTGATGACAGAGATGGGGGAGGCTTTCATAAGCCAATGAATACCAAAGACTGCCAGCAAACCACCAGAAGCTGGGGGAGAGGCATGAAACAGGTTCTTCCTCAAAACCATC
This sequence comes from Saccopteryx bilineata, assembly GCF_036850765.1. Taxonomy (NCBI): domain Eukaryota; kingdom Metazoa; phylum Chordata; class Mammalia; order Chiroptera; family Emballonuridae; genus Saccopteryx; species Saccopteryx bilineata. Next base: position 151,605,154 of record NC_089494.1, read on the forward strand.
AGAACCACTTGGCCAAGACAAATCAAGTTTGGACTTCTGGCTTTCAAAACTGTGAAACAATTAGTTTGAAGTCTTTCCGTTAGTGTTATTCTCTTGTGATTTCCCTAGCACACAAATATAAACTTAATCTACCTAAGCTCTATATCTCCAGCTCCATTATTCTCCTGAAATTTATATACTATTATCTACTTGGATTTCTCTTTGTTATCTCCTAATCCTCTATCCCTACTTCAATCTTATTTCTCCCTAGTTATTCACATCTCAGTACGTGACACTCAGCTGCTAGGGTAGAAATCTTGGAGTCACACTATTCCAGAGACATCAAGAATCCTTACTGGTTGTAATTGTAAAAGATATTCTCACTTCAACCATGTCTAGTGGTTGCAGCACTATCATTAACTTTGTCAATGCAACTCAATGTCATCCTAGTTTACATACCATTTTGTTTACCTGAATTCCTAAAAAAAAAAAAAAAAAAGGAAGAAAGAAAAAGAAAGGAAGGAAGGAAGGAAGGAAGGAAGGAAGGAAGGAAGGAAGGAAGGAAGGAAGGAAGGAAGGAAGGAAGGGGGAAAAAAAACACTCTTTCTGAAATTTTAAACTTGTTTCCACTGTTTATTTCCTATCATTAATTCTCCACAGAACAACTGAAGCTATCTCCCTTTTTTTCTGCACAAAATCTCCATTGATTCCCATTAAATTCTATAGCAGTAGTTCTTGGCTGGGGGAGACTTTAATATTACTGCTTCTTCCTAGCTGTATTTCACAATTTTTTGGAGACGCTTTTGAGTACCACAACTTGAGAAAAGGGTGCTACTGGCATATATTATACTTAGTATGTTTAGACTAGAGCTGCTAATAAACTTCCCACAGTGCACAGGACAGTACGCAATGTCAATACTGCTGAAACTGGGAAATTCTGAGCTACAGAATCTGACTTCTTTCAGACTCAGAAGCTATCAAGTTATCCCTAGTCACCCTCCCTTCCATGTTTTATTCATTTATAATCACATTTTCAAACACATTCTTGCCATGAGGCTTTTGCACATACTGTATTTTTTTTTTCTGCTGTAGTGCTCTTATCCTAGATTTCACATTGCTCACTCTTTCATTTCATTCAATTTTCTGTTAAAAGTTAACTCTCCAGAAAGGACGTCTCTTGATGTTTCCATCTAAAATAGAACCTTACTGACAATTTATTACCGACCTGCTTTAGTTTTATGCCTATTATTATCTGATATTTTCTTTTTCTATTTTCTTTCTATTCAGTTTTTAATTATAAACATTTTAATTGGGATATAATTGACATATGGCATTGTATTAAATTTAGGTGTAAAAATGTTAATTTTTAATTTATTGTGTTGACTTAGTTTCAAGTGTATATCTGATATTTTCTTTTTATATTGGTTTTTAATTTATCTCAAACACCACCATCACTACCACCATCACTGCTACTACCACCTCCCAACCTTCCCCAAGCTAAATGTAAGCTCTATAATTAATAGCAGGGATTTTCTGTTTTTGTTTATCACTCTACCCTCAGCAGCCAGGCTCCTCAAAACAAACAAACAAACAATTTAAAAAAAAAAAACAAAAAATAAAAAATCTCTGTGAAATGAATGGATGAGTGAATTTAATATTTGCCTAATATTCCATGGCCAGAAGTCAGCAGATAACCCATGTTTGAAGTGTGTCTTATTGTCAATATATTAATCTCTGCAGAAATCAAATAAAAGAACCAGATCTTTGTGTGCAATTGACAAGACTTCCTGCCTACACCTTTAAAAATTCATAGCCTCAGATAATTATACACTTGGAAACCATTCAAGCTAATCTCATCACATTTACCCAAAAGGCCAATCCCAGAACATCCCTCATCATTCTATGTTCAAAAATTATATTCAATCTAGGTTGAAAACCTAGATTCAACACCTTTGTTAACTCCCATCTTCCATTTATCCACATCTTCTGACACCTTTTCAGTGTATATTCTGGCCCTTAACACCAGTGATTAGCACAATTCAAAATGTCTTATTCTTTTTCTGAATATCCTTTACTTTCTGCATCAGTTTTTTTTTTTTTTTTTTTTTTTTTTTTTTTTTTTTTTTTTTTTTTGTGACAGAGACAGAGAGAGTCAAAGAGAGGGACAAACAGACAGGAAGGGAGAAAGATGAGAAGCATCAATTCTTCCTTGCAGCACTTTAGTTGTTCAATGATTACTTTCTCATATGTGCCTTGACTAGGGGGCTACAGCAGACAGAGTGACCCTTGTTTGAGCCAGTGACCTTGGGCTCAATCTGGTCAGCCTTGCTCAAACCAAATGAGCCTGCGCTCGAGCTTGTGACTTCGGGGTTCGAACCTGGGTCCTCTGTGTCCCAATCCAATGCTCTATTCACTGCGCCACCACCTGGTCAGGACCCACAGTACTTTCTTGCAGTGAATATTTTCTTTTTCCTCCTCCCTTCTTACCTAATTACTGAAGGGCACAGGGTGCCTTCTTTCCTTTATTTTGCATCTTGTGAGCCCTCTTCTTTCCAATAGAGCCAGCTTGGAATTTTATGTCATCTAATTACACTATACTTTGTGTTATCTTGTTTGGATGGTCCTTCAGGCTTTAGAAAATTTCCTCTACTTTAAGGAATTTAGCTTTTAACTAAATGGTCACTCTTTTTGAAAAACTTCCTTTCATTACTTATTTATTTTCAGTCTTAATGTAGATTATCCTTTCAGTAAACCTGTGCTCAGTTTCTTTACTTACTTTCCTTTAACTATCCATATTGTCACTCATTGTTGAGGTTGTATATAAGGCTTATTATTATGAAAATATGTGATTTTTGTAGCTTCAATTTTAAGCATCCTACTTTCCAAACAAATAAGAATCTAATTTTGTTTCCACTCCAACTTAATATTTTTAGTGACTCTAGCAAATATATTTGGAGTTAATCTTGATTCTTTTTAGCATACCCTACAATTATATCCAGGATCCAACCACTGCTTACCACCTTCAACTGTAGATAATTGCTCAATGTTTTATAGTTTTTCTAATAGCATTCAAAGTAAAATAATTATTTAATTTGTACTGGGATGATTCAATTTTTAATGTTAATGAGTTATGCATTTTTATAATAATGGTTATGCATTATTTTTATAATAATTTTATAACCATTTTATAATAATGGTTATGCATTTTTCTTTGATAAATATAAACAAAGATGTAGAAATAGAAACACTTTGGATGACTATGTAGAGTACATTCATGAGTATGAGTCCATGAGTTAAATTTTATTGAATAAACAAAATATGTTCAAATCAATGTCAGAACTGAAAAGAAAAATATATGTTGTGTTTAGAAGTTGGGTAGTTTTGAATGTAGGGGAAAGATATAAAACTCTAAAGTTGGGGATCATTTATAAAGTTGACTTTCATTGTGTAACAAGGTCTGACCAAGGTGTTTTTGCAGTTTATTTTACTTTAGAGCATTGAAAAACATTTCTTTATGATTAATTTTACAGAAACCTATTGACAGTCACAATCTTACATGACAAAGATTTTTAATAACGAATAGATATAAATAGCAAGAAGATATAAATAATATTCTGAGAGTTTTGCAAGAAGATAACTGGTTGTTTTAAAAAAGAATCACATCGATTTCTTCTAATCAATAGAGTAAAACAAATGGTGACCTTTTCTTCATTTATCAGCTCAAAATTATTGGATGTGTATTAAAAGAAACTGGTTAAGAACGTGGCTGTATGTTAATCTTATTTATAGTATCTATTTTAGAGCTTCAAAGCAATCATTAAAGGGTGAAAGCATATTTGAAAATCAACTGTAATTTTAAAATCATATGAGATGTTTGGCATTCTGTCTTTACCTCTCTATAAATTAATATAGGTGATTAATCTATATCTTTAGTCTTGCTTGTTTTAAAGAGACTTATCTGCATGATGAGATATTAAAATATAAGAATCTAATATAATGATTTTACCTTCTGTTACTATACACTTTCTCAAGTTGTTTTTAACTGAAGAGGTCAACAAATTATCACCAATACATTTAAAACCCAACATTTTAATCAAGAAATAACATCCCAGAAGACTCTTTCACACTCTTTCCCAATTACTTAATGTTTCCTGACACTTAAGATATCAATCATGTTAAATGCTTCTTAAATTTTCTTTATAGTCTTACCTGTAAACTTATAAGACATAATACTATACTCTAGTTTTGTCTGTTTAAAATTCTATTGAAACTGACCTGACCAGGCAGTGGCGCAGTGGATAGAGCATTGGACTGGGACACAGAAGACTCAGGTTTGAAACACCAAGGTCGACAGCTTGAGCACGGGCTCATCTGGTTTGAGCAAGGCTCACCATCTTGAGCCCAAGGTTGCTGGCTTGTGCAAGGGGTCTCTCAGTCTGCTGTAGTCCCCTGGTTAAGGCACATATGAGAAAGCAATCAATGAACAACTAAGGAGCCACAATGAATAATTGATACTTCTCATCTCTCTCTCTCTTCTTGCCTGTCTGTCCCTATCTGTCCTTCTCTCTGCTCTCTCTGTCTCTGTCACACACACACACACACACACACACACACACACACAAACAACAACTACTAAACTGAGTTATATAAAACATAATACAGCCTGATATTATATTTATGGAAATTATTATTCACTTGGAAAGTTAGTTCATTTTAATTGTTATGTAGTATTTTATTGTATGATTATAGAATAGCTTTTTTACTGATGTTACATATTTGGATTTGTATCAATCAAGATTGGCTGGGTGATGACAGGATAACAAAATTATCAAAATTTCAGTGGTCTAACTCAACAAAGATTTATTTTTCACTTTTGCTTCATGTCCACTGCAAATTAGTTGGTGACTCATCACTTGAGTTATCATCCTTACACCAAGATACAGTCATACAGAGCAGCTACTATTTGTAGTTTTGCCTAGTGCAGCAGTGGTAAAGAATGAGCAGGAAATTGGTAAAGCACATACTAATTCTTAAAACTTCTACATGGAAATGACATATGTTATTTCTAACCATATTTCATTGACTAAGACTGTCAGACAGCCTTGTATTACTTCAAAGAGCAAGGAAAGTGAAAACTTTTTAAAAAGAGATGAACTTGATATTGGAGAATAGTACTGTTTCCCAGAAGCCATACTTAATTTCTGCAAATTCTTAGATTATTTAAATTTACATAATCAGAACACATTCACTCTTACCCTCATGAGACAATTCAAGATTTATTAACAATCCACATTTTGAACTCAAAGTAGATCTCTGCATACTGTGAGTTAATTCCAATTTCAGGTCAGATTATGGTTTTACTTCACATGGAAAACTGAAAAAAAAAGTTGTGTTATCCATCCAATAACAGCAGAATACACAGTTTTCTTAAGTGAACATGAAACATACATCAAGGTAGATTACAAAACAAGTCCTAGTAAACTTAGTAAGACTATAATTATGCCAAGTATCTATTCCAATAACAATAATATTAAACAAAATTAATAAGAGGAGAAAAACTGAAAGCTCACAGGTGGGTTAAAATTAAACATAAAGTCCTGGCCCTGGCCACTTGGTTCAGTGATAGAGCATCAGCCTGGCATGCAGACCTCCTGGGTTTGATTCCAGGTCAGAGCACACTGGAGAAGAAACCATCTGCTTCTCCACCCTTCCTCCTGTCCCTTCTCTCTATCTCTTTCTTCCCCTCCACAACCAAGGCTCCAAAGGAGTAAGTTGGTTTGAGCTCTAAGGATAATGGCATGGCTTTGCCTCAGGTGCTAAAATGGCTCTGATTGCAATGGAGCAACCACCCAGATGGGCAGAGCATTGCCACCTAGTGGGCTTGCAGGTGGATCCCGGTGGGGCACATGCGGGAGTCTGTCTCTGCTTTGTCACTTCTCACTTAAGAAAAATATAAATAACTAAGTAAATAAATATTAAACACAAGTCCTAAAAAACCAATAGGTTAGGGAAGAAACTGAAGAAAAAAGAAAAAAAATCTTGAAGCAAGTAGAAATGAAAATACAGCATTAAAAAACAGCAACAGCAAGCATTTAAGAAAGGAAACTTTGTATCATGCCAGCATTTGCAAGGATCACTACAGTAACTATCAGTTAATACTACGTAAATACTATTAATGGAGACTTTAATTCCCATATTGCACTAAGTGTATTTATCTCAGTATAAGAGCTGTTTCTCTGACTTGAACTGGTTTGGACAGTGTGAGTAATGGACCAGAATGAGATATAGGAAAAAATCAGGCTAAAAAGAACCAAGTAATGCTCAAAAAAAAATCTGGACTAGGATAATGGCCTTAGCACATGTGCCTTAGGATTTTTACAGCTCCCAATGCATAATGGTTTAGAATTGAGGCCAGAATAAAATCTGGCTGATAATTAGAGTTTGTCTTACTAAAATGCTGAATATTTTTTAAGCATCTATTTTGTGTTAAGTGCAAAGACAGTTATAAATAAGGTAGCATACCCCCTGCCCTCAAGAAGTTAACAAAGGAAGCAGATAAACATGCAACCATAACACAATGTCATAGGGACCATGCATTATAGAAAATATGGCTGGCCTTTGTTCTTGGTTTCTGGGGAAGTACCCATAATCTATAAGCTCTTAGGGTTTCCTCATAATTGAAACGTCTTTGTTATTCCCAGTGGGTCCCTCATACCGCACCTGATAGTTAATGTCAACAGATGACAGCCTAGTGGTTGCCCATGCCAGAAAGGCCAACCATGTGGTTAGAGAGCTGGGGCTTGTGCCACGTGACATCATTCTGACCTCTGGGGAGGTGAAGGGGGCTGGAGATTGAGTTCAATCATGTGCCAGTGGTCAATCAATCATGCCTATGTAAAGAAGCCTCAATTAAAACTCTGACTCTGAAAAAAAACCAAAAAAAACAAAAAAACAAAAACAAACAAACAAAACCCCAGTAACTGTAGTTTGAGGAAAGTACATAGCAATAAATGCCTACATTAAGTAAAAACAAATCTTAAACAATTTAATTTTATACCTCAAGAAACTATAAAAAGAACAACAGCAAATGCTCAGAGATCAAAGGAAGAAGAAAATAGCAAAGATCAGAGCAGAAATAAATCAAATAGAGATAAGGAAAACAATAGAAACAATTAATAAAATTAAGAGCTGATTTTTAAGAAATATAAACAAAATAGATAAATCTTTATCTAGGCTAAGGAAAAAAAGGCACAAGTACATAAAATCTGTAATTAAAAAGGAGACAATACACTTGATACCACAGAAATATAAAAGATCATAAATCTAATATAAAAATATACGTTAACAAATTGAACAACCTAGAAGAAATGGATAAATTCTTAGAAACATACAATCTGCCTAGACAAAATCATGACGAATTATAAAATCTAAATAGACTAATAATGAGAAAAGATACTGATTCAGTAATCAAAAGAAAAATCCAGGACCAGATGGTTTCCCTTGTGAATTTGGCCAAACATTTAAAGAAGAATTAATACCAATGCTTCTCAAACTCTTCCAAAAAAATGAAAGAATAAAGAACACTCGCAAAGTCATTTTCTGAGGCCAGCATTACTCTAGTACCAAAACCAGATATGGATCTTATAAGAAAACTACAGACCAATATCTCCTATGAATATAGATATAAGAATTCTCAACAATATCTTAGCAAACTAAATCCGTCTTATATTAAAGGAATAATATCCTTGTATCACAGAGACAAATCTCACTTCCTCATAATTTACCATGATTAAGTGAGAGTTGTCCCTGTGATACAAGGATGGTCCGATAGACACAAATCAAATGTGATATACCACATTAATAGAATGAATTATAAAAATTTATAATAATCGCAATAGGTGCAGAAAAAGTATTTAACAAATCCAACAGCCTTTCATGATAAAACAGTCAACATTGGCTATAGAGGAAAACTACTTCAATATATAAAGACCATATCTGACAAGTCCACAGTAACATCATGCTCAATGTTGAAAGGCTTAAAAACTTTCCCTGTAAGATCATGAGGAAGATAAGGATACTTTCTATCACCACTTCTATCAGCAGAGTATGCGAAGTCCTAGACAAAGTAATCATGAATAAAAGCAATCCAAATAAAAAAAGAGGATGTTTATAAACTGTATTTAATTATAGATATGTCCTTTTACAAAGAAAATCCTAGACTCCACAATTCTGTAAATACAGCTTGGTCAGATTTAATTTCTATAACAGTTAACAACTGTGGCTTAAAACAATGGACATTTATTATGGTTACAAATTTTCTGATGGGTTTGGCTGATTTGCATTAAGCTCTTGTGGGTATACAAGTAGTTTTTAAAAGTCCAGTGGATAAAGCTCCTAAATGACCTCCCATATCTGGCAATTGGCTGGCTTTCAACTGAGACAATGGAGGTGGCTTAGTCATGTGTAACATTATCCAGGTGTACCCAGGTTTGTTCACATAGGCAGGCTAGTAAGAGCAGCAAGATGCAATGATCAAGAGCTTTTTAAGCTTCTGCTTGTATTATATTGATCAATGACTCAGTGTCCAAAGCAAGTTACTTGGTTAACATAGTTTCGTTGGGTGAGAAATGGCTCTGCCTCTTAATTGGAATTGCTGCAAATTCCTATAATTATTTTTGCAAACTACCACATTTTAATATTTATATCTCCAAAATCAATTTAATATTTGGTTATGATTTTAAAATGTAGGTTAATATAAAGGATAGGCTTGTATTACTTTATGAGTTATAGACTTTTTTTAATTTCTTACTCTCTCAAACAGTTTATATAATGTTAGCATTATTTTTTATTAAACATTTGAATATGTAAAGTTTAATTTTTGTTTTATTTGCACATATTATCTTTTCTCATTTTTTAATATTTAACTAAAATTTACTTTTAGCAGTGTAACGTGCAAATATCACAAGTTTTGCTTTCAAAAATTCATTTTTTTATCTTTCATGTGGAACATTTATTAATTAATAGATAATTAATGGCATATTGTATTTAAGCTTTCTCTTTTCCTGTTTGATTTTGATTTGTCTCATTGATTCAGTGTTATTTTTTTTGTTTGTTTCTGGTTTCTATTTATTTGGGTGTTTTTCTTTCTCATTTTTTCCCTACTTACTTGAAAATTACACCCTTTAGCCATTATAGTGTTTACCTAGAATACTATAACATGCATTTTTCACTTATTACAGTTCAAATGCAATCTATAACTTATCCTATCCCAAACAATGTAAAAATTTAGAACAGCAACTCTATTTAATAATACTCTGTTCCCCACTTTCTGATGTTACATTCTTATAGTTCTATATTTTAATACCAAAAGAAATTAGTATTTTTAGGTCATATTTATTTATATTTATACACACAAATCATTTATATATTTACAAACATGCATATCATTTTTGTTGCCTCCTATTTCTTCTTGCATCTCTGAAATGCCATGTGTTCATTTTAGTTTCTACAATTAAAAAATATCTGTTTTTACTTTTTAGAATTCAAATTCTACATTATATCCTGTTCATTTCCACTCTATAGTCTTTTTCATCCTTTTATCCCATTACACTTTATTCTAATTATTTTCTTCCGGCCTATTTTTTTATTTATTTTTTTTTTCTTTTACTTTTTCTAATCTGTGTGTACTTATCCACTGAAACTTGATCTTAAGGATTCCATTTTTCATTTCCACTTATAACTATGCTATTTTTTATAGTCTTATTTTTTGTCTAAAAAAATTAAGCCATATTTTTTTATCCCTTGTATTGACTAAGAATAATAATTTAAAGTCTGAGTCTATCATTTTAATTTCTACAACTCTGAAAGATCTGTTTGTATTGTATATCGTTCATGTTGTTTACCTTCTTGGGTACCTCATTATATTATAAAATTTTCACATATTATATTTTAAAACTGTGTTAGCAATAACTTGAAAGCTGGGATAGTTATTTATCTTACTCCAGAGAGTAAATACATTAGGTTTTTTCAGGTACTGAGAACTAAAAAAATCTGGATTACTTTCATTTTAGTTTAAATAGTAAAATGATTCACAGCAAAATGGTGCTGACTCCAGTAAGTTATGTTTTTCAGTGTAACTTGTGGTCAGTGTTCCAGGTATTCTTAAATTTCATGAGAGTGGTTGAAATTATCTGATAATTCACCTTCATCCCCACATAGAAGTAAGATTAATGACTGCACATCTTGGGACTTTGTTCTGGTTTCAATTTTTGTTGCTCTTAAAAATATGTTTTTTTATACTAAACATAACAAAACAAAAAATACTCACTGTGGGAACTGAGCAGGAATGCCTCTATAAGATGGCATTCTCCCTGCAGAAAAAATATTTGCTATTCAATTGGTTCACTGTGAGGTTCATTTAACTTGTGTAGCAAATCTTTTTGTCCAGAAAAAGATGTGCAGAGACCAAGGCATATTCCTTCAATAGAAAGATTTATAATAGTTTGGGATTTGTAACTTAATGAAGTAAAACCTCTCTCACAATACTGTTAGCTGAGAAACAAGCCTACATAAATATGGCTTTCCTAAAAGTTTCTTAGTATGTTAATACACATCATTACTTCAGAAATATGATTTAGTAAACTTGGAGGAAAAAAAACAAAAGGCCACAGATTACACTTAGCACACAACTAATCAAAGAAATGAACAATGTCTGATTAAGGGATGTCCTTGTTATAAAAGACCACTTTATCACTGAGTATACGTCAGAGAATTATAAACACTTTAGGACCCAGGAGAGCAATTTTGATTTTATTTGATGTCTCCATTGGCTGACACATAGTAGATTCTGAACAAATATCAATGACTAGTAGGAATGCCTTACTACTATCTTCTATTTGTCAGGAAGAATAGCCTTCCCAACTCAGGCAGAAGACTGTCCTTCTGACCTTTAAAGACCTCCAGGAAAAGTATGACACTGCCACTCTTCAGAAAGTTTTTCATATCTCCCAGAGTCCAACTGGGCCCCTGATTATGGTCTGTTCACCAACTGCTACTGCTTCCACTGATCCAGCTAGAAATGCACTGGCTATTTTTCATTTTAGTAAGTTGACTCCATAATCACTTATAGAACAGCAAAGGGGGTGTTAGAAAAATCCTGTCTAAGCTTTGTTGCAAATATTTAAACATATCTAATTTCAAAGTGTTGGAAGGTCAAAAACAAACCATCCATTAAACAATCCTTAAACAAGTTTCACTTGATTATTTAAACATATCTTTTTACAATGAATGCAAGGAGATTAAAATAGGATTTTTTAAAAATTTCTATGAAGACAGTAGTTTTCACACTAGTTAACATGATTATTTTCTCAACATTTGTTTCTTTTTTTAAGGCAAAAGACATTTCTTGTTTGAAGTTTAAAATTGAAATTTAGCCCTGGCCGGTTGGCTCAGTGGTAGAGTGTTGGCTTGGCGTTCAGGAGTCCTGGGTTCGATTCCCAGTCAGGGCACACAGGAGACGTGCCCATCTGCTTCTCCACCCCTCCCCCTCTTCTTCCTCTCTGTCTCTCTCTTCTCCTCCCACAGCTGAGGCTCCAGTGGAGCAAAGTTGGCCTGTGTGCTGAGGATGGCGCTATGGCCTCTGCCTCAGGCGCTAGAATGGCTCTGGTTGCAACAGAGCAATGCCCCAGATGGGCAGAGCATCGCCCCCTGGTGGGCATACCGAGTGGATCCTGGTTGGGCGCATGCAGGAGTCTGACTGCCTCCCTGTTTCCAACTTCAAAAAAATACACAAAAAAATTTAAAAAAATAAAATGGAAATTTAAATGTATTATTTTATTAAGTTGATAATAGTTCTTAAAACTATAGTTTTGTTGTTGAAAAAATGAGATTCTCCAGCTATAAAATTCTGAAAGTCAACTTCAGGAATTTTCAGATAAATAATTAATGTGTATATCTTAAAAGTATAATGAGTGTTAAAATTCTGAGTTACAAATTTCAAACCTGCAAAATTTGTTTTTTACTGGTTCTATAACCTCTTGTTTACTCAAAAGAGGTCCAAGAAAGTTTTATTGGGGAGTCAAATGATTAGTTTTAACAAAAATATTTTTTTTTTATTATAAGATTTATGACTTTTGCTTTGTTCATTGATATATCTCAAATTGCTAGAAAAATACTGGGTACATTGTTAGCTTTCAATACATATAGAACCCTGAGAATTTATTTCTCACAACTGATTGTTATTAAACCTTCACAGTTATCAATCTCAAGAAGTTATTTTCTTAAGATAAGGATATGATATATAGAAGTAAATTTAATTTCTTATGTATCACAAAATCTTAAAACATTCTTGAACATTATTATGCCAGTGGCATAAGGACTAAATGTTGAAATACTGTTAAGAACTACTAACCATTGTACTTTCAAAGGCAACTGGTCTTTGAATTGATGGTTCATTCGTTAATGAATATTCCTGTCTTAGACAAAAACTTTTAATGGGAAAATACTATATATTTATAACTGATATGTTGAGCACATAACTGTAAAATATGATGAACACAACTTTATTACCTATTTGTCCCATTGCTCCTTTTATTTAATCTTGTAATATATTTTATTTCAGTGATCAAAAAAACATAGTAAATGGAATCCATACTAATTAACATTAGACATGCACCTCTACCTGAAACTATTGTTAGTTTTTAACAGGTATAAATATGTATTTACAACTTATTTAGGCACATCTTTGAATATCTTTGACTCTGCTGTATGGGCTAAGTTAGCTTTTTTTGGTGGCAGTTTACTAATGAGAATTGTGTTCACTGGCTAAATTCCATTGTAACAAAAGTTTTTTAGACACTCAGGCTGCCCGTACTATCTCAAGACTACATTTTATTTTATTATTATTATTATTTTTTTACAGAGACAGAGAGAAAGTCACAGAGAGGGATAGATAGGGACAGACAGACAGGAACAGAGAGAGATGAGAAGCATCAATCATTAGTTTTTCGTTGCGACACCCTAGTTGTTCATTGATTGCTTTCTCATATGTGCCTTAACCTGGGGGGGGGGCTACAGCAGACCAAGTAACCCCTTGCTCGAGCCAGCAACATTGGGTCCAAGCTGGTGAGCTCTGCCCAAACCAGATGAGCCCGCACTCAAGCTGGCGACCTCAGGGTCTCGAACCTGGGTCCTCCGCATCCGAGTCCAACACTCTATCCACTGCACCACCGCCTGGTCAGGCAAAGACCACATTTTAGATAAATATTTAAGTAAATCATAGTATAGAGAAGGGATATAATTTAGAAAGCTGAACTGTATTGTATGAACATTTATTCCATAGATATTTTTTCCAGAAATGATGGTTAAAACATTAGATAAGGAGGCATATAGTTCAGTACCAAAGTATTCTTCCCCCATTGCTGCCCTTTCTCAGAGACACCCAAGATGTGTATCAATGTTTCTAGAAATTTGCAGTAAATCCACAAAAATTAGAGGTTTTACTCATGTGATATTAACTATCAAATTATAGAAAGCAGTTCCACTTTCCAAATTATAGGAAGCAGTTAATGGGACTTTGAATGAAACATGGTTCTTCATAAAGTAATATGTATCTAATAAAGTTTTCCATTCATCTGTTATTTCTATATGATTAAAATAAAAAATGCAACCAAATATAGATATTACCCTCAAACCCCAAACCCATAAAAAAATTTGTCATTGTTTATTCTCCAATGACCAAGTATCCCAAGAGTGACAAATGTGAAATCCAATCCCTTAATAGACTTTTTTTCAATCATTCTGTAAACACTTTTCATTTTATGAACTACCTCCCTTTTCTAAAATGGTAATGCTGAAATCACTCAGAAAGCCTTTCTGAGAAGACTGGCTAGGATTTCTAAATCTATTCCAATTGATTCAAGATGAATTAGCTTGTATCAGTGAAGTGCTCAAAACAGGCCTCAAACCAACTGTCCAACATTGGCCCTGGCTGGTCTAAGCACCTCTCCCAACAAAGTTTTGTCATCTGGTATACCAGCTACTGAGGGTGCTGCTTCTGAGTCTCTACAGCAATGAGACCCACTGAGAGAAAATAAAAAGTGATAATTTATATGATATATCCATATATTTAAATTATTTTATATTTTCCATTACAATAATATTTATCATATTGATTATATCATATTACTGGTATATAACTGGATTTTAAGTTCCCATGACACCTGTTTAAGTTATTATATTCACTTGATAATTATTATTCTAATGCTAACATCCTATATGTAGAATCATAAAAAGATAAAGTTAGAAAAGTCCTTTGAAAATAATTAGCTTTCTTAGTTGGCAGTGTATGTGAGCAGAACCGATGAGATTTCATAAAACTCCTTAGGTCTAGGCCATACCACTGAAATTTCTCACCCTAAAGTTCGGAGGGGATCCTACTTGCTTGTTGTTTGAAAACTGAACAGTTGATTTTTATGTCATCCCAGTTTTAGAATTGCTGATCTAGTTTCACCTCATTTTACAAAAAAAACAAAAACAAAAAAAAACCCCAAAACAAACAAACAGAAATCCCAAGAGATAAAGAGAATGAACTGAGTAAGCAAGTGTGAGAGTTGGTGCTAGAAACAGATTCCAACTTCCAGTCCCGTTTCTTTCCTTCCCACTGTACCAAATGGTCATTTGCTATTAGCACAGTTTTTTGAGAGTATTTTTTTGTTTACCAATGTTATTATGCCACATTAGGTAGCTATTTAACAAATAGGAAAAAAAACACCAAAAGAATATTAGAGGAAATCAGTTTATTAGAAAAAAAGGATAGATTCACCACGTTGTTCTAATATAGAAAAACAAGCCAGTCCTAAAGAAATGCAGGTAATTCTTTCAATCCATAAAGAAGTACTACAGGTTGTCAGCTTTTGCAATTTCACTGAGTGGAAAATTCTCCTAGCTAATGTATGACTCATAAAAATTAACTGTTACAACCTACTAGTAAAATAGTATCTGAATGTTAATCTGATCTCCCCTCCTCTCACTTCATAAATAAATAAATAAATAAATAAATAAATAAATAAATAAATAAATAGAGAGGTAGATAAACACATCACAGAGGTACAAATTGCAGGAATGACTACCATCTTTCTAGCTGAATGTAGGGAACACCAAGAAAAATGTAGACTGTTACAGGAGAGAGTCTTGGCAAATATGAAAGTCGGAACTGTGAGCAGGTGTCAATTAGTCTGGAATTAATGTTTCTGAACTCAAAGATGGGGCCTCAATAAGCCCAGGACACCCCTCTGAGAAGCAGGCACTAGAAGCTGGTTCTGGTGCCTCTGTGTTAAAGTTCTTTCCGTAAGTGTTGAAAATATAAAAATAGTTACTATTATTACAGGAAATAACTGTTGAAGTAAAGAAGCAACAACACTAAGAGTAACCTCAAACAAGAAAGTTATCTTCATACAACATTATGGTAGTTAACTCTTTCATGGATTGGTACAAAATTTACAAGTCATTTGTTAAATACTGCTAAAAGAAAATGTTCCTTTTAGCCAATAGTAATTTAATTTTACAGACTCTTTATGAGTTTTGAATGGATTTTAGATATCTATATCTACACATACAGATATATATATATATATATATATATATATATGGTATATATCTCTACTGGCCTTTTTTCAAAAACTTTGGGGTCTAAAAACTGGGTGCATCTTATACAGTGGTTGTAGATTTTTATTTGCATTTCCCACTTTTATGACAGTGATGAGGAGTTGTATAAATTTTATGATGAATAAAACTTGAATTCAATAACTGTATGTAATAATTTTTTTTAATTTTGGGCCCCTAAATTAAGGTGTGTCTTATACATGTGGAAATATGGTATATCTATATCTATATATCTCCTTAAAAAATTAAAAGATGGTGACATTCGGGGCTAGGAAGCCATGTTTTTGCTTTTGAATAAAATAAATACAAAAACAGAAAGACAAAACGACAGTTTATTGAAAGCTTTAAATAAACATCTAAAAATTGTTTAAACATAATTTCTTTTTCTTCTGTAGGTGTTCTTCTGGTTAATTTTTATTGTTGTTGTTGTTGAACAATTAAGTATATTTCAAAAACCTCATGCATCAGTCCTTCAAGAGCTTCAGAAGAAAAAAAATTCCCAGCCTTGCATTATGAAATTAAGAAATATGGATTGTTCAGGAAAAGTTCAGATAAGCATCTGAATAGCAAGTCCTTATCCTACTGAAAATATTGCCATTCACCTATCTTTTCTGCATGTGTGATGCAATGTGAAGTGTATGTGCCTAAGGTGAACTTCTTTGAGTATTGAATAATTTCTTCTCATTCTGGTCCTCAGTGCTCATTAGTTCTTAGTACTCTGACTTGTTGATACAAAGAATACCTTGACATAAATAAAGTCTGAAAATATCTAGAAAAAAATGAACTATACAGTTAATAAAAACAACAGATTTTCATCAGCACACTCTGTATATAAACCCACATATAGACCCAAGGGATGGATGATATATTTAACTATGTGAGTAAGTTCATTTTAATTAAAGGGAAATGTAGCCTTTTGATCTACAGAATAAACAATCTAACAATAGGAAAAATGCAATCTGTCTAGACATATTTGAGTTATTTTGCAGTAATTGGTTTGGCAGCAGCTTCAGTCACAGATTTCTGTTTCACAGATTGTCCCCAAATGAATAAAGGTTTGCTTTGAAATGTAATTAATATTACGTTCAGCTGCAAGACATTTTCAGGTTGTCAAAAGAACTGGAAGGAGGTAGCTACCAAAAGTGAACAAAATAAAAGTGAAACTGAAGAGTAAATAAAGTCAAATTAGTGAACACAAAATAAACTGGACTGAAACAAAATGTCAGTGTCATGAACTAGATTATACCTTCAGTTCACTCTCCTACAGATATTAAAATTATGAATATGGCTAAATAATTCACAGGTCATGTCAATTGACAACAATGACCTCATTTTATCATTTAAACATAAACAAGTGTAGGTTTTAAAATATAAAAGCTATTCTGTTATCTAATGAGATGGGGCAGATCTGAAGGCATAGGGGCTACACTTAGAAAGGTCAAGTTTCCTAAATTCTACACACATTGTCTGGTACTACTTCTCTCACTGTAATAATTAATTGTCTACTTCCTTCAGTCTTTTATATAAATATTAAATTTACCCAGTAAAAGACATAAATCCTAGTTATATATATTTAATTACTAATACTTTCATTACAATATATTTTTATATCTTCCATAAGCCCAACTCTTCTATGTCAGTAGGAACCTCTACAAAACAAATAGGAATATAGTCGCAGTTCATCATTCACAGAGATATGCTACTACCACATATATTTTAGACACCAAGGCCCATGATAAACCAACAATTAAATAAAAATAATAAAAATTACACATGCTGGTGGATTTCTGAATATCTTTTCTCCTCATTTTGATTAGTAAATTTGTCGATAAATTTGTATTTATTAGCATTAAAAAAGTCATATGTGGTAGTTAATATATAGTCAAAAATGTTGCCATTTACAAGAAAAGAACATATATTTATAGCTTATTTAAAATAAACTTAATTGTTTTTATTCAATTTGGTCTACTAGTGTTAGAGAAATAATTTCTTCCCAGCCTCACAATATATTTTAAAAGGTACAGTTGTTTCAGAAATTTGCTTTTTGTGCAGAGATAATTTATATTAGAAAATTATTTCATTCTATGTTTAAATAGCTAGTGTTTCCTGTTCACAATTAACTCTGTCTATTGGTGACGTATGTATCACCATCATAATTTGACTTACAATTAGTTTCAATCTGTGATATGTGGAGAATTTGATAACACAAAGAAGTTTGGGAAGGATATTTTGGAAGGAAAGGAAAGGGAGAAGGTTAGAAATGTGGCTTTATTGTATAGCCTAAATCTAGCTGGAAGATCAGCTTTTAAACAAGCTGTTATTTTCCACATGGGAGTAGCATTGCTACAGTAAAATGCCAGATTTCATCCATCATAATGTCATGGCTCATATTAAAATGTCTTCAAGGACCAAAAGGAGGGATGGGCAAAAGACATCAAATCAATTTTCAGGCAATTGCTATGATTTTCAGAAACTAAGCTCTGTGTGATAGTGTTATGGCGGCACAAAGGGAGATTATAAATAAGGTCCCTACATCAAGGGAGGAAGTAATTTAGAAAAAGAAAGCTGATTTGACTTTTGTGTGAGTCTGAACATATGGTTAGGGCACAGCTGGGTTATCATTTTATATATTCTTGCATGAGAACGGAACCAAATCAACACTTTGGAGAAATTAGCTCATCTCCAGGCTTGAAACCATACATCCCTCGGATCAGCTGAAAAAGACTTGAAGTTACTTTGCATTTGTTTAAATTATTATTTAATTACAAGAAAATCTAGTCAAGCATTAATATTTGATGACATTGTTAGCTAAAAACTAACCTTTGTACAGAGGTGTCTTTTCCTTGGAGGATGAGGAAGAGGAATTCGCCCAGTTCAGAGAACTGCAATGCATATAGCTTTTCATACATAAAATTAGTTGTTTTATTTTGAGCAAGTTATTGTTAAATTTATGAGCTGTAAAGTGCCCCAACCTGTATTTGACAATACTGTCTCTACCTATAAACAGCTGGTCTTTGAATAACTTAATCATCACTATATAACCCTTGCATGGAAAAAATAGGAAGGGGAAAATGGGAAAGAACCTTGTTTTATTTTCATGCATTAATAGAACTAAAAAAAAAAAAAAAAGACATGAATAATGGTACATGACCTTTCCAGCAGAATAACAATTGAAATCTAAGTATTTGTGATGCTCTCATTTACTCTTGAGACTTTATAAAACTATAGAAGATATCTTTCTTATAAGCTATAGAATCACAATATACCAACATATACAACAAAAAATATTTTCATCAATATTTCTAACGAACGGAAATGGCGCCGTGAGCAGCGCGTCCGACAGCTCTCCCCTAAATCACAACAAATTTATCAACTAGAAACAGAAAAATTTATCCTCGGAGCATTCCGGAGTTCCACACAAACTGAAAGCGAAAGGACTGTTATCACTTGAATCTGAGAGACGAGGGTGTGGAGGAAGCTACCACAGGGACGTTTTTCAAACCGCAAGGAAGTGCGCCTGTGGTGAGTCAGCCCATATACTTGGGAACCGCGAGCCGCCCTGAGCCGCCGCGGCGAGCGGCCGCCGCGAACCGCCACCACAAGCAGCCACCACGAGCCGCCGCCGCGAGCCGCTGCAAGCAACCGCGCGCGCGCCCGGTCCGGTTGAGCACCGCTGACGTTCCCAGCAGCCCGCACACTGCGAGTGGGGGTCGCCGGCCACCGGTGCCCGGAGCGCCCCATTCGCGCGCGTGCCTTGGGCATTCCACGCGCCCAGGGCGCCCTGCTGGCCCGCACACCCAGGGGGCTCCATTATCCTGCGCCTGGTGCGGTCCAGCCGCCAGCTGCGGGGCGAGCGGGAGAGGCTTGGGAGATTCTCTCCATGGGCGGGGCACCTCACCCAGCCATTCAAGCTAACAATCAAGCGTTGGGGGAGGGGCGCGTGCAGGCAGCCTAAAATACCTTCGGAAACACAGCTGCGACCCAATCACTGAAATTAGCTTAACCCATGAAATCTGCGCACCCTCGGTTCTAATTGATAAGATCTCTCTCAGTTCAGCGATCCAAGACAAGAGGCGTGATATTTTTTAGTGCCTCTCGCTAAAGGGGCGGGGGCAACTTCTGATTGATAGAGCCTCCATATTCAGGGATAAACGCTAACAAGAAGGACTTGGCAGATAATAAGGTCTATACTACACTAGTCGTAAGCGGAGACTAGTGCCTCTTCTTCCCTGCAAAAACAGGCTACAAAATGTGGAAAGCCTGGGTTGAGAGGTCCAACTAAATGATAGGCGCTGATCAGTCACCTTGACAACAATTGACTCCCACCCCCGCCTGATTACACTGGAGGGCCTGACTCTCAGAGCCTTTCCCAAAGCCTTGCACTGAGTGGGGATAGAGTGGGGATTTCCCAGCTCTTTGAGCCTCTTACTCCCCAGGCAGAAGCAGTTGCAGCCTTATAGCTGGATCACCAGGCTGCTAATTCAGAAAGGGGGGACTAGGAGAGAGAATCCAGGAAAGCAAACTCTCTCATCGTTGAACCTTGCAAACGCCAACAAGCCTTTACTTCCAGCAAGACTAAAGCCAATTATATGACATTGCCATAGAATCCCATCAACTGCAAATCCCTACCTAAGAGTGACACAGGGGCAGAGCCTGGGGTACAGAGTCACTGACCAGGAAGAGGGAGAGAAAAGAAAAAGGAAGAAGTTAACCTCTCAAAATCAAGAAAAACCCACAGACTTTACAACTTGATCCACTAATTTTTTTTTTTTGTTGTTGTTGTTGTTGTTGCTTGTTTCTTCTATCTTTTTGCCTTTATTTCCTCCACCTCGGTCCTTCTATTCTCTGCGCATCTTATACTTCCCCTTTCTTGAACTACACTACTCATGAGTGTTGCATTTTATTTTTCTTCTTCATCCTCACCCTCCTTTAAGGTTATACTCCAAAACACTTAACTCTCACTCTCTCCTCTTTTGTTTTTTATTTTTGTCTTGCTTTATTTTGTTTTTCTCTCTTCCTATTTTATTTCTTCCTTCGTTTTTCTCTTTTTCTTATTTTTTCCTTTCTATTCGTTTTTTCTTTTCTCATTTTACTTTCCTCCCATATAATCCTCAATCACGAACAAATTAGTTAATTTGGGACTCAAGGCTTTTTTTTGGCTTTATTTCTCTTTTTTGCTTTTGTTTTTATTTTTTTTTCTTGTTTGTTTATTTTTGTGGCATTTTGGGTCCTCCCAACCCAAGGTCTCCATTGTATTTAGTCTTCGCTCCACTTAATACAACAGATTTTTAATTATTTTTATTTTTTCTTCTTTATTATTCTTTTTTGGTCCTTTTTTCTGATTCCCTCTTATCCCTCTCATTATATCTCTTAGTTGACCATCACTTACAAGCAAATCATCTAATGCTTGTCTAAGATTTTCTTCCTTTTTTTTTTTTTGCATTTAGTAGGTCCCTACTCCCTTTTTTTTTGCCCCTTGAACTCTTCACCCCAAATCAGGCCCTCCATTATAGGCACGATATTTCCCTGAGGAGGGGAGAGGAGGGAAAGAGAAGAGAGAAAAAAAGGGGGAAATAATAAATTATTACTGTTTTTTTTTGTGGGGTGTTTTACCCTTTTTTTTTTTTTTTTTTACTTTTTACTCTTTATTAATTCTAATTAGTGCTATCAATAAGACCACCCTCAGATGCCGATAAGAAAGAGGAAATCGAATATTATGGATACAAAAGAAAGAGAGGTAACACAAATAGATGTGGAAAAATCTATGGAGAAAAGACTTAACATATTGGAAGCCTTGGAGCTAAATGACAGAGAATTTAAACTAGAAATCTTAAAAATACTCAGAGATATACAAGAAAACACAGAAAGGCAATATAGGGAGATCAGAAAACAACTCAATGAACACAAAGAATATATTACCAAGGAAATTGAAACTATAAAAACAAATCAAACAGAAATGAAAAACTCAATTCACGAGCTGAAAAACGAGGTAACAAGCTTAGCTAACAGAACAGCCCAGATTGAAGATAGGATTAGTGAAATAGAAGACAAACAACTTGAGGCACAACAGAGAGAAGAAGAAAGAGACTCAAAAATAATAAAAAACGAGAAAGCCCTACAGGAATTGTCTGACTCCATCAGAAAGAATAACATAAGAATAATAGGTATATCAGAGGGAGAAGAGAAAGAAAATGGAATGGAGAATATACTCAAACAAATAATAGATGAGAACTTCCCAAGCCTGTGGAAGGAACTAAAGCCTCAAATTCAAGAAGCAAACAGAACACCAAGTTTTCTTAACCCCAACAAACCCACTCCAAGGCACATCATAATAAAGATGACACAAACCAATGACAAAGAAAAAATTCTCAAGGCAGCCAGGGAAAAGAAGAGTACAACATATAAAGGAAGGCCTATTAGATTATCATCAGATTTCTCAGCAGAAACTCTACAAGCTAGAAGAGAGTGGACCCCAATATTTAAAGCCCTGAAAGAGAGGAACTTTCAGCCAAGAATACTATACCCATCAAAGCTATCCTTCAAGTATGAAGGAGATATAAAAACATTCACAAATACAGAAAAGATGAGAGAATTTATCAACAGAAAGCCCCCACTCCAGGAAATACTAAGGGGGGTTTTCCAACCAGATTCAAAGAACAAAAGAAAACAACACCACAAGTAACAGCTCCACCAAGAACACAATAAAACCAAACTTAAACTGTGACAACAAAGGAAAAAAAGAGGGGAGAGGATGGAGATTAACAGTAGCAAAGGATGATGAAGTGCAAAAATACTTATAAGATAGGGTACTACAATGAATATGGTAGGTACCCTTTTCATTACTTAATGGTAACCACCCTTAAAAAAACCACCACAAAAACACTTGACTTAAAAAAGGTAGCAACAGAGGAAAGAAGTATGGAACACAAACAAACAAAAACAAATGATAGAAAAACAAAAGAGAAGAATCAAACTAGATACAAAACTAGCAGAAAGCAATTTATAAAATGGCAGTAGGGAACCCACAAGTGTCAATAATTACACTAAATGTAAATGGATTAAACTTACCAATAAAAAGACACAGAGTAGCAGAATGGATTAAAAAAGAAAATCCAACTATATGCTGCCTACAAGAAACACATCTAAGCAACAAGGATAAAAACAAATTCAAAGTGAAAGGCTGGAAAACAATACTCCAAGCAAACAACACCCAAAAAAAAGTAGGCGTAGCAATACTCATATCTAATAATGCTGACTACAAGACAGAAAAAGTACTCAGAGACAAAAATGGTCATTTCATAATGATTAAGGGGAAGTTGAATCAAGAAGACATAACAATCGTTAATATATATGCACCAAACCAAGGAGCACCAAAATATATAAGACAGCTACTTATTGACCTTAAAACAAAAACTAACAAAAATACAATCATACTTGGAGACCTCAATACACTGCTGACGGCTCTAGATTGGTCATCCAAACAGAGAATCAATAAAGATATAGTGGCCTTAAACGAAATACTAGAACACCTGGATATGATAGACATCTACAGGACACTTCATCCCAAAGTGACAGAGTATACATTTTTCTCTAGTGTACATGGAACATTCTCAAGAATTGACCATATGTTGGGCCACAAAGACAATATCAGCAAATTTAGAAAAATTGAAATTGTACCAAGCATATTTTCTGATCATAAAGCCTTGAAACTAGAATTCAACTGCAAAAAAGAGGGGGAAAAACCCACAAAAATGTGGAAACTAAACAACATACTTCTAAAAAATGAATGGGTCAAAGAAGAAATAAGTGCAGAGATAAAAAGATATATACAGACAAATGAAAATGAAAATACGACATATCAGAATCTCTGGGATGCAGCAAAAGCAGTAATAAGAGGAAAGTTCATATCACTTCAGGCCTATATGAACAAACAAGAGAGAGCCGAAGTAAACCACTTAACTTCACACCTTAAGGAACTAGAAAAAGAAGAACAAAGACAACCCAAAACCAGCCGAAGAAAGGAGATAATAAAAATCAGAGCAGAAATAAATGAAATAGAGAACAGAAAACCTATAGAAAAAATCAATAAAACAAGGAGCTGGTTCTTTGTAAAGATCAACAAAATTGACAAACCCTTGGCAAGACTCACCAAGGAAAAAAGACACAGGACTCAAATAAATAAAATCCAAAATGAAAGAGGAGAGATCACCACAGACATCATAGATATACAAAGAATTATTGTAGAATACTATGAAAAATTATATGCCACCAAATACAACAATCTAGAAGAAATGGATAAATTCCTAGAACAATACAACCTTCCTAGACTGAGTCATGAAGAAGCAGAAAGCCTAAACAGACCAATCAGCAGGGAGGAAATAGAAAAAACTATTAAAAACCTCCCCCAAAATAAAAGTCCAGGCCCAGACGGTTATACTAGTGAATTCTATCAAACATTCAAAGAAGACTTGGTTCCTATTCTACTCAAAGTCTTCCAAAAAATTGAAGAAGAAGCAATACTTCCAAACACATTTTATGAGGCCAACATAACCCTCATACCAAAACCTGGCAAGGATGGCACAAAGAAAGAAAACTACAGACCAATATCTCTAATGAATACAGATGCTAAAATACTAAACAAAATACTAGCAAATCGAATACAACAACTTATTAAAAAAATAATACATCATGATCAAGTGGGATTCATCCCAGAATCTCAAGGATGGTTCAACATACGCAAAACGGTTAACGTAATACACCATATCAACAAAACAAAGAACAAAAACCACATGATCTTATCAATAGATGCAGAAAAGGCTTTTGATAAAATACAACACAATTTTATGTTTAAGACTCTCAACAAAATGGGTATAGAAGGAAAATATCTCAACATGATAAAGGCCATATATGATAAACCATCAGCCAACATCCTATTAAACGGCATAAAACTGAGGACTTTCTACCTTAAATCAGGAACAAGACAGGGTTGTCCACTCTCTCCACTCTTATTCAACGTGGTGCTAGAAGTTCTGGCCAGAGCAATCAGACAAGACAAAGAAATAAAAGGCATCCATATCGGAAAAGAAGAAGTAAAGGTATCACTTTTTGCTGATGATATGATCCTATACATCGAAAACCCGAAGGACTCCACAAAAAGATTATTAGAAACAATAAACCAATACAGTAAGGTCGCAGGATACAAAATTAACATACAAAAGTCCATAGCCTTTCTATATGCCAACAATGAAATATTAGTAAACGAACTCAAAAAAATAATCCCCTTCACGATTGCAACAAAAAAAATAAAATACCTAGGAATAAACATAACAAAGAACGTAAAGGACCTATATAATGAAAATTACAAAGCATTGTTAAGGGAAATCGAAAAAGATACAATGAGATGGAAAAATATTCCTTGTTCTTGGATAGGAAGAATAAATATAATCAAAATGGCCATATTACCCAAAGCAATATACAAATTTAATGCAATTCCCATCAAAACCCCTATGAGATTTTTTAAAGAAATGGAACAAAAAATCATCAGATTTATATGGAACTATAAAAAACCCTGAATAGCCAAAACAATCCTAAGGTAAAAGAATGAAGCTGGGGGCATTACAATACCTGACTTTAAACTATATTATAGGGCCACGATAATCAAAACAGCATGGTATTGGCAGAAAAATAGACACTCAGACCAATGGAACAGAATAGAAAGCCCAGAAATAAAACCACATATATATGGTCAAATAATCTTTGATAAAGGGGCCAACAACACACAATGGAGAAAAGAAAGCCTCTTCAACAAATGGTGTTGGGAAAACTGGAAAGCCACATGCAAAAGAATGAAACTCGACTACAGTCTGTCCCCGTGTACTAAAATTAATTCAAAATGGATCAAAGACCTAAATATAAGACCTGAAACAATAAAGTACATAGAAGAAGACATAGGTATTAAAATCATGGACCTGGGTTTTAAAGAACATTTTATGAACTTGACTCCAATGGCAAGAGAAGTGAAGGCAAAGATAAATGAATGGGACTACATCAGAATTAAAAGTTTTTGCTCAGCAAGAGAAACTGATATCAAAATAAACAGACAGCCAACTATATGGGAACTGATATTTTCAAACGACAGCTCAGATAAGGGCCTAATATCCAAAATTTACAAAGAACTCATAAAACTCAACAACAAACAAACAAACAATCCAATAAAAAAATGGGAAGAGGACATGAACAGACACTTCTCCCAGGAAGAGATACAAATGGCCAACAGATATATGAAAAGATGCTCAGCTTCATTAGTTATTAGAGAAATGCAAATCAAAACTACAATGAGATACCACCTCACTCCTGTTAGATTAGCTATTATCAACAAGACGGGTAATAGCAAATGTTGGAGAGGCTGTGGAGAAAAAGGAACCCTCATTCACTGTTGGTGGGACTGTAAAGTAGTACAACCATTATGGAGGAAAGTATGGTGGTTCCTCAAAAAACTGCAAATAGAACTACCTTATGACCCAGCAATCCCTCTACTGGGTATATACCCCAAAACCTCAGAAACATTGATATGTGAAGACTCATGTAGCCCCATGTTCATTGCAGCACTGTTCACAGTGGCCAAGACATGGAAACAACCAAAAAGCCCTTCAATAGAAGACTGGATAAAGAAGATGTGGCACATATACACTATGGAATACTACTCAGCCATAAGAAATGATGACATCAGATCATTTACAGCAAAATGGTGGGATCTTGATAACATTATAAGGAGTGAAATAAGTAAATCAGAAAAAAACAAGAACTACATGATTCCATACATTGGTGGAACATAAAAATGAGACTAAGAGACATGGACAAGAGTGTGGTGGTTACCAAGGGTGGGGGGGGGAGGGAGGACATGGGAGGGAGGGAGGGAGAGAGTTAGGGGGAGGGGGAGGGGCACAGAGAACTAGATAGAGGGTGACGGAGGACAATCTGACTTTGGGCGAGGGGTTTGCAACATAATTTGATGACAAAATAACCTAGACATGTTTTCTTTGAATATATGTACCCTGATTTATTAATGTCATCCCATTACCATTAATAAAAATTTATTAAAAAAAATATATTTCTAACGTATATTTTTTTGCCATCTAATTCACGGAAATAAAACTTTGTCAAAGTCCTGATCTTCAAATGCTCAAATTGTTATGTATTGAAAAAAGTAGTGTTACAATGTCCTGATTATCAAAATAAGTAGTAAAAATTCCCACCTTAATGAAGAGATACTGTGGTAACATAGTGATGACATATTAGTGAGTTCATAACAACATATACAATTATAGAAGATAAAATATAAAATATAGTGTACTTTTAAAAACTATTTGTACAGAGATGATTAATAAGGATCTAACTAGGGGAAGTAACAAACTACACAAAGATTGAGAAAATAAACTGCCTCAAAATACAGTGTGTCCGTAAAGTCATGGTGCACTTTTGACCAGTCACAGGAAAGCAACCAAAGACAATAGAAATGTGAAATCTGCACCAAATAAAAGGAAAACCTTCCTACTTTCTGTAGGATGATGTGGCAGTATGTGCACATGCTCAGATGATGATGTAACACCGTGTATACATCAAAGCAGCCCACAGCCATGCCAGTCAAGATGTGGATGGTACAGAGGAAAGCTCAGTGGGTTCTGTGGCTCACTAAATTCGAATCCATGACTAAAGTGCAATGTGAATATTGGTGCGTTTATAACGAAGCGCCACCACATAGGAAAAACATTACTTGGTGGGATAAGCAGTTGAAGGAAACCGGCAGTTTGGTGGAAAAACCCCGTTCTGGTAGGCCATCAGTCAGTGATGAGTCTGTAGAGGCTATACGGGATAGCTACCTAAGGAGCCCTAAAAAATCTGTGCATGAGCCCACATCGAACTGCGCTAAATAGGTATGAAACTGGAAGGCCATTTATCCGCCCCCTCCCCCTGCGCTGCACCTCTGGAAGGGGCACCTCTTTCATTGGTGGTCAGTGAGAGGAGCATTGTATGTGGCGGCCTTCCAACGGTCTAAGGGACAGTGAACTGGCCCCCTGTGTAAAAAGTTTGGGGACCCCTGATGTTGAGCATAACACACTGAGTTAATTAAGCTTAAGCTACTCACTGGTTTAAGAAAAAAGAGTAATGGGTGGGAAAAAAAAAAACAGAACTATTTTCCAGAAGATCTTGATAAAATTCTCTGACCAGAGCAAAAGTAAATCAACAAGGACATGATTATTAGTTGTATAATTTTATTTAATATGCATTCTAAGTTTTCTATAGGTAGCAGGAAACTCATAGATTAAAGGAACTACCACCATCTTATTCATTCATTCTCTTAGTTTTATTTTTATTAATTTTAATTTATTGTGTTAACATGGATTCAAGTGTCCCACTCAATATAACTCCCTCACCCCCACCCCATTGTCCCCCTCTCCTTAACATCCTCCCCCCTTACCTCTGATATTTGCTGTCCTGTTATCTGTATCTCTGTGTTATGTATACACTATTTCACTAATCCCTTCACCTTCTCTGATCCCATCCCCTCAGGCCCCTTCCCTCTGACAGCTGTCCCTCTGCTCTCTGTGACCCTGCCTCTGCCTCTAGTCCATTGCTCAGTTCACTTTGTTCATTGGATTCCACATATAAGTGAGATCATATGAAATTTGTCTTTCTCTGCCTGGCTTACTTCAGTTAGCATAATAATCTCTAGGTTCATCCAAGCAATTGCAAAAGGTAAGATTTCCTTCTTTTTCATGGCTACATAGTATTTCATTGTATGTATGTAACACTGCTTTTTAATCCACTTGTCCACTGACTGACACTTGGGCTGTTTCCAGATCTTGGCTATTGTAAACAATGAGGCAATAAACATGGAGTGCATGTCTTCAAAAGAATCAGTGATTGGTATTCTTAGTATATATTCCAAAAAATAGGATAGCTGGGTCAAAAGGCAGTTTCATTTTTAATTTTTTGAGGAAACCCCATACAGTTCTCCACAGTGGCTGCTGCAATCTGCTTTCCCACCAGCAGTGCAGGAGGGTTCCCTTTTCTCCACACCCTCGCCAGCACTTATTGTATGTTGATTTGTTAATGAGCACCATTCTGAGAGGTGTAAGGTGATATCTCACTGTGGTTTTAATTTGCATTTCACTGATGGTTAGTGACATTGAACATTTTTTCATATGCCTATTGGCCATCTGTATGTCCTCTTTGGAGAAGTGTCTATTCAGTTCCTTTGCCTATTTTTTAATTGGATTGTTTACCTTCCTGGTGTTGAGTTTTAGAAGTTCTTTATAAATTTTGCTTATTAATCTATTATCAGATGTATTGGCAAATATGTTCTTCCATTGTGTGGGTTGTATTTTTATTTGTTCATGGTGTCTTTTTTTTTTTCTACAGGGACAGAGAGAGAGTCAGAGAGAGGGATAGATAGGGACAGACAGACAGGAATGGAGAGAGATTAGAAGCATCAATCATCAGTTTCTTGTTGCGACACCTTAGTTGTTCACTGATTGCTTTCTCATATGTGTGGGCCTTCAGCGGACCGAGTAACCCCTTGCTCGAGCCAGCGACCTTGGGTCCAAGCTGGTGAGCTTTTTTGCTCATGCTAGATGAGCCCGCACTCAAGCTGGTGACCTCCAGGTCTCGAACCTGGGGCCTCTGCAACCCAATCCACTGGTCTATCCACTGTACCACCTGGTCAGCCCATGGTGTCTTTTGCTGTGCAAAATTTTTTAGTTTGATATAGTTTTATTGGTTTATTTAGTCCTTTATTTCATTTACCTGTGGAGAAAAATAGGCAAAAAAGTTTCTATGAGAGATATCAGAGAATTAACTGCCTATGTTTTCTTCTAAGATATTTATAGTTTCATGACTTACATTTAAGTCTATCCATTTATATTTATTTTTGTGAATGGTGTAACTTGATGGTCTTGCTTCATATTTTTCTGTGTACCTGTCCAATTTTACCAATACTATTTATTAAAGAGACTGTCTTTACTACACTGTCTGTTCTTACCTCCTTTGTCAAATATCACTTGACTATAAAGGTGTGGGTTTATTTCTGGGTTCTCTTTTCTGTTCCATTGATCTGTATGCCTGTTCTTATGCCAGTACCAAGGTGTTTGGATTACCGTAGCCTTGTACTATAACTTGATATCATGAAGTGTGATACTTCCCACTTTATTCTTCATTTTCAAGATTGCAGAAGCTATTCGTGTTCTTTATTGGTTCCATATAAATTTTTGGAATATTTGTTCTATGTCTTTGAAGTATGTCATTGGTATTTGAATAGAAATTGCATTGAATCTATAGATTACTTTGGGTAATATAGACATTTTAATGATGTTAGTTCTTTCTATCCATGAACATAGTATATGCTTCCACTTTTTGTATATTCCTTGATTTCTTTTTTCAATGTCTTATAATTTTCTGAGTAGAAGTCTTTTACTTCCTTGTTTACATTTACTTCTGGTACTTAATTTTATTTTTTTGGTTGCAGTAGTGAAGGGGATTGTTTCCTTAATTTCTGTTTCAAACAGTTTATTGTTGGTAAATAAAAATGTCACTGATTTTGGAATACCAATTTTATATACTACCACCTTGCCAAATTCATTTATTAGCCCTAACAGTTTTTTGACTGAGACTTTAGGGTTATCTATGTAAAGTGTCATGTCATCAGCAAATAAGATAGTTTTACTTCCTCTTCTTAAATTTGTATGCCTTTAATTTCTTCTTCTTGTCTGATGGCTGTGGCTAGGCCTTCCAGAACTATGTTGAATAAGAGTGGTGACAAGGGCCACTCATGCCTTTTTCCTGATCTCAAGGGCATTGCTTTTAATTTTTGCCCATTGAGTATGATGTTGGCTGTCGGTTTGTCATTGATGGCCTTTATCATATTGAGGCATGTTCCCTGTATTTTCACTTTGTTGAGAGTTTTGATCATAAAAGCATGCTGGATATTATCAAATGCTTTTTCAGCATCCATTGATATAATCATGTAATTTTTATTCTTCCTTTTTTTCATGTGATGAGTCACATTGATTGATTTACAGATATTGTACCAGCCTTGCCTCCCCAAAATAAATTCCACTTGATCATGTTGTATGACATTTTTAATTGTATTGCTGGATCTGCTTTGGTAATACTTGGTTTACAATTTTAGTATCTATGTTCATCAGGAATATTGGTCTATATATTTTCTTCTTTTGTAGTGTCTTTACCTGGTTTTGGAATGGGGATAATGCTTGCCTCATAAAATGAGTTTGGAGTCTTCCCTCCTCTTGAATTTTTTGAAATAGCTTAAAAACGAAAGGTGTTAGTTCTTCTTTGAATATTTGGTTAAATTCACGTGTGAAGCCATCCAGTCCAGGACTTTTCCTTGTTGGGAGTTTTTTGATAACTATTTCAATTTCATTTGTTATAATCAGTCTGTTTAGGTTTTTTGATTCTTCCAGAATAAGTTTTGGAAGATTGTATGTTTCTAGGAATTTATCCATTTCACAGAGGTTGTACAATTTTTTGGCATATAGATCTTCATAGCATTTTCTTACAATACTTTTATTTCTGTGCTGTCAATTGTTACTTCTCCATTTTTATTTATTTGAGTCCTCTCTCCTTTTTTCTTGATGAGTCTGGTTAAAGGCTCATCAATCTTATTTATCTTTTCAAAGAATGAACTGTTGGTTTCATTGATCTTTTGTGTTGTTTTTTTAGCCTCTATGTCATTTATTTCTACTCTGAAATTTATTATTTTCTTCCATCTACTTCCTCTGGGCTTTATTTGTTATTCTTTTTTTTAGTTTTTTTAGATGCAGGATTAAGTTATTTATTTGAGCTTTTTCTTGCTTATTATGGTATGCTTGTAATGCTATGAACTTCTTTCTCAGGATTGCTTTTGCTCTGTCCCATAAATTTTGAGTTGTTATATGTTCATTTTTATTTTTCAAAGCAGTTTTTTATTTCTTCCTTGATCCTGTTAACCCATTCATTACTTAATAACATGCTATTTAGCCTCCAAGTGTTTAAATGTTTTTTAGTTCTTCTATTGTAGTTGATTTCTAGTTTCATGTTATTGTGATCTGAGAAGATGCTTGATATGATTTCAATCTTCTTAAATTTATTGAGACTCCTTTTGTATCCTAACATGTGGTCTATCCTAGAAACTGTACCAAGAGCACTTGAAAAGAATGTATATTCTGATGCTTTGGGGTGAAAGGATCTGAAGATATCTTTTAAATCCAGTTGATCCAGTGTGTCATTTAATGATGCTGTTTCTTTGTAAACTTTCTGTCTGGAGATATTCATTGATGTTAGTGGGGTATCAAAATCCACTACTATTGTAGTATTGCTGCCAATCTTGTCCTTTATGTCCATCAAAACCTGCTTAATATATTTAGGTTTTTCTATATTAGACAAATAAATTTTTACAATTGTTTTATCCTCCTCTTGGATTGATCTCTTTATCATTATGTAGTGACCTGATTTATCCCATACTATAGCTTTTGTTTTAAAATGTATTTTGTCAGATATAAGTATTGTTTCCCCAGAATTTTTTTTATTTTCATTTGCATGAAATACATTTTTTAATCCCTTCACTTTCAATCTATGTGTATCTTTTGTTCTGAGGTGGGTCTCTGGTAGACAGCATATGTACGAGTCCTGTTTTCTAATTTATGCAGCTACCCTATGTCTTTTGATTGGAACATTTAATCCATTTACATTTAAAGTTATTATTCAAATGTATTTATTTATTGCCATTTATTCTTTAAGTCTACAATCCTTTTTTTCTAGATTGTTTTTTTTTTTGCTCTTTTTTTACAGTAGGCTCCTTAATATTTCCTATAGTACTGGTTTGGTTGTTATGAATTCCTTGATTTATTTATTTATTTATTTATTTATTTATTTATTTATTTATTTTTATTTTTTGGTCTGGGAAGCTTTTTATTTCTATCTCAATTTTAAATGATAGCCTTGCTGGATAAAGAAGTCTTGGTTGCAGTGCCTTGTTTTGCATCATTTTGAATATTTCCTGCGAGTCCTTTTTGGCATCAGCTGTTTCTGTTGAAAAGTTGGATGTCATCCTTATGAAGGCTCCTCTGTAAGTAATTAACTGCTTCTCTCTTTCAGCTTTTAGTATTCTTTCTTTGTCTCTTAACTTTGGTGCTTATGATGTGTCTTTGTGTACACCTCGTTGGGTTCCTCCTTAATGAGACTCTCTGTGCTTCTTAAACTTATATGACTTGGTCCTGGCCGGTTGGCTCAGTGGTAGAGCTTCTGCCTGGCGTGCAGGAGTCCCTGGTTTGATTCCCAGCCAGGGCACACAGGAGAAGCGCCCATCTGCTTCTCCACCCCTCCCCCTCTCCTTCCTCTCTGTCTCTCTCTTCCCTTCCCGCAGCCAAGGCTCCACTGGAGCAAAGTTTGCCTGGGCGCTGAGGATGGCTCTGTGGCCTCTGCCTCAGGTGCTAGAATGGCTGATTGCAGCAGAGCGACACCCCAAGATGGGCAGAGCATCGCCTCCTGGTGGGTATGCCGGGTGGATCCCGGTCGGGCGCATGTGGGAGTCTGTCTGACTGCCTCCCCATTTCCAGCTTCAGAAAAATATAAAAATAAATAAATAAATAAATAAAATAAACTTATCTGACTTTTCCTTCATCACTTTAGGAAAATTTTCAGCTATGATTTCTTCAAAGAGGTTCTCTAGCCTTATTCTTTCTTTCTCCTTCAGGAACCCTTATGATTTGATGTTGTATCTCTTCATGTTGTCGCAGAGCTCTCTTAGAGATTTCTCAGTCTTTTTAAGCTTCTTTTCTTTTACTGTTCTGCTTCTATGCTTTCCTTTATCTTGTCCTCTAAATCACTGATTCAATCCTTTGATTCATCCAGCCTGCTGTTGGTTTCTTCTAGTGCAGTCTTCATTTCTGATATTGTATTTGTCATTTCTGACTTGTTCTTTTTCATGATTTCAATGACCTTTTTAATGCTTGCTATCTCTTTATTTAGGTGTTCATTACATCCATCCGTTCTTGTTTTAAGATCCTTGAGCATCCTAAAAATCATTATTTTAAACTCTGCATCTGGTAGTTTGGTTATTTCCATCTCATTTAGTTCTTTTTCTGGGGATTTCTTTTGTTGATCCATCTGGGTCACATTTCTTTGTCTGCTCATTTTGTCTGTGTATTAGGTAGCACTGTCTGACTTTGAAATTCTTGTGGTGTATTTATGAAGAAGATGTGCTTGGTGGTACTGACCTCCAAGCCACTTGTTTTTCTTATTCTAGGAATGCTTTTTGAGGGTACTATTTTCCATCTTGTTGTATGTGACTTTTAAATGCAGTTGGTCCTTTAATGGGTATGGTAATCCCTTCAAGTTAGCTGGCTCTAAGGTTCAACCTTGATCCTGTTTATTACACACTGTGCAATGTCTGCCCTGTTGGGCATATTTATTCTGCAGTTTCTGGTACCTGCTAGACTACAGCTTTGGGTGTGCTGCTTGTGTAGGTAGCTGAGTCTAGGGTTGCTGCTGTCTGCCACCCACTATCAGTTGTGTTGTCTCTAGAGCTTCTTGGTTTAGCATCAGCTGTTTTTTGTAACACGTTGTAGCTACCTGTCTGTGGCTATTGCGTTTTTCACTATTTGTGTCTGCATATTCTGTGCCTGTATATTGTGGGAGGGTCCAAGCTTTGTATAAGGATCAGCTTCCTCCTGCCTAGAGATGACAGCAGCTACATAAAAGCCTTAAGCTTTGTGAAATTTGTCTCCACTTTTCAGCTGCTACTCCTCCTCTTGCAGATGCCTGGTCTTCCCACAGAGTCTTCTGTAGTAAGACTGTAGAGTGGGGTCAAAGTGGCCTCACCCAACCAACCCCTCTACCTGTTGCATACTTGGTGTGTTAGGGCAGCTGAGGTTGTGAATACAACATTATTGGAAACCCCTACTTCAGGGGTCTCTGGGTCAGGAGCTCAGTTTGGGGAATGTGGCCCCTACTCCAGAGCTTGATCCCTTAGCCACTGTTGGATACTCAAATTTTATTTCTCCCCAACAAAGTGAGCAGCAGGTTCAGACTGAGTGTGGCCAATAGTCCCCTCTGCAGAAGCTCTTTCAGCTGTTGCGACTCTGGTCTCAGGGAGGAAGACTGAGAGAGTCCTCTACTGAGGCTGACTGCCCCCCCCTCCGAAGGTGGTTAAGCCTCTTGACCAAATCCAACAATAACTCACAGGGATCCGCACATTAAATGTCCATGCTCCAAGCCTCTCTCCTTTCCCCCTGTGGAACTTAACCTGGCAGGGCAAGATATCCAGTGCCCAGGCCAGCTGACTGTGAAGCTCTACCCTATCCAATGCACATGAGCTGTTGTGCCAGTGCTGATCACAAAGAGTGGAACTGGCACCAGCTGGGCCAGGCAGGAGGAGCCTTTCCTTTGGATACCACTCTAGCAAGGGTTATTAGGTCCTGAACTGATGCTTTCCACAGCTGGCTCCTGGATG
The DNA here is from genome assembly GCF_036850765.1 of Saccopteryx bilineata. Lineage (NCBI taxonomy): Eukaryota > Metazoa > Chordata > Mammalia > Chiroptera > Emballonuridae > Saccopteryx > Saccopteryx bilineata. Next base: position 151,640,300 of record NC_089494.1, read on the forward strand.
TGTGATCCTTGGGCCTCCCTGGCAGGAACCTGGTACAGACCAGTAGGAGACATTGCCTATGACTGGCCCTCAACAACCTTCTTGGAGCTACAAGCAATCCAGAGTTTGTGGCTGCCTCTGCTGGGCCTAGGTGCACATTGAAATACCAAGCTGCACTCCTAGACTGGTTTTTACCCACACTGGGCCCGGGGGAAATTCTGCTTAAAAGGCCAATGTTCCCTGAGTGCCATTTTATGCAACCTCGGACTGCTAGATGCTTGTTGGGCTCAGCTGCTATAAAAAACCTCTGCTATAATCTAGCACCTGCAGCTTTTCAGGAATTAGGAAGGGTGGTGGGTGTGGTTCCGCCCCTCGGTCCCAGGTTTCAGTCTCTTCAGCCTTTTTTCATAGAACTCAGTAGGGAGTAGCCCCAGGAGTCTGGTGGGTGTGACCTCTGGACCCAGAGTTGTGGTTTACCTGCTCTCCAGACAGTTTACTGAGTCTCTTGTGAGGCAGAATCACCAGTCTTAGAGTCAGAAGTGAGCATGTGGAGAAAAGCTCCGGTCTCACCACCAGAAAGCTGAGTCACTGACATGCCCTCTATTTCCTCACCTTTCAGAATGACCTGTCACCATGACTGGGGTAAGAGAGAGTCCTGAGGGTAGAGCAGTTGCTTTTTCTCAGGCTGATGCTGCACAGAGAGGATGCCCTGCCGAAGAAATATGGCTACTGCAGTACTAAAGAATGATTCAGCACAAAGATCAGTGGCCGTCCCCCACAGTGTTTGTCCCTGGGCCTCCAACTTTATACCCTTCTCGTGCAATTCCAGTCCTCACAGCTCTCCCTGCGCTGGAGCTCTAAGTAAGTGGCTGTGAATGGGCCCTTATGACGGAGCCTGTGTCTCCAAGAGCTCTGTCTCTTTCTCTCAGAAAGAAACCATGCTCTTTGCACCACCAAATGCTGTGTGGGCACCTCTTTAGGATCTGGGGCTCTAGGCTGGGGCTCTGGGACTGGGGCTGAGCACCCACACCTCTTAGGGTAACCCTCCCCACAGTGAGAGTCCCTTTGGACCCTCAGAGGCTGTTTGCTCCTGGGAGTGGAGCAGATTTTTCAGCATCTCTTCCCTTCCTATAAGTCTGGGTGTAGCTTCTTCTGTGATCCTTGGTTATAGTATGTTCCAGGGGTCCCCAAACTTTTTACACAGGGGGCCAATTCACTGTCCCTCAGACTGTTGGAGGGTCGCCACATACAGTGCTCCTCTCACTGACCACAAATGAAAGAGGTGCCCCTTCTGAAAGTGCAGCAGGGGGCCGGATAAATGGCCTGAGGGGGCTGCATGTGGCCCGTGGGCTGTAGTTTGGGGATGCCTGCTCCAAAGTTGGTTTTTCAAGATGATTGTTCTTAAATTAATTTGTAATCCAATTTGGTCCTTGGAGGTGGCAGTTGGAACATCTGCCTACTCTGTCACCATCTTGGAATCCTCTCTGCCTTAGTTTTAAAACAACTAAGGAAGCATTGAGCCAGGAAGTATTACAGAGTAATGTTTTATACATACTGCTTTCCCAAAATGATAAAGTCTCCCTCATGTAAGTTGAAAACATTATTTCTGTTTTTATATTATATCATTATTTTATTGGTTTTAATTAATAATGTATACATATAATATTTTCAAATCATGTGGGTTTTTTTAGCAAACAATTATTGAGAGAGTGCTGTGCAAGATACTATAATAAGTGTTGAGGGTACCATAAGAATAAGCAGTATTATTTTTATTACAGTTTAAATTTATTGAGCATAACAAGGATTTTACACACCAAATTTAGTTAATGTTTATAACAGCACTATGGATTAATAACTATAATTATCCCCATTTTACATATGTAGAAAGTCAGCCTTTGAGAACTTAAAGGATCTTGCCTAAGGTTGCAAAGACAGTAACCAGAAAAATAAATCCAGAACATTCTATCATTGAATACTTGGCTATACTAGCTCTCAAAAAGTTGTGTGTAATGAATAAAGGTTATAAAAATAATATATAATTAAAACCGGAACATCTTGATAGACATACTAAAAAAAAATTACATTGAATGTGGGTCATGAACTTTTAAGTAAGTTTGCATAACTGTTACTGACATATCTTTGAGAAAACTCCATACATCTTTCTGTTTCTTTTTTTCCAACTAATATATAAAAATGTGTCTTCTGTCTCTTTATTGTTGAGAAGAATTGAATGTTAAGCTGAAATTTTTCAAGTGCTTTTCCTTGTGATAAAAAAGAACATCTTTGTGTAATTCCTGGCATAAGAATGACCTTCCTGTAATAGTCCCATTACAGCTTCAGGACTTTGCTATGTCTTTATGCTTCTTAAGCAACATGTAAAAGATATTTACCAATGTGGAAACATGCTGTGTCTTTTACAAATTTAAACATATGACATCTCTCAAGGAGTATAAAGTAGCACCACCTAATTACACCAGAAAATGGTTTACTGCCCGTAATTTGCTTCAAAAAGCATGTGTTCTGTTTGTATGGCCATTAGAATAAAGAACATTGAATTGGGAATCAAAACCAAATACAACTTTGACAATTTCCCAAAGCATGGACTGAATCAAGCACTGTATTACTCTTTAATATAATATAATAAAGGTAGATAGGTGGTTTGTTTATTTTAAAGATTTGGGATGTGAGAGAATGTAGCTAAGCAGTTAAGAAGGCAGAAAACCTAGTTAGATTATCTGGTTTGGATTTAAATTACATTGCTCATTACTTAGGTAATCTTGGACAAATTTTTCATCAATTTAACCTCAAAAATTTCAATATACAAAGTAAGAAAAAATAGTTTTTTCCTCATAATTGCTGTGAGGATTAAATGAAATAATGTATACAAACTCCAGATGAGAGTCTGGAACTAATTTAACACTTGAAAAATAGGTAAGAGGTAATAACTATTCAAAGGAGTTTCTTATTGTGGCTTTTAATTATGACATAAACACAATGTCAAAATTTGCAAATAAAGATTTTATTAGCAGCCTTCTAGAAGGTTCAGATATTTATACAAATATTTAGCTAAAACCACTAACTTGAGAATTAAGCTATTTAATAATGCAAAAATAAGAAAAAGAAAAAACCAATACTTAGCTATATGATGCAACAATTTAAGTAAAAAGTTATAATATCTAGATTTATAATATTTAGATGTATATGTTTAAAATGGATGGTGTTGCTTCTGAGAAGCAGGAAACATACTTTGGTCAGTAAAAGGAAAAGGAAGAGGCCCCGGCCGGTTCTCTCAGTGGTAGAGCGTCGGCCTGGCGTGCAGGGGTCCTGGGTTCGATTCCCAGCCAGGGCACACAGGAGAAGCGTCCATCTGCTTCTCCACCCCTCCCCCTCTCCTTCCTCTCTGTCTCTCTCTTCTCCTCCCGCAGCGAGGCTCCTTTGGAGCAAGGATGGCCCGGGCGCTGGGGATGCCTCCTTGGCCTCTGCCCCAGGCGCTGGAGTGGCTCTGGTCGCAGCAGAGTGACGCCCCAGAGGGGCAGAGCATTGCCCCCTGGTGGGCAGAGCGTCGCCCCCTGGTGGGTGTGCCGGGTGGATCCCGGTCGGGCGCATGCGGGAGTCTGTCTAACTGTCTCTCCCCTTTTCCAGCTTCAGAAAAATACACACACACACACAAAAAAAAAAAAAAAAAGGAAAAGGAAGAATAGATTCAGTCTTTCATGATATATCATTTGTGCCAATTAAGAATTTTAAAATTACGTTTTACTTCTCTGAAACTTTTCTCTGTTTTATTTTCTTTTGTCTTTTATGTACTTACTCTTCACTGGGGTTTCATTATCTCCTCTCATTCTTCTGTTGTCTCTTGTTTCTTTTTCTGTGCTTCTCTCTCTTCTTTTTGCCCTGTTTTTATTTCTGCTTTTTCACTGTTTTTTAATATCAGTACACTTTTCTCTTTTTTAATTCTAATTGTGGTTTTTCTTATCTCCTTTTTTGATTTGCACCCCTTTTTGTCTTCTCTCTATTCTTCCTTTATTCTACTTTAATACTCTTCGTTAGCTCTTTTTTATTGTTTTAATGTATTCATACATGTAGTCAATCATATAAAGTACTTTGCTTCTCTGAGATAAGGGTAATACTTTTGAAGTGTTAACTCTGAATTGTCATTACCTTTTTCTTTATTCACTTATAGCTTGAGGAATTCCTCCTTTCTTAGGCACTATAGAATGAGAGACCCTTAAAAGTGATAAATTTTGTACTTTCAGGTTCAAAACTTACATTTAGTAGTAAAAGAGGGTGGGATTTAAATATATAACCTTTGAGTTCTAGACAAGAAGCTCCATGCTGGGAGAGATGAGGAATAGAGAAGAAACAAGGAAGTTAGAAGCTAGTGTCTGATAAAGGGAATTCTGTCATTTTGTTCTAGGAGGAAGCTGAAAAAAGATGATAGATATTTCTTAAAATATGCACAGCCTAGAGTATATTTGCTTCCTATTTAGGAATCTGGGAGGCTTCCACTTTTTCCATGTGTCCTACTTCATAATAACATGACACAGTAGAAAATTAATCACTATCTTGATTTCAGAGACAGAATGATGTTGAGGAACCCCATCTTATCAGTGTGTGTTGTTGAGCAGCTTAACATGTCTAGTGTCTAGAAAGATAGACAAATATATAAGTAGGAAGAAAACACAAGAAAGCCATGGATCCAAAGGGTTGTCAAGTTTGCAAAGAGAAGATAAAACAGTAGGCTGTCGCCCTGGCCGGTTGGCTCAGCGGTAGATCGTCGGCCTAGCGTGCGGAGGACCCGGGTTCGATTCCTGGCCAGGGCACACAGGAGAAGCGCCCATTTGCTTCTCCACCCCTCCGCCGCGCTTTCCTCTCTGTCTCTCTCTTCCCCTCCCACAGCCAAGGCTCCATTGGAGCAAAGATGGCCCGGGCGCTGGGGATGGCTCTGTGGCCTCTGCCTCAGGCGCTGGAATGGCTCTGGTCGCAACATGGCGACGCCCAGGATGGGCAGAGCATCGCCCCCTGGTGGGCAGAGTGTCGCCCCCTGGTGGGCGTGCCGGGTGGATCCCGGTCAGGCGCATGCGGGAGTCTGTCTGACTGTCTCTCCCTGTTTCCAGCTTCAGAAAAATGAAAAAAAACAAAAACAAACAAACAAACAAAAAACAGTAGGCTGTCTATTCAAGTGGGCATGGCAGGATTTGGAAATCTTAGCCACTGTGAATATTTGTGCTAATAAACAAAGACCATAATGAAATAAATTGTACATCTCAGTGGAAGCTAAAATAGAATGGATCAAGGTCAGGCAGTTCTGTTTTCTTTCCATGAATGTCTTCACACTGCATACACCCTTGAGTTTAGAATTAATCCAAGAAGAAACAAATATGGGAGGATCATTACTGAATCTGACAGAGCATACCAAGAAGTGTTGAGATTTTTAGTTTGAAGCTGAAATGGTGACTCTAACAGGAAATTAATGGAGTTGAATTAACACCAAGATTTGAGACTTTAGAAAAGCAAGACGTCTATAAGACTGTTTTCTATTCTTTTGTGCCTACATTACTTCACACTATTGCTAACATAAATACTATAATATTTGTTTATAGTATTCATCTATTTAACATAGGTTTTGGAATCAGAGAGACCTGGCTTCTAATAACCATTCTCCTCCTTGCTAGTTAATGACCCTGGGCAAGTCACTTATCTTTTTCAAACGCCACATTCTCTCTTTATTAATTAAGGACAATAATATATAACTTAGTGAAGTAATATGAGCAAGGTACAGCATCTTACAATCAGCACTTAAATACTAGGTCATTTTAATAGTATTACAAACATAATTCTAATTTTTTTAAATTAAATTATTAGGCTAACATTGGTTAATAACATGTAAGTTTCAGGGCCTGACCAGGCAGTAGTGCAGTGGATGAAGTGTGGGACTGCGATGTGGAGGACCCAGGTTCGAGACCCCAAGTTTGTCAGCTTGAGTGCAGGCTTATCTGGTTTGAGCAAGGCTCATCAGCTTGAGCCCAAGGTCGCTGGCTCTAGCAAGGGGTCACTCAGTCTGCTGTAGCCACCTGGCCAAGGCACATATGAGAAAGTAATCAATGAACAACTAAGGTGCCACAACAAAGAATTGATGCTTCTCATCTCTCTCCCTTCCTGTCTGTCCCTATCTGTCCCTCTCTCTGACTCTCTCTGTCTCTGTCACCACAAAAAAAAAAATAGCATTCAAGTTTCAGTTATATAATTCTGTAATAAATTATCTGTTAACCTTCAGGTGAGCAATTCTTTAATATATCATCTGTGTCAGCTTAAATAGCACTAAGTTTTGTGATGCTGACAAATATTTATAATAAAATTCAGAGTTATACCCAGATCTTAATTTTTTATGTAGTTCCCCTATTTGAGAAAGTAGACACCATTAATAACTACAGTAAGACTACTGAATAAGATCATTCCAGATACACCAGGATATATGTCTGTCCAATGTTTAATAATCATTTACACCATGGAAAATGTAGAGTAAAGGTTTAGACACACAAAGAAATAGCTGTTGATACCATGAAATAACAATCAATTTTTGTTAGAAAAATTTTGAATATTGTTTATACAAAAGTGTTTTTTTATCTTGCTTTTTCTATTTTAATAATATAAGATTTTAATTCAAATAAATATTTAAATAAATTAAAAAATTAATTTTTAGTAGGAATTAAAAGGTTCTGTGCTAAGGAAGGCATATTATAGAATAAAAAAAACTTTCTACTATATAATATTTTCACCCTTATTAATGCAGAAAATCATAATTTAATTGTCCAAAATAATAAATGTCTATTTTATTATATTTTGTGTGCTTGTATAATTTTTTGCAGTTTTAAAATAACATTTTATATTGTTATTTTTATTTGTAAGAATGATTTGAAATTTAATACTATATTTAAGTCTTTGATTCTTACAGAGTTTTTGTAAAGAAAAGAAACATCTATTTCTGCCTTACATCAGTTTACTGATTGAAGCTACTGTACTGGGATGGTAAAGCATTTAAATCTTCTTGTAGTGAATTATAGATTACCATAATTTTCATTTACACATTGTAACAATATCTTATTTTTAAGATCTTGGCTAATATAAGTCTCCATCTATTTCTATATTCCAGTCATAGAAAAGATTGATTTGTATAGTATTTGAATGCATTTTTCATCATTATTAGCAAAATATTGGTTGCTGTGACAATAAGCATTTTAAAGAAGAAGGTATTTTATCACTCAGACTGTAACAGCTTTTCTCATTTTACTAAAAGTTCCACTTACAAACACTGGGAGAGGTTTTATAATATAATCTTCTTAATCTATGGAGAAGTAAGAAAATATATGAATCACTGTAAAGCCAGTAACTGCGGCCACCATCACAGCCACCTGGCTCTTTCAGGTTCACATTTGATCCGGACAGATGGTAAAGAAACTGTGGAGCCAAGAACTGTTGGGCCATTTTCCTTTAATCATAGCTCCTACCGGGTGAGTAAATACACTCAATGGGAAAAAACACTTCCCTTTCCATTCAGGTCTCCCAAAGCCACTGACTCATCCAAGTTTTCCTAGAATCAAAAACTTCCAGCTCACCAGTCTTATTCACCTCTGTTCCCCATCTCCTTCCCCTGTGCAAACTGGCTTTTCCTTTACCATTCTGTGATTTTGGCTGCCTCGTCCACGTGGCCTCCCTGCCCAGCTCCAGCATGGGCTCCTCCTCCCTAAAAGAAGGTGGCCACTCTCCCCAAAATGGTCTCCAAGCTCTTCCTTTTAAAACTTTTCAATGTGAAAGCCCTCCCCCAACACACATTATCATAACCAAGCCCCTTTCCAAGGAAGAAGGCAATCAGCCACCCCACTTGGGCAGTGGCCATCTTTAACAGAGAGAGCAAAATATATCTATCTTTTCTGCCCGACAATTACATTCTCCCCAGGGAGCTCAAATGTCTATTTAATATAGAGACTTTATAGAAGACATTTCCCAGGTATTGTGTTAGCATAAGGAATGGTTAATCAGACATGACTTAAAGAGAGGAATGATGGTTTCTTTTGCTTATTGGTCTTTGTCTTAAAAGCTGATGTTTGTAGGTGGGAGCAAATTTAAAGTATCTAAATGGAATCACATTGGGAAATCTCATTAGGATTTGCATTTCAAAATCACAGTATCCCACCCTCCCTCCCTTTCTCAGAATCACACAAAGACATTGTATTTTCCTCAGCTTGATGGCTTCTCTATTCTCTGTCCTTCCCAGCAGCACCCGCCTGGTGGCCTGCTCCTTGCCAGCAGTTAGCTTTTATCCTTCGTGTTATTAGCAAAGTTATTTCAGTTAATCTCTAATTGCACTGTTTTCTCTCTACATGCTCTTTCCACCTAATTTTCCATCTACTTACCCTTCAAAGGCTTCTTTATACATTGTTGAGACCTATACTTGGCTGCTCAGTTTGGAAAAATTTATTTTTCTTATCTTGCTATTCTGATTATGACTTAGTGTACAAAACAAGGTATAGCAATGAGGCTTTTACATAAACCACTTAAAAGCATGCATATAGATGAAAAATAAATGCACCTTTAAAATGTGTTGCCTTCTAAAGTTTTGAGTGGCCAACTCTGATCCTGTAACTCTTGGGATTAGAAAATTTGGTACACTGAGAATGGACTCTTAGCCAATTGATTTTCTACCCCCTCTAACCTCCTAATCTTTTTTTTTTCTATTTCCACCTACCAAACCCTTTGCTCCCTATCACAATCTTTCAATATCTAAAGAAGAAAGTGGATGAATTTATTAGATTCAGGAAAATGTGCTGGGATTGCCAGAGTGTAGGAGCAGAGACAGGGAGGTAATGATAGGGACCCTGTAAGGCTGAGAACAAAGGAAGACAAATGTTTGCATTCCATTGGTCAGAGACCCTTATCAGAAGTTTATGTTTGAAATTCGCCAATGAGCTAGACCCAGCCCCTGTTGCTATGCTGTGTGTGACCCTCTTAGTGAATAGGTAACTGCCACATCTGCTTCTGTATAATGCTTGCTTACTTAGGATATATAAGGATCTAGCTGTAAGCACCAGGCGCGATTCCCATTTGTAGCTTCTTGTGAGTACGGTGTCTCCGGACATCAGGGAATTTGCCCCTGCTCAGGTTAAACTGGCCAAAAAGTTACATCTATACTCCTGAAAGTCTCCGACATTTGTTCTTATACCGGTGAATGCTACAGAATTTAGCTTGAATAAATATCGATTTGAAGTTTGATTGAAGAAACAAACTTTACACCTAGTTTTTTAAGAGCACCATTATATAAGACTAATATTGATCAAATAAGTTTGTAAAATATGATTTTTATGTTTGCTTGCTTATACTTTGCATTGGGGGCTGGGCAGCACGAGGTATATGTGGTCTGTGAAATTGCACATTACCTTCCTGCTTGGGAAGGGCCATTGTTTTGCTAATGTTTGCTGGAGGAGCGGTTTTCATGCCAGGAAGTTTTGAAGAGTGAGAGAGAGAAGCCATGTTTGCAGGGTGAGAGCAGAGAGAATGCAGAGAGCTGAAGAAGAAGCCAGTTTTGAAGAGAAAGAAGCCATGTTGGCAGGGAAAGAGAAGGTGTACAAATGGGGAACCAGAAGTGAGGGGCTTTTGTGAGCCTAACTGAGACTGGTGAGGCCTTTGATTCTAGGAGGAACCAGAGAAGATTCTCTAGGTTGTGGAACCAAAGAATGTGTGTCAGAGTTTGGTGAGTCCTGAGTGAAAGGAAAGGGTTTTCCTTGTGTGGTTGCTCATTGGCTGGTGTGACTTTAATAAAGGAATGGCCCACCACTTTTTGGCTCCACTATTTCTCTACCATCTGTCTGAATTCAATGAGAACCTGCATGTGCATGGCCACAACAGCCGTGCCTACTAGCCATACAACTAAGTTTTCACTAGAATATGTTCCATGAAGTCTGGACTTTTTGACTCATTTATTCACTTGTCGATCTCAGTGACTAGAATTCTGACTGCCATATAGTAGTTGTTCTGTAAAATTTTGTTCAACAAATACATTTTTTTATGATATGCCTAACTGAAACCATTAAAATTGCACACATGAATTTCAGATTATCATGCTTTTCAAAAAAGCATTAAGTAACTATTTACACAAAACTCTGTTTCAGGAATAGTAAAAATTAGACCTAATTATTTTCTGTGTATTATCTTTTTACAAGGTAAAATGTATAATTATACTAAAAATGAAAGGAGATAAAGAGCACTGAAGAAATAAAAGCATTTCATAGAAATTTGGTAAAAATATAATTTACAAATGTAAAGGTAAATTTCATAAGGACATATGAAATATGATTATGTACCCATATCCACACAGGAAAAGTGAATGTGTTCACTCATTCCCCACAATGGCTGAAACCCACTGAGGATGGCTCCCAGGCCTCTGATGTAGGATAAAGAAACCCTATAGGGAACCTCACCTCTTCTATGCTATTCAGTTTATTTCAGAGCTTAGAAAACGCAATTTGGCCCTGGATTGGCTTAGTGGTAGAGTGTTGGTCAGGCATGTGGATGTGTTGGGTTAGATTCCCAGTTAGGGCACAAAAGAGAAGCAGCCATCTGCTTCTCTACCCCTCCCCTTTTCTCTTCTCTCTCTCCTTCTCCACACCCTCCCCCCCCACAGCCATGGCTTGATTGGTTTGAATACATTGGGCCCAGGCACTGAGGATGGCTCCGTGCAGCCTATACCTCAGGTGCTAAAAATAGCTCAGTAGCAAGCATGGTCCTAGATAAGCAGAACACTGACCCAAGATGGGAGTTGACAGGTGGATCTCACTTGGGCACATGTGGGAGTCTATCTCTTTATCTCCCATCCTCTCACTTGGAAAAGAAAGAAAAAAGCTAAACTTGTATACATATATTACTAGTTATCAACTAGAAGTCAATGGGAAAAAAATTCCGTACAGGCAATTTTATTTTTTAGGCAAAATTGTTGGAAGATACCTTAATGTTTTGTCTCACAGGGAAGGAGAAAGTAAGCTAGCCAGCAGAACAGAAGATCACTGGGTAGCAAAATGAGAACAGTGGTTTTGGGGCTTGGAATTGGTGGAGGCAATCGTGGGATCACTCCAGTAGCATTCAGCCACCTCAGTTTATGACAGTAAGAGGATTTGAGGGAGAACACAGGGCTTTCCTGGGTTACCTGAATGTTACTAACAGAGATAATACTATTAGTTCTGTCTTACGAAAAGCTGACTCTTAAAATTAGCTCTTCATTTTGAACTTGGAGGAGTTTGTGGCTTAATAAATCTTAATCTCCACAATAGTGGTCTCTATTTGGGCAGCAAAACCCTGCTCACAGGACCTTTGAGGAGCAGTTCATGACTCAAATCTATCAAAAAATTGTGCCAGGCTCTTGATGGAGGGAACTGAGAAGGAGTGAAGTCTTTCAAATCTATGGCATTAATCTCATTAAATTTCCTGTTGCCAGGATGTTGGGGTTAATTAGTTGCTTTTAAACAATGCACTGTGAGTTTCAAAAGACTCAATGATAACTATATTTATATATATATATATATATATTTATCAATAGATGTATTTATTTTTACATGACAGGTGAGTTTGTTTTTTTGAAAAGGCACACAGTTAAAGAGATTATGTTAGGTTTAATAACAATTGAAAATGAAACTGGAAGTGCATCCTGTTTTGAAGAAAAGACCCTGTTGTAATGAAAACAAACCCTCCTGAGCCACTTACTGGAATATCGATCCAAAAAGCATTTACTAGCCCTGTGGTTCACAACCTCATGGCAAAGAGCTTTTTAAAAATGCTTATTTCCAGACCTCACCCTAGGGCCTGGCCAATGAAATTAAACCCACCTGGTATGAAGCCCCCAAAATAGTACTTTTAGAAGCTCCTCAGTGGTTTTGATGTGCAGCCTGAATTGAGAAGAATTAATCAAATCTTTTTCTATCTAAAGTGATATGTATTGGGATAACATTGGTTAATAAAATCAGACCATTTTTTGATTTATAGCTCTCAAAGGAATAGTATTCCTGTAGTTTATGGAGCAATTGTTTGCATTTGGGGAACATTTTCATAGATCAACAATATTGTATACTGTGGTTAATTCTCTAGGCCTTTCCTTAAAAGCTTAATTAAGTCCAATGTGTCTGAAGTTTAGTACTATGCTAATGGAATTATAGAACTTAATCAACATGTATAATAATGTTCCTGCAAAAATAGACTCCAAATTCTAAGTGAGTGGAAAAGAATAAAAAACGGGTCACTGTCTGCAGCCCAACCAAGGAGCCTATTTTTGCTTACCTCTTCTGTCTCCCTCCCCCACCTCTTGTCCTTGTATCCAATAGTTGTGAGAAGATTTGAGGACCCTAGCAGTTTGCGTTTCTTGTCCCTGTTTTTCCTTAGTCAGTGAAAAATGGACCTCATAGTTTTTCTCCCACAGCCACAGCAGGATTTCTTCTGGCCAGGAGTTCTTTCTTTCTTGGGATGCAAGCATTGGAATAAATCCCGTTGCAGGGTGTGTGTGTGTGTGTGTGTGTGTGTGTGTGTAGCTATTTGTTTATATTTTCCTCCTCTACACTTTTTAAAGTGATGGAGTTGTTTTCTACTAGCAGTGTGAAACAGAATAGGGAAAAATGTTTTTCCTATGCTCATTCCTTCCCATAAAATTTTTCATATAGATGTTATAACTATAACACCCATACAAACAGTTTACCTTCCAAAATAAAACACTTTCAAAAGTAAAAAGGGTGCTAAGTAATTGCACTGGGGTAGCAGAAGTAAACTAGGACAGTCCCTTAGGTAAAAGGAATATTTGATCTCCTTGAAAATGGGCCTTTGGTCACTCAAATGATAGAGACAAATTTATTTGCATTTATCATGGTCACTTAGTGCTGGTCAAAGCTTTAAACAAAGTATAAGAATGGTGTTGAGAGGGGAGGGTTACTCTTATCAAAGAAGGGATTATATTAAGCAATAAATTCACCTGTAATTATTTTTCATTTTTGCACCCAAATTGCCACCTTTGTTTGGCCTTGGTGTGGGATGACCTTCAGCAATAAGATGCAGTGACTGGTTACTTTAGTGGAGAAGGAATAAGAAGACCCTACCCAACAATAATTGAAGTAAGTAAAAATTAAGAACAAAATGTCTAGAGGAGTTATGAGAGGCAACAAATGCATTTTTGTGGTCATTGAGTCACTGAGAACTGTTGGGTATTTCAGAGAAGAGGAGCTACATTTTGTAAAGGATAAAAATGGGTTAGAAAAATCAAAATAAATACTGTTGATAGAACCTGAATGTTAGAAAATGAATATATACCACTAACCTCTGTTCAAAAATACTAAATTGTATTAAGTCACATTACTTTTGCTATTATTCAGATATCTCCCCATACTCCTTTCCAATTGTGTGTTATTGGTAGACATCTATTAGTCAAAACAAGCTGCCAGTATCTAGTGCCCCAAACTCAACTGGGAGAGAGTCTAGTCTTTACTTATGTGAACATCTCTTGGAGGACATTTCTACTTCTTTCAACATAGCAAAGTAGAAAAAATAAAGGAGCTAGGAAAATCAGTTTGTGAAATTTCAACCTTATGGCACATTGATTTTTTGAATTAACTTATTTGTTGCATCTCATTTATATGCCACTTGGCACAATTATTCATCCAGTCTTATGTACTGGAAATTTAAATGTGTTAAATTTTTTTTAGCAGACTGGCAATATGTCTAATTTGATTGATCTTGTTATTATTTTCTTTCGGCTTTAATTTATGATCTACTAATCAATTTGGTCCCTAGGGACTATTTGTAATTAAACTAATTTACTCTATTTTTTGTCCAGTTTTCTCACAATATTCCTACTATTTCTATGATATCTGACAACCAAATCATCTTTTGGCCAGCTCAAAAATTAATTATTAATATTGGAATGACTAGATGCTATTATTTAATATGATGAAAAATAATCTGTTTTAAAAACCAAGAGTTTTACTAACATTCTATCAATTGTATGAGATTTTTAACAAAAATATGTCAAATGAATACAAATATCCAGATAAACAGAATATACAATACTTATTTAAAAATTTATTAAGCCCATTGTATTTGGTAAGAACCTTTTTTTTTTCTTTTTTTTTTTTGAGGTGAGAAGAGAGAAGATAGTGAGGCAGACTCCTGCATGTGCCTTGACTGGAATCTACCCAGGAACTCCATCTTAGGCTGATAGTCAAGCCAAGCTATTTTTAGCAACTGAGACTGACACTCTCCAAAGGAGTTATCCTCAGTGCCCGGAGCCACGTATGAACCAATAAAGCCACTGGCTGCTGGATAAGAAGAGGAGAACAAGGGGGAGAGAAAAGGAGGTGAAGCAGATGGTAGCTTCTCATGTGTGCCCTGACGAGGAATTGAACCGGGACGTTCATACACAGGGTGAATGCTCTATCCACTGTACCACTGGTCAGGGCCTTGATAGCAATTTGATTCAGGGATAAGAATTTCTGAAAGAGAGCCATATTGTGACAATTTTGAAATGGGTGATTCAGGGAGTGATAATGTGTCTCATTTTAGATATAATGAGTTTGCAGTAATTTTTTTTTAAAAACTAAGAGAAAAAAAAGCGTGATCAGGTGGTGGTGCAATGGATAGAGCATCTGACAGGAACACGGAGGAACCAGGTTCAAAACCTCGAGGACACCAGCATGAGCGTGGGCTCATCCAGCTTGAGCGTGGAATGACCAGCTTGAGTGTGGGGTCACTGGCTTGAGTGTGGAATCATAGACATGACCCCATGGCCCCTGGCTTGAGGCCAAAAGTCACTTGCTTGAAGTCCAATGTCGCTGGCTTGAGCCCAAGGTTGCTTGCTTGAGCAAGGGGTCACTCTGCTCTGCTGTAACCCCCTGTCAAGGCATATATGAGAAAGTAATCAATGAACAACGAAGAACCCCAACAAAGAATTGATGCTTCTCATCTCTCTTCCTGCCTGTCTGTCCCTATTTGACCCTCTCTCTGTCTCTGTCACAAAAAAGAAGAGTACCACAACTATTGGACATATGGTATAAGCTTTATTGAAAAGTTGTGATGGAGATTATAAATATGCAACTTATCTGTGTATTGACAGTAATTAAAGCCAAAGGGGTGAAAGATAGCCCTGATAGATGGAGAATGAAATGAGAAGATAAGAAGGCCAAGTACTATGATTAGAAGGATGTAAACATTTGATGTTAGGTGGTAAAGATAAAACTTGACAAAGGCAAAGAGAATGAGTGATCAACATGGTAGGAGGCACCAAGAGTGAACTGTAATGTAAACTATGGAGTTCAGGTTATTGTGGTGTGTCAATGTGGGTTCATAAATTGTAGCAAATGTACTACTCTGGTGGGCAATGGTGATAGGGAGGAGGCAGTTAGGAAAAGGTGGGAGAGCAAAAAGCAGGAGAGGGTAATGATTTGACTTTGGGTGATGGGCACACAACACAGTCAACAGTTTATATGCTATGGAGATGTTTACATGAAATTTACATACCCTACTGATATCACCCCATAAATTTTATTTTCTAAATAAAAATTAAGAAAAGAAGCAAACAAAAAAGAGTTCATAGTGTGAGCTGTTATTGAGAAATCAGATGAACTGGGTATATAAATTACCTGTTAAATGGAGTGATTTAATCAGAGAAAAATACTGAGAATTTTTTAAATTTATTTATTAAATTTAATGCAGTGACATTGATAAATCAAGGTACATATGTTGAGAGAAAACATCTCTAGATTATTTTGACATTTGATTGTGGTGTATACCCCTCCCCCAAAGTTAAATTGTCTTCTGTCACCTTCTATCTGGTTTTCTTTGTGCCCCTCCCCTCTCCCACACCCCTCTCTCCTTCTTGACCCCATCCCCCCTCCGCCCACCTCCCACCCCTGTTGCCATCACATTCTTGTTCATGTCTCTGAGTCTCGTTTTTATGTCCCTTCTATGTATGGATTCATATAGTTCTTAGTTTTTTTTACTTATTTCACTTCATATAATGTTATCAAGGTCCATCTATGTTATTGTAAATGATCCGATGTCATCATTTCTTATGGCTGAGTAGTATTCCATAGTATATATGTACCAATGCTTTTTAATCCACTCGTCCTCTGACGGACACTTGGGCTGTTTCCAGATCTTCGCTATTGTGAACAATGCTGCCGTAAACATGCGGGTGCATTTCTCCTTTTGGAGCCGTTCTATGGTGTCCTTGGGGTATATTCCTAAAAGTGGGACAGCTGGGTCAAAAGGCAGTTCGATTTTCAGTTTTTTGAGGAATCTCCATACTATTTTCCACAGTGGCTGCACCAGTCTGCATTCCCACCAGCAGTGCAGGAGGGTTCCCTTTTCTCCACATCCTCGCCAGCACTTATTCTGTGTTGTTTTGTTGATGAGCACCATTCTGACTGGTGTGAGGTGATATCTCATTGTGGTTTTCATTTGCATTTCTCTAATGATTAGCATTTTTTCATAAGCCTATTGGCCATCTGTATGTCCTCTTTGGAGAAGTGTCTATTCATCTCTTTTGCCCATTTTCGGATTGGATTGTTTGTCTTCCTGGTGTTGAGCTTTACAAGTTATTTATAAATTTTGGTTATTAACCCCTTATCACATGTATTGTCAAATACATTCTCCCATTGTGTAGTTTGTCTTTTTATTCTGTTCTTGTTGTCTTTAGCTGTGCAAAAGCTTTTTAGTTTGATATAGTCCCATTTGTTTATCCTGTCTTTTATTTCACTTCACCGTGGAGATAAATCAGCAAATATATTGCTGCGAGAGATGTCAGAGAGCTTACTGACTGTTTTCTTCTAAGATGCTTATGGTTTCACGGCCCACATTTAAGTCTTTTATCCATTTTGAGTTTATTTTTGGAAGTGGTGTAAGCTGGTGATCTAGTTTCATTTTTTTGCAGGTAGCTGTCCAATTTTCCCAACACCATTTGTTAAAGAGGCTGTCTTTACTCCATTGTATTTCCTTACCTCCTTTGTCAAATATCAGTTGTCCATAGAACTGTGGGTTTATTTCTGGGTTCTCTGTTCTATTCCATTGATCTATATGCCTGTTCTTATGCCAGTACCAGGCTGTTTTGAGTACAATGGCCTTGTAGTATAACTTGATATCAGGAAGTGTGATACCTCCCACTTTATTCTTCTTTTTTAAGATTGCTGAGGCTATTCATGTTCTCTTTTGGATCCATATAAATTTTTGGAATATGTGATCTATATCTTTGAAGTATGTCATTGGTGTTTTAATTGGTATTGCATTGAATTTATAGATTGCTTTGGGTAATATAGACATTATAGTGATGTTTATTCTTCCTAACCATGAGCACGGTATATGCTTCCACTTGTTTGTATCTTCCTTGATTTCTTTTATCATTGCTTTGTAATTTTCCGAGTACAAGTCTTTAGTCTCCTTGGTTAAGTTTATTCCTAGGAACTTTATTTTTTTGGTTGTAATTGTGAAGGAGATTGTTTCCTTAATTTCTCTTTCTGACTGTTCATTGTTGGTGTATAAAAATGCCTCTGATTTCTGAGAATTGATTTTATATCCTGCCACTTTGCTGAATTCATTTATCAGGTCCAGTAGCTTTTTGACTGAGACTTTAGGGTTTTCTATATACAATATCATATCATCTGCAAATAATGATAGTTTTACTTCTTCTTTTCCAACTTGAATGCCTTTTATTTCTTCTTCTTGTCTGATTGCTGTGGCTAGGACTTCCAGGACCATGTTAAATCAGAGTGGTGAAAGGGGGCACCCCTGCCTTGTTCCTGATCTTAAGGGTATTGCTTTTAATTTTTGCCCATTGAGTATGATGTTGGCTGTGGGTTTCTCATAGATGGCTTTTATCATGTTGAGGTATGTTCCCTTTATTCCCACTTTGCTGAGAGTTTTGATCATGAATGGGTGCTAGTTTTTATCAAATGCTTTTTCTGCATCTATTGAAATTATCATATGGTTTTTCTCCTTCTTTTTGTTTATGTGATGAATCTCATTGATTGATTTACGAATATTGTACCAGCCTTGCCTCCCCAGAATAAATCCCACTTGATCATGGTGTATGATTTTTTCCATATATTATTGGATCCGGTTTGCTAATATTTTGTTGAGGATTTTAGCATCTATATTCATCAGAGATCAGAGATATTGGCCTATAATTTTCTTTCTTTGTGTTGTCTTTGCCTGGTTTTGGAATCAGAATTATGCTCACCTCATAGAAGGAGCTTGGAAGTCTTTCTTCCTCTTGAATTTTTTGAAATAGTTTGAGAAGGATAGGAGTTAGTTCTTCTTTGAATATTTGGTAGAATTCTGTTGTGAAGCCATTGGGCCCTGGACTTTTCTTTGTTGGGAGTTTTTTGATAACTGTTTCAATATCATTTGTTGTAATCGGTCTGTTTAGGTTTTCTGATTCTTCCAGATTGATTTTTGGAAGATTGTATGTTTTAAGGAATTTGTCCATTTCATCTAGGTTCTCTAGTGTTTTGGCATACAGTTCTTCATAGTATTTTCTTACAATATTTTGTATTTCTGTTGTGTCAGTTGTTATTTCTCCTCTCTCATTTCTAATTTTATTTATTTGAGTCCTCTCTCTCTTTTTCTTGGTGAGTCTACTTAAAGGTGCATCAATCTTGTTTACCTTTTCAAAGAACCAGCTCCTAGTTTCACTGATCCTCTGTATTGTTTCTTTAGCCACTATGTCATTTACTTCTGCTCTGATCTTTATTATTTCCTTCCTTCTACTACATTTGGGCTTTACTTGCTGTTCTTTTTCTAATTTTTTTAGATGCAGGGTTACGTTGTTTAATTGAGCTTTTTCTAGCTTCTGAAAGTGTGCCTGTAGTGCTATGAACTTCCCTCTCAGCACTGCTTTCGCTGTGTCCCATAAATTTTGAGTTGTTGTATGCTCATTGTCATTCGTTTCTAGGAATTTCTTTATTTCTTCTTTGATCTCATTCTTAATCCATTCATTATTTAACACCCTGCTATTTAGTTTCCATGTGTTTGAGAATTTTTGAGCTTTTCTGCTGTGATTCATTTCTAGTTTCATGCCGTTGTGATCAGAGAAAGTGCTTGATATGATTTCAGTCTTCTTAAATTTGTTGAGAGCACTTTTGTGCCCTAACATGTGGTCTATCCTAGAGAATGTACCATGAGCACTTGAAAAGAATGTATATTCTGCTGCTTTAGGGTGAAAGGTTCTGAAGATATCTATTAAATCGAGTTGATCTAGTGTTTCCAATAAGTCTGCTGTTTCTTTGTTAATTTTCTTTCTTGAGGATCTATCTAGTGATGTTAGTGGGGTATTGAAATCCCCTACTATTATAGTATTGCTGTTGATCTCGCCCTTTAAATCCATCAAAGTCTGCTTTATATATTTGGGTGCTCCTATATTAGGTGCATAGATATTTATAATAGTTATATCTTCCTGTTGGATTATTCCCTTTATCATTATGTAGTGGCCTTCTTTATCTCTTACTATATCCTTTGTTTTAAAGTCCAATTTGTCTGATATAAGTATTGCTACCCCAGCTTTTGTTTCATTTCCGTTTGCATGAAATGTTTTTTTCCATCCTTTTACCTTCAATCTATGTGTGTCTTTTGTTCTAAGGTGTGTCTCTTGTAAACAACATATGTATGGGTCCTGTTTTCTTATCCATGCAGCTACCCTATGTCTTTTGATTGGATCATTTAATCCATTTACATTTAAGGTTATTATTGATATGTAGTTGTTTATTGCCATTTTCTTCTTTAAAGGTGTATTCCTTTTTTGCTATATTCTTTTCCCACTTTGATCTGTTTACAACAGGCCCCTTAACATTTCCTGCAGCATTGGTTTTGTTCTAATGAATTCCTTGAGTTGTTTTTTGTCTGGGAAGCTTTTTATTTCTCCTTCGATTTTAAATGATAGCCTTGCTGGATAAAGTAGTCTTGATTGTAGGTTCTTGTTCTGCATTACTTTGAATATTTCTTGCCATTTCCTTCTGGCCTCAAGTGTTTCTGTTGAGAAGTCAGATGTCATCCTTATGGGGGCTCCTTTGTAGGTGATAACTTTTTTTTCTCTTGCAGCTTTTAATATTTTCTCTTTATCGCTTAGCTTTGGTATTTTAATTATGATGTGTCTTGGTGTAGGTTTCTTTGGGTTTCTCTTTAGTGGAGTCCTCTGTGCTCTTGGACTTGTGAGAGTTTCTCTTGCATTAATTTAGGGAAGTTTTCAGCTATGATATGATTGAACAAGGTCTCTATCCCTTGTTCTTTTTCTTCTTCTTCAGGAACCCCTATGATGCAGATGTTATTTCTCTTCATGTTGTCACAGAGCTCTCTAAGAGTTTCCTCTGACTTTTTGAGTCTCTTTTCTCTTTTCTTCTCTGCTTTCATGCCTTCATTCCAGTTGTCCTCTAACTCGCTGATTTGATCCTCTGCTCTATCTATCCTGTTTTTAATTCCTCCCATTGTGGTCTTTATTTCTGATATTGTATTTGGTCATCTCCGACTGATTCTTTTTTATACTTGCTATTTCTTTATTTAGGTTTTTATAATGACCATCCATTGTTGTTCTAAGATCCCTAAGCATCCTTACAATCATTATTTTGAACTCCGCATCTGGAAGTTTATTTCCATATCACACAGTTCATCTCTTGAACGTGTCTCTTGTGTGGATTGCACTCCTTTGTCTTCTCATCATCTGTTTTTGGGTGTTTTATTTGTAGAGTTGGTTGAGTCTAGGCTTGGTGTTGTCTGCCTCCAGTTTTCAGTTGTGTTATTTCTAGGTCTTCTTGGGTTGGTATCAGCTGTTATCTGTAATCCACTTTCAAATTTGGGCAGCTTTGAAGTTTTGATTTGTTTGTTTTCTTAACAGGTGATAGTCTTGTTTACTGATCTCAGCAGGGGGCTTCCTTGAAACTGTATCCAGGAATGTGATGGGTGTAACCTGAGACTCTGAAGGCCTCTTTAGCCAGCTAATCTCACTGGGGGCAGGGTATTTTCTCAGCTTCAGTAGGGAGAGGTATATCTCAGATCTCCATGGAGACCTGAGTTACTGCCCCTCCTCTGCACTTCTTGTTTTCAGCTGTGTCTTGTTGCGGTGATTGGAGCTGGATAGATGTCTGGAGATCTCTGATCCGGAAGCACTTCAGCTCTGTTTTGTGAAAGGTTCAGTCCCTCCCCCAGCTATGGCTGCCTCCACCACGGATGAGTAAGCTTTTTTAGTTCGTTTCCTGCATTTCTTAGCTGCTCACAGTCTGTCCCTCTCCCTGTCCTTTCCACTTGGGAGATAAGCTGGTCTTTTCAACACACTTCACTCCCTGGTCGCCAGGCAAGTGGCTGTGAGCAGTAGTTTCTGCTCTTTTCCCTCTGTGAGATCCTCTCTGGGCTCTCAGCCTCACCCCCCCCCTCCGTTCCTGTAAGCAGAGGAGGTTCAGACACTCCCTACCAGGATTGTTGTGGCTTCTTTGCTCCTTGGTTTTTGAGAGCTGTTCTTGCAGTTCAGAGTTGGTTTTTCATGCTGATTTTTCCTAAATTGATTTGTATTCCAGTTTGGTGGTGAGAGCTGGGCATCTGTGCGTCCGCCTACTCCGCTGCCATCTTTTTTTCAATACTGAGAATCTTAACGGATGCAGATTCAGTATATATGTACTCAATATCATGTATTCTTAAAGTTTTATAATCTGCTTTTTTTATTTTACAATACACTTGTGGAGATATTCTCATGTTGTTAAGTATTTTTTCTAGTGGAATGCTACCATAGTTTATTAATTGCATTTTATGTTTTTGGCCACTTAGTTAGATTCCAATTTTTTTTTTTGCTATTGTAAACAATCTTATTAGGAGCACCCTTTTAGCTCTGCCTTTATAAATATAATTATGTCCTTGGTCTATATTTCTAGAAGTATAATTGCTAGGTTAAAAGTTGTTTTATTTTTTAAATATAAGGATACATAATCACTGGAATGTTATCACCAAGCCAGTCTGAGGCTCAGGCTGCATAGTTTTCCAATGTCTTTCTTCTGAGAAATAATGTAAACCTAAGTGATTATTTTTCCTTCTATGATTATGCATATTTAGATTGGTCCATATATGCCCTGAGACTATTTTAAGTTGGATCACAGTGAACTTTCAAAAAGCAATAACATATTAATATTTAGTTAGCACTTACTATGTTGCAGGAAGTCTTTTATGTAGATAGATATAGGTAGATAGATAAAGAGATAATACTTACTTGTTTTGATCCAGTGTGCTTCCCATAGTTGTTTTCCTCCATTGGAATTTACATTAGGAGCCATAGAAAGTCTAGGGCACCACTAGTTGAGATCATTTTTACTTGTGTGTTAAATAAAAGATTTTGATTAGCTGTTTTCTAAGATCCTTTCTAGCTTGAAAATAATATGATCCTTATTTTTATCTCTTTGCACTTCTATTTTTTTAAGTACTGTTTTAACACTCAGGATAAAAGTGCTCAGCATATCGTTCCCAGTAGAGAATTTCAGCTTGATCACACCCCATTTAGAACTGTTAAGGTTTGGCTGATTTGCAAAAAAAAAAAAAAAAAAAAAAAAAAAAAAAAAAAAAAAAAAAAAGTATTTCAGGTATAACTCACTCAGTAATAGAAATTGGAATGTCGTTTCTGAATCATATATATACATATATATATATATTTCCTATACTAATACTAACATTACAAAAAAATGTGTGATTACTATACTTGTCCCACAGCTAAAAATCAGCCTGATCACACTATTGATATTATTTATTTACACATCAATAAAGTTGTAAGTTACATTTAACTTAAATGTTGCATTTCATTTGAAGGACAAATTTATTGTGGTTTGAATCGCCATTTGCAGTTTAAAATAAAAATGAACTGCCTTTCATCTCCACATTCCTCTTGTGAACATTTGCTGTCAGAGGGTAACTTTCTTATAGTAGTGATTATGCTTGGTTTGCTTCCAAATCATGCTCTGTAAAACTGAATTTGATTTTAAAATTTCAAACACAACAGAAATAAGATGAAACTTATCTCCTCCACCCTGAGAAAACCATATTTGCTAATCTGTGCTACAGAATTAAATCAAAAGATTCAGACTTGGAGAAATTACAATTCTAGTGTCTGGAAACATATTTTCATATTCTTTTTTATTTCTTCTTCACTATGTTACTGACATTTTAAGTGGCCTCAAGTAAGTAATGTAAATGCATTAATTCCCTTAAGTAAGTATTACTATGGAGCCTCATTGAGATTTGTGTAAGTTGTTAAGTTTTTGAGAGCTTTGTATGTGGAAGATGCTTTAAAACTATGTTTATAATATATATATAATATTATATATATTATATATTTATATAATATTATATATATTATATATTTATATAATATATATTAATATTATATATATATATTTCTCACTCCTTTTTCTTCTGTCACTTCATTTTACCTCTATGAGCTATATTGGAGGAAGGCATTGTGTAAGTATTGTGAAAAATATAAAGTATGCGACCGGGGAAAACTTTCTTAGTATTATTAATTTCTAAGGATAGTATAATTATTAAGAAAAGCTATTAATGACTTTTTTATGGTTTTATTCAGTGAGAGGAGGGAAGGTAGAAACAGACTCCTGCAAGTGCCCCAACCAGGATCCACCTGGCAAGTCCATTAGGGGACAATGCTCTGCATACCTGGGGCATTGTTCTGTTGCTCAGCAACAAAGCTCTTCTTAGTGCCTCAGGGGGAGGAGGCCATGGAGCCATCTTCAGCACCCAGGGCAAACTTACTCCAATCAAGCCATGGCTGCAGGAGGAGGAGAGAGAGAGAATGAGAGAGAGAAGGGAGAGAAGAGGGGATAGAGGAGTAGTTGGGCACTTCTCCTTTGTGCCCTGACAGGGAATCGAACCTGGAACATTCACATGCCAGGCCAATGTGTTACAATACAACTAAGCCAACTGGCCAGGGCTATTAATGGCTTTTAGAATTTGAATTAGTGATCTTGGGAAAGGTTCTCCAGTAAAGAAGCTTCTTGTAATAATACCTCCTTTGGAAAATTATACCTTTATAGAGGATGGTGGTATCGCTTATATTTATTTTTAAATTTTAAAAGATTTTTATTAAAGTATAGTTATCTTACAGTATTATATTAGTTTCAGGTGTTCAATATAGTTATTCAATGTTTATTTACCTTACTATGTGATCACTATGATAAGTCTAGTAATCATCTGTTACCATAACTATGTTCCCTGTGTTTTACATTACATCCACATGGCTTATTTCTTTTAATTTTTATTAATTTTAAATTTATTGTGTTTACATGGATTCAAGTGTCCCATTGAATATAACTCCCTCACTCCCCACCCTTGTGTCCCTTTATATATCCCCTCTGCCCCCCTCCCCCTAACTCCCTCCTCCATTCCCTCTAGGATTTGTTGTCCTATTATCTTTATCTCTGTGTTATGTATATATAGTTTCACTAATCCCTTTACCTTCTCTGATCCCATCCCCTCATCCCCTTTCCCTCTGACAGCTATCCTTCTTGTCCCTGTGACCCTGCCTCTGCCTCTATTCTTTCCTCAGTTCACTCTGTTCATTAGATTCTACATATATGAGATCATATAATATTTTTCTTCCTCTGCCTGGCTTATTTCACTTACCATAGTAAAACTTCAGGTCCATCAATGCTGTCACAAAAGGTAAAATTGCCTTCTTTTTCACAGCCACATAGTATTCCATTGTGTATATGTACCACTACTTTTTAATCTATTCATCTACTGATGGAAACTTGGGCAGTTTTCAGATCTTCACTATTGTAAACAATGCTGCAATAAACATGGGGGTGCATTTCTTCTTTTGAATCAGCGAATTGGTATTCTTAGTATATATTCCTAAAAGTAGGATAGCTGGGTCAAAAGGCAGTTCCATTTTTAAATTTTTGAGGAAGCTCTATACTGTTTTCCACAGTGGCTGTACCAGTCTGCATTTCAACCAGCAGTGCAGGAGGGTTCCCTTTTCTCCACACCCTTGCCAGCACTTATTGTGTGTTGTTTTGTTAATGAGCCCCATTCTGATGAGTACTGACCTTGAAAATTTTTTCATATGCCTATTAGCCATTTTTATTTATTTTACAGGGACAGAGAGAGAGTCAGAGAGAGGGATAGATAGGGACAGACAAGAACAGAGAGAGATGAGAAGCATCAATCATCAGTTTTTTGTTGCAACAACTTAGTTGTTCATTGATTGCTTTCTCATATGTGCCTTGATCACGGGCCTTTAGCAGACTGAGTAACCCCTTGCTCGAGCCAGCAACCTTGGGTCCAAGCTGGTGAGCTTTTTGCTCAAACCAGATGAGCTCCCGCTCAAGCTGGTGACCTTGGGGTCTCAAACCTGAGTCCTTCCACATCCCAGTCCAATGCTCTATCCACTGTGCCACCGCCTGGTCAGGCCCTATTGACCATTTGTATGTCCTCTTTGGAGAAGTGTCTATTCAATTCTTTTGACCATTTCTTTTTTTTTTTTGTATTTTTCTGAAGCTGGAAATGGGGAGAGACAGTCAGACAGACTCCCACATGCGCCCGACTGGGATCCACCCGGCACGCCCACCAGGAGCGACGCTTTGCCCACCAGGGGGCAATGCGCTGCCCCTCTGGGGCATCGCTCTGCAGCGACCAGAGCCACTCTAGCGCCTGGGGCAGAGGCCAAGGAGCCATCCCCAGTGCCCGGGCCATCTTTGCTCTAATGAAGCCTTGGCTGTGGGAGGGGAAGAGAGAGACAGAGAGGAAGGAGGGGGTGGGGTGGAGAAGCAAATGGGCTCTTCTCCTATGTGCCCTGGCCGGGAATCGAACCTGGGTCCCCCGCACGCCAGGCCGAAGCTCTACCGCTGAGCCAACCGGCCAGGGTAACCATTTCTTAATTAGATTGTTTACCTTCCTGGACTTGAGTTTTAGAAGTTCTTTATAAATTTTGATTATTAACCACTTATCAGATGTATTGGTGAATATGTTCTCCCGTTGTGTGGGTTATCTTTTTATATTGTTTATGGTATCTTCTCTGCGCAAAATAGTTTTAGTTTGATATAGTCCTATTTGTTCATCCTGTCCTTTATTTTACTTGCCCTTAGAGATAAATCAGCAAAAATTTTACTACAAGATAATTCACAGAATTTACTGGCTATCTTTTCTTCAAAGATGTTTATGGTTTCATGACTTACATTAATGTTTTATCCATTTTGAGTTTGTTTTTGTAAATGGTGTAAGTTGGTGGTCTAGTTTCATTTTTTTGCATGTACCTGTCCAATATTTCCAACATCATTTATTAAAGAGACTGTCTTTATTACACTGTATGTTCTTATCCCCTTTGTCAAATATCAATTGACCATAAAGCCGTGGGTTTATTTCTGGGTTCTCCGTTCTGTTCCATTAATCTGTATGCCTGTTCTTATGCCAGTACCAAGCTGTTTTGATTACAGTGGCCTTGTAGTATAACTTGATATCAGGAAGTGTGATACCTCCCACTTTATTCTTCATTTTCAAGATTGCTGAAACTATTTGTGTTCTGTTTTGGTTCCATATACATTTTGGAATATTTGTTCTATATATTTGAAGTATGCCATTGGTATTTTAATAGGAATTGCATTGAACTTTTAAATTGTTTTCAGTAATATAGACATTTTAATAAAGTTTATTCTTCCTATTCACGAACACAATATATGCTTCCACTTGTTTGTATCTTCCTTTATTTCTTTTATCAATGCTTTATAATTTTCCAAGTACAAGTGCTTTATTTCCTTGGTTAAATTTACTCCTAGGTACTTAATTTTTTTTTGTTTCAATACTGAAGGGGATTGTTTTCTTAATTTCTCTTTCATACAATTTATTATTGGTGTATAAAAATGCCACTGATTTCTGAATATTAATTTTATATCCTGCCACATTGCTAAATTCATTTATCAGGTCTAGTAGTTTTTTGACTGAGACAAGGATTTTCTATTTACAGTATCATGTCATCAGCAAATAATGATAGTTTTGCTTCTTTATTTCCAATTTGGATGTTTTTTATTTCTTCTTGTCTTATTGCTGTGGCTAGGACTTTCAAAATTGTATTGAATAAAAGTGATGACACCCCGCCTTGTTCCTGATCTTAAGGGGATTGCTTTTAGGTTTTGCCCATTGAATATGATGTTGGCTGTGGGTTTGTCATAGCTGGCCTTCATTATTTTGAGGTATGTTCCCTGTGTTCCACTTTGCTGCAAGTTTTGATCATAAATGAGTGCTGGATTTTATCAAATGCTTTTTCTGCATCTATTGATATTATCATGTGATTTTTATCCTTCCTTTTGTTTATGTAATGAAACACATTTATTGATTTGTGAATATTATACCAGCTTTGCTTCCCCCAAATAAATCCCACTTGATCATCATGTATGATTTTTTTCACGTATTGTTGGATCTGATTTGCTAATATTTTGTTGAGAATTTTAGCATCTAAGTTCATCAGGGATATTGACCTATAGTTCTTTTTTTCTTTGTAATACCTTTACCTGGTTTTGGAATGAGGATTATGCTTGCCTCATAAAATGAGCTTAAAAATCTTCTTTCCTCTTGAATTTTTTAAAATATCTTGAGAATGATAGGTGTTAATTCTTCTTTGAATACTTGGTAAAATTTGCCTGTGAAGCTGTCTGGTCCCGGACTTTTATTTGCTGGGAGTTTTTGATAACTGTTTCAATTTTAGTTGTTGTAATTGTTCTGTTTAGGTTTTCTGATTCTTCTAAATTGAGTTTTGGAAGTTATATATTTCTAGGAATTTATCCATTTTGCCCAGGTTGCCCAGTGTTTTGATACATAGATCTTCATAGTTTTTTCTAATAATACTTTGTATTTTTGTGGTGTCAGATATTACTTCTCCATTTTCATTTTTAATTGTATTTATTTGAGTCCTCTCTCTTTTTTTCTTGATGATTCTGGTTAAAGGTTCATCAATCTTGTTTACCTTTTCAAAAAACCAGCTCTTGGATTCATTGATCTTCTGTATTGTTTTTTTAGCTTCTATATCATTTATTTCTGCTCTGATCTTTATTATTTTCTTCCTTCTACTTCCTCTGGGCTTTATTTGGTGTTCCTTTTCTAGTTCTTTTAGATGCAGGATTAAGATATTTATTTGAGCTTTCTCTTTCTTCTTAAGGTATGCCTGCAATGCTATGAACTTCTTTCTCAGGACTGCTTTTGCTCTGTCCCATAAATTTTGATTTGTTGTACATTTTTATTTGTTTCTAGGAAATTTTTTAATTCTTCCTTGATCGTGTTTTTCACCCATTCATTATTTAATAACATGCTATTTAGCCTCCAGTTGTTTGAATGTTTTTTAGTTTTTCCATTGTAGTTGATTTCTAGTTTCATGCCATTGTGATCAGAGAAGATGCTTGGTATGATTTCAATCTTTTTAAATTTATTGAGACTCATTTTGTGCCCTAACATGTGGTCTATTATAGAGAATGTACCATGAGCACTTGAAAAGAATGTGTATTCTGTTGCTTTGGGGTAAAATGTTCTGAAGATATCTATTAAATTCAGTTGATCTAGTCTAGTGTGCCCTTTAAGGCAGCTGTTTTTTTGTTAATTTTCTGTCTGGAGGATCTATCCATTGATGTTAATGGAATATTAAAATCCTCTAGTAGCCTGACCTGTGGTGGTGCAGTGGATAAAGGATTGACCTGGAATGCTGAGGTTGTTGGTTCTAAACCCCAAGCTTGCCTGGTCAAGGCACATATGGGAGTTGATGCTTCCTGCTCCTCCCCCTGTTCTATGTATCTCTTCTCTCTCTCTCTCTCTCTCTCTCTCTCTCTCTCTCTCTCCCCTCTCTCTTTCTAAAAAAATGAAAAAATAATTGAAAAAATCTAAAGAAATAAAAGAAAATCCCCTGCTATTATAGTACTGCTGTTAATCTACCTTTTATGGCCCTGGCTGGTTGGCTCAATGGTAGAGTGTCGGCCTGGCGTGCAGAAGTCCCAGATTTGATTCCTGGCTAGGGCATATAGGAGAAGTGTCCATCTGCTTCTCCACCCCTCCCCATCTCCTTCCCCTCCCGCAGCCAAGGCTCCATTGGAGCAAAGTTGGCCCAGGCACTGAGGATGACTCTGTGGCCTCTGCCTCAGGCACTAGAATGGCTCTGGTTGCAATAGAGCAACACCCCAGATGGGCAGAGCATCGCCCCCTGGTGGGCATGCCGGGTGGATCCTGGTCGGGCACATGCAGGAGTCTGTCTGACTGCCTCTCCATTTACAACTTCAGAAAAAAAAATACAATAAAAAATCTATCTTTTATGTCCATCAAAATCTACTTTATAATCTAGGTGCACCTATATTAGACGCATAGATATTTACAATGGTTATATCCTCCTGTTGGATTACTCCCTTTTTCATTATGTAGTGACCTTCTTTATCCCTTACTATAGCCCTTGTTTTAAACTCTATTTTTTCAGATATAAGTATCAGAATCCCAGCTTTTTTTTCATTTCCATTTGCGTAAAATAATTTTTTTTCATCTCTTCACTTTTAGTCTATGTGTATCTTTTGTTCTGAGATTGTTCTTTTGTAAACAGTATATGTACAGTTCCTGTTTTCTTATCCATGGAGCTACTCTATGTCTTTTTATCGGAGCATTTATCCATTGACATTTAAGGTTATTATTGATATGTATTTGTTTATTGCCATTTTATTCTTTAAATCTAAAATCTTCTTTTTCTTGATATTTTTTTCTTTGCTCTTTTTTACAGCAGGCCCCTTAACATTTCTTGCAGTACTGGATTGGTTGTAATGAATTTTTTAGGGTTTTATTTTCTGGGAAGCTTTTTTATTTCTCCTTCAATTTTAAACAATAGCCTTGCTGGATAAAGAAGTCTTGGTTGTAGGTTTCAGCTTTGCATCACTTTAAATATTTCTTGCTAATTTCTTCTGGCCTCAAATGTTTCTGTTGAGAAGTCGATGTCATCCTTCTGGGGGCTCCTGTGTAGGTAATTAACTCTTTTTCTTTTGCAACTTTTAGCATTCTTTCTTTATCTGTTAACTTTGACACTTTAATTATAATGTGTCTTGCTGTAGGCCTCTTTGGGTTTCTCTTTAATGGAACTCTCTGTGCTTCTTGAACTTGTGTGACTTTTTTCTTCATCCATTTAGAGAAATTTTCAGCTATGATTTCTTCAAACAAGTTCTCTATTTCTTGTTTGTTCTCTTCTCCTTCTGGAACATCTATGATGCGGATGTTGTTTTTCTTTATGTTATCACAGAGTTCTCTTAGTTTCTCAGTCTTTTTGAGCCTCTTTTCTTTTTGCTGCTCTGCTTCTGTGCTTTCATTTATCTTGTCTTCTAAATCGCTGATTCAATCCTCTGCTTCATCCAGCCTGCTGTTAATTTCTTCTAATTCAGTCTTCATTTCTGATATTGTATTTGTCATTTCTGACTGTTTTTTTTATGATTTCAATGTCCTTTTTGATGCTTGCTATCTCTTTATTTAGGTGTTCATTATGTCCATTCATTGTTGCTCTAAGATCCTTGAACATCCTAAAAATCATTGTTTTAAACTCTGCATCTGGTGTTTTGGTTACTTTAATCTCATTCAGTTCTTTTTCTGAGGATTTCTCTTGCTGATTCTTTGAGGTCACATTTCTCTGTCTGCCCATTTTGTCTGTCCATTAGGTAGTGCTGTCTGACTGAAATTTTTGTGTGAACTTTATGAAGAAGATGGGCTTGTTGGTACTGTCCTCCAGACCACTTGTTTTCCTTGTTCTAGGAATGCTTCCTGAGGGTACTATTTTCCATCTTGTTGTATGTATTAGATGCAGTTGGTCTTTTCTTGGGTACTTTATTCCCTTTAGGCTGGCTGGCTCTATGGGTCAACCTTGATTATGTGTATTATACACTGTGCAATGTCTGTCCTGTTGGCATATTTATTCTCCACAGTGTCTGGTACCTGTTAGACTCCACCTTTGGGTGTGCTGCTTGTGTAGATAGTTGAGTCTAGGGTTGATGCTGTCTGCCACCCACTACCAGTTATGTTGGCTTTAGATCTTCTTGGGTTGGCATCAGCTATTGTTTTAACTCACTATGGGCTACCTGTTTGCAGCTACTGCACTTTTTGCTGTTTGTATCTGCATTTTCTGTGCCTGGCTAGTGTGGAAGGGGCCAACCTTAGTATAAGGATCAGCTTCCTCATGTTTAGAGATGAAAACAGCTCAGTAAAAGCCCCAAGCTCTGTAAGATTTGTCTCCATTTTTCAGCTGCTCCTCCTCCTCTTGAAGATGCCTGGTCTTCCCACAGAGTCTTTTGTAGTAAGACTGTAATGTGGGTTTAGACTGGCCTCACCTAACCAAGCCCTCTATAGTTTGCATGCTTGGTGGGTTAGTGTGGCTGAGGTTTTGAATACAACATTTGTGGGAGCCCTTATTTCAGGAGTCTCTTGGTCAGGAGCTCAGTACAAAGAATGTGGCTTCTACTCCAGAGCTTGATCCCTTAGCCACTCTTTGATACTCAAATTTTATTTCTCCCTAACAAGGTGAGCAGCAGGTTCAGACCGATTATGGCCGACTGTCCATGCTGTAGAAGTTTTTTCAGATGTTGAGACCCCAGTCTTAGGGAGCAAGACTGAGAGAGTCCTCTCTTGGGGCTGACTGTGTCCACCTGAAGGTGCCTAAACCCCTCAACCAGATCCAATAGTAGACTCCAATGGACTCACAGTTTAAATGTCCATGCTCCAAGCCTTTCTCTTTTCTCCCGGTGGAATATAGCCTAGCAGTACAGAATATCAAGTGCCCAGGCTGGCTAACTGTGAACCTCCACCCTATCTAATACACATGAGTGGCTGTGCCAATACTGATCACAGAGAGTGGAACTTGCCTTAGCTGGATCCAGTGTGAGGAGCTTTTCCTTAGGATACCACTCTAGTAAGGGTAGTTAGGTCCTGAACCAATGCTTTCTGCAGCTGCCCCCTGGATATGTCATCCTTGGGCCTCTCGAGCAAGAACCTAGTGCAGATCAGTGGAAGATACTGCCTGTGACTGGCCTTCAGCAAATTTCTTGGAACTACAAGCAATTCAGTGTTTGTGGCTTCCTTTGCTGGGCCCAGGTGTTCATGGAAATTCCAGCTACATACCTAGGCTGGCTTTTACCCACTCTGGGCCTGGGGGTAAGTTGGCTCAAAAGGCCAAGTTTCACTAGGTCTCACCTCTTGAAGCCTGTCTGCTGGCTTCCACTGGGCTGTCTTGCTGGGCTCAGCCACTGAAAAAGCCTCTGCTAGAGTCTAGAGCCTGTGGCAATTCAGCAATTAGGAAGGGTAGTGGGTGTGGCTTCACCCCTCAGCCCCAGGTGTCAGTCTTCCCAGACTTTTTTCACAGACCTCATTAGGGTGTGGCTTCTGAGACCCAGAGGTATGGTCTGTCCCCTCTCTGGACAGTTTCAGCTGAGTCTCTTGTGAGATAGAAGCACCAGTCATAGACTTGGGAGAGTGTGGGGTGGAGTTCTGGTCTCAACACCAGAAAACTGAGTCACTGATGCATCCTCTGCATCCTGGTCTCTCAGAACAACTTGTTGCCATTCCTTGGATAGGAGAGACTCCTGAGGGTGGAGCAGGTGCTTTTTCCCAGCTGATGCCACTCAGAGGGGCTGCTCCACCCAAGAAAGATGGGACTGCTTCACCCAAGAAAGATGGCTACTGCAGTACTGGAGAATGATTCAGCACAGGGGTTCCAGTGGCCATCCCCCACAGTGTCTCTCTCTGGGCCTCCAACTTTACACTCTTCCTCAGCAACTCCAGTCCTCTCAGCTCTCCCCTGCCAAAGCCCCTAGTTAAGTGCCTGTGAATGAGGTTTTTAGTGAGGGCCCTTCAAAACGGAGTCTGCGTCCAAGAGGTGTGTTTCTTTCTTGTGGATAGACACTTGGCTCTTTTCACAGCTAAATGTTGTCTGGGCACCTCTTATAGGTTCTGTGGCTCTAGGCTGGGGCTCCAGGCCTGGAGATGAGGACCCACACCTCTCAGGGCAACCCACCCCACTGTAAGAGTCCCCCTAGGCCTCCACTTATTCTTGGGAGTGGGGCAGCCCTTTCCATGTCTCCACCCTTTCTACCAGTCTCGGTGTGGCTTCTTCAGTGATCCTTGGTTATAGACTCCTCTTAGTTTAGTCCAAAGTTGGATTTTTAAGATGATTGTTCTTAAATTAAGTTGTAATCCAATTTGGTTCTGGGAGGAGACAGTTGGAACGTCCGCCTACTCCATTGCCATCTTTGTGCCCAGGTGTTTTGCATACCTCTAATCCCATGTGGCTTATTTTTATAACTGGAAATTTGTACCTCTTATTCCCCTTTACCTTTTATACCCATCCTTTCCCAACAGCAACCACCAATCTGTTCTCTGTATCTTCTGTGAATCTGTTTCTGTTTTTTATTTGGTTTTAGATTCTACATATAAGTGAAATCATAAGACATTTGTCTTTCTCTGTCTGACTTATTTTACTTACCATATTTTTTAAAGATGCTTAGCCTTATTAGTCACCTTGGGTAAGTCACAAAGTACTTGAATATATGGATTCATCAATTATGTAAGACAAAGTTTAATGGTACTGGGATCTGTGCTCTTCTAAGTTGCGTGACAGGTAGGAATGAGGAGAACATCAAAAGTTACAAGAAGCAACACACAGCCCAGCAGAAGCACCCTGTTTTCATCCTGTAATCTGTAGAATTATTGTAATTGTGTTATCTGCAGAAAAATATTTCAGACCCATGAGTGGTCAGTACAGTGTGTGCCATCCATGTCCTGTAGAAAAAAGCCCTTTTTCCACAACATCAAATGAATTTTTTTCTTTTTAGATCTTACTAGCCTGTCAGAAGTGTTGGATGCTTTCATTCACTTCCTGGTCATGAAGCACCACTTTTCTTGGCTTTTCTTCTTCTTTTTTTTCTTTTCTTCTTTTTTTAAGTGAGAGGAGGGGAGAGAGACAGACTCCCAAATACATCCCAACAGAAATCCACCTGGCAATCCCTGTCTTGGGTCAATGCTTGGATCAACCAAGCTATTTTTAGTGCCTGGGGCTGATGTGCTCAGACCAACAGAGCTATCCTCAGTGCCTGAGCTGATGCTCTAACCAACTGAATCACTGGCTTAGGAAGGGAAAGAGAGAGAGAAGGGGGAGAGGGAAAAAGAGAGGATGAGATGGCTGCTTTCTTTAAGTGTTCTGACCGGGTATCAAACCTGGGACCTGTAGTTCTATCCACTGTGCAAACTGGTTGGGGATGGCTTTTCTGACAGTATAGTCTCCTGTTCTGCTCTTAACTCTATAACTGCTCCTTCACAGGTTCTTTTATCCCTAAACTCCATGTACTCTTCTCCTGCAACCTCATGCCCAAGGGATATGCTCATATGCTGCTGATAATTCCAAAACTGAGGCATAAATTACAAATCCTTTTCTCCAAGTGACCCACCCATCCAACTTCCCATCCACTTTGTTATTCTGAAGGCACTTCAGAATTAAGGTGCTCATTAGTATAATTATATCTGCCTTCCTACCCCTCACCAACAATCAATCTGTTCTTGCACTGTGCATCCAAGTGAATTACCTCCCTCACTGTCTGCCCACACAGACACTCATCTTTGTGACCTCCTTCTCCTTCTCTACCTACCACCTTGACCAGTCTGCTCAGTCTGTCACTGAGCACTGTCAGTCCTCCTAAATGCCTCTGGAAGGCAATCAAAGAAAGAAAGAGCTTTAGAACAAGACTCCCTGGCTTCAAACCTCAGCTTTAGCCTTTTGAGAAGGCCTGAGTGTGAGTAAATTTTGTCTTTAAGCTAAAAACTTCTCAACTATAGAGAAATAGTAACTATAATATAGGAATTATGGGTGTGTGACAATTTAATGATACAGGGAAAATGTATCATCTAGTTTGTAATAAACACTCAATACATGTGAATTATTCTTATCATTAGCACCATCCTCCATTTTACACCAATCCTGCTCTCTAACCAAGGGCATTTCACAGTAGGGCCACTTAAGTAGCTTCTCCACTGCCCCCCCCAAGACTCTTCCAGAATCCAATCTTATTTCTCCTCTGCAGTCAGAGGGGTCTTTCTAAAATACAAGGTGCCTGTGCACTTCCCTGCTTAGTACTTTCTTCACCATCTGACACTAGCTTTCCATTTTCAGCCCCTAGAATGTGCCATGCTTTCTCTTTCTGCCCAGTCTTCCACATGCTCTTTTCTGTGTCAAGAATATTTTCCTCACTTTTTTTCCCCTCCCAGGGCCAATTCTATATATCCTTACCTTTTGTTTCTTCCCCTAATTTCAATTAGGTGCTTCTGCTGCATGTTCTCTAGCACCAGCATTTGTCAGAGCACTTACTTTGTGGTTCTGGGATTTTTTTCTTTTTTTAACAAAAAAGCAACCTCTCTCCTGAGACTCTTCTGTTTAGCTTCTATTCTCTGTTTGTGACCACTGTCTTACACAAAAAAACATTTATCTTATGCAGAATAAATGGCCTCCAGGGGTACCATTATATGTTTTCAGTTTTCACTGGACTTTCAAGATGGAATTTCCAAAGAGGAGTCTTACTGGTATTCCCAGGAACATATATGCTTTTTCCACTGAAATTTAAATATTTTTGTTATATTGTACTTGTCATATCTGTTATTTCTGTCATTTTTCTCTTTTTCAAATGAGAAAACTGAGGAGCAGAAATTTAACTGACTTTGAAACATTTATCTAACTGGAAGACAGTTCTCTTGTCATATTTCTCATCATTAGCAAGAGGTGGTGGGAGGAGCTTCAATTAATATAGCAGACTTGCAGAACATGAGGAACCAAGAATACCCCTGTCCTAATAAGCAGATTCTAACATCAGTGTCTTTTTTTTTTAGTTTAACAGTCTGGCAAGTGAAAGCGAAAGAGACAGCAGCAGTGTCATCCTGTACTGAAAATTAAAAAAAAAATTTTTTTTCAAAGTGCCAAATGCAACAGCCTTTGCAAGTATCAAGGGAAGAAAAAGAAAACAGAATGGTCTTTTTAGCAGTAACAACACATGTATAGAACAGCATTGACACAAACGTCAAAAATACAAGTGTTTTAATGGTGTTTTCCTCAAGAGAGTACTTTTATATGTTTCAAAAAATTTTAAAGTATAAAATAAAAGTTATGTATGAACTGCACATCATGTTTTTTTTCCATAAATACTCTCAAATTTGATGTTAGGACAAACTGCCTTTTTAAAAGAATATTTTAGATATTTTTCATCTCTGTTAAACATCAGCTCTTACTAAAAAAGTGTATGCCTAGGTGGGTGTTGATTAATGGTGCTAAGAACACTTTGTGTAGGATTTTATGCTGTAATAATTACCTTTTATACCCTAACCCATGTCAATGTTAACAATCTAAATTAGCATTTTCTCCAAGGACTCAAAAATGTGAGAATTGTGCAATTGGCTCAGTAAGCTGAGCTAGCAGTGAGAAAATTGAGATGTTCTATATTTCTATATTAACATCTGCTGCTTGTTCAAAGCATGATTTTTTCAAAATGATGAAAATAATTAGAAAATTAGGAAAGAAGGAGAAGAATAGCATACTTTATACTTTAAAAATTATAATAAAGATTTGACATTGCCATCAACAGTTCCATGTAATCATGGCTAGAATAATGGATTTATGATATGCAATGTTTGAAACATTGATTGCATCTTGCAGCTACAGATAGTTTAGCTTTGTTATTTTGGTACCTATAGACACTCTAAATTTGGTTAAAGAAAAACATTAGATTAAAGCCTACTAAAAATAAACTTTTATTTTGTTTATTTTCCAAGTAACTCAAATAGGAAACACAGGCATTTCCAAATGGTTCTTTTTAAAATAAATGCTTAATCTTTTGAAGGAAGATTTACAATAAACTTTCATCTCATAATATAGAATGTGGATTTAGATATTTAGAAAGAAGACATAGAAGTTGTCAACTGTATGAAGAAGAACATTTATCACTTTAATTATCTATCCAAAGTTTGGAAAGTTACCCCTTTTCTTGGTATCATCACAATCTATGAGACTTAAGATACATAACAATGTTAAGGTGACATTTTATTTAGAGGAAGACTTTTTTAGCTTCAGATGAGCACTCATCTGCTAAGAAGTCATATATAGAGCCAAGTAATTGCTTTGCTGTATACATATTTTTGATAAAATCCGAGCCATAGAAGAATTCTCAGTTCACACTTGAATGAGCCCCAAACACTGACTTGTTCCCCAATTCCAAAATTTGTCACTGCTGACAGTTAAAATTTGAAACCTGAATGCAGATGAATTTGAATTATTAATTAGTTGTGCTAGTTTCCCTGGCATTCTGGGAAATATTTGAGTGGTGGGTCAAGACTTCTCTATATTCCACCAAGTACTAGCATTGGAAACAAACTTAAGAGGGAACAGACATCTCCCAAAGCACTAGCCTAAGAGCTACTCATAGAGGCTGCAGGGAAGCATTTGCAAGGCTAATGTCTTCTTATAATTTCCTAGAGATTGTACTGACTCAGTGAGAGTAGTGTGGAATGCAAGCTCTGCATGAAAGTGGGCAGGCCTACAAGCAATTCTCAGTTGTGTTGCATTATGACATTCCTCATTAGCCTTTCCTTCTCGACAAATTCACTCACTGTTCTACTCTAGTCACAATGTCCTTGCAGTTAGATTTTTTCTCACTTTCAAATCATCTTCATAAGCCCCAGGAATGTTGTTTTCATATTCCCATGAATAGTATTATAGAATAGTCACAATATAGAAATTTAGGTCATGCAAAAACACATAATTCAAGACCAATTTAAAAAACTAAATGTGAGTTTGTGGGGAGGGTGGAAGTGGCTAAAGTATTTTAGAACCATATTAATTTTTAATAATCCCACTTTAGGATCACATTTCTGCTATATTATGCTTGCCAAATTTTTATTTTACCCTTTGTTGATTATTTTTGCCTGGTTTAATGATACTTTTTATAAATGCAAAACTTTACTAGGTATAATATTGCCTGTTTTCTCAAGATTATCCCTAATATTTTACAGCATGCTTTTTTTTTTTTTAGTAACTTAAAAGCATATCGTGGTAGTTGTTTGGCCATTTTCTTAGTGTTTTTATGATTTCCAACTTGTTTTTCATCACAAAGTCCACCACTTAACTCATGTTTGGAAGATATTTTTATAAGCTATTAAAATATTTTAAATCATAGTAACAGGATATTCAAATAAGAGCACAATAATTACCAAAATAACTAAGAACTTTGATGCTAACAACAGGATTTTTCATAAGATACTAATAATGGATGTTATTGACTCAAAATTTCATTTTACTAACTTACGTGTAACCACAAAGAATGTAGGAATGGCTTATAATTACCTTTGAAATTACAGAGGTCTTTGTTTGTTTGTTTGTTTTTTAAGTGAGAAGCAGGGAGTTAGTGAATCAGACACCTGGATGAGTCCAATGGGGATCCAACTGGCAACCTCATAGGGCAGATGCTTTGACCAACCCAGCTATTTTTAGCTCCT
The DNA here is from genome assembly GCF_036850765.1 of Saccopteryx bilineata. Classification (NCBI taxonomy): domain Eukaryota; kingdom Metazoa; phylum Chordata; class Mammalia; order Chiroptera; family Emballonuridae; genus Saccopteryx; species Saccopteryx bilineata. Next base: position 151,678,850 of record NC_089494.1, read on the forward strand.
GAGGCTGATATTTTCTGACCAACTAAGGTATCCTCAGAGCAGAGGCCAGACGTTCAAACCAATTGAGCCACTGGCTGCGGGAGGGGAAGAGGAAGAAGCAAATAGTCACTTCTCTTATGTGTCCTTACTGAGAATCAAACCCTGAACATCCATACACTGGGTGATATGCTATCCACTGAGCAAACGAGCCAGAGCAAAATTACAGAGTTCTTAATTATAAAATATTGAAATTTATAGTTCAAATGAACCCATAAAATGATTATATAAATATTTTATGTAATACCATTTTAAATACTGGGAATAATAGTGAGAAACTGTGTAAAACACCTAACACTATGCCTGCCATAAGAGATGTGCCCTAATATTGTCTGAGTTTCTTCTTCCACTGACACATTAGCTCTTTTTTTCTAACTGCACTTGCCTGCCCTTAAAACCAAATGTTTATATTTTTTCTTATTTCATCTTTGTGATTGTATTTTCTTCCAGTGTATCAACATTTTGGACCATCTCATCTAATTACGGCTCAGAAAGTTTATTGTGCCTGACCAGATAGTGGTGCAATAGATAGAGCCTTGGCCTGGGACAATGAGTATCCAGGTTTGAAACCCCAAGGTCGCTGACTTGAGCACAGGCTTATCAGGTTTCAATGCGGGCTCACCAGCTTGAGCGCGGGGTCGCCGGCTTGAGCGTGGGATCATAGACATGACCCCATGGTTGCTGGCTTGAGCCCAAAGGTTGTTGGCTTGAAGCCCAAGGTCACTGGCTGACTGGAGCTCCCCCAGTCAAGGCACATAATAAGAAAACAATCAATGAACAACTAAGGTGCCACAACTATGAGTTGATGCTTCTTATCTCTCTCCCTTCCTATCTGTCCTTCCTTCTCTTTAGCTAAAAAAGAAAAAAAAAAAAAAGAATATTTATTGTGTTGGTGATTTCTGAAACTATATTCTTAGGTCAAATATTTCCCAATTAGTACCCCCACCCCAATTTTCCTAGACATATTACTAGATTTCCTTCTGGCAACCCAAAACCAAGTGTTTTCGTGGTTTTTAACTTTGTCTTGATTTTCTATCTACGTGAGACACAGCTCCTATTACTCACGCCTCCTAAATGTCACTTGAACTCATCTTCCCCACTTTACTACCAATACCAGTGCAGACTTCTTCATCTTTTCTAGTTCATTAAAACAGCCTCTTGAAAGCTCTCTCTGACTGTAATTATCTCACTCTTACTCTCGCCACACCATCTTCAGAATCACGTTGCAATCCAATGGATTTTTTCACAATGCAAATATAACTATGTAACTCCTCTGGCTTAACTCATTTTAAAACTGCTCATTATTTTTATGACAGAATTAAGTCTTCTTTTATATCATCTAAAACCCTTCATACTCATTCTCCATTCAGTGCCTTTGCTCATTCTTCATCCTGTGCCTGAAACAAGCATTCTTCCCTACTCAGGCTTGTGAATTTGTCTATATTCAAAGACTCAGGTCCTCTAAAGAGCCATCTTGATACTCCACAGGCACAATTGTGTCCTTTGGAATTTTATGCATTCCATAATTATGACATTTAGGCATTTGAAAGAGATAAGTTGCAGGCAAATAGTTGCAATTGATCTGATAAGAGCACTTTAAAAGTGGTATCTACTTCTTGTTCATTTTACTTTCCCAAAGTCTATACAGAGTGTTGATTTGTTTTTGAATGAATGAAAGACAGAATGAATGAATGAGCATGATTCCTTTCTATCATAGTACTGGCAAGCTGAAATGCATGTGGGTATCTATTTTTATGTATGTGCTTGCAGGCTGCTAGGTATTTCAATAGTAATGAGTTTGGCTCTTGTTCATTCTTTCATTAAAATAAAGCAGGCTTCCTGCCAAATTTGACTTTAATCTTAAAAATCTCTGTCTTCAGAATAAACTTTTGCCCTCTCTCCTAGCCAGAAAAACTTCAATCGTTTTGCTTTTATGTTGAGGAAGAATCGTGCTATCATTTTTCATATATAAAGATTTCAAAACCTTAGGATCTTATTAAAAACAGGGTTGTGGACTTTATAGGGGATCTGATAACAAAATTATTCCAAAATAAATACAAAAATACTACCTAATTTAGGTATCCTACTAAGGCATTATAAATTAAATTTTTATTACATACACAAGAGACTGATACCTGTACTGTGCCTAATGGCCTGACAAATGCAGGGAAATGACTGAATTACTCAGAATGCCAAATGTATCTAATGAGGAAAAGTTGCACATCTTCAAACTACATTTTTCATCATTTTTGCTTAATTTAAACTATATTCAGAGCTGTGCAAAGTATTGCCTTCATTTCTCTCATTGAAACCTTCACACGTCTGAAGTCAAAGCTATTTTTTGCATCTTTATTAAATATATCTGATTTACGTTCTGCAGGCTTGAGAAAGGTCAGATTAATTTCATCATAGTTTCACTTTCCAGAGGAATCTGTTATGCAGCATGGTACTGCTGTTGTAAACAAAGCTTTCTCCTAAGAAACAACAAGTGTCTTAAATTATATTCAGCAGTAAAAAAAGATTCCAGGTTCTAATTTAATCAAGCTCTATGTCTCTGATATGTCGTTATATGTCCAAGAATTGTGCATCAAAAGTTGGTTTACAGAAAGAAATTCAAAGAACAGCACAGAAAAATCACATATTTGCTAATGAGGTAAAAGAAATTACAAGAAGAAACTGGATTAGAATACTCCATACCCATATACATACAACTTGTGGTTTTGTAGAAATCTTTTTCAGTTACCTGTGCTTCTCTACTATAACCCATCTGCTTTGCCTAAAATCATTAAAAGACATTGAAACCAAATATAATGTCAAAAAACTTGGTGGGCTATGAATGATTCAATGTAAGTACCCTATATTTAGAATATAATCAATAAAATTCAAAGTGGGTATCAAACTTTAAAAAGTTGCCCACTAATAAGTAGTGACTGGATTTTGGATTTTTTGAAACGCCAAGTTAGTTTTTCTTTCGTAATTATGTTATTTTTGTGTCACGTTTTCTTACTGGTTGTTTTATTCATATAGATAAATTATGATTTTTTTTATCTTATAGCAATTTCATCATCTTACAAAACTTAACACTTTCTGAATATTTTTTAAGAGATTGCCTTGCATGTTTTTAGTATCAAGAGCCATCATTTGAAAACTGTCAAATTTGTCATTTTCCTTTCATCTTTTCAAATCCAATGTCTAGAACAACCAAAAATAATAATAAATGATAGTATTTAATAAAGGTGTTTTGTTTTTGCTTTAAACTGTAAATAAAATGGTTACATCAGTAAATATACATTATACTTGTTACTTTTGATAATTTTTTATGGAATAATTTTAAAGTCACTTTCTTCTATTCCTATATGCTCTTTCTATTCTTATTCTATTCCAAATTCCTCTACTGTATTCCTATGCACTAAATTAAGAGTGACTGTAAATTTTAGCAAGTGATTTTCAACAATTATTGTAACAGTATATTATTTTCCCTTTGACCAAAGACAAGAGTAAATATGTTTAGGGTAGAGAGGTTCACAAAAGAGGGCTATCTTCTACCTGGGCAGAAATGGTGGTTGTTAGGAAAACCTTCATGTCAGTGATTAATGAGGTGCTGATTTCTTTTTATAAATTAAATTTATTGAGATGACACTTGTTCATAATATTAACTGTATGATAGGAAGTGAATTGAAACAAGTAATTTGCCTGGACAATGCTCCCTTCTACTCTGATTGATTTTCATAGTAGGGGAGACAAAATTAAATGGGAAAATCAGAAAAGTCTTGTCTAGTAAAATTGTGTTGATGTATAGAATTCAGAGCTCAGAAATGAGAATATCTAAATGACACCAGAATGTACCCAGAATACTTCATATACCACACATTTAACACCATAGCTATGCTACAAGCAGGAATAATGTTAAATGAAAAAGGATTTCTGTAGCACTATGTTCATTTTTAAGGATAAGAATTGAATTGTAACTAGAAAAAAAAGAGGTCTTTGAGAATATGATGTGGCTTGAGAGTTGAATCAGTTTCTTAGAGAGAACGTTTGTCATGCTATTGGGTACTTTTAGTCATTCCCAATTATTTTTATGTCCAACAGACCCTACAAACCAGAGAAGGTAATCTTTACTGCCACTTGGCCAAAGCCTAATATAATTTGCTGCAACTGCCTAAGCCTTCATTTCCTCATAATAATGGGGTCTTAATCCTGCCCTTCACAGGCACAGTGGAAGTTATTTACGATTCCTAGAGCACCACTTCAAAGAAGATTCTAGAGAAATAAAAATCATTGAAAAGCACTTGCAGACTACTTCCCAGACTCTATGTAGGACTTCCTTACCAAACTCCTCTGCAGTTTTGGACTTACAGTATTTTTTCAGTAAGTTTTCCTGTTCAAGTTTGTAAGCAATATACATTTCTATTTATATACATACTTAAACTGTCTAATCTCATGTGTCTAAAATAGTAATAAATGTGGACACAAATTTGGGAAGCACATGAAGAATAATAGCATGGGTGTTTTTTGAAATCCCAAAGTTAATAATGTGCAAGAATATAGCCAAAAATAGATTATAAAAATATTGGGCTCTGTCCATAAACAAGTTTTAGTTATAAGTAAATCACTTCCATTATTTATTCAATATAAAATTAATTTGACTCTTGACATCCTTCACGTTTTCAAGGATACTCTCTCTTATTATTGTGGTTTTCTCTTCCTAAAAAGGTCAGAGTCTAGGCCAATATGAAATCCCAAAATGGGAAATGAATGAAATTTTAAGTTCATCATGCTTTCCAATGATAATAATTTTTTTTTATTCTTTCAACAAATACATTTAGAACCCATGAGTAAATAGCATAGAACTTAATAGTACAAATTCTTCCAGACTTTGAATCTAAACTCTAGCATAAAATAACTGGGAAGCCTTAGGAGAGTTATTGAATTTCTCTTTTTCAGTTTTAGTTAAGATAGCCCAATGGCACATTGTGAAATTTGATAAATGTCACTCCTGTGGGCAGATGCCTTGTCAAGGGTACTTGGGGTTCATTTCCTGAAAACATCAGAAAAAATTCTCTATGAAGATGTAAAATTAGTGATGGATACTGAATAAAAGGAGAGTCTTTTTGATGGACAGACTTAGGAAACACTGTATCACACAGAGAGAAGAGAACATGACAAAACTTGATGGAAAAAGAAAATCAAATCAAATAAGAGTGAAAGGGTCTCAGGGTGATAGTGGAGAAATGGGCAAGAACCAAATCATGCAGGGACTTTAGGTAATGGTTGTATAATTTTATTTATTTATTCTCTTAATTTAAATTTTCAATTAAAGTTGAATTTAAATATTATTTTATATTATTTTCAGATGTAAAGCATAGTGGTTAGACAATTACGTAATTTACAAGGTAATCCCCCTGATAATGCTGGTTTGAGGTCCAGCGTCACTGACTTAAGCCCAAGGTCGCTGGCTTGAGTCCAAGGTTGCTGGCTTGAGCAAGGGTCACTAGATCTGCTGTAGCCCCCTGGTCAAGGCACATATGAGAAAGAAATCAATGAACAACTAAGGTGCCACAATGAAGAATTGATGCTTCTCATCTCTCTCCCTTCCTGTCTGTCTGTCCCTATTTGTCCCTCTCTCTGACTCTTTCTCTGTCTCTGTCAAAAACAAACAAACAAACAAAAAAAAACAAAAGATCGATTGAGGAGAGAACTGGTGGCATGAAAAAAAGGAAGAATCAAGGACGTTTCCTAGATAATTGTTACTAAATGGACTGTAGAATTGAGACTATCAGGGAAACTTGTCCTTTTGTGGGGAGGAGGATTTTGAAAAACTAAATGTTCCATTAACAAAGCATCATCGTTTATTTAAACCTAGAATGGCCCCTTGAAACTGGAAGTATCATTTCAGCTTCTGTGCTCTTTTGGAGTACAAAAATCTCTGAAGAGCCTGGGGACCCCAGAACTCTATATTTTTACAGAATCTGATCATGATTTATATTAGGACCTTGCCAAATAGCACCATTGCAGGGGCCCAAGAACCAGAACTCACAAACTGCTCCTTTTTTCGACAGGAAGCACCTCTCTCTCCTTACTTTATCCCATCATTTTTTTTCTCTCATCTTTACATGACTCAAGGGGATTTATGAAAAACAAAATATAGTTATTATAATAAATATGTGCGACATAGCTCCTAGATGCAATGGCACAAAGTTCCTGTGATTTACATTGATGTTACCTCTTGAATGGGAAGAAAGGAATTAGAATAAAAAATATGAGAAAAGTAAACATAATATTGCAAAGACTATTCAGCTCTTATATAATTTTCTTTATTACCTAAATTGCAGCAATAATACATATTACCTATGTAATTAAAAATGCAATTATTCTAAAGTTTTAAAATAATTTTAGGAGGCTGTAACAAGGTATTTTCTCTGTCTGTCTGTCTGTCTCTCTCACATACACACAAGCATAAGTAGCAATAAAATGTGCTCATTTGAAAACAAGCATTTATTGTCTACCTACTAGACAGAGCTGAGTTGGCTAATAGGGAATGCAAAAGAATTATGAAGTGAATTGAAGAGACTGAATCATGTATATAATTATAAAACTTAGATGACAATTCAAAGTTTTTCCAATAGTTCATTTCTGTGTGGGCCCTAATAGTGAAGACCAATATGTGAGCTCTGTTCTCATGAGAAACTGCAGGCAGCACTAACTGTCCTGGCTTTCCGGACACCCTGCTTGGGGACCTGCTCCCAGGCATATTTGGGCTAGCTTAGCCTTGGTTCCCAGGTGTTTCTAGGTCAGCTTCCCAGAAGACTACCTTTTTGGGTATAGGCTAGCAGGCTCAGCTAGTTGACATCACCACACTGATGTAATGGTTATTGTGATATTGGCTCCATGCCGCTATTGTCCCTAAGTCCTATATTTACCTGCTCTGGCACTGCTAAGGGTAAGACGGGAGACAAGAGACATCAGAATTTGGGAGACAGGAGACATCAGGATTCAGAAGATTGAGGAGACTTCAGAATTGAGAATTCAGGATAGTTGAGACTGAGGAGACTGGGGTGGGGGTGGGGGAGCAACAGAAGCAGAAATATGGCAGCAACAACAAGAGCATCAGCAGCAGCAGAGATGAAGAATAAAACATTGAAAAATGTATCATCTTGCCTTCTGCTCCTCATGCTTTTCTTCACCTTGAGTATCTTACTGCTTAAATCATCGCTTACAGAGCAGGTGTGCTCCGACAATGTTATTTATTTATTTTTTTTTAGTGAGAGTAGGGGAGGCAGAGAGATAGACTCTCACATACACCCCACCAGATCCACCCAGAAAGCCTACTAAAGGGTGATGCTGTGCCATTTGAGGCCATCGCTCCATTACTCAGCAACAGAACCATTGTTTAGCACCTGAGGTAGAGTCAACGAGCCATCCTTAGCACCCGAGGCCAATTCATTCAAACCAATGACTGTGGGAGGTAAAGAGAGAAAGATAGAGAAGAGGGCAGGGTGGAGAAGCAGATGGTCACTTCTCCTGTGTGCCCTGACCAGGAATTGAACCCAAGACATCCACATGCCAAGTTGATACTCTACCATTGAGACAACCAGTCAGGGCCCTAAGAATGTTCTTAAACCCAGATGCTTTCTTTGAAAATTAAAATTACGAAGCAGACATTTAAAAAAATTTTTCAAAGTCACAACTTGCCATTTCCTATCACCATAAAATAAGGGTTGCAAAGGAATTTAATAGTTATTCTTTTTAAATCACTTTCAATGCATTTAAGTCAAATGTGTTACATTCACTTTAAGTACTTGCCTGCCTTCTATAGTGATGTAGAACTCATTTTTTTCAAAAAATTTCTTTTATCAATGAATGTAGTGACCACCCAATAAATTTATTTCACAGAAGAATAAAGGTGACCCAATTTATTTCCACTGAACCCCTTGATCAACACTTTTTATATCTATAACATTCACTAAATTAAAATTTTTAATTCTTAATATAAATTTTCTGTAGCTCAGAAACAATGTTGGAAGGTGGAATTCTCATTGGAGTTTCAGTTCAGTGTTTGGGGGTTTAAGAAGATGGATTTACAATTCTGAGCAAGGAAACTCTGAGATTTTAAGGAGTCCTTATCCCATTTCCTAAAGTCTATAGCTGCAACCTAGTATTCCTATGGACAGTAACCTATTCCTGACTTCGACATGTATAGTTCCACTGAATTACTTCGTGTATCCTCAGTGATCTTTCTTTTTTTCTGGAGCCCAACTCTCTCTCTTAGGTTACCTCCTTAGAGGATTTTACCTATAATTTGCTATCAGTTTTGGACCCAAAGCATTTTATTTTCCCTCTGAGCAAGACTCTTAAAATGCTGGTTCATGCACTAATTATGTTATGGAGTTTTGTTATGTCAGGAGTTACATAAATCAGTCTAGTAGTTTATCATCATGTAGTGTCCACTCTGGGCTCAGTAGGGTACTTGTTAAGGAAAACCTGCATCATCCTCCATGCGTAAAATCTAGAAAAAGGAAGTAGAAATCATTTCAATACCAAGTGGTATAAAATAAAAGTATTTGGTGGTAGGAGAGTATATAATCAAAGGATTTGAGCAGTGTTGAGATGCCAGGGAAGACTTTTTTGAGGAAGTGGCATTTGGATTTTTCTATATTTTAAATCTCAAGAGATGCCCAAATACAATATATGAACAGTTGAAAAAAGGGAATGCAAAGTTATGAGTTTCTGGACTCAACGTTTGTAGTCACCATTAAATAAGCATAGGATGGTAGTCTAATTGAATAGGTTATTGTTATGGTTTTGAAGCTTTGTGTCTTTGAGCAGGTGACTGAAGTTGCCTCAGTGTCCTCTATTCCTCTCTACAAAGAGAAACGTGGACTTAAAGCCTAAATGAGATAATATGTCAAAGGCTTTGCACAGAGCTCGGAAGTCGTGGATGGAGGATGAATAGTAGTGTTCTTTTACTCCCTTCCCACTCTGTAGAACTGATACTCATTTACTAATTTATTCAACAACTACTTATGAATTCCAATAAAATGCTCATCTCCATAGAGGCAGGGATCTATGTATCTACTTTAGAATTCTCAGCAAAAAATAGTGGCTGGATTCTCCACATATCTGTTCACTAAATAGAACAGGGGTCCCCAAACTACGGCCCGCAGGCCACATGCAGCCCCCTGAGGCCATTTATCCAGCCCCCACCGCACTTCCAGAAGGGGCACCTCTTTCATTGGTGGTCAGTGAGAGGAGCATAGTTCCCATTGAAATACTGGTCAGTTTGTTGATTTAAATTTACTCGTTCTTTATTTTAAATATTGTATTTGTTCCTGTTTTGTTTTTTACTTTAAAATAAGATATGTGCAATGTGCACAGGGATTTGTTCATATTTTTTTTATAGTCTGGCCCTCCAACAGTCTGAGGGACAGTGAACTGGCCCCCTGTGTAAAAAGTTTGGGGACCCCTGAAATAGAACATAGGCACTTGTACTGAAGATGACATCTTAAAATGCATCATAGGGAAAGTAAAATACTGATTACACATTTCTGAGACAAAAATCATAGCAACAAAAAGAAAGCTGACACTTTAAAACAGGCTTGGGATATGAGAAACTCTGTAGAGGGATTGTTACACACACCTGAATTGCCCTACTTTTGTTAACTGTGTATACTTCATTTTTAGTTTGATTTGAACTGTTTCTTAATATTATGTTTGGTTCTGGATCAGCTGCCAGGAGATCTCTGGGCCCGCTATTACATTTTCTATACTTACTGATTTTTAAACATTCTCAGAAAATGGGGCCCTTTTCTTAATATTTCTATAAATACTGGCAATGTTATTTTTTTCTGTGTTTACTTTATTGATTAACTGAACTATTTTCTACTCTTTTAAGTAAGATTAAATAAAAACATTAGGGAAGAATAACAGGGCAATTCAACAAGAATTTGTTATAGCTATCACTTTCTAAGAATAAGTAATATTGAGTAGCTATAATACAGAAGATTATGCAGCACCAATTTTTAAAATGATACAAATACTTTAGGGTAGTAAAGGTGGCCTCTGAGAGGGTGGCTCTCACTGAAGTTTGTAGGATTTATGTACAGTATATTTGCTTACTTTTAGTTATATTAGCATAATGAGATTTATATCCTTAGAGATTGGTCAAGTGTTTTCCAAAATCTAACTGAAGTTTACACTGCATTTATATAAGGCTCTTTTATTTTATTTTACACCTTAAGGAAGTAGAGAAAAAGTGTCAGCACTTTCCTTAAAATGCTATTCAAAATGAATGTAAAATCTCTATTTCTTTCATTGAAAACACTTTGGAGCTTCTCTATTTTGTCTTTTCTTCAAAATATGGAGGTTATAACAAGGTAGAGTATTAAATAGCATCTGTCCAATATGTAGTCATGTAGATGGATGCTGAGCCCTGAGGACCCATGTCCCAAAGTGCCTGCATATATTACTGACTACTCCAGTAATATCCAAATGGAGCATGGGCTTCCCAGGATGTACACTGAATGACTCATATGTTTTTGGAAAACTTTTTTTGTTTAATTATAATTTTATTTTTTTAATGGGGCGACATCAATAAATCAGGTTACATATATTCAAAGATCAACAAGTCCAGGTTATCTTGTCTTTCAATTATGTTGCATACCGATCACCCAAAGTCAGATTGTCCTCTGTCACCTTCTATCTAGTTTTCTTTGTGCCCCTCCCCCTCCCCCTTTCCCTCTCCCTTTCCCCCCTCCCCCCATAACCACCACACTCTTATCAATGTCTCTTAGTTTCACTTTTATGTCCCACCTACGTATGGAATAATGCAGTTCCTGTTTTTTTCTGATTTACTTATTTCACTTCGTATAATGTTATCAAGATCCCACCATTTTGCTGTAAATGATCCGATGTCATCATTTCTTATGGCTGAGTAGTATTCCATAGTGTATATGTGCCACATCTTCTTTATCCAGTCGTCTATTGATGGGCTTTTTGGTTGTTTCCATGTCCTGGCCACTGTGAACAATGCTGCAATGAACATGGGGCTGCATGTGTCTTTACGTATCAATGTTTCTGAGTTTTGGGGGTATATACCCAGTAGAGGGATTGCTGGGTCATAAGGTAGTTCTATTTTCAGTTTTTTGAGGAACCACCATACTTTCTTTCATAATGGTTGTACTACTTTACATTCCCACCAACAGTGTATGAGGGTTCCTTTTTCTCCACAGCCTCTCCAACATTTGCTATTACCTGTCTTGTTAATAATAGCTAATCTAACAGGTGTGAGGTGGTATCTCATTGCAGTTTTGATTTGCATTTCTCTTATAACTAAAGAAGATGAGCATCTTTTCATATATCTGTTGGCCATTTGTACTTCCTCCTGGGAGAAGTGTCTGTTCATGTCCTCTTCCCATTTTTTTATTGGATTGTTTGTTTGTTGTTGAGTTTTATGAGTTCTTTGTATATTTTGGATATTAGGCCCTTATTTGAGCTGTTGTTTGAAAATATCATTTCCCATTTAGTTGGCTTTCTGTTTATTTTGTTATCAGTTTCTCTTGCTTAGCAAAAACTTCTTAGTCTGATGTAGTCCCATTCATTATTTTTTGCCTTCACTTCTCTTGCCTTTGGAGTCAAATTCATAAAATGCTCTTTAAAACCCAGGTCCATGATTTTAGTACCTATGTCTTCTTCTATGTACTTTATTGTTTCAGGTCTTATGTCTAGATCTTTGATCCATTTTGAGTTAATTTTAGTACAGGGGGACAAACTGTAGTCCAGTTTCATTCTTTTGCATGTGGCTTTCCAGTTTTCCCAGCACCATTCATTGAAGAGGCTTTCTTTTCTCCATTGTATGTTCTTGGCCCCTTTATCAAAATTATTTGACTATATATATGTGGTTTTATTTCTGGACTTTCTATTCTGTTCCATTGGTCTGATTGTCTATTTTTCTGCCAATACCATGCTGTTTTGATTGTCGTGGCCCTATAATAGAGTTTGAAGTCAGGTATTGTAATGCCCCCAGCTTCATTCTTTTTCTTTAGGATTGCTTTGGCTATTCGGGGTTTTTTATAGTTCCATATAAATCTGATGATTTTTTGCTCTATTTCTTTAAAAAAAGTCATTGGAAGTTTGATGGGAATTGCATTAAATTTGTATATTGCTTTGGGTAATATGGCCATCTTGATTATATTTATTCTTCCTAACCAAGAACAAGGAATATTCTTCCATCTCATTATATCTTTCTCAATTTCTCTTAACAATGGTTTATAGTTTTCATTATATAAGTCCTTTACATTCTTTGTTATGTTTATTCCTAAGTATTTTTTTTTGTTGTTGCAATTGTGAAGGGGATTATTCTTTTGAGTTCCTTCTCAGTTGTTTCATTGTTGGCATATAGAAAGGCTATTGACTTCTGTATGTTAATTTTGTATCCTGTGACCTTACTGTATTGGCTTATTGTTTCTAGTAGTCTTTTTGTGGATTCTTTGGGGTTTTCGATGTATAGGATCATATCATCTGCAAAAAGTGATACCGTTACTTCTTCTTTTTTGATATGAATGCCTTTTATTTCTTTGTCTTGTCTGATTGCTCTGGCTAGAACCTCTAGTACCACATTAAATAACAGTGGAGAGAGTGGACAACCCTGTCTTGTTCCTGATTTAAGGGGGAAAGCCTTCGGTTTTGTGCCATTTAATATGATGTTAGCTGATGGTTTATTATATATGGCCTTTATCATGTTGAGATATTTTCCTTCTATACCCATTTTGTTGAGAGTCTTAAACATAAAATTGTGTTGTATTTTATTGAAAGCCTTTTCTGCGTCTATTGATAAGATCATGTGGTTTTTGTTCTTTGTTTTGTTGATATGGTGTATTATGTTAACCGTTTTACGTATGTTGAACCATCCTTGAGAATCTGGGATGAATCCCACTTGATCGTGATGTATTATTTTTTTAATATGTTGTTGTATTCGATTTGCTAGTATTTTGTTTAGTATTTTACCATCTGTATTCATTAGAGATATTGGTCTGTAGTGTTCTTTTTTTTGTGCCATCCTTGCCTGGTTTTGGTATGAGGGTTATGTTGGCCTCATAAAATGTGTTTGGAAGTATTGCTTCTTCTTCAATTTTTTGGAAGACTTTGAGTAGAATAGGAACCAAGTATTCTTTGAATGTTTGATAAAATTCGCTGGTATAGCCGTCAGGTCCTGGACTTTTATTTTTGGGGAGGTTTTTAATGGTTTTTTCTATTTCTTCTCTACTAATAGGTTTGTTTAGGCTTTCTGCTTCTTCTTGACTCAGTCTAGGAAGGTTGTATTGTTCTAGGAATTTATCCATTTCTTCTAGATTGTTGAATTTAGTGGCATAAATTTTTTCATAGTATTCTACAATAATTCTTTGTACATCTACGGTGTCCGTGGTTATTTCTCCTCTTTCATTTTGGATTTTGTTTATATGAATTCTTTCTCTTTATTCCTCGGTAAGTCTTGCCAAGGGTTTGTCAATTTTGTTGATCTTTTCAAAGAATCAGCTCTTTGTTCTATTAATTTTTTCTATAGTTTTACTGTTCTCTATTTCATTTATTTCTGCTCTGATTTTTATTATCTCCTTTCTTCGGCTAGTTTTGGGTTGTTTTTGTTCTTCTTTTTCTAGTTCCTTAAGGTGTGAAGTTAAGTGGTTCACTTGGGCTGTCTCTTGTTTGTTCATATATGCCTGAAGTGATATGAACTTCCCTCTTATCACTGCTTTTGCTGCATCCCATAGATTCTGATATGTCGTATTGTCATTTTCATTAGTCTGTATATATCTTTTGATCTCTGCACTTATTTCTTCTTTGACCCATTCATTTTTTAAAAGTATGTTGTTTAGTTTCCACATTTTTGTGGGATTTTTTTCCTCCTTTTTGCACTTGAATTCTAGTTTCAAGGCTTTATGATCAGAAAATATGCTTGGTACAACTTCGATTTTTCTGAATTTGCTGATGTTGTTTTTGTGGCCCAACATATGGTCAATTTTTGAGAATGATCCATGTACACTGGAGAAAAATGTATACTCAGTCACTTTGGGATGAAATGTCCTGTAGATGTCTATCATATCCAGGTACTCTAGTGTTTTGTTTAAGGCCACTATATCTTTGTTGATTCTCTGTTTGGATGACCGATCTAGAGCCATCAGTGGTGTATTGAGGTCTCCAAGTATGATTGTATTTTTGTCAGTTTTTGTTTTAAGGTCAATAAGTAGCTGTCTTATATATTTTGGTGCTCCTTGGTTTGGTGCATATATATTAAGAATTGTTATGTCTTCTTGATTCAGTGTCCCCTTAGCCATTATGAAATGGCCATTTTTGTCTCTGAGTACTTTTGTTGTCTTGTAGTCAGCATTATCAGATATGAGTATTGCTACACCTGCTTTTTTTTAGATGTTATTTGCTTGGAGTATTGTTTTCCAGCCTTTCACTTTGAGTTTGTTTTTATCCTTGTTACTTAGATGAGTTTCCTGTAGGCAGCATACAGTTGGATTTTCTTTTTTAATCCATTCTGCTACTCTGTGTCTTTTTATTGGTGAGTTTAATCCATTTATATTTAGTGTAATTATTGACACTTGTGAGTTCCCTATTGCCATTTTATAGATTGCTTTCTGTTAGTTTTGTGTCTTGTTTGATCCTTCTCTTTCGTTTTTCTATCTTTTGTTTTTATTTGGTTGTATTCCATACATCTTTCCACTGTTGCTATCTTTTTTATCTCATGTGCTTCTGTGGTGGTTTTTTCAATGGTGGTTACCTTTAGGTAATGAAAAGGGTTCCTACCCTGTTCATTGTAGCACACTATTTTGTGAGTACTTTTGCACTCCATCGTCCTTTGCTACTGTTAATCTCCATCCTCTCCCCCCTTTCTTTTTGTTGTTGTCACAGTTTAAATTTGGTTTTATTGTGTTCTTCTTGGAGCTTTTACTTGTGGCTTTATTTTTTGTTCTTTGTATCTGATTGGAGAACCCCCTTTAGTAATTCCTGGAGTGGGGGTTTTCGGTTTTCTGATGATAAATTCCCTCATCTTTTCTGTATCTGTGAATGTTTTTATTTCTCCTTCATATTTGAAGGATAGCTTTGATGGGTATAGTATTCGTGGCTGAAAGTTTCTCTCTTTTAGGACTTTAAATATTGGGGTCCACTCTCTTTTAGCTTGTAGAGTTTCTGCTGAGAAATCTGATGATAATCTAATGGGCCTTCCTTTATATGTTGTATTCTTCTTTTCCCTGGCTGCCTTGAGAATTTTTTCTTTGCCATTGGTTTGTGCCAATTTCATTATGATGTGCCTTGGAGTAGGTTTGTTGGGGTTAAGAAAACTCGGAGTTCTGTTTGCTTCATGAATTTG
Organism: Saccopteryx bilineata; assembly: GCF_036850765.1. Lineage (NCBI taxonomy): Eukaryota > Metazoa > Chordata > Mammalia > Chiroptera > Emballonuridae > Saccopteryx > Saccopteryx bilineata. The sequence continues at coordinate 151,694,259 of NC_089494.1, forward strand.
AGGCTTTAGTTCTTTCCACAGGCTTGGGAAGTTCTCATCTATTATTTGTTTGAGTATGTTCTCCATTCCATTTTCTCTCTCTTCTCCCTCTGATATACCTATTATTCTTATGTTATTCTTTCTGATGGAGTCATATAATTCTTGTAGGGCTATCTCATTTTTTTTTTAATTTTTGACTCTCTTTCTTCCTCTCTCTGTTGTGCCTCAAGTTGCTTGTCTTCTATTTCACTAATCCTCTCTTCTATCTGGCCTGTTTATTAGCCAAGCTTGTTACCTCGTTTTTCAGCTCGTGAATTGAGTTTTTCATCTCTGTTTGATTTGTTTTTATAGTTTCAATTTCCTTGGACATATATTCTTTGTGTTCATTGAGTTGTTTTCTGAGCTCCCTAAATTGCCTTTCTGTGTTTTCTTGTATATCTCTGAGTATTTTTAGGATTTCTATCTTGAATTCTCTATCATTTAACTCCAAGGTTTACAATATATTAAATTTTTTCTCCATAGATTTTTCCTCTTCTATCTGTGTTACCTCTCTTTCTTTTGTATCCATGATACTAAATTTTCTCTTCCTTAATGGCATCTGAGGGTGGTTTTGTTGATAGTATTAATGAGATTTAATAAAAAATAAAAAGTTAAAAAAATAAAAAATGAAAAAAGTTGGTTTTTTAAAAAAATTAATAATGAAATAAAGAAAAATAAAATAAAATAAAAATTTTAAAAAAGGAAATTATTCCCCCCCTCCTTTTTTTCTCTCCTCTCCTCTCCTCTCCCCTCTTTCTTGAGAAAATCTTGTGGTGAACTGTGAATTATATTGTATTTAATAGAACAAACAATGCTTGTAATGGAGGGCCTGAATTGGGAAAAAGTAATAAAGAAGCAAGAAAAAATAAATAAATAAAAAGGGTGGGGGTATGGACCCACAAAAAGCAAATAATGAAAAAATTTGGATCAAGAATAAAATGATTTGCGTTTAGGTGTTGGTTGACTAAGAGTTATGATGAGAGGAATAAGAGGGAAACAGGAAAATGGGGGGACAAATTAAAAAATTACTATTGTATTTAGTGGAACAAGAGCTTGATAAAATGGAGAGCCAGGGATAGGAGCACTGCTAGTGAGTTAAAAAGGTGAAGTAAACCCCCCCCCAAAATGCCACAAACATAAGTTTGAGTCCCAGATAAAATAATTTGTTTGTTATTGAGGTTTAAATGAGAGGAGATGTAAAGGAAAAAGGAAGAAACTAATATAGAGGGAGAAAAGAAGAGGGATAGAAAAAAAAGGGGAACCACTAAAAGAAGAAAAAAGAAAAAAGAGGAGAGAGAGAGAGAGAGAGTTAAGGGTTTTGGAGTGCAACCCTCATAGAGAGAAAGGAAGAGGAAAGAAAAGATAATGGGAGATGTAACACTTATGGGTAGTGTAGTTCAAGGAGAGGAGAGAGTAAGACCGGTAGGGAGTTAAATGACCAAATTGGAGGAGGAAAAAAAAAAGAAAAAAGAAAAAAAATCAAGGATGAAGATAAGAGAAACAAACGAACAAATATAATAAAATGGGATAGGTTATAAAGTCTGCGGATTATTCTGATTTTAAGAGGTTATCTTCTTGCTTTTTCCTTTCTCTCCCTCTTCCTGGTTGGCGACTCTGTACCCCGGGTTCTGCCCCTTTGGCACGCTCAGGTAGAGGTTTGCAGTTGATAAGTCTCTATGGCGATGTCATGTATTGTGCTTCAGTCTTGTTGGCAGTCGAGGCTCATTAGCGTTTATAGGCTTCGACAGTGAGACAGTCCATGTTCCAGAAGCCTTTCTCCTAGTCTTTCCTTCCTCAACCAGCAGCCTGAGAATCCAGCTATGGGGTTGCTGCTGCCTCTGCCTGGATAGTAAGAGGCTCAAAGAGCGGTCAACTCCCCACTCTTATTTCCACTCAGCACAGGGCTCTGGGTAAGGCTCAGTCAGTCAGAGCTGCTAGCATAATCAGCCGGGGCTTTCGCCTACTCAAAGACCTCTGGCTCTGTCACTCTGTCCGGTAACACGGGCGGGTCTGCGCGCGCAGACCAGGATGTTAGACCGGAAGTCTCGCCCTCTGAGTGAAACCCCCCACCCACACTGAAAAGTTCCAATGTTGGAATTGGCTCTCTCTCATCCCCATGTGCCGCTCTTTCAAGGTTCTGGGGCAGCCCGTGACTCCGCCCTCGGCCCACACAAAGGCCTCCGACTCTGCCCCTCTGTGGGACAACACGGGCTCCCACTCCGGAGGTGCTGGGAGGAGTCTCCTTCCCACTCTCCGTGCGCGCAGACCAGGATGTGAGGCCGGAGTCTCGCCCTCTGAGTGAAACCTCCCGCCCGCACTGAAAAGTTCCAGTGTTGGAATTAGCTCTCGCTTCCTCCCCGTGTGCAGCTCTCCCCGGGTGCTGGGGCAGCCCGGAGGCTTTTGGCCCACACAAAGGCCTCTGACTCTGCCTCTCTGTGGAGTAACATGGGCGCACCCTCCGGGGGCTTTGGAAGGAATCTCTCGCCCACTATGCGCCTACCAGGGGATCAGGTAAAATGGCTGCCCCGCTTGTCTTTCTTTGTCTGGGTTTGGCGCGAGTGTTAGCTGTATTGCCCAGGTTGTCACAGGAACAGTTTTTCCTTGGCTTGGATCTCCGTGCCACAGCCTGGTTCGGCTGTTTGTGCCGTGGCCTGGATCTATTCACCCCCTTTGCCCGCCTTAGTTTCTATATTCTCAGTTTCCAGTGAAAATCGCCTTGTTTAGGTTAGTGAGGAAGGCGGAGCATTTCTTACTCCCTATTTCCTTCGGGGTTTGGTTATATATTTAGCCAATTTTTTGCTCGATCATACCTTTGGGTGTATTGCGAAACATCTGGAGGCTCCAAGGATAGGTTTTTCTGTTTCTGGTTGAAGATCTTGTTGAGGTTTGGGGGAGATTTATCGGTATCGCTTCCTACTCCACCATTACTCTCTGGAAAACTTTTTAAAGCTCTTTATAAAGGGTATATTTAAATTATAATTTGCATTCATAGAAATGCACTCATAAAATTTGAATAGTTTTGACAAATGCATATACTTGTGAAACATATACACTTACCAAGATATCAGATGTTTCAATCACCTAACAGAACTCCCTCTGCCCAAGTTCAGTCAGATATATCCCATCACAGGCAACAACTTATAAGATGTATGACGATAGATTAGTTAGTTCTGTTTTCACACCTCAAACATAGAACTATAGACTCCATTTTTTTTGTGTTTTGCCTTTTTTCACACAGCATTTTTTGTCACTACTGTTGTATGTCCCAAGTTTTTTCTTCAGTTGCTGAATAATACTCCATAACATACTCTACTTGGTTATATAGCTATATGTATTTGTGTTTATGCCTGCTATTTCATTGTTTTGATTTTTGTTTGTCATATCTGCTATTTTTTTTCTCTATTTTCTCTTCCAATGAGTGAATTAAGGTTTTATTGTTTGTTTGTTTTTTAACATTCTACTGTATGTCCTCTTTGACATTTTATAAATTTGGAAGTAATTATAGATTCACAGAATGTTAAAAAAATAGATCCTATGTAACCATAACCTGCTTCTGTAGAAAGAACATTTTTATGTAATATATAGCACAATATCAAAACCAGAAAGTTGACATTAGTCAATATAGTCAATTCATAGCCTTATTCAGATACCAATTTTTCATGCACCTGTTTGTGTTTGTGTGTCTATGCAACTTTATCATATATGTAGATTAGTAATGACTGTGTTTTGTCATTTTAAGAATATTATCTAAATTCTGGTTGGCTAATTAACTCAGTTGGTTAGCACATCATCCATAAACACCAAGGTTGTGTGTTTGATCTCCATCAGGGTATATATAGGAAGTGACCAACAAACATAGAACTAAGTGTAACAACAAATAAATGCTTCTCTCTCTTTTCTCCTTCCTCTCTTTAAAATCAACAACAATAATAATAATAATGGATATTATATTATTAAATGACATAGTATGTAACCTTTAAAATTTGACTTTTTTCATTCAGCATAATTTTGTTACAATCCATTCAGGTTGTTGTGCTATTGAAAGCCCATTCCTTAAGTTTGCTGAGTAACTTTTCACTGTATGCATGTACCACTGTTTAGCCACTTATGCTTTGAAGGACATTTGGATAGTTTCCAGGTTTGGGCTATTATAAATAAAGATGCTATGAACATTAATGTACAGGCTTTTGTGTGGACATAAGTTCTCATTTCCTGAAATAAATTTCCAGGAGCATAATTGCTGGGTTCTATGGAAAATTTAAAACTGCCAAACAGTTTTCTAGAGTGGCTGTGCTATCTTAAATTTCTAACACTAATATGAGAAATAAAAACATTCACGTTCTCACCCAACTTGCTGCTAATGTACCTTAAAAAAATTGAGCTTTTCTAATATGTGTGTTGTAATGTTGCAGGAAACAGGAGCACAAAGACGTTTAGCCAAGTGCTGGAGGAAGGGGGCTTTATTTTGGTGGGTGGAGCAGTTTGACCCAAAAACGGCAACAAAACACAGGCTCCCCAAAGTTAGCTTTTCTGAGTCTAATATATCTTTATAGCTTTAGCTTTCATGTGACCAGTGCCTGATTTTTTTAACTTCTATGTTTGTAGACCTATGTGACTTTTGTTTGTCCAGGAGGGAGGGGTTCTGGGAGGAGGTTCACACCATTTGTCCTTGACTGTTCACATATCCCAGTTGTTGTTTTTTTGCCTGTGTTGCAAGTTATTTCAGGGAACTGATAAAGGGCTGCACAGTGGTGGTTTGTTACTTTTCAAACTTCCTCAATCAGCCCTTCCAGTCCTTTCTCCCTCAGTGATACTTCATTGTGGTCTTAAATTGTATTTATTTAATGGCTAATAATGCTGAATTTTTGTGTGTGTTTATTTGCCATCTAAATATGCTGCTTAGTAAGGTGTCATTTTTTGTCCTTGGTCCATTTTCTAACTGATTTGCTTGTTTCTACTGCTGTGTTCTGAGAGTGTTATATATATTCTAGATATAAGTCCTATGTCACATATTTGATTAGCCAATATTTTATTGACTTGTGGTTTGTATTTTCATTATTCCAAATGATATGTCTTAGAGCTGAAGTTTGTAGTTTTTGTAATGTTTGATTTATTGATTTTTTTTCTCTCATGAATTAGGGTTGTGATGTCATGTCTTCAAATTCTTTACTGAATCTTAGATCCTGAATATTTTCTGTTTTTTCTTCTTAAAGTTTGATAATTTAATGGTTTACATTTAAATCTAAGATTAATTTCAAGTTAATTTTTATAAAAGATAGAAGGCTTAGGTCAAGACTTATTTATTTATTTAAGCCTTTGAATATCCAATAGCTTTAACACCATTTGTTGAAAGAACATCCTCCTTCTCTTGAATTGATTTTCCACTTTTGATAAAAGTCAGTTAATCATATATGTGCATGTTTATTTATGGTTTTTATATTCTGTTCTATTGATCTATCACTCCATCAACATTACATTGTTTTGATTAATGTAACTAGAGTAGTCTCAACTTACTGTGCTTTGACTCTCTGTAGTTTTAGTTACCTGCAGTCAACTGGAGTCTGAAAGTATTAAATGAAAAATTGTAGAAATAAACAATTCATAAGTTTTAATTTTCATGCTGTATTGAATAACTGAGCCATGTGATGAAATTCCATATCATCCCTCTGGGAAAGTGAATTTTCCCTTTGCCCAGAGTATCTGTAATGTATATACTACCTGCCCTTTTATCACTAAATAGGTTGCAAAGTTATCAGATTTACTGTGGCAGTGTTTCAATGCTTGTACTCAAGTAAACCTCATTCTACTTAATAATGGCCAGAAAGTACAAGTAATAATACTGGAAATTTGAATATGCAAAAAAGAAGCCATAAAGCACTTCCTTAAAGTAAAGTTGAGTACAGAAAAATAAAGCATTTGAGAGAGACCATAGTCATCTAACTTTTATTATAGTATAATGCTATAATCATTGTACTTCATTACTAGCTATTATTGTTCATCTCTTAGTATACCTAATTAATAAGTTAAACTTTATCATAACTAAATATGGATAAGAAAAAAACATAGTAGATATAGAATTTGGTACTATCCATGATTTTAAGCATCCACTTGTGGTTTTAGATTATATCCCTTGCCAATATGGGGGACTATTGCATATATATACATACATAAATATATGTATATATATATATATATATCTTGATATCAGGTTTACTCATTTCTCTTCTTTTTTAAAAAAGTTTCATTTATTTTAGTTTTATGTCTTTCCATAACAAGCTTCAAATAAGCAAGCTAAAATAGCATAAAATAAAAAAATAAATTTGCCTATATGTACAAAACAATTTTGCTGAACTTGTAATAGAAATGGCAATAAATGAATACATCAAAATTAACATACTATGTCAATTTTTCACTTCATAGACATGTTATGTCTCTTCACTTATTTATATGTTCTATATTTTCTTCCTAAGCATTTTATTGTTTTTGGCATACTGGCTTTACATAATTAATTGATTTTCTCTCTTTTTGTTTGTTTTCTATTCCACTCATTTGTACTATAATAGTATTTTTTTTCTGCATGCTTTGAGTTTATATTGCTTTTTTTCTAGTCATTTAAGATAAAGATGTAGATTATTATTTTTAAATTTTGTTTCTGTTATAAGCATTTATTATGTTTTTCTCTTAATATCACATGGTTTACATTACAGATGTTTTATGCATATTTTTTTTCTCTTGAAAGTTCCACTGTGACCTATGAATTAGTTTGAAGTTTGAGGTTATTATAAATAAAGATGCTATGAATGTTAACAGACATCCACATGAAACAAATGAGTCTAGACAGATATTATATCTTTTTCAAAAATTAGCTTAAAATTGAAAATTGGCTTAAATGTAAAACACAAAATGATAAAATATCCAGAAAATAACATATGGGGAAATTTTAATGAATGTGGGTTAGATAATGATGTTTTAAATACAACACCAAGACCATGTCTATGAAGAAGAAACTAATTTGGACTTCATTAAAATTAAAAATTTCCACTCTGCTAAAGACATATATTGGGAGAAAATATTATCAGAGCACATTTTAATAAACTACTAGTATGCAACATATACAAAGAAGTCTTAAAATTCAACAAGAAAACAACTCAGATTCTAAAATGTCACCAGCTCTAAACCCACACCTCACCAAGGAAGACATACAGTGTCAAATAAGCATCGAAGAGCTGTGATATATCATATGTCAATAAGAAATTTCAAATTGAAAAAAATAATATAATAGTACTACATATCTACTAACATGGCCCTTTAAAACCTTCATATAGACAAAGCTATCCTAAGAAAAAAGAAGGAAGGCAGAGGTATCACACTACATTACTTCAAATTATACTATAGAGCCACGATAATCAAAACAGCATGGTATCGGCACAAAAACAGAAATACAAACCAATGGAACAGAATTGAAAGCCCTGAAATAAAACCACATATATATGGTCAAATAATCTTTGACAAAAGAGACAAAAACATACAATGCAGAGAAGAAAACCACCCAATAAATGGTGCTGGGAAAATTGGAAAACCTCATGCAAAAGAACAAAACTTGACTACAGTTTGTTCCCCTGTGCAAAAATTAATTCAAAATGGATCAAAGAACTAAATATGAGACCGGAAACAATAAATTTCATTGTAAAAAAGATAAACACTTAACTTATGGACCTTGGACCTGAACACATTTTATGAATTTGAGCCCAAAGACACAAAGAAGTAAAGGGAAAAATAAATAAATGGGACTATATCAAATTAAAAAGCTTCTACACAGCAAAAGAAATTTATAACAATACAAAAGGGAGCCAACCATATAGGAGATGATATTTGCAAACAAAAGCTCTCATAAGGGGTTAATATCCAAAATATATAAAAAAACTCACAAAGCTCAGCAACAAATAAACAAACAACCCAAGTAAAAATTGGGGAGATGATGTGAACAGATACTTCTCCCAAGGAGACATACAAATGACTAATAGATATACGAAAAGATGTTCACCTTCACTAGTTATTAGAGAAATGTGAATTAAAACTACAATAAGATTCCATTTTACACCTTTCAGATTGGCCATTATGAACAAGACAGCTAATCACAAGTGTTGGATAGGATGTGGAGAAAAAAGTACACTCATTCACTGCTGGTGAGAATGTAAACTGGTACAACCATTATGGAAGAAAAAATGCTGGTTCCACAAAAAATTAAGAATAGAACTACCTTATAACCCAGAAATCCCTCTACTATGTATCTACCGAAAAATCTCAAAAACATTGATACACAAAAACACATGCACTTCCATATTCATTACAGCATTTTTCACAGTGCTAACATGGAAACAACCAAAGTGTCTCTTGATAGAGGATGGGATAAAGAAGATGTGGTACATATATACAATAGGAATACTACTCAGACATAAGAAATGATGACATATTGCCTTTTACAACAATGGATGGATCTTGAGAACATTATACTATGGGAGATAAGTATATTTTAAGAAAGCTAAGAACTATATGATTAAATGCAAACTTGTACAGACATTTTAGAAGACAATTTGGCAGTTTCTTACAAAAATAAATACAGTCTTGGAGAGAGAAGATGGCAGCGGAGTAGGCGGATGCACAGACACCCAGCTCTCAACACCAAACTGGAATACAAATCAATTTAGAAAAAATCAGCATGAAAAACCAACACTGAACTGCAAGAACAGCTCTCAAAAACCAAGGAGCAAAGAGGAAGCCACAATAATCCTGGTAAGGAGTGCCTGAATCTCCTCTGCTTACAGGAAGGGAAGGAGGGGGGTGAGGCTGAGAGCCCAGAGAGGATTTCACAGAGGAAAAAGAGCAGAAACAACTGCTCACAGCCACTTACCTGGCGACCAGGGAGCAAGGTGGGTTGAAAAGACCAGCTTATCTCCCAAGTGGAAAAGACAGGGAGAGGGACAGACTGTGAGGGGCTAAGGTATGCAAGAAACAAAATAAAAAAGCTGACTCATTCGTGCTGGAGGTGGCCATAGCTGGGGGAGGGACTGAACCTTTCACAAAACAGAGCTGAAGTGCTTCCGGATCAGAGATCTCCGGACATCTATCCAGCTCCAATCAGCACAACAAGACACAGCTGAAAACAAGAAGTGGGGAGGAGGGGCAGTAACTCAGGTCTCCATGGAGATCTGAGATACACCTCCTTCTACTGAAGCTGAGAGAAAAACCCTGCCCCCAGTGAGATTAGTTGGAGGAAGAGACCTTCAGCATCTCAGGTTACACCCACAGCATTCCTGGATACAGTTACAAGGAAGCCCCCTGCTGAGATCAGTTAACAAGAATATCACCTGTTAAGAAAACAAACAATTCAAGACTTCAAAGCTGCCCAAATCCGAAAGTGGATTACAAATAATAGCTGATACCAACCCACGAAGACCTAAAAATAACACAGCTGAAAACTGGAGGCAGACAACACCAAGCCTAGACTCAATCAACTCTACAAATAAAAAAAAAAAAGAAGATGAGAAAACAAAAGAGTGCAATCCAAATGAAACCACAAGAGACACCCTTGAGAGATGAGCTGAGTGATATGGAAATAATCAAACTTCCAGATGCAGAGTTCAAAATAATGATTGTAAGGATGCTTAGGGATCTTAGAACAACAATGGAGGGGGAGTTTGAAAACCTAAATAAAGAAATAGCAAGTATAAAAAAGAATCAGTTGGAGACGACAAATACAATATCAGAAATAAAGACCACAATGGAAGGAATTAAAAACAGGATAGATAGAGCAGAGGATCGAATCAGCGAGTTAGAAGACAACTGGAATGAAGGCATGAAAGCAGAGAAGAAAAGAGAAAAAAGACTCAAAAAGTCAGAGGAAACTCTTAGAGAGCTCTGTGACAACATGAAGAGAAATAACATCCTCATCATAGGGGTTCCTGAAGAAGAAGAAAAAGAACAAGGGATAGAGACTTTGTTCAATCATATCATAGCTGAAAACTTCCCTAAATTAATGCAAGAGAAACTCTCACAAATCCAAGAAGCACAGAGGACTCCATTAAAGAGAAACCCAAAGAAACCTACACCAAGACACATCATAATTAAAATACCAAAGCTAAGCGATAAAGAGAAAATATTAAAAGCTGCAAGAGAAAAAAAAGTTATCACCTACAAAGGAGCCCCCATAAGGATGACATCTGACTTCTCAACAGAAACACTTGAGGCCAGAAGGGAATGGCAAGAAATATTCAAAGTAATGCAGAACAAGAACCTACAACCAAGACTACTTTATCCAGCAAGGCTATCATTTAAAATTGAAGGAGAAATAAAAAGCTTCCCAGACAAAAAACAACTCAAGGAATTCATTACAACCAAACCAATGCTGCAGGAAATATTAAGGGGCCTGGTGTAAACAGATAAAGTGGGAAAAGAATACAGAAAAAAAAAAAAGAAAAAGGAATACACCTTTAAAGAAGAAAATGGCAATAAACAACTACATATCAATAATAACCTTAAATGTAAATGGATTAAATGATCCAATCAAAAGACATAGGGTAGCTGCGTGGATAAGAAAACAGGACCCATACATATGTTGTCTACAAGAGACAAACCTTAGAACAAAAGACACACACAGATTGAAGGTAAAAGGATGGAAAAAAATGTTTCATGCAAACGGAAATGAAAAAAAAGCTGGGGTAGCAATACTTATATCAGACAAATCGGACTTTAAAACAAAGGATATAGTAAGAGATAAAGAAGGCCACTACATAATGATAAAGGGAATAATCCAACAGGAAGATATAACTATTATAAATATCTATGCACCTAATATAGGAGCACCCAAATATATAAAACAGACTTTGATGGATTTAAAGGGCGAGATCAACAGCAATACTATAATAGTAGGGGATTTCAATACCCCACTAACATCACTAGATAGATCCTCAAGAAAGAAAATTAACAAAGAAACAGCAGACTTATTGGAAACACTAGATCAACTCGATTTAATAGATATCTTCAGAACCTTTCACCCTAAAGCAGCAGAATATACATTCTTTTCAAGTGCTCATGGTACATTCTCTAGGATAGACCACATGTTAGGGCACAAAAGTGCTCTCAACAAATTTAAGAAGACTGAAATCATATCAAGCACTTTCTCTGATCACAACGGCATGAAACTAGAAATGAATCACAGCAGAAAAGCTCAAAAATTCTCAAACACATGGAAACTAAATAGCAGGGTGTTAAATAATGAATGGATTAAGAATGAGATCAAAGAAGAAATAAAGAAATTCCTAGAAACGAATGACAATGAGCATACAACAACTCAAAATTTATGGGACACAGCGAAAGCAGTGCTGAGAGGGAAGTTCATAGCACTACAGGCACACTTTCAGAAGCTAGAAAAAGCTCAAATAAACAACTTAACCCTGCATCTAAAAGAATTAGAAAAAGAACAGCAAGTAAAGCCCAAATGTAGTAGAAGGAAGGAAATAATAAAGATCAGAGCAGAAATAAATGACATAGAGGCTAAAGAAACAATACAGAGGATCAATGAAACTAGGAGCTGGTTCTTTGAAAAGGTAAACAAGATTGATGCACCTTTAAGTAGACTCACCAAGAAAAAGAGAGAGAGGACTCAAATAAATAAAATTAGAAATGAGAGAGGAGAAATAACAACTGACACAACAGAAATACAAAATATTGTAAGAAAATACTATGAAGAACTGTATGCCAAAAAACTAGACAACCTAGATGAAATGGACAAATTCCTTGAAACGTACAATCTTCCAAAAATCAATCTGGAAGAATCAGAAAACTTAAACAGACCAATTACACCAAAGGAGATCTAAACAGTTATCAAAAAACTCCCAACAAAGAAAAGTCCGGGGCCCGATGGCTTCACAACGGAATTCTACCAAATATTCAAAGAAGAACTAACTCCTATCCTTCTCAAACTATTTCAAAAAATTCAAGAGGAAGGAAGACTTCCAAACTCCTTTTATGAGGCAAGCATAATTCTGATTCCAAAACCAGGCAAAGACCACACAAAGAAAGAAAATTATAGGCCAATATCTCTGATGAATATAGATGCTAAAATCCTCAACAAAATATTAGCAAACCGGATTCAACAATATATGGAAAAAATCATACACCATGATCAAGTGGGATTTATTCTGGGGAGGCAAGGCTGGTACAATATTCGTAAATCAATCAATGTGATTCATCACATAAACAAAAAGAAGGAGAAAAACCATATGATAATTTCAATAGATGCAGAAAAAGCATTTGATAAAATCCAGCACCCATTCATGATCAAAACTCTCAGCAAAGTGGGAATAAAGGGAACATACCTCAACATGATAAAAAGCCATCTATGAGAAACCCACAGCCAACATCATACTCAATGGGCAAAAATTAAAAGCAATACCCTTAAGATAAGGAACAAGGCAGGGGTGCCCCCTTTCACCACTCTTATTTAACATAGTCCTGGAAGTCCTAGCCACAGCTATCAGACAAGAAGAAGAAATAAAAGGCATTCAAGTTGGAAAAGAAGAAGTAAAACTATCATTATTTGCAGATGATATGATATTGTATATAGAAAACCCTAAAGTCTCAGTCAAAAAACTACTGGACCTGATAAATAAATTCAGCAAAGTGGCAGGATATAAAATCAATACTCAGAAATCAGAAGCATTTTTATACACCAACAATGAACAGTCAGAAAGAGAAATTAAGGAAACAATCCCCTGCACAATTACAACCAAAAAAATAAAGTACCTAGGAGTAAACTTAACCAAGGAGACTAAAGACTTGTACTCGGAAAATTACAAAACATTGATAAAAGAAATCAAGGAAGATACTAACAAGTGGAAGCATATACCGTGCTCATGGTTAGGAAGAATAAACATCATTAAAATGTCTATATTACCCAAAGCAATTTATAAATTCAATGCAATACCAATTAAAATACCAATGACATACTTCAAAGATATAGAACACATATTCCAAAAATTTATATGGAACCAAAAAAGGACACGAATAGCCTCAGCAATCTTAAAAATGAAGAATAAAGTGGGAGGTATCACACTTCCTGATATCAAGTTATACTACAAGGCCATTGTACTCAAAACAGCCTGGTACTGGCATAAGAACAGGCATATAGATCAATGGAATAGAACAGAGAACCCAGAAATAAACCCACAGTTCTATGGACAATTGATATTTGACAAAGGAGGTAAGGAAATACAATGGAGTAAAGACAGCCTCTTTAACAAATGGTGTTGGGAAAATTGGACAGCTACCTGCAAAAAAATGAAACTAGATCACCAGCTTACACCACTCACAAAAATAAACTCAAAATCGATAAAAGACTTGAATGTAGGCCGTGAAACCATAAGCATCTTAGAAGAAAACATAGGCAGTAAGCTCTCCGACATCTCTCGGAGCAATATATTTGCTGATTTATCTCCACGGGGAAGTGAAATAAAAGACAGGATAAACAAATGGGACTATATCAAACTAAAAAGCTTTTGCACAGCTAAAGACAACAAGAACAGAATAAAAAGACAAACTACACAATGGGAGAACATATTTGACAATACGTCTGATAAGGGGTTAATAACCAAAATTTATAAAGAACTTGTAAAACTCAACACCAGGAAGACAAACAACCCAATCCAAAAATGGGCAAAAGAGATGAATAGACACTTCTCCAAAGAGGACATACAGATGGCCAATAGGCATATGAAAAAATGCTCAACATCACTAATCATTAGAGAAATGCAAATTAAAACCACAATGAGATATCACCATACACCAGTCAGAATGGCGCTTATCAACAAAACAACACAGAATAAGTGCTGGCGAGGATGTGGAGAAAAGGGGACCCTCCTGCACTGCTGGTGGGAATGCAGACTGGTGCAGCCACTGTGGAAAACAGTATGGAGATTCCTCAAAAAACTGAAAATCGAACCGCCTTTGGACCCAGCTATCCCACGTTTAGGAATATACCCCAAGGACACCATAGAACGGCTCGAAAAGGAGAAATGCACCCGCATGTTTGTGGCAGCATTGTTCACAATAGTGAAGATCTGGAAACAGCCCAAGTGTCCGTCAGAGGACGAATGGATTAAAAAACTTTGGTACATATATACTATGGAATACTACTCAGCCATAAGAAATGATGACATCGGATCATTTACAATAACATGGATGGACCTTGATAACATTATACGGAGTGAAATAAGTAAATCAGAAAAAAAACTGAGATGAATCCATACATAGAAGGGACATAAAAATGAGACTCAGAGACATGAACAAGAATGTGATGGCAACAGGGGCGGGGGGGGGTTGGGGGAGGGGAGAGGGGGTGAAGAAGGAAATAGGGGTTAGGGGAGGGGAGGGGCACAAAGAAAACCAGATAGAAGGTGACAGAAGACAATTTAACTTTGCGGGAGGGGTATACAGCACAATCAAATGTCAAAATAATCTAGAGATATTTTCTCTCAACATATGTACCCTGATTTATCAATGTCACTGCATTAAATTTAATAAAAAAATATTAATATTAAAATAAATAAATAAATAAATACAGTCTTACCAAACAATACAGCAATCACATTCCTAGGTATTTAACCAAATGAGTTGAAAACTTAGATCCACACAGAAACCTACATACAGATATTAATAACATCTTTATTCACAATTTCCAGAACTTAAAAGCAACTACAGTGTCCTATGTTTGGTGAATGGATAAATTGTGTTAGATCCAGAAAATGGCATATACTACTCAGTGCTAAAAATAAATAATATCAATTCATGAAAAGATATAGAGAAAGTGTAAATGCATATTATTTAAATGAGAGAAACCAGTCTAAAAATTTTTTTCTCCAGTTCCCCATCTGGGAATATTGCATCACTCTGGAATTCTTGAGGTCTCTAACCATTTTATTATTTTCCCACATTTGAAAACCTTTCTGAGTTTGTTTTGCAGTTATTTCTGGTTTACAAAGGCTGTTTAGAAGTAGAGGGATGATGTACTCGATAACTCAAAATTCTGAGCTTCTTCTATCATTAACTATGGAAAGGCACAATTTTAGTATTAAACTGTATTTTTAAAGAAACAAGTCTCACCTGACCAGGCGATGGCGCAATGGATAGAGCGTCGGACTGGGATATGGAGGACCCAGGTTTGAGACCCCAAGGTCACCAGCTTCAGCGTGGGTTCATCTGGTTTGAGCAAAGCTTACCAACTTGCACCCGTGGTTGCTGGCTTAAGTAGAGGGTTACTCGGTCCGCTGTAGCTCCCATGGTCAAGGCACATATGAGAAAGAAATCAATGAACAACTAAGGTGTTGCAACGAAAAACTGATGATTGATGCTTCTCATCTCTTTCCATTCCTGTTTATCTGTTCCTATCTATCCCTGTTTCTGACTCTCTCTCTGTCTCTGTTTAAAGAAATTAAAAAATTAAAAAAACAAGTCTCCAAGTCATTACATCACTTTGACCTACTTTGCTTTGGTCAGAGCTTTATTTCAAGGTCCTGAATTTAATTTGGCAAATAGGCTTTATTTTAAGTATCTAAAAAAATAAAAATCATGTGGTAAAAATAGACTTTTCTCTGCCAAAATTAATAATGATAATAATAATAATAAATAGGGAAACTATTCTTAACAATGATACTACATTGCTAATATTATCATTTTACTATTAAATAATTCTCAAACTCTTCATATTAACTACCCTATTATAGCATCTTTCTCTATCTTGTCTTTATATTATTATATTTCATAAAATAACCCACCCTCTTTCACCATATACATAAATAAACTCAACATGAATTAAATATTTAAATGTTAGACATAAAACCAGAAAAATACTTGAAGAAAGTTTTGGACATTTCTCTTAGTGAAAATTTTTCTGATCTATCACTTTGCTTAAGGAAAACAAAAGATAAAATAAATAATATAACTATATTAAACTAAAAAGATTTTGCACAGCAAAGGAAACCATCAAGAAATTGAAAAGAGCCCACAGATTGTTAGAGCATGTTCACCAATATATTTGATAAGGTATTAATATCCAAAATCTATAAAGAAATTATAGAACTCAACAGCAAAACACACACACACACACACACACACACACACACACATAAAATCTTATTAAATAATTGGCTAAAGACTTGACACTTTTCCAAAGAGGACATACAGATGGCTAATAGGCATATGAAAAAAAGTTCAATGTCACTAATCGTTAGAGAAATGTAAATTAAAACCACAATAAAGTGTCACCTCACACCAATCAGAATGGCTATCATCAATAAATCACCAAAGAACAAGTATTGGGGAGGGTGTGGAGAGAAGAGTACCTGTATGCACTGTTGGTGGGAAAGCAGATCAGTGTAGCTATGTGGAAAGCAGTATGGAGTTATCTCAAAAAATTAAGAATGAAACCTCCTGGTGACCCAGTGATTCCACTTCTTGGAATTTATCTGAAGAAACCCAAAACACTAATTTAAAAATATACATGCATCCCATGTTCATTGCAATGTTATTTTCAATAGCCGATATTTAGTAGCAGCCCAATTGCCAGTAGATTAATGGATAAAAAATCTTTGGTACATTTACACAATGGAATGCTACTTGGCCATAAAAAAAAATTTATCCTTTGTGACAGCATAGATAAACCTGGAGAGCATTATGCTAAGTGAAAAAAGCCAGGCAGAGAAAGACAAGTGTCATTCGATTTCAAAACAGTCTCATAGATGAAGAACAGGATAACAGCTGTGAGGGAAGGGTGCTAGGTAAGAGGGAGAGGGGTGGAGCAGTTGAGCCAAAAAAAAAAAAAAAAAGGTAAATAAGAGAAAAAACTCATAGACATGGACAACAGTGTGGTGATTGCTTAGGATGGAGGGGTTGGGTGAAGGAGAGTATATGGGGAGTTTAATGATGATTGACAAAGTCTTTACTGGGGAGGAGGTGAACAAAAAATAGATTGTACAGAGATGAGTTTGTAGAATTAAGTGCCTGAAACCTGTATAATTTTGTTAATCAATGTCACCTCAATAAATTCATTTAAGAAAAAAAATAATAAGTGTGGTTCTTGTTCTTATATTTATTAAATTTCAATCTTTAATAAATCAATTCCTTAATTTAACAGTATATTAATGGACCTTATTCTGATCTGCTGTTAGTAAAATCTTAGAATAAATTCCAATTAGAACATTCAGTTTAATATATTTAACTACTTCATGGAGCAACTTTTACTTGTATTTATTTAACTAATATGCTAAGAATGCTAGGTGTTTTATTAGATCTATTGGGGTCTATAGGTGCCTCTGATTCACACTTAAATTGTCTTGGAATTATTCAGCTTGTTTACTTTTGTAAATATTAAGGTTTTTCAACCACATCTTAGCTCATTTATAAATCAAGTGCAGCACATCTTAGGAAGAGATCACCATGATAGTTTCTTGGTGTGGAAATGTAGGTGACGACTACTTTGTGGATAGGTAATGTTGGGAAAACAACTGTGTTAGGCTTGCTTGCTTGTACTTTGCCTGATTACTGCGTGAGCACACGGCAGCACCACATGTGTACAGTCTGTGTTAGCAAGGCTGCGGGAACTTGTTTTTCAGAGGGGATGGAGATTGCCTGCCTGCCTCTGTGAAGGACATTTTTTTTTCTTCTGTTTGTTTCCTGGCTGCCATCACAAAAGGTTTTCCCTGCTGGTTTGCTCATCTGCTGTTGGGAGACTCTAGTAAATGGGAATGACCCAATGCTTTCTGGCTACATAGTTCCTCTTCCACCTGCCCGAATTCAATGTGGACCTGCCTGGCCTCGGCCACTGGCATCACAGGTAAAAATACCGCAGTCCATTATTTTCTTCTTTATTTTAATAAAGCGTAAGCTCCTAGAGTATAGTAGATCCCCTTGCCACTATAGGTCTTTAAGAAATATAAAAGAATGGATGCTAATCTAATAAATGAATTCTTCATTGAGAATAATAATGAAATAAAAGAGGAGAGAAAAACTGTACCGTAGGTCAGGTTCCTCAAAATTGAACCTAGGCGGGAAAGTCATCTGAAACTGATTTATTAAGGATGTTCCGAGAATAACCAGTAGTGATAAGTGGACAAAGGGCAGGAGAAGAAAGGAAATCAGGTCAAGGTATAATTTCAGGCAAAATTCCAGACTAATTCAGGAAAAACAAGTCCTGTAACATAAATCATAGTTCAGAATTTTTCCTGACTGGAGGTAAGGGTGCTAGGCTATTCTGCTCTAACTGAATCTAGACTCTAGTGTTGGCCAGCTCTTTAAAGGGCTAGGTGTTTCCAATAGCTCAAGGCAAGTACTCCTGAAAGAGTGTCAGGTGTGGGTTATTAGGAACCAGGGCATATAGGCACCAAAACAAAGTCTACAGATTAAGAGTTTCAAAGAGATCAGGGCACAGCATAGGTTATATATCCCACAAGTGTCAATAATTACCTAGACCAAAAATGAAACAGATTAGACACTGTAGATGCCCATTGTGGACAATGGAGAGGATAGAGAAGAGTTTTCACAGATTTAAATGTAGGAAAAGAGGGGTCTTTGCAATAGAATGTCTAATGATATATCAGTTATAATAAATAATTGCCATCAATGACTCATCAGCAGATAGTAAATTTGTTTTCTTTCAAAATATTGTTATATTCTTATAAATTTTCTATTCTTATAAATATTAGTAAAATTCTATTAAAATATTAGTAAAATTGCTTATAAAATTGGGAGGGAAAGCATATAAATGTATCTCATTGTTTGAAAAATAAAATAAATTTGTCTTTGACATAACTAGTAAACAGGTTTTTCTCTTTACACATGCAAAGCTTTTAAGAGAGGAAAAAAATATCCTGGAGTAGACTCAATTCAAGTCAATTTCCAGTCAGCTTAGTTTTATACTTCTGGTTTCTTACTGGTGATGAGCTAATGCAATTAGGTGCCTGGAGCTTGTCATTTCTTTCTTAATAGGCTTCTAAGTTTGCCTACAGCTTTCTTAGCTGGAGAAGACTAATTCACTTGATATCAGTGGGTTATTTATAAAAAATTGGCTCAGAAACTGCAACCTATATAAAATGGGGCTCTTTTATTTCCTGTATGAAGACGTGTTTGCTGAAAATCTGTATGTGTTTGAATTGTAAAGTGCAAGTTGATGTGCTGCTTTCCTTTATATGGGGTTAATATTCCATGCTCTGCAAACTGTATGACAAATTTTAACTCTCAAAGTTAGTTCTCCCACAAGAGGTTATAATTAGTTTTTGACTTTGCCCTTGTCATCTTTATTCTGACTCTCTATATCCTGTTACTTGTAGTGTTTTCCCCCTTTTGGAAGCTAGCTCTTATTTCACCTTTTATGTTAAATACAGAATTGGGTTTGGCTCTTTGCTGAATGATTTTCTAAGTATGGCTGACCCATACTTGGAAAATTTACACTTGAGTTGCATTGACTGAACCGTTAAAATTCATAAAGTTGAGAATTAGTACCATTGTGCAGTATCTTCATTATGCCTTTGTATTATTTAAAGATACATTTAGCATTGTATATCTCAGGACTTAAAAACTTAACACATATTGTGTAAATTAAAGATATTTTTTGAAATCATAGCTTGATATTTTAGTTGATTTTCTTATTTTAGGGTTTATCACAGTCATTAAAGTGAAGCATTTTTGCTCTTACTTTCAAAACATTTTTAGTCTGAAGTCAGATAATTTTCTCTTACCTTCCTTGTCTAAATGTACATAATTGACCCTGGCTGGTTGGCCCAGTGTTAGAGTGTCGGCCTGGAGTGTGGGAGTCCGGGGTTCGATTCCCAGCCAGGGCACACAGGAGAAGTGCCCATCTGCTTCTCCCCCCCTTCCTCTCTGTCTCTCTCTTCCCCCCCTGCTGTTGGGGCTCCATTGGGCGCTGAGGATGGCTTTGTGGCCTCTGCCTCAGGCACTAGAATGGCTCCGGTTGCAACAAAGCAACATCCCAGATGGGCAGAGCATCGCCCTCTGGTGGGTGTGCCGGTGGATCCCAGTCGGGCGCATACGGGAGTCTGTCTGACTGCCTCTCTGTTTCCAACTTCAGAAAAATGCAAAAAATAAAAATTAAAAAAAAAATGTACATAAAATGTGCCTAACAGCCATAATTTTTTTTTCAAATTATTATTAGTATTCATCTATTTTGAGGCCCCATACATATTTTAGACCGTTGAAAAGATCTGGAGTCATTTTAGTCTCAAGTACGAATCTTGAAAGTGTGCAAATATGAATATCTTCTCTTGCCCTAAATGTTCTCTTCTCTAGTTGAGTGTAATAAAAGCACCTACCCATAGGTTTATAGAGACTAGGGAGATAATGCCTGTAAAATGTTTACCTCATGGGTAGTAAGAACTCATAAATTGACACTACTATCATTCTAAAAAAATTAATCTTTTAATTAAAACAAAATTTAAATTCTACTATTGATCTAGAAAAATATTGATTTCAGATATTAATGGTAAATACATTTTATTTATCTTTCCAAAGCCCAATGCCCTAGTGATTTCCTTTATTAAAGGGCAATCCATTGTATTTTTTCAGCTCCTCTGTCGAAAATTAGTTGTCCATATATGTATGGGTTTCTCTCTTGGTTCTCCATTCTTTCCCATTGGGTTGTGTGTTTGCTTTACTACCAATACCATACTGCTGTGATTGCAGCAACTTTGTAGTACAATTTGAAACTAGGTGTATGATACCTCTGGCTTTGTTATTTTTTTTCTCAGTATTGTTTGAACTATTTGAGGTCTTTTGTGGTACTGTACAAATTTGAGAACTTTTTTCTGTCTCTGTGAGAAATGTCATTAGAATTTCAATAGAGATTGCATGAAATCTAAATATTGCTTTGTGTAATATGGCCATTTTAACAATGTTAATTCTTCTAATTCATAAACACAGAATATCTTCTCATTTTTTATGTCTACTTTAATTTTATTCAATAATGTCTTATAATTTTCAATGTATAGGTCTTCACCTGTTTAGTTAAGTTTATTTCTAGTTATTTTATTATTTTATTGGAGTTATAAGTGGAGTTATTTTCTTCACTTCTCTTTCTGATATTTCATTGTTAGTACATAAGAAAGCAGGTTTTGTCAATTGATTTTGTACTCTGCAACTTTACTGTATTTGTTTACAGTTTCTAATATTTTTTTTGTATATACAGTGGAATACTACCCAGCCATAAGAATATAAATTACTGCCATTTGCCACAAACTGGGTGAATCTTGAGAGTGTTATGCTAAGTGAAATAAGTCATATGAATAAGGACAAAAATAATAATTTTACCTATATGTGGAACAAACAAAAAACAACAAATGAACAAACATAGCAAACAAACAAACAAACTCACAAATATAGAGGACAGGATGGTGGTTATCAGAAGGAAAGGGTAATGGGGAGAGGATGAAAGGGTAAAAAGGGCCAAATACAATGTGAAAAAATGGAGACTAGACTAAGTGGAAAGCACACAAAAGAGTATATAGAGATCATATTATAAAGTTGTAAAACAAATTTATATAATGTTGTTAACCAATCTTATTCCAATAAATTAATTTTAAAAAGCAGCCCACAATTTATAATCCCCCTATCTGAGACTTGGACTACTCTGTAAGTCTGCCTCCATATCTGTGTGATCAGATTTTCTTTCTTGAGGATGTGAAATAATTGATGCTACATATTTTGGGCACTCTCTTGAGTTATAATTGTGTAGTTTTTTTCATTGTTGGGTAGACATAGGTGTGAGCATTGATAAATCTGAGTTGCAATGGGACATGAGTAAGAAGATGGGAGCACAGGGATCAGGTTATGGAGAAAGTCAGGTTATAAAGAAAGTACAGTCTGTGTTGCTCATAGCTTTGCTGATTTCTAGTTCCAGATCTTTCAGTGCCTCCTGGATGCACAGAAATGAAGCACTCTGCTTCTTACAAATGTCCTCTCTACTATCAGTCTTTGCTTTTTCCCCCTTCTCTTTCTTTCCTTCCTCCTCTTCTTTTCCTTTGCGTTCTCTATCTCTTCTGCTTCACCTTTCTTCTCTCCCTTCTCTTCCTCTTCTTTTTTCTTCTTTTATTTTCATTTTCTTTCATCCTTTATTTATTTATTTGTGACAGAGACAGAGAGAGGAACGAGCAGAGACAGACAGACAGGAAAGGAGAGAGATGAGAAGCATCAGTTCTTCGCCGCAGCACCTTAGTTGTTAATTGATTGCTTTCTCATATGTGTCTTGTCTTGGGGGGGGGTTCATCAGAGTGAGTAACCCCTTGCTTAAGCCAGCGACCTTAGGCTCAAGCCAGCAACCATGGGGTCATGTCTATGATCCCACACTCAAGCCAGCAACCCTGTGCTCAAGGTGGTGAGCCTCCACTTAAACTGGCAACCTTGGGGTTTTGAAACTAGGTCCCCTACATCCCAGCCCGACATTCTATCCACTGTGCCACCAACTAGTCAGGTTCTTCCTTAATCCTTGTTTCCTTTCTCCTTCTCCTCCTCCTTCTCCATCTTTTCCTCTCTCCCCTTCTCTCCTTCTCCTTCCCTAAGTCTAATTTATACATATTTATGTTACTTGCAACCTTACAATGCACAAGAATTTAAAATAGGTATTTCTTAGTTAACCGACATAGTTTGAGATTTTGCAAGTAAATCTTTGGAGTAAGATAAATTAGATTTATACTCAAAACTTAACCACACTAATTGAATGCCTTCTGTGGATTTTCATATATTTTAGTCAATTAACACTATTAACAGACATAAAATGGAGCCATTTCTATTTTGAAATGTGGAAACAAGCTCAGAAAGTTTAAGATCTTTTTAAAAAAACTGTATTGATTGATTGATTTGAGAGAGAGAGAGAGAGAGAGCGCATTGATTTGTTGTTTCAATTATTTATGCATTCAATGGTTGATTCTTATATCTGTCCTTACTGGGCATCAACCCCGCAACCTTGGTTTATGGGGACAGTGATCTAACCAACTGAGCTACCTAGCATTGGCTCTAAGTTCTTTTTCCAAGATCATATACATGATATGTGTGGGTCAAATTCTAATATCTAAATTCTGTTTTTTTCTGCTTAATTCTCTTGCTCACTCCCCTTAAGAGCTCAGTGGTTCCAGAATAAGAATTTTGTAAACATCTTTCTTAATTTTGTATGTATAACACTTAGAAATACCTATCATTCAAATCAAGTGGTGAGCACATCATTTTTATTCACTGAATTATAGAAAATATAACTTAAGGTATTAATATTAAGTCAGTGTCATTCATTGTCATAAAGCTGCCAAACCTCTTCTTTATTCTCTCTTGCTGTTAAATCCCTCAGGATTAAAACTGCTGCACTTGGCTGACCTTATAATGGTGATTCTTCTCTTTGGCTTGTGACTGCCAGAGTTTCATGGAGCCAATAATTCAATGGGCCCAGTCTGAGTTGTTTATTTATTTGTTTGAGTATTTATTTCTATTTTAAACTATAATAAAAAAAATCTTTTATCCTTTATTAACATTGATGATCTATTTGTTTAAAAAGTGCTAACAGTTAATAAATAAGCTATGTATAGAGCTTATACATAACTTATCACAATATCATTACTAAATTGTTTCAGTCTCTGAACAGCATCCAATCCTGAATAGGATCCCATTTCCCTAATCCTTCTTCAGAATCATCTAGCAGAAGTCCAGGCCTTCCATATACTATTTCACAAGTCATTTATCCCAGAGTCATGATTAGGCTTCATTTGTTTATCTTGAGAAAATATTGCTATGTCTGGGGACTGAATTCACACAGATACCCTGGGTTGGGAATAGGGATAGAATTTGAAGAGATATTTGAGACTATTTCCAAGAGTCCTAAAATTTGAGTTTGAGAGCTCTAGGACTGAGTGACAGATTCTTCAGGTTGGTTCCCTGAGATGAAATGGGGTGATCTCACTCAGCACCAGCATGTTGAAAGAAATTAACTAAGACATGTCTGCCATTCAAAATGACATATTTCATCAATTCTAACATGCTAACTATTATAAAATAATTTTCTCTCTTTTTCTAGCATACCTAAGAAAAATTATTTGCTGCCAAACTATGGAACAAATCTTTCTTTCTACTTAATATTTTTTATTCTATGTTTAATAAAAAAACTTTAATTTAGACATAGGATGTTTATTATTATATCATTTTGTATACTTAAATGGAAAATATAAGAAAAGGCATTAATAAGGGGGTTCTCAAACATTTTCACATTCAAAATTCAATTTTTCTAAATCATGTTTGGAATCAGAAGCACCAATATTAGTGGATGTTTTTTATCTCTATGTACTATAATTATAATTCTCTTTGCTACTAAGATCACTGATGCAGTTTCTTAAATGAGTCTGTACTATTATCACTAATTTGCAGGCTGATGTCTATGCTACAAGCTGAAAAACACACCATTTTTAAAATTATGCCAGAATGTATTGATTATAATAGGTATATCCTGACTACTATCTAGTCCCCAGAGATTGTAAAACATGTCCCAACTTCAGAAATGTTACACTATTTTTAAAAGGTGTGTTTTAGAATCAGTAAAATATGGTGTTAGTTTTTATTCCTGACATTTCTTATAAGGTGTTGTGTTTTAAAGATATGTTTTAGTCAACTGTGCATGTTTATTTAACATGTAGACGAAGGGAAAACAAACAAAATGAAGCCCTTTTAGGTAACCTGAAGTCAGTTAACGTTCTTGTAGAAGTTATGAAACAAAATACTCTGAGTAGTTACAGAGTCCACAGAAAATCAGAATTCAACTTAGGCCTCCATTTCAAAGGTTAGAAAATATGAATCACTTCTAGAATTTTATCTAAAACACATATCTTTACATCATTATATTTTCACAATTAAAAATCATCTAACATCCAGCAAGCTAATAAAAATACCATATATATATATATGGGCCTTGGCTTGCATATACTGTATTCAATTTGAATACAAATGTTAACAAAACTCTACAAGGTTATAAGTTAAAGACAAATTACAAATTGCATGTTATCAATGTGGGATAATTGTAAGAAAAATCACAGAGAATGCAAAATATGTATAATTTGATCATTATCTTTAGCAAAATGGAGATGCCTAGCTGTAGAAACGCCATCTTTTGTAGATTTGCTTCTTTAGTTTACTAAATACTATCAAATGTTGAACAAAATTTTTAAAAAATCTTTCTCTTTGACTCTTACTTATTAATCTGAAGTCTGTATCATAGGAAAATAAATTGGCCCTCTTTTCTTTGTATTTTCTGTAAGTACCTAAAATATAAAATACATTAAAAAATCCATTTACAATAAATAAATACTAAATAATGACCTAATATTATAAATAGCTTACTGTATAAGCCAAAGACAAGTATAATATCATTTCACTTATATGTGGAATATTTTGAACAAAATTAACTAACAAGCAAAATAAACTCATATATAGAGAGCAGGCTGACAGCTATAGGGTGATGGGAAAAGGGACTGGGTGAAGGAGCTGGAAGGATGGAGCTAAAACCAGAAAAAAAAACCCTCATGGATACCAACAGCAGTGTGGTGATTGCTAGGATGGGGGAGGTGGAGGAGGGTTTGGGGGCAAAAATGATAATGGATGAAGACTTGACTTGGTGGGCAGTAAAACACACAATAAGATGTACAGGGTTGTGTTGTAGACTTGGGCATCTGAAACCTGTATAATTATGTTAAATAGTGTAAGGAACTAAAGCCTTCCAGCTCAGTAAGCACATATGACAAAGGTCTTTTGGAAGATCACTGTCATTCTAGTAGATCTGAAGAACACATTCCTCTTTCTTGCCATTTAGAAATGGGAATTATAAACCCTCTAGTCATGAACATAAAATATTTTCCCAAATAGCCTTATGCCTTATGTCATATATATTAGAATGTTCTTAGGACACAATCATTTTTGACAAATTCCTGAACTTTTTAAAAACCAGTATAGTAATCCAGGCCTTGGATAGTCCTTGGCTCAAATTTGAAGATGACATAACTTTTATACATTTTCAGAAGAAGAACATCATATAAATCATTGCTACTAGATGTTTACTTCTAAGACTAAAAGCAAATATCCTCATTCAGAGAAAAACAGAGAGACATATTCTTGTCTTGTCCTGCTCAGTAAACTTCTTTATTAAAATATTCTTGTATTAATTACCAAAAATCAAAGGATTCCCAATCTTCAAATTCATTATATCCCACTTTGTAACAATTTCTGGCTCAACCATTCTAGTTATGGTTTGCCTTTAACTGGGCTACTCTCCATGATTTTCAGGTCTTTTATCAGATAGCATTTCTCTCTTTACATCAGTTATTTTTCCCTCAAAATGTGATATTTGTTAAACCACTATTTTTAGACACCTTCTTATAAAAAAATATCAGAATTGGTTTAAGTTAGACTTCATAACAGAATTCCTTTACACTACTTCTTCCCACAAAGGTTTGAAACTGCTCTACTATCCATTTTAAATCCATCAAGTGGGTTATATGTAGAATCTGTATATTCTACCACCAAAATAAAACCTTATTCCATAACCTTCTCTGCTCATTTTTGTCTTGTATCATATGTATTACTAAAGTAGTCATTTAATTCAATTTCATTTTTTAACATTCATTTTGACCTTCATCATTCCAATTCATTCATTAGCAGTGGTTCTAAACTAAAGATGATTTGGCCCCTCGGAGACATGTGATCATGTCTGAATATATTTTTGATTGTCACAAATGTAGAGCCACTACTGGCTTTTAGTGGGTAGAAGCTAAGAAGAGTGCTAAACATCCTACAATGCACAGGACAGAACAACAGTAAAATAATCCAGCACAAAATGTTAGTAGTGTCGAGGAGCTGAGGTGAGAGATCTTTGCTCTATGCTGTCATACTTTCACCATTTCCCTGTCCACATCCACTATATCAGGTTTTTAAAATGGGTTTTTCATAGTGCTCTGACTACTTTTGTTACACAATTTTTATAAAATATATATATCTTAAATATTTCTTAATATGCATTTCCTTCCAGAATATGAACATTTGATGCCTAGTGATTTGTATATTGTATCTGCTTATTAAACTTTAATTAGATTAAGTAGGCTAGGCTTATTTGTATGTTGTGCATGATTTTATATATTGGTAATTCAAAAACAACAATATATATAAAAGTGACTCTAATCTTAGTAGCTCCAGAAATATTAATTCTGTTATACCCTGGAGAGCCTCATAAAATGTTTTAAAAATCCTCAAAATTACACCTTGTGTTTCTTTTTTATTTTTTAATTCAGTGAGAGGAGAGGAGGCACAGACAGACTCCCATGTGTGCCCTGACCAAGATCCACCAGCAAGCCTTCTATAGGGCTATGCTCTGCCTATCTGAGGTATTGCTCCATTGCTCAGCAACCAAGCACTTCTTAGCTCCAGAAGCAAAGACTATGGAGCCATTTTCAGTGCCCAGGGCCAACTCACTACAATCGAGCCATGGTTGCAGGAGGGGAAGAAAGGGAGAGGAGAAGCAAGAGGGTTGGGAGTGGAAAAGCACTGGTTGATGCTCTACTACTGAGCCAACTGGCCAGGGCCACACTTTGTGTTTTATTGAATTATCATTGGTTTCATTTCATAATAGCTCAGAATGAACCAGCATGTGTCATAAGAATGTGATTTATCTATTACTTTTCACGTGTAAGCACAGTTCATCTTCATTATAGATTGAAAAAAATATTTAAAACTATTTTAGATCATTTCCACTTGAGTCAGATCTGCCTCAGGTCTGGCCTAAGAATCAGAACTACAGATAACAGACTTAGAAACAGCCTGTCCATCCCATATCCTTGAATGTCCTTGAGTACAGGGAAGAGAGGTATTATTATTTTTATTTCTTTTGTTTTAAAGACTTTATTTATTCAATTTTTTTTCAGAGAGGAGAGAGATAGAGATAGATAGATAGATAGATAGATAGATGATAGATAGATAGATAGATAGATAGAAGAGGGAAGAGCAGGAAACATCAACTCCCATATGTGCCTTGACCAGGCAAGCCCAGGGTTTTGAACCAGTGACCTCAGTGTTCCAGGTCAACACTTTATCCCATTGCACCACCACAGGTCAGGCTATTTTTATTTCTTAAATGATGTGTCCATGAAAATTTACATGCTCGTCCAAATTTACAATGGTGATATATTTCTAAGACAGGGTTTAAATTCAAACTCTTTATTTTATTTTTACAGAATATCAATGCAAATATTTTTTTTCATTTGGCAAGAATAAGATATAGTGAAAGATATAGTACAAAAGACTTTGCATCAGAAAATCCTAAATTAAAAGGTGGTTTTTATGGGTGACCAGAGCAGAGATCAGAAAATTTTATTCTGTAAAGGGTCAAATAGTAAATATCTTTGCCTTGCAGTGCCCGCAGTCTCCATTGCAAATATTCAGTTCTTCCACTGTGAGAAGAATGAAGCCACAGACAATATGTAAATGACTGGACATGGTTGTGCTCTTATAAAAAAACAGGCAGTTGCCCAATCTGCACTGTAGGCCACAGTTTACCAGCTTTTGATGACCAGCAAATTACTGTACTTTCTCATCTATAGAATGGGAATGTGAGTAACTCAAAGCAACTGAGAATGTGAGTAACATACATATCAAAGGATGGAGCCCATTATAGACACTAAATTTGGCTGTTGTTATAATGGAGTCAAACAAATTAATGTTCTTTAGGCAAGTCCATGAGAGAGAAAAAGAGATAATTAAGTAATGAAAGACAGATTATAAGGTAACTTCAGTGTTAATGATATTCATGTCAAAGGTTTTTTAATCAAAGTGCTTCACCTTGAAGTTTTGGTATAATTTTTTTCTACAAGAAAAAAAGAAAACTTGAAATTATTATTTTAAGAAAATACTATAGAAAGCAATTGAATTCTCTAAATCCAAGTAACTTTCATTATTACAAAGCAGAAAAAAAGTAAAATTTATTTCATAAAGTCTTCCACCACTAGTAATTACTGCTGCTTCTTTAATGGCTCATAATAAATTCCATGCCTCTTCTAAGAATTATTTGGCTCCCACAGTGGTGTGGATTAATTTATGTATATTTAATTTAAAAATTAGCATCACGTTGGGGATTTGTCTCTGTCCCCTCAACATTTCATGAATAAACCAAACAGCTTTTTGAAAAATGCATAAATATATAAAATATTCTTTAACACATTTGTTTTTGTAAATACATGGGATTTACCGATAATGGAACTTTTCTTGATGTCAGTTTGCCAAAATTTAAAAAAAAAATTAAATGCAATTGTAAGCAAACTATGTGTATGATAATTTGTTCTATGTTTTGTTTATTTATTATGTAGTGTGAATACACATCTATCTCAATTTAAAATTTTTTATTTATTAATTTTAGAGAGAAAGAGAGGGAGAGACAGAGAAGAGGGGAGGAATAAGAAGTATTAACTTCCATATGTGCCTTGACCAGGCAAGCTCAGAGTTTCAAACCAGCGATCTCAGTGTTCCAGGCTGATGCTTTATCCACTATGCCACCACAGGTCAGGATAAATTTTTTAAAATTTTATTTAAAAATTAAATCTAACCAGGTGACATTAATCAATAAGAGTACATAACCTGACCAGGAGGTGGCGCAGTGGATAGAGCGTCAAACTGGGATGCGGAGAATCCAGGTTCAAGACCGCGAGGTCGCCAGCTTGAGTGCAAAGCTCACCAGGTTGAACACAATGTTGCTGGCTCGAGCAAGAGGTTACTTGGTCTGCTCTAGCCCCACGGTCAAGGCACATATGAGAAAGCAATCAATGAACAATTAGGGTGTCACAAAAAAAACCCTAATTTTTGATGCTTCTCATTTCTCTCCTTTCCTGTCTGTCTGTTCCTATCTATCCCTCTCTCTAACTCTCTCTCTGTCTCTGTAAAAAAAAAAAAAAAAAAAAATTTAAAAGAGTACATAGATGTCAGGTAAACATTTCTATAGCATTTGAACTTTGATTATGTTATATACCCATCACCCAAAGTCAAATCATTCTTCATCACCATATATATTTGTCCCACTTTACATCCTTCCTTTAAGCCCCTTCCCCCACACTTCCCATCCCCACGTCTCCCTCCCCCTGGTAACTACTTCACTTTTATCAATGTCCATTGGTTTTAATTTCCAATTTTGTGTGAAATCATACAGTTCTTAGCTTTTTCTGATTTACTTATTTCACTCAGTATAATGTTTTCAAGGTCCATCCATGTTGGCGAAACTCAATATGTTATCATTTCTTATGGCTGAGTTTTATTCATATATATATATATATATATATATATATATATATATATATATATATATATGCATGCCATGTATTTTCTATCTAATCCTCTATTGAGAGACACTCTGGTTGTTTCCATGTCTTAACCACTGTGAATAATGCCACAATCAACATGGAGATGCATGTGTCTTTATGTACCAATATTTTCAAGTTTTGGGGGTAGATACCCAGTAGAGGAATTTCTGGGTCACATGGTAGTTCTATTCTTATTTTTTGAGGAACCAGCATACTTTTTTCCATAATGGTGGTACTAATTTGCATTCCCACCATCAGTAAGTATTTCTTTTTCTCCACAGCCTCTCCAACACTTGCTATTACCTGTCTTGTTGATAATAGCCAATCTAACATGTGTGAGGTGGTATCTCATTGTAGTTTGTATTTGCATTTCTCAAATACCTAGTGAAGATGAGCATCTTTTCATATATCTGTTGGTCATTTGTATGTCCTCTTGGGAGAAGTGTCTGGTCAGGTCCTCTCCCTATTTCTTAATTTGATTATTTGCTTGTTTATTGCTGAGCCTGTGAGTTCTTTATATATTTTGAATATTGACTTCTTATTGGAGTTGTTCTTTGCAAATATCATCTCCTATTTAGTTGGCTACTTATTTGCCTTTTTTTGTCAGTTTCTTTGCTGTGCAGAAGCTTTTTCGTTTGATATAGTCCCATTTATTTATTGTTGCCTTTGGGGTAAAATTCATAAATTTTTCTCTATGGCTAAGGTCCATGAGTTTAGTACTTATGTTTTTTTTAATGTAATTTGTTGTTTCGTGTCTTATATTTAGGTCTTTGATTCATTTTGAATTAACTTTGGTACAGGGAGACAAACTGTAGTCAATTTTCATTCTTTTGCATCTGGCTTTCCAATTTTCCAAATATCATATTTTGAGGAGGCTCTCTTCCATCTATTGTGTGTTTTTGTCTCCTTTGTTGAAGATTATTTGTCCATATATATGTGGTCTTATTTGTAGACCCTTGATTCTGTTCCATTCAGGTCTGTATGTCTGTTTTTCTGCAAATAACATGCTGTTTTGATCATCATGATTCTATAGTATAATTTGAAGTCAAGTAGTGTGATACCTCCAGCTTCATTCTTTTTCCTCAAGATTGCTTTGGTGATTCAGGTTTTTTATGGCTCCATACAAACCTGGTGAATTTTTGTTCTATTTCTTTAAAAAGTAACATTGGGAGTTTGATGGGAGTTGCATTAAATTTAAATATTGCATTGGGAAATATGACTGTTTTAACTCAGCTGATTCTTCCATCCATAAACATGAAATTTTTTCCCATTTCATTTTTTTAAATTACTTTCAATAATGTTTTGTAGTTTTGGTATGTGGGTCCTTCACATTTCTTGTTAAGTTTATTTCTAGGTATTTTAATTTTTTGTTGCAATTGTAAAAGCAATTATTTTTATAGTTTATTTTCTAAACTTTCATCATTGGCATACAGGAAAGCAATAGACTTTTATATATTGTTTTGTACCCTGCGAGTTTACTGCATTGGTTTATTGTTTCTAATAGTTTTTCAGTGGAGTCTGGGACTTTTTAGATACAGGATCATGTCATCTGAAAATAGTAATATTCTTACCTCCTTTTTCCCCAATATGGATGTCTTTTATTTCATTCTCTTGCCTGATTGCTCTTGCTAAGACTTCCAGAACTACATTGAATAAAAATGAAGAGACTGGATCGCCATGTCTTGTTGCTGATTTTAAAGGAAAAACCTTTATTTTTTTTACTGTTTAGTGTAATTTTAGTTGATGGTTTTTCATACATGGCCTTTATCATGTTGAAGTATTTTCCTTCTATTCCGATTTTATTGAGTGTTTTAAACATAAAGTGATGTATCTTATCAAATGCCTTTTCTGCATTTATTGATAATATCATATAATTTTTGTTCTTTTGTGTTGATGCAGTGTATTACATTGGTCAATTAACATATGCTCAACCATCCTTGTGCTCTGGGAGTAAATCCCACTTGATTGTGATGTATTATTTTTTAATGTGTTATTGTATTCCATTTGCTAATATTTTTTTTAGGATTTTTGCATCTGTATTCATTAGAAATATTGGTCTGTAGTTTTGGTTTGTGGTGTTGTCCTTGCCTGATTTTAGTATCAGAGTTTCGTTGGCCTCATAAAATGTGTTAGGGAGAATTTCTTCTCTTTTTTGGAAGACTTTGAGAAGGATAGGTGTCAATTTTTTTTTTTTTTTTGTATTTTTCTGAAGCTGGAAACAGGGAGAGACAGTCAGACAGACTCCTGCATGCGCCCGACCGGGATCCACCTGGCACGCCCACCAGGGGCGATGCTCTGCCCCTCCGGGGCGTCGCTCTGCCACGACCAGAGCCACTCTAGCGCCTGGGGCAGAGGCCAAGGAGCCATCCCCAGCGCCCAGGCCATCTTTGCTCCAATGGAGCCTTGGAGCCTTGGCTGCGGGAGGGGAAGAGAGAGACAGAGAGGAAGGTGGGGGGGGGTGGAGAAGCAAATGGGCACCTCTCCTATGTGCCCTGGCCGGGAATCGAACCCGGGTCCCCCGCATGCCAGGCCGATGCTCTACCGCTGAGCCAACCGGCCAGGGCCTGGTGTCAAATTTTTTTTAATGTCTGGTAGAATTCATTACTGTAGCCATCTGATCCTGGACTTTTTTTTGGGGGGGGGTGTTTTTTTGATAGTTGTTTTTATTTCCTTTCTGCTTATAGATCTATTTAGGTTTTCCACTTCTTCATTACTCAGTCTAGGAAGATTGTATAGTTCTAGAAATTTATCCAGTTCATCTAGGTTGTTGAATTTGGTGATATAATCTTTCATAGTATTATTCTATGATCATTGTATAACTATGATATCTGGTAATTTCTCCTTTTTTATTTTATATTTTGTTTATATGAGTACTTCCTCAAATTTTTTAGTGAGTCTAATCAGTGGTTAGTCAATTTTATTGATCTTTGGAAAGAACTAGATCTTTGTTGTATTGTCTTTTTCTGTAGATTTTTTTTTTGTTTTCTATTTTATTTAATTCTGCTCTAATTTTTACTATTTTCTTTCTTCTGCTGACTTTGGGTAGCCTTTGTTTTTCTTTTCCTAGTTTCTTAAGATGTAGTGTAAGGTCACATACTTGGGATCTCTCTTGTTTCTTGATATAAACTTGTAATGATATAAATTTCCTTCTTATTACTACTTTTTCTGCATCCCAGAAATTTGGTATCTCATGTCATTTTTTTTGTATATATTTTTTTATCTCTGTTTTTATTTCATTTGACCCAGTCATTTATTAGAAGCATGTTGTTTAATTTCCACATTTTTGTGGCTTTCTTTACTTTTTTGTTTTTACAGTTGTATTCTAATTACAAAAACTTTTTATAGGCTCTGGCCGGTTGGCTCAGTGGTAGAGCGTCAGCTTGGTGTGCAAAAGTTCCGGGTTTGATTCCCAGCCAGAGCACACAGGAGAAGCGCCCATTTGCTTCTCCACCCCTCCCCCTCTCCTTCCTCTCTGTCTCTCTCTTCCCCTCCTGCAGCCAAGGCTCCATTGGAGCAAAGATGGCCCTGGCGCTGGGGATGGCTCCTTGGCCTCTGCCCCAGGTGCTAGAGTGGCTCTGGTCGCAACAGAGCAACGCCCCAGAGGGACAGAGCATTGCCCCCTGGTGGGCAGAGCGTCGCCCCCTGGTGGGCGTGCCGGGTGGATCCCGGTCAGGCGCATGCGGGAGTCTGTCTGACTGTCTCTCCCCATTTCCAGCTTCAGAAAATTACAATAAATAAATAAATAAATAAATAAATAAAAACTTTTGATAGATTAGAGAATATGCTTCATGTAATTTCAATATTCCTGAGTTTTTTTATGTTAGTTTTCTGACCCAGGATATTCTTGAGCATGTTTCATACACACTGGAGAAGAATGAATAATCTGATATTTTAGGATAAAATGTCCTGTGAATGTCCATTATGTCCATTTTGTCTACTGTGTCATTTAAGACCTATATTTCTTTATTGATTTTATGTTTGAATGATATATCTAAAGCCACCCAAAGGTGTATTGAGTTTTCCAAGTATGATTGTGTTTTTGTTTGCTTATATTTTTGATCTATTAGATGTCTTATGTATTTTGGTGCTCCCTGGTTTGGTGCATATATATTAAGAAGTGTTATATCTTCTTGATATAGTGTCCCCTTTATTATTATGAAATATCTATCTTTGTCTCATTTAACTTTTGTTGTTTTAAAGTCAGCATTGTCAGATATAAATATGGCTACACTTGATTTCTTTGGATATTATTTTCTTGGAGAATCACTTTCCAAACTTTCATTTTGAGTCTACTTTTCTCCTTGCATCTTAGATGTATCTCTTGAAGGCAGCATATGGTTGGGTTTTGCTTTTTAATTCAATCTGCTTCTCTGTGCCTCTTTATTGGTAAGTTCAGTTCATTTAGATTTAGGGCAATTATTGACACTTGAGGATTTTCTATAGCCAATTTATGTTTTGTTTCCTGGTAGCTCTGGTCTTGTTTAGTTCTTCTCTTTTGTGTTTCTGTCCATTGTTTTTGTTTGGTGGTATTCCATACTTCTTTCTCCATTTCTTATTTTTTTAAGCTATGTATTTTGGTAGTGGCTTTCTTGTGGGTGGTTACTATTAGATTATTAAGAGAAAAATGTTCATATGGGCAAAAGTCCTTCATCTTATGAATGCTTCTATATTCATCCTCTTTTGCTACTGCAGATCTTTATCCTCTCCCCTTTTATGTTATTGTTGTCATAGATTATCCTTGTTTTTATTGTGACCTTGTTGGAGCTTTTAGTTGTAGGTTTGAATTCTTTTGTTCTTTATGTCTGATCAAATAATTCCCTTTAGTATTTCCTGCAGTGGGAGTTTTCTGGTGCTAAATTTCCTTAGTTTCTATATGTCTGCAGAAGTTATTATTTATCTTTCATATCTGAAGGATAATTTTGATGGATATAGTATTCTTGGCTCAGAATTTCTCTTTTTTTTCAGTACTTTGAATGTTTGGGTCCACTCTTTTCACAGTTGCAGAGTTTCTGCTGAGAAATTTGATGATACCCTAATAAGCTTTTCTTTATATGTTATGGTGTTCTTTTCCCTAGTTGCCTTGAGGCTTCTTTTTTTGTCATTGATTTATAAAAATTATTTACAATAATTTGGAGAAGGTCTGTTTGTGTTGAGGTATCAGTGTTCTCTTCCTTCTCTTGGATTCGAGGCTTTAACTCTTTCCATAAGCTTGGGATGTTCTCATCAATTATTTGTTTGAATAGGCTCTGCATCCTCTTCTCCCTCTCTTCTTTCAATGTACTTATTATTCTTATACTGTTTTTTTATGATGGAGTCAGCCACTTATTTTAGAGCTCTTTCATTTTCAAAATTTATGAGTCTCTCTCCTCTTCTCTCTGAAGCATCCCTAATTTCCTGTCTTTGATTTTACTGATTCTTTCCTCTATCTGGCTTATTCTATTAACTAAACTTGCTACCTCAATTTTCAATTCATCTATTGAGTTTTTCATTTATGTTTTTAAAGTTTTAATTTCCTTGGTGAGCTCATTAAGTTGCTTATTGGTGTTTTTTCACATCTCTTTGAGTATTTTTAGAACATTAATTTTGAATTCTCTATCATTTAATGCTTAATCAGATTTTCATGTGATTAAGATTTTTTTCTGGAGTGTTTTTATTTTCTGTCTGAACTATATCTGTCTTTTCTAGGCATGGTATTTGATTTCTTCTTCCTTGGTGACATTTGTGAGTGATGTTATTAGGAATCCTAACAAAAAATATTTAAAATTAAAAAATTAAAATTAAAAAAATACTATAAAATATAGAAAAAATTTAAAAATAATGACAATTAGAAAAGGAAAACCCCAGAAAACAAAGATTGAAAACCAACAATAAAAATTAAAAACATCCCAGAAAAATAAGAATAAAAATATAAAAGTTAAAGAAACTAATATTCAAAAGAGAAATAAAAAAGAAAGAATAAGAAGGAAAAAAATGGAAAAAAATAAAATTTGAAATTAAGGTTACTGTTTTTTTCGGTAGATGTCACTATATTACAAGTTTTAGCTCTGTGAAATTTCTTGGCTGTTTTCTGCTGAGATAGGTGGGGCCACAGTAATGTTGGTGGGTGGGGTGTGTTGTGAGGACTTTATTGCTTTGGCTTATGGCTTTGGCTCTAGCAATGAGGATCTCCAGTTCTATGTGCTCCTCCCCACATCTCAACAGACCTGAAACAAGCTGTGGAGCACCACTCTTCTTCAGGGGAAGGAGTGACTCTGGAGAGCTAGCTCCAGAGTTGTCTCTGCCACTCTCCATACCACGTGGTGAGGGAGGTGAATCTGAGAGGCTTGGGGCCGCACTTTAGTTTTCTCTGTCTCTTCCAAGTGAGAGCTGCGGGCAGACCACAGAAACACTGACTGTAATCCCACATTCTGGCCTCTTTGGTTTAGTTTTTCCCCCTCTGTTCCTTTATCTCACCACTCCTCCTGGCAGAAGGAGACCCAGTCTCTCTATCTTTGTCTTTTCTCTAGAGCCAACCATGAGTGCATTTTATCTTCCTCCCTTCTTTTCAACTGGTCCCACCTTTCATTCATTTGGCATGGATTTATCATACCAGCCTGCAAACCCAAGTGGGATTTCTTTGCTGCATTACAGTTCAATTTGTTACAACTTCATGAGGAGAGATCAGGAGTGTCTCTCATGCTGCCAGTACTCTGACATCATCTTTATTTAAAATTTAAATATTTCTTATTACCTCTCTTACATTAAACCAATGGATAATTTTCAAAGTATATACCCTCTTCTTTTTTTACTTTTAATTAAGTGAGAGGCAAGGAGGCAGAGACAGACTCCTGCATGTGCTTAAAAAAGATCTACCTGGCAAGCCCCTACCAGATGATGCTCTACCTGGCTGGGCTGTAGCTCCATTTCTCAGCAAATGAGCTATATTAATGCCTGAGGCTGAGGCCATGGAGCTATTCTCAGCACACAAGGCCAACTTTGCTTGAACCATTCCAGTCATGGCTGCAGGGGGGGAAAGAGAGAGAGAGATGAGGGAGAGAAGCAGATGGTTGCTTCTCCTGTGTGCCCTGACTGGGAATTGAATCTGGGACTACCACATGTTAGGCCAATACTCTACTGCTAATCCAGCCGGCCAAGGCCAGAAGATACCCTTCTGAAATGAAAAAAAAAAAGAATATAATTATTTTAAAGGATTCTATTCTTTGAACTCAATAACAATCTCACACATAAATTCTACAAAGTTTACTAATTGTATATAAATGTCTATTTTCAAAATGCTTTCAGTCATCTACTAGATCAACCAAATTACAGTGATTAGTAAAATGTGTCAACATTTCTAATCTTGTTTTAAGGGTGAGAAATGACTTTTTCAAGAAATATAATATTTTATTACATTTTCTGCTCATTAGCATAGAAAATATGGGTGAGTGTATAGATAGTTTATAACAAAAACAAAAGGCATTATACCATGGATTTGACTCTACTGGGGATCCTTCCAAAACTCTGTACATATACAGTTATCTAAATGCCATGCTAATGATTTTCAAATAAGGGTTTGTCCCAATGAAGACCTATTTATCTTGTTCTACACTAGAGAACTAGACTGTGCCACCAAAATCACTGACATCTTAACATTATAGTTCAAGAAAATAAGGAGGAAACAGCATAAATTCTTGATTATACTATTTTATAAATTTAAGCTAAAATAAAGAAAACAAATAATCTTCAATGTATGAGAGAGGTGAACATTAATTCATGTCTATGTAACTGATCTACTTGATATCCTGTACTCAAATAATTTTATTTCTCACATCTTCTATACTAGAAACTCCCTGTAAATAGAACAATTCTCTTTTATCTTACATGTATTATGTAGAGTTGAATCAAGTAGAATGGAAGGAGCTCCAGATAGTCCTTACCTGTCAAACATCACTCTTCTTATAATTTCTCTCTGAGTATCTAGTGATCCACAAAGATACTTTGTTGTCCTTAGAGATTCAGGAACATAAGCCAAGAAATTTTCTAGGAAGGTATAGTTACCAGAGGTAGCTTAGAACTCATGGAATCCAACAGTTTCTCTTAAAATAGACAAAAAAAAAAAAAGCATATGCTGTAGGATATTATAAAATGTTCTTTAAATGACCAAGAATATTACATATATTTTTAACAGTCACAGATTATATTCCCTACAGAACCTGTTTTACTGTTCCTATGTATTTGTATTAAGTAGGTAATTTATAGCCTTAAAACTTACTTTACATTCATTAACCTTACTTTCATGGAAGTAAATTTAAAAAAAATTATTTAGAAAATTAAATTTAATGAAGTGACATTGATCAATAAGAGTATATAGGTTTTGGGTAAACATTTTTTTTTTGTATTTTTCTGAAGCTAGAAACTGGGAGAGACAGTCAGACAGACTCCCGCGTGCGCCCGACCAGGATCCACCGGCATGCCCACCAGGGGGCGACGCTCTGCCCCAGCAGGGGGCTATGCTCTGCCCCTCCGGGGCATCGGCCTGCCATGACCAGAGCCACTCTAGCGCCTGGGGCAGAGGCCAAGGAGCCATCCCCAGCGCCAGGGCCATCTTTGCTCCAATGGAGCCTTGGCTGCGGGAGGGGAAGAGAGAGACAGAGAGGAAGGAGAGGGGGAGGGGTGGAGGGTGGAGAAGCAAATGGGCGCTTCTCCTGTGTGCCCTGGCCGGGAATCGAACCCGGGACTTCCGCACGCCAGTCCAACGCTCTACCACTGAGCCAACCGGTCAGGGCCGGGTAAACATTTCTATAACAATTGAACTGTTGATTGTATTGTGTGCCTATCACCCAAAATCAAATCATTTTCTGTTGTTATATATTTGTCCCTCTTTACTGTATTTAAGTAAAGAGACTTCTTTGACTTTCATTCACATAAAAACTCTAAATTACTAATGCATGTAGAACAAGACCTTTGAAAAATAATAATTTAGACATTATATTCAGCGATTTCACTATTTCAGTCCTCTAGAAATTAAGACAAGCTCATTATGTTTCAGTAATTATTGACAACTTCCTTGCTAAATGTTATAGAAGATTGCATGTACACTGGTGATCCCTACTTCAAAGGAGACCGCAATTCATCCAAACAAATTCTTAGCCTACTCCTTTATTATTTCCTATCTAGCTATGATTATTAGATTATTATTTTAGATATGAATTCCTGAATAACAAATCATACTGAAATTAAATTGTTTAAGATAACAACAAACAGGGGGGGTTTTGCTCACAGATTATTTTTCTTAAATTTAATTTACTGGGGTGTCATTGGATAATAAAATTATATAGGTTTGGGTGTACAATTCTATAATACATCATCTGTACATTGCCCTGTGTGTTCACCACCTCAAGTCAAGTCTCCTTCTATAACTATTTATCCCCCTCTTTACCCTTTTTACTTTCCTTCATTTTTTTTTCCTCTTGTAATCTATAACTAAGCATTGTGGATCATCCAAAGACAGAGCCAGGTAGAAAGCTGTACAGCCTTTAATGATCTAGATTTCAGGGACATAGTGATACTTCCCTTGTTCCTGTTAGTGAAGGCAGTAAAAAACATCTATCCAGTTTCAAGAAGAGAAGACTTAGACTCCACCACTTGATGTAGGCATGGCAAGGTTCTGAAAGAACCTATGGTATAGTAGATATTATTATGGCCTTTGAAGGAAAAGTCTGTCACACATTTGCTATTATTATTAAGGCAGTTGCTACCCTTGAGGGCAATTCAGATGTTACATAAAACTTGTTTCCAACTACCACATTCTGAATATTCCTGGACTTTTCTATCACCCAACTCTGGCCACTTAAAATATCTTTTACCCACATAATCAGAGAGGTGTGGAGTATCTTTGTGTAAATTTATTGGGTGTTCTAAAAAAAGTTTGAGTAAGTATTTGGTGAAGCTCTTAGTGCTAATGGTGGTTGGTAAGTTATCTGCAGGCAAACTTTCTGTGAAGAAAAGAAAAGATTTTTTTTCCTGATTTTCTATTCCCTTATAATGAAAAACTATTCAAACAGCTTAAATATTACACTTTCCTAAATGAGTTAAATATCTTTTTTTTTACTATGTTTAGTATATTAAAATAATTTAAATATCTTGAGTTTAAGGCTTTGTGTTGTGTTTTATGACTTGGTTTCCAAAAGCAAGGGAGGGAAGCTAGGGGGAATATTGATGCTTATCAGAATGTAAATATTCTATTATCAGAATACAAATTCACATGGCATTAGACAAAGCAGCTTTCAATTTTCTAATCCATTCAAGCAAACTCACTAATACCAAAAAAAATGGCAAAGCATATTTACAAAATGAACACACTATGCCCAGCTGTGCAAGCAATGGACTGTCTCTCTAAATTGATGAGCTCAGTTTTGTTTCTTGATTTGGAGTCAATTTAATTTTTCCTCTGGCTTGGATTGCCTCTTTAGACCTAAGCAACTTTATAATTCAGTGAATGAATTTCTAAAGTGATAGCTAAGTATTTCAAAGTACCACTATGTTAGGATCTTCCTAAAATAAAGATATTGTCAGGAGAATTCCTTAAACAATTCTTAAACAATAAATACAAATAAATTTTATAAGAGGATTATGATTACAACGGTTGGTAGGTTCTTAAAGTAGAATCAGAACAGAAGGTCCTTAAAGGTATGAAATTTAATGGTCACCTATCATAAAATCCACTTATTTCTCTTTAAGACACTATTCAGATTGTTCTAGACATCTTTCTTATGGTAGTTTCAACAAAGTCTCCAAGAATAATTCGTTCCAAGCCAAAAAAAAAAAAGTATATTATTTACATTTTGAGACTATATATTTGTTTTCTTTGTAAAGAAAAGGCATGCTTCATTTAAAAATTATAACTGATTTATTCTGGCCTATAGTTATGACATATATGTGCAGTATAAAGAATACTAATCAACTAATACATGTGCATGCATTGCATCTAACTAATAAATAGAACATTCTCAATATTGTTGAAAATCTCCTGTAGGTTTTTTGTTTTGTTTTGTTTTATTTTGTATTTTATCCTGGTTTCTTCTGCTCTCTCTGGAAGCAATTATTATCTTGATTTTGTGTTAATAATGGTCTATAAAAATTAATTTGGTGACTTTTTTGTTTAGTTTCACTCATTTGTGATACAGGATGGGGCAAGAGTAAACTTACAAGTTGTTTGTATGAAAAATAATACAATAATTAATAAATAATAATATAAGAATAAACTCACATACTGACAATTGTAAACCTACTTTTGCAGCACCCAGTGTATACTTCTTTGACTTTCTTCCTTTGACATCATAAAGTGTATAAGTATAATGTATTTGTTGTATCATATTCTTTTGCATGATTGCCAATTGTGCTATGGCTGGTATTTGAATTGTTCTTAACTTTTTGTTTTATAAATGATGTAACTAAGTAGAATGTTCAATATGTCTCCTTATGGAAATGAATGTTTCTTTTCCTTTTCAGGGTGTACTTGGAAGGCTTTATTGGTGTTATTACAGCGAAATGAAAACAACTCTTTTGCATTCTCAGGCTTCAAAAGTCTTTCCAGAGAAGGACACTAGTGTCATGGGTGTCCCATGAAAACTGATCTAACAGAGATTCCTTGGTGGAAGTGACCTCTTCATTTGGTCTCTTTTTCAGAGGAGACACACACTGTGTCTTAAACTTTTAAGGTAAGAATTGAGCAAGGATTTTTTTCCCAGTGAAACAAGACCTGCAAATTTTATTAAGTTTTTCTTTTCTCGCAAAATTTAGTGACAGAATTATTCTCAATAAAATTGTAACTTTTTATATTGCTCAAAAACTGATCCACACTCAGCCTCCTTTGTTAGGGTAAGTATTGGTTGGCATCTAGAGAGCAGATAATGAGCCAATATAAAATATCTGCCAAGTTATTCTTAAGGTTAAAAGTGCATAAAATAGGTACAATAAGCTACCATGCCTCTGCGGCAGATGTCTTCTTCGGAAGCCTGGACCAAGATACATGGCTGTAAGTACAAGATGGATGGTCTCCTCCAGTGAAGTTAAGTATGAATAAAGGTTTCTTTAGGGTATTCATCTAATAGTTAAATTGCTGGTCATAGAATGTATATTTGCTCAGCTTTACTTAGTGATACTCAACTGCTTTTTGAAAAATATGTAATTCACACTCTTACCAACATGGTATATGTGTTGAATACTCTACCAAAAAATTATTACCAAATGTTTTTTTTTGCTAATCTGATGTGCATCAAATTATAACATGTTGTTATTGTTGAATTTCCTTGATTATTAATCAAGTAAACTTTTTGGGGGGTATTTTTCTGAAGTTGGAAACAGGGAGGTAGTCAGACAGTCTCCCATATACACCCGACTGGGATCCACCTGGCATGCCCACCACGGGGAGATGCTCTGCCCATCTGGGGCATTGCTCTGTTGCAACCAGGACCATTCTAGCACCTGAGGCAGAGGCCACGGAGCCATCCTCAGCGCCCGGACCAACTTTGCGCTAATGGAGCCTTGGCTGCAGGAGGGGAAGGTAGAGACAGAGAGGAAGGAGAGGGGGAGGGGTGGAGAAGCAGATGGGCGCTTCTCCTGTGTGCCCTAGCCGGGAATTGAACCCGGGACTCCTGCACACCAGGCCGATGCTCTACCACTGAGCCAACCAGCCAGGGCACAAGTAAACATTTTTTTACATTGATTATTACCATATTCTCTTCTGCAACTGCTTAATTCCTTGTTGATTTTTTAAAACTTACTTATTTTTCTCTTTTTTTATCGATTCATTGAGATTTATCAGTGTTCCTAATGAGGATCTCTCCCAAAATTATAGTTAATATTTTCACCCTTTTTATGGTGATGATATATTTGATGTTAAAAAGACAGGGTTTTAAGTTTCTTTGATAATTTAAAGTTTTGTTTTTTATATGTAAATATTTGTTCTATTAGGAAGTATATTGTTTGAGGTACAGACTCAATTTTATGTTTTTCAATATAGATAACCAATGTTTTAGT
The DNA here is from genome assembly GCF_036850765.1 of Saccopteryx bilineata. NCBI lineage: Eukaryota > Metazoa > Chordata > Mammalia > Chiroptera > Emballonuridae > Saccopteryx > Saccopteryx bilineata. The sequence continues at coordinate 151,737,719 of NC_089494.1, forward strand.
AGTAGTTAAAAAGATTCTTTTGCTTTGCTCTTTGTAAAAAAAAGTAGGTTTTTCCAAATATCAAATATGAAAAATCTATGGATCTGTTTCAGAACTTTTTCTTATGTTCCATCTTGTTTAACACTACTGCATTTCAAATTATCTTAATTATTTGAACTTTATTGTCTTAACGTCTGTTAAGAAATATTTCTCAGCTTGTCTTTTAGAGTGTCTTAACTGTTATTAGAATTTTTTATTTTTATATAAATTTTAGAATTGACATCATTTTTTTTTTGTATTTTTCTGAAGCTGGAAACGGGGAGAGACAGTCAGACAGACTCCCGCATGTCCCCAACCAGGATCCACCCGGCACGCCCACAGGGGGCGATGCTCTGCCCATCCTGGGCGTCACTATGCTGCGACCAGAGCCAGTCCAGCGCCTGAGGCAGAGACCACAGAGTTGACATCAGTTTTGATGGAAATACGGTGATTGTATTTAGATTGAAACTGTATTGAATCAAGATCAATTTTAAGAAAAACTAACAGGGAATAAATTTTTAATCTTATTCATAAGAATAATTTTGGAATTTATTTTATTTTTTGAGGGTTTTTTAAAAAATTGTTTAAGTTAGATCATATATATAATATAAATTACATATTTGGTGCTGTTGTATATTTTATTAAAATCAAATTTTGTTGTTATAAATTCAGATTACTTTAACATAATAAGCTAATACATAGCAACATCACTTAATTCTCTTTATAATTTTAATAATTTTTGTTATAGAATCTGTAAAGTCTCAAAGATATAGAATTCATATACAATTCTATATAGACATATTATCTGCAAATAAAATCTAATCATTAGATACTTTATTTCTTTTAATTTAAAGAACTGTTTATTAGCTTTAGTATAATACAGTATAGAGGTAGTGATAGTAATTATTCTTATTTTATTTCTGATTTTAAATAACATCCAAAGATATTATAATTGAGAATAATATTTCACCTGATTATTTTATAGATACCTTTTACTGAGTTAAAGAAATTACCATCTACTTTGTTTATCTCTTGAGTGGGTAAATTTTATTGATTTTTCTATTTTATTTTATTTTTAAAGCTTTTAAAAGGATTATATGTTGTAAGCTGTAATATGTTAATACAGTGAATTAAATTGATAAATATTTTAATATTGAGTTATGTTTACTAATAGGATAAATTTAACTTAGTAATATCTAATTAATGCATTTTTAGAAAATGTTTTTTAACTTTAATATTGAGTGAGATTGCTGTTTTTGTGCCAAAACAATTTTAATCTGATATAAAATTCAACAGCATCATAACTAAAATCTAGGAAAATACTTTTTAAAAATATTACTGACATAAAAAAAAAATATTACTGACAAAATTATCTAGATTTAAATTATTGATGTTTTGAATAGTGCTAACCATCAACTGGCTTTGCTTGATATGTATACAATAGTTTATTCAACAACAAGATACACGTTCATCATATGCTTACAAGACAGTAAGTAAGACAGTTCAAATTCTAGTGAAAAACACACTTTTATAAATTTAAAAGAATATAAATTATATAAAATATGTCCTTAGATCAAAATGAAATTAAACTATATATCTATAACAGAAACATAGCTGGAAAATCTCAAAATATTTGCAGATTGAAATATACCTCTGTATAATATATATGAGTCAAAATTTTTTCATGAGAAATGTAAAAATAATTTGAACAAAATGATAAAAAATTAATAATAAAAATTAGTCCATGTCAGTGAAAATTTAAAAAAAATTAATAGAGAAAAACAAAAAAAGCTTAAACTTTTTAGAATATTTAAAAATTTTGTGAAACTCTAACAGAGAAAAAGAGAGATCACTATGATCTCATGGGCATTATAAAGATAATAAAGGAATATCATGGACAAACTTTTTACCCATTTAATAATACCGATGAAATGGAAAAATTCCTTGAAAAACACAGACTAGCAAAATTTACACAAAGAGAAACAGATAATATGAATAAAGCTTAATATATTAAATAAATTTATTGAATAATAACCTTACCAAAAAAATTAAAACAAAAAAACAGGTCCAGATGATCCAGATTTCACTGGTGATTGTTGCCAAGCATTTACAGAATAAAAAATACCAGGACTTCACGATCTCTTCAAGAAAATAGAAACATAGGAAATATTTTCTAACATTTTATAAGATTACTAGTACTCTAATATCAAAATTACATAAAGATATTACAAGACAAAACTATAGAGCCATGTATCTTATAAATAAGACATAAAAATATAAAAAATATTTGCTAATCATATCCAAAAATGTATGTTAAAAATTATACAGCATGACCAATTTGAACTTATTCTATTTATACAAGACTGGTTCAACACTTGACAATTGGTTAATGTAACCATAACATATATCAATAGATGTAGAAAATATATCTTACATAATCTAGCAAACATGTTAAAAACATGTAGCAAACTATGAATAAATAGAAACTTCCTTAGCTTAATAAAGAGCATCTACTGAAAATGTTCAGTTAAAATCATAATTATGCAAAACTAGATGCTTTTCCTCTATCATACTAGAAATCTTAGCTAGTTAATAAAAAAGAAGGGGAAATAAGAGTATTTAAATTCAGAAGAAATAAATAGAATTGTCTCTGTTCACATGTTATTGTAGAAAATCCAAAAGGATCAACAAAAATATTTCTGGACCTAATAAATAATTAGAGCAAAATGACAGGATACTAAGTTAATATACAAAGGCCAGTTGCTTTTCGTTTTTCCAATGTGCAAGAAAGGGATACCAATAGGCCAAGGTTGCTCAAATCCCACTTTCTTTTTTAATTACGTATTTTTATTTTCAATTAAAGTTTACATTCAATAATATTTTCTTTTACATTCAAATGTATATCATGGGGGTTAGACAGTCATATACTTTACAATCTAGTTCCTCTGATATTTCAAATACTCCCACCTGGCACTATTGTTGATTATATTTCTATGATATAATTTACATCCTTGTGACTATTCTGTAACTACCAATTTCAGATTAAGACTGTCTCTAGAACTGGCAATGGCTTGGATCTTGCTGATGAGCTATGCAATCTTGAAATATTCTTCCCAATCAGAATCTTTCTCTTATGACTGAGGTGTCTGGAGGCAAGCTATACTTATTAGATAGTTTATGCTAAAACTGTGTTTTATTATATTTGAATATGCTAACCATCAACTGGCTTTGCTTGATATGTATACAATAGTTTATTCAACAACAAGATACACATTCATCATATGCTTACAAGATATGCATCAATCTGCAAATATTTTGAGATTTTCCAGCTATGTTTCTGTTATAGATATATAGTTTAATTTCATTTTGATCTAAGGACATATTTTATATAATTTATATTCTTTTAAATTTATAAAAGTATGTTTATCACGTAGAATCATTTTTTTCATGCTTACAAGACACAGTAAATAAGACAGTTCAAATTCTAGGTGATAAACACCTAGAAATTTTTTCAAAATGATAGGTTTGATTTTTCACTATCACACCTATCATTTTTTTATGTCTGAAGCTTTGGAGAAATGATACTACATGAATTATATAATATATGTTAACAAATGTGATTAATGATGAACAAATATTTTGCTCAGGGGAGCAGGAGTCTGAGCAGCAAAGGTTACTTTTATAGGTACTGCATGACTATGTGAGTTAGCTCCAGTAAAATACTGAACACCAAGCTTACTTGTTTGGAAGTGGTTTGGACATATTATCACACATTGTTGCTAAGAAAATTAAGTGCATCTGTGTGACTTCACTAGAAGAACACACCTCTGAAGCTTATGTCTGGTTTCTAACTAGTTGTTCACCTATGTGCCTATGCTAATTTAATAGGTATCCTTTTTCTGTAATAAATGATAACCATGATTATAACAACTTTTCTGAGTCCTATAAGTCTTTCTAATAATTCATCAACCTTCAGTGACATTTTGTGGACTTCCAACTCAATTGACAATGAAAAATTAAAATATGAAATAAAGAAAACACTATTTACATTAGCATTAAAAGGAAATATATTTAGGTATGACTCTAATAAATATATAGAGGATCTATATGCAGAAAACTACAAAGCTCTGATTATGAAAAAACAAAGAATATGTAAATAAATATTGCAAGTTATTTTTTTTCACAGATAGGAAAATTCAATGTTATTAACAAGTAATTTATTTCCACTGGACCTATAAATTCAATGTAATCTCAAACAAAATACCAACATATTATTTCATAGATATTTACAAACTAATTCTAAGTGTAATGCAAAGGAAGAATACCAACCAACAACAGTCAATATAGTACTTAAGAACAGCAAATTAAGAGGATACTACACAACAATAGGACTTACTATAATTATAAATAAAGATAGGTTATATTAATACAGCATAAATCTAATAAAGGAGAATACATAATAGAAAGCCCCAACATAGATTCATACTAATATCATCAACTGAACTTTGGCAAAGTATCAAAGACACTGGGGAGAGGATAGGCTTTCAAAAATAGTGCTAGAAAAATTGGACATCCATTAAAAAAATTAATGTTGATACTGAATTTATACATTTCACAAAAATGAATGCCAATACAATATAAACTAAATATTAAATATAAAACTAAAAGTTTTATAGAATATAACTTAAAAAATCTAGATGATGTCAGAGTAATGGTGGCATGAGAGATACCCTTGATCTCTCCCCTTGAAATTTCAACAAATTGAAAAGCTATAACACAGTGAAGTAACAACAGGTGGGCTCACAAGTGTGCAAGAAAGATTTGTGCACAGAATGGACTAAAGATGGGAAGCATTGAGAAAGGGGGGCAGAAGATAAGACACACTTGCAGTCAGCTTTAGAGAAGAGAGAAGCTAGGTTCTTGTCTGCTGGGACTCTGAAGGAGAGGGAAGCCCGGACTGTTTGGCTTTTTTTCTGCTGGGGCTCTGGAGAAGAAGAAAGCTCAGACTGTATGGGCTTCTTGTTTACTTGTACTTCAGAGGGGGAAAAAACTCAGAGTGACAGAATCTCCTTCTGTCAGGAGAAGCAATAAAATTCAAGGGCAGAGGTGAAGATAATAGACCAAACTGGTGGCAAAATGAGGGTTCCTGGTCAGTGTTCCATGGTCTGCTGGCAGCTTGCCCTTGGCACAGAGACAGAGAAAAACAAAATGTGCACCACAGCCTCCCAGATCCCTCACCACCCAAGTATGAAGAGTGCAGAGAAACAGACTCCCACACCTAGCTCTCCATAGCCACTCTCTTCCTGGAAGAAGTGTGCTCAGTGTCTTTACCCAAGTTTCTTGAGGCAGTGCCACCAGACCTAAATCACCACTACTAAAGCTATAAAACCCTCACAACATGCCCCACCCACCATCAAAACTGTAGCCCCACCTATATCATTGCAACAGTAACATCTCTATGGAGGACACTCCAGGAAATTCAAAGAACTAAAACTTGTAATACAGTGCCACCTATTGAAAGAAAACAGAAAATCATCTTAAATCATAATGTTTTTTTCTTATTTTAAATTTTATTGTATTTAATTTTTATTCATAACTTTTATGTTAGTTTTTTTTTAATTTTTTCTTGATTTTTGATGTTTTTTATTTTTGCTTTCCATTAGTTTTAAGTTTTTTATCTTTTTCCATTGTATTATTCATTTTTATTTAAAAATTTCAACTTGCTTCTTGTTAGTTTTCTTAGCAATACTACTCTCAAATCCCATCAAGGACAAAGAAAATGAATACCATGTCTATACAAGAAAGAGATATAGTTCAGAAAGAAAATGAAAAATTTCCAAAAAGTAACCTCAATCACATGGAAACCTTGGATTAGATGATAAAGAATTCAAAATTGAAGTTCTGAAAATATGCAATGAGATGCGAGAAAACACTGATAGGCAATTTAATTAGGTCAGAAAACAAATTAATGAACAAAATGAGTACTTCACAAAGGAGATTAAAACTTCAAAAAAGAACCAAACAGAGATGAAGAACTCAATACATAAGTGGAAACCTGAGGTATCAAATTAAGCTAATAGGATAGGCCAGATAGAAGACAGAATCAGTGACATCAAAGACAGGCAACTGAGATGCTACAGAGAGAAGAAGAGAGAGATTTGCAAATTAAAAATAAAATAATAGAACTGTCTAAAAAAACTGTCAAACTTCATCAAAAAGAGCAATATAAAATAATGGATATATTAGATATATATATGTATGTATGTGTGTGTATATATATAGAGAGAGAGAGAAGGAGAAGGGAATGCAGAGCCTATCCAAACAAATACTTGATGCAAACTTTCCAAGCCTATGAAAAGAGTTATAGCCTTGAATCCAAGAAACAAACCTAATGCTGAGTTCCTGCAACCCAAACAGACCTTCTCCAAGGCACATTGTAATAAAATTGTCAAAAATAATGACAAGGCCCTGGCCGGTTGGCTCAGCGGTAGAGCGTCGGCCTAGCGTGCGGAGGACCCGGGTTCGATTCCCGGCCAGGGCACATAGGAGAAGCGCCCATTTGCTTCTCCACCCCTCCGCCGCGCTTTCCTCTCTGTCTCTCTCTTCCCCTCCCGCAGCCAAGGCTCCATTGGAGCAAAGATGGCCCGGGCGCTGGGCATGGCTCTGTGGCCTCTGCCTCAGGTGCTAGAGTGGCTCTGGTCGCAATATGGCGACGCCCAGGATGGGTAGAGCATCGCCCCCTGGGGGGCAGAGCACCGCCCCTGGTGGGCGTGCCGGGTGGATCCCGGTCGGGCGCATGCGGGAGTCTGTCTGACTGTCTCTCCCTGTTTCCAGCTTCAGAAAAATGAAAAAAAAAAATAATGACAAAAAGAATTCTACAGGCAGCTAGGGAAAAAAAAGGAACATAATACACAAAGGAAGGCCCATTAGGTTGTCATCTGACTTGTCAGCAAAAACTCTAAAAGCCAGAAGAGAGTGAATACAAACATTCAAAGTACTGAAAGAGATAAATTACCAGCCTAGAATATTATATCCATCAACATTATCCTTCAAATATGAAGGAGAAATAAAAACTTTTACAGACATATAGAAGTGAGGGAATTTATTACCAGAAGATACCCACTGCAGGAAATACTCAAGGGGATTATTTGAACAGTTACAAAGAAGAAAACAAATCAAAACTACAAGTAAAAACTCCAAGTTACATGAAAACAAGGATAATCTATGACAATAATACATAAAAGGAGAGAGGATAAAGGTCTGCAGAAGCAAAGGTGGATGGAGTGCAGAAGCACACATAAGACAAAGGACTCTTGTACATATAAACATTTTTCTCTTAACAACCTAATAGTAATCACCAACAAAAAAGCCACTACTGAAGTACATATCTGAAAATAAGAAGAAACAGGGGAAAGTAGTATGGAATACCACCAAACAAAAACAACTGACAAAAACTCAAAAAAGAAGAACTAAACAAGACACTGAGCTACCAGAAAACAAAACATACAATGATTATAAGAAATCATCAGGTATGAATACATACAGGTAATTGCCCAAAATATAAATGGAATAAACCCACCAATAAAGATGCACAGTGTAGCAGATTGGATCAAAGAGCAAAACCCAACCATATGCTGTTTTCAAGAGACACAGCTAAGCTGCAAGGACAAAAGTACACTTAAAGTGATAGTTGAGAAACTATTCTCCAAGCAAATATTTTCCAAAGAAAAGCAGGTGTAGCCATGCTCATATCTGACAATGCTGACTTCAAAACAACAAAGGTAACCAGATACAAGAATGGACATTTTGTAAGAATACAGGGGACATTTTATCAAGAAGATATAACACTTCTAATGTATATGCACTGAATCAGGGAACACCAAAGTTTATAAGATACCTACTAACTGATCTAAAAATAAAATCAGACAAAAACTTAATTATATTTGGAGATAGAAGCATACCATTAATGGCTAGGGATAGATTATACCAACAGATAATCAATTAAAAAATATTGTCCTTAAATGATGCACTAGACCAAATGGACATTATAGTAATTTATAGAACATTACCTCCCAGAACATCAGATTATATATTCTGTTCCAGAATACATGGAACTTTCTCAAAGTTAGACCATATGTTGGGTCATAAAATGAACATCAACAAATTCAGGAAGTTGTAATTATACCAGGCATGGTCTCCAACCATAAAGCTTTGTAATCAGAATTAAACTGCAAAAACACGAAGTAAAGAAAGCCACAAAAATGTGTAAATTAAACAACATACTTCTAAAAAATGACTGGTCAGCCTGACCAGGTGGTGGCACAGTGGATAGAGCATTGGACTGGAATGTGGAGGACCCAGGTTCAAGACCCCGAGGTCACCAACTTGAGTGCAGGCTCATCTAGCTTGAGCAAGGCTCACCAGCTTGAGCCCAAGGTCACTGGCTTGAGCAAGGGGTCACTCACTCTGCTCTAGTGCCCCCGGCCAAGGCACATAAGAGAAAGCAATCAATGAACAACTAAGGTGTCGCAAAGAAGATTGATGTTTCTCATCTCCTTCCCTTCCTGTCTGTCTGTTCCTATCTGTCCCTCTCTCTGAGTCTCTTTCTTTCTCTGCAAAAAATAAATAAATAAAATAAATGGTCAAAGAAGAAATAAAAGCTGAGATAAAAAGATATACACAGCCCTGGCCGGTTGGCTCAGCGGTAGAGCGTCGGCCTAGCATGCGGAGGACCCAGGTTCAATTCCCGGCCAGGGCACATAGGAGAAGCGCCCATGTGTTTCTCCACCCCTCCGCCGCACCTTCCTCTCTGTCTCTCTCTTCCCTTCCTGCAGCCAAGGCTCCATTGGAGCAAAAATGGCCCGGGCGCTGGGGATGGCTCTGTGGCCTCTGCCTCAGGTGCTAGAGTGGCTCTGGTCGCAACATGGCAATGCCCAGGATGGGCAGAGCATCGCCCCCTGGTGGGCAGAGCGTCGCCCCATGGGCGTGCCAGGTGGATCCCGGTCGGGCACATGTGGGAGTCTCTCTGGCTGTCTCTCCCTGTTTCCAGCTTCAGAAAAATGCAAAAAAAAAAAAAAATATATATATATACATAAACAAACAAAAATGACAACATGACATAAAATTTCTGGGATGCAATGAAAGCAATAATAACAAGAAGTTTATATCATTACAGGCATATATTAAGAAACAAGAGTGACCCCAAGTAAACCACTTAACACCACAATTAAAAGAACTTGGAAAAAGAAGAACAAAGGCAACCCAAAATCAGTAGAGAAAAGAACATAGTAAAAATTAGAGTAAATAAATGAAACAGAGAATAACAAACTATAGAACAAATAATACAACAAAGAGCTGGTCCTTTGGAAAGATCAATAAAATTGGCAAACCCCTGGCTAGATTCACTAAGGAAAAAAGAAAAAGGACTCATATAAACAAAATCTGAAATGAAAGAGAAAAAATTACCACAGACATCATTAAAATACAAAGGATCCATATAATATGATAAAGGATTGTATGCCACCAAACATAACAATTTAGAAGAAATGGATAAATTTCTAGAACTATATACTTTTCCTAGACTGAATCACAAAGAAGTGAAAAACCTAAACAGACCCATCAGCAAGGAGGAAATAGAAATAATTGTCAAAAACTTCTCCCCAAATAAAGTCTAAGACCAGATGGCTGCACTAGTGATTCCAACCAAACAGTCAAGAAGATTTTATACCAATCTTTCTCAAAGCCTTCCAAAAAAAAAAAAAAAAAAAAAGAAGAAACACTCCCTAACAAATTCTATGAGGCCAACATAATCCTAATACCAAGACCTGGCAAGGCCTACAGAAAAAATCTATAAATCAATAGCTGTAATGAATACTGATACAAAAATCCTAAAAAATATATTAGCAAATCAAATCAAATTCAACAAGACATTAAAAAAATTAATATATCATGATCAAGTGGGATTAATTGCAAGAGCACGAGGATGGTTTAACATACATAAACCAATCAGCATAATATACCACATCAAAAAAACAAATAACAAATCTTATATGAGTCTATCAATAGATGCAGAAAAGGCATTCCATAAGATACAATATCTATTTATATTTAAAACACTCAAAATTGATATAGAAATAAGTATCTCAACATAATAAAGGCGATATGACAAACCATCATCGAATATTATAATAAATGGTGAAAAAATGTGAAATTATAATATGCCAGGCATACTTTCTAACACTTATGTATATACAAATTTATTTACCCTTAAAAATTTTTTGAAGATGGCAGCAGAGTAGGCAGACACACAGACTCCCAGCTCACACCACTGAACTGGATTACAAAGTAATTTAGGGACAATCAGCATGAAAAACCAACTCTGGACTACAAGAACAGCTCTCAAAAATCAAGGAGCAAAGAAGAAGCCACAGCAAACCTGGTAAGGAGCGCGTGAATCTCCCCTGCTTACAGGAACAGAAGGGGGGTGAGGCTGAGAGCACAGAAGGGCTCTCATTCTAAGGAAAAGAGCAGAAAATACTGCTCACAGCCAATGCCTAGCAACCATGGAACAAGGTATGTTGAAAGGGCTGGCTTGTCTTTCAAAAAGAAAGGGGAGAGAGAGAAACAGACTGTGAGGGGCAGAGGAATGCAGGGGAAGACCTGAGAAGCTGACTCATCCAGTGCTGGAGGTGGACATAGCTGGGGGAGGGGCTGATCCTTCCACAAAACAAAAGACTGAAGTCTTCCAGGTCAGAGATCTCCAGACATCTCTCAAGCTCCAATCAGCACAACAAGACACAGCTGAAAACAAGAAGTAGGGAGGAGGGGCAGTAACTCAGGTCTCCATGAAGATCTGAGATACACCTCCCCCTACTGAAGCTGAGAAAACATCCTACCCCCCCCACCGAGAGAGTAACTAGCAGAAGAGGCCTTCAGAGTCTAAGGTTACAGCTACAGCATTCCTGGATACAGTTTCAAATGAGCCCACTGCTGAGATCAGTAAACAAGACTATCACCTGTTAAGAAAACAAACAAATCAAGACTTCAAAGCAGCTAAATTCCAAAAGTGGATTACAAATAATAGCTGATGCCAACAAAAGAAGAACTAAAAATAACACAATTGAAAACTGGAGGCAGACAACACCAAGCCTAGACTCAACCAGCTCTACAAACAAAACACCCAAACACAGAGACATAAAGAGAAGACAGAGAAGTGTAATCCAAATGAAACCACAAGAGAAACTTCCAGGAAATGAACTGAGTGATATGGAAATAACCAAACTTCCAGATGCAGAGTTCAAAATGATTGTAAAGATGCTTAGGGATTTTAGAACAACAATGGATGGTCCTTATGAACACCTAAATAAAGAAATAGCAAGTATAAAAAGGGATATTGAAATATTAAAAAAGAATCAGTCAGAGATGACAAATACAATATCAGAAATGAAGATTACAATGGAAGAAATTAAAAAAAGGATGGAGCTGAGGATTGAATCAGAGTTGGAGCACAAGTGGAATGAAGGCAAAAAAGTAGAGAAGAAAAAAGAAAAGAGACTCAAAAAGTCTGAGGAAACTCTTAGAGAGCTCTGTGACAACATGAAAAGAAATAACATCTGCATCATAGGGGTTTCTGAAGGAGAAGAGAAAGAACAACGGATAGAGACTTTGTTCAATCATATCATAGCAGAAAACTTCCCTAAATTAATGCATGAAAACTCTTACAAGTTCAAGAAGCACAGGAACTCCATTAAAGAAAAACCCAAAGAAATCTACACCAAGGCAGATCATAATTAAAATACCAAAGCTAATTGATAAAGAGAAAATATTATAAGCTGCTAGAGAAAAAAAGGCTATCACCTACAAAGGAGCCCCAATAAGGATGACATCCGACTTCTCAACAGAAACACTTGAGGCCAGAAGGGAATGGCAAGAAATATTCAAAGTAATGCAGAACAGGAACCTACAACTAAGACTACTTTATCCAGCAAGGCTATCATTTAAAATTGAAGGAGAAATAAAAAGCTTCCCAGACAAAAAAAAAAAAAAGGCCCTGGCCGGTTGGCTCAGCGATAGAGTGTCGGCCTGGCGTGCGGGGGACCCGGGTTCGATTCCCAGCCAAAGCACATAGGAGAAGCACCCATCTGCTTCTCCACCCCTCCCCCTCTCCTTCCTCTCTGTCTCTCTCTTCCCCTCCTGCAGCCAAGGCTCCATTGGAGCAAAGATGGCCCGGGTGCTGGGGATGGCTCCTTGGCCTCTGCCCCAGGCGCTAGAGTGGCTCTGGTCGTGGCAGAGTGACGCCCCAGAGGGCCAGAGCATCGCCCCCTGGTGGGCAGAGCATTGCCCCTGGTGGGCGTGCCCGGGGGATCCCGGTCGGGCCCATGCAGGAGTCTGTCTGACTGTCTCTCCCCGTTTCTAGCTTCAGAAAAATACAAAAAACAAACAAACAAAAAACCTCAAGGAATTTATTACAACCAAAACAATGCTGCAGGAAATGTTAACGGGCCTGTTCTAAACAGATCAAAGTGGGAAAAGAATATAGCAAAAGAGCAATACAGCTTTAAAGAATAAAATGGCAATAAACAACTATATATCAATAATAACCTTAAATGTAAATGGATTAAATGATCCAATCAAAAGACATCAGGTAGCTGCCTGGATAAGAAAACAGGACCCATACATATGTTGTCTACAAGAGACATACCTTAAAACAAAAGATGCACACAGACTGAAGGTAAAAGGATGGAAAAAAACATTTTTATGCAAATGGAAATGAAAAAAAAAAGCTGGAGTAGCAATACTTATATCAGACAAAATGAACTTTAAAACAAAGGATATAGTAAGAAATAAAGAAGGCTACTACATAATGATAAATGGAGCACTCCAACAGGAAAATATAACTATTATAAAATATCTATGCACCTAATATAGCAGCACCTAAATATATAAAGCAGATCTTAATGAATATAAAGGGCATAATCAACAGCAATACTAAAATAGGGGATTTTAATACCCCACTAACATCACTAGATAGATCCTCAAGAAAGAAAATTAACAAAGAAACAGCAGACTTAAGGGACACTCTAGATCAGGGGTCCCCAAACTACGGCCTGCAAGCCACATGTGGCCCCCTGAGGCCATTTATCCAGCCCCCGCCATACTTCCGGAAGAGGCACCTCTTTCATTGGTGGTCAGTGAGAGGAGCACATTGACCATCTCATTAGCCAAAAGCAGGCCAATAGTTCCCATTGAAATACTGGTCAGTTTGTTGATTTAAATTTACTTGTTCTTCATTTTAAATATTGTATTTGTTCCCATTTTGTTTTTTTACTTTAAAATAAGATATGTGCAGTGTGCATAGGGATTTGTTCATAATTTTTTTTATAGTCTGGCCCTCCGATGGTCTGAGGGACAGTGAACTGGCCCCCTGTGTAAAAAGTTTGGGGACCCCTGCTCTAGATCAACTCGATTTAATCAGAATCTTTCACCCTAAAGCAGCAGAATATACATCCTTTTCAAGTGCTCATGGTACATTCTCTAGGATAGACCACATGTTAGGGCACAAAAGTGGTCTCAATAAACTTAAGAAGATTAAAATCATATTAAGCACTTTCTCTGATCACAATGGCATGAAACTAGAAATCATCCACAACAGAAAAAATCAAAAATTCTCAAACACACAGAAACTAAATAGCAGGTTGTTAAATAATGAATGGATTAAGAATGAGATCAAAGAAGAAATAAAAATATTCCTAGAAATAAATGATAATGAGCATACAATAATTCAATATTTATGGGACACAGCAAAAGCAGTACTGAGAGGGAAGTTAATAGCACTACAGACACATTTTAAGAAGCTAGAAAAAGCTCAAATAAACAATTCACCCTGTATCTAAAAGAACTAGAAAAAGAACAGCAAGTAAAGCCCAAATGTAGTAGAAGGAAACAATCCCCTTCACTATTAGAACTAAAAAATAAAGTACCAGGAGTAAACTTAACGAAGGAGACTAAAGACTGTACTCGGAAAATTATAAAGCATTGATAAAAAAATCAAGGAAGATACAAACAAGTGGAAGCATATACCGTGCTCATGGTTAGGAAGAATAAACATCATTAAAATGCTATATTACCCAAAGCAATTTATAAATTCAATGCAATACCAATTAAAATACCAATGACATACTTTAAAGATATAGATCACATATTCCAAAAATTTATATAGAACCATAAAAGAACATGAATAGCCTCAGCAATCTTAAAAAAGAAGAATAAAGTGGGAGGTATCACACTTCCTGATATTAACTTATACTACAATGCCATTGTACTCAAAATAGACTGGTACTGGCATAAGAACAGGCATATAGATCAATGGAACAGAACAGAGAACCCTGAAATAAACCCACAGCTCTATGGACAACTGATATTTGACAAAGGAGGTAAGGGCATACAATGGAGTAAAGACAGCCTCTTTAATAAATGGTGTTGGGAAAATTGGACATCTACCTGCAAAAAAATAAAACCAACTTACACCATTCACAAAAATAAACTCAAAATGGATAAAAGACTTAAATGTAAGCTGTGAAACCATAAGCATCTTAGAAGAAAACATAAGCAGTTAGCTCTCCGAAATCTCTTGCAGTGATATATTTGCTGATTTATCTCCACGGGCAAGTGAATTAAAAGACAGGATAAACAAATGGGACTATATCAAACTAAAAAGCTTTTGCACAGCCAAAGACAAGAAGAACAGAATAAAAAGACAAACTAAACAATGGGAGAACATATTTGAAAATACGTCTGGGTTAATAACCAAAATTTATAAAGAACTGGTAAATCTCAACACCAGGAAGACAAATAATCCAATCAAGAAATGAGCAAAAGAAATGAATAGACACTTTTCCAAAGAGGACATACAGATGGCCAATAGGCATATGAAAAAATGCTCAACATCACTAATCATTAGAGAAATGCAAATTAAATCCACAATGAGATATCACCTCACACCAGTCAGAATTGTGCTCATGAACAAAGCAACACAAAATAAGTGCTGGCAACAATGTGGAGAAAAGGGAACCCTCTTGCACTGCTGGTGAGAATGCAAACTGGTATAGCTTCTGTGGAAAACAGTATGGAGATTCCTCAAAAAATTAAAAATCGAACTGCCTTTTGACCCATCTATCCCACTCTAGGAATATACCCTAAGAACACCATAGAACTGTTCCAAAAGGAGAAATGGACCCCCATGTTTATGGCAACATTGTTCACAATAGCGAAGATCTGGAAACAGCCCAAGTGCCTGTCAGGGGACGAATAGATTAAAAAGGTTTGGTACATATATACTCTGGAATACTACGTAGCCATAAGAAATGATGACATCGGATCATTTACAATAACATGATGGACCTTGATAACATTATACAAAGTGAAATAAGTAAATCAGAAAAAACTAAGAACTATATGAATCCATACATAGATGGAAAATAAAAATGAGACTCAGAGACATGGACAAGAATGTGATGGTAACGGGGGTGGGGGGCTGTGGAGGGGACAAGGAAGGAGAGAGGGGGAGGGGGGGAGGAGAGGGGCACAAAGAAAACCGGATAGAAGGTGACGGAAGACATTTGACTTTGGGTGAGGGGTATACAACATAATCAAATGTCAAAATAATCTGGAGATGTTTTCTCTGAACCTATGTACCTTGATTTATCAATGTCACTGCATTAAAATTAATAAAAAATAAGATAAGAAAGATTTTTTTATAAAATTAGAATTAGTATAACTGTTTTTCATATAGGAAAAACAAAACAAAACACAGATTAGCAAAAGAAGTTGACTGGTATATACAAATGATCATTATACGCAGGAAGGCTCTTGTTTTTTGACTATCATGCTATACCACCTGTTTCAAAGCTCTGGAAAGTTAATGTTAAATACAGAAATTATTTGCAGCACTAGTAACAGCCAAAGAGATTTTATAATTACGTGCAAAAAAACTCATATTTAAATAAAGGAAAATAATATCCCAAATTTTAATTGTATATTGATTTTCTAGAGCTGGGGAGGATCAGGAATTTTGGCTAAGGGTTGCAAAACTTGTTTTTGAAATCATGAAAATAGTAGAAAGTTAACTAAAAGTAATATACTGTTTTGCATATATAGCTAATAAACATTAAGCCAAAATATTTATCAGACTGTGTTAAAATGGACTACTGATGATACAGTAATTGCCACAAACTTTCTAGAAATAAATTTATATGTATTCATCAGAAGATTTAAAACAACATGACTTTTGACCAGATTTCTAATTCTAATAAGAATTCCTTATTATTCAGAATTCTAATCATGGTTACACATTCAAAATTCTATATATACTTGTTACTTATATTTATTAAATATAACTACAGCCTCAGTGTATATAAATAATTTTTAAGGATAATTAAACCCTGGCTGGTTGGCACAGTGGTAGAGCATCAGCCTGGTGTGTGGATGTCCTGGGTTTGATTCCTGGCCAGGGCACACAGGAGGGGTACCCATTTGCTTCTCCACACTTCCCTCTCTCCTTTCTCTCTATCTCTCTCTTCCTGTCCTGCAGCAGCAAAGTTGGCCCGGTCACTGAGGATGGCTCCATGGCTCTTGCTTCAGGTGCTAGAATGGTTCCTGTTGCAACAGAGCAAGGGCCCAGATGGGCAAAGCATCACCCCTAGTGGACTTGCCAGGTGGATCCTGGCAGGGCACATGAGGAGTTTGTCTCTCTACCTCCCCAAATTTCACTTCAGAAAAATACAAAAAAAAAAAAAAAAGTAAAAAATGGACAATCACATGTGAAAAGTCAGATTAAAAATTTTATATAAACTTTGATAATATTGCTTTTTATGAGAAAAAATTGATCAATTACTATATACAGAGTAGAGTGGAAGAGTAGAATTATGTTTTATTTTTTCTTTTCTTCATTTCAAAAATTTTCTAAAATCAGGGTGTGCTAGGGTTCCCTTGAGCAACATGACAGCATAACTGAAAAGTTATCATGGCAGCAGTATAAGTTCATTATTATTTTATGCCTACTACGTATTTGTAAATATGTTAGCAAAGTAAAATATATCTCCCAACTATTCTAACGTTTTTTTTTAAATTTCAAAATGTCAAAGAAAGTAAGAAGTTCACTCAATGAGAATTTATTAAAGCTGACATTGTGCTGTGTGTTGTGGTGTGTATAAGTAGAAGGCTAACTTTCCCCTCAGTGATCTTATAAACTAGTTGTATAAGTAAGATTCCATGGAGAAAGCAGCTAAATGTCAATATATTTAAATGTTAATGTGGGTGTACATTAGATGTACAGCAATCATTCAAAAATGAGCAAAGTATTAGAGGCTAGAATTTTGGACATTTTAAAAAAGTGTATGTCATTGAGGTAGAAAGAAATTATCAAATACCTGAATAAGTTGACTATGCTGAAGTGGAGTAGTGCTTAATATCAGCAATAAAGGCTCAAATACAAAAGGCAGATGTACACAGCCCACAGGGGAAGTACAATTCAAAAGCCCAGCGTGGGTCATCCAGGAGGCTGAGACACTGGACCCTACAGAACATCTACTACTACATTAAGCCTCTGTACCAAACCTGAGAAACATGACAGCCCTATCTAATACATAGAAACAAACACAGGGAAGCTGTCAAAATGAGACAAAGAAATATGTCCCAAATGAAAAAAAGGAATAAAACTCCAGAAAAAGAACTAAACAAAATGGAGACAATCTAACAGATGCAGAGTTAAAAAAAATGGTTATAAAGATGCTCAATAAACTTACAACATCAACAGTATAAAAAAGGACCAATTATAAATGAAACACATTAACTGAAAGGAGGATAATTTACAGGGAATCAACAGTGGGGCAGATGAAGTGCTTAGGCTAATCAATGCTTTAGAATATAAGGAAGAACAAACCATCTAGTCAGAACAGCTGAAAAATAAAAAGAATCCAAAACAAGAGGATAGTGTAAGAAGACTCTGGGACAACTTCAAGCATACCAACATTTGCATCATGGCAGTGTTTTTAAGGAGTAGGAGAGAGCAAGAATTTAAAAACTTAAAAAAAAAATGACAGAAAACTTCAGTAGCCTGGTAAAGGGCATAAACATACAAGTCCAAGAAGTGTAGGGAATCCCAAACAAGATGAACTCAGAAAGGCCCACGCCAAGACACATCCTAATAAAAATGCCACAGGTTAAAGACAAGACAAGAATCTTAACACTAGCAAGAAAAAAGGAGTTAGCAATATCCAAGTGAGCTCTCATAAGACTGTAAGCTGATTTCTCATCAGAAACTTTAATTGCCAAAAAGGATTGGCACAAAATATTTAAAGTGATAAAAAGCAAGGACCTACAACTAAGATTACTCAGCAAAGCTATAATTTAAAATCAAAGGACAGATCAAAACCTTCTCAGACAAGAAATCGCTATAGGAGCTCATCACCATCAAACCAGTATCATATGAAATGTTAAAGGGTCTTTTTTAAGAAGAAAAAGAAAAAAGATAAAAAATTTGAACAATAAAATGGCAATATACATATATATATATATCAACTGAATATTAAAAAATCAAATGAACAAGCAGAACAGAACCAGAATCACAGATACAGAGAAAATTTCGGTGGTTGCTAAATGGGAGGGGGTGGGGGGTGAGTGAAAAAATGAGAGGGGATTAAGAAATACAAATTGGTTGTTACAGAATAGTCATAGAATAAAAAGTAAAATACAGTAATGATAGCCAATAACATTTTAATAACTATATATGTGTCAGATTGGTGTGAGATTTATCAGGATGATCACTTAGTAAGTTATGCAGTCTAATCACTGGAGC
Organism: Saccopteryx bilineata; assembly: GCF_036850765.1. Classification (NCBI taxonomy): domain Eukaryota; kingdom Metazoa; phylum Chordata; class Mammalia; order Chiroptera; family Emballonuridae; genus Saccopteryx; species Saccopteryx bilineata. Next base: position 151,756,590 of record NC_089494.1, read on the forward strand.
GTAAAACTGAAAGTACTATAATGTATGTTTACTTTAATTAAAAAAATAAAAATGATTTAAAAATAAAAAAAATATTAAGGAAGTGGGAGCCAATATAATGTATGGAGAACATAAGGGAAACAGAACAAATGTTGAATTTATTCTAGGATTATTACCATTTTTATGCAAAGTTATTTATAGAGACTTGTCAGAATTAAGACATTTATTTTTAAGATTAGTTCCTTTATATGAAATAATCATATTCAATGTGATGGGGTTAAATTGATTGTGAAATGTGCTAGGATGCTGCTTCTTCATTTCTCTATGAAGTTGAAAAAGAAATACATTTGGGAAAGGATATAATATTCCTCCCTGACTAATCAAATCAATTTTAAGATAGAAAATATATCCTAGCCATTATCCAAACTATTATGAATTGCCAATCAGTAAAACCTAGGAAAGATTTAGTTATGCAAAGCCTAGAAACAGGATTTGAAATGTAAGATAACACTATTTATATACCAAACCAAAAACACAAATGTTTTCTTCATTTGTGCTTCACCTGGTGACCAATCCAAAAGCATATGTACAATTTGTTTTTAGAGTTAGGAATTCCAAGAAAAATAATGTCCAGGTATTTTTAATGCCAGATAAATATAGCTTTATTATAAGTATGTTCTAAATATTACATACTTGTACTATACACATCCAATATTTAATAAGATCACAGCAGCAACTCTCTACAGTAGTTTTAATAACATATCAATTTTCCTTATTACCTATGTATTTTATCATACAGAGATCTTTGAGAACCAGGAAACCACAGGAAAATAGAAAAATTAACATATTCTTCATAGGTAATATTTTAACTGTATTATTGAATTGTTTTAGTACAAGCAGTAGATTATAGAATGTTATGATAACTGCCAATAAGTTCTCTGTAGAATCAAAAAGCATCAACAAAACATTTTTCCTGAAAACACATCCTGTAATCTTCAATAGTGTAAAGATATCTAACCGATAGTTCAATTATACTTGGTTGACCATTTAAAATGTCTCCAAGAATAATTTTATTCCCTGTGTTCCATTAAATAAGGTGACATAAATTTTTTAAAGTTTGCTATATATTGATTACATCAATAAACTTCAGTATGGAATTTTTATTTCTGAAGAGACTTTAAAAAGAAATGTCAAAAGCAGTAAAATAAATGCTAGTTTCAATATGTGGCCTTGGTTAACCATACTAAAAATGCTGTAACCCAACAGTTTTCTCTTTAAAAATAAATAGTAATAATTTCTTTTACTGTCTTATACTGTGATGGTAGAAAAAAATATCATTAAACTATATGTGTAAAGCCCTAAACATCACTGCCGAAAAGCATTATTCATATTTGTAATTCAGCTTTATGGTATCAATTTAGCTGAAAGAATATCTATGTATATATCTTTTATGGCACTTTCACTTCAGAGAATTATGTATGACTTGTTTGAGTAATACTGAATTTAAAAAAAACAGTACATTTTATTGTTGTTGTTTTACTTTTTTGTTTACTTTTTTATAGTAAAACTTGCTATTAAGAATGCTTGATTTTAGGCCCTGGCCGGTTGGCTCAGCGGTAGAGCGTCGGCCTGGCGTGCAGGGGACCCGGGTTCTATTCCCGGCCAGGGCACATAGGAGAAGTGCCCATTTGCTTCTCCACACCCCCGCCCCCCTCCTTCCTCTCTGTCTCTCTCTTCCCCTCCCGCAGCCAAGGCTCCATTGGAGCAAAGATGGCCTGGGCGCAAGGGATGGCTCCTTGGCCTCTGCCCCAGGCGCTAGAGTGGCTCTGGTCACGGCAGAGCAAAGCCCCGGAGGGGCAGAGCATTGCCCCTGGTGGGCGTGCCAGGTGGATCCTGGTCGGGCGCATGCGGGAGTCTGTCTGACTGTCTCTCCCCGTTTCCAGCTTCAGAAAAATTAAAAAAAGAAAGAAAAAAAAAGAATGCTTGATTTTATAAGAAAGTATGGATTTTGAACATAGAGAACAGCTCAGAAAAGGCAATATTATACTTGAAAATATATGGGGAAAATTTGTGAAATGTAGAACCAATTTCAAAATCATATTATGAGAAAAGGGAAAATATGAGTCATTTATTAGACCACTAATGCCCTCTCAGCCACACAACAAATACTCATATATAGTGATAATTGCTTTTGATTCTTCCATATATTTTTGTCCTGATTTTTTATGTTTTATTAAAGCTATAAAATAATATCTGCCTTCTCCGTGTGCTAGACAACAACTACAGGAGATAATACTAAGCACTTGGTGCTGTCTCAAAGGTGTGTGGCACTTTTACTTTGAATTTAGACTACTTTGTGGTCACTGAAAGCAACAGGAGATTTAGAACTGGTTCTGTGGAAATCCTGCTACAGTTTCATTTTACCTGTTTTTTGTTTGTTTTTTAATCTGTGCTAAATTATCTTGTTTCCTTCTTTTTAAGTAATATGGTTCTTACCTAAAACCTCGCCAAAGTTAAATGACAGACTCTCTGAACTTTTCTTGATATTATAACTTTCTTCTTTTTTATATTTGTTTTTTACTTAAGTATAGTGGTGTACAAGCTTTTATTGATTATATATATATATATGTATATGTATTAGTTTCAGGTGTACAATATAGTGATTCATACTGCCTGATTAATTCTAATAATTATCTGTCACCAGCTTCTTACCTGTGTCTTTGACTTTTCTTTCTCTTTCCAAGACTCCTCCTTGCCTCTGTGAAACACTTGACAGCAAGACTTGCTTGTCAGCGTTCTCCTAATTTCCCCAATATATGGTGGGGCACTGTCTTTCTCAAAATGTTAATCAACACTTAGTAAAAAGGGTTCCAGGGCCAAATCAATTGGGAAGTACTTGAAAATTTATCATGAGAATATTTTTAAATTACAGAACTTCTCAATTCTGCAACTTTTGTATTTTATGTATTATATGCTTTGTATTTTTATATGTTTTTAAAATATTTTAATATAGTATATTTTCTTCTAATTTCTTATATCTTGTTAGGCAGCATACTTTATAATAAAAATGTTTAAAAATTGATATAAATTTATACAGCAGAGAAAGAGAATAAGCATACATTCATACATGGAATAACATATACATCTTGAAAACAAGAGTTGAAAACAATATTAAATAGTAAATTCAGAAGACTATTATTGTTTGGTATTTTTATAAAACTGAAAATGAGCCTGACCTGTGGTGGCGCAGTGGATAAAGCATTGACCTGGAATGCTGAGGTTGCTGGTTCTAAACCCTGGGCTTGCCCAGTCAAGGTACATATGGGAGTTGATGCTTCCTGCTCCTCCCCCCTTTCTTTCTCTCTCCTCTAAAATGAATAACTAAATAAAAATAATTTAAAAAAATAAAAGAAAACTGAAAATGAGTAAAATCAAATTTTATATATTTTAAGTGTGTAGTATTTAGTAAACTTGTTTTAATAAATAGCTGGCAAATAATAAATAGAAATTTCAAAATAGTGGTATAATTTGGATGATCTTACATTTTTACTCTTTCACGTAACATTCCTACATACATTCTTGTATATATATAAAAATTTATAAATTTAAATAATAATGTTTAGAGTAAGATATATGAATATTCATTTTTATGGTTCATTGCTTACAAAGAGATCTATGAAAAATCAAACTTTTTAAAATATAGAAAATGTATATGTGTAATAATTATTTGTCCTCTCATTTTTCTTTTTAAATTAATTTCTAGCAACTCTTTCTTGTACTTTCAAATGAAGTATATAATAAACTTAATCATAAACATTTTTTTCATAACATATTAAGAAAAGTCTTTAAATGACAGTGAGTACATACATAAATACTGACATACTTCCCTGGTGGGAATAAAAAATGATATAATTTTGATAGAAAAAAATTTGGTAAAATATAGCAAAACTGGTTTTGCACTTACTTTTTGGACCAGAAAAGTTATGTCTAGAAATTTACCTAAAGACATTTCTTTACAAATACAAAGCAATGTACAGGACATTATTTAATAAGCAAAATGTTAGAGAGAGGCAGTAATTAAATTAACTTGGTATATATCAACAATGAAATATGCAGATATAGAGATATACAATTATAAAATAAAAAGTATCTTTAATTTATAACTGAAACAGAACAAATGCAAAGATTATGTAAAGCATGCTAAATATGTACAGAAAAGTGATTAAAAAATTTAAATTTACATTTGCTTATATTGGTAAGAAAACAAAGACATGAACTAATGAGAAATTGAAACCTAGTATGAATGGTGACCTGTGGAGGATATTTAGAAAAGAAATGAACAAATAGGGATGAGAGTGATTCCTTGATCAGTGTACATGTTCTATAGTTTTGAATTTTGAAACATGTAAATGTTGACATATTTAAAATTTTAAAACATAAACTCTAAATATTAGTATAAAAATAACTATTATTGATCATGTTAAATTAACTGGCATCTCCTACCCCAGACAACTGCTTATGGAAAAGTATAAAGTAATTATTTTTAGAAATTAAAAAATATACAGCTTAAATTTGTGATCCTTGAGATAAAGGAAACAAACGAGCAACTGATATGATCACTTGATTTCTTCCTGGAAGCTTGATTTAGACTTTCTTGCAGGGGAAGAAGAATCTCAAGCAGATCCTGATGATCTTAATGCATTGGGGAGATAGAGCTTGGCTTTCTGGGAAGCTGAAGCAGATGGAATTTTCAAGGCAGAATACCAGAGAGAAATGAGCTATGTCCATAAAAAGCTCTGGACATCTGTGTAAATGTTCTTTTGAGTCTGTTGCTAAATATTAAGTTGCACTTGTGTAGAGTAAACCTCAAAAAATTTAGGCAAAGGGCTACTTAAAGGCTGTAAGCTGAGCAATTTTTAGAGATTTCATATGGCTCTGAGACTTTGAGTTTAAACAGCCAAGATTGAGAATCTTCTGTGAACACCCCAGGTACTCAAAACACAATATAGAAAGGTCATGACTTAGTAGTAGAGATAAGATTTCGTAGAGTAAAGGCTATTCCAGATGCTGACCTATGTATGCTTAAAGCAAGACTTGGACAGCTTGCTCTTCAAGCATTTAAATGTCTGACAAAAATAATTTTTCTTCTTTTTACCTTTTGATCTTCTTCTCTCATTTATCCCACCCTCATCTCCTGTCTCTGGCAACCAGCAATCTTTTCTATGTATCTATGAGCTTAGGTTTTATTTTGTTTTGTTAGATTCCATATATAAGAGAGAACATACAGTATTTGACTTTGTCTGTATGACTAATTTTGCTTAGCATAATGCCCTTAGGGTCCATCCAAAAGTTTTTTTATTATTCATTACAGGAAGACAAAAAATATACAGATATTCAAAGAGGTAATGTAAAGGCAGTAGCCACAGCCACCATCACAGCCACCTGGCCCATGCAGGTTTGCATTGGATTCGGACAAATGGTAATGAAACAATGGAGCCAAGAACTGCTGGGCCATTACCTTTAATCCTAGCTTGCACCCAGCGGGCAAGTAAAAACACACACTGAGCTCCAAAACCCACTCATTCAGTGCTCACAAAGCTACTGCCTTATACAAGTTTCCTAGAATCAAAGGTTTCTAGTTCACCAGACTTATTCACCTCTGTTCCCCATCTCCTTCCTTCTCCCTGCACAAACTCTACACAAACTGGCTTCTCACTCAGCACTCCACCATCTTGGCTGCTTCTCATGACCTCTTCTATGTGGCCTTTCTCTGCTCTCCTCTATAATGCTAATCTCAGGAACTGAGAGAGAGCAAGTTCCTTGTCTGCCCCACTTTATACTGTAGAAACCAAAACCTTTAATCCAACATACAAACAAGAAAGTCTCTGATACAAAGTCACTTATCTGAGGCATAATGGGATTCCTTATGAGAGTGCACCACCCCACATCAAAAAGGATAGGAAAGGCTTAGTCCCAAAACCAAGCCCCAGGCTACAAGGATCCTGTCCACAGTCCGCCCCCAACACACATTAATATAATCAAGTCCATCCCAAGCAAGAAGGGCAAACAATACTATCACCTGGGTGACGGGCTTCCACATGGGCAGCACCATCTTTAACAAAGTGAGCATAATATATTTTATCTGTTCAACAATCCACCCCAGTGCTCACTCTACTACCCACAATCTACACCACTAGCAACCTTGTGCAAAGAAATTAGGCACATTACACAAATTACAACAACATGACAAATCATACAATTTCAACAATTAAAAAGATACACTTCACCACTCTCTGAGCACTTTGCCAAAAGTGTAAAATGCCCTTGGCCTTCTTTCTAGCCATGGGTAAAGCTTCCTGGGGCTGGGGAAGGGCCTCCAGGAAAGCCACCACCCACCCCTATCAGGGTATTTCACATTGTCCAAAATCTGTAAGCCCATCCAACAAAGGAGCCAATGCCCACTCTGGTCGTAGTCCAGGAATCAGTTCACGCACATGGGCCTCAGCTGCCCCCCTCATTCTTGCCATCCTGGCAGGTCTTACACTGTCCCAAAGAGGAGCATGTGATAATAATGGCAGTCAGCATTTCCATCTCTGCTCCAGAGAGCATGATGGCACCCACCCCTATGTCCCAAATCACAGACGTACAAGGAGAGTAGTAGATACTCCTTGCTGCTGGGCCTTCTTCTTCTGGAGACTGTGGATTGCAACTCCAGCCCAATTCTCTTCATCCTCCAAAGAAGAACTATAAATGCCAGCTCCCACTGCCAGGCTTGAGCCACAGGCCACTGCCGCCTTCTGCTCTGCAGCCCCAGCTATGGTCTCAGCCCTGGCCTCCGCAGCTGCTGGCTCTCCACAATGTCCAGGGCATCCTGAAACTCACAAACCTGCGATTCCTTCTCTAGTGGCTGCTCCATTTCCAGGTGAATCTCACGAACCTGGGCAGCCTCCTCCGGTGCTTGCTCCAGCTCCAGGGTCACCATCTCTCTCCCATGTTTGATCCAGCTCCTTCCACTGCTCAGCCTGCTGATCCTGGGAAGTCTCTTCCACAGAGCTCTTGCTTTCCTCACACATAGCTGTAAAAGTCAGCCAGCCTACAGTCCCCAAAAGGACAGCCATGGGGAACCATAACAGCAGCCAGTCCTCTACTACACCACTCAAAGGTGGTGGTGGCTCCTTACTGATCTGTATCAAATCCTGCCAACTATGCCAAATGTAAGGCCAGTAGGCACGGCCACCATCACAGCCACCTGGCATGTGCAGGTAGGTTCTCATTAGATTCAGACAGATGGTAACGAAACAACGGAGCCAAGAACTGATGGGTCATCATTCTTAATCCTATCTTGCAAGTGGCAGGCAAGTAAAAACACACACTGAACTCCAAAACCCACTCATTCAGTGCTCACAAAGCTACTGACTTATATGAGTTTTCTAGAATCAAAGGTTTCTAACTCACCAGATTTATTCATCTCTGTTCCCCATCTCCTTCCTTCTCCCTGCACAAACTCTGCACAATCTCTACACAAACTTCTTACTCAGCACTTCATCATCTTGGCTGCTTCTCCTGGCCTACTCCACGTGGTTTTTCTCTGCTCTCCTCTCTAATATTAATCTTAGGAACCGAGAGAAAGCAAGCTCCTGGTCTGCCCCACTATTTATAGTGTAGAAACCAAAACCTTTAATCCAATTTACAAAGTCATTTATCTGAGGCATAATGGGATTCCTCATGAGAGTGCAGCACCCCACATCAAAAAAGGTGGGAAAGGCTTAGTCTCAAAACCAAGCCCCAGGCTACAAGGATCCTGCCTGCCCAGAGCCCAGCCCCAACACACATTAACATAATCGTGTCCATCCCAAGCAAGAAAGGCAATCAATACCATCACCTGGGTGATGGGCTTCTACGCAGGCAGCACCATCTTTAACAAAGTGAGCGTAACATATTTTATCTGCCCAACAGAAATCAAAACCTTTAATACAATATAAAAACAAGGAAGTCTCTGATACAAAGTCACTTATCTGAGGCATAATGGGATTCCTCATGATAGTGCACCACCCACATCATGCAATCAGTCAAGGGTGTGGGAAAAAGCTTAGTCTTAAAATTAAGCCTTAGGCTATAACAACCCTGCATGCTTACAGCCTGTCCCCCATACACAATGCAAACTATAAGTGAGCAAACATATATATCATATTTACAAATTTATTTGACCAACAATAATTTTACTATGTAGCCCTTTTGCCAGAATATAAACCTGGGAAGGATTATGAGGAAAGACTCAGACAACACAAGGACATTCTGTAAGACAGCTCCTCTAGACTTTATAAAATTTTTAGTATCATGAAAAGAGGAGGAGCAGTTTAGATTCAAGCTCTAAAATAAAGCAGGATCCTTGACTGTATCCCAGATTGAAATAAATAATTAATAGTCTGGACAATTAAGGAAATGTGAACATAGATTATGTATTAGATAATATTTTGTTATTGTTACGTATTTTGGTTGTGATAATGACACTGTGATTATGTAGAAGACTGTCTTTATTCTTAGGACATGCACATTAAATTCTCTAAGAGCGAAGTATCAGAATATTTGAAGGTTACTTTCAAAGTACTCAGTTTTCCAATTTATGGGTTCTAGGAACATTGAGAAAGACAACCAATTTGACATTAAGGGAATGTAGCTTTCTCCATGACTGCAAAGACTTGTATGGGTGTTTTCTGATGTGTATGAATAATAAAATTTTGTTTCAATAAATTAGATAATTTTATATTATATAATCTGCTGTGTTGAATACTTTGATAATAAATATGAATAATTTGAAAGTCTATCTTTGGGTGGGGGGTTATGGTATTTACTATACCCAGAGGAGTGAAGTTAATGCACTTCATTGCAGACCTAGATCCTCTCTAGTTTTACATGCATCCATCGAGTTTTACAATTTTTGCTTGTTCACCCCTTCCTATTCACTCTACCAGAAAGTTTCCCTGCATCCAAACTTAGTCCACATGTAGTTTTCTCAATATCAATTAACTTTAAGCTTACATTTCCAGTGCACTGACCAAAATATTGCACTCTCTTTTCTATCAAACATACCAGTTTGTTCATTGCTACATTCCTAATATCTAAAACAACACTGACATATTAACAGGCACTAAGCAATAACTATTTAGTGAGTAAATAAATTAATTGAATACATCAATACATGAATACATTTTGTCTTTAAAATCATTATACCTGGACTCCTATAGATTTCATGCATAGGAATAATCTTAAAATTGAACTATCAACTACTGTATATAGTAACAGATAATATTGCTCTGTAGAATATACTAAAAGTAAAGTAATGTATTTTATTTTCACTTATTTTTATTAATAAGTTGTTAGAAATTAGAATGTGTATTAATAAGAATTTAATAATAAAAAATTTAAAAACAGAGGGACAAATATTTTTAAGGTCATAATTGACCATAAGAAATTTACCTTGCCTAACCAGGCAGTGGTGCAGTGTGTAGAGCATCGACCTGGGATACTAAGGACCCAGGTTCAAAACCCCGATGTTGCTGGCTTGAGTGCGGGCCCATCCATCTTGAGTGTAAAATTGCTGGCTTGAGCATGGGATCATAGACATGACCTCATGATCACTAGTTTGAGCTCAAAAGTTGCTGGCTTGAACCCAAAGTTATTGCCTTGAGCAAAGAGTCACTAGCTTAGCTATAGACCCTTGCCCTCGTCAAGGCACATATGAGAAAGTAACCAATGAACAACTAAGGTGCCACAAAAAAGAACTGATGCTTTTCATCTCTCTCCCTGTCTCTGTCTCTCTCTCTCTGTTTCTCTAGCTAAGAAAAAAATAAAAGAAATGTACCTTGTAGGTTTTAAAGTCATAGGAAAAAATAAATCATACCAATACTATGTCAGGATAGTTTAGTAAAGAATTTTTGAAATTCATTAAAGGAATAGTGATATTATTGATTTCATATATAGTTATTGAGCACCTACTATGTGCAAGTTGCTATTCTAGGTGCTCCTACTACAATGTAAATAGGGCAGAACAATCTCTGATCTCTTGTAAATTACATTCTACTTTGGGATTATCATTCTAGTGGGGACGTACAAAATAGAAGACATGATCCTCTGTTCCTAAAATAAATCACCTGTGTTACCAATTGGAAATAATTGTCACAAAATCATTATTTATGTTATGTTTCTTTTTATATGAAGTAACACCAACAAGCATTATTAAAAAAATGATATGTGTGTGTGTGAAATACCAAAACTTCGCAATTAGAGAAATGACACTGGCTGGTGCACCATCAATGAATACAATTATGTAAAACTCATCTTCCATAGACGGGTTATGGTGATTTTAAAAAACTTCAATTATAGATATTTTCTGAGAGCTTATGATAGGCTCTCTGTCTCTGAGAAACTTGAAGAGAAACAAGCAATTCATCACCTTTCATTGAATGGGTCACCAAGCAAATGAGCATAGAGGCTCAGGGGCCATGCCTTCCAGTCTTATTAGAATGGTTGGCAGTGTCCTGTCACTGAAGCGGCATCAGGTATTAGAAATGTAACTGCAGTGAGGTTTTCTTGACAGCACACAAGAGAAAGAACAGTTTTACTAAAATTTTAGGCATTAGAAAATTGATTTTGAAGTCAAAGACATGGTGTGGATAAAATTTTAACTCTCCTGCTGAATGAGTCAACACACATTGAAGTCATTCAACCATAAGAGATACCTCACATTTCAAAAAGAGGACAGATCAGGCATTTTTATGAAATAACATAACAGCTAATATTGGCAGCATTTGGCAAAAAGAAATATATATATATTAATATATATATGCTTATATTTAAATCTAGCTTTTTTTTTTTTACAGGACAGAGAGAGTCAGAGAGAGGGATAGACAGGGACAGACAGACAGGAGCGGAGAGAGATGAGAAGCATCAATCATCAGTTTTTCGTTGTGACACCTTAGTTGTTCATTGATTGCTTTCTCATATGTGCCTTGAACGGGGGCCTTCAGCAGACCAAGTAACTCCTTGCTGGAGCCAGAGACCTTGGGTCCAAGCTGGTGAGCTTTTTGCTCAAGCCAGATAAGCCCGCGCTCAACCTGGTGACCTTGGGATCTAGAATCTGGGTCCTTCTGCATCCCAGTCCGACACTCTATACACTGTGCCACCACCTGGTCAGGCTAAAACTAGCTTTTTAAAGGAAGAAAATTGTTTTCCTAAGAGTTGGGGGTAGGCCCTGGCCAGTTGGCTCAGTGGTAGAGCATCAGCCTGGCGTGCAGGAGTCCCAGGTTCGATTTCCGGCTAGGGCACACAGGAGAAGCGCCCATCTGCTTCTCCACCTTTCCCCCTCTCCTTCCTCTCTGTCTCTCTCTTCCCCTCCCGCAGCTGAGGCTCCATTGGAGCAAAGATGGCCCGGGCGCTGGGGATGGCTCCTTGGCCTCTGCCTCAGGCACTAGAATGGCTCTGGTTGCAACAGAGCGAGCCCCAGATGGGCAGAGCGTCGCCCCCTGGTGGGCATGCCGGGTGGATCCCGGTCGGGCGCATGTGGGAGTCTGTCTGACTGCCTCCCCGTTTCCAGCTTTGGAAAAATGAAAAAAATAAATAAATAAATAAATAAATAAATAAATAAATAAATAAATAAAGAGTTGGGGGTATATCCTAGTTGGTACAGGTCTGTCTCAATTTTTAGGTTATATTTTCAATATGAGAAAAAAAGCTTTCAAATCTATGCCCTGCAATCTGAGCTGAGTTGGGTTTTTTTTGTTTGTTTGTTTTTTTGGAGAAAAAAAGTAAAAAAATCTAATGTTACTTATGCTTAAAAATAAATTATTGCTACTACATCTGTCTGCTATTTTCTCATACTTTGAGAGCAATACAAAAGCATAACCTGTGCCTGAGCCTGGAGCTTAATTTCTTTATGAGACGGTATTTTGTAGATGAAGAAAATCTTTCTGAGGGCATTATGAAAAAAGGAGATTCTTACCTTTTGATATTCTTACCAGTCTATCAAGAAATTCTTTGGTGAGTCTGCAACTTCATAACTAAATGCTTTACTACAGACAGATGAAGAAGGTACTCTGTTTGATTGCAAAAATATATCCTAAGAAATTGGAAGTAAAATGCCATTTTGATGCATATTGGCAAGTCTGTGTGCATGGCTTTGTTAGGGTGTTCAGGTGCAAATGTAAAAGTTATTATATCTGCAAAACATATTTCCAGAGAAAAACCTACTGAAAGAGATAAATTACTAACATTTTGACTAGTTGTCTATTATACTTTTTAAAAGCAGATTGCTTTTGCCACCCAAATAAGAACTGAATTATTTAAAGAACAGGTTTTTACCCAATTGAGGCTATAATTTTATGTTTTACCTATTTTTTCACTGATCATTTTATGAAACTTAGATTCAACCCGCAGTATGTAATATATGTAAAATATTCTGAAAATGACTTTGATCCTCTTTTTGAGTGGTGAGTGGTTTCTAAAATATCATGCAATTCTGCTCTCAAAAAAAAAACACAAAGAAAGAGAATGTAATTTTATTTTATTTTTATTTCCAAGAAAATGTCAAGGGAGACCAATTTTACTGCTATTAAATTGAAAGTCATGTCTTTTCTTATACTATTCTGCTTTGCAAAACACCATGAAATTTATGTTGGCATCTTTGTATTGTAGGCATATGCATAATCTCTTTTTAAATTTGTAGCATAAGCATTTGACTATAGGCTCAAACGGTATTGCAGAAAGCCAAGAACTAATTGCTGTTAAATAACATATTTCTGACGTGAACACTAGGTACCATATTTATCTGGTTGGCAAAGATGAATGATTACTTTAAGGGCTGGAGAAAATAAGGAGTGCCTTGTGCCTCCTACAAATTCTCTTATTCAATCCTTAGTCTCATTGAACACAAAATGGAGAATAGAACCAAAGGGCTGAAGCTGCTTAACCTGCAGACCAAAGCCACAGAAGCTGCTCCCCAGCTACTGTTCTTAACTCTGTAATAGTGACATCAATGATTTCATCTTCAATCATTTAAAAATTCTGGTATTTTTCTGAAATTGCTGTTTGTTCACATATTTTTGCTTTAGCTATGCTATCTTTTTAGCTTAGAATTACCTTCTGATAACTTTTGCTTTTTCATTTCTTTTCCTAAAATAATATTTGTGATACTATAAGTTCTAAGTAAATGCGTAGGAGACCATGAATAAATAAAAAAATCAATTGCCATCTCCATATTGTAAGGACTTAAACATGAGTTGTTACTGTGTGAAACTGTGAACTCTGTGTTAAATGATAATTGTCAGCTTTCAAATCATCATGGTAAGGAATAAAAAAGGTCATTTGACTTCTAAAAATTCTTTGATTAGTCCTCAAGCCCTAATTTGTATTTCAAACTGATGTCGGTGGCTTCTCCATAGCACTATATACCCATCTCTGTAATGCCATGTACTATTCTTATCTTCCTATGTATGGTAGTTTAGATTTAATTATGTGTTGCCTCCATTTGATGTATTTATTTACACAAGTAAGACTTAGTAGTTATGATGTGCCAGCACATAATAGGCAGCATAACATATTGAATGACAGGTGAACTATCTATATATCCTATATCTAAAACATTCTATGACTTTGTGCAAGTTTACTTAATCTCTCTGTCTCAGTTTTTTTCATCTTTAAGTGTGAATAATAGTACATATTATCAACTTTTAAACAAAAGGTAAGTTGGTTAGCCAGCAAAATTGAATTTATTCAGGAATGTTAAGAATTGCAATTTGGTATATGCAAATTATGGTTAACCATAGACAAGCCCTGAGAACAAAGAAAGGACCTACTCTTTTATATAGAAAAGAAATATGTTGAAATGGGCTGTTTTGAATGACAGTTCATTGGAAGAGAGTGAGAGTTTAGACTAGTGGTGACTTCTCATTGCCTGGGTTGTTTTGGCTTTTCATTGGCTGGGTTGTTGCTAGACAAAATAGAAAAATATCTTTCTTTCTGTTAGAGTATGAAAAGTAAGCCTCTTCTTGCTTACTTTTAATATGTTAACTAAATTTTGATGAATAGTAAGTATCTGAGTGAGAACACTCCCTTTACTGGTTTTTGGCTCCATTTTAAATTAGATTTTATTTATTCACATTATCTTATACAACTATTGTCATGAGTAAATGAGAGTATAAATAATCTAAAATAGGGCTTTGAAAAGTTGTAAGCACTCAATAAAGGTTTTCTTTTTTTTTTATTTCTGTGTCAGTGGTTTTCCATCCATAGGGGGAGCTTTTTAAAAAATAGCAATGTCAGCCCTGGCTGGTTTGCTCAGTGGTAGAGTGTTAGCCTGGCCTGTGGATGTCCAGGGTTGAATTCCAGGCCAGGGCACAAAAGAGAAGTGCCCATCTGCTTCTCCACCCTTCCCCTTCTCCTTTCTCTTTATCTCTCTCTTCCACCTCTCGCAACCAAGGCTCCACTGGGGTAAAGTTGGCCTGGGCACTGAGGATGGCTCCATAGTCTTTGCCTCAGGTGCTAGAATGGCTCTGGTTGCAATGGAGCAACACCCCAGATGGGCAGAACATCACCCCCTAGTAGGCATGCCAGGTGGATCCAGGTCTGGCTCATGCAGGAGTCTGTCTCTCTGCCTCCCTGATTCTCACTTCAGAAAAAAAAAATTAGCAATGTCTACAATCAAACAAAATGTTATCAAACTAGAAATTAATTTCAAAACCTAAAAAATACAAACACATGGAGGCTAAATAACATGTTACCAAAAAATGAATAGGTTAACCATCAGACCAAGGAAGAAATAAAAGAATACCTTGAAACAATTGAAATTGCAATAACCCCAAGTCATTGGGACACAGTAAAAGAAGTCCTAAGAGGGAAATTTATAGCATTACAAGTTTACCTCAAGAAACAAGAAAAATCTCAAACAGTATAATCTTACACAAAAAGGAGCTAGAAAAGAAACAAACAAAGCCCAAATTAGTTAAAGAAAAAAAGTAAAGAACAGAACATAAATAAACAAAATGGTATAAAAATAGTTAGAAAATATCAATAAAACCAAGAGCTGGTTCTTTTAAAGCATAAACAAGATTGACAAAACTTTAACCAGACTCAGAAAAAAAAAAGACTGAAATAAATAAAATCAGAAATTAAAAAGAAGTGACAACTGACACCACAGAAATACAAAGGGTTATAAGAAAATATTGTGAACAATTATATACCAAAAATTGGACAATCTTAAAGAAATGGATAAATTCCTGGAAATATAGAATCTTTTAGAACTAAATTAAAAAGCTAATTAACAGATTCAGTGCTATAAAAATGTTTACCTGAAACCTATGTACTCATATTGATCAATTTTACCCTATTAAATTTAATTTTCTAATAAAATTATTTTTAAATAGAGCAGAAAATTTGAATACACTGATTACAACCAATAAAATTAATTCAGCCCTGGCTGATTTTCTTATTGATGGAAGATCGGCCCCGCATGTGGATGTCCCAGGTTTGATTTACAGTCTGGGCATATAGTGCCCATCAGCTTCTTGACCCCTCCCCCTCTCACCTCTTTCTCCCTCTTTCTCTCTCCCTCTTTCTCTCTCTCTTCCTTTCCTGCAGCCATTGCCCAATTAAAATGAGTTGGTCCCGCATGTGGGTGCTGAGGATCTCTCCATGGCCTCTGCCTCAGGCATTAAGAAGAACTTGGTTGCTGAGCAATAAAGCAACACTCCAGATGGGCAGAGCATTGCCCACTAGTGGGTTTGCCAGGTGGATCCTGGTCAGGGCATATGCAAGAATCTGTCTCTGCCTCCCCTCCTCTAACTGAATTAAAAAATAATAGTAATTGATTCAGTAATCAAAAAACTTTCAACAAACAAAATTGGGCCAGATGACTTTACAGGTTAATTTTACTAAAAATTTAAAAAACTATTTCTAGCCTCTTCAACAAATGGTGTTGGGAAAACTGGAAAGCCACATACAAAAGAATGAAACTCGACTACAGCCTGTCCCCGTGTACTAAAATTAATTCAAAATGGATCAAAGACCTAAATATAAGACCTGAAACAATAAAGTACATAGAAGAAGACATAGGTACTAAAATCATGGACCTGGGTTTTAAAGAACATTTTATGAACTTGACTCCAATGGCAAGAGAAGTGAAGGCAAAGATAAATGAATGGGACTACATCAGAATTAAAAGTTTTTGCTCAGCAAGAGAAACTGATATCAAAATAAACAGACAGCCAACTATATGGGAACTGATATTTTCAAACGACAGCTCAGATAAGGGCCTAATATCCAAAATTTACAAAGAACTCATAAAACTCAACAACAAACAAACAAACAATCCAATAAAAAAATGGGAAGAGGACATGAACAGACACTTCTCCCAGGAAGAGATACAAATGGCCAACAGATATATGAAAAGATGCTCAGCTTCATTAGTTATTAGAGAAATGCAAATCAAAACTACAATGAGATACCACCTCACTCCTGTTAGATTAGCTATTATCAACAAGACGGGTAATAGCAAATGTTGGAGAGGCTGTGGAGAAAAAGGAACCCTCATTCACTGTTGGTGGGACTGTAAAGTAGTACAACCATTATGGAGGAAAGTATGGTGGTTCCTCAAAAAACTGCAAATAGAACTACCTTATGACCCAGCAATCCCTCTACTGGGTATATACCCCAAAACCTCAGAAACATTGATACGTGAAGACACATGTAGCCCCATGTTCATTGCAGCACTGTTCACAGTGGCCAAGACATGGAAACAACCAAAAAGCCCTTCAATAGAAGACTGGATAAAGAAGATGTGGCACATATACACTATGGAATACTACTCAGCCATAAGAAATGATGACATCAGATCATTTACAGCAAAATGGTGGGATCTTGATAACATTATACGGTGTGAAATAACTAAATCAGAAAAAAACAAGACCTACATGATTCCATACATTGGTGGAACATAAAAACGAGACTAAGAGACATGGACAAGAGTGTGGTGGTTACCAAGGGTGAGGGGGGAGGGAGGACATGGGAGGGAGGGAGGGATAGAGTTAGGGGGAGGGGGAGGGGCACAGAGAACTAGATAGAGGGTGACGGAGGACAATCTGACTTTGGGCGAGGGGTTTGCAACATAATTTGATGACAAAATAACCTAGACATGTTTTCTTTGAATATATGTACCCTGATTTATTAATGTCATCCCATTACCATTAATAAAAATTTATTAAAAAAAAACTATTTCTTACTTTTTTTACACAAGAAGAGAGAAGGTTTCTAAGTTCATTTCATGAAGCCGGAATGATCCTAATTCCAAAACCAGATAAGGACACTACTGAGAAAAAAAGTTATAAGTGAATACCTCTGATGAACATAGATGCCAAAATACTAAAAAAATATCAGCAAACTGAATTCAGCAATACATTAAAAAGACCATACATCAAGTGGGATTTATTCTTGGGTTACAGGGTTGAACAATATCTGCAAATCAATAATGTGATACACCACATAAACAATATGAAGGATTAAAAGTGATAAAATCATATTAATAGATGCAGAAAAAGCATTTGCCAAAATCCAGCACTTATTTATGATAAAATCTTAGTAAAATAAAAATGCAGGGAATATATCTCAATATAATGAATGCCTTATATGACAAACCAACAGCTAACTTCATACTCAACAGGGAGAAATTAAAAGAGTTTTTCTTAAAATTAAGAACAAAGTAGTGATGTAAACTCTTATAACTGCTATTCAACATAGTACTGGAAGTTCTAGGCACAGCAACCAGACAAGAAGAAATAGAAGGTTTTCAAATTGTAAAGAAAAAACTAAAGCTGTTGTCATTTGTAGATGACATGATGCTGTATATAGATAGCCCTAAGATACCACCAAAACTATTGGAACTGATAAATAAATTCAGTAAAGCAGCATGATGCAAAATAAATATTCAGAAATTTGTTGCATTTTTATACATTGGTAATAGACTATCACAAATGGAAACTTAGAACACAATCTAATTTATAGTATAATTGCTTCAAAAAATAAAATATAATACCTAGAAATAAATTTGACCAAGGAGGTGAAAGACCTGTATTCAGAAAGTTATAGGATATTGAAGAAAATACAAATAAATAGAATCATATACTATGCTCATGGATAGGAAGAATTAACATTTTAAAGTGTTTATACTACTCCAAACAATCTATAGATTCAAGGCAATCCTTATTACTCTCTGGAATTTTTAGAGAACTAGGGGATAGGTATTTGACTTATCAGGGGTTTATTTCTTAAGTTCAGTGGTTGAATTTGTATATTACTCTTTCTAAAAATTTTTCTTTTGCAATTACAGTTGGTATTTAATATTAGTTTGTATTCATTTCAGGTGTACAATATAGTGGTTAGAAAATCTAATACATTACAAAGTGATCCCCTTGATATTTTAAGTACCTACTGGACACTGTACAGTTATTACAGTTATTGAATTTACTCCTTATTCTGTATATGACATTCTCATTACAATTTTGTTAGTACAAATTTGCACTTCTTAACTCCTTTATCTTTCTTACCCAGCCTATCAAAAAGCTCTCCCCTCTAGCAACCATCAGTTTGTTCTTTTTTTTTTATTTGTTTTTTTTTTAAATAAATTTTTATTAATGGTAATGGGATGACATTAATAAATCAGGGTACATATATTCAAAGAAAACATGTCTAGGTTATTTTGTCATTAAATTATGTTGCATACCCCTCGCCCAAAGTCAGATTGTCCTCCGCCACCCTCTATCTAGTTCTCTGTGCCCCTCCCCATCCCCCTAACTCTCTCCCTCCCTCCCTCCCATGTCCTCCCTCCCCCACCCCTGGTAACCACCACACTCTTGTCCATGTCTCTTAGTCTCGTTTTTATGTTCCACCAATGTATGGAATCATGTAGGTCTTGTTTTTTTCTGATTTACTTATTTCACTCTTTATAATGTTATCAAGATCCCACCATTTTGCTGTAAATGATCTGATGTCATCATTTCTTATGGCTGAGTAGTATTCCATAGTGTATATGTGCCACATCTTCTTTATCCAGTCTTCTATTGAAGGGCTTTTTGGTTGTTTCCATGTCTTGGCCACTGTGAACAGTGCTGCAATGAACATGGGGCTACATGTGTCTTCACGTATCAATGTTTCTGAGGTTTTGGGGTATATACCCAGTAGAGGGATTGCTGGGTCATAAGGTAGTTCTATTTGCAGTTTTTTGAGGAACCACCATACTTTCCTCCATAATGGTTGTACTACTTTACAGTCCCACCAACAGTGAATGAGGGTTCCTTTTTCTCCACAGCCTCTCCAACATTTGCTATTACCCGTCTTGTTGATAATAGCTAATCTAACAGGGGTGAGGTGGTATCTCATTGTAGTTTTGATTTGCATTTCTCTGATAACTAATGAAGCTGAGCATCTTTTCATATATCTGTTGGCCATTTGTATCAAACAAACAATCCAATAAAAAAATGGGAAGAGGACATGAACAGACACTTCTCCCAGGAAGAGATACAAATGGCCAACAGTTTGTTCTTTATAAGACTGTTTCTTATTTTTTCTTCAAATATTTCTTTTTCTTTAGATAACACATATAAGTGTAATTATTTTGTATTTCTCTTTCACTGTTTGACTTATATTACTTACATAATATCCTCTAGGTCCATTCTTAGATACTATCACAAATGGTAAAATTTTATTTTTAAAAAATATTTTAATTAAAACCACAATGAGATGTCACCTCACACCAGTCAGAATGGCGCTCATCAACAAAACAACACAGAATAAGTGCTGGCGAGGATTTAGAGAAAAGGGAACCCTCCTGCTCTGCTTGCTGGTGGGAATGCAGACTGGTGCAGCCACTGTGGAAAATAGTATGGCGATTCCTCAAGAAATTAAAAATCGAACTGCTTTTTGACCCAGCTATACCACTGTTAGGAATATACCCCAAGAACACCATAGCACTGTTTGAAAAGAAGAAATGCACCCCCATGTTTATGGCAGCATTGTTCACAAAAGCAAAGATCTGGAAACAGCCCAAATGTCCATCAGAGGATGAGTGGATTAAAAAGCTTTGGTATATATATATATACTATGGAATACTACTCAGCCATAAGAAATGATGACATAGGATCTTTTAAAACAACATGGATGGACCTGGATAACATTATACTGAGCGAAATAAGTAAGTCAGAAAGAACTAAAAACTATATGATTCCATACATAGGTGGGACATAAAAATGAGACTCAGAGACATGGACAACAGTGTTGGGGTTACAGGGTGGGGGGAGGAGAGGGACGGGGTTGGGGGAGAAGAGGGGCACAAAAAAAACCAGTTAGAAGGTGACAGAAGACAATTTTATCAATGTCATTCCATCAAAATTAATCAAAAAAAAAAAAAAAGAATGTGTCTCACGCCTAATTCAGACAGTTAGAAGAATAGTATAAGGATGCTAATTTTGCTTCTCAGGCCACATCCTGCAAAAGGGGCCCCAAGAAAATTGGTGAATTGGCTCCTCTGATTTTGCCAATTGGATTTTAAAAATAAATAAATAAATAAATAAATAAATAAATAATAGGTCAGGAACACCCTGAAATGAAACTAACAATACATGAGCATAAATTTAAAGGACTTTTAGATACTGGAGCTGATATATCTGTTATTGCTAAGCTACATTGGCCTCCTTCCTGGCCCAATCATGCAGCAGCCACAGATTTACAAGGTATAGGGCAGAGAAAATCCCCTCAACAATGTTCTAGTTTTCTACATTGGGAAGATTAAGAAGGTCATTCTGGATTTTTTTTAAGTCTTATGTGCTCCCTGGATGGCCAGTTAATTTGTGGGGTAGAGATGTTTTAAAAAATATGGAGCATTGCTTGTCAGTCTTAATGGTTTAATTAGTACTCAGATGCTTGATCAGAGAGTTTTGCCCACCAAGGGACTAGGGAAAGAACAGTGAGGAATTCTCTCCCCCATAGAACTGGCACCCAATACCAGAAAGTGTGGATTAGGATATCAAAATTTAGCATAGGGACCTTGGTAGTTCCTGCTACTTCAATAATGCATTGTGCAGACCCAATTACTTGGAAATCAGATAATCCTGTATGGGTAGACCAATGGCCCCTTTCCCAGGGGAAACTCAGGGCAGCTGCTCAATTGGTACAAGAGCAGCTACAGCTTGGGCACATTGAACCATCTAATAGCCCATGGAATACACTTCCATATTTTGATCTTGTTGCCTCCTGGATTATTAAGGGGCATAGGTGACCCTTACAGCTTATAGGTTTTGAGCCTCAAAATTATTGTTGTTCCTTTTTTCAAAGGATCAACAACAATGGCTATGGGAAACTTCCACTAAATGGCAAATCGCTCTTGCAAATCAATGGACAACTTTATACTGAAACTGTCAACTTAAAATCAGCTCAAAGTCTAGAATTATATGCCATTATCATGGCTTTTCAGCATTTGCCATATTCCCCATTTAATCTATATACAGACAGCAAATATTTACTTATGGTGTTTCCACTATAAAGACTGCTGTCTTAGGGACAAATGCTGATGAACCATTTCAGCAGTTCCTCCTTCTTCAAAGATTTGTATGTCAACATAGAGCTCCATGTTTTATAGGACATACTTGAGCTCACTTCATGCTCCCTGGAGCTTTAGCACAAGGGAATGCCCTTTTTTTTTTTCTTTTTTTTGTATTTTTCTGAAGTTGGAAATAGGGAGGCAGTCAGACAGACTCCCACATGCGCCCGAACAGGATCCACCCGGCACGCCTACGGCTGGGGGCGGATGCTCTGCCCATCTGGAGTGCTGCTCTGTTGCAACCAGAACCATTCTAGTGCCTAAGGCAGAGGCCATGGGGCCATCTTTAGCACCCGGGTTAGCTTTGCTCAGGTGGAGCCCTGGCTGTGGGAGGGAAAGAGAGAGACAGAGAGGAAGAAGAGGGGGAGAGGTGGAGAGGCAGATGGGCACTTCTTCTGTATGCTCTGCCCAGGAATCGAACTCAGGAATCCTGCACATCAGGCCAATGCTCTACCACTGAGCCAACCGGACAGGGCCTAGGAATGCCCTTGTTGATCAAGCTACCCAAAAGAAAATTATTTGTAGCAACCATGACAAATCGAGCAATTCAGTCTCATACTGTTCATCACCAGAACGCTGCAGCCCTGTGTAAACAGTTTCAACTTTCCCAGGAAGCAGTACAGCAGATTGGGAAATCCTCTCCAAGAGGTCCTATACTACAATCTGCCCCTTCATTTAAAGTTAACCCTCAAGGACCCCTACCAGGACAACTTTGGCAAATGGATGTTTCTCATATACCTTCATTTGGGAAACGGTCCTATGTCCACGTTACAGTGGATACATATTCTGGATTTATAGTAACCTCTTTCAGAACAGGAGAGGCTGCTAAGCATGTTATAGCTCATTGTCTGTATGCATTGTTCTATTATTGGATTTCCTAAACTGGTTAAACTGAAAATGCTCCTGCATATGGAGCAAAAGTATTTACTGTATTTTGTCATTCTTACAATCTTTAAAGTTAAGGTATTATTAATGTGTACCCAGCAAATATTTTAAGGTCAATTTAAAAAAATTTCAAAGGGGGTAGTCATATCCTAAAACTCCTATGGGTCTACCATATCATGCTTTTTACTTAAAAAAAATTTAAATTTCTTTTGGATGCTGATGAACAGGAGATGCCAAATCTTTTTCTCCTGCAAACTATTACCTTCTTTATTTGATCCAGCTAATAACCCTGTTATGTCTTTTTCCAAATAGCTCCAAATATATGGAAAAGATTTATATAGGCAGATGGGGATCCTCAAACTCCTCAGTGAGATCTTCTGAGCATGGCTTTTAAGATACTTAGAGGCAGAAAAAGCCCAGTAGAGATCAGGGGAACTACCAACTTTTAGGATACGCCCTTAAAGGATCCAATGCCCCAAAGGGTCCATTTGGGTGCCATCTGGGTCCTGCTTCAATAGTGGAAAGGAAGGTCATTGAGCTAAAGCCTGCCAGGCTTACATGCCTCTGCTGTGAGGAAACAGGGACACTGGAAGGTAGGCTTCCCCCTCGCTCCTCTAAAGGAGGGTTCAGTCTCTTCCAGCCCTGCTCCAGCCACCTATGACATAACCTTGCCCGAATGCTGGAGTTTGCCACTGAAGGTTGAAGGTGCCCCGGGCCATTGGCCCCATCTACGACACTGTGGATGAGCCTAGGGTATTTCTTCCAAGAAGCAGGTAAACTGATCTCATTTGCACAAGGGCCGCTTAAGTATGTCTTGCCGGAATAGTCAGGTTTTTTATTCTTCCCTCAAAGATCTCTGTTGTGGGTGTTGATAGTCCTATTTTCTGCTGCTTTTTTTAAATATATAGTGTGTTCTTTATTTCTCCTACCTCAATGCACCACTCATATTTCAGGCTGGGACCTACACCTAATTTAGAGCTTTCTTTCACCCTTTTGCCAGCTTCTATTATAAATCTACCTTTGCCACCCAGCTTAGTGTATTCCAAGGTTCTCTTTACCAAGCCACAGTCGCAGAGCTCCAGGGAAAAGCAACCTGGTCTCATCTCTCCAGGCAGAGGAGAACAGAAGCTCCATATCCACACATGGCTTTTCCAGTCTACCTGAATCATTACCAGCTAGAAGCAGTAGTCATTGGGACTTGAACATGAGCTTCAATGTATAGAATTGTGACAACAATTCCAGTGCCATGTGGACGTTTCCTGGATGTGGACTTTTCCTGGACTCCTGCTCCTTGTGACAGTTCCTAACAGACTGAACTGGGGTTGTGTTGCATTTTTCAGGGATTTGGCATGGTGTTGGGGCCAACTTGGACTTGGTTGAACATGTTAAGGACAGTACTCTTTTATGGATTCTTGCTGTATTGGCCAAGAGTTTGTTTAAAGGCTTTAATCACTGTAAAAAAAAATAGAAGACTAGATAAAGAAGATGTGGCACATATACACCATGGTATACTATTCATACATAAGAAATGATGACATCGGATCACTTACAACAAAATGGTGGGTTCTTGATAACATTATAAGGAGTGAAATAAGTAAATTAGAAAAGAAGAAGAAGTGCAGGATTCCCCATACATTGGTGGGACATAAAAATGAGACTAAGAGACATGGATAAGAGTGTGGTGGTTACGGGGGGTTGGGGGAGGGAAAGAGGGAGAGAGGGAAGGGGAGGGGCACGGTGAAAACTATATGAAGGGTGACAGAGGAAAATCTCTCTTTGGGTGATGGGTATGCAACAGAATTGAATGACGGGATAACCTGGACATGTTTTCTTGGAATATATGTACCCTGATTAGTGATGTTACCCCATTAAAATAAAAATTTATTTATAAAAAAAAATATTTTAGCCTGACCTGTGGTGGCGCAGTAGATAAAGCGTCAACCTGGAAACACTGAAGTTGCCGGTTCAAAACCCTGGCTTGCCTGGTCAATGCACATATGGGAGCTGATGCTTCCTGCTCCTCCCCCGTCTCTCTCTCTCTCTCTCTCTCTCTCTCTGCCCTCCTCTCTAAAATAAATAAATATATATTTTATTTAGAATATTAAATTTAATGGGGTGGTGTATTGATCAATAAAATTACAAAAGTTTTAAGTAAATATCTTTATAACATTTGAACTGTTGATTATCTTGTATACTCATCACTCAAAGTCAAATTATTTTTCATCATTGTATATTTGTCCCCCTTTATTTCCTTCCCACACCCTCTCCCTCACATCCCCCTTCCCTTGTAACCACTTCACTTTTATCTATGTCTGTCTCAGTTTTATATCCCACCTATGTGTGAAATATATAGTTCTTAGATTTTTCTGGTTTACTTATTTCAATATAATGTTCTCAAGGTTCATCCATGTTGTTGTAAATGGCACTATGTCATCCTTTCTTATGGTTGAGCAGTATTGCATTATATGTATGTATCACACCTTTTTACTCAATCCTCTAGTGAGGGACACTTTGGTTGTTTCTATGTCTTGGCCACTGTGAATAATGCAACAAATATGGGGGTGCATGTATCTTTATATACCAATGTTTTTGAATTTTGGGGGGTCGATACCCAGTAGAGGGATTGCTGGCTCACAAGGTAGTTCTATTCTTTATTTTTCTGAAGAACCACCATACTTTCTTCCATAATGGTTATACTAGTTGACATTCCCAACAGCAGTGAATAACGGTTTCTTTTTCTCCAGAGCCTCTCCAATACTTGTTATTAGATTTCTTGTTGATAATAGCCAATCTAACAGGTATGAGGTGATATCTCATTGCAGTTTTGATTTTCATTTTTTTAATAGCTAGTGCAGATAATCATCTTTTTATATCTTTGCTCACCATTTGCATGTCTTCTTGGAGAATTGTTTGTTCAGGTCCTCTGCTCAATTTTTAATTGGATGCTTATTTGTTGCTAAACTTTGTATTTTATATATTTTGGATATTAACCTTTTATCAAAGCTGTTATTTGCAAATATCATCTCCCATTTGGTCGGTTGCTTACGTGTTTTGTTATCAGTTTCTTTTGCTGTGCAGAAGCTTTTTAGTTTGATATAGTCCCATTTATTTATTGTTGCCTTTACTTCTTTTGCTTTTGGGGTCAAATTCATAAGTTGTTCTCTATAGCCAAGGTCCATGAACTTAGTACCTATGTTTTCTCCTATGTAACTTACTGTTTCAGATGTTACAGTTAGGTCTTTGATACATTTTAAATTGATTTTTGTGCAATGGGACAAACTAGTCAAGTTTTATTCTTTTTACATGTGGCTTTCTGATTTTTCCAGCACCATTTATTTTTTTCTCCATTGTTTTTTTGGCTCATTTGTCAAAGATTATTTTTCCATATATATGTGGTTTAAATTTCTGAGCCCTCAATTCTGTTTCTTTGGTCTGTTTCTCTGTTTTTCTGCCAATACCATGCTGTTTTGGTTATCATGGCTCTGTAGTATAATGTGAAGACATGTTGTGTGATATCCCAGGCTTCATTCTTTTTTCTCAGGATTGCTTTAGCTATTCAGATTTTGTTATGGTTCCATACAAACCTGGTAATTTTTTATTCTATTTTTTTTAAATAACATTAGGATTTTGATGGGAATTGCATTGTTTGTATATTGCTTTGGGTAATATGGCCATTTTAACTATTTTGATTATTTCAATAAGGAGCATGAAATATTTTTTCATTTCATTGTGTCTTTTTAAATTTCTTTCAATAATGTTTTGAGTTTTCTGTATATAGGTTTTTCATATTTTTTGTTCTTTATTCCTAGGTAATTTTTTTGTTGCTAAAATTTTAAAAGAAATTGTGTTTTTATTACTTTTTTTCCTAAAGTTTTATTAATATGTTGCCATATAGGAAAGTAATAGACTTTTGTATATTGATTTTTTATTCTGCAACTTTACTGTATTGGTTTATTGTTTCTAATAGTTTTTTGGTGGCGTCTTTGGGTTTTTATACATACAGAATCATGTCACCTGAAAGAAATGATACTTTTACTCTTTTTCTGATATGAATGCCTTTTGTTTTTTCTCATGCCTGATTTCTCTGGTTAAGACTTCTCTAACTATGTTAAGAGTGAAGAGAGTGGACAGCCTTGTTTTGTTTCTGATTTTAGAGGAAAGCCTTTATTTTTTCACCATTTAGTATGATATTAGCTGATGGTTTGTAATATATGGCCTTTATTATGTTGTGGTACTTCCCTTCTATTCCAATTTTATCGAGTGTTTTAAACAAAAAGAAATGTTGTATCTTATTGAATGCCTTTTCTGCATCTATTGATAGAATCATAATTTCTGTTCTTTGTTTTGTTAATGTGATATATTACATTGATTGATTAATGTATATTGAACCATCCTTGTGTTCCTGGAATAAAACCCCCATGATAGTGACCTATCATTTTTAAATGTGTTGTTGTATTCAATTTGCTAGTATTTTGTTTAGGATTTTTGCATCTGTATTCATTAGAGATATTGGTCTGCAGTTTTCTTTTTTTGTGTTGTCCTTGCCAGGTTTTGGTATGAGGATTATGTTGGCCTCATAAAATGTTTTAGGTAGTATTGCTTCTTCTATTTTTTAGAAGACTTTGAGAATGATAAGTAGCAAATCTTGGTAGAATCCTCTAATATAGCCATCTGAGGCTGGACTTTTATTTGGGGGAAATTTTTGGTAGTTGTTTCTATTTCCTCCCTGCTTCTGGGTCTACTTAGGTTTTCCACTTCATTATGACTCAGTCTAGGAAGACTGTATAGTTCTACAACTTTATCCATTTCTTCTAGATTGTTCAATTTAGTGGCATATAAACTTTCATAGTATTCTAGTATGATCCTTCATATATCTATGATTTCTGTAGTAATTTTTCTTTTTCATTTTGAATTTTGTTTATATGAGTCCTTCCTTTTTTCTTAGTGAGTCTAGCCAGAGATTTGTCAATTTTATGGATCTTTTCAAAAAACCAGCTCTTTGCTGTACTAAAATTTTCTACAGTTTTATTGTTCTGTATTTTATTAAATTCTGCTATAATTTTTCCTATTTCCTTTCTTCTGCTGACTTTGGGTTGCCTTTGTTCTTCTTTTTCTATTTTTTAAAGCTATGCTGTTGGTTTTGTATTTGGGATATCTCTTGTTTCTTGATGTAAGCCTGTAATAATATAAACTTTCTTCTCATTACTGTTTTTGCTGCCTACCAGTAATTTTGATATGTCCTGTTGTCTTTCTCATTTGTACCTATATATCTTTTGATCTCTGCTTTTATTTGTTCTTAGACCCAGTCAATTTTTAGAAGTATTTTGTTTAATTGTCACATTCTTGTGGGTTTCTGTACTTCTTTTTTGCTGTTGAGTTCTAATTTCAAAGGTTTATGGTCAGAGAACATGCTTGGCATAATTTTAGTCTTCCTGAATTTATTGATTTTAGTTTTGTAGCCCAACCTATGGTCTTTCCTTGAGAATGTCCTACACACACTGGAGTAGGTTGTATAATCTGATGTTCTGGGGTAAAATTTCCTGTAAATGTCTATTATGTTCATTTAGTCTATTGTGTTGTTTAAGATTGATATTCCTTTATTGATTTTTTTTGGATGTTTTCTAATGTTGTCAATGGTGTGTTGAGAATTTTAAGTGTAATTGTGTTTTTGTCTGTTTCTATTTTTAGATGTGTTAGTAGATGTCATATATTTGGGTGCTCCCTGATTTGGTGCATATATATTAAGAAGTGTTATATTTTCTTGATAGAATATCCCCTTTATTATTATAAAATGCCCATCTTTGTCTCTAGTTATCTTTGTTGTCTCAAAGTCAGCATTGTCAGATATGAGTATGGCTATACCTGCTGTTCTTTGGGTATTATTTGTTTGTAGAATCGTTCCCAACCCTTCATTTTGAGTCTACTCTTGTCCTTGCAACTTAGATATGTCTCTTGAAGACAGCATATGTTTGGGTTTTGCTTTTTGATCCAATTTGTTACTCTGTTCCCTGTTATTGGTGAGTTCAGTCCATTTACATTTAGGGTAATTATCAACACTTGAGTATTTTTTATAATCATTTTATGTTTTGTTTTATGTTAGCTCTTTTTCTCCTTTGGTTCTTCTCTTTTGTGTATCTGTCAGTTGTTTTTGTTAGGTAATATTCCATACTTCTTTCCCCTGTTTCTTCTTCTTTTTTAAGATGTTTGCTTCAGTAGTTGCTTTTTTGTGGGTGACTATCATTAGCTTAAGAAAAAAAAATTTATATATACAAGATTCCTTTCTCTTATGATTGCTTCTTCACTCCATATTTCTTTACTACTGCAGATATTTTTCTCTCCCCTTTTATGTATTGCTGTCACAGATTTTCCTTGTCTTTATTGTGACCTTGTTGAAGCTTTTACTTGTAGTTTGATTTGTTTTGTTTTTTGTATCTGTTCAAATAACCCCCTTGAGTATTTCCTGAAGTGGGGTTTTTCTCAGCCTCTATATGTCTGCAAAAGTTTTATTTCTCCTTCATATTTGAGGGATAACTTTTATGGATATTTTATTCTTGGTTAATAATTCCTCCTTTTTGGTACTTTGAATGTTTGGGTCCACTTTCTTCTGGCTTGTAGTGTTTCTGCTGAGAAGTCTGATGATAACCTAATGGGCTTTTCTTTCTATGTTAAATTTTTTTCCCTGACTTGTAGTGTTTCTTCTGAGAAGTCTGATAATAACCTTTCTTTATATTTATGTTTCTCTTTTTTCTAACTGCCCTGAGGATTCTTTCTTTGTCATTGATTTTTGACAATTATTTATGATGTGCCTTGAAGAAGGTCTGTTTGGGTTGAGATAACTCAGTGTTCTCTTTGCTTCTTGGGTTCAAGGCTCTATTTTCATAGGCTTGGGATGTTGTCATAAATTTTTGTTTGAATAGGTTCTGTATTCCCTTCTCCCTCTTTTTGTTTCTGATATATTCATTATTCTTATATTTCTTTTTCTGATAGAGTCAGACAATTCCTGTAGAGCTCTCTCACTTTTATTTAATTTTTGAGTCTCTCTTCTCTTCTCTCTGTAGCATCTGCAGTTGCCTGTCTTCAATGTCACTGATTCTTCCCTCTATATGGCCTGTTCTATTAGCTAAACTTGCTACCTGGTTTCAATTCATGTATTGAGTTCTTCATTTCTTTTTTTAAATTTCCAATCTCCAATATGAGTTATTTGTTTTGTTTTCTGAGGTCATTAAGTTGCCTACTTGTGTTTTCTTGCATCTCACTGACTATTTTCAGAACTTCAATTTTGAATTCTATATCATTTAACTCCAAGGTTTTCATGTGATTGAGATATTTTTCTGGATATTCTTTATATTTTTCTGCAATATGTTTCTGTCTTGTGCAGCCATAGTATTTTATTTATTCTTTATGGAATTTTAGAATGGTATTGTTAAGAACTCTAACAGAAAACAATGACTGGAGGCTTTTGAAGATGGCAGCAGAGTAGGCAGATGCACAGACGCCCAGCTCTCAACACCAAACTGGAATACAAATCAATTTAGGAAAAATCAGCATGAAAAACCAACACTGAACTGCAAGAACAGCTCTCAAAAACCAAGGAGCAAAGAGGAAGCCACAATAATCATGGTAAGGAGTGCCCGAATCTCCTCTGCTTACAGGAACGGCAGGGGGGGGGTGAGGCTGAGAGCCCAGAGAGGATTTCACAGAGAAAAAAAGAGCAGAAACTACTGCTCACAGTCACTTACCTGGCGACCAGAAAGCAAGGTGGGTTGAAAAGACCAGCTTATCTCCCAAGTGGAAAGGACAAGGAGAGGGAAAAACTGTGAGGGGCTAAGGTATGCAAGAAATGAAATAAAAAAGCTGACTCATTCGTGCTGGAGGTGGCCATAGCTGGGGGACGGACTGAACCTTTCACAAAACAGAGCTGAAGTGCT
Source organism: Saccopteryx bilineata (assembly GCF_036850765.1). Classification (NCBI taxonomy): domain Eukaryota; kingdom Metazoa; phylum Chordata; class Mammalia; order Chiroptera; family Emballonuridae; genus Saccopteryx; species Saccopteryx bilineata. The sequence goes on from NC_089494.1 coordinate 151,787,019, forward strand.
TCCAGATCAGAGATCTCCGGACATCTATCCAGCTCCAATCAGGGCAACAAGACACAGCTGAAAACAAGAATTGGGGAGGAGGGGCAGTAATTCAGGTCTCCATGGAGATCTGAGATACACCTCCCCCTACTGAAGCTGAGAAAAAACCCTGCCCCCAGTGAGATTAGTTGGTGGAAGAGACCTTCAGCATCTCAGGTTACACCCACAGCATTCCTGGTTACAGTTTCAAGGAAGCCCCCTACTGAGATCAGTTAACAAGACTATCACCTGTTAAGAAAAAAAACAAATCAAGACTTCAAAGCTGCCCAAATCCGAAAGTGGATTACAAATAATAGCCGATAACAACCCAAGAAGACCTAGAAATAAATAACACAACTGAAAACTGGAGGCAGACAACACCAAGCCTAGACTCAACCAACTCTACAAATAAAACACCATTATGAGAAGACAAAGGAGTGAAACCCAAATGAAACCACAAGAGACAATTTGAGAGATGAGCTGAGTGATATGGAAATAATCAAACTTCCAGATGCAGAGTTCAAAATAATGATTGTAAGGATGCTTAGGGATCTTAGAACAACAATAGAGGGGCAGTTTGAAAACCTAAACAAAGAAATAGCAAGTATAAAAAAGGATATTGAAATATTAAAAAAGAATCAGTCAGAGATGACAAATACAATATCAGAAATGAAGACCACAATGGAAGGAATTAAAAACAGGATGGATACAGCAGAGTATCGAATCAGCGAGTTGGAGGACAACTGGAATGAAGGCATGAAAGCAAGAAGAAAAGAGAAAAGAGACTCAAAAAGTCAGAGGAAACACTTAGAGAGCTCTGTGACAACAAGAAGAGAAATAACATCCACATCATAGGGGTTCCTGAAGAAGAAGAAAAAGAACAAGGGATAGAGATTTTGTTCAATCATATCATAACTGAAAACTTTCCTAAATTAATGCAAGAGAAACTCTCACAAGTCCAAGAAGCACAGAGAACTCCATTAAAGAGAAACCCAAAAAAACCTACACCAAGACACATCATAATTGAAATACCAAAGCTAAGCGATAAAGAGAAAATATTAAAAGCTGCAAGAGAAAAAAAAGTTATCACCTACAAAGGAGCCCCCATAAGGATGACATCCGACTTCTCAACAGAAACACTTGAGGCCAGAAGGGAATGGCAAGAAATATTCAAAGTAATGCAGAACAAGAACGTACAACCAAGACTACTTTATCCAGCAAGGCTATCATTTAAAATGGAAGGAGAAATAAAAAGCTTCCCAGACAAAAAACAACTCAAGGAATTCATTACAACCAAACCAATGCTGCAAGAAATGTTAAGGGGCCTGTTGTAAACAGATCAAAGTTGGAAAAGAATATAGCAAAAAAAAGAATATAACTTTAAAAAAGAAAATGGCAATAAACAACTACATATCAATAATAACCTTAAATGTAAATGGATTAAATGATCCAATCAAAAGACATAGGGTAGCTGCGTGGATAAGAAAACAGGACCCATACATATGTTGTCTACAAGAGACACACATTAGAACAAAAGACACACACAGATTGAAGGTAAAAGGATGGAAAAAAACATTTCATGCAAACGGAAATGAAAAAAAAGCTGGGATAGCAATACTTATATCAGACAAATTGGACTTTAAAACAAAGGATATAGTAAGAGATAAGGAAGGCCACTACATAATGATAAAGGGAGTAATCCAACAGGAAGATATAACTATTATAAATATCTATGCACCTAATATAGGAGCACCCAAATATATAAAACAGACTTTGATGGATTTAAAGGGCGAGATCAACAGCAATACTATAATAGTAGGGGATTTCAATACCCCACTAACATCACTAGATAGATCCTCAAGAAAGAAAATTAACAAAAAAACAGCAGACTTATTGGAAACACAAGATCAACTCGATTTAATAGATAGACATCTTCAGATCCTTTCACTCTAAAGCAGCAGAATATACATTCTTTTCAAGTGCTCATGGTACATTCTCTAGGATAGACCACATGTTAGGGCACAAAAGTGCTCTCAACAAATTTAAGAAGACTGAAATCATATCAAGCACTTTCTCCTATCACAATGGCATGAAACTAGAAATGAATCACAGCAGAAAAGCTCAGAAATTCTCAAACACATGGAAACTAAATAGCAGGGTGCTAAATAATGAATGGATTAAGAATGAGATCAAAGAAGAAATAAAAAAATTCATAGAAACGAACGACAATGAGCATACAAAAACTCAAAATTTATGGGACACAGCGAAAGCAGTGCTGAGAGGAAAGTTCACAGCACTACAGGCACACTTTCAGAAGCTAGAGAAAGCTCAAATAAACAACTTAACCCTGCATCTAAAAGAATTAGAAAGAGAACAGCAAGTAAAGCCCAAATGTAGTAGAAAGAAGGAAATAATAAAGATCAGAGCAGAAATAAATGACATAGAGGCTAAAAAAACTATACAGAAGATCAATGAAACTAGGAGCTGGTTCTTTGAAAAGGTAAACAAGATTGATGAACCTTTAAGTAGACTCACCAAGAAAAAGAGAGGACTCAAATAAATAAAATTAGAAATGAGAGAGGAGAAATAACAACTGACACAACAGAAATACAAAATATTGTAAGAAAATACTATGAAGAACTGTATGCCCAAAACCTAGACAACCTAGATGAAATGGACAAATTCCTTGAAACATAGAATCTTCCAAAAATCAATCTGGAAGAATCAGAAAACCTAAACAGACCGATTACAACAAATGAGATCGAAACAGTTATCAAAAAACTCCCAACAAAGAAAAGTCCGGGGCCCGATGGCTTCACAACGGAATTCTACCAAATATTCAAAGCAGAACTAACTCCTATCCTTCTCAAACTATTTCAAAAAATTCAAGAGAAAGGAAGACTTCCAAGCTCCTTTTATGAGGCGAGCATAATTCTGATTCCAAAACCAGGCAAAGACAACACAAAGAAAGAAAATTATAGGCCAATATCTCTGATGAATATAGATGCTAAAATCCTCAACAAAATATTAGCAAACCGGATCCAACAATATATGGAAAAAATCATACACCATGATCAAGTGGGATTTATTCTGGGGAGGCAAGGCTGGTACAATATTCGTAAATCAATCAATGTGATTCATCACATAAACAAAAAGAAGGAGAAAAACCATATGATAATTTCAATAGATGCAGAAAAAGCATTTGATAAAATCCAGCACCCATTCATGATCAAAACTCTCAGCAAAGTGGGAATACAGGGAACATACCTCAACATGATAAAAGCCATCTATGACAAACCCACAGCCAACATCATACTCAATGGGCAAAAATTAAAAGCAATACCCTTAAGATCAGGAACAAGGCAGGGGTGCCCCCTTTCACCACTCTTATTTAATATAGTCCTGGAAGTCCTAGCCACAGCAATCAGACAAGAAGAAGAAATAAAAGGCATTCAAGTTGGAAAAGAAGAAGTAAAACTATCATTATTTGCAGATGATATGATATTGTATATAGAAAACCCTAAAGTCTCAGTCAAAAAACTACTGAACCTGATAAAGAAATTCAGCAAAGTGGCAGGATATAAAATCAATACTCAGATATCAGAAGCATTTTTATACACCAACAATGAACAGTCAGAAAGAGAAATTAAGGAAACAATCCCCTTCACAATTACAACCAAAAAAATAAAGTAGCTAGGAGTAAACTTAACCAAGGAGACTAAAGACTTGTACTCGGAAAATTACAAAGCAAGATTTCTTTTTTATCAAAAGAAATCAAGGAAGATACAAACAAGTGGAAACATATACTGTGCTCATGGTTAGGAAGAATAAACATCATTAAAATGTCTATATTACCCAAAGCAATCTATAAATTCAATGCAATACCAATTAAAATACCAATGACATACTTCAAAGATATAGAACACATATTCCAAAAATTTATATGGAACCAAAAAAGAACACGAATAGCCTCAGCAATCTTAAAAAAGAAGAATAAAGTGGGAGGTATCACACTTCCTGATATCAAGTTATACTACAAGGCCGTTGTACTCAAAACAGCCTGGTACTGGCATAAGAACAGGCATATAGATCAATGGAACAGAACAGAGAACCCAGAAATAAACCCACAGTTCTATGGACAACTGATATTTGACAAAGGAGGTAAGGAAATACAATGGAGTAAAGACAGCCTCTTTAACAAATGGTGTTGGGAAAATTGGACAGCTACCTGCAAAAAAATGAAACTAGATCACCAGCTTACACCACTCACAAAAATAAACTCAAAATGGATAAAGACTTAAATGTAGGCCGTGAAACCATAAGCATCTTAGAAGAAAACATAGGCAGTAAGCTCTCCGACATCTCTTGGATATATTTGCTGATTTATCTCCTTGGGGAAGTGAAATAAAAGACAGGATAAACAAATGGGACTATATCAAACTAAAAAGCTTTTGCACAGCTAAAGACAACAAGAACAGAATAAAAAGACAAACTACACAATGGGAGAACATATTTGACAATACGTTTGATAAGGGGTTAATAATCAAAATTTATAAAGAACTTGTAAAACTCAACACCAGGAAGACAAACAACCCAATCCAAAAATGGGCAAAAGAGATGAATAGACACTTCTCCAAAGAGGACATACAGATGGCCAATAGGCATATGAAAAAATGCTCAACATCACTAATCATTAGAGAAATGCAAATTAAAACCACAATGAGATATCACCTCACACCAGTCAGAATGGCGCTTATCAACAAAACAACACAGAATAAGTGCTGGCGAGGATGTGGAGAAAAGGGAACCCTCCTGCACTGCTGGTGGGAATACAGACTGGTGCAGCCACTGTGGAAAACAGTATGGAGATTCCTCAAAAATTTGAAAATTGAACTGCCTTTTGACCCAGCTATCCCACTTTTAGGAATATACCCCAAGGACACCATAAAACGGCTCGAAAAGGAGAAATGCACCTGCATGTTTGTGGCAGCATTGTTCACAATAGCGAAGATCTGGAAACAGCCCAAGTGTCCGTCAGAGGACGAGTGGATTAAAAAGCTTTGGTACAAAAAAAAAAAAAAAAAAAAAAAAGCTTTGGTACATATATACTATGAAATACTACTCAGCCATAAGAAATGATAACATCGGATCATTTACAATTACATATATGGACCTTGACAACAATATATGGAGTGAAATAAGTAAATCAGAAATAAAAAAACTAAGATGAATCCATACATAGAAGGGACATAAAAATGAGACTCAGAGACATGAACAAGAATGTGATGGCAACAGGGGCGGGATGCCAACAGGGGCGGGAGGTTGGGGGAGTTGGGAGGGGGTGAAGAAGGAGAGGGGGGTTAGGGGAGGGGAGGGGCACAAAAAAACCAGATAGAAGGTGACAGAAGACAATTTAACTTTGGGGGAGGGGTATACAGCACAATCAAATGTCAAAATAATCTAGAGATATTTTCTCTCAACATATGTACCCTGATTTATCAATGTCACTGCATTAAATTTAATAAAAAAAACAAAAAAACAAGTAAAAAATAAATATAAAAAGTACAATGAATAGTATAAAAAATTAAAAATAATGACAAGTAAATAAGAAAACCCACAAAGAAAGAGCAAAAAAACAAAGAAAATAAAAAACAAACAAAACACCCACAAAATAAGAACAAACAGTATAAACATTTTAAAATAAAATTCAATAGAGAAAAAGAAAAAAGGAAATAGAAAAAAGAAAAAGCTTCAGTTTTGAGAAGTTACTATTTTCTTCTATTAGGTGTCACTCTATTGCAAGTTTTCACTCTGTGAAATTTTTGTACTGAATTCTGCTGAGATATTGCTTTTGCAATGATGTACGCAGGCCTGCAGTCTTATTGGTGCATGGAGCATGTTGTGAAGGTGTAAGGCTTTACAGCTTTGTAGCTTTAGTAATGGCAATCTTACCCTTCCTGGCATTCCTCCCCACTTCTCAATAGACCAGGGGACCAGGTATAGAACACCTTTGTTCTTCAGGGGAGACAGTAGCCCTGAAAAGATAGCTATTGTGTCTGTTTCTACCACTCTTCATACCTGCAAGGTGAGGAAGGCAGAATCTTGGAGGATGGGAGTTATTTTCTCTGATGTTTGTACTGAGTGCTGACTTCTGGCAGACATCAGGAACACTGGCTGTGACTCCTTGTTCTGCCACCATTTTGGTTTAATATCTCCCCTTCTGTAATTTTATCTCTCTGCTCCTCCCAACTGAAGGTGTCCCAGTCACTCTGGCTTTCTCCTTTCAACAGTATCCTGGCAGACAAAATCCAGTTATTCTTGGATTCTTTCCCCGTAGTAATCCTGGCATAGAAAAAGAGGGGGAAAAAAACTCAGTCACTCTGAATTTCTCTCTGGAGCCAACTGTGAGTGAGTTTTATCTTACACACCCCTTCTCAACCATTCCTACCTTTAGTCCTTTCAGTGGGTGGGTTTTCAGCTATGCTTGCAAGCCATCTGGAGTTTCTTCACTGTGTTATAGTTGTTCAATATGTTAAAATTTTAAAGTGAGAGATCAGTCACCCTCACATCACCATTATTCCCTTAAAATCATATTTTATCTTTGTTATGGCCTAGTAATAGTGTGTTGTATATATGTACTAACATTATTTTATTCACTAGTCTATTGATGGGCACTTGGGTTGCTTTTATTGTTGGCTATTATAAATAACACTGCTATAAACATTGGGTGTATATGTTATTTTGAGTTATTTTTTATTTCTTTGGATATAAACCCAGAAGTGGAATCACTGGGTCATAAGGCAGATCCATTTTTATTTTTTTAAGGAAACCTCTATACTGTTTTTCACAGTGGCTGCACCAATCTGCATCCCACCAATAGTGTACAAGGGTTTTTTTTCCTCCAAATCCTTGCCAATATGTATTGTTTGTTCATTTATTGATGAAAGCCATTATGACAGGTGTGATCTGTTATCTCATTGTGCTTTTATTTGCATTTCTCTGTTAATTAGTGAAGTTGATCATTTTTTATATGTCTGTTGGCCAACTGTATGTTCTCTTTGGAGACGTATCTACTCAGGTTCTCTTCCCACTTTTTGATTGGAGATATATATATATATATATATATATATATATATATATATATGTTGGGTTATATGAGTTCTTTATAAATTTTTTGATATTGCCATTTTATTGAACGTATTATTGACAAATATGTTTCTTTAACAAATATGTTTCTTTAATCAGGAGGTTGGCTTTTTGTTTTATTGATAGTTTTATTTGCTAAACAAAAACATTTTACCCTGGCTGGTTGGCTCAGCGGTAGAGCATTGGCCTGGCGTGCAGGGGACCCGGGTTCGATTCCCAGCCAGGGCACACAGGGGAAGCACCCATTTGCTTCTCCACTCCCACCCCCTCCTTCCTCTCTGTCTCTCTCTTCCCCTCCCGCAGCCAAGGCTCCATTGGAGCAAGGATGGCCCGGGCGCTGGGGATGGCTCCTTGGCCTCTTCCCCAGGTGCTAGAGTGGCTCTGGTAGTGACAGAGCAATGCCCCGGAGGGGCAGAGCATCGCCCCCTGGTGGGCAGAGCGTCGCCCCTGGTGGGCGTGCCGGGTGGATCCCGGTCGGGCGCATGCGGGAGTCTGTCTGACTGTCTCTCCCCGTCTCCAGCTTCAGAAAAAAAAAACAAAAAAAAAAACCATTTTAATTTGATGTAGGCCCATTTGGGTTTTTTTCTTTTATTTCCTTTGCTTTAGGAAATGTATCAGAAAAATATATTGCTAAGATAAATGTTGGAGTTTTACTACCTATGTTTTTTTTCTAGGAGTTTTATGACCAGACAGTAAGTTCTACAAAATTAAAAATCCAGCTAAAGTATGATGAGGAGATTAGGGAGTCATATACACAGGGGCTTCATGAAAATATGGTGTGCTATTGTGGCCCTGTTTATCTATTAGAGTCTTGAATGTAAATCAATGTCTATAGTCAGTTTGAGGAAGAATATACAGATGATACTCCCCATCAGAGGGAGATAAAAAACAGGATGACTGTGATGATAACTTTGGAGATGACTTTATTCCCCAAATAGTTGGACAGTATCAATGTAGAATTAAAATGATGACTGAGAAAAATATTCTGAAGAAGTGGGTAATTGGCATCCTTTGAAAATGATTAAACATTATTTTAAACATAAACTCATAAAGTTTATTAAAATTTTTAGAAAAATTACAGAATGAAAGTAATAAATCTCAGTGAATTTAATAAACTCTTGAACTTTAACTATATAAATAGGTATTTTTTTGTCAGAAGAAAATGTTTAGTACTTTATTTGTAAGGTCTTAGTCAATTCTTTGGTTGATTGTATTTATATATTCTGAACATAAAACTGATATCCATAGAACCATGATATAAAGCTTTATATACTTATGCTTAAGACCAGGAGTTCAATTGTAAAATGGTTAAGAAAAATTCTGGATGACGTCAGAATAATGGTGCCGTAAGGAGTGATACCAGTAAATCTCCCCAAAAATTCAACAAGATCTTCAACCAGAAACAGAAAAAATCTATCCTTGGAGCCTCCAGATGTTCCACACTCATGCAAAGGTATGATCGAGTGAAAAATCGGCTAAATATATAATCAACCCTGAAGGAAATAAGGAGGAAGAAACAATCCACCTTCCTCACTAACCTAAATAAGGGCTGCTTTCACTGGGAACTGAGAGTATAGGAACTAAGGCAGGCTAAGGGGGTGAATAGATCCAGACCATGGCACAAACGGCCAAACCAGGCTGTGACACAGACATCCCAGCCAAGGAAAAACTGTGCTTGTGGCAACCCAGTCAACACAAGCTAATGCTTGTGCCAAACCCAGACAAAGAAAGGCACTCTGGACAGTCATCGACCCTGATCTCCTGGTCGGTGCATGCAGATAGTGGGCGAGAGATTTCTCCTAGAGCCCCGGGAGTGGGCACCCGTTTTACCCAACAGAGAAGCAGAGTCAGAGGCCTTAGTGTGGCCTGAAAGCAGAATCTCGGAATTGTCCCTGCACCCTGAAAAAGCAGTGCATGGGGAGGAAGTGAGAGCTAATTCCAATGCTGTAACTTTTACGTGCTGGCAGGGGACTCATTCAGAGAGAGAGGCAGCTGACCTGCTTCACATCCTGGTCAGCGCATGCAGAGAATGGGCAAGAGATTCCTCCAAGTGATACAGGAGTAGTCGCCCATGTTACCAGACAGAGGGACAGAGTCAGAGGCCTTTCTGTGGGCTGAAACAGAATCTTGGGGTCGTCCCTGCGCCCTGAAAAAGCAGTGTACAGGGAGGGAGTGGCAGCAAAAATCACTATGCTGGAACTTTTCTGTGCGGGCAGGGGTCTCATTCGGAGTGAGAGGCAGCCTGCTTTATATCCTAGTCGGCGCACGCAGATTGTGAGAGAGAGATTCCTTCGAGCACCCTGGGAGTGGGTGCCTGCCCATATTATTGGACAGAGTGGCAGAGTCAGAGGTCTTTGTGTGGGTGGAAGCCCCGCCTGATTATGCTAGCAGCTCTGACTGATTGAGTCTTACCCAGAGCCCTGCATGGAGTGGGAATAGACTGGGGATTTGCCAGCTCTTTGAGCCTCTTGCTCTCCAGGCAGAGGCAGCAGCAACCCCATAGCTGGATCATCAGGCTACTACTTCAGGAAGGAAAGACTAGGAAAGAGTCTCCAGGAACAGGCTCTCTCACTGTCAGAGCATACAAATGCTAATGAGCCTTGATTGCCAATGAGACTGAAGCCCAATATATGACATCGCCATAGAGACTTATCAACTGCAAACTTCTACCTAAGCATGCCACAGGGGCAGAACTCGGGGTACAGAGTCACTGACCAGGAAGAGGGAGAGAAAAGAAAAAGCAAGAAGATAACCTCTCAAAATCAAGTATAATCCACAGACTTTATAACCTATCTCATTTTATTATATTTGTTCATTTGTTTCTCTTATCTTCTTGTCTTAATTATTTTTTTTATCTTCCAATTTGATCGTTTAATTCTCTGCCAGTCTTACTATCTCCTCTCCTTGAACTACACTACCCATAAGTATTACATCTCCCATTATCTTTTCTTTCTTCTTCCTTTCTCTCTATGAGGGTTGTACTCCAAAACCCTTAATTCTCACTCTCTCTCTCCTTTTATTCTCTTTTCTTCTTTTTTTGGTTCCTATTTTTTTATTCTTTCTTTTCTCCCTCTATATTAGTTTCTTGCTTTCTCCTTTATGTGTCCTCTCATTCTATCCTCAATAACAAACAAATTATTTCATCTGGGACTCAAATTCATTTAGTGGTGCTTTGGAGTTTTTTAACTTCGCTTTTTTAACTCACTAGCAATGCTCCCAACCCTGGCTATCCATTTTATCTAGTTCTTGCTTCACTAAATACAATAGTAATTTTTTAATGTTTTCCCCTTTTTCCTGTTTTCCTCTTATTCCTCTCATGATATCTCTTAGTCAACTAACACATAAAAGCAAATCATTTTATTCTTGAACCAAATTATTTCCTTCTTTGCATTTTGTGGGTCCATACCTCCTTTTCTGCCCCTTTATTACTTCTCCCCCACTCAGACCCTCCACTATAAGTATTGTTTGTTCTATTTAGCACAATATAACTCACAGTTTACCACAAGATTTTCTCAAGAAGGAGGGGAGAGAGAGGAGAGGGAAAAAAAGGGGAATATTTTTTTCTTTTAATTTTCTTTTTTTTAATTCTTTTTTATTTTTTATTTTTATTTTTTTAACTTTTTGTTCTTTATTAATTCCCATTAATACTATCAACAAAACCACCCTCAGATACCATTAAGGAAAAGAAAATCAAGTACCATGGATACAAAAGACAGAGAGGTTACAAAGATAGATGAGGAAAAATCTATGGAGAAAAAATTTAATATATTGGAAAACTTGGAGCTAAATGACAGAGAATTTAAAATAGAAATCCTAAAAATACTCAGAGATATACAAGAAAACACAGAAAGGCAATTTAGGGAGCTCAGAAAACAACTCAATGAACACAAAGAATATATTACCAAGGAAATTGAAACTATAAAAACAAATCAAACAGAGATGAATAACTCAATCCATGAGTTGAAAAACAAGGTAACAAGCTTAGCTAATAGAACAGGCCAGATAGAAGGTAGGATTAATGAAATAGAAGACAAGCAACTTGAGGCACAACAGAGAGAAGAAGAAAAACACTCAAAAATTAAAAAAAAGGGAAAGACCTACAGGAACTGTCTGACTCCATCAAAAAGAATAACATAAGAATAATAGGTATATAAGAGGGAAAATAGAAAGAAAATGGAATGGAGAACATATTCAAACAAATAATAGATGAGAACTTCCCAAGCCTGTGGAAAGAATAAAGCCTCAAATTCATGAAGCAAACAGAATTCCGAGTTTTCTTAACCCCAACAAACCTACTCCAAGGCAAATCATAATGAAACACATACCAACAACATAAACATAATGACACAAACCAACGACAACAAAATAATTCTCAAGGCAGCCAGGGAAAAGAAGAATACAACATATAAAGGAAGACCCACTAGATTATCATCAGATTTCTCAACAGAAACTCCACAAGCTAGAAAAGAGTGGACTCCAAAATTTCAAGTTCTGAAAGAGAGGAACTTTTAGCCACTAATACTATACCCATCAAAGCTATCCTTCAAATATGAAGGAGAAATAAAAACATTCAGAGGTATAGAAAAGATGAGGGAATTTATCATCAGAAAACACTCACTCCAGGAATTACTAAAGGGGGTTCTCCAACCAGATACAAAGAACAAAACAAAACAAAACCACAAGTAAAAGCTCCACCAAGAACACAATAAAAGCAAATTTAAACTGTGACAACAACAACAAAAAAGGGAGGGGTAAGAGAATGGAGATTAACAGTAGCAAAGGACGATAGAGTGTAAAAGTACTCACAAAATAGTGCACTACAATGAACAGGGTAGGACCACTTTTCATTACTTAATGGTAACTGCCATTGAAAAAACCACCACAGAAGCACATGACTTTAAAAAGATAGCAACAGAGGAAAGATGTATGAAATACAACCAAATAAAAACAAAAGTTAGAAAAACAAAAGAGAAGGATCAAACAAGACACAAAACTAACAGAAAGCAATCTATAAAATGGCAATAGGGAACTCACAAGTGTCAATAATTACACTAAATGTAAACAGATTAAACTCACCAATAAAAAAGCACAGAGTAGCAGAATTAAAAAAGAAAAAGAAAATCAGATTAAAAAAAAATCCAACTGTATGCTGCCTATAAGAAACTTATCTAAGCAACAACGATAAAAACAAATTCAAAGTGAAAGCCTGGAAAACAATATTCTAAGCAAATAACATCCAAAAAAGCAGGCGTAGCAATACTCATATCTGATAATGCTGACTACGAGATAGCAAAAGTACTCAGAGACAAAAATGGTCATTTCATAATGATTAAGGGGACACTGAATCAAGAAGACATAACAATCCTTAATATATATGCACCAAACCAGGGAGCACCAAAATATATTAAGACAGCTACTTATTGATCTTAAAACAAAAACTGACAAAAATACAATCATACTTGGAGATCTCAATACACTGCTGATGGCTCTAGATCGGTCATCCAAACAGAGAATCAATAAAGATATATTGGCCTTAAACAAAACACTAGAGCACCTGGATATGATAGACATCTACAGGACATTTCATCCCAAAGTGACAGAATATACATTTTTCTCCAATGTACATAGATCATTCTCAAAAATTGACCATATGTTGGGCCACAAAAACAACATCAGCAAATTCAGAAAAATCGAAGTTGTACCAAGCATATTTTCTGATCATAAAGCCTTAAAACTAGAATTCAACTGCAAAAAAAAAAGGAAAAAAACCCACCAAAATCGGGAAACTAAACAATATACTTTTAAGAAATGAATTGATCAAAGAAGAAATAAGCGTAGAGATAAAAAAATATATACAGAAAAATGAAAATGACAATACAACATATCAGGATCTATGGGATGCAGCAAAAGCAGTGATAAGAGATAAGTTCATATCACTTAAGGCTTATATGAACAAATAAGAGAGAGCCCAAGTGAATCACTTAACTTCACACTCTAAGGAACTGGAAAAAGAAGAACAAAGACAACCCAAAACCAGCCAAAGAAAGGAGATAATAAAAATCAGAGCAGAAATAAATGAAATAGAAAACAGAAAAACTATAGAAAAAATTAATAAAACAAGGATTTGGTTCTTTGAAAAGATCAACAAAATTGACAAACCCCTGGCAAGACTTACCAAGGGAAAAAGAGAAAGAACTTATATAAACAAAATCCAAAATAAAAGAGGAGAAATTACCACAGACATCATAGATATACAAAGATTTATTGTAGAATACTATGGAAAACTTTATGCCACTAAATTCAACAATCTAGAAGAAATGGATAAATTCCTAAAACAATATAACCTTCCTAGACTGAGTCAAGAAGAAGCAGAATGCCTAAACAGACCTATTAGTAAAGAAGAAATAGAAAAAACTATATAAAAATCTCCCCAAAAATAATAGTCCAGGCCCAGACGGCTATCCTAGCGAATTTTATCAAACATTCAAAGAAGACTTGGTTCCTATTCTACTCAAAGTCTTCCAAAAAGTTGAAGAAGAAGCAATACTTTCAAACACATTTTTATGAGGCCAACATAACCCTCATACCGAAACCAGGCAAAGATGGCACGAAAAAAGAAAACTACAGATCAATATCTCTAATGAATACAGATGCTAAAATACTAAGCCAAATACTAGCAAATTGAATACAACAACATATTAAAAAAATAATACATCATGATCAAGTGGGATTCATCCCAGAAACTCAAGGATGGTTCACCATACGTAAAACGGTTAATGTAATACACCATATCAACAAAACAAAGAACAAAAACCACATGATCTTATCAATAGATGCAGAAAAGGCATTTGATAAAATACAGCACAATTTTATGTTTAAGACTCTCAACAAAATGGGTATAGAAGGAAAATATCTCAACATGATAAAGGCCATATATGATAAACCATCAGCTAACATCATATTAAATGGCACAAAACTGAAGGCTTTCCCCCTTAAATCAGGAACAAGACAGGGTTGTCCACTCTCTACACTCTTACTTAATGTGGTATTAGAGGTTCTAGCCAGAGCAATCAGAAAAGACAAAGAAATAAAAGCATCCATATCAGAAAAGAAGAAGTAAAGGTATCACTTTTTGCAGATGATATGATCTTTTTTTTTTTTTAATAATTTTATTTTTTTAATGGGGTGACATCAATAAATCAGGATACATATATTCAAAGATAACAAGTCCAGGGTATCTTGTCATTCAATTATGTTGCATACCCATCACCCAAAGTCAGATTGTCCTCTGTCACCTTCTATCTTGTTTTCTTTGTGCCCCTCCCCCTTTCCCTCTCCCATTCCCCCCTCCCCCCCGTAACCACCACACTCTTATCAATGTCTCTTAGTTTCACTTTTATGTCCCACCTACGTATGGAATAATGCAGTTCCTGTTTTTTTCTGATTTACTTATTTCGCTTCGTATCATGTTATCAAGATCCCACCATTTTGCTGTAAATGTTCCAATGTCATCATTTCTTATGGCTGAGTAGTATTCCATAGTGTATATGTGCCACATCTTCTTTAACCAGTCATCTATTGACGGGCTTTTTGGTTGTTTCCATGTCCTGGCCACTGTGAACAATGCTGCAATGAACATGGGGCTGCATGTGTCTTTACGTATCAATGTTTCTGAGTTTTTGGGGTATATACCCAGTAGAGGGATTGCTGGGTCATAAGGTAGTTCTATTTTCAGTTTTTTGAGGGACCACCATACTTTCTTCCATAATGGTTGTACTACTTTACATTCCCACCAACAGTGGATGAGGGTTCCTTTTTCTCCACAGCCTCTCCAACATTTGCTATTACCTGTCTTGCTAATAATAGCTAATCGAACAGTTGTGAGGTGGTATCTCATTGCCGTTTTGATTTGCATTTCTCTAATAGCTAAAGAAGATGAGCATCTTTTCATATATCTGTTGGCCATTTGTATCTCTTCCTGGGAGAAGTGTCTGTTCATATCCTCTTCCCATTTTTTTATGGGATTATTTGTTTGTTTGTTGTTGAGTTTTATGAGTTCTTTGTATATTTTGGATATTAGGCCCTTATCTGAGCAGTTGTTTGAAAATATCATTTCCCATTTAGTTGGCTGTCTGTTTATTTTGTTATCAGTTTCTCTTGCTGAGCCAAAACTTCTTAGTCTGATGTAGTCCCATTCATTAATTTTTGCCTTCACTTCTCTTGCCATTGGAGTCAAATTCATAAAATGCTCTTTAAAACCCAGGTCCATGAGTTGAGTACCTATGTCTTCTTCTATGTACTTAATTGTTTCAGGTCTTATGTTTAGATCTTTGATGCATTTTGAGTTAATTTTTGTACAGGGGGAGAGACTGTAGTCCAGTTTCATTCTTTTGCATGTGGCTTTCCAGTTTTCCCAGCACCATTTATTGAAGAGGCTTTCTTTTCTCCATTGTGTGTTGTTGGCCCCTTTATCAAAAATTATTTGACTATATATATGTGGTTTTATTTCTGGACTTTCTATTCTGTTCCATTGGTCTGAGTGTCTATTTTTCTGCCAATACCATGCTGTTTTGATTGTCGTGGCCCTATAATATAGTTTGAAGTCAGGTATTGTAATGCCCTCAGCTTCATTCTTTTTCTTTAGGATTGCTTTGGCTATTCGGGGTTTTTTATAGTTCCATATAAATCTGATGATTTTTTGCTCTATTTCTTTAAAAAACGTCATTGGAATTTTGATGGGAATTGCATTAAATTTGTATATTGCTTTGGGTAATATAGCCATCTTGATTATATTTATTCTTCCTAGCCAAGAACAAGGTATATTCTTCCATCTCATTATATCTTTTTCAATTTCCCTTAAAAATGGTTTATAGTTTTCATTATATAAGTCCTTTACATTCTTTGTTATGTTTATTCCTAAGTATTTTATTTTTTTTGTTGCAATCGTGAAGGGGATTATTCTTTTGAGTTCATTCTCAATTGTTTCATTGTTGGCATATAGAAAGGCTATTGACTTCTGTATGTTAATTTTGTATCCTGCGACCTTACTGTATTGGCTTATTGCTTCTAGTAGTCTTTTTGCAGATAATATGATCTTATACATCAAAACCCCCAAAGAATCTACAAAAAGACTACTAGAAACAATAAACCAATACAGTAAGGTCGCAGGATACAAAATTAACATACAAAAGTCCAAAGCCTTTCTATATGGCAAAAATGAAACATTTGAGAACAAACTCAAAAAAATAATCCCCTTCACGATTGCAACAAAAAAAATAAAATACCTAGGAATAAACATAACATAGAATGTAAAGGTCTTATATAAAGAAAACTACAAAGCATTGTTAAGGGAAATCAAAAAAGATAAAATGAGATGGAAGAATATTCCTTGCTCTTGGATAGGAAGAATAAATACAAACAAGATGGCCATATTACTGAAAGCAATATACAAATTTAATGCAATTCCTATCAAAATTCCAATGACATTTTAAAAGAAATGGAACAAAAAATCATGAGATTTATATGGAACTATAAAAAACCCTGAATAGCCAAAGTAATCCTAAAGAAAAAGAATGAAACCGGGGGCATTTCAATACCTGACTTCAAACTATATTATAGGGCCACGACAATCAAAACAGCATGGTATTGGCAGAAAAATAGACACTCAGACCAATGGAACAGAATAGAAAGTCCAGAAATAAAACCACATATATATGGTCAAATAATTTTTGATAAAGGGGCCAACAACACACAATGGAGAAAAGAAAGCCTCTTCAACAAATGATGCTGGGAAAACTGGAAAGCCACATGCAAAAGAATGACACTCAACTACAGTTTATCCCCTTGTACTAAAATTAATTCAAAATGGATCAATGATCTAAATATAAGACCTGAAACAATAAAGTACATAGAAGACATAGGTTCTAAACTCATGGACCTTGGTTTTAAAGAGCATTTTATGAATTTGACTGTAAAGGCAAGAGAAGTGACGACAAAAATTAATGAATGGGACTATATCAGACTAAGAAGTTTTTGCTCAGCAAGAGAAACTGACAACAAAATAAACAGACAGCCAACTAAATTGGAAATGATATTTTCAAACAACAGCTCAGATAAGAGCTTAATATCCAAAATATACAAAGAACTCATAAAACTCAACAACAAACAAACAAACGATCCAATAAAAAAATAGGAAGAGGACATGAACAGACACTTCTCCCAGGAAGAAATACAAATGGCCAACAGATATATAAAAAGATGCTCATCTTCATTAGTTATTAAAGAAATGCAAATTAAAACTGCAATGAGATACCACCTTACACCTCTTAGATTAGCTATTATTAACAAGACAGGTAATAGCAAATGTTGGAGAGGCTGTGGAGAAAAAGGAACCCTCATCCACTGTTGGTGGGAATGTAAAGTAGTACAACCATTATGGAAGAAAGTATGGTGGTTCCTCAAAAAACTGAAAATAGAACTACTTTATGACCCAGCAATCCCTCTACTGGGTATATACCCCAAAAACTCAGAAACATTGATATGTAAAGTCACATGCAGCCCCTTATTCATTGCAGCATTGTTCACAGTGGCCAGGACATGGAAACAACCAAAAAGCCCTCCAATAGATGACTGGATAAAGAAGATGTGGCACATATACATTATGGAATATTACTCAGCCATAAGAAATGATGACATCGGATTATTTACAGCAGCGGTTCTGAGCCTGTGGGTCAAGACCCCGGCGGGGGTCGAATGACCAAAACACAAGGGTCACCTAAAAAATACATATTTATTATACCATTCGACCCCTGCCGGGGTCGCGACCCACAGGTTGAGAACCACTGATTTACAGTAAAATGGTGGGATCTTGATAACATTATATGAAGTGAAATAAGTAAATCAGAAAAAACCAAGAACTGCATTATTCCATATGTAGGTGGATATAGAAGCAAGACTAAGAGACATTGATAAGAGTATGGTAGTTATGGGGGGTGGGGGGAGAGGGAGAGGCGAAGGGGGGAGGGGAGGGGCACAAAGAAAACTAGATAGAATGTGATGGAGGACAATCTGACTTTGGATGATGGGTATGCAACATAATTGATTGACAAGATAACCTGAACATGTTTTCTTTGAACATATGTACCCTGATTTATTGATGCCATCCTAGTAAAATTAATAAAAAAAAAGAAAGAAAAAGAAAAATTCCAAAGATTTGTATAAATAGGTTTCTAAAAAAATTACTAAGTGATACATAATTTAAAAGTATCTACACCTTTTTATTGTTCTTTTTTATTTATTCTTATATTGCTCAAGGCAAATTTAATAAATATGTTTTAAAATTTTTAGATAAATATATAATGGGTAATATTTTTCCCATGTTAAACCAACTTTGGGACAATTAAATTATATTTTTATCATTGGTACATATTTCTAAAAATAACTTTATTTTACATAAATACAAAAGCCATAATTGTTGATTTTCAGACCCTAGACCACACAAGGACTGGTTATACTAATGGATATCTGTAACTATGGTAATAACTTTACTGGTTCAGCAAATAGGCACTTTTAAGAGAAGTATATTGACTTTTCTTTTTAAAGAGTAGTGGAATTTTAATAAGTTCTTTTGCATGAATGCAGTGACACTGTTCTGAAGTAATTGATAGTGTGGTGAAGGTTTCCCAGGATTAATACTTGGTGTTAGGTTATGTAGTCATGTCATTTGTTCATGTTATATAGTTTTAAGTTTACAAACATGAATCAAAGCCCATATAAAGTACAGTAGTGTGGTTGTAAATGTGGAACAAGATTCATGGGGTTATGTGCTATGGACTGAATATTTGTGCCCCTACCAAATTCCTATGTTGACTCCATTATCTCCAATGAGATGGCATGTCCAGTGGTACCTTGACACATGAGCACTTTAAATCATGAGCAATTTGAGAGACGAGCAGTCACTTGAGGTTTTTTTGCTTTAAGTCATGAGCAGATATTTGAATCATGAACTACTGCCACCCTCCACTAGATGACCTGCCAAACGTTCTGAAAGGGAGGAAGAACCAAACTTTTATGGAAAGGTTTTTGTTGAAACGGCCTCTAAATAAAAGCGAGTAAAGTGTGGCGAAAAAGCCAAAAGTCAGTGAAAAAAATAATAATGATTAAGCAAAGTAAAAAAATAGCAATTAAGTTTACTGATAAAGTTACATATCATACATAGTATGTAAGTTAAATTTTTCAATTAAATGAAGCATTAAGTGTGTACAGAGTAAGTTTTGTTAAGCGATAGCGCATAAAACAAAAACCTCCTCTGCCAGTCTCCTCCCCCTTCCATCAGCATCTTCACCTGACCTTGAAGGGGTAAATACACTCCATAAACCAGTTTATTTCTTTACATTCTCTCTTATTATGTATCTATACATATATGTATTTGTTATTTATAAATTATATTTTCTTATTTAAAAGATATAAAAAAAATTTGTGTAGTTTTGGGGGGCCAGAATGGATTACAGTGGTACCTTGAGATAGGAATAGACCAACATACACATTTTTTAAAGATATGAGCTGCAATTCTATCTGTATTTTTGTTCAAGATCCGAGTGAAATTCCAAGATACGAGTCATGATTCAGGAAGCTGCCGCTAGTTGGCGTGTTCGTGCATGGGTCCAGTATCGGCAGTTTGATATACGAGTTGACTGACTTACGAGCTCGGTTACAGAACAAATTAAATCCATATCTCAAGGTACCACTGTAATTGCATTCCCATTAATTTAAATGGGAAAATTTGATTTGACACAGAACAAATTGAGTCACGAGCTCGACCATGAAACGAATTAAACTCATGTGTCAAGATTCCACTATATTTGGAATAGGGTCTGTGGGAGGTAATTAGGTCATGACATGGGAGTCCTCCTGATGGTATTAGTGCTCTTATAAGAAGAGACACTGCTTCCTCTTTTTCTCTGTCCATCAAGGAAATGTACAAGGTGAAAATAGCTGTCTGCAAACCAGAGTGCTCTTAGCACAGACAGTGAATCTGCCAGTGCCCTAATCTTGACCGTTACAGCCACCAGACTGTGAAAGATAGATGATCCTTGATTAAACCAGTCAGTATGCAATATTGTTGTCATAGCAGCCTGAGCTGACTGAGACATATTGCAAGATTTAAATTACCCACAAATAGAGATAGTGTTATTTGGAGAACTTTATTAAATGACAAAAGTATAAGCATAGTGCTGATATTGACTCTTTCAACCTTTCCTTGCAGAGACTTGGATAACATGGGAATGCCAGCAACCTTCTATTTCCAACCAGTAGGTTGGAAAATGCCTCCCTGTCAACCATGGCTCAGGCATTAAAAATAAAAATCAGAGTAATGAATTATATATTTCATGTCCAGATCTTCTACGAGCTTTACCAATTCTATTTAATTCTGTCCTCATTTTATCTCAAAACCCCATGGTTAGTAGGATAATCTCTACTCTACAGCCTAACAAAATAAGAAACACAAAAACTGTGACTCAGAGAGGCTACATATCTTCTCCAAGATTAATAGAGTATGTAGTAGAGCCAAGACTCAAAACTAGAGTTTTCTAAATTTAAGCCCCATGGTTCTCAATCATTCCTACCACTTCTGCACTCCTTTGTCCCAGTTTTAACTTATATAAGAGTCAATAATGTATGAGTCAGGCTAAGCTATAAGTGTTTTGCATCTATCAATTGTTCCAGAGGCCTGGCCAGGTGGTAGCACAGTAGATAGAGCTTTGGATTGGGACACAGAGGATCCAAGTTCAAGACCCTGAGGTCGCCAGCTTGAGTGCAGGTTCATCTGGTTTGAGCAAAGCTCACCAACTTGGGCCCAAGGTTGCTAGCTTGAGCAAGGGGTTACTTGGTCTGCTGTAGCCCACAGTCAAGGTACATACGAGAAAGCAATCAATGAACAACTAAAGTGTCACAAAAAAGAATTGATGCTTCTCATCTCTCTCCCTTTCTGTCTGTCTGTCCCTATCTATCCCTCTCTCTGACTCTTTCTCTGTCTCTGAAAAAAAAAATTATTCCAGAGATTTTGTATGGCGGGTTCTACTATTCGCTCCATTTTACAGATGAAGAAAGTAGAACTGAGGTATAGAAAGTTAACTTGGCTAAGGTCACCCACTTAGAATGTGGTAGAACTATACAATCCATTCTGTGCTCTTAACCACCATACATTTTTTACTTATTTATTTTATTTATTTTCTGTTTACTCTACTCTGACTATAATGTAAGCCCTTTGAGAAGAAATTTTTGCCTTTTTAAATAATTTATTACTTTTTTCAGGAATTAAAAGAGTATTTACCATATTGAGAGCTCTTAGTATGTATTTATTGAGTAAATCATGCTGCCTCTGTTGGGGTATATCAGGTTGATATTAAAGCTGGGGAAACAAGATATCTCACCTGGGATGTTTGTATTGATGATTGATGTGTTTCCTAATTGCATGGGCTATCAAGTATTTTCTGGATGACCAAACAAGAGAATTCTTGCACCATTGTTCATCTGCTGAGTATTATACATTCTGGTATTAGCATCTAATTAAAAGGATCATAACACTGCCAAAAGAAGATTTTGGTGGGGCTTCCATATATCCTTCTCTAATGTGAAAGTCAACAAAGTAGCATACTATTAAGAATAAAACTTGTAGAAACATCACTGCAATAACATGGCCTTCTCCCAGTATATCACAATTTCTCCCCTGTGTGCATGTCTCTGTAGTCAAACTTCCCTTTAGTTATAAAGACACCAGTCATTGTATTAGAGCCCATACTAAATTCAACATAACCTCATCTTAGCTTGATTATACTTACAAAGGCCCTATTTCCAAATGATCCCACCTTCTCAGGTTCTAGACATACATGAAAATTTTGCTTCCCCATGATCCAATTTCTCCCATCTTGGTATGAATATACCCCTAATGAAAATGCATATGGTAAGCAAAGTATGGTCTAAAGGTCAAATTAGCTTGCTGCCTATTTTGTAAATAGTTTAATCGTAATACCATTCTTTTGCCTATTTTTTGTGGCTAATTCTGTGGTATATAGCTGCAGAATTATGCAATTTTAATAGAGACTGTCAAGCTCACAAAGACTGAAGTATTTACTATTTGGCTTTTTACAAAAATAAAATTTGTTATATCCCGCTTAAGAACATCAGGACTCAGAATTAAATATAAAGAAGTATTTTAGTTCACAGAGTGACAGTCATCAAATAATATCTTGGATTTATGATTTTATAATATTCATAGGGCCTATGGTATTATCCTACAGGGATACAAAACAATGTCAGTAGAGGTCAATCTATAGGAAGCTACTTAGGTAGAAGAGTGTTTTCAGTTATTATGAGCTTAGATAGAATTGATCAGGTCAAAGGCTTTAAATATTAGGAGAAGCAAATCAGTTCCACAAAGCAAGGAAATAGGATATAGAGTCTGGGTATTTGCTTGGATAAGAAATAAGAAAACTTTGGTTTAAGAAGGCAGGCAGACACAATAAAGCAACAATAAACTGATATTAGTAAAGTAATTGCTAAAAATAGTTGTAACAGCTTATAATTATGTGCAATTATATTTTTGCTTGGTGTTATCCTAAAAACTCTCAACATATTTACTCATTAAAACATCAAAAAACAATGAGTTGAATATAATTATAATAATATTAAAAATAATGACAAGCTAAAGTTAACATTTATTGACAATCTGCTCAGTAACAAAACTGAACCTCAAAAATAACCCCTCAGTACAGACTGTTTATCTCCACTTTACAAATGGAGAAACTGATGCATATGGAAGGTGTTTGCACAAAGATATATGTCACAGAGACATATAAGTGACAAAGTCCACACTTCAATCAAGGTCTGTGTGATGTTAATGTTTTTCTAAAACAGAGATTCTTTTTTTTTTCATTCTTCCTGCTATCCTCAATGTTCTGCCTGGTCTTCTAAACTCACAGGTATGTGTTTTTATATACTGGCAAATTCCAATTAAAATGACAGATAAAGGCATAAACTTCATGATGATTCTTTTTTTTTTTTTTTTGGTATTTTTCTGAAGTTGGAAACTGGGAGGCAGTCAAACAGACTCCCGCATGCACCCAACCGGAATCCACCCGGCATGCCCACCAGGTGGCAATGCTCTGATCATCTGGGGTGTCACTCTGTTGCAACCAGAGCCATTCTAGTGTCTGAGGCAGAGGCCACAGAGCCATCCTCAATGCCCAGGCCAACTTTGCTCCAATGGAGCCTTGGCTGTTGGAGGGGAAGAGAGAGACAGAGAGAAAGGAGAGGAGGAGGGGTGGAGAAGCAGATGGGCGCTTCTCCTGTGTGCCCTGGCCAGGAATCGAACCCAGGACTCCCGCATGCCAGGCCGGCGCTCTACCACTGAGCCAACTGGCCAGGGCCTTCATAATGATTCTTATGGGTAGTTACATTTTTTTTATTTCTGAGTAAGTGATACATACTGATAAGATTTTAAACTGATACAAACTTTAACTGAAATTGAAATATGTGACTCACATTCCAACCTTATTAAGAAGAAACTAAACACTGACTTTAAATTCAATTTACTTAACACATATTGAATATCTTCACTGTGCCTGGTATCTGGTCCTGCTCTTCCTGTTAGACAGGAGAATGTAGTCTCCGCTGGGCTAAGTCACAAGAGATGGCAGAGTACAAAGAGGGGAGGAGAAAAAGGATCAAGCTGGGAAGGAACCTTGGTCAGAAAAACCAAAGTCAAGGGGAGTACAATAAAAGCATAGAGAGAATACAGGTTAAGTGTTGCTATTGAGTCTTTTTGTTTATAATCTGAGCCACAACCAACTATATCTAAATGTACTACACCACAGATTATTTTTTGTAGCACTCATCTGTGTTTTCTGGCCTAGCAATGGCAGATAAGTATATAAAAGAACAGTGTGAGTACTGAAAAAGGTACAACTGACTCTAGAACAAAGAAAAATAGGAATCCATATTTAACTATACTCAGAAAATGCTCTTTTGGGTAGATTACTTT
Source organism: Saccopteryx bilineata (assembly GCF_036850765.1). Lineage (NCBI taxonomy): Eukaryota > Metazoa > Chordata > Mammalia > Chiroptera > Emballonuridae > Saccopteryx > Saccopteryx bilineata. The sequence goes on from NC_089494.1 coordinate 151,811,224, forward strand.
AGATGGCACAAATTATAGACTTTCTGTTTGTGTGCTAATCCTTGAGTGCAGTAGACATTAATGGTCCCTAAAAATTTTCAAGTCCTAATCCCTAGACCTGTGACTGTGTTATCTCACATGGCAAAAGGACTTAGTAGATATAACTTAGTTAAGAATCTTTAGATGGAGAGATTGTTCTGAATAACCAGTTGGATTTTATCTAATCACAAGGGTCCTTACCAGAGAAAAAAGGAGTTAAGAGAAACCTAGTCAGAGGAGATGTAAGGCAAAATAGGTAACTAAAGTGAAGCACCATGAGAAGGATGTGACCAGCCACTCCTGGCTCTGAAGGTAGAGGAAAGGGTCTTCAAGCTAAGGAATGTGGGCATTCTCTCTAGATGCTGGGAAGGGAATGAATTATCCCGTAGAGACTCCAGAAAGTATAGAGCCCTGTCAACATCTTGACTTTAGCCAAATGAAACCCATTTTAGACTTTCAACCTCAAGATAGTAAGTTAGTTAATGTGTGTTGTTTTAAGCCAGTAAGTTGGTAGTAAGCAGACATAGGAAACTAATGCAAGCTACCTACCACCATGTCCCAGGGCATGTCAACAGACCTAATATTCTCAGCCTTCTTCACTGTTCACCTAGGTGTCTCATAATTCTAACATCTAAGATAAGTGGAAGATTTCTCTTCAAAACTCTAAATATAATTTATATTATCAACCTGGATTCTTTAAGTGATAAACTTTTTATTATTGTTATTATTATTATTATTATTATTACTATTATTTATTTTGCTAAAGTTAGAAGAGGGGAGGCAGTCAGACAGACTCTCGCATGCACCCTACCACTACCGGGATCCACCCGGCATTCCCACCAGAAGGCGATGCTCTGCCCATCTGGACTGTTGCTCCCTTGCGGCTAGAGCCATTTTAGCACCTGAGGTGGAGACCACGGAGCCATCCTCAGCACCCAAGCCAACTTTGCTCCAGTGGAGCCTTGGCTGCAGGAGGGAAAGAGAGAGATAGAGAGAAAGGAGAGGGGGAAGGGTGTAGAAGCAGATGGGCACTTCTCCTGCATGCCCTGACCAGGAACTGAACCCAGGACTTCCACACACTGGGTCGATGTTCTACCTCTGACCCAACCAGCCAGGGCCTAAGTACAAAACTTTTCAGTAGAATTAAAATCTGCTATGGTTGATATTGTCAGTTTCTTTTCCAAAGAGGCAGTCATATACTTTGTGTTCAGATTAAGTATACGGCACAGCTGGGAGCATGCACTGCTTCTCTGTGACTTGCTCTGAAGGTCTGCCTCTATCTTTAATATTTTGTAAGCCTCTATTAAAATTCAGAATACAGTGCTGTCACCCCACTTTCTCTTCCAACACTTCATACTCAAATTTACGAATAAAAAAAATTGAAAGGCTGAATTAGGTAAAGATGAGAATGTAGACACAAGATGTTTTGGCCTGGCTTATTGGCTCAGTGGGTAAAGTTTCAGCCTGGCATATGGATATCCCAGGCTCCCGGTAAGGGCACACAGAGAAGCAACTTTTTGCTTCTCTCCCTCTTCTCCTTAGCCAATGGCTTGATTGTTTTGAATGTCTCCCTGGGTGTGGAAGATAGCTTGGTTGGTCCAAGTGTATCAGCCTCAGGCACTAAAAATAGCTTGGTTAATTCGAGCATCAGCCCCATGTTGGCATTCTGGAAGAATCCCAGTTGGGGTGCTTGAGAGAGTCTGTTTCACTATCTCCCCTCCTCTCACTTAAAAAAACAAAACAAAACATTTTTCTGGCAGTTTCATGTTTATTTCTCACAGCACGGAGATAGGCAGAGGTAGCATGGAATTTTGAGGTTTCTGTTCCATCAAACAGATTCTATAAATCAGAAATAGTTGCTTTTAATCTCAATCCATTCCCATTTAGCAGAAATCCTTCCAGATACTACCATAAGGACTCTTCTTAGCCTTTGTTTCAAGTGCATCTTCCTCCTTAAAAAAATTTTACACTTTCATTCAAGGCTGAAAGTTATATCAATCACTATTATATTTGCTTAACCTATAGTTACCATGCTTTAATATATTTTTTTAATCAAGGAAAATATTTTTTGTTCATAGCAGAAATTTACATAAAATATGTCTGCTAAAAAGTTAGGATTTGGGCCCCGGCACATTGGCTCAGAGGTAGAGTGTTGGCCCAGAGTGTGGAAATACTGGGTTCGATTTCCAGTCAGGGCACATAGAAATGATCATCTGCTTCTCTACCCCTCCCCCTTCTCTTTCTCTTTCTCTCCCTCTTTCTCTCTCTATTCTTCTCCCATAGCCATGGCTCGAATGGTCCAGCAAGTTGGCCCCGGGCACTAACAATGGCTCCATGGACTTGCCTCAGGCGCAAAAATAGCTCTGTTGCCAAGCAATAGAGCAGCAGTCTGGATGAGCAGAGCATCAGCACCAGATAGGGGTTGCCAGGTGGATCCCGGTCAGGGTACAAGCAAAGTCTGTCTCTCTGCCTCTCTGCCTCTCACTTAATTAAAAAAAAATTAAGAAATGGTCCATTATGTTCTCTTATGTCATTCTACAAATTCTACAGGCATTATTGCATAGGTAACTTGTTATCACATTCCTATACTTAAAGCAAAATTAGATATACAGGGAGTTGATTTTGGATTGCTTTAAAAAGCTCTCATTTCTGCAGAAAAAATTTGAATCATCCACAGATCAGAATTGTCTAATTTCTTTTTTTTTTTTTTAATTTTTTTAATAAATTTTTATTAATGGTAATGGGATGACATTAATAAATCAGGGTACATATATTCAAAGAAAACATGTCTAGGTTATTTTGTCATTAAATTATGTTGCGTACCCCTCGCCCAAAGTCAGATTGTCCTCCGCCACCCTCTATCTAGTTCTCTGTGCCCCTCCCCCTCCCCCTAACTCTATCCCTCCCTCCCTCCCATGTCCTCCCTCCCCCCACCCCTGGTAACCACCACACTCTTGTCCATGTCTCTTAGTCTCATTTTTATGTTCTACCAATGTATGGAATCATGTAGTTCTTGTTTTTTTCTGATTTACTTATTTCACTCCTTATAATGTTATCAAGATCCCACCATTTTGCTGTAAATGATCTGATGTCATCATTTCTTATGGCTGAGTAGTATTCCATAGTGTATATGTGCCACATCTTCTTTATCCAGTCTTCTATTGAAGGGCTTTTTGGTTGTTTCCATGTCTTGGCCACTGTGAACAGTGCTGCAATGAACATGGGGCTACATGTGTCTTCACGTATCAATGTTTCTAAGGTTTTGGGGTATATACCAAGTAGAGGGATTGCTGGGTCATAAGGTAGTTCTATTTGCAGTTTTTTGAGGAACCACCATACTTTCCTCCATAATGGTTGTACTACTTTACAGTCCCACCAACAGTGAATGAGGGTTCCTTTTTCTCCACAGCCTCTCCAACATTTGCTATTACCCGTCTTGTTGATAATAGCTAATCTAACAGGAGGTGAGGTGGTATCTCATTGTAGTTTTGATTTGCATTTCTCTAATAACTAATGAAGCTGAGCATCTTTTCATATATCTGTTGGCCATTTGTATCTCTTCCTGGGAGAAGTGTCTGTTCATGTCCTCTTCCCATTTTTTTATTGGATTGTTTGTTTGTTTGTTGTTGAGTTTTATGAGTTCTTTGTAAATTTTGGATATTAGGCCCTTATCTGAGCTGTCGTTTGAAAATATCAGTTCCCATATAGTTGGCTGTCTGTTTATTTTGATATCAGTTTCTCTTGCTGAGCAAAAACTTTTAATTCTGATGTAGTCCCATTCATTTATCTTTGCCTTCACTTCTCTTGCCATTGGAGTCAAGTTCATAAAATATTCTTTAAAACCCAGGTCCATGATTTTAGTACCTATGTCTTCTTCTATGTACTTTATTGTTTCAGGTCTTATATTTAGGTCAATGATCCATTTTGAATTAATTTTAGTTCACGGGGACAGGCTGTAGTCGAGTTTCATTCTTTTGCATGTGGCTTTCCAGTTTTCCCAACACCATTTGTTGAAGAGGCTTTCTTTTCTCCATTGTGTGTTGTTGGCCCCTTTATCAAAGATTATTTGACCATATATATGTGGTTTTATTTCTGGGCTATCTATTCTGTTCCATTGGTCTGAGTGTCTATTTTTTTGCCAATACCATGCTGTTTTGATTATCGTGGCCCTATAATATAGTTTAAAGTCAGGAATTGTAATGCCCCCAGCTTCATTCTTTTTCCTTAGGATTGTTTTGGCTATTCGGGGTTTTTTATAGTTCCATATAAATCTGATGATTTTTTGTTCCATTTCTTTAAAAAATGTCATAGGGATTTTGATGGGAACTGCATTAAATTTGTATATTGCTTTGGGTAATATGGCCATTTTGATTATATTTATTCTTCCTAGCCAAGAACAAGGAATATTTTTCCATCTCATTGTATCTTTTTCGATTTCCCTTAACAAAGCTTTGTCATTTTCATTATATAGGTCCTTTACGTTCTTTGTTATGTTTATTCCTAGGTATTTTATTTTTTTTTGTTGCAATCGTGAAGGGGATTATTTTTTTGAGTTCGTTTTCTAATATTTCATTGTTGGCATATAGAAAGGCTATGGACTTTTGTATGTTAATTTTGTATCCTGCGACCTTACTGTATTGGTTTATTGTTTCTAATAATCTTTTTGTGGAGTCCTTCGGGTTTTCGATGTATAGGATCATATCATCAGCAAAAAGTGATAGCTTTACTTCTTCTTTTCCGATATGAATGCCTTTTATTTCTTTGTCTTGTCTGATTGCTCTGGCCAGAACTTCTAGCACTACGTTGAATAAGAGTGGAGAGAGTGGACAACCCTGTCTTGTTCCTGATTTAAGGTAGAAAGTCCTCAGTTTTATGCCGTTTAATAGGATGTTGGCTGATGGTTTATCATATATGGCCTTTATCATGTTGAGATATTTTCCTTCTATACCCATTTTCTTGAGAGTCTTAAACATAAAATTGTGTTGTATTTTATCAAAAGCCTTTTCTGCATCTATTGATAAGATCATGTGGTTTTTGTTCTTTGTTTTGTTGATATGGTGTATTACGTTAACCGTTTTGCATATGTTGAACCATCCTTGAGATTCTGGGATGAATCCCACTTGATCATGATGTATTATTTTTTTAATATGTTGTTGTATTCGGTTTGCCAGTATTTTGTTTAGTATTTTAGCATCTGTATTCATTAGAGATATTGGTCTGTAGTTTTCTTTCTTTGTGCCATCCTTGCCAGGTTTTGGTATGAGGGTTATGTTGGCCTCATAGAATGTGTTTGGAAGTATTGCTTCTTCTTCAATTTTTTGGAAGACTTTGAGTAGAATAGGAACCAAGTCTTCTTTGAATGTTTGATAGAATTCACTAGTATAACCGTCTGGGCCTGGACTTTTATTTTTGGGGAGATTTTTAATAGTTTTTTCTATTTCCTCCCTGCTGATTGGTCTGTTTAGGCTTTCTGCTTCTTCATGACTCAGTCTAGGAAGGTTGTATTGTTCTAGGAATTTATCCATTTCTTCTAGATTGTTGTATTTGGTGGCATATAATTTTTCATAGTATTCTACAATAATTCTTTGTATTTCTATGATGTCTGTGGTGATCTCTCCTCTTTCATTTTGGATTTTATTTATTTGAGTCCTGTGTCTTTTTTCCTTGGTGAGTCTTGCCAAGGGTTTGTCAATTTTGTTGATCTTTTCAAAGAACCAGCTCCTTGTTTTATTGATTTTTTCTATAGTTTTTCTGTTCTCTATTTCATTTATTTCTGCTCTGATTTTTATTATCTCCTTTCTTCGGCTGGTTTTGGGTTGTCTTTGTTCTTCTTTTTCTAGTTCCTTAAGGTGTGAAGTTAAGTGGTTTACTTCGGCTCTCTCTTGTTTGTTCATATAGGCCTGAAGTGATATGAACTTTCCTCTTATTACTGCTTTTGCTGCATCCCAGAGATTCTGATATGTCGTATTTTCATTTTCATTTGTCTGTATATATCTTTTGATTTCTGCGCTTATTTCTTCTTTGACCCATTCATTTTTTAGAAGTATGTTGTTTAGTTTCCACATTTTTGTGGGTTTTTCCCCCTCTTTTTTGCAGTTGAATTCTAGTTTCAAGGCTTTATGATCAGAAAATATGCTTGGTACAATTTCAATTTTTCTAAATTTGCTGATATTGTCTTTGTGGCCCAACATATGGTCAATTCTTGAGAATGTTCCATGTACACTAGAGAAAAATGTATACTCTGTCGCTTTGGGATGAAGTGTCCTGTAGATGTCTATCATATCCAGGTGTTCTAGTATTTCGTTTAAGGCCACTATATCTTTATTGATTCTCTGTTTGGATGACCGATCTAGAGCCGTCAGCGGTGTATTGAGGTCTCCAAGTATGATTGTATTTTTGTTAGTTTTTGTTTTAAGGTCAATAAGTAGCTGTCTTATATATTTTGGTGCTCCTTGGTTTGGTGCATATATATTAAGGATTGTTATGTCTTCTTGATTCAACTTCCCCTTAATCATTATGAAATGACCATTTTTGTCTCTGAGTACTTTTTCTGTCTTGTAGTCAGCATTATTAGATATGAGTATTGCTACACCTGCTTTTTTTTGGGTGTTGATTGCTTGGAGTATTGTTTTCCAGCCTTTCACTTTGAATTTGTTTTTATCCTTGTTGCTTAGATGTGTTTCTTGTAGGCAGCATATAGTTGGATTTTCTTTTTTAATCCATTCTGCTACTCTGTGTCTTTTTATTGGTAAGTTTAATCCATTTACATTTAGTGTAATTATTGACACTTGTGGGTTCCCTACTGCCATTTTATAAATTGCTTTCTGTTAGTTTTGTATCTAGTTTGATTCTTCTCTTTTGTTTTTCTATCATTTGTTTTTGTTTGTTTGTGTTCCATACTTCTTTCCTCTGTTGCTACCTTTTTTAAGTCGAGTGTTTTTGTGGTGGTTTTTTTAAGGGTGGTTACCATTAAGTAATGAAAAGGGTACCTACAATATTCATTGTAGTACCCTATCTTATAAGTATTTCTGCACTTCATCATCCTTTGCTACTGTTAATCTCCATCCTCTCCCCCCTTTTTTTCCTTTGTTGTCACAGTTTAAGTTTGGTTTTATTGTGTTCTTGGTGGAGCTGTTACTTGTGGTGTTGTTTTCTTTTGTTCTTTGAATCTGGTTGGAAAACCCCCCTTAGTATTTCCTGGAGTGGGGGCTTTCTGTTGATAAATTCTCTCATCTTTTCTGTATTTGTGAATGTTTTTATATCTCCTTCATACTTGAAGGATAGCTTTGATGGGTATAGTATTCTTGGCTGAAAGTTCCTCTCTTTCAGGGCTTTAAATATTGGGGTCCACTCTCTTCTAGCTTGTAGAGTTTCTGCTGAGAAATCTGATGATAATCTAATAGGCCTTTCTTTATATGTTGTAATCTTCTTTTCCCTGGCTGCCTTGAGAATTTTTTCTTTGTCATTGGTTTGTGTCATCTTTATTATGATGTGCCTTGGAGTGGGTTTGTTGGGGTTAAGAAAACTTGGTGTTCTGTTTGCTTCTTGAATTTGAGGCTTTAGTTCCTTCCACAGGCTTGAGAAGTTCTCGTCTATTATTTGTTTGAGTATATTCTCCATTCCATTTTTTTTCTCTTCTCCCTCTGATATACCTATTATTCTTATGTTATTCTTTCTGATGGAGTCAGACAATTCCTGTAGGGCTTTCTCATTTTTTATTATTTTTGAGTCTCTTTCTTCTTCTTTCTGTTGTGCCTCAAGTTGTTTGTCTTCTATTTCACTAATCCTATCTTCGATCTGGGCTGTTCTGTTAGCTAAGCTTGTTACCTCGTTTTTCAGCTCGTGAATTGAGTTTTTCATTTCTGTTTGATTTGTTTTTATAGTTTCAATTTCCTTGGTAATATATTCTTTGTGTTCATTGAGTTGTTTTCTGATCTCCCTATATTGCCTTTCTGTGTTTTCTTGTATATCTCTGAGTATTTTTAAGATTTCTATTTTAAATTCTCTGTCATTTAGCTCCAAGGCTTCCAATATGTTAAGTCTTTTCTCCATAGATTTTTCCACATCTATTTGTGTTACCTCTCTTTCTTTTGTATCCATAATATTCGATTTCCATAATTTATCGGCATCTGAGGGTAGTCTTATTGATAGCACTAATTAGAATTAATAAAGAGTAAAAAGAAAAAAAAAAGTGTAAAACACCCCACAACAAAAAACAGTAATAATTTATTATTTCCCCCTTTTTTTCTCTCTTCTCTTTCCCTCCTCTCCCCTCCTCAGGGAAATATCGTGCCTATAATGTAGGGCCTGATTTGGGGTGAAGAGTTCAAGGGGCAAAAAAAAGGGAGTAGGGACCTACTAAATGCAAAAAAAAAAAAAAAAAAAAAAGGAAGAAAATCTTAGACAAGCATAAGATGATTTGCTTGTAAGTGATGGTCAACTAAGAGATATAATGAGAGGGATAAGAGGGAATCAGAAAAAAGGACCAAAAAAGAATAATAAAGAAGAAAAAATAAAAATAATAAGTAAAAATCTGTTGTATTAAGTGGAGCGAAGACTAAATACAATGGAGACCTTGGGTTGGGAGGACCCAAAATGCCACAAAAATAAACAAACAAGAGAAAAAATATATAAAAACAAAAGCAAATAAGAGAAATAAAGCCAAAAAAAAGCCTTGAGTCCCAAATTAACTAATTTGTTCGTGATTGAGGATTATATGGGAGGAAAGTAAAATGAGAAAAGAAAAAACGAATAGAAAGGAAAAAATAAGAAAAAGAGAAAAACGAAGGAAGAAATAAAATAGGAGGAGAAAAGAACAAAATAAAGCAAGACAAAAAAAAAAAACAAAAGAGGAGAGAGTGAGAGTTAAGTGTTTTGGAGTATAACCTTAAAGGAGGGTGAGGATGAAGAAGAAAAATAAAATGCAACACTCATGGGTAGTGTAGTTAAAGAAAGGGGAAGCATAAGATGGGCAGAGAATAGAAGGACCGAGGTGGAGGAAATAAAGGCAAAAAGATAGAAGAAACAAACAACAACAACAACAACAACAACAACAAAAAAAAATTAGTGGATCAAGTTGTAAAGTCTGTGGGTTTTTCTTGATTTTGAGAGGTTAACTTCTTCCTTTTTCTTTTCTCTCCCTCTTCCTGGTCGGTGACTCTGTACCCCAGGCTCTGCCCCTGTGTCACTCTTAGGTAGGTATTTGCAGTTGATGGGATTCTATGGCAATGCTATATAATTGGCTTTAGTCTTTCTGGAAGTAAAGGCTTGTTGGCGTTTGCAGGGTCCAACGATGAGAGAGTTTGCTTTCCTGGATTCTCTCTCCTAGTCCCCCCTTTCTGAATTAGCAGCCTGGTGATCCAGCTATAAGGCTGCAACTGCTTCTGCCTGGGGAGTAAGAGGCTCAAAGAGCTGGGAAATCCCCACTCTATCCCCACTCAGTGCAAGGCTTTGGGAAAGGCTCTGAGAGTCAGGGCCTCCAGTGTAATAAGGTGGGGGTGGGAGTCAATTGTTGTCAAGGTGACTGATCAGCGCCTATCATTTAGTTGGACATCTCAACCCAGGCTTTCCACACTTTGTAGCCTGTTTTTGCAGGGAAGAAGAGGCACTAGTCTCTGCTTACGACTAGTGTAGTATAGACCTTATTATCTGCCAAGTCCTTCTTGTTAGCGTTTATCCCTGAATATGGAGGCTCTATCAATCAGAAGTTGCCCCCGCCCCTTTAGTGAGAGGCACTAAAAAATATCACGCCTCTTGTCTTGGATCGCTGAACTGAGAGAGATCTTATCAATTAGAACCGAGGGTGCGCAGATTTTATGGGTTAAGCTAATTTCAGTGATTGGGTCGCAGCTGTGTTTCCGAAGGTATTTTAGGCTGCCTGCGCGCGCCCCTCCCCAACGCTTGATTGTTAGCTTGAATGGCTGGGTGAGGTGCCCCGCCCACGGAGAGAATCTCCGAAGCCTCTCCTGCTCGCCCCGCCGCTGGCGGCTGGACCGCACCAGGCGCAGGATAATGGAGCCCCCTGGGTGTGCGGGCCAGTAGGGCGCCCTGGGCGTGTGGAATGCCCAAGGCACGCGCGCGAATGGGGCGCTCCGGGCACCGGTGGCCGGCGACCCCCACTCGCAGTGTGCGGGCCGCTGGGAACGTCAGCGGTGCTCAACCGGACCGGGCACGCATGCGGCGGCTCGTGGCGGCCGCTCGCGGTGGCGGTTCACGGGGTCTCGCGGCAGCTCACGGGGGCTCGCGGCGGCTTGCGGTTCCCAAGTATATGGGCTGACTCACCGCAGGCGCACTCCCTGGCGGCTTGAATGAGCGTCGCTGCGGTAGCTTCCTCCACACCCTCGTCTCTCAGATTCAAGTGATAACAGTCCTTTTGCTTTCAGTTTGTGTGGAACTCCGGAATGCTCCGAGGATAAATTTTTCTGTTTCTAGTTGATAAATTTGTTGTGATTTAGGGGAGAGCTGTCGGACACGCTGCTCACGGCGCCATTTCCGTGACGTCACTAGAATTGTCTAATTTCTTTGTTGTGACTGATGTGCCTGCCCATTCCATTCCATGTGATAGACTTTCTCAATTCTGATACAACTGACATTTTAAAAGAGATGGATAATTTCTTGTTGCAGAGAACTATGTTGAGTGTTTAGTAGCATCCCTGTCCTCCACCCACTGGAAGCTACTCAATGTGAAAACCAAAAGTGTTTCCAGACATTGACAAATGTCCCTGGGAGGCAAATTTATCAATGGATGAAAACCACTGCTTTATGAAAATTTGAATCAAAAGAAAATGATAGTTCTCAGTCTTAATACCATTCTGACACCATCTAAAAAGTATGTTATAAACAGAGAGAGTGCCTATGAGCAAAATGAGAAAGTGTTTACTAAACTTTGTTAACACCTTAGGAACCAAACAACATTCCTCTAGGAACCGTGAAGTGCTCAACATACAGGGGAGGGGTCCATTTTCTTTTTACTTCACTATAGAGTGAGAACGAACAGCTCCACTGGATGTAGTAGTCAGCAGAGATGTGTATTGTGGATTGTCATGACAGAAGAAGTGAGAGGTGGCTCAGGGTAAACCCTGGACCAGCTGCATCAGTAGGAATCAGCAGCAGTGAGTCAGAAGCTACAGAAGCATTAACAGTGATGCTGGGATGTAGCAAATAGCATACAGACAGAAGGTGCCTAAAGCTAATTTTTAACCCACCTGCAAATAACAGCGGCTGCTTAAACCTTAAAATAGCTAAAGTGACCTGTGATTCCAAACGAAGCTTAGATCAGAAGACATGATTTGTAAGAGAAGCAATGCTAAAGGGGGTAAGGAGCCCAGATTCACAATGACAGTAGGGACAGGTGACTCACCTCCTGAAATAACCCGGCTATACAGTGGTACCTTGAGATACAAATTTAACTTGTTCTGTAACCGAGCTTGTAAGTCAGTCAACTTGTATATCAAACTGCCGATACTGGACTCATGTGCCAATGCGCCAACTAGCGGCAGCTTCCCGAATCACGACTTGTATCTCAGAATTTCGCTCAGATCTTGAACAAAAATACGGACTGAGTCACAGCTTGTATCTTAAAAAAAAAAAAAAAATTCATATGTTGGTCTGTTTGTATCTCAAGGTAGAACCGTATTTGAAGTGGTGGGAGAAGCACCTTAGAGAGAGTTCAAAACCTGAGTAGGTAATCAGAGAAAATAAAACAGCAAAACCATGCATTAAATTTAAAATAGGCTCATTTGAATCCATAAGCTAATAAAAACTAGGAAAAGTAGGATTATGTATAAAGCAATGACCTATCATTTAAATTGAACATTTGTAGGCACCTTATGTGCTGTAAATCCATGAATTCATTAGTTCCCACTAGTAATAAAAAAATGAAGTCCTCAGAAAACTTTTAGTGGCTCTTCACTATGCTGTATGACTGAATACCAAGAAAAATTCAAATTTGATTAAGTTATAGGTTTTGTCCCTCATTGTAATAAATAAATTATGATAAATTTAATGAACTTATGGTTCTATCCTATCAGTGTCTATCTATTTGAAGTTCACACAGTCCTTTGAAGGGACAGTGCAATTTTTATCAGTGATTACATTATTTATGAGGCTTGTCATACATAGTTCAATACATGAATAAAGCACAATGATTTCAAACATGGAATATTAAGTAAATATACTGAAATGTTCAGATCAGGTAGGAAAATTATAGCTAATCAACCTCACTTAGCATACAATATCAACTATTTAGTGGCCCAATAGGAATCTTTTAACAACTAGTGCAAATCTTAAAGCTGCAAATGGTGATAATGTGAGACTTCCTAATATGGCATTGTGATTGTACACGTTTACTTTCTCTCAGTTAGTAAATTGTCATTAAAAGGACAGTAAGATTAAAAAAAAGGCATAAATTAACAAAGGCAAGTAGAAAAAAAAGGAAGAGATAATAGCAGATATGTGATTTTATCTGTATGCAAGATATGCATGAGATGGAAGAGCAACCATTCATTTGGTTGGAGGAGGGAGTTATAACTTGGGTGACTATAGAGCTTGATACCAATAGGAGACTAATCAATTTTCTTTCATAAAAGCCCACAAGTGCTCAAGAATTGGAGATCCAGTTTACTTTTGGAGTGCAGGTCAGGTGCTAAATTAAAAACAGGTGTAATGCTGGTGGCTGAGGCCAGGCAGGTTGACACTGGATTCGGGCAGATGGTAGAGAAACTGTGGAGCCAGAAAGCGTTAGGGTGATTCCATTTAATAAAGTCTTACAATGATGGACAAGCACACAGTCAGGGGGAAGCCTCTTTTCCAGCACACAAACAGAAAGAATGGCCCCTCACAGCAGCAGGCAGGCAACCCGCCCTGCACAGTCCCCAATCTCTCTCGAGCTCAAGCATCCATAGCCTTATATAGGCCATACACACATGTGGTGCAACCACGCATTCACGTACCAATCAGACAAAGTGCTTGCAGCTGATAACCCCACGAGCAAGCCTAACACAGCTACCTCATACAGGGCACCTCTATAATAACAGATGCATGTGAATACTTTTCAAATACTTTTGTAAATTCTTAAAATTTTTAAGGGATATGTTATGTTCAACATATATGACCTAGTTCATTTTCACCTACAGGCACTTGTATTAACAACAAAGACAGATTCACATTTAGCCATGGAATTGCTAGAATATCCTGAAAAGAGACTCAGGATTTAAATTATTTCTCTAATGCAGTGATTTTCATCTGGTGTGTGGTGGCAGGCATACAAGAATGTTTAAAACATGGAATACCTGATTTGTCACAGTCACTGACCTCTTTTCCCTTAGACTGCCATATAAAAAAAGACAACAGTCAATATAACAGTAGCCGTCTGGTTTAAAATGAATAAAAGTTATACCTATTTTTTTGTCAGACAGGCAAAAAAATATATCTTTGGTATACAGCAGAATTTTAGTAATTAGTTTATATATGCTACAAGATGAAAAGGCTGAAAATCACTGCTCTAACATGATCTTTATGCAGATCAGACATAGTTGTACTTGACTTAACCATGACTGTACAAAATCGAGGACTCTGGGACACAAGGCTTCTCTAATAATTATCAAGCAAGCACTTGATAATTAATAGATTTCCTAGATATATCAGAAAGCCCTGACCATCTGCCCCCAGATGCAGTCAGTTCAGCAGGTGTCTGACCATCTGTGAATTAGAAGCCAGTCTCATGTGCATTTGAGGAAACTGGACAATTGTCCAAGGTTGACCATTTCTGAGTGAGCTAATTATGGAAGAGCAGCAGAGTACTACAGCAATGGAGATCTTTGGCAAAGCAGTTCCTCAGGCAGTCAATGTAGTTTTCCTCTTTAAGATACCTGTCTCCCTTAAACTGACATTGCAACAGAAAAAATAAAATCTACCTGTTGGGAAACAGCTGTGTTAGGCTTGCTTGCTTGCATTTTGCTATATTACTGAGAGAGCATGTGGCACATGTAAGGCTACCGGTGCTTTGACTCAGGACAGATTAGATCACTTGCCTGCCACAGCGAGGGACCATTTTACTGTTCGTTCACCTCCTACCCAAGAAGCGGTTAACCCCTGCCTGTTTGCTTATCCACCATTGCGAGACTCTATTAATTGAGAATGGCCCAAAGCTTTCTGGCTCTGCAGTTCCTCTACTGCCTGCCAGAATCCAGTGTGAACCGGCCTGGCCTCAGCTTCCGGCATTTTATTAGGCTCACCCTAATTCAGTCAGCCTGTCTCCTAAGGCGTTGCATTTCCTAAGACAGACTGGATCCCTGTTATTTAATAAACGGAAGAGGTAAACAGAAGATGTAACAATGTCAGAATAGATGGTTGAATATATACACAAGTAATACACCATGTACTACTTGTACTTTCTTCAAGGCCATGTTCATTTACTATGACTGTAAATGAGAAAACAGAGTCAGAGGAGAAAAATAAACAAAAAATATGGGATTGATTGAAACATGGATATGAGATGATTAGACCAGACAATCACTAATTCTGTTAGTGAGAGACTGAAATAAATTGAATAAAAGACTGGGTGTTGGTGATATGACATTAGAGACAGGGTAGTGAGCAGACATGGGAGACAACATGAAGAAGAGACAGGTTTTGAAAAAAGTAAGTAAAAATCTACATAGGCAATCTGGCATCTAGCTCTTTTGCTCTACCTATTTATAGAATACAACTGGTTAGGATTGCATCTCATTTTAAACAGGGCACAACATCTGAAGACTAAACTAATCCACTCAAAATAATTTTATCCAAATTATACAAAGAAAACTTAAAACTCAACAATAAAAAAGCAGACAACACATTTTAAAAATGGCTGAGACCTTATGTAATACTGGTAGCCCCTTACAGTGATGGGCAGACAATCCAGGCATCTGCTATTTCCCATCTCTCTCAAGCACAATCCCCATAGCTTTATATAGGCCATACACATGTGGCATAGCCATATACTCATGTGCCAATCAGACAAAGTGCTTGCAGCTCATAACCCTGCAAGCAAGCCTAACACAGCTGCCCCACACCTTAGCAAACAGTTCAGCAAAGAAGATATGCAGTTAAAAAATAAGCAGTTGAAAAGATGCTTCCTAGCATATGTCATCAGGAAAATGAAAATTAAAACAATGAGATGTCATCCTGACCAGGTGATGGTACAGTGGATAGAGCATCGGACTGGGACGCAGAGGACCCAGGTTCGAAACCCCAAGGTCGCCGGCTTGAGTGAGGGCTCATCTGGTTTGAGCACAGCTCACCAGCTTGAACACAAGGTCACTGGCTTGGACAAGGGGTCACTCGGTCTGCTGTAGCCCCCTGGTCAAGGCACATATGAGAAAGCAATCAATGAACAACTAAGGTGCTGCTTCTCATTTCTCTCCTTTCCTGCTGTCTGTCCCTATCAGTGTCTCTCTCTGTCTCTCACACACACACACACACACACACACACACACACACACACACCAAAAAGAACCCCCAAAACAATGAGATGTCACTACACACTTATTAGAATGGCCAAAATTCAAAACACTGATACCATCAAATGCTGACTAGAATGTGCAGCAACAGGAACTCTCATTCATTGAAGATGGGAATGCAAAATAGTATTGCCACTTGAGAAGAAGACAGTTTGACAATTTCTTATAAAGCTAAACATACTGTTTGCATACGTATTACCAGTGGCCAAGTTCAGGCAGATTCACACTGGATTTGGGCAGACCACAGAAGAACCATGGAGCTGAAAGGCATTAGGTCATTCCTATTTATTGTATTCTCACAGTGGCGAGTGAGGGAATAGGCAGGGAATAACTGCTTCTCAGAGCAGCAGATGAGCAAACAGAAAAAATCGCCTCTTGCAAGCAGCAGACAGCTGGTCAGAAAAACCGCTCCAAGGAAAAGTGCCCATAGCCTTATATAGACTACATATGTGGCTTCCACACTGCAACCCACATTATTCCTACCAGGTGCTCATGCACTAATCATGCAAAGTGCTTTCAGCAGAAAAATAAGTAAGCAAGCCTAATACAGCTGTTTTTCCTACAGCACTCAATCAAGCAATTCTGCTTCTTGTCATTTACCCTAAGGATATGAAAACCTATGCTTACACAAAAACCTGAACACAGATGTTTATAGCAACTTGCCAAAATTGAAAGTTACCAAGATATTCCTCCATAGATGAATGGATTAATAAACTGTGGTATATCCAGAACTCAAAAGTATATGCTCCTAGATTCCCAAGTTCTACTGAGTATTTTCATAATAAAAATTAAAAAAATACAAACCATAATATATTATTACAAACTATCAGGACATCAGTTTACAGAAAAATAAGCAGAATTATCTTATGAATGACACTGGAAGTTCATGTTTGCCTCACTTTTCTGAACCCCCAAGCAATTAAAATGTTTCAAATTATATTATGAACACATGTATGTGATAAATTAAGTTACTTCCGAATTTCCACATATTTTTCTGTTTTATGTAGTTATTTGAGTGTGAAATATAGTAGACCCTAGAGAATTATGTACAATAATTCTTAGTACCTTGTGTTTAATAAACTTTACAACAGGCTATTTTCCAGTTCGGTATTAACTTCTGTGGTTTTAGACTAGATCATGTGTAATGCAGGGACAAATACTTTTGTTTATAGATAACTCATTCTTTCTCTTCATTTTCTCTATTTTTTTTTTGTCTTTGGTCACATCACTATATTTTCTACATAGTTTATCAACATTTATGTCATGTACTATTTTGTTATCTGGTAAAGTTTTGAAGGTACAATCTAACAAAAAAGAATAAAATTGAGAAGACAAGATAAAAAAGGGAAAATCTAAGTAAAGCTGATTTAAATAAAGAAATAAAATTAGAAATAAAAAAATATGGACTAACAAGTGCTGGCTATCCTAATATATATATAAATATAAATATATATCTTTAAAACCAGAAGTTCAACATATTTCTAAAACTGTGTGTAATGCCGGCGGCTGAGGCCAGGCAGGCTCACATTGGATTCACACAGATGGTAGAAAAACTGTGGAGCTGGAAAGTGTCGGGCCACACCCATTCATTGGAGGCTTGTAGACAGGTGAGCAAATAAACAAGAAAAGGGAAAGAGCTAATAAACAAAGGAAAATCTGCTATTAGCAGTAAGGGCAAGGGAGCAAGGAAATCTTCACGTCACGGTGGCAGGAGAGGGATCTGGGAGAATCGCTGCCTAGGGGAAGCACCCATAGCCTGTACAGCAGGGGTCCCCAAACTACGGGCCCGCGGGCTGCATGCGGCCCCCTGAGGCCATTTATCCGGCCCCCGCCGCACTTCTGGAAGGGGCACCTCTTTCATTGGTGGTCAGTGAGAGGAGCATAGTTCCCATTGAAATACTGGTCAGTTTGTTGATTTAAATTTAACTTGTTCTTTATTTTAAATATTGTATTTGTTCCCGTTTGGTTTTTTACTTTAAAATAAGATATGTGCCGTGTGCATAAGGATTTGTTCATAATTTTTTTTATAGTCCGGCCCTCCAATGGTCTGAGGGACAATGAACTGGCCCCCTGTGTAAAAAGTTTGGGGACTCCTGCTGTACAGGCTGTGCACACGTGCCTCTGCTGCGTGCTCACGCACCAATCAAGCAAAGTGCTTGCAGCTGGTAAACCCCCAAGCAAGCCTAACACAGCTGTCCCACACTGTGAACGACATATTAATATTTTAATAAACAATTTAATTTGACTATCTGTAAAGAAAAAGTTTTTTAAATTTAAGTAATTAAAATTTAAAGCTTTAGCTAAAGAGCAATATTTATGTCCAACAGTTACTGCCGAGAATTCTGGTAATACTATTTCGATCTATATAGTACATATACATATAAAATATGAATAAACAAGATTTAGACTACAGACTATTATAATGACAATGAGGATTTCAGTGTTTACAAAGCCAATAAGACCAATTTAAAAGCTTGGTAAATATATTTATGGATGCAATCAGGTTGCAATCTGTACTGCAAGCAGCAGTTCAGTAAGAACTAATCTAATAAACTTTGAATGGGGCACATCATCTTGCTTTCTGGTATAATAATAGTTTAAACACCAGGTTTAGAGAGTTTTAAAAACACAAACATTCACAGAAAAATTTTTTTCAATTTGTGAGATGGATTCTTTAATAACTACAGAGGTGTTACATTACATTACAATGATATGGATTTTAAAGATTCTCTTACACCAAAAGGCAGTTAATAATTGGGAATATAGCCATGTGAAAACCAAAGTTAATTTAGCAATGAAGAACTGTCACTAATAGTGTTTAACAACTATCTCTAGATCACACAGTGGGTTTCTATCAGTCAGGATTAGAAACCAGAGTTCCTGTTATCAAGAACATTGTTTAAGTAAAACTGTTTTGTACTTATTTATAATACATTTTAGGTGCTTAATAGGAGTATATTTCCTACCTTTCCTAGCAGTGTGGTGAGAGAGATGACTAAATTTGAGAAGTAAGATATGAGTAGATGATGTATACCATGAATAGGTTATTCTTAACCCTTTCCAAATGGACCATCCAGTATGCTGGATGCCTTTCCCGGTAGAAAAGATAGCAGAACCAGTGGTAGGAAGAAGTTGCCAGGGTGACTGAAGCCCCATTTCCTATTCACCCTGCCACACTGCAACCCACATTATACTCTGAAGTGAGCAAGAAATAAACCTTTATTTGTTAGGCCAAAATTAGTTTGAGAGTTGTCTGTCAATGAAATTAGTCTCACCTCACTAGTAACCATCTCATTCTTTTTGACAGAAGAAATACTTTCAAAATTTTAATTGAAAATGAATGCCTTAACACCCATTATGATGGGAAAGATGTGGAGAAATTGCAACCCTCATATATTGCTGGTGGGGTAATAATCTAGTACAACTGCTATGAAAGACAGCTTGGAAGTTCTTCAGAAATTTCAATATATAGTTCCACATGACTCAGCAATCCCACTGCTAGGTATATATACAATATTTTTAAAATGTCCATAGAAATAATTACTCACAGGTATTTGTGTCAACATTATTCATAAAGCCAAAATGATAAACTAAATACTATATACCCATACAGTGGAATAATAGTAATAAAATAAAGTATTCAATTTTGTTACAATATAGATGAGCCTCAAAAATAATATGCTAAGTGAAAGAAGTCATTATATATACAATGTTTGGAACAGGCAAATGCATAGACAGACTAGATTAGTGGTTGCTTAGGGAGGAAGGCAGGGTGTAGGGGAGGAGAATGTGAGGTGGCCCCTAATGAGTAGGAGTTTCTTTAAGAGAGATGAAAAAACAATGTTTTAAAATCAGATTGTAGTGATGGTTGCACATTAAAACATTGAACTGTATACTTTAATTGGCTAAATTGCATAGTATGTGAATCTTATCTCAATAAAACCATTTTAAAAAAAGAGAAAGAAGATGGGGACATTGTCATTTGGGTGATCAGCTGCTCACTGGAATACATCATATTGCAAAGCTTATGTTTTATTTCTTGTCTTAGACATGAGAGAGGATTTCCAACTCCCAATCAGGAACTTTCTGACTTCTATTAGTTATTCTATTTTCTGTGGCAACTTCTCAGGTGGGAAACATGAGGAAAAACAAAAAGAAAAAGCAAGGTCTCAGTGAAGAGAAAGTTCGATGAACACGTGCTCATTGACAATGTGTCCCGAAGTTAAGGCTTCAGAGTGGTGTACAGCTGGTGAGAAACTTTCTGTGGCAGTAACAGGTTTATTTGTAGCACCAGTAAGGTTGGAATTTAATTACCACATTCTTTGTCTGTTCTTCTATTCTTAAACCTTCAATACAAGTCTGGTATTAATGGCACTTGGTGATATTGAAGGAACAGTGGCAGTATTCCAAGAATTTGAATTGGTGACCAGTAGTTAAATAAAAGAATTTCTGACATAGAATTGAAAGCTATTATTATAACTAGAATAGGATGGCTTTAACTTGAACTGACTCAGAAATAAATATAAACTGAATGTTTATATAAGAAATGGGACTTTAAAATAGAATTATATTCTTCTAAATAATATACTTTGATGGAGTTAAATATGTATTTAATTCAAGCAGACTTCTGCACACAACCTAATCAGACCTATGAATATATATATTTAGATGCTAGAAAATGTGCTATACTGGGCAAGTTTTATTGGTTTTCAAAGATATTTGCTCTCTTTAATAGAATACATTAACAGGGATTTAGCTGCTCAGCTGAAAAGTGATAAAATTAGAGCCTTTAATGGAATTTACCATACACATTAGGGCATGTTATAGGCCCATCTGAACATAGTTGTTAACAATTCCTCCTCCCTTTCCTGCCCATGCCTGCCTGCCTCCCTTATCAAGAAGTGAAGTCTATTTTCCACCCCTTGAACATGGCCTGGAAATTTGACCCACTTTGACAGTTTTAAGTAGCTTGGCAGCATCTGCTTTTGCTCTCGTTGGTGAAGTGGCTCACCATAATGTAAAGAAGCTTGAATTAGGCTATTAAATAATAAAACAGGGAGGAGAGAAAGTGAGAGCTCACACCAAGAAGCATGAGGCACAGGCCTGTGAAGAAAGCTTTCACAGATCTTCCAGGCTGCTGCAACCACTGTCTCAGTGCAGCTGATGAAATATGCCCAGCCAATGCCGAGTGGACCTGAAGAATCACCCAAATGAGCACCAGTGAAGCTTTTAACCCAAAGATTTGTAAGAAATAATAAATTATTGTGCTGTTGAATGCCACTGTGTTTGGGCTGGTTTGTTACTATTAATTAGATAAATGGAAAAAAATATATACCAGAGATAGCTTGTCACCATAGCAAAATCTTAAAATAGGGCAGGGTTGGGGTAAACTCTGAAGAAAAGTGAGGTGAGGCTGACCAAGTGGTGGTGCAGTGGATATAGAGTCAGACTGGGATGCAGAGGAACCAGGTTTGAAACCCCGAGGTGACCGGGTTGAGTGCAGGTTCATCTGGTTTGAGCAAGGCTCAACAGCTTGAGCCCAAGGACACTGGCTTGAGCAAGGGGTCACTCAGTCTGCTGTAGCCCCCTCCCTGGTCAAGGCACATATGAAAAAGCAATCAATGAACAACTAAGGTGCTGCAATGAAGAACTGATGCTTCTCATCTCTCTCCCTTCCTGATTGTCCCTACCTATACCTCTCTCTGTCTCTGTCACACATGCACACACAAAAAGAAAAAGTAAAAGAAAAGTGAGGTGAATGTTAGCAGGGAGTTGGAATACAGTGAGAAAGTTGCTGTTGTAGGATAGAGAAATGATATACCCCTGCTGTAACATAGAAATACAGAAGACATACCAAATGAGAGTGTGAATCTGGTTAAAGAGATTTCCAGGTAGCATGTATAGAGTAAGCGATTCCAGCTAACACCACATAGGGCATCAAGTGGGATACGCCCTATCCAAATTCCTAATCCATAGAACTATAAGAAAAATAATAAATCATTGTTGTTTTAGGCAATAAAGCTTTGGGATTATTTGTTACATAGTATTAGTAACTGACACAGACCATCAACAAATCCCTACTAGAAGAATATTTTCAGAATGCTGGTCTCCAAGATTGGTCTTCCAAAATACATGCCCTCTAAGTTGCAAACACTGCCAAATACTTCTAAGTTGCAGAACAACAAAAAGCCAACATAAAATCTTACAAAGTGAAAAAAAAAAGTGCTTTTGATAGTTCATACCCATTATCATGTTTCTTAGGTGACTTATTCATAGCAAAGTTTCTCCAGTTCTTCCCTTTTGAAAAGCTAGTAGAAAATATTTCAGGTACTCCCCAAGCCTTAGAAACATTTTGAAGGCCTTTGGAACAGCCTGACCCTGTCTCATTAACTTCTTGTGAAAATATTTTAGATTGTCTATGTTTTCTTTGAGAAGGGAAAAAAAGTGTTGTATGGTAGGTATCACTGGACATTTTTTTCTCAGGCAAAATATGTGCCCAGGAATTTCTTCCTACAGTTGTGTTATCTAAATGAGTGTCCTAGATAATGATCATAATTTTCCCCATGATTGCTCTCACTAAAAGGAATAACCAAAAGTTAAAGGATTTATCTAGTCTTCTCTAACTTATAATTTCTCCTGAAAGCTGAAATAAAAGCATGTCTCAGATGACACCACAGTTACCATTTTCCATCAGATGTTCCAGTATTTTAAGTTTCGTAGCTAGATAATTTAAAGTGTAAACATACCTACTCTGGAGAAAAAAGTTGACTCAGTGTTAGCATTTGTCACCACAAACTCATTTCTGATTCTGAAATTATGTTTAATTTTTTTTTAAAAATCTCTTTCTTAATTTTTTTTTGTTTTGTTTTATTTTAATTTTTTTTAATTTATTTTTTAGAGAGGAGAGGGAGAGACAGAGAGAGAGAGAGAGGAGAGACAGAGAGAGAGAAGGGGGGAGGAGCTGGAAGCATCAACTCCCATATGTGCCTTGACCAGGCAAGCCCAGAGTTTCGAACCGGCGACCTCAGCATTTCCAGGTCGACGCTTTATCCACTGCGCCACCACAGGTCAGGCCTGTTTAATTTTTTTAAATGAATAAATGGGAGAACAAGGAAGAACAATAGGAAAAAAAGGACATTGAGATGAAAAAATTCAAACACTTGGCTTACTTTTTCTCTTTGTGTTTGCATTTATTTAAATGAAAATTGGGTCCAGTGTTTATCTCCACAGTCTAATCACTGTTGGGAAATTGGAAAAAAATTTAAAAACTCACATCTCCTCAGACTATGAAGGAAGGCTATGAGAAACAGAGAAACCCCAGGCTGCGTTCTTGCTTCCTCCTTTATTTAGTTGGAGATTTTGAAGGGAATTTCAGGGAACCTCAAAGGAATAGGTTCAGAGACTATAAAATTCTTATATAATGGCTGCATATCCTTCGAGTTGCACTTTTTCTTGTGATTTATACTCATATCAAAGAGAAACTAAGTTGCTCACGGTAGGAATATACATGTTTTCCTGCTACAGTCATCTCAAGAGCAGCCTATTAGAGGCCTTTGAATACTCTCAGCTTATGGAGAGACCTTTTATAATAGTGTTTTTCATGTTAAAAAGAAAACTTCAAAAGAAGGTGTTAACTTAATTGAATTGGGATAAGTTTGACAGTAAGTGTTATTATCAGAGTTCTACTGACAATTTATTGAAGTAAAAAAAATTCTTCTTGCATAGACACAAAACCTCTTATGGTATTTAAATAATTTTACCCAATATATTAATATTCTACAACTGCCCCTTCACTCTGAAGGTTACTCAAGTGAAATGGTTTTCATGATATTTGGGCTTTTTAATCTAGTGAACAAAAATATGCAATACTCTCTGGTATTCAATATAGAGAGAATTAAAAATGTAAAGGATGGGGTGAAAGATAAAAACATAAAAATACATTCTCAGGTTTGTCTTCTGAACACCAATGCCTCACCTTGTATGCACTCTAGGATAAACACCTTCTACTTTGAATAACATGGCTGTAAGTAATATAAAAAGCATAATATACAAGAAGTAAAAGAAATCCCTGTAATTCAAAACTTTCCTAAATTTAGCATAAAACCAAGATGTGTTTTCAAAATAAATTGTTCTTAATTTTAGCTTTCCCTAAAAATAGAGTACCACTTAATTGAGAGATTCTTCACATCTACATACAAGATGCTAAGTCTCATAAACTAAAATTTTAATTTTTTCTTCTTAGAGGTTTCTGAATTTCTGAGTTTTGTTTTATAAGTAAATTCTGAGTGTATATGTTCAAGAAAGCAATGAGTGTAAATCTCCAAAAACACAAACAAATTAAGTATTGATGTGTTGGCAAGTAAATCTTTATATATATATATATATATATATATATATATATATATATATATAATTTATTGATTGATTTTTGTGAGAGAAGAAGAGAGAGAGAGACAGGAACATAGATCTGCTTCTGTATGTGCCCTGACAGGGGATCAAACCAGCAACCTCTATGCGTTATGATAATGCCCCAACCAACTGAGCTATCCAGCCAGGGCAAGTAAATCTTGAAAAGAAAAACACATCATTAGGCTTTTTGAAGATGGCAGCGGAGTAGGCGGACACACAGACGCCCAGCTCTCAACACCAAACTGGAATACAAATCAATTTAGGAAAAATCAGCATGAAAAACAAACACTGAACTGCAAGAACAGCTCTCAAAAACCAAGGAGCAAAGAGGAAGCCATAATAAACCTGATAAGGAGTGCCTGAATCTCCTCTGCTTACAGGAACAGCAGGGGGGGGGTGAGGCTGAGAGCCCAGAGAGGATTTCACAGAGGAAAAAGAGCAGAAACTACTGCTCACAGCCACTTACCTGGCGACCAGGGTGCAAGGTGGGTTGAAAAGACCAGCTTATCTCCAAAGTGGAAAGGACAAGGAGAGGGACAGACTGTGAGGGGCTAAGGTATGCAAGAAATGAAATAAAAAAGCTGACTCATTCGTGCTGGAGGCGGCCATAGCTGGGGGAGGAACTGAACCTTTCACAAAACAGAGCTGAAACGCTTCCGGATCAGAGATCTCCGGACATTTATCCAGCTCCAATCAGCACAACAAGACACAGCTGAAAACAAGAAGTGGGGAGGAGGGGCAGTAACTCAGGTCTCCATGGAGATCTGAGATACACCTCCCCCTACTGAAGCTGAGAAAAAACCCTGCCCCCAGTGAGATTAGTTGGTGGAACAGACCTTCAGCGTCTCAGGTTACACCCACAGCATTCCTGGTTACAGTTTCAAGGAAGCCCCCTGCTGAGATCAGTTAACAAGACTATCACCTGTTAAGAAAAAAAACAAATCAAGACTTCAAAGCTGCCCAAATCCAAAAGTGGATTACAAATAATAGCTGATACCAATCCAAGAAGACCGAGAAATAATACAACTGAAAACAGGAGGAAGAAAACACCAAGCCTAGACTCAAGCAACTCTACAAATAAAACACCATTATGAGAAGACAAAGGAGTGCAACCCAAATGAAACCACAAGAGACACCCTTGAGAGATGAGCTGAGTGATATGGAAATAATCAAACTTCCAGATGCGGAGTTCAAAATAATGATTGTAAGGATGCTTAGGGATCTTAGAACAACAATGGAGGGGCAGTTTGAAAACCTAAATAAAGAAATAGCAAGTATAAAAAAGGATATTGAAATATTAAAAAAGAATCAGTCAGAGATGACAAATACAATATCAGAAATGAAGACCACAATGGAAGGAATTAAAAACAGGATGGATACAGCAGAGGATCGAATCAGTGAGTTGGAGGACAACTGGAATGAAGGCATGAAAGCAGAGAAGAAAAGAGAAAAGAGACTCAAAAAGTCAGAGGAAACACTTAGAGAGCTCTGTGACAACATGAAGAGAAATAACATCCGCATCATAGGGGTTCCTGAAGAAGAAGAAAAATAACAAGGGATAGAGACTTTGTTCAATCATATCATAACTGAAAACTTCCCTAAATTAATGCAAGAGAAACTCTTACAAGTCCAAGAAGCACAGAGAACTCCATTAAAGAGAAACCCAAAGAAACCTACACCAAGACACATCATAATTAAAATACCAAAGCTAAGCGATAAAGAGAAAATATTAAAAGCTGCAAGAGAAAAAAAAGTTATCACCTACAAAGGAGCGCCCATTTGGATGACATCTGACTTCTCAACAGAAACACTTGAGGCCAGAAGGGAATGGCAAGAAATATTCAAAGTAATGCAGAACAAGAACGTACAACCAAGACTACTTTATCCAGCAAGGCTATCACTTAAAATCAAAGGAGAAATAAAAAGCTTCCCAGACAAAAAACAACTCAAGGAATTCATTACAACCAAACCAATGCTGCAGGAAATATTAAGGGGCCTGTTGTAAACAGATCAAAGTTGGAAAAGAATATAGCAAAAAAAGGAATACACCTTTAAAGAAGAAAATGGCAATAAACAACTACATATCAATAATAACCTTAAATGTAAATGGATTAAATGATCCAATCAAAAGACATAGGGTAGCTGTGTGGATAAGAAAACAGGACCCATACATATGCTGTCTACAAGAGACACACCTTAGAACAAAAGATACACATAGATTGAAGGTCAAAGGATGGAAAAAAACATTTCATGCAAACAGAAATGAAAAAAAAGCTGGGGTAGCAATACTTATATCAGACAAATTGGACTTTAAAACAAAGGATATAGTAAGAGATAAAGAAGGCCACTACATAATGATAAAGGGAGTAATCCAACAGGAAGATATAACTATTATAAATATCTATGCACCTAATATAGGAGCACCCAAATATATAAAACAGATTTTGATGGATTTAAAGGGCGAGATCAACAGCAATACTATAATAGTAGGGGATTTCAATACCCCACTAATATCACTAGATAGATCCTCAAGAAAGAAAATTAACAAAGAAACAGCAGACTTATTGGAAACAATAGATCAACTCGATTTAGTAGATATCTTCAGATCCTTTCACCCTAAAGCAGCAGAATATACATTTTTTTCAAGCGCTCATGGTACATTCTCTAGGATAGACCACATGTTAGGGCACAAAAGTGCTCTCAACAAATTTAAGAAGACTGAAATCATATCAAGCACCTTCTCCGATCACAACGGCATGAAACTAGAAATGAATCACAGCAGAAAAGCTCAGAAATTCTCAAACACATGGAAACTAAATAGCAGGGTGCTAAATAATGAATGGATTAAGAATGAGATCAAAGAAGAAATAAAAAAATTCCTAGAAACGAATGACAATGAGCATACAACAACTCAAAATTTATGGGACACAGCAAAAGCAGTGCTGAGAGGGAAGTTCATAGCACTACAGGCACACTTTCAGAAGCTAGAAAAAGCTCAAATAAACAACTTAACCCTGCATCTAAAAGAATTAGAAAAAGAACAGCAAGTAAAGCCCAAATGTAGTAGAAGGAAGGAAATAATAAGGATCAGAGCAGAAATAAATGACATAGAGGCTAAAGAAACAATACAGAGGATCAATGAAACTAGGAGCTGGTTCTTTGAAAAAGTAAACAAGATTGATGAACCTTTAAGTAGACTCACCAAGAAAAAGAGAGAGAGGACTCAAATAAATAAAATTAGAAATGAGAGAGGAGAAATAACAACTGACACAACAGAAATACAAAATATTGTAAGAAAATACTATGAAGAACTGTATGCCAAAAAACTAGACAACCTAGATGAAATGGACAAATTCCTTGAAACATACAATCTTCCAAAAATCAATCTGGAAGAATCAGAAAACCTCAACAGACCAATTACACCAAATGAGATCGAAACAGTTATCAAAAAACTCCCAACAAAGAAAAGTCCGGGGCCCGATGGCTTCACAACGGAATTTTACCAAATATTCAAAGAAGAACTAACTCCTATCCTTCTCAAACTATTTCAAAAAATTCAAGAAGAAGGAAGACTTCCAAGCTCCTTTTATGAGGCGAGCATAATTCTGATTCCAAAACCAGGCAAAGACAACACAAAGAAAGAAAATTATAGGCCAATATCTCTGATGAATATAGATGCTAAAATCCTCAACAAAATATTAGCAAACCGGATCCAACACTATATGGAAAAAATCATACACCATGATCAAGTGGGATTTATTCTGGGGAGGCAAGGCTGGTACAATATTCGTAAATCAATCAATGTGATTCATCACATAAACAAAAAGAAGGAGAAAAACCATATGATAATTTCAATAGATGCAGAAAAAGCATTTGATAAAATCCAGCACCCATTCATGATCAAAACTTTCAGCAAAGTGGGAATACAGGGAACATACCTCAACATGATAAAAGCCATCTCTGAGAAACCCACAGCCAACATCATACTCAATGGGCAAAAATTAAAAGCAATACCCTTAAGATCAGGAACAAGGCAGGGGTGCCCCCTTTCACCACTCTTATTTAACATAGTCCTGGAAGTCCTAGCCACAGCAATCAGACAAGAAGAAGAAATAAAAGGCATTCAAGTTGGAAAAGAAGAAGTAAAACTATCATTATTTGCAGATGATATGATATTGTATATAGAAAACCCTAAAGTCTCAGTCAAAAAACTACTGGACCTGATAAATAAATTCAGCAAAGTGGCAGGATATAAAATCAATACTCAGAAATCAGAAGCATTTGTATACACCAACAATGAACAGTCAGAAAGAGAAATTAAGGAAACAATCCCCTTCACAATTACAACCAAAAAAATAAAGTACCTAGGAGTAAACTTAACCAAGGAGACTAAAGACTTGTACTCGGAAAATTACAAAACATTGATAAAAGAAATCAAGGAAGATACAAACAAGTGGAAGCATATACCGTGCTCATGGTTAGGAAGAATAAACATCATTAAAATGTCTATATTACCCAAAGCAATCTATAAATTCAATGCAATACCAATTAAAATACCAATGACATATTTCAAAGATATAGAACACATATTCCAAAAATTTATATGGAACCAAAAGAGGACACGAATAGCCTCAGCAATCTTAAAAAAGAAGAATAAAGTGGGAGGTATCACACTTCCTGATATCAAGTTATACTACAAGGCCATTGTACTCAAAACAGCCTGGTACTGGCATAAGAACAGGCATATAGATCAATGGAACAGAACAGAGAACCCAGAAATAAACCCACAGTTCTATGGACAACTGATATTTGACAAAGGAGGTAAGGAAATACAATGGAGTAAAGACAGCCTCTTTAACAAATGGTGTTGGGAAAATTGGACAGCTACCTGCAAAAAAATGAAACTAGATCACCAGCTTACACCACTCACAAAAATAAACTCAAAATGGATAAAAGACTTAAATGTAGGCCGTGAAACCATAAGCATCTTAGAAGAAAACATAGGCAATAAGCTCTCCGACATCTCTCAGAGCAATATATTTGCTGATTTATCTCCACGGGGAAGTGAAATAAAAGACAGGATAAACAAATGGGACTATATCAAACTAAAAAGCTTTTGCACAGCTAAAGACAACAAGAACAGAATAAAAAGACAAACTACACAATGGGAGAATATATTTGACAATACGTCTGATAAGGGGTTAATAACCAAAATTTATAAAGAACTTGTAATACTCAACACCAGGAAGACAAACAACCCAATCCAAAAATAGGCAAAAGAGATGAATAGACACTTCTCCAAAGAGGACATACAGATGGCCAATAGGCATATGAAAAAATGCTCAACATCACTAATCATTAGAGAAATGCAAATTAAAACCACAATGAGATATCACCTCACACCAGTCAGAATGGCGCTTATCAACAAAACAACACAGAATAAGTGCTGGCGAGGATGTGGAGAAAAGGGAACCCTCCTGCACTGCTGGTGGGAATGCAGACTGGTGCAGCCACTGTGGAAAACAGTATGGAGATTCCTCAAAAATCTGAAAATCGAACTGCCTTTTGACCCAGCTATCCCACTTTTAGGAATATACCCCAAGGACACCATAGAACGGCTCGAAAAGGAGAAATGCACCCGCATGTTTGTGGCAGCATTGTTCACAATAGCGAAGATCTGGAAACAGCCCAAGTGTCCGTCAGAGGACGAGTGGATTAAAAAGCTTTGGTACATATATACTATGGAATACTACTCAGCCATAAGAAATGATGACATCGGATCATTTACAATAACATGGATGGACCTTGACAACATTATACGGAGTGAAATAAGTAAATCAGAAAAAAAAAAAAAAAACTAAGATGAATCCATACATAGAAGGGACATAAAAATGACACTCAGAGACATGAACAAGAATGTGATGGCAACAGGGGCAGGAGGTTGGGGGAGGGGGGAGGGGGTGAAGAAGGAGAGAGGGGTTAGGGGAGGGGAGGGGCACAAAGAAAACCAGATAGAAGATGACAGAAGACAATTTAACTTTGGGGGAGGGGTATACAGCACAATCAAATGTCAAAATTATCTAGAGATATTTTCTCTCAACATATGTACCCTGATTTATCAATGTCACTGCTTTAAATTTAATAAAAAAAAACTGAAAAAAACACACATCATTAAAAATAAAACAAAACAAACACCGAGAAACAGAAAACAACACCAAACTGAAATTATGTAAAAAAAAATTCTGCAATTAGACAGATTCTTATTTTTATGGCACTATACATGACTTTGAAATGTCAAGGGGAAAGGATTTAAAATTAAATAGGAAGAGAGAGTTAGAGTGTTATGACAAAAAATTGGCTCAGTCATATTTTTTTCTCACAAGCTGTATCTTATAAAGTATAAAAGTTAGTGAAAGTTAAACTTTTAAAATTTATGCTGTGTATATAATTTCTAAATTAGATATATCATCATGAATACTGCATTTAGATTCCGCAGCTCTGAACACATAAGGTCAAAGCAGATACAAAAGGTAAAACTAACTAAAGAATGTAAATTCATCTATTATGAGGTATAAGTTTCATTGAGTGGTTCAAAAATCTTAAGGAAGCACACAATTGCTTTGACATCATTTGACACAATATTAGAATACTTAATCTGTGCCATCAGTTTATTAATTTTTCCATCAATCATAATACCTTTGGGAGCAAGTATTCCATTATATTTTGTTATTTTCCAAATTGAGAGATGAAGATGAAGTGATTTAATTATTGTCCCTCCTGGTCAGTCTTTTTTTTTTTTTTTTTTTACACCTGACTTTCCTCCCTGATATCACAATATAATCAATATTACTGTGAAAATCATCCAAAACTTCAGAATAATTCTCTAAAATAATGACATCATTATCATAATATATTTATTTATTAAATACGTACTGACATTATTTTGGATCTAACATTTTACTAGATGTTAGTCTTGCACATTATCATCCTCACAATAAAATTTGGAATTAATAAATACCAAAAAAAGTAAATAACACATGAAATAAAGATATGTAATAGGGGGACTACTATTCAGAAACAGAGAATTCGAGCGTCAGCCTGGTGTGCGGGGGACCAGGGTTCGATTCCTGGCCAGGGCACATAGGAGAAGCGCCCATTTGCTTCTCCACCCCCGCCCCCCCCTTCCTCTCTGTCTCTCTCTTCCCTTCCCGCAGTCAAGGCTCCATTGGAGCAAAGATGGCCCGGGCGCTGGGGATGGCTCCTTGGTCTCTGCCCCAGGCGCTAGAGTGGCTCTGGTCGTGGCAGAGCATCGCCCCCTGGTGGGAAGAGCGTCGCCCCTGGAGGGCGTGCCGGGTGGATCCCGGTCAGGCGCATGCAGGAGTCTGTCTGACTGTCTCTCCCCGTTTCCAGAAAAATACAAAAAAAAAGAGAGAGAATTCTAGTAGTAAGGTTACACATATACTGAGTTAACTAAAGAATGATTAGCTATAATATTATGGGAATAAGTCAGATTTAGAGAAAGGCACACATAATAAATATCTGAAAACATCTGATTGAGTCCTAACTCTGCCATTTACTTCTGTGTAATCTCGTGCAAGTAACAATAATTCTGAATTTCAGTTTTTGATTGATCATGCTAGGGAGAATAAAATCTACTTCCCAAGCTTTTCCTAGAAAAGGAATAAGGGTTTCTGTTTTCTATAATGGTGGTACCATAATTTGGAACCATTTTCCCACTAAAGAAACCTAGAAATGTTTTTCATAGCAAAATCTAGGAGAAGATAGCTGAGCTCTAGAGAAGCGAGTCTGACATTGGGGATAACTTTTCCCCTGAAGATGTTTGATGTTTGTCAACCTAGAAAAGATCAGTGAGTATCTGAGCACCTAAGAAGAATTTTTTGACATATTCTTAATGTTAGGAAAACAAAAGTTTAAAGAGCTAGCCAAAGTGTGGATTATGACAAATTCTATATACTTTGTGTTAGGACCATGAAAGTTACATCATAACATATATATATATATATATATATATATATATATATATATACACACACACACACACACACACACACACACACACACAAACACACACACACACACACACACCACACACACTAGGGAATGAAACCCAATTTCAAAATCTTCTAATCCTAAAGGAAGAGAAGGTAATTTCTAATTGTTGGTGTCTCCAAGTGTCTGCTAGAAATAGATCAAAATCTACCAATGTTTCTCTTAAATTATATCTAGAAAGAAATGTTTCAAAAATATTGTCAAAATAAGAAAATTATCTAAGTATATAAAAAAGTGAGAAAAGTAAACCATGAATAAGAATCTTACCAATACAGATCTAGTCATTATCAGGTATAATAAATTCATAAAATAATATGCCTACTATGATTGAAAAAAAAGACAAGTTGAGAATTTCAGAATTTACATTATAAAAAAGGACATGGAAGATTCCTAGAAATAACAAATAAATATGTTTGAACTGAAAAATGAAATAACTCAATATAGGATATCAAAGGAAGGCTTTAGCATCTGATTAAACACACTTAAAAGAGAATTCTATCTGGAAATTAAGTCAGAAGAAAATAACCACAGTTAAACATGTGAGAGAATGAAGAATAGAGGATAAGAGACATAAAAATATAACAAAAACAAGAGATAAAATATAACAAAAACATATAAATAGGGCCTTACTTAGGTTATGTAGGACAACAGCAAATATTCTTTGTGAAACCCTTGTTTTTATAAGCAATTTGATTAAAATTTTAATAAAGAATTGATGGGTTCATAGTAAGTTACTGATAAATAGAATATTTGATAGAAAAGAGGTATTTTTATATTCATTTCTTATTCAATCAATATATATGAGGTTGTTTTAACAGCATCCAGGACTACCTCTTTTCATTCAGGTCAGGGAACCACCTCTTACTCTTTGTGTTTGTCAAATGGGTGGTTGCTGGTTAACTTTGTGTCTCTCACTGTGAGAAAAATTTTAACACTAATTTTTGTTTTGGCTCTCTGGAAAATGACTGTATTTAAACAATACCATTTATTCCTTTGTATATACTAATTCTATTTAAATAGAAATTTTAACAAGTAAGAATATGAGCTAAGCTATTCATAGTGAACATAGATAAGAAGCCTAGGTCTTGAAATATACTAAACACTTAATAAGGATTTTGTAGATTAGGATAATGTAATAAATAAATATAAACATGGTTATAATATATGAGCTCTAAGAACACTTGAATATTCTAGAAAATAACTATTAATTTAAGTAAAATATAAATTTTATGGACTATGTATACATTTTATTATTAATTTTTTAATAAAATTTTATTAATTTTAATGGGGTGACATCAATAAATCAGGGTACATACGTTCAAAGAAAACATCTCCAGGTTATCTTGTCATTCAATTCTGTTGCATACCCATCATCCAAAGTCAGATTGTCCTCCGTCACCTTCTATCTAGTTTTCTTTGTGCCCCTCACCCTCCCCCTCCCCTTCTCCATCCCTCTCCTCTCCCAGCTAACCACCACACTCTTGTCCATGTCTCTTAGTCTCCTTTTTATGTACCACCTATGTATGGAATCATGCAGTTTTTAGTTTTTTTCTGATTTACTTATTTCACTCCATATAATGTTATCAAGATCCACCCATTTTGTTGTAAATGATCTGATGTCATCATTTCTATGGCTGAGTAGTATTCCATAGTGTATATGTATCACATCTTCTTTATCCAGTCATCTATTGAAGGGCTTTATGGTTGTTTCCATGTCTTGGCCAATGTGAAAAATGCAGCAATGAACATGGGGCTACATGAGTCTTTACGTATCAATGTTTCTGAGTTTTGGGGGTATATACCCAGTAGAGGGATTGCTGAGTCTTATGGTAGTTTCATTTTCAGTTTTTTGAGGAACAACCATACTTTCTTCCATAATGGTTGTACTACTTTACATTCCCACCAACAGTGGATGAGGGTTCCTTTTTATCCACAACCTTTCCGACACTTGCTATTACCTGTCTTGTTGATAATAGCTAATCTAACAAGTGTGAGTTGGTATCGCATTGTAGTTTTGATTTGCATTTCTCTAATAACTAATGAAGATGACCATCTTTTCATATATCTGTTGGCCATTTGTATTTTTTCCTGGGAGAAGTGTCTGTTCATGTCTTCTTCCCATTTTTTTATTGGATTGTTTGTTTGTTTGTTGTTGAGTTTTATAAATTTTTTGTATATTTTGTATATTAAGCCATTATCTGAGCTGTTTTTTGAAAATATCATTTCCCATTTAGTTGGCTGTCTGTTTATTTTGTTGTCAGTTTCTCTTGCTGTGCAAAAACTTCTTAGTCTGATATAGCCCCATTCATTTATCTTTGCCTTCACTTCTCTTGCCTTTGGAGTCAAATTCATAAAATGCTCTTTTAAAACCAAGGTCCATGAGTTTAGTACCTATGTTTTCTTCTATGTACTTTATTGTTTCAGGTCTTATATTTAGATCTTTGATCCATTTTGAATTAATTTTACTACAAGGGGACAAACTGTAGTTGAGTGTCATTCTTTTGCATGTGGCTTTCCAGTTTTCCCAGCACCATTTGTTGAAGAGGCTTTCTTTTCTCCATTGTGTGTTGTTGGCCCCTTTATCAAAAATTACTTGACTATATATATGTGGTTTTATTTCTGGACTTTCTATTCTGTTCTATTGGTCTGAGTGTCAAATTTTTTGCCAATACCATGCTGTTTTAATTGTCGTGAATCTATAATATAATTTGAAGTCAGGTATTGTAATGCCCCAGCTTTGTTCTTTTACCTTAGGATTGCTTTGGCTATTCAGGGTTTTTTATAGTTCCATATAAATCTGATGATTTTTGTTCCATTTCTTTAAAAAATGCTATTGGAATTGGAATTTAATGGGAATTGCATTAAATTTGTATATTGCTTTGGGTAATATGGCCATTTTGATTATATTAATTCTTCCTATCCAAGAACACGGAATATTTTTTCATTTCATTGTATCTTTTTCGATTTCCCTTAACAATGCTTTGTAGTTTTCATTATAGAGGTCCTTTACATTCTTTGTTATGTTTATTCCTAGGTATCTTTTTTTTTTTTATTGCAATCGTGAAGGGGATTTTTTTTTAGTTTATTTTCTAATGTTTTATTGTTGGCATATAGAAAGGTTATGAACTTTTATATATTAATTTTGTATCCTGGGACCTTACTGTATTGGTTTATTGTTTCTAGTAATCTTTTTGTGGAGTCTTTGGGGTTTTTGATGTATAGGATCATATCATCTGCAAAAAGTGAAATCTTTACTTCTTCTTTTTCAATATGGATGCCTTTTATTTTTTTTATCTTGTCTGATTACTCAGGCTAGAAACTTCTAGCACCACGTTAAATAAGAGTGGAGAGAGTGGACAACCCTGTCTTGTTCCTGATTTAAGTGGGAAAGTCCTCAGTTTTATGCCATTTATTATGATGTTAGCTGATGGTTTATCATATATAGCCTTTATCATGTTGAAATATTATCTATTTTCCTTCTATACCCATTTTGTTGAGTGTTTTAAACATAAAGTTGTGTTGTATTTTAATGAATGCCTTTTCTGAATCTATTAATAAGATTGTGTGGTTTTTGTGTTTTTTTTCTTTCTGAAGCTGGAAACGGGGAGAGACAGTCAGACAGACTCCCGCATGCGCCCGACCGGGATCCACCCGGCACGCCCACCAGGGGCGACACTCTGCCCACCAGGGGGCGATGCTCTGCCCCTCCGGGGGGGTCACTCTGCCACGACCAGAGCCACTTTAGCGCCTGGGGCAGAGGCCAAGGAGCCATCCTCAGAGCCCGGACCATCTTTGCTCCAATGGAGCCTTGGCTGCGGGAGGGGAAGAGAGAGACAGAGAGGAAGGAGGGGTGGAGAAGCAAATGGGCACTTCTCCTATGTGCACTGGGTGGGAATTGAACCTGGGTCCCCCGCATGCCAGGCCAACGCTCTACCGCTGAGCCAAACGGCCAGGGCGATTGTGTGGTTTTTGTTCTTTGTTTTGTTGATATGGTGTATTATGTTAACTGTTTTATGTATATTGAGCCATCCTTGAGATTCTGGGATGAATACCACTTGATCATGATCTATTATTTTTTAATATGTTGTTGTATTCAATTTGCTAGTATTTTGTTTACTATTTTAGCATCTGTATTCATTAGAGATATTGGTCTGTAGTTTTTTTTTGTGTGTTTTTTTTTTGCCATCCTTGCCAGAATTCTGTATGAGGGTTATGTTGGCCTCATAAAATGTGTTTGAAAGTTTTGCTTTTTCTTCAATTTTTTTGGAAGACTGAGTAGAATAGAAACCAAGTCTTCTTTGAATGTTTGATAGAATTCACTAGTATAATCATCAGGGCCTGCACTTTTATTTTTGGGGAGGTTTTTAATAGTTTTTTTCTATTTCCTCCCTGTTAATTGGTCTGTTTAGGTTTTCTGCTTCATCTTGACTCAGTCTAGGAAGGTTGTATTGTTCTAGAAATTTATCCATTTCTTCTATATTATTGAATTTGGTGGTATATAGTTTTTCATAGTATTCTACAATAATTCTTTGTATATCTATGATGTCTGTGGTGATTTCTCCTCTTTCATTTTGGATTTGGATTTCATTTTTGTTTATGAGTATTTTCTCTTTTTTCCTTGGTGAGTCTTGCCAAGGGTTTATCAATTTGGTTGATCTTTTCAAAGAACCAGTTCCTTGTTTTATTAATTTTTTCAATTGTTTTTCTGTTCTCTATTTCATTTATTTCTGCTCTGATTTTTATTATCTCCTTTCTTCTGCTGGTTTTGTGTTGTCTTTGTTCTTCTTTTTCTAGTTCCTTAAGGTGTGAAGTTAAATGGTTTACTTGGACTCTCTCTTGTTT
Organism: Saccopteryx bilineata; assembly: GCF_036850765.1. NCBI lineage: Eukaryota > Metazoa > Chordata > Mammalia > Chiroptera > Emballonuridae > Saccopteryx > Saccopteryx bilineata. The sequence goes on from NC_089494.1 coordinate 151,848,063, forward strand.
TTCATATAGGCCTGAAGTGATATGAACTTCCCTCTTATTTCTGCTTTTGCTGCATCCCAGAGATTCTGATATATTGTATTGTCATTTTCATTTGTCTGTATGTATCTTTTGATCTCTGTGTTTATTTCTTCTTTGACCCATTCATTGTTTAAAAGTATGTTGTTGGCCCTGGCCGGTTGGCTCAGAGGTAGTTTGTCAGCCTAGTGTGCGGAGGACCCAGGTTCGATTCCTGGCCAGGGCACACAGGACAAGTGCCCATTTGCTTCTCCACCCCTCCACCGCGCCCTCCTCACTGACTCTCCCTTCCTTTCCGGCAGCCAAGTTACCAATGGAGCAAAGATGGCCCGGGCGCTGGGGATGGCTCTGTGGCCTCTGCCCCAGGTGCTAGAGTGGCTCTGGTTGCAACATGGCGATATCCAGGATGGGCAGAGCATCGCCACCTGGTGGGCAGAGCGTCGCCCCATGGTGGGTGTGCCGGGTGGATCCCGGTCAGGCGCATGCGAGAGTCTGTCTGACTGTCTCTCCCTGTTTCCAGCTTCAGAATAATGCAAAAAAAAAAAAAAAAAAAAAAAGATAAAAGTATGTTGTTTAGTTGCCACATTTTGGTGGGGTATTTTTTCCTCTTTTTTGCAGTTGAATTCTAGTTTCAAGGCTTTATGATCAGAAAATATGCTGGGTACAATTTCAGTTTTTCTAAATGTGCTGATTATATTTTTGTGGCCCAACATATGGTCAATTCTTGAGAATGTTTCATGTACACTAGAAAAAAATGTATATTTTGTCGTTTTGGGATGAAATGTCCTGTAGATGTCTATCATATCCAATTGCTCTAGTGTTTCATTTAAAGCCAATATTTCTTCATCGATTTTCTGTTTGGATGAATGATCTAGAGCCATCAGTGGTATATTGAGGTCTCCAAGTATGATTGTATTTTTGTCAGTTTTTGTTTTTAGGTTAATCATTAGCTGTCTTATATATTTTGGTGCTCCTTGGTTTGGTGCATATATATTAAGAATTGTTTTGTCTTCTTGATTCAGTGTCCCCTTAATCATTATGAAATGACTATTTTTGTCTCTGATTACTTTTGCTGTCTTGTAGTCAGCATTATTAGATATGAGTATTGTACACCTGCTTTTATTTTGGATGTTATTTGCTTGGAGTATTGTTTTTTAGCCCTTCATTTTGGATTTGTTTTTATTGTTGTTGCTTAGATGTGTTTTTTGTAGGCAACATACATTTGGATTTTCTTTTTTAATCCATTCTGCTACTCTGTTTTTTTTTTTATTGGTGAGTTGAATCCATTTACATTTAGTGTAACTATTAACACTTGAGGGTTCCCTATTGCCATTTTATAAATTGTTTTCTGTTAGTTTTGTATCTTGTTTGACTCTTCTCTTTTGTATTTCTATCATATGTTTTTGTTTGGTTGAAATCCATTCTCCTTTCCTCGGTTACTACCTTTTTCAAGTCATGTGCTTCTGTGGTGGTTTTTTCAGGGGTGGTTACCATTAAGTAATAAAAACATTACCTACCATGTTCATTGCAGTACACTATTTTATGAGTGCTTTTGCACTTTTTATCATTCTTTATTACTGTTAATCTCTGTCCTCTCCTGTTTCTTTTTGTTTTTGTTGTCACAGTTTAAATTTGGTTTTATTGTGGTCTTGGTGGAGCTTTTACTTGTGGTTTTGTTTCGTTTTGTTCTTTGTATTTGGTTGGAAAACCCCTTTAGTATTTCCTGAAGTGGGGTTTTTCTGATGATAAATTTTCTCATTTTTTCTGTATCTGAAAATGTTTTTATTTCTCCTTCATATTTGAAAGATAACTTTTATGGGTATAGTGTTCTTGGCTGGAAGTTCCTCTCTTTCAGAACTTTAAATATTGGGGTCCACACTCTTCTAGCTTGTAGAGTTTCTGCTGAGAAATTCAATGATAATCTAATAGGCCTTCCTTTATATGTTGTATTCTTCTTTTCCCTGGCTGCCTTGAGAATGTTTTCTTTGTCATTCTTTTGTTCCAATTTCATTATGATGTGCCTTGGGGTAGGTTTGTTGGGATTAATAAAACTCAGTGTTCTGTTTGCTTCTTGAATTTGAGGCTTTAGTTCTTTCCACAGGCTTGGGAAGTTCTAGTCTATTATTTGTTTGAATATGTTCTCCATTTCATTTTCTCTCTCTTCTACTTCTGATATACCTATTATTTTTCTTAGTCTTTTTGATGGAATCAGACAGTTCCTATAGAGCTTTATCATTGTTTAAAATTTTTGAGTCTCTCCTTCTCTCTGTTGTGCTTCAAGTTGCTTGTCTTCTGTGTCACTAATCCCATCTTCTATCTGGCCTGTTCTATTAGCTAAGCTGTTATCTCATTTTTCAGTTCATGAATTGAGTTTTTATCTCTGTTTGATTTGTTTTCATAGTTTCAATTTCCTTGGAAATATATTCTTTGTGTTTGTTGAGTTGTTCTTTGGGCTCCCTAAATTGCCTTTCTGTGTTGTTGTGGGGTTTTTTTGTATATCTCTGAGTTTTTATGATTTCTATTTTAAATCCTGTCATTTAACTCCAAGGTTTCCAATCTATTAAATTTTTTTTCATAGATTTTTTCCTCATCTATCTGTTCTACATCTCTGTCTTTTGTATCCATGGTATTTGATTTCCTTTTCCTTAATGGCATCTGAGGGTGGTTTTGTTAATAACACTAATGAGAATTAATAAAGAATAAAAAGTAAAAAATATATATATTTAAAGTAAAAAAATAAAAGAAAAAAAATTTTATTATTTTTTTCTTTTTCTCTTCCTCTTTGAGAAAATACCATAAAAAACTGTGAATTATATTGTGCTAAATGGAGCAAAACTACCTATAATGGAGGGCCTGAGTTGGGGAGATGTGATAAAGGGGCAAAAAAGGAGGTAGGGACCTACAAAATGCAAAAAAAAAATATTTGGATCAAGAATAAAATAATTTGCTTGTACATGATGGTCCACTGAGAGATATAATGAAAGGGATGAGAGAAATAAGAAAAAGAAAAAAAATACTATTGTATTAAGTGGAACCAAAAACTAGATAGAATGGAGAGGTAGGGTTGGGGGGAATGCTAATGAGTTAAAATGCGAAGCAAAAAGCACCCAAAATGCCAGAAGAAAAAAATTTGAGTCCCAAATAAAATAGTTTGTTTGAGTGAGGGTCGAATGAGAGGAAAAGTAAAGGAGAAAAGAAGAAACTAAGAGAGAAAGAGAAAAAAAAAGGGAAAAAAGAAAAGAAGAAAAAAGAAAAAAAGGAAAGGAGAGTTAAGGGTTTTGGAGTCTAACCCTCATAGAGAGAAAGGAAGAAGAAAAGAAAAAAATGGGAAATGTAACACTTATGGGTAATGTAGTTCAAGATGAAGAGAAAAGAATAAGATGAGCAGAGAATAAAAGGACCAAGGTGGAAGAAAAAAAAATAAAGACAAGAAGATAAAGAAAAGAAAAACAAGTGGAAAAAGTTATAATGTCTGTGGATTTTTCTTGATTTTGAGAGGTTATCTTCTTCCTTTTCCTTTCCTCTCCCTCTTCTTGGTTGGTGGCTCTGTACCCCAAGCTCCACCCCTGTGGCATGCTTAGGTAGAGATTTGCAGTTGATAGTCTCTATGGCAATGTCATATACTAGGCTTCAGTCTCGTTGGTAGTCGGGGCCTGTTAGCATTGGCAGGCTCCAACAATGGGAGAGTCCATTTTCCTGGAGCCTCTCTCCTAGTCTCTCCTTCCTAAATTAGCAGCCTGATGATCCAGCTATGAGGTTGCTGCTGCCTCTGCCTGGAGAGTAAGAGGCTCAAATAGCTTGCAAATCCCTACTCTATCCCCACTTAGTGCAGGGCTCTGGGTAAAGTTCTGTCAGTCAGAGCTGCCAGCATAATCAGGAAGGGCTGGGAGCCAATTGCTCTCAAGGTGCCTTTCTATAAGCCTCCAGGTGTGTCCAGTATGCCTCAGAACTCTGTGGGACAACTCTCCCCAGGCTTTTTGTACTTTGTAACCTGTTTTGGCTGGGAAGAAGATGCCGTAGTCACTGCCTGCAGAACAGGAGGTTTTTTTGTTTTTTGTTTTTGTTTTATAATTTAGTCAAGGACTAGACTTCTTTTTTTATTTATTTATTTATTTTTATTTATTCATTTTAGAGGAGAGAGAGAGAGAGAGAGAGAGAGAGAGAGAGAGAGAGAGAGAAAGGTGGGGAGGAGCAGGAAGCTTCAACTCCCATATGTGCTTTGACCAGGCGAACCCAGGGTTTGAACTGGCGACCTCAGCATTTCCAGGTTGACGCTTTATCCACTGCGCCACCACAGGTCAGGCCAGAACAGGAGGTCTTAAAAGCTGCCAACTCCCTCTTTTTAGTGCACAGCCCTGAGTATGAAAGCTCTGCCAATTAGAGCCACCAACTTAAGCAGGTAGGGGGGCATGTTGACTTCTGTTCAGTTACCCAGGTGTATCTAGTTAAATTTGCCTTTGTGTTCCATGGGATTGTTTCCTGCAGGCTTCTTCCTTGTAAAAAAGTCTACAGCCTATCTTGTCTAACTTCTGCAATGTTCTCTGAGGTTTGTTCCATAGGAATGTGTTTTTCACCCTGTATTGGATGACAGGAAGTTGACCCCGCCCCTATGTGCATAGCAAAAGGCACTAAAAAATATCACGCCTTTTGTCTTAGATCACTGATCTGAGAGAGATATTGTCAATTAGAGCCACGTAAGTCAGTTGGGAGGTGAGCAGACTGTGGGTTAAGCTAATTTCAGTGATTGGATCTGCAGATCTGCTCCAGAGACAGACTGCAAGCTGCTTGCATGCCCCTCCCCCTAGTGCTTCCATATTTTTTCTTCCTCAGGAATGTGCTTTGTTAGCCTGGTGGAGGTGCCCTACCCACCAGGAGAAGTTTGGGCATAGAGAAGTTCGATTTTGCGCATTCCCCGCGCGCTGTTGGAGGAGCAGGGACCACACTGAGACTCTGGTCACAGCCGATGCAGAGGCCTCTGACCCTGCCCCTCTGTCCAGGAACATGAGCGCCCACTCCCAGGATGCTAGGAGGAACCTCTCACACACTATCCGCGCTCGCCAACCAGGATATCGGGGATAATGGAGGCTGCCGCTCACCAGCCTTTGCCGGAGTATGGCACTGGCATTAGCTCACGTGGGCTGAGTCACCACAGGCACACTCTTTCCTCAGCTTGGACATATGTGCCCAGTTCCCTCCATGCTCCAGACCCCACCCTTTCTCAGTTCCAAGTGAAAACATCCTTTGCTCAGGTTAGTGAGGAAGGTGGAGTGTTCCATTCTTCATCTTTTTTCCTACAGGGTTGATTATATATTTAATCAATTTTTCAGTGTGTGGAACTTCCAGACACTCCAAGGATAGATTTTTCTGTCACAGATTGTAGAACTTGTTGAAATTTTGGGGAGAGGTATCGGGAGCACTCCTCATGGCACCATTTCTCTGATGTCACTCCATTAATTTTTTTTATTATAAGAGATTGTAATAATTTGGAAGAATCTAGCAAGATTATAATCCAGTTCGGTGGTGTGAGCTGGGAGTTTGTGTGTCTGCCTACTCTGCTGCCATCTTCCTGCTCAGAATCTAGCAAGATTAATTGGAAAACATGGCATTGAAGATGGGCCTTAAAGGAAGATTCAACTTGAGAATCAGAGAGGTATTCAGAGTATCTTCTAATAGAAAATGAAAAAAAAATATGAGAGTACAAGTGAAAAGTCATTTGATGTCCAAGTTAGAGAGAATGAACTGAGGAGAGACAAATCTGTTTTTGCAATACATCTATGTTCCTAGAAAAGAATAATGGGAATTGTGGACCTAGCAAATTAATATGGTAGAGACACATAGGCTAAGTGTGATTTGTGAGTTATCAGAAATGAGGGGATGTATTATAAACCTATTTCTTTTTTTTCCAAGTAAGAGTAAAGGCTCCAATTGGAATAATGGTAATGGATATTAATTTTTTTAAGACAGTGCAGTTGAATAACATTCCCCTAAGCAGATTCTCAGTTCTATAATTAATAAGTAGAATAGTGAAAACTTCGATTTTTTTTTTATGGAGAGGTTAGGAAAACTAGTTTATATACCTACTAATCCCCTAAGCATGGATTTTAGTGACAACCAAGAAACCAGTCTGAACAAATTGGAGCTTCAGTCTAATATTGCCAGTGTCATATAAATATAGTTATGCCCTAGTTTTTCTCAATATTAAGTACTTTTTGGTTTACTAGTGTCCATTAAAATTTTGAAAATTATTCTAACCTATAATAATAGTTTAATTCAAGTAGCCTAAAAAAGATATCTTGGACTTTGCCTAGAGGCCATAAAAACTGAGGTGTCTAAAAAAATGATTAAATGAGACAAGATATTTTCCTCAGATTTTCTACAATTATAGCAGAAAAAATAGCAATGATTTTTTTTTAATAGTAATCATTCAAATGAATAAATGCTGTCCTTTCTCATGGTGTCATTGCTAGTTTTTGAGGATTTCAGTATTAGAAATAGTTATACTGTCCTGACACAATTGGAAATACTGAAATGTTGAACTATATGGGGTCTTGGTTTAAAAAATAGACTGTGTTCAGATATTTTTCAAAATAACAGTAAAAGTGTGTGTGTAGGCACGTGCACATACATGATTATATTTGTATATATGCATGTATTCAGATTAGATATACATTTTTGCTATATATATTAGAAATTAATGATTTTTTGATATATAATTGACAGAGAGCATTATATTTGTTTTAGGGGCATAGCTGAATGATTAGAAATTAGTATATATCACAAAATATTCACCATAATACATCTGATTAACATCTATCACCACATATAGTTATAGATTCTTTTTCTTATGCTGAGCACTTTTAAAATTTATTCTCATAGAAACTTTCAAATATAGTGTATATTGTTGGTAAGAATGTCCCTTGATGTAACCACTTTGAAAAAGAGTAATTTTTTCAGTAAGCTCAAACATTAAAAATAAAATTAAAAATTTATAAAAAATAAAACTACAAATATAACTACTATATAATCTAACAATTCCACTTCTATTTAACCAAAGGAAATAAAAACACTAACTTGAAATACATCTATACCCCATGTTTATGGTAGTATTATTTACAATAGCCAAGACATAAAAGTAACCCAAGTATCTGTGGATAAATAAATAAATAAATAAATAAATAAATGTGGTAGGCAATGGATTATTTATTATTCAGCCATAAAAGAAGGAACTAGTGATACTTTTATTGATTTAAAAAATTAGTTTTGGCCCTGGCTGGTGGGCTCAGTGATAGAGAGTCAACTTGGCATGTGGATATCCCGGGTTCCATTCCTGATCAGAGTACAGGAAAAGTGCCCATTTGCTTCCCCATTCCTCCCTTCTTGCTTCTCTCTCTCTCTCTCTCTTTCTCTCTTTTCTTCCTGCAGCATCGCTCAATTAGAGTGAGCTGGCCATAGGCACTGAGGATGACTCCATGGCCTCGCCTCAGATGCTAAGAAGAGCTCAGTTGCTGAGCAATAAAGCAATGGCCCCTGATGGGCAGGGCATCACCTCCTAGCAGGCTTTCCAGGTGCATCCTGGTCAGGGTGCATGCGAGAGTCTGTCTCTGCCTCCTCTACTTTCACTGAATAAAGAAAAAAAGAATTAGTATTAGTCATATTAAAATTATTGTTTGTATTTATTAAATTAGGTCCTAGAAAGATGAATTGAGCACTTAAAATCCATTAAATATTTAAAACATGTTTGGCTTGATAATTTATTGAAGAAATACTAGCAGTAGTAGACAAAATATCAAAATTGGGAATTATAAACATTGGCAAAATGTGGAGCAGCAGGACTCAAATTGATGGGAAGTGTATAATATAAATTATATAATTATTTTACTAAATTCTGATGGTGTCTCCAAAATCTGAGCATATTCATATTCTACAACACTAAAGTTTTGTTCTTAGGCATATATGATATATAACAGAAATAAGTGGAAATGTTCTTCAAAACACATGTAGAATATTTTTAACTAGTTTTAATAAGTTATAACTTACCAAAATGCCTGATACCACCAAAATGTCCAATAATAATAATAGAATAAATAAACAAATTTTGCTTATTTTTACACAATAGAATATTATTTGGCATTAAAAATGAATGGCTTGCAATTACATGCAACAAGATGAGTGAATCTAACCAATACTATTCAAGCTTTACAGTAAAGAGTGGATGTTTATTTCAAATTTCAGAAAATTAACAAAAATAGGAAAAAGTAATTTATACTACTAAAAAGACAGAAATAGCGGTTACCTTCAGTGGAGACTGACTGGAAATAGTATGAAAGGGTCCTCTAGAATGCTGTAACAATTTGTCTTTTTTAATTTTAATTTTTAATTTATTGTATTGACGTGGTTTTAAGTGTCCTACTCAATATAACACCCTCTAACCCAGGGGTTGGGAACCATTTTTGGCTGAGAGAGCCATGAATGCCACATATTTTAAAATGTAATTCTGTGAGAGTTATACAATAGGTTTAACATTAAATACAAGTAAATGTGTTCATTTTATGTAAGACCAACACTTTTAAAGTACAATAAGACTCTGAATTCTTTTTAATAATGTTGTTATGCCATTGCTAACCAATGATGAATAAAGTATTTCTTACCATTAATGCGAATTCTGATGCTGCATGATTTCGGTGATGGCTTTGTAGTCTGGTTGATACATGGTAAGGTTAAGCTTCATGCAGGTGTCGAAACTTCAATCTGTTAAACGTGATTGTAGGTTGGTTCTTTAGATGTGAGAAAGACTGCTCACATGAATATGTAGAGCCAAACATTGTCAGTACAGCAATACTTGCATACTGCAGTGTGTGGTATGTGATGGAAAGTGCGTTCCAAGTTTTGACAATCAGCTGGTCCGAGGGTTAAAGTTTTTTCATTTCTCCCCACTTGTGTTTGCTCACCAACTCTGCTTGCTGTCGTGCAAGTCTTTCCATACCTTCATTCAGTGGCTTGAACTTATTGTATTTACTCACATGTCTGAGGCCTTCAGGTCAGCAGCTTGCAGCTCAAAATCTCTGTCGGAGACACCAGGGATGTAACTCAGGTCAGCGCTGTCTACTGCACACTCATGTGGATGGGTGATGAACTTAAAAAGATGAGTGCTCTCATGAAATTCTCCAAAGTGCACTTTGAAGGACTGTAGGACATTAAATGTGAATCCTGCTAGCTGCTGGAGATCAAGATGTTGAGCTGGGTCACTTGCTGTGTATGCATCCTTAAACTCTCCCAGTTTTTCAAAGTGTAGTAAATGACCTGTTTCAGTGTCAGCGATGAAGAGTTCCAGCTTGTTTTCAAATGGAAACACTGCTTGTTGAAGGGATAAGACTGTATTTCCAATGCCTTGCATTTCACATTGAGCTGGTTCAGATGTTCACTCATGTCCATGAGATAGTAGAACTTCAGGAGCCACTCAGTGTTAGTGAACTCAGGATGCTTGACATTTTTCATTTCAAGAAAAGTCTGGGCCCTGGCTGGTTGGCTCAGTGGTAGAGTGTCGGCCTGGCGTGTGGAAGTCCCAGGTTTGATTCCTGGCCAGGGCACATAGGAGAGGCACCCATCTGCTTCTCCACACCACCCCTCTCCTTCCTCTCTGTCTCTCTCTTCCCCTCCCGCAGCTGAGGCTCCACTGGAGCAAAGATGGCCCGGGCACTGGGAATGGCTCTATGGCCTTTGCCTCAGGCACTAGAGTGGCTCTGGTCACAACAGAGCAATGCCCCAGATGGGCAGAGCATCACCCCCTGGTGGGCGTGCTGGATGGATCCTGGTCGAGTGCATGCAGGAGTCTGTCTGACTGCCTCCCCGTTTCCAGCTTCAGAAAAAAAAAAAAGTCCGGTTTTTGCTCAGACTAGCCGCGAAACGGCTAAGCACCTTCCCTCTTGACAACCAATGCATATTGCTGTGCAGAAGTAGACCAGCATAGTTATTTCCAACTTCATCCTGCAGTGTTTTAAACTGGCAATCATTTAAAGCTCGGACAACAATAAAGTTGACCACCCCAATGAACAGCAACATCACCTCACCAAGCTGTCTGCCATAATCTGAGCACAAAGCACCTCCTGATGTAGGATGCAGTGAAAACTTAGGATGGGTCTCTTTTCATGTTCTTGAAGAAGTGCTACAAATCCTCTGTTTTTCCCAACCATGCACGGAGCACCATCAGTACACACTGAAATAAGTTTATCCATCGGTAGTTTTTTTTCTTTAGCGAACTCAGTGAAAGAATTGAATAAATCCTCCCCTCTTGTCTCTTTCATAGGCAAAACAGCAAGACTTTCCTCATGTAGTGTGTCACCGACAGCACACCTTGCAATCACACTGAACTGGAATAAATGGCTTAATTCTGTTGACTCATCCAAAGTGAGAGAAAAGAATAATGCTGCATTTATGTCCTTTACTTGTGTTGCCTCAATTTGATTTGCCATTATGATGGTATGGTTGTGAACAGTTCTTGCCAACAGAGGCATATCTTTTATTCATTTGATTATCTTGTCTTTATCCAAAAAGCCGTCAAAAAGTTCATTGGCAACATCAAGCATGAATGTTTGTCATACTCTGCATCAGTGAATGGCTTTTCATTTCTCACAATTGCTAAAGCACCAGCAAAGCTAGCTGAATTCCAGTCACCTTGTTGGGTCCAAACATGGAGCTTTTGCTGACTAGCTTGCACTCTGCACAGTAGCTCTTGACATGCTTTCTTTTTGCAGTCCCCCAGCTGGATATTTTGATGCAAATGTAGTGTGGCATGTGTTGAAGTGCCGCTTTATATTTGATCATTTCATTGATGGAATTTTATCATTGCTATTAGACACACTGCAGAACCTGCTCTCTCCACAAAGGCGAATTCCTCTGTCCATTCCTGCTGAAAAGTATGATGTTCCTCATCTTTTTTTTCTTTTATCCATCTTCTTTGTCAAAAGGGTTTCTGCAATTAGCTAGCTGACTACTTCATTAAAAGGATGGAAGTTTACTTCTTGACCTCACAACGACCCGTGTACATTATGCATTATCCAATAAAAATTTGGTGTTGTCCCGGAGGACAGCTGTGATTGGCTCCAGCCACCTACAACCATGAACATGAGCAGTAGGAAATGAATGGATTGTAATAGATGAGAGTGTTTTACATGTTTAACGTTATTATTATTTTTTATTAAAGATGTGTCTGTGAGCCAGATGCAGCCACCAAAAGAGCCACATCTGGCTCATGAGCCATAGGTTCCTGACCCCTGCTCTCACCCTTCATGCCCCATGCAAAGTCTCTTTCCATTTCCATTTACCCCTTTGCCAAAATGACACAAAATGACATCCTAACACAGTACATATTATACATATAGTTAATAATATAGTTTCTAAATGTATTTATACTCACTTAGTGTGAAACCTGGGCCTGTTTTGATGAACACAAAAGGGATATCCTGGCAGGAATGGTAGATAGACACACACGAAGCTCTTCCTCAACAGTTCTCAGTCTCTCTCTGTTTTTAGCATTTATCGCAGTCAAGCTTTAGAAGCTCAGCTCACATAGATATGTGGTTGAAAACGGGAGCAATGTCCAAATAGTTTTGTTGGCCAGAATGGGGAACTCCTTGGCAACAGATAACCAAAAACTGTCCAAGGGAAGATCAGCAAACTTTAGCTTTAAAGTTAGATAACATTGTGATGCATTGTATATCACCCTCTGTGGGGGCCTCTTTTAAAAAGAAAAAGGTCAAATATCTATATACACCATCAGGATAGACATAACCAGCTGAGGCTGAGGCTTCATCTAGTGGTGGTAACATTTACCTCCAGTCCTGACCAGGATTAGAAATTGGGACCATGGGGAGGAGTAGCAGCTTCAACTACTCGCTGCGGCCACATAATGACAAGTGCGCGGCAGCCCGAGCGGGGACCTTCCTAGGTGTGGATGAGAGGCGGCCTACTATTGGTTCATCGCTAGTGGTCAGGATGAATCCTAGAAGGTGATTGGTCAGTGAGTGTTCCCTATGCCTCCACCCTTCCTGTCGCTGGTAGCTGGAGGGATTGTGAGGGGAATGTTTATGTTTGGATAGAGGCGGTTGGTGGGCCCGATAAATAGCCTCCACGGGCCATAGTTTGGGGACCCATGTTTAATTTCCCCACAACACACCTGACCATGTCTCATGGCACACTAGTGTGCCGCGGCACACTGGTTGAAAAACACTGGTTTAAAGAATATTAGTTGTGATATTTCAGAAAAAAAGAAATATATTTCTGTTTAACATGTTTAGATATTCTGATACACTGATATTATATATAATATGGCAGAAAAAAAAGACATTTTATTTTATATACTTTTGAAAATATTTTATTAAAATAGATTCTCCCTTGCTGGATATCATGCTTTTGATAGCTGAACAGAACTTTATAGAGCCAGACTGGCCACTGGTACTTTGATTTTCACAATGCCTTTCTTTATTTAATAGGTCTGAAATATTGATTAACATTTACAGATTCAATTTCAAGCACTTGCCAGAGGTTAGGGAGAGCCGGGAGTGAGCTGTTTGTGCCAGTCACATTCTGAGGTGTAATGAAATTCCCCACTGTGCCCGTCAACTTATCCTCTGCACAGGTCATTTTCCTCGTGGTCTCTGGTGTTGAAAGAAGCCATTTTCACTTCAAATATTTCATAGACAATGGAAGAAAATGACATGGCACTAATACTGTGTTCTTTACCCTGCTGTGGAGAATTGAATAGACTCCATTATGTGGTAATGCTCTTTTGAAAGAGCATGGGCAACTCCAAGGACAGCCACGATGTTTCAGGTGGATTGCAGCCTTTCACTCGTGTTTGCAATTGTTCTCATTTCCAAGTTTCAGGCACCGGGGATTCACAATTGACTAAATACAAAAGTCCTGAGCATTTACTTCAATTTGTTGATCCTATATACTTACTGACCCAGTCATGTGGGGGATTGAGTTCTAGTTCTTTCTTTCTAATCAATTGCTTTTCAATTCCTTCCTGCCACTTTTAAAAGATTCCAGTGAAAAGACCTTAGAAACAAAGCCAGGACTTTTTTCAACCATTCTTAAGATCACTCTCTTATCACTGATTGGGAAACTACTCGTTGATTTCTTTCTCCTCAAGAAGTTATGTAATTTAGAATTTCATGTTTCAAACATTTTCTTATTCTTTTTCTCCTTAATGATATAAAAATATATGTGTGAATAAATTGTGTGTTCCTGGTTAAAATACTGGAACTCACATACAGAGTAAACTAGTGAACACATGGATCACTATTTGGGATATATGTTAATAATAGCAGAATTTCTATCTAAGGAGTAGCTAATTAATGTCATACAATGTGCAACTGAATAGAGTTAGTTAAAGAGCAGAGAAAGATTAAATAAAACCCGTCGAAATAAATTGGATTTGTTTTATTCAAAATAGGAGGGCATTTTAAATTTATTTTGGAGAATCAAATTAACTGCATTATTTTAAAGTATGTATGCATGTATTAATGTGAGTGCCACATCTACTTTCTGGGAAAAAAAAACATTTAGAATGAGTCAGAACAGCTCTAAAATTGGTGTGTGCATCTTTACTTTTGTTCACAACTGTTTCCTGAATGACACTCTGCCAGTGAATTCAATTTAGGTGTAGTGATTTTATTTGGCTTTTCTGGACTTGGGATTGGACTGAATGTTTAAAGTTAGAGATGAATTGTTGGCTCTCTGCTGGCACAGCTGAACAATAGTATTTTTATTCATCAACCAAAATTGTTCAGGTCTTGCTAGATCTAAATATTCAGATAGCAGTATTCCAGGAAACTCAGAAAGTCCATAAATAGCTTCTGATGATACAGCCCCACACAGGCAAAAGCTAACAAAGCAACAAAAAGATTTGCCAGGGAGGCATGGGCTCAGTGTTACTAGCCCTTGCAAGGAAATGACTATGTATAAGGTCTACTGGAAAGTTCTGTCCATTTCTATCACAAGTTTTGACATGTAAGCACATGTTTATTTGGCTCATGTGTGCCTCTCTATTTTTATCACTTAATGTATACATACTGATATAGCAAATTAACTAAAACAAAGTTGATTCACATTAGTCTTATGTGTGAAGCCATAGTGTACCCATGACTACTGATAAAGTTCATTTACACCACTGTAATTTTTACAAATTTCAATAAGGAAGAAATGCTACAGAAGCATGTCTATTGCATCCACCATATTCCCCGAACTTAGCACCCTCCAACTACCACTTGTTTTTGTCCTTACAAAATTTTTTGAAGGGCAAAAAAATAAAAAATGAAGGAGATATCAAACAAGCACTGGTTCAATTTTCCGCATCAAAAGATAAAACATTTTTCAAAAATGGGATATACAAATTGCCCTCACGCTGGCAAGAAATCATTAATAATAATGACAATTATATTATTTAATAAAGTTTATTGACGGTAAGAAAAATGTGTATTTTGTTTTATTCCAAAAATGGACAGAACTTTCTGGTAGACCTTATATAAACCAGTTGAGTACCACTCTGGCATTAGATTAGAACAAGAATGTAAGAAACGCAAAAAAATATGAATTTTCGAGAAGAGGGCATACTTTCTATGTAGATCAGAGTAAAAGGAAAGCATGAAAAGTCATGTGATGAAGAGTTATTCAATGCCAGCTCCCTGAAATGTACTTAGTTGATTTCTTTCAGAAGAAAAGACTTATTTTGCCGAACGACTACCACCTATATTGGCAAGCCTATCTTATTTCACTCCTTCTCCTCCATAATAATTAGCAAGAAAGGTCTCCAACTTCAGCTTAGGCAGCACTTCATAGAATTGTCTCCCAAATAGTTTACACAGATAAATATTACTTTCTTTTATTTTTTTTAATAAATTTTTATTAATGGTAGTGGGATGACATTAATAAATCAGGGTACATATATTCAAAGAAAACATGTCTAGGTTATTTTGTCATTAAATTATGTTGCATACCCCTCGCCCAAAGTCAGATTGTCCTCCGTCACCCTCTATCTAGTTCTCTGTGCCCCTCCCCATCCCCCTAACTCTCTCCCTCCCTCCCTCCCATGTCCTCCCTCCCCCCATCCCTGGTAACCACCACACTCTTGTCCATGTCTCTTAGTCTCGTTTTTATGTTCCACCAATGTATGGAATCATGTAGTTCTTGTTTTTTTCTGATTTAGTTATTTCACACCGTATAATGTTATCAAGATCCCACCATTTTGCTGTAAATGATCTGATGTCATCATCTCTTATGGCTGAGTAGTATTCCATAGTGTATATGTGCCACATCTTCTTTATCCAGTCTTCTATTGAAGGGCTTTTTGGTTGTTTCCATGTCTTGGCCACTGTGAACAGTGCTGCAATGAACATGGGGCTACATGTGTCTTCACGTATCAATGTTTCTGAGGTTTTGGGGTATATACCCAGTAGAGGGATTGCTGGGTCATAAGGTAGTTCTATTTGCAGTTTTTTGAGGAACCACCATACTTTCTTCCATAATGGTTGTATTACTTTACAGTCCCACCAACAGTGGATGAGGGTTCCCTTTTCTCCGCAGCCTCTCCAACATTTGCTATTACCCGTCTTGTTGATAATAGCTAATCTAACAGGGGTGAGGTGGTATCTCATTGTAGTTTTGATTTGCATTTCTCTAATAACTAATGAAGCTGAGCATCTTTTCATATATCTGTTGGCCATTTGTATCTCTTCCTGGGAGAAGTGTCTGTTCATATCCTCTTCCCATTTTTTTATTGGATTGTTTGTTTGTTTGTTGTTGAGTTTTATGAGTTCTTTGTAAATTTTGGATATTAGGCCCTTATCTGAGCTGTTGTTTGAAAATATCATTTCCCATTTAGTTGGCTGTCTCTTTATTTTGATATCAGTTTCTCTTGCTGAGCATAAACTTTTAATTCTGATGTAGTCCCATTCATTTATCTTTGCCTTCACTTCTCTTGCCATTGGAGTCAAGTTCATAAAATGTTCTTTAAAACCCAGGTCCATGATTTTAGTACCTATGTCTTCTTCTATGTACTTTATTGTTTCAGTTCTTATATTTAGGTCTTTGATCCATTTTGAATTAATTTTAGTACACGGGGACAGGCTGTAGTCAGGTTTCATTCTTTTGCATGTGGCTTTCCAGTTTTCCCAACACCATTTGTTGAAGAGGCTTTCTTTTCTCCATTGTGTGTTGTTGGCCCCTTTATCAAAGATTATTTGACCATATATATGTGATTTTATTTCTGGGCTTTCTATTCTGTTCCATTGGTCTGAGTATCTATTTTTCTGCCATTACCATGCTGTTTTGATTATTGTGGCCTTATCATATAGTTTAAAGTCAGGTATTGTAATGCCCCCAGCTTCATTTTTTTCCTTAGGATTGTTTTGGCTATTTGGGGTTTTTTATAGTTCCATATAAATCTGATGATTTTTTGTTCCATTTCTTTAAAAATCTCATAGGAATTTTGATGGGAATTGCATTAAATTTATATATTGCTTTGGGTAATATGGCCATTTTAATTATATTTATTCTTCCTATCCAGGAACAAGGAATATTTTTCCATCTCATTGTGTCTTTTTCTATTTCTCTTAATAATGCCTTGTAGTTTTTGTTATATAGGTCCTTTACATTCTTTGTTATATTTATTCCTAGGTATTTTATTTTTTTTGTTGCAATCATGAAGGGGATTATTTTTTTTTAGTTCGTTTTCTAATATTTCATTGTTGGCATATAGAAAGGCTATGGACTTTTGTATGTTAATTTTGTATCCTGCGACCTTACTGTATTGGTTTATTGTTTCTAATAATCTTTTTGTGGAGTCCTTTGGGTTTTCGATGTATAGGATCATATCATCAGCAAAAAGTGATACCTTTACTTCTTCTTTTCTGATATGGATGCCTTTTATTTCTTTGTTTTGTCTGATTTCTCCAGCCAGAACTTCTAGCACCACATTAAATAAGAGTGGAGAGAGTGTACAACCCTGTCTTGTTCCTGATTTAAGGTAGAAAGTCCTCAGTTTTATGCCGTTTAATAGGATGTTGGCTGATGGTTTATCATATATGGCCTTTATCATGTTGAGATACTTTCCTTCTATACCCATTTTGTTGAGAGTCTTAAACATAAAATTGTGTTGTATTTTATCAAAAGCCTTTTCTGCATCTATTGACAAGATCATGTGGTTTTTGTTCTTTATTTTGTTGATATGGTGTATTACGTTAACCGTTTTACGTATGTTGAACCATCCTTGAGATTCTGGGATGAATCCCACTTGATCATGATGTATTATTTTTTTAATATGTTGTTGTACTCGGTTTGCCAGTATTTTGTTTAGTATTTTAGCATCTGTATTCATTAGAGATATTGGTCTGTAGTTTTCTTTCTTTGTGCCATCCTTGCCAGGTTTTGGTATGAGGGTTATGTTGGCCTCATAAAATGTGTTTGGAAGTATTGCTTCTTGTTCAATTTTTTGGAAGACTTTGAGTAGAATAGGAACCAAGTCTTCTTTGAATGTTTGATAGAATTCACTAGTATAACCGTCTGGGCCTGGTCTTTTATTTTGGGGGAGGTTTTTAATAGTTTTTTCTATTTCCTCCCTGCTGAGTGGTCTGTTTAGGCTTTCTGCTTCTTCATGACTCAGTCTAGGAAGGTTGTATTGTTCTAGGAATTTATCCATTTCTTCTAGATTGTTGTATTTGGTGGCATATAATTTTTCATAGTATTCTACAATAATTCTTTGTATATCTATGATGTCTGTGGTGATCTCTCCTCTTTCATTTTGGATTTTGTTTATTTGAGTCCTGTGCCTTTTTTCCTTGGTGAGTCTTGCCAAGGGTTTGTCAATTTTGTTGATCTTTTCAAAGAACCAGCTCCTTGTTTTATTGATTTTTTCTATAGTTTTTCTGTTCTCTATTTCATTTATTTCTGCTCTGATTTTTATTATCTCCTTTCTTCGGCTGGTTTTGTGTTGTCTTTGTTCTTCTTTTTCTAGTTCCTTAAGGTGTGAAGTTAAGTGGTTTACTTCGGCTCTCTCTTGTTTGTTCATATATGCCTGAAGTGATATGAACTTCCCTCTTATTACTGCTTTTGCTGCATCCCAGAGATTCTGATATGTCGTATTTTCATTTTCATTTGTCTGTATATATCTTTTGATCTCTGCGCTTATTTCTTCTTTGACCCATTCATTTTTTAGAAGTATGTTGTTTAGTTTCCACATTTTTGTGGGTTTTCCACCCTCTTTTTTGCAGTTGAATTCTAGTTTCAAGACTTTATGATCAGAAAATATGCTTGGTACAATTTCAATTTTTCTAAATTTGCTGATATTGTCTTTGTGGTCCAACATATGGTCAATTCTTGAGAATGTTCCATGTACACTAGAGAAAGATGTATACTCTGTTGCTTTGGGATGAAGTGTCCTGTAGATGTCTATCATATCCAGGTGTTCTAGTATTTTGTTTAAGGCCACTATATCTTTGTTGATTCTCTGTTTGGATGACCAATCTAGAGCCGTCAGCGGTGTATTGAGGTCTCCAAGTATGATTGTATTTTTGTTAGTTTTTGTTTTAAGGTCAATAAGTAGCTGTCTTATATATTTTGGTGTTCCTTGGTTTGGTGCATATATATTAAGGATTGTTATGTCTTCTTGATTCAGCTTCCCCTTAATCATTATGAAATGACCATTTTTGTCTCTGAGTACTTTTTCTGTCTTGTAGTCAGCATTATTAGATATGAGTATTGCTACACCTGCTTTTTTTTGGGTGTTGTTTGCTTGGAGTATTGTTTTCCAGTCTTTCACTTTGAATTTGTTTTTATCCTTGTTGCTTAGATGTGTTTCTTGTAGGCATCATATAGTTAGATTTTCTTTTTTAATCCATTCTGCTACTCTGTGTCTTTTTATTGGTAAGTTTAATCCATTTACATTTAGTGTAATTATTGACACTTGTGGGTTCCCTACTGCCATTTTATAAATTGCTTTCTGTTAGTTTTGTATCTTGTTTGATTCTTCTCTTTTGTTTTTCTATCATTTGTTTTTGTTTGTTTGTGTTCCGTACTTCTTTCCTCTGTTGCTACCTTTTTTAAGTCAAGTGTTTTTGTGGTGGTTTTTTCAGGGGTGATTACCATTAAGTAATGAATAGGGTACCTACCATATTCATTGTAGTACCCTATCTTATGAGTATTTCTGCACTTCATCGTCCTTTGCTACTGTTAATGTCCATCCTCTCCCCCCTTTTTTTTTCTTTTGTTTTCACAGTTTAAGTTTGGTTTTATTGTGTTCTTGGTGGAGCTGTTACTTGTGGTGTTGTTTTCTTTTGTTCTTTGAATCTGGTTGGAAAACCCCCTTTAGTATTTCCTGGAGTGGGGGCTTTCTGCTGATAAATTCCCTCATCTTTTCTGTATTTGTGAATGTTTTTATATCTCCTTCATACTTGAAGGATAGCTTTGATGGGTATAGTATTCTTGGCTGAAAGTTCCTCTCCTTCAGGGCTTTAAATATTGGGGTCCACTCTCTTCTAGCTTGTAGAGTTTCTGCTGAGAAATCTGATGATAATCTAATAGGCCTTCCTTTAAATGTTGTACTCTTTTTTTCCTGGCTGCCTTGAGAATTTTTTCTTTGTCATTGGTTTGTGTCATCTTTATTATGATGTGCCTTGGAGTGGGTTTGTTGGGGTTAAGAAAACTCGGTGTTCTGTTTGCTTCTTGAATTTGAGGCTTTAGTTCTTTCCACAGGCTTGGGAAGTTCTCGTCTATTATTTGTTTGAGTATATTCTCCATTCCATTTTCTTTCTCTTCTCCCTCTGATATACCTATTATTCTTATGTTATTCTTTCTGATGGAGTCAGACAATTCCTGTAGGGCTTTCTCATTTTTTATTATTTTTGAGTCTCTTTCTTCTTCTCTCTCTTGTGCCTCAAGTTGCTTGTCTTCTATTTCACTAATCCTATCTTCTATCTGGGCTGTTCTGTTAGCTAAGCTTGTTACCTCGTTTCTCAGCTCGTGAATTGAGTTTTTCATTTCTGTTTGATTTGTTTTTATAATTTCAATTTCCTTGGTAATATATTCTTTGTGTTCATTGAGTCGTTTTCTGATCTCCCTAAATTTCCTTTCTGTGTTTTCTTGTATATCTCTGAGTATTTTTAAGATTTCTATTTTAAATTTTCTGTCATTTAGCTCCAAGGCTTCTAATATGTTAAGTCTTTTCTCCATAGATTTTTCCACATCTATTTGTGTTACCTCTCTTTCTTTTGTATCCATAATATTCGATTTCCTCTTCCTTATTGGCATCTGAGGGTGGTCTTGTTGATAGCACTAATTAGAATTAATAAAGAGTAAAAAGTAAAAAAAAAAAAAGGTAAAACACCCCACAAAAAAAACACAGTAATAATTTATTATTTTTCCCTTTTTTCTTTCTTCTCTTTCCCTCCTCTCCCCTCCTCAGGGAAATATCGTGATGACCTGTGAATTATATTATGCTAAATGGAACACAAAGTGCCTATAATGGAGGGCCTGATTTGGGGTGAAGAATTCAAGGGCCAAAAAAAGGGAGTAGGGACCTACTAAATGCAAAAAAAATAAATAAATAAAAGAAAATCTTACACAATCATAAGATGATTTGCTTGTAAGTGATGGTCGACTAAGAGATATAATGAGAGGGATAAGAGGAAACCAGAAAAAAGGAGAAAAAAAAAGAATAATAAAGAAGAAAAAAATAAAAATAATAAGTAAAAATCTGTTGTATTCTGTTGTATTAAGTGGAGCGAAGACTAAATACAATGGAGACCTTGGGTTGGGAGGAATGCTAGTGAGTTAAAAAGCAACGTAAAAAGTACCCAAAATGCCACAAAAATAAACAAACAAGCATAAAAAAACAAAAACAAAATCAAAAAAGAAAAATAAAACAAAAAAAAAACCTTGAGTCCCAAATTAAATAATTTGTTCGTGATTGAGGATTAAATGGGAGGAAAAGTAAAATGAGAAAAGAAAAAACGAATAGAAAGGAAAAAATAAGAAAAAGAGAAAAACGAAGGACGAAAAAAAAAAGGAAGAGAAAAAAACAAAATAAAGCAAAACAAAAGAGGAGAGAGTGAGAGTTAAGTGTTTTGGAGTATAACCTTAAAGGAGGGTGAGGATGAAGAAAAGAAATAAAATTTAACACTCATGGGTAGTGTAGTTCAAGAAAAGGGAAGCATAAGATGGGCAGAGAATAAAAGAACCGAGGTGGAGGAAATAGAAATAATAATAATAAAGGCAATAAGATAGAAGAAACAAACAACAACAACAAAATATTAGTGGAACAAGTTGTAAAGTCTGTGGATTTTTCTTGATTTTGAGAGGTTAACTTCTTCCTTTTTCTTTTCTCTCCCTCTTCCTGGTCGGTGACTCTGTACCCCAGGCTCTGCCCCTGTGTCACACTTAGGTAGGGATTTGCAGTTGATGGGATTCTATGGCAATGTCATATAATTGGCTTTAGTCTTGTTGGTAGTCAAGGCTTGTTGGCGTTTGCAGGGTCCAACGATGAGAGAGTTTGCTTTCCTGGAGTCTCTCTCCTAGTCCCCCCTTCCTGAATTAGCAGCCTGGTGATCCAGCTATAAGGCTGCTACTGCTTCGGCCTGGGGAGTAAGAGGCTCAAAGAGCTAGGAAATCCCCACTCTATCCTCACTCAGCGCAAGGCTTTGGGAAAGGCTCTGGCAGTCAGAGCCTCCATTGTAATCAGGCGGGGGTGGGAGTCAATTGTTGTCAAGGTGACTGTTCAGCACCTAGCATTCAGTTGGACCACTCAACCCAGGCTTTCCACACTTTGTAGCCTGTTTTTGCTGGGAAGAAGAGGCACTAGTCTCTGCTTGTGACTAGTGTAGTATAGATCTTATTATCTGCCAAGTCCCTCTTGTTAGCGTTTATCCTTGAATATGGAGGCTCTATCAATCAGAAGTTGCCCCCGCCTCTTTAGCGAGAGGCACTAAATAATATCACGCCTCTTGTCTTGGATCGCTGAACTGAGAGAGATCTTATCAATTAGAGCCCCGTGGGTGCGCAGATTTCATAGGTTAAGCTAATTTCAGTGATTGGGTCTGCAGCTGTGCTCCCGAAGGTATTTCAGGCTGCCTGTGCGCCCCTCCCCCAACGCTTGATTGTTAGCTTGAATGGCTGGGTAAGGTGCCCCGCCCACGGAGAGAATCTCCCAAGTAGGAAAGATCGCCCTGGCACCTCTCCTGCTCGCTCTGCCGCTGGCGGCTGGGGTGCACCCGGTGCAGGATAATGAGGCACCCTGGGTGTGCGGGCCAGTAGGGCGCTCTGGGCGCGTGGAATGCCCAGGGCACGTGTGCAAATGGGGTGCTCCAGGCACCGGTGACTGGGGACTCTCACTCGCAGTGCGCGGGCCGCTGGGAACGCCAGCAGTGCTCGCTGTGCGACCGGACCGCGGCACCAGGCGCACGCCGGCGGCTGCTTGCAGCGCTTAGCCTGCCGCTCCCTGAGTGTGGCCGACTCACCATAGGCGCACTCTCTCCACAGCTTGAATGAACGTCCCTGCGGTAGTTAGCTTCCTCCACACCCTCCTCTCTGATTCAAGTGATAACAGTCCTTTCGCTTTCAGTTTGTGTGGAACTCTGGAATGCTCCGAGGATAAATTTTTCTGTTTCTAGTTGATAAATTTGTTGTGATTTTGGGGAGATTTGTCGGACGCGCTGCTCACGGCGCCATTTCCGTGACGTCACTCTCTACACAGATAAATATTAACTAAGCAAAGGAGGTTAGAAAAATTCAATTTTCTTTTAAAATAAATAAAAAAGCATCCCCAATATCAAGTTTTCTTAAGTGTTGATCTCTGCAAAGTGTAGATTTCTTTCACCAACATACTAATCATCATCAAAAAAATAAATAAAAATAACAAGTATACACACAAACAAATAAGTAAAAACTATTAATCATTCTCAAGTTATTTTTTTCTTCTGATATTTTGCCTGCATAGCATTTGGCCTTGCTATAGTATAGTCAATGCAACTTTAAGTATATTGACATTAGCAGAAACCAAGTCACCTCTGGCTACAAGTATGCTATGGGCATGCTTTATTTATTTATTTATTTATTTATTTATTTATTTATTTATTTTTGCCATAGGCAAACTTCTTAAGTATGCTACAATTAGATGACTTAGCATAAGTATATAAATCAAATACAATGAATGCAAACTGATAGTATCAAATGCATTCATCCAGGAATAGGAGAAGGTGAAAAGAGTTTGGTTTTGTTATTTTTAAGTTCCTTTTCTTCGAGCTTTGTTTTGTTATTAACTAGTTCGGAAATAAGTGAGTTCCCTTACCCCATGGGTGGCAATGGCAGCAGTAATGACTGTGCCAGGGGAAACTGGGTTTCCAGATGTATAATCTTCTTGCTACACTTTCTCACTACTTATTCCTGTGGCCCAGGGCGATTGTCTTCTCCTGTCCATATCGAAGTCTCTTTATGCCCATAGTCATCAAAAGACAGAAATAGACTAAGGTCATATTCTCGGTACCAGGGAAACACAGGAAAAACAAAAATACCACTAGAGATGTTATTAGGAAAAAAGGCTTGGCTTTAATCTTTATCAGCACTGCAGCACAAAAAAGTTAACTATTGTGAAATCATTACACTAGCACTGGATTAGACATGAATAAGCAGACAAAGAGTATTTCTAGTTTAAGGGGATTGGTTATGTGAGGTTACTTTTTGTTATTCAATGGACAATTTTAATACATATTTAAATAAGAACAGTTTAAGGAAGTCTATTAATTTGTCATTTTCAATTAGATTTGTACTTCTAAATGTAAGCCAAACCTTTGTTAAATGGAGGTAGGTTTCCATGGATAACTGTTAAACAAATGAAAACATATTTCTGTAGGATTTCTCAAAGCTTTTAATATACCCTCTCTCTAAAAGGATGTACAGCATAAAGAATTCCCCTGTGACTATTTTGTAACTACCAGTTTGTACTTCTTTATCCCTTCACCTCTTTCTCTCAGTCCCCCAATCCCCTTCCCTGTCGGCATCTACCAGTCCACTCTCTGTGTCTATGAGTCTGTTTCTGTTTTGTTTGTTATTTTACTTTATTCTTTAGATTTCCAATATAAGTAAAATCATATGGTACTTGTTTTTCTCTGACTGACATATTTCACTTGTCATAATGCTCTCTAGGACCATCCATGCTGTTATGGGAAATATTGAGGAGAACACTATGTAAAGTCTATGACTGTATCACCACTGTGCTGTACACCAGAAACCAATACAAAATAATATTGAAAGTAAGCTGTAATTAAAAAATCATTTTATGGGCCCTGGCCAGTTGGCTCAGCGGTAGAGCGTCGGCCTGGCATGCGGGGGACCTGGGTTCGATTCCCGGCCAGGGCACACAGGAGAGGCGCCCATTTGCTTCTCCACCCCTCCCCCCTCCTTCCTCTCTGTCTCTCTCTTCCCTTCCCGCAGCCGGGGCTCCATTGGAGCGAGGATGGCCCGGGCGCTGGGGATGGCTCCTTGGCCTCTGCCCCAGGCGCTAGAGTGGCTCTGGTTGTGGCAGAGCGGCGCCCCGGAGGGGCAGAGCATCGCCCCTGGTGGACAGAGCTTAGCCCCTGGTGGGCGTGCCGGGTGGATCCCGGTCGGGCGCATGCGGGAGTCTGTCTGGCTGTCTCTCCCTGTTTCCAGCTTCAGAAAAATACAAAAAAAAAAAATCATTTTATGAAAAGAGTTTCCAAAATTTTCCAGATCATAGAACATTTTTTCCAGAAAATATCTTTAAAAGATTCAAGGTGCACTTTGTTTCACAGAGAAAAATTTAGGAAATGTTAAAAAAGATTCATTTAACTACAAAATGTGATGGAATAGGCCAATGTTTCAACTGCCACCTCTCAGGGCCAAACTGGAGTTACAACTAAATTTAAAAACAATCATCTTGAAAAAACCAACTTTGGACTAAATGAAGAGGAGTCCATAACCAAGGATCACAGAAGACACATCGAGACTGGTAGGGAGAGCAAAGATGCAAACAGGGCTACTGCGCTTCCAGCAGTGAGTGAGTGCGGCTGAAGGTCCAGAGGGACTCTCGCTGTGGGGAGCTTTCCCCTGAGAGTAGAGGGTCCTCAGCCCCTGGCTGGTGCTCAAGCCTAGAGCTCCAGAGCCTAAAAGAGGTGCCTACTCAGCATTTGGCCATGAAAAGCGCCTAGGTGTTGGTCTGCGAGAAAGAGATGGGAGCTCTCAGAGATGCAGGCTCTGCCTTAATAGGCCCATGCAGAAAATCTCCTTCACAGTCACTTACCTAGGGTTCTGGTGGAGGGAGGGCTGAGCTCAACAAGCATCCAGCAGACAGAGAAAGCAGGAGGTGAATCTTAAGACACCTTGTGCCTTTCCTTTGCTGACTTGCCCCGAGGCCCAGTGTGAGTAAAAACCAGCCTTGCTGTGTAGCTTGGCATTTCCGTATACATCTGGGCCCAGCAAATGCAGCCACAAACTCTGGTTTGCTTGTAGCTCTAAGAAATTAGCTGAGGGCCAGTCCTGGGCCGTGTCATGCACTGTTCTGCACCAGGTTTCCTCCAGGGAGGCCCCAGGGCTAGCACATACGTGGCCAGCTGCAGAAGAGCATCAGTTCATGACCCAACAACCCTTCCTGGATGCATGTTTGAAGTGAAGGCTTATAATACACCAAGCCCAGATAAGGCAACTTTTCTTTCTGTGGTCAGAAACTGAACAGTGGCTCACGCATGCATTGGACAGGGTGGAGCTTCACAGTTGCCAGCCTGGACAATATTCTGCACCACAGGGCTTTCTCAGAGGGGAAAGGGACTGAATTTCAACAAATAAAATTGAAATAGTTATCAAAAACTTCCCAGCAAACAAAAGTCCTGGAACAGATGGCTTCACAGGCAAATTTTATGAAACATTCAAAGAAGAACTAACACCTGTTGTTCACAAGCTGTTACAAATAATTCAAGAGGAGGGAAGACTTCCAAGCTAATATTATGAGACAAACATTATCCTAATTCTAAACCTGGTAAAAACACTAAAAGGAAAGAAAACTATAAGCCAATATCCCTGATGAACATAGATGCTAAAATACTCAACAGAATATAATCAAACTGAATCCAGCAATACATTAAATAGATCATACATCATGATCAAGTAAGATTTATTCCAAAGATCTAAGGCTGGGACAATACTTGCAAATCAATAAACATGATTCGTCGCATAAAAAAAATGTTGGGTAAAAATCACATGATCATATCAATAGAATCAGAAAGAGCATTGGTAAAATCCAACACCCACTTATGTTCAAAACTCTCAGCAAAGTGGGAATACAGGGAACATACCTCAACATAATAACGGCCATATATGACAAACTGACAGCCAACATCATACTCAATGGGCAAAAATTAAAAGCAATGCCCTTGAGATCTGGAACAAGATAGGAGTGCCCCCTTTCACCACTCTTATTCAACATAGTTCTGGAAGTCCTAGCCACAGCAATCAGACAAGAAGAAGAAATAAAAGGCATCCAAATTGGAAAAGAAGAAGTAAAACTGTCATTATTTGCTGATGACATAATATTGTACATAGAAAACCCTAAAGTCTCAATCAAAAAATTACTAGAACTGATAAATGAATTTGGCAAGGTGGGAGAATATAAATTAATATTCAGAAACTAGTGGCATTTTTATACATCAACAATAAACTGTCAGAAAGAGAAATTAAGGACAAAATCCCCTTCACTATTGCAACAACAACAAAAAATAAAATATCCAGGAATAAATTTAACCAAGGAGGTAAAAGACTTATACTTGGAAAATTATAGGACATTGAAAAAAGAAACCAAGGAAGATACAAAAAAGTGGAAACATATATCATGTTCATGGATTGGAAGAATTAACATAATTGAAATGTCCATACTACCCAAAGCAATCTATAAATTCAATGCAATTCCTATTAAAATACCAATGGCATATTTCACAGATCTAGAATAAATATTCCAGAAATGTATATAAAACTAAAAAAGAACATGAATAGCCTCAACAATCTGGAAAATAAAGAACAAAGTGGGAGGTATTATACTTCTTCATATCAAGCTATACTACAAGGCCACTGTAATCCAAACAGCTTGGTACAAGCCTTAGAACAGGCATATAGATCAATGAAACAGAACAGACAACCCAGAAATAAACCCATGTCTTTAAAAATCAATTTATATTTGGCAAGGAAGACAAGAGTATACAGTGGAGTAAAGGAAGTCTCTTTACTAAATGGTGTTGAAAAAATTGGACAGGTACATGAAAAAAATGAAACTAGACTACTAACTTACAATATTCACAAAAACAAACTCAAAATAAATAAAATACTTAAATGTTAGTTGCAAAACTGTAAAAATCTTGGAAGAAAACATAAGCAGTAGACTCATATCTCTTACAGCAATATTTTGCTGGTATATCTCTTCAGGAAAATGAAATAAAGGACAAAATAAACAAATGGGACTATATCAAACTAAAAAGCTTTTGCATAGCAAAAAAAACCATTAATAAAATAAAAAGACAAAGCACTCAGTGGGAGAACATATTTGCTAATTTATAAATTTATAAAGAACTTTTAAAATTCAACACCAGGAAGGTAAATAATCCAATTAAAAATGGACAAAATCCTAAATAGATACTTCTCCAAAGAGGACATACAGATGGCCAATAGGCCTATGAGAAAATGCATGTCACTAATCATCAGAGAAATGCAAGTTAATACCACAATGAAATATCATCTTACACCTGCCAGAATGGCTTTCATTAACAAATGAACAAACAAGTGCTGACGAGGGTGTGGATAAAAGAAAATCCTCCTGCACTGTTGGTGAGCATACAGACTTTTGCAGCCACTGTGGAAAATAATATGGTATTTCTTCAAAAAATTAAAAATGGAACTACCTTATGACCCAGCTATCCCACTTCTATCAATATATCTTAAGAATCCTAAAACACTAATTCAAAAAATATATGCACCCCCATGTTTATTGCAGCATTGTTCATAATAACCAAGATCTGGAAACAGTTCAGGTGTTTTTCAGTGCACTGGAGTATAAAAGAGCCATGGTATATTTACACAGTGGAATACTACACAGCCATGAAAAAGAAGAAATCTTACTTTTGTATGGCATGGATGGACCTGGAGATTATTATGCTAAGAAAAATAAGCCAGGAATAGAAAGACAAATACCATATGATTTTACTTGTATGTGGAATCTAATGAACACAATAAACTGAGGAACAAACTAGAGCCGAGGCAGGTTCACATGGACAGCTGTCAAAGGGTAGGGAGATAAGGACATGGAATCAAAGGTGAAAGGATTAACCAAATTATACACATATAACATATAGATATAGATAAAAGGGTAGCAAATCCCAGAGGGATAGGGGAGGTGAAGGTAGAGGGAGGGGGCAAAGAAGGTAAAATTGGAAAGAGACTTTCATGGGCATGGGGGTCACCATGTAGGGGGTTGAGTTTGTTACATTAAGTGGGAGAATTGAAACTATGTCAACACAAAAAATTAAAAATAAAAAGTAAAAGATTCATTCAAACAGCTGTTTGATATCACCTGTATATTTTAGGAAATCAGAATTTAAAAGATATAGAAACCCTAGGTAAAATTTTGAACAGATTTTATTTTATTGTTTAGTTTATTATCTTTAACATTTTATCTTCACCTTTATCTTCCTTTTTTTGGTGGGGGGAGAGTATATTCTTAAGTTACTTTTATTTTGTTTGGCTAAAAGAGGTTTTCAAATTTAAATGATGTTTTATTTATTTAAGAAAAAATCACTATGGATTTGCCTTATTGGAGAAGTGTGAAGGCAAATACTTGCCCTTGATTGTTACAGAGATCTAAAGGAACTGCATATGGAAATGCTATGGGTATCAAACTCTTACAATGAATGCTGAGGACAAAAGCAATCATTAACTATATTTATCTATTTTTAGTAAACCCAGATGAATGATAACAGATGGAAACTGTATCAGTATTATATCTCTGGTTTCATGCTCTTCTTATCTTCTCCAGCCCCATGACCTTATATATACACTTACCACATATTAACTTTATCTAAACTTAACCATTTGCTGGGTGCTGACTTCCACTCGATTTCTTATTTGACAGCTATTGCCTAAAGACCTTATAAAAGTCCACCATATTTTTTCCTCTTCTATGTAGGATAAAAAGGGAAAATATGATAATAACTAAATCCAAGAATATTATACTAAAAAGCCATAAATATCTGTTTTATTGAATGCGGTAGCATAACAAAAATTGTTTCACTTCAACAAGAATCTCTCTTAACAAACAAGTGACTAGGTGCCCATGGGAATCCATTTGCATGTTACAGAAGACTGCCTATGCTCAAGTAGAAAAAAAAATGTTGCTTTTGGGTTAGACAAGACAGCTGTGCTGGGCTAGGCTGGACTGAGCGGTTATAGGGGTGTTGCTAAGGGAACAATGCTTTTCTGTTTGTCGATAAATGTTTTATTTTATCAGAGAACTAATAGTGTGTGTAACTGGATTCATAGTTATAAACTAAGTGCAGACTCTTGATAAAATAATTTGAGAAACAAAGAATGCAAATGATGTGATGGCTTATGTAGGCCCAAAACAAGTTGGCATCACCACAGAGGTAGATAGCTGCTGGATTCTATCTTCTTCCCAGTTGGGCAACAGCCCTAAGCTGACTCTCAGAAGTCAGGTAGACATCTGCTCCAAGTACAGTATGACTCTGAAACATCTTCCTTGCTAATTTCAGAGTTACCAGTTGTTTTTATTTTTGTTGTGGTTTCTAATACAATGCTCACAATATAATTATTTAGTCTAAGTTACTTAAGTCAGACAGGTGGCCGAAAATGAGGCTCAGGAAAGCTAATAATAAAAATCGCCTAATCTAGAATGAGTTTGAACAAAGGAATCAAGCCTCCCAACTTAACGTTCTATATAAGCTGAAGGAAATAGTTTCATTAGGGTCCAAGTTATTTGCATTAGAAAAATATATTTTCCTTTTTTTATTTTGCTTAAAGTCAAAATCACTTTTCAAAATAGTGAATGAAAGGTAGCATTGGTTGTTTTGTTTTGTTTTATAAAATAAGGAAACGTTAAGCTCTTAATTCTTAGTTTAAACTTTAACGTATAAATAATACATCTAGGATTTATTAAAATATTACATACCTC
This sequence comes from Saccopteryx bilineata, assembly GCF_036850765.1. Lineage (NCBI taxonomy): Eukaryota > Metazoa > Chordata > Mammalia > Chiroptera > Emballonuridae > Saccopteryx > Saccopteryx bilineata. The sequence continues at coordinate 151,878,304 of NC_089494.1, forward strand.
TGTCTTATTTCATCAATGATGCTGTGCACATTTGAACATCCCAATGAAATAAAAATTAATTCCTGGAGAGGGGATAAGGATATGAGATGAGTAGATAGAGGAAAGTGTCAAGAGAAAAAGGAGGCCACCGGTCAAGGAAGGTAGGATCAGGCTAGAATGATGGGAGGTTTTTCCTGGTTTATTATGATCCAAATATAATGACTATCTCTACTATTTTTGTGCATGTATTTTTCAAATTATTTTAACTACTATTATTCTTTTTAAAATAATATTTTTTTAATTCTGGAAATTTTTTTACAGATAGATTGGATCTCTATTTTATTTTGTACATTCCTTGCACATTCTCTTTATCCTTTTCCTGTAAGTTCTTGGTGAGGTTTTAAAGTTTATCATCCACATCAGTAATTATTTTCTTTATTATTTTTTTATATATATATAAATAAATTTTTATTTTAATGGGGTGACATCAATAAATCAGGGTACATACATTCAAAGAAAACATTTCCAGGTTATCTTGTCATTTAGTTATGTTGCATACCCATCACCCAAAGAGAGATCGTCCTCTGCCACCCTCCATCCAGTTCTCTCTGTACCCCTCCCCCTCCCCTCCCCCTCTCCCTCCTTCCCTCCCCCCACCCCCCTTAGCCACCACACTCCTGTTCATGCCTCTCAGTCTCGCTTTTATGTCCCACTAATGTATGGAATCCTGCAGTTCCTGTTTTTTTCTGATTCGCTTATTTCACTCCGCACAATGCTACCAAGACTCCACCATTCCGCTATAAGTGATCCAATGTCACCATTTCTCCCAGCTGAATAATATACCATGGTGTATTATTTTTTGTCTGTCATGATATCCTTCCCAAGTTTTAATTTGGCAGTTGTGTTTCTCCTCTGTTCCAAATTTTAAATATTTTTTTTCTTTAACATGAGGTATTTGAATTGATGTATTTTTTAAAGTTTTTTTAGAACTCATCTGTGAATTAATCTGTTTTCTGCTGTATCCAATAAATCTCTTGGAAAGAGCTGAATTTCTCATGTTTAACAAGATGGTCCCTTCTTTTTGGTTTACTTGACTTATAGATGCAATGGATTTTATTGTCTTCTCATCTAGTGGGAAGCATGGCTGGGCTAGTTTTTAACAGAAACACTTTCAAAAACAAAGAATTCTATCTGCTCTGTACTTTAATTACTGACGTTTATGCCTAGTTCTCATCTAATCCTGAAAGTCATCCCACAGATTTCCCGATTACATTGTCACAATGCACTCCAAGAATCATTCGAATGTCTAAGTTTCCTATGCATGGTGGTGAAGAAAGCTTGGCTAGGCTTTCTAGCAGTTAATTTTTTGTTTATTTTCCTTAGCTTAGTTTTTTATTCTTCCAAAGTAGTGGTGTTTGAGGAGTGAAGGAATTTTGTCTGTCTCACTTCTACTTAGTTCCAGTTGGTCCTCTATGTTTCTGTCATTCCTTTCTCTAGAAGGCATTTTAAATTTCTGACACGTTGTAGTCATTCTTTATTGCAAGTCTTTCTTTGAGACTATGTATGGGCTGCAGAGGAAGATATTGGGTGCCGAGGATGTTCTGGATAACTGCTGACAGAATTTTTTGCCCTTGCAGAATCAGAGACCACTCCACTCATTGTCCCTCTACCTTCTTTAATTGCTCAGTTACAGATCGAATGCTTGTGGCCCTGAAAACTCATATCCTGAAGCTCTAGTACCCATGTGATAATATTTGGAGGTAAGGTCAGTAATTAGTTTTAGATGAAGTCATAAGAGTGGGAAACTCTTTCCCTGTCATGTGAGGATATTTCAGGAAAGTCACCATCTTCAAGCCGGGAAGAGAGCTTTCACCAGAATATAACCATGATGGCACACTGATCTCAGACTTCTGGCTTCCAGAACAGTGAGAAAAATATATTTCTGTTTTTTATCTGCTCAGTTTTTGGTATTTGTTAGGCAGCCTGAGCTGATTAAAACATATTTTTTCTCTATCTCTTTTTTATTGAGGTAATAAATATGTGTTGAGCCTCAAGTATACCCCAAGCCTTGTTTTAAGTGAGGAAGACAGTAGAAAAAAAAAGACTGGTATTTATGAAGAATAAATTGTAGGGTGTGCTATATAATATATTTTAGATAAGCTATGTATACTATGGAAAATATATAGCAATGAAGGAAAATGGGAATTCAGAATGGAAAGTTGTTTGCTTTGCAAAGTTACATTTGCATGAGAAATGAAAGATTGGAAAGAATGAGGAAGTTATCAGGAAAGAGATTTCCAGGAAGAAGTAGCAGCAGGGTTAAAATCTCAGACATAGGGGCCCTGGCCAGTTGGCTCAGTGGTAGAGCATCGGCCCAGCATATGGATGTCCTGGGTTCAATTCCTGGTCAGGGCACACAGGAGAAGTGCCCATCTGCTTCTCCACCCTTCCCCCTCTCCTTTCTCTTTGTCTCTCTCTTCCCTTCCCACAGCCAAGGCACCATTGGAGCAAAGTTGGCTTGGGAGCTGAGGATGGCTTCATGGCCTCCATCTCAGGCACTAGAATGGCTCCAGTTGTCATGGAGCAATGGCCCAGATGGCCAGAGCATTGCCCTTTGGTGGGCATGGTGGGTGGATCCTGGTCGGGCACATGCAGGAGTCTGTCTGTCTGCCATCCCCACTTCTCACTTTGAAAAAATAAAATAAAATAAAATAAAATAAAATAAAATAAAAATCTCAGACATAGGAAAATGTTTGGTATGTTCTTGGAACAGCAGGGAGTCTCAGGGGTGTGCAGAGGAATGAGAACAAGCAGTAGATGAGTTCAGGGAGGTAGTTAGCACTAGAGTACCTTCCCCAAAACATAATAATGGCACCACACCTTTGCTCAAAACCTTCAGTGGTTTGAAATTACCTGAAGAATAAATTTCAAATTCTTTACCATGACATTAAAAGTTTTGCTGAAACTGGAACTTCCCATGTGTTCAGTCTCATGTCTTCATCCCGTTTAATTGTCCACTCTGATTGCATCACATTCTCCCTCAATTTCATGCAGATTCCTAACTCTATGGCTTGCCCATAATTCTCTTTACCTACCAAAGATCATTTTATCCTCAAAGGTTTGGCTCAAATGTTACTTTCTTCTGTTTGGCATCTCCCTCTAATGACCCTGGGTAGATATAATCAATCCTACCTCTGTTCCTTCATAACACTTTGATTTTGTCTATATTGAAACATTGTTTTAGTTATTACCTACAATTTAAATAAATAGTAACATAGATGTTTCTCCTACTTAATTATTAACTTTCTAAGACAAGGCCCACTATACCTCTAAAATATTTATTTTGTTTGTTATTCAAAAAGAAATAACTCAAACCCAATTATTTTTTGTAAACTTTCATAAAGAAAATAGGTAAAATTTGTCCTAGATTATTTAAGAATTTATTTCCATAAACAAAGGTATCTGTAACCAGGCAATATCTCATGGTTATTTCCATCATTGCAGTGCTGCCTTCCCACAGACAATTTCAGGCATGTGATTTTGACTATAGATATAAGTTTTGGTGGTCAAAGTAACTCAGACTGAATAGCACACTGGATTTTGGAGTTTCCATGGTAAATAAGAAGACTGTTCATAACACTGATCTTTTAGAAGCCCAAATTAAAAAATTATGACATAACAAATTATTTGAAGTCCTCATGCTTCCTTTAATTAGTTTTTTAATTAAACTTATTTGGATGTCATTAATTTATAAAATTATATAAATTTTAAATGTATAATTCTATGATAAGTTGTCTGTAAATTGCATTGCTGGCTTACCACCTAAGGTCAAATTTCCTTCTGTCACCATATATTTACCCTCTTCACACTCTACAACCCCCCTTCCTTCTGGTAACCACCGTGCTATTTTCTGTGTCTCTGAGGGGTTTTTTATTTGTTTGTTTATTCTTCTTGATTGTTTGGTTTGTTGTTTTCAGTTTTACAGTCCACAGATAAGTGATATCATATGGCTCTTAACTTTTTCTGACTTATTTTGCTTAGCATGATATACACAAAGTTCATCCATGCTGTTGCAAATGGCAGTCTTTCATCTTTTCTTATGGCTGAGTACAGTTCCATTGTTAATATGTACCACATATTTATCCATATGAACAAATAATTTTCCACAAAGAAACTAAAAATATACAATAAAGAAATTAAAACCTCTTCAGTATATGGTGCTGGGAAAATTAGATAGCCATATGCAAAAGAATAAAACTAGACTACTATTTGCCCCATTTACAAAATTAACTCCAAATTAATCAAGACCTAAATATAAGACCTGAAACAATAAATTACATAGAAGAAACCTTATGTACTAAACTCATGGACCTTGGTCTAGAGAAAATTTTATGAATTTGACCCTAAAGTCTGGGGAAGTAAAGGCAAAAATAAATAACTGGGATTATATAAAACTAGTTTATATTATAAGGAAGCAGCTTCAGGAATTAGTACCTGAATTACTGTAACTGTGGATAACCTCAAAGGAATATTATTCACAGCTTGCAGGTAAAGATGCCAATAGTTTGAATGGACTGGAAATAATTGGCAACTCTAAAGAAGTACTTCAGTTATGGGAGAAAACTCCTGCCACTGATCCAGGAGGAGCATATTTTCTGAAGGGTTCTTGCTTCCTGCAATTCTCACTTCTCCTGTTCCAGTTATTCACATAGAGTAGAGATGTTTGTGTCCTAGCAAATGCCTCTGTTCTAATGCGGAGTCATCTCTGGAGGCTTTGGCACTGAGACTAGCAAAAACTACTATAAAACCAAGCAATACTTTTATTATTTTAAAATATTTTTCAAAACTGATATCTTTTCTATATAAAATTCTACCTCTGTAACCTGGATTGGACAAAGGGCAAGCTGCCCCATCTATAAGTTAACTTGTAGGTTGATGATGTCATTAGTTATTTGTTCATGCAGTTTCAGTTTGTTTGTTTGTTTGTTTTTGTATTTTTCTGAAGCTGGAAACAGGGAGGCAGTCAGACAGACTCCTGCATGCGCCTGACCAGGATCCACCTGGCACGCCCATCAGGAGGCGATGCTCTGCCCATCTAGGGCGTCGCTCTGTCGCCACCAGAGCCACTCTAGCACCTGGGGCAGAGGCCAAAAAGCCATCCCCAGCGCCAGGGCCATCCTTTGCTCCAATGGAGCCTTGGCTGCGGGAGGGGAAGAGAGAGACAGAGAGGAAGGAGAGGGGGAGGGGTGGAGAAGCAGATGAGCACCTCTCCTGTGTGCCCTGGCCGGGAATCGAACCCAGGACTTCCTCACACCAGGCTGACGCTCTACCACTGAGCCAACCAGCCAGGGCTGAGTTTGTATTTTATGTCACCCATTGTCCATTATTGCATGAGTCTAGCTCAAATTTTGTTTGCAAGTATGACCAAATACCTAATTATTTTATAGAAAATTTGAAAATTGTTTCAATTTTTTTTTTTTTTTTTTTGTGTTTTTCTGAAGCTGGAAACGGGAGAGACAGTCCGACAGACTCCCGCTTGCACCCGACCGGGATCCACCCAGCACGCCCACCAGGGGGCGATGCTCTGCCCCTCCGTGGCATCGCTCTGTTGCGACCAGAGCCACTTCAGCGCCTGGGGCAGAGGCCAAGGAGCCATCCCCAGCGCCCGGGCCATCTTTGCTCCAATGGAGCCTTGCTGCAGGAGGGGAAGAGAGAGACAGAGAGGAAGGAGAGGGGGAAGGGTGGAGAAGCAGATGGGCGCTTCTCCTGTGTGCCCTGGCCAGGAATCGAACCCGGGACTTCTGCACTCCAGGCCGACGCTCTACCACTGAGCCAACCGGCCAGGGCTGAAAATTGTTTTAATATGAAACTTCCAAGAATAATCAAATACAAAAGAAAATATAGCCACAAAAGAGACAACATTGTTGCATTTCTCTGGCTCCTCAAAAATCACCTTCTCCTATCATCTTCCAATACACACACACACAATCACACACACAATCTCTCATATACACAATCTCACACATTCTTTGAGTGACTAAGAAATTTCACAAAATATATTTGAGATTTAGCACTACTGGAAAGAAAAATATGTTGTCTGAGAGTTTTATTCAGAGAGGCATTTGGTTTCTTCCACAGAAATATTAAACAAGCTTATGACAAAAAAAAATGAAAACCTATTACAGCAAACCCCCAAAATTCAAACGTGTTGGTCTCTCTCTACTAAAAGCCCAGGAATAGTCCAATTGATATAAAAATAAAAAAAATTACCTTTAAAAATTAATAATTTAAAGATGATCATTATATACTTGAGCGTCTGATTCTTAATTTGGGACCTAACACAAAAGACTCACATTCCTTTTCTAAAAGCCTCTCTTAATATTTTATGCAGCGAATAATAATTAAATTGAACTTTTCAGGAATAAAGCTTATTGAAAACATTAAAAAGAAGCAACTACAAGGTAGGATTGCACCATTTCAGGATCTCTGAACTGGAAATAGCTTTCATATATTATAGTGTTATTATACTCTATAGCATTCCTGGGTATCCTCAGTATCCTCTAAGAAGTATTTTATATATATATATATATATATATATATATATATATATATATATATATATTTAAGACTTTATTTATTCATTTTTTTAGAGAGGAGAGAAGGAGGAGCAGAGAGAGAGAGAGAGAAGAGAGGAGGAGCAGAAAACATCAACTCCCATATGTGCCTTGACTAGGTAATCCCAGGGTTTTGAACCGGCGACCTCAGCATTCCAGGTTGACGCTTTTTCCATTGTGCCACCACAGGTCAGGCAGAAGAAATATTTGAATGAAATATTTTCTATAATTTTCTGAGCTCTGGAACTTTATTTTTATTTAATGGAGACATTATACATAATGGGAGATAATTATAGTAAAAGATAATCATAAGACAGTGGCATCAACATCATCAGGGAATTGTTAGAAATGCACATTCCTTGGGCCCACTCCAGATCTGCAGACTCACACACTGTGTGGATGGGAGCCTATACTTCAGGTGTGACATGGCTTCAAGGTTATTCTCATGCCTGCTCACATTGAGACCCACTGATCTGATGAGCGTGTTTCAGCTTTCAGATTATACAATGCTAATGTCACCATGACGTCCGTTAAATAAGAAGAAGATTGGTATTCATTCTGGAGTACAGATGAGACAGCTAAAGTAGATTGCAGATGAGACAGCTAAAATAGATTGCAAGAGGAGAAGCTCAGCAGCCCCTGGGACAAGAGAGCTCTGGGCTAAAGGGGTTGGACTGAGTAAATGTTAGAGATGATTTAGCAATAGGCCTTATTCTTACTTCATAACTCACACTGTTCCCTGGTATTGGAAAAAAAAATTATAAATGTAGCACTAGAAGATTAGTTTTCTAAAAGCAGTCTGAGTACCTCTTGCTATATTTAGTTTGGTCCTCAAGCAGATATCACTATACTTTTAGATCTAGTCATTAATAGTTTATTCATATAGTTTTATAAATATAGCAGTTCCTTGCTTAACATCATTTTGTTAAACATTTTGTTGTCCTGTTGATGAAATGCTGTAAGAGCTTAACTCTTGTTTATAGCAATTAGCCTATGGAAAAACTGATTTCATGATACAAGCTTACATCAGAGATTCTGTGGGTTTATATCCAAACCACTGCAATAAAGCTCTTGGCCAAACTTTTTGGTTACCGGTGTATGTAAAAGTGTTATTTACATGATACTGTAGTCCATCGTGTGCCATACCATTGTCTAAAAACAAACAAACAAACAAAACGATGTACATACTTTAATTAAAAAATAGTTTATGGGAAAACATGCTAACCATCATCTGAGCTAGTTATAATATTTTATAGAAAAGCACAATATCTGTGAAGCACAATAAATGAACACAATAAAACAAGGTATGTCTGTATGTGCAGTTCCAAGCACCTAGTGAAAAAATTATGTGAGAACTTACTGTAAGAGACCAATCTTGTTGTGTTTTAACCTGAGCATGCATTTAACCTGGGAAAGGATTTTGCTGGATGCAGACGGTGAACTGGTCCTGCCACTTTCTATGTCAGATCACTCTATTACTCTAAATTTTGCCCCTTTTAATGCTGGTTTTTGGTCTGATGAAGGGCGCTTGTTGCCACTTGATCAGCTTCCCACTTTGGACCAGGGCCTTATAAATATGTATATTCACTGTGTTTGCTATGACTCCAGTATTTCTCATCTCAAACAGTGGCCAATGCTGCTGTGGCTACCTACAGAAGCCCGTTTGATCTGCTGAAATTTGTCACCCCAGTGCAGTCCTTTAGCAGCTGCTACAAGCTCCCACTATACCTATCCAGGGTTCACAGATCCTCAGTGTTTCATTAGCCTCCCCACATTTTCAGACCAAAGCCTGTGGACTTCAGTCACACTCCAGCTTGCTTAGTGGCTCATTCATGACTTTGTCCTTGGTGTCTGATTACTTTGTCAGTTGCACAGATTGAGGTCTGCAGATGGAATGCATGCTCCAACAGAAGTGGTTCTAGACCTATGCTATATGAATTTACTTTGGGAAGAGCTGTCTACACCACCCGAGTGGTATTTCCTATTTCATGTGCATCATGGTTACTCGGGGGAAACTTGTTAATGTTTAGTTACTCTGGGATTAAGAAAATAAAATATAGTATGGTCAGCACATAACTATATCAGCTAAAGTTTATGAGTATATATGTGTACATATTTTCCTTTCTTTTTTGAGAAGCAGCTAATAATAAGGCAATTCAAGATAAAGATTCTTTTTGAGGGAATAAAAGAGGAAAACGGTAATATCTTTTGTGAGCTACATTTACCCCAAGGCATTTATCATAAAATGCTCTTTCTTTCTGATTACATCACTCTGACAGCTGGAATGAGGAAGCAATGACATTGGTAAATTGTCAGACATTATCACAGACTCTTTTTGGCTTATATTGGTTTTATCTTTTTTTCTTCTTCTGACCAGAAAACTCTTGGTTCAATTCCACTTGAAAGTCAACAATAAAATTACAGCAAAGTCTTTTATGAACAAATGCTCAAACTTCAGGGAAAAATAATCAAAGGATTAGTTTTCTTATTTATTCACCTAAAAATGTGTAACACTGTTTGATGTGCACATACAATTTAGTATGACCTTCTACAAAGCTAAATGATCAGAACAAAAAACCTCACCATTTGAAATATTTGGAAAAAAGTTTTATATCATCCTTTTATGATAAAACAGGCATCCAAATGTAACTTGAAGAAAATAAATACAATAATCTTAGGTCATCAGTCATTTCTAATGATCACTCTGATTTTAACAATGAGGGTACAGAGACACAGGTAGGCAACAAGTCAGATGACCTTGTAAGTCAGTAGCACCAGATGGAACAGATTCCCAAAGGGCTCTCCTTTCTGGGCTTCAGCTGCTAGCTTCAGTGAGCTTTTTATTTTAGTTGTGTTTGGTCTATACCTTTTAAAGCATATAATAGCATGTAACCCCACAGGGTTTGAAGGTGATTAGACCCCAGTAAGGCACCATTAAAAACTGGAGACATATTAGAATGACAAGACATTTTGAATGAGTGCTCAGTGTAGACCCCAGTGTGTTTGGCTTTGTATTTTTACTTGTTTTTTTGAGTCTTAAACCAGTTTCTTTTCAGAAGAAAATGTGCTTTCCTGAAACAGCTAATAGGATCCTTTATCGGTCACATGCTATTTTCAAGACCAGAGAATAACAGTGTGTGTTATGGATGAAATAAAACTAAAATATTATTGCTAAGTTTGCCCAGCTCTGTAAGGTCAGATCAAGTCATTATCTTTGATTTTGCTTTTCAGTTGTTCTTAAGTTTTCTTTATTTTTTCCTTTGTTGACTACCTTGCAGGTTTTGTCGAACAATCAACCTTGATGTAGTCACCCACAATCTCTGTTTGCACTTTAAAGATGTAATGGGATAATCAACCCAAAGCTTCTACTGATTGTTGGGCTAAAACTTGGTTCTGTTATTCCAAACTATTTCAACCAATTTAATGCTATACACAAAGCTCAATGCCAGCCCCTGTTTGAAGGCTATTTTTAAACTCAGTGTATAAATTTTACTTTCCTCAAAAGTTCACACATTATATGTCCTCATCACATAAATGTAAATGAATGTATGATCATATTTTTTACATATTTGATTTATATTTTAAAAAATATAATTAGTTGAGCTGAGGTGTTTCAAGGCTGCATTATTATTGAAACTATTGACCACTAGACTATTTATAGTATTATTTGTAACAATGTTATGGGGGGAAACAGCTTGCCTATATTTTTACCTGGTTTAAGATAATATCAACATTTTTTTAGTTGCCAAATATTATGTATGAAATTGTTACTAAGAAAGACTAAGTGAAGAATTAGTTGACTGCTAAATTCAACATAAAGTTGCTATCAAAATTCATTGTGGTATTAAAATGCACTGTGGTATAATCAATTGAAATACACCATTTGTTTTTAACCAATAGATTTAAAAACCATAGCATGTTAAGGTTATAATTAGAGGAGGGCTACTAGAATTTGTTGACTATCTTTTATGTTCTATGTGGCTCTAGGTTGCTTCCCTTTAGAGTTTTTACATCTAATACCCATATTTTAGAGAAATATTGACAGTGGAGTCAAAAACATTGATTCAACTTTTTACACGTGAGTCAGAAGTGAAGCATGAGGATTCTTGACATCAATATAGTGCTCTGCTCACTATCATGTGTGCTATTTTTCATCATCCCTGTTTTGGATGAGTCTAATGGGATTCTTCTTTGAAACTTTCTTTTATAAATTCTTTCATCCACTCTGTCACCAATTGAAGATTTACTCGATCTGATAATCACAGCTTTTTTTTAATAAATAAATTTTTATTAATTTTAATGGGGTGACATCAATAAATCAGGGTACATATATTCAAAGAAAACATGTCCAGGTTATCTTGTCATTCAATTCTGTTGCATACCCACCACCCAAAGTCAGATTGTACTCCATCACCTTCTATCTAGTTTTTTTATGCCCCTCCCCCTCTCCCTCCTTCCCTCCCCCTGCCCCCCGTAACCATCACACACTTGTCCATGCCTCTTAGTCTCATTTTTATGTCCCACCAATATATGAAATCCTTCAGTTCTTGTTTTTTTTTTTCTGATTTACTTATTTCACTCCGTATAATGTTATCAAGATCCCACCATTTTGTTCTAAGTGATCCAATGTCATCATTTCTTATGGCTGAATAGTATACCATGGTGTATATGTGCCACATCTTTTATCCAGTCTTCTATTTTTTTTTACAGTGATTAAAGCCTTTAAGCAAACTCTTGGCCAATACAGCAAGAATCCATAAAAGAGTAGTGTCCTTAACATGTTCACCAAGTCCAAGTTGGCCCCAACACCATGCTAAATCCCTGAAAAATGCAACCCATCCCCAGTTCAGTCTGTTAGGAGCTGTCACAAGGAGCAGGAGTCCAGGAAAAGTCCACATCCAGGAAAAGTTCACACGGCACTGGAATTGTTGTCACAATTCTATACTTTGCAGCTCACGTCCAAGTCCCAATGACTGCTGCTTCTAGCTGGTAATGATTCAGATAGACTGGAAAAGCCATCTGCAGCATGTGTGGAGATGAAGCTTCCGTTCTCCTCTGCCTGGAGAGATGAGACCAGGTTGCTTTACCTGGAGCTCTGTGACTGTGGCTTGGTAAAGAGAACCTTGGGATACACTAAGCTGGGTGGCAAAGGTAGATTCATAATAGAAGTTGGCAAAAGGGGGAAAGAGAGCTCTAAATTAGGAGTAGGTCCTAGTCTGAAATATGACTGGGGCATTGAGGTAGGAGGAATAAAGGAAACACTATATATTAAACAAAGCAGCAGAAAATAGGACTATCAACACCCACAACAGAGATCTTTGAGAGAAGAATTAAAAACCTGAATATTCAGGCAAGACATACTTAATTGGCCCTTGTGCAAATGAGATCAGTTTACCTGCTTCTTGGAAGAAATACCCTAGGCTCATCCACAGTGTCGTAGATGGCGCCAATGGCCCTGGGCACCTTCAACCTTCAGTGGCAAACTCCAGCATTCGGGCAAGGTTAGGTCATAGGTGGCTGAAGCAGGGCTGGAAGAGCCTGTCCCTTAGAGGAGCGAGGGGGAAGCCTAACTTGCAGTGTCCCTGTTTCCTCACAGCAGAGGCATGTAAGCCAGGCAGGCTTTAGCTCAATGACCTTCCTTTCCACTATTGAAGTAGGACCCAGATGGCATCCTATGAGACTCCTTTGGAATGTTGGAGCCTTTAAGGGTGTATCCTAAATGCTGGTATTTGCCCTGATCTCTATTGGGCTTTTTCTGCCTCTTGGTATCTTAAAAGCCATGCTCAGAAGATCTCACTGAGAGGTTTGAGGATCCCCATCCACCTATATAAATCTTTTCCATATATTTGGAGCTATTTGGAAAAAGACAAAACAGTGTTATTAGCTGGATCAAATAAAGAAGGTAGTAGTTTGCATGAAAAAAAGATTTGGCATCTCCTGTTCATCAGTACTCAAAAGAAATTTAAAATTTTTTTATGTAAAAAGCATGATATGCTAGACCCATAGGAGTTCCAGAATATGACTCCCCCCATTTAAATTTTTTTAAATTGACCTTAAAACATTTTCTGGGTACACTTTAATAATACCTTGACTTTAAATATTGTAATAAATACACATAATTTGAAAGGTTTGACAAAATACAGTAAATGCTTTGGCTCCATATGCAGGAGCATTGTCAGATTAATCAGTTTAGGAAATCAAAAAATAGAACAATGCATACAGACAATAAGCTATAACATGCTTAGCAGCCTCTCCTGTTCTGAGAGAGGTTACCATAAATCCAGAATATTTATCCACTGTAACGTGGACATAGGACTGTTTGCCAAATGAAGGTATATGAGTAACATCCATTTACCAAAGTTGTCCTGGTAGGGGTCCTTGAGGGTTAACTTTAAATGAAGGGGCAAATTGTAGTATAGGACCCCTTGGAGAGGATTTCCCAATCTGCCAAGCTGCTTCCCGAGAAAGTTGAAACTGTTTACACAGGGCTTCAGCGGTTTGGTGATGAATAGTATGAGACTGAATTGCTTGATCTGTCATGGTTGTTCCAAGTAATTTTCTTTTGGGTAGCTTGATCAACAAGGACATTCCTAGCCCCTGGCCAGTTGGCTCAGTGGTAGAGCATCAGCCTGGCATGCAGGAGTCCTGGGTTTGATTTCCAGTCAGGGCACACAGGAGAAGCGCCCATCTGCTTTTCCATCCCTCCCCCTCTCCTTCCTCTCTGCCTCTCTCTTCCCCTCCCGCAGCCAAGGCTCCATTGGAGCAAAATTGGCCCAGGTGCCGAGGATGGCTCTGTGGCCTCTGCCGCAGGTGCTAGAATGGCTCTGGTTGCAACAGAGCAACACCGCAGATGGGCAGAGCATCTGCCCCTGGTAGACGTGCCAGGTGGATCCCGGTCAGGTGTATGCGGGACTCTGTCTGACTGCCTCCCCATTTCCAACTGCAGAAAAATACAAAAATAAATAAATAAATAATAAATAAATAAATAAATAAGGGCATTCCCTTGTGCTAAGCTCCAGGGATCATGGAGTGAGCTCGAGTATTTCTTATAAAACATGGAGCTCTATGTTGACATACAAGTCTTTGAAGAAGGAGGAACTGCTGAAATAGTTCATCAGCATTTGTCCCTAAGATAGCAGTCTTTATAGTGGAAAAAGTAAATATTTGCTGTCTGTATATAGATTAAAGGGGGAATATGGCAAATGCTGAAAAGCCATGATAATGGCATATAATTCTAGACTTTGAGCTGATTTTACGTTGACAGTTTCAGTATAAAGTTGTCATTGATTTGCAAGAGCAATTTGCCATTTAGTGGCAGTTTCCCAGAGCCATTGTTATTGATCCTTTAAAAAAAGGAACAACAATAATTTTGAGGCTGAAAACCTATAAGCTGTAAGGGTCACCTATGCCCCTTGATAATCTAGGAGGCAACAAGATCAAAATATGGAAGTGTATTCCATGGGCTATTAGATAGTTCAATGTGCCCAAGCTGTAGCTGCTCTTGTACCAATTGAGCAGCTGCCCTAAGTTTCTCCTGAGAAAAGGGCCATTGGTCTACCTTACACGATTTCCAAGTAATTGGGTCTGCACAATGCATTATTGAGGTAACAGGAGCTACCAAGGCCCCTATGCTAAATTTTGATATCCTAATCCACACCTTCTGGTATTGGGTGCCAGTTCTATGGGGGAGAGAATTCCTCACTGTTCTTTCCCTAGTCCCTTGGTGGGCAAAAATCTCTGATCAAGCATCCGAGTACTGATTAAACCATTAGGACTGACAAGCAATACTCCCATATTTTTCAAAACATCTCTACCCCACAAGTTAACTGGCCATCCAGGGAGCACATAAGGCTTAAAAAGTCCAGAATGACCTTCTTAATCTTCTCAATGTAGAAAACTAGAACTTTGTTGAGGGGATTTACTCTGCCCTATACATTGTTATTTTGTGGCTGCTGCAAGAGTGGGCCAGGAAGGAGGCTAATGTAGTTTAGCAATAACAGATCCATTAGCTCCAGTATCTAAAAGTCATTTAAATTTATGCTCATTTACTGTTAGTTCCATTTCAGGGTGTTCCTGATCTATTTTTTTTTAATCCAAATGGCAAAATTAGAGGAGCCAAATCACCAATTTGCTTGGGGCCCCTTTTGCAGGATGTGGCCTGAGAAGCAGAATTAGCATCCTTATACTATTTTTCTAACTGCCTGAATTAGCCATGAGACACATTCTTGGTGGGTTTTTTATTTTTAAAATGATGGGGTGACATTGATAAAATTGTCACCTTCTAACTGGTTTTCTTTGTGCCCCTATCCTCCCCCAACCCCCTCCCTCTCCTCCCCCCACCCTGTAACCCCAACACTGTTGTCCATGTATCTGAGTCTCATTTTTATATCCCACCTATGTATGGAATCATATAGCTCTTAGTTCTTTCTGATTTACTTATTTTGCTGAGTATAATGTTATCAATGTCTATCTATGTTGTTGTAAAAGATCCGATGTCTTCATTTCTTATGGCTGAGTAGTATCCCATAGTATATATATACCAAAGCTTTTTAATCCATTCGACCTCTGACGGACACTTGGGGTGTTTCCAGTTCTTTGCTATCGTGAACAATGCTGCCATAAACATGGGGGTGCATTTCTTCTTTTCAAACGGTGCTTTGGTGCTCTTGGGGTATATTCCTAAAATTGTTATAGCTGGGTCAAAAGGCAGTTCGATTTTTAATTTTTTGAGGAATCTCCATACTGTCTTCCACAGTTGCTGCACCAGTCTGCATTCCCACCAGCAGTGCAGGAGGGTTCCCTTTTCTCCACATCCTCTCCAGCACTTATTCTGTGTTGTTTTGTTGATGGGTGCCATTCTGACTGGTATGAGGTGATATCTCAATGTGGTTGTAATTTGCATTTCTCTTATAATTAGTGATGTTGAGCATTTTTTCATATGCCTATTGGCCATCTGTATGTCTTCTTTGGAGAAGTGTCTATTCATTTCTTTTGCCCATTTTTGAACTGCATTGTTTGTCTTCCTGGTATTAAGTTTTACAAGTTCTTTATGAATTTTGGTTATTAACCTCTTATCAGACGCATTGTCAAATATATTCATTCTCCCACTGTGTAGTTTGTCTTTTTATTCTGTTCTTATTGTCTTTAGCTGTGCAGAAGCTTTTTAATTTGATAAAGTCCCATTTGTTTATCCTCTCTTTTATTTTACTTGCCTGTGGATACAAATCGACAAATATATTGCTGTGAGAGATGTCAGAGAGCTTACTGCCTGTTTTCTTCTAAGATGCTTATGGTTTCACGGCCTACATTTAAGTCTTTTATCCATTTTGAGTTTATTTTTGTGAATGGTGTAAGTTGGTGGTCTAGTTTCATTTTTTTGCAGGTAGCTGTCCAATTTTCCCAACACCATTTGTTGAAGAGGCTGTCTTTACTCCAATGTATGCTCTTACCTCCCTTGTCAAATATCAGTTGTCCATAAAAGTGTGGGTTTATTTCTGGGTTCTCAGTTCTGTTCCATTGATCTATATGCCTGTTCTTATGCCAGTACCAGGCTGTTTTAAATACAATGGCCTTGTAGTATAACTTGATATCCGGAAGTGTGATACCTCCCACTTTATTCTTCCTTTTCAAGATTGCTGAGGCTGTTCGTGCTCTCTTTTGGTTCCATATTAATTTTTGGAGTATGTGTTTTATATCTTTGAAGTAAGTCATTGGTATTTTAATCAGTATTGCATTGAATTTATAAATTGCTTTGGGTAATATAGACATTTTAATGATGTTTATTCTTCCTAATCATGAGCATGGTATATGCCTCCACTTATTTCTATCTTCCCTGATTTCTATTATCAATGTTTTTTAATTTTCTGAGTACAATTCTTTAATCTCCCTGGTTAAGTTTATTCCTAGTTACTTTTTTTTTTTTTTTTGGTTGCAATGGTAAAGGGGATTGATTCCTTAATTTCTCTTTCTGACAGTTTATTGTTGGTGTATAAAAATGCCTCTGATTTCTGAGTATTGATTTTATATCCTGCCACCTTGTTGAATTCATTTATCAGGTCCAATAGTTTTTTTACTGCGACTTTAGGGTTTTCTATATACGATATCATATCATCTGCAAATAATGATAATTTTACTTCTTCTTTTCCAACTTGAATGTCTTTTATTTCTTCTTCTTGTCTGATTGTTGGGCTAGGTCTTCCAGAACTATGTTGAATAACAGTGGTGAAAGGGGGCACTCTTGCCTTGTTCCTGATCTTAAGGGGATTGCTTTTAATTTTTGCCCATTGAGTATGATATTGTCTGTGGGTTTGTCATAGATGGCCTTCATTATGTTGAGGTATTTTTCCTGTATTACCACTTTGCTGAGAGTTTTGATCATGAATGTGTGCTGAATTTTATCAAATGTTTTTTCTGCATCTATGGAAATTATCATGTGGTTATTCTCCTTCCTTTTGTTTATGTGATGAATCACATTGATTGATTTGTGAATATTGTACCAGCCTTGCCTCCCAAGAATAAATTCCACTTGATCATGGTGTATGATTTTTTTTATATATTCCTGGATCTAGTTTGCTAATATTTTGTTGAGGATTTTTGCATCTAAAGTCATCAGGGATATTGGCCTATAATTTTCTTTCTTTCTGTTGTTTGGCCTGGTTTTGGAACCAGAATTATGCTCACCTCATAAAAGGAGCTTGGAAGTCTTCCTTCCTCTTGAATTTTTTGAAATAGCTTGAGAAGGATAGGAATTATTTCTTCTTTGAATATTTGGTAGAATTCACTTATGAAGCCATCAGGCCCATGACTTTTCTTTTTGGGGATTTTTTTTTTATAACTGTTTCAATCTCATTTGTTGTAATTGGTCTGTTTAGGTTTTCTGATTCTTCCAGATTGATTTTTGGAAGATTATATGTTTCAAGGAATTTGTCCATTTCATCTAGATTGTCTAGTTTTTTGGCATACAGTTCTTCATAGTATTCTCTTACAATATTTTGTATTTCTGTTGTGTCAGTTGTTATTTCTCCACTCTCATTTCTAATTTTATTTATTTGAGTCCTCTCTCTTTTTTTCTTGGTGAGTATGGTTAAAGGTTCATTGATCTTGTTTACCTTTTCAAAGAGCCAGCTCCTGGTTTCATTGATCCTCTGTATTGCTTCTTTAGCCTCTATGTCATTTATTTCTGCTCTGACCTTTATTATTTCCTTCCTTCTACTAGCTCCAGGCTTTACTTTCTGTTCTTTTACTAATTATTTTACATGCAAGGTCAAGTTGATTATTTGAGCTTTTTCTAGCTTCTGGAGGTATGCCTATAATGCTATGAATTTTCCTCTCAGGACTGCTTTGCTGTGTCCCATAAATTTTGAGTTGATGTATACTCGTTATCATTTGTTTCTAGGAATTTTTTAATTTCTTCTTTGACCTCGTTGTTTACCCATTCGTTATTTAATAACATGCTATTTAGTTGCCAAGTGTTTGAGTATTTTTCATTTTTTCTGTTGTGGTTGATTTCTAGTTTAATGCTATTGTGATCAGTGAAAGTGCTCGATATGATTTCAATCTTCTTAAATTTGCTGAGACCGCTTTTCTGCCCTAACATGTGGTCTATTCTAGAGAATATACCAAGAGTCCTTGAAAAGAATGTATATTCTGCTATTTTAGGGTGAAAGGTTCTGAAGATATCTATTAAATTGAGTTGATCTAATATGTCCTTTAAATCTGCTGTTTCTTTTTTAATTTTATTCCTTGAGGATCTATCTAATGATGTTAATGGGGTATTGAAATCCCCTACTATTATAGTATTGCTGTTGATCTTAACTTTTAAATCCATCAAAGTCTGCTTTATATATTTAGGTGCTCCTATATTAGGTGCATGGATATTTATAACGGTTATATCTTCCTTTTGGATTTTCCCCTTTATCATTATGTAGTGACCTTCTTTATCTCTAACTATAGTCTTTGTTTTAAAGTCTATTTTGTCTGATATAAGTATTGCTACCCCAGCTTTTTTTTCATTTCCATTTGCGTGAAATATTTTTTCCATCCTTTAATTGCCTTCTGAGTGTATCTTTTGATTTAAGTTGTGTCTCTTGTAGAAAGCATATGTATAGGTCCTGTTTTCTTATCCATGCAGCTACCCTATGTCTTTTGATCAGATCATTTAATCCATTTACATTTAAAGTTATTATTGATATGTAATTGTTTATTGCCATTTTATTCTTTAAAACTGTATTCCTCTTTTGCTATATTCTTTTTCTCCTTTGATCTGTTTACAACAGGTCCCTAAGTATTTCTTGCAGCCTTAGTTTGGTTGTAGTGAATTCCTTGAGTTGTTGTTGTTGTTGTTGTTGTTGTTTTTGTTTTGTTTTTTTTTGTCTGTAAAGCTTTTTATATCTCCCTCAATTTTAAATAATAGCTTTGCTGGATAAAGTAGTTATGATTGTAGGCTCTTGTTCTGCATGACTTTGAATATTTCTTGCCATTCTCTTCTGGCCTCAAGTGTTTCTGCTGAGAAGTCAGAAGTCATCCTTATGGGGGTTCCTTTATAGGTGATAGTCTTTTTTTCTCTAGCAGCTTGTAATATTTTCTCTTTATTACTTACCTTTGATATTTTAATTATGATGTGTCTTGGTGTTGATTTCTTTGGGTTTCTCTTTAAAGGAGTTCTCTGTGCTTCCTGAACATGTGAGATGTTTTCCTGCCTTAACTGAGGGAAATTTTAAACTATGATATGCTTGAACAAAGTCTCTATCTCTTATTCTTTCTCTTCCTCTTCAGGAACCCCTATGGTATGGATGTTATTTCTCTTCATATTGTCACAGAGCTCTCTTAGATTTTCCTTTGACTTTTTGAGTCTCTTTTCTTTTTTCTGCTCTGCTTCCATACCTTCATTTATTATGTCCTCTATCTCACTGATTCGATTCTCTGCTTCATCCATCCTGCTTTTAATTCTTTCCATTGTGTTCTTTTTTCAGATATTGTATTTGTCGTTTCTGACTGATTCTTTTTTATTATTTCAATGTCTTTTTTTATATTTGCTATCTCTTTATTTAGGTGTTTGTAATGACCATCTATTGTTGTTCTAATATGTTTGAGCATCTTAACAATCATTATTTTAAACTCTGCATCTGGTATTTTGGTTATATCTGATTCATTTAGGTCCTTTTCTGGGGATTTCTCTTGGTTCATTTGTGTTGCATTTCTCTGCCTTCACATTTTCTCTGTGTAAAGGAAGGTTTTGGCTCCTGGAGTCCACTGGGTATAGCCTCTGTTCCCTAGGTATGGTCTGTCTGCAGGCCCACCAACCTCTATTCTGTTGCTGCCTAGGGTTTTTGGGTTTGGGCATTGCCAGTGCCTGCCCACTGGGGCTGTTGCTGTGGTTTCCACCTCTTCTTCATGGGAGTGGCTGTGATCACATGCTCGGGTGCACAAGCCTTGGTGGCCTTGGCCTTTGCCCCACCCCCATGGGTGGCATTATGCTCGGCCCTGAGGGCAGTGGCCAGCACCTTTGCTCAGCTTCAGGTCTCTGCCTGTTTCCGGGCTTTTGCCCCACCCTTGCAGGAGGAGTTCACTCGTGGAATGGCTTCTAACCTTGGCCCTACCAGCCAGTAGCAGAACTCTGCCTGTTCTGGGCTTTTGGCTCCACCCCCATGGGAAAAGCTGGCTCCCAAGTCAGGCCATAAGCCTCACTTCCGCAGGCAGGGCAGGGCTGTGCTTCTGCGGCCTTGCTCAAGGGCTGCTCTTCACCCCTTCTGGGGTTCCTGCCATTCTCCCGCAGGCTGGATTACAGGCTGCCAGCAGCTGGGCTTGACCGCTTTTGCGTGCCTACTCCTCCCCAGCTGGGCAAGACTGAGCTCACACGTGAGCCCAGTGGTGGCCACTGGGCTTCTGCCCCAGCTGACAGAACCACGTCTCTGCATCCCACCGCCACCTGCCCTCTGGTGAGCCCTCAGCCGTGTGGGGTGTGGGCACTGTAGCTCAGACCCTAACACTCACTACTGTAGACCCAAAAGCCCCCTCCTTCTAAGTGACTCTGCTCTAAGTACTGCAGGAGAGCTTGTTTGGCTGGTGTCCTGCTTCCCTTTGCTGGTATTGCTGTTTCTGGGGGAAATATTCACTTCAGATTTGGGGAGTGACTCATCCCAGGGGTTAGAATGGCTGTCTCCCAAAATGTTTCTCCCTGTGCCTCCTAGATTACACTCTCTTCCTGCTACACTGGTATTCTCCTATCTCCCCTTCCCCTGGAGCCCCAGGTGAGTGGTTGTGAGAGAGGTTTTCTGCGCAGTCCCTTTAAGAAGGATCCTGGGTCTGAGAAATCAGTCTCTTTCTTACAAACAATATCCTGACTTGTTTCCAGCTAAATACTGTCTTTATGCCTTTTCTGGGCTCTAGGTTTGCAGGCTGGGGCTTTGTTCCTGGGTCTCAGGACCCTCCCCTCTCTGCTAAACTCACTTCCCGCCACGCGAGTCTCTCTCGGCTGCCGTTCGCTCTGGGGAGCTGGGCAGCCCTCTCCGCATTTCTGCTTTTCCTACCAGTCTCAGTGTGGCTTCTTCAGTGTTCCTTGGTTGAAGAGTCCTCTTAATTTAGTCCAAAGTTGGTTTTTCCAGATGATAGTTCTTAAAATTAGTCTATAATCCACTTTGATTCTGGGAGATGGATGTTGGTACGTCCACCTACTCCAGCACCATCTTGTCTTCTCTAATCACAGCTTTTTATTATTTGTTTGTTTTATTTAAAATATATCATAATGACTTAATTCTGACCACTCACATGAAAGTGAAAATTCTTTTAATATCAGGCTATATCATCAGATATATCCTTTGTTATAGCATTATGGAATGTATAAAACACAAGGGAAATTCTTCATAGGTTATAGTGTGGAATATCACATTTTTGTGTGCAATTAGCATGTATAGTTCTTTGTAAGTGTAAAATGCTTCATATGTACAGAGAACTTGTCAGCTAAAACTGCTTGAGGCTTTAGTCTGCATTTCAACAGGATGTGTATGAGCAGATGTTTATTTCAACACTTCATCAGTTGAATTGAACCATCACTGTATATTTGCTTAAAGAGTAAGAAACTAATGGCTGAAATGGATAAAGGAGTGAACAATGAAAGACACAATGTTACCCAGATTGCTTAAGAAAATAAATGCCAAGGAAGTTTGCAAAAATGAGTAAAAGAATGATTAGCAGTACAATTCTTTTACGTAGGTAGAAATTGTCTTTGTGTTCCTTTTTGAATAGTTGATTCTCTCGAAGAGTTCTTTGAGAAGAAAATGCAGTACTGATCTTAATTAGTCCTTAAGGTAGTAAAAGAGTCTTAATTTTAAGATTCAGGAATATCAGACATATTTGAAGGAAGAGCTGTAACTGACTTGGAAAAAAATAAAAAGAAAATAAACATGCATACCTATGTCGTATTGGCTATATGCATAGCATCTTATTTAACATTTATAACATTGCTGGATTTTTTTAACTGTTATTTAAATAGTTTAATTTCAGAAAGTTTAAATAGGTCACTTATATTCAGAAAGCAAATAAGAGACATATGTGGGACTCCAGGGGTGTGTAATTCCTCATTCACTACATCATGCCCCCACAAAACATTTTAGAGCTGGTCTTACCAACAAGAGACAGAAAACTGCTTTCTTCTTAGAGTAACAAGCTTGATGAGTAGGGCAGATAGAAATAAGTAGAGACAGCTGCAATTAGAGTCAGGGGTGATATTCTAAATACTAAATATTGCATAGGCTAATTTATCAGAAAAGATAATAACATCAAACAACTATAGAGATGTACCAGTGTCTTCCAGAAAGAGAGAGAGAGTGAGAGAGAACATCCTGAGATTCAAAATCATTGTTCAGCCTTTCATTAGCTTTCAATGATAAAATAACAGTTTATATAACTTGATGTTTTCTTCATTGTCCTATTTTTTCTGTTCAATGTTACTCAGTTTACTTATTTTGTTTTGTATTTATCTCTACAAATATTGGTATTTTGTTAATTCCCAACCTCTGACCTCTTCATTTTTATTCTACTTACCTTGCTCCCTTGGCAGGGTACCACCCTTTCCTGAGAAAAGGTAATTCCTAACTCTTCCAATTCTTTGTTTTATAAATCAATCATACCCACTTCTTACACTACCATGCACATAACAGACCTTCTCCTCTTGTATCACCATCTGCAGTAGTGTGTCACTTTATCATCCTTGACCCCTCTCTAACCTTCAGGTCCATTTCCTGTCCATTAGCATTTACTCTTTTTACTACTTTTATCAATGTCTACACCCAGACCTCTGTATCTTTATTGTTGGAACTTGGAATATTTGCTTGTCATTGCCTACTTGGGTAATTTCAGTCATCTCCTAATCCAGCTCATTTCCACTCTTGCTCAGCTCACTCAATCTTAACCCTTCTACAACAGAGCTTTCTTGAGACCACAGAAACAATTAGATGACGGTCTTCTTTTCTTCCCACTTTTTTAATGTTCACTGTGACCTAGAGGTGAGTTTGTTTAGGTTAGCTTCTTTCATTTCATTGGTAGAAAAAAAATCAGTTTTAACATGAAAAGTGATGGGTGATATTTCTGAATGGATAAGAAAATCAGAATATTTTAAAAGCATCTGTCATATAAAATGCACCCTAGCAATAGCAAAAAGAAAAATTCTTGCTTATAGAAGAAATTAATAAGGTCAATAATTTTAATAATTAAATGAGAAGCCTATTGTAGAGCTAAATTAGAAATCTAGTAAAAAAAGAAAAAATTCGAGCTGCACCTTTTAAATTAAACTTAATTGAACTAGATTAAGCTGAATTCAAATTGATTAGGCCAAGCCTGATATCATTATGAATTTTAATAACAATTAATAATGTTTATTGTACACCTAGTTAACATAGAGTATAACATAGTCCCTTCCCCTGAGTTTGTCATCCAAATTGAGGAGGAAGACTAAAGGTCTGCTGAAAAAGTAAAAAGGAGAAATAAGCCTCAGGGAAATAAATTCTAATAGAACTGTTTCTGTTAGAAGAATAGCTTAGTGTTTTGATAGAAGTAGGTAATCAAACAGAATGTTGGAGTTTTTGTAATTATTGAAGGGGCAAATAAAAATAAAGTCCTGAAACTTTATTCTAAAATGTTAGAGTCTGGCCCTGGCTGGTTGGCTCAGTGCTAGAGTGTCAGCCTGGCTTGTGGAGTCTGGAGTTTGATTCCCGGCCAAGGCACACAGGAGAAGCACCAATCTGCTTCTCTATCCTTCCCTTTTTCCTTTCTCTCTGTCTCTCTCTTTCCCTCCTGCAGCTAAGGCTCCATTAGAGAAAAGCTGGCCTGGGCACAGAGGATGGCTCTATGGCCTCTACTTCAGGTGCTAGAATGGCTCTTGTTGCAATGAAGCAACTCCCAAGATGGGCAGAGCATCACCCCCAAGTGGGCATGCCGGATGGATCATGGTCAGACGCATGCAAGAGTCAGTCTTTCGGACTCTCTGCTTCTCATTTCAGAAAAATAGAAAAATAAAAAAAAAGTAGAGTCCGATGAGGTGAAAAAGTGTCAATTTTAGTAGAAAAGAAAAAATAAATGAATAAGATACAACATGTGATGAACAAAGAAAAAAATGTATTATCATTTCATTTGATGGGTAATAAAGGTCAGTAACTATATTAACAGTAATTTCTTATATTATATTTTCATTAATTTAATATCCTTAAACACTAACTATAACATATTGTTATACATATATCCTTAAAATATTTTTCCTTAAAACTTAATTTTTATAGCAGTTTAAAGTTCACAGAAAAATAAAGCAGAAAGTATAAAAATTTCCCATATACTCCTTGCACAACACATGCGTAGCCTCCCACATTATTAACATCTCCACCAGAGTGATACATTTATTACAATGGATGCATCTACATTGGCACATTATAATCACCCGGAATCCAGTTTACATTATAGTTTACTCTTTGGTATTCTACATCCATAAATTCTTTCTTTTCTATTTTGAATCTGAGAGAAGTCAGATTGGTTGTTTATTGATTTTAGTTTTTAATACTAACTGTATCAATGTCTTTGTTTTCCAATAGTTATTATTTTGAGGTATGATTAAAAAGCAAGTTGAATTATTTTTCTTTTACCTCTTTAAATGCCTTTAAAAGCATACTTCTAACGAATGATTCTAACAGTATCTTGAGCAGTATCTGTAAAATAAGTAGCTTTTCAGAATACCACATTAAAAAATTAAGCTTATTATTACAAAGCTCTAACTTTCACAACCATAAACTTCCCAGGAATAGAAAATTTTCAATTGCTAAAGATGCTTCATTCTTTTTAAAGATCCTCTTTGTCACTAGAAAGATGAGTCTTTTCTTTAACTTGTTCTCTTTTCGTCATTAGTCATTTGAAAAGGAGGTCTATCCTCCCTTTCTCCAGCCTTGGCTCATCTTCCAGCTATTCCTTGAGGAAGATAATAGCAGTTTATTCATTTTTAGTGTCAATCATTGATTCAGGTAGTATATGTTTCCTACTTATAAAAGAAACCCTTCAATAAGCCAGATAAATAATTGTCATATGTCCAATGTTATGGTTCTATAACAGGGACATTTCTTTTTTTCTTGTAAAAATAAAGATACAATTCCCCACTCAAAAGAGCTTCCTTAATACTCAGAAATAGTACAAATTTATGTTAGCAAGAGAAAAATATGCATCCCATCTCAATAAACACATTATGATTTCTAAGGGTAGGGAAATATATAGATCAGAAATGTTATAAACTAATAAAAATTGTATGATTTCAAGTATGTAAATCATAAACTCTTGCCTCTATTCTCCCAATAATATGAAGATTATAATTTTTTTGAGATTAAAAGAAATGTCAAAAGGTAACATAGGAGAAAATCTAGGGGATTTTTGCTTTGGCAATGATGTTATACACAACACAACAGCCACACTTCATGAAAAATTGATAAGTTGTAGTTCATCAAAATCAAATACGTCTGCTCTGTGAAAGACACTGTTAAGAAAATAAAAACCATGGACTAGCAAAAAATATTTGAAGAACATGCATCTGAAAAATAATTCTGTTTGAAACTATGCTAAGCCTGGCTTGTAATGCTGCTGTGGATAAAACTTTGACCTGGAATGCTGAGGTCATGGGTTTAAAACCCTGGTTTTGCCTGGTCATGGCACATATGAGAAGCAATGAATTGATTCTTCCCACTCCTCCCCCTTTTCTCTCTCTCTCCTCTCTCTAAAAACCAATCAATAAAATATTTTTTTCTTTTTTTATGAGAAGAGGGTATACAGTGAGGCAGAATCCCATATGCACCCTGATGGGATTTACCTAGCAACACATCTGGTGATGATGCTCAAGTACTGAGCTATCTTTAGTGCCAGAAGCTGATGAGCTCCAACAAAACTATTCTCAGCATTCAGGGGTATGCTTGAACCAATAAAGCCAATGACTGTGGGAGGTGAAGAGGGAGAGAAAGGGGAGAGAGAGGGTGAGAAGCAGATGGTAGCTTCTCTTGTGTGCCCTGACCAGGAATCAAACACAGGATGTTCATATGCCAGGCCGATGCTTAATCCACTGAGCCACCAGCCAACACCAATAAAATCTTTAGAAAAAGAAATAGAGCCCTGGCTGGTTGGCTCAGCGGTAGAGCGTCGGCCTAGCGTGCGGAGGACCCGGGTTCGATTCCTGGCCAGGGCACACAGGAGAAGCACCCATTTGCTTCTCCACCCCTCCGCCGCACCTTCCTCTCTGTCTCTCTCTTCCCCTCCTGCAGCCAAGGCTCCATTGGAGCAAAGATGGCCCAGGCGCTGGGGATGGCTCTGTGGCCTCTGCCTCAGGCGCTAGAGTGGCTCTGGTCGCAACATGGCGACGCCCAGGATGGGCAGAGCATCGCCCCCTGGTGGGCAGAGCATCGCCCCTGGTGGGCGTGCTGGGTGGATCCCGGTCGGGCGCATGCGGGAGTCTGTCTGACTATCTCTCCCTGTTTCCAGCTTCAGAAAAATGCAAAAAAAAAAAAAAAAAAAAAAAAAAAAAAAAAAAAAAAAAAAAAAAAAAAAAAGAAAAAGAAATAGAAATAGAAAATATGCTAAGAGCTACTAAAACTCAATAATAAGTCAACCCAATTAAAAAAAATCAAAATGGATCTGAACCCGTAAATATAGGCAAATGCTATATAAGCATATGAAAAGGTGCTCAACATAATATGTCATTAGGGACTGGAAGTTAAACAACAGTGAGATACCACCACACATTTACAAGAATGGCAAAAGTTTAATACACTGATAACATCAAAAGCTAATGAAAATGGAACAACAGGAACTCTTACTCATTGTAATGAAAAAGAAATTATAAAACCACGTTGAAAAACTGTGTTGCAGTTTGTTTGTTTTTTTTGTTGTTGTTGTTTTGTTTTGTTTTGTGACAGAAACAGAGAGAGGGACAGATAGGGTCAGACAGACAGGAAAGGAAATAGATGAGAAGCATCAATTCTTTTTGCGGCATCTTTGCTGTTCATTGATTACTTTCTCTAATGTGCCTTGACTGGGAAGCTACAGCAGATAGAGTGATCCCTTGCTCAAGCCAATGACCTTGGGCTCAAGTGAGCCACCTTAGGGCCTCGAATCTGGGTCCTCCATGTCCCAGTCCAATGCTCTATTCACTGCACCACCGCCTGGTCAGGAGTGTTGCAGTTTCTTACAAAGATAAAAGAGACTTACCACACTATCCCACAACTGTGCTCTAAATAGTGGTCCCCAACCTTTGGGCCACAGACTGCTTTAATGTCAGAAAATATTTTCACAGACTGGCCTTTACGGTGGGATGGATAAATTTATCACGTGACTGAGACAAGTGTCAAGAGTGAGACTTAGATGGATGTAACAGAGGGAATCCGGTCATTTTTTAAAAATAAAACATCATTCAGACTTAAATATAAATAAAACGGAAATAATGTAAGTTATTTATTCTTTCTCTGTGGACCAGTACCAAATGGCCCACAGACCGGTACTGGTCCGTGGCCCGGGGGTTGGGGACCACTGCTCTAAATGATTTGACAATGTGTGCTCATAGAAAAGCCAGCACATGAATACTTACAGAAGCTTAATTTATAACAGCCAAACTTAAAAACAATCTAGATATCCTTCAATAGGTAAATAGATAAACAAATTATAGCATATGCATAGCAAAATATTATATTCAGTGATAAGAAGACTTGGTCTATCAAGTCACAAAAAGACATGGAAAAACTTAAATGCATTTTACTAAGTAAGAGAAGCTGGTCTGTTGAATCTCAACTATATTTCATTTGGAAAGGCAAAAGTATCAAACCAGCATAAAGATCAGGTTTGCCAGGGTTCAAGAGGGAAGGATGAATAAGTAGACATGGAATATTTAGAGCATAGAAGTTATTCTGTTGGATGCTATAATGTTGGATACATGACATTATGCATTTGACAAAATTCACAAAACTTTGTAACACAGTAAAACCAAATGTAAACAGTCTTTAGTCAATAATTGTGTATCAATATTGGCTCATCAATTATAACAAAAGTACTATAAAATGTTAATAATAGGTAAACTGGAGGAATGAGGGAGAGGAATATGCAAACTTTCTGTATTTTCCATTCAATTTTTGTATAAATCTAAAACAATAAAGTCTTTAAAAAATAAATGCACTATCAGCTCCAATTCATGAAGAACCCAAATACTATCATGTCTACTACTTCAGTGTATTCTTAAATCATATATGTATATGAAGGTCCTCATACACATAAGTGAATGTAGGGTAGGATAAAAATTCTTTAACAAAAATAGTAGTTTAGTGGAACAGCATGTATTTTTATTAAATATGGTTTTTGTTTTTTTGCTTTTGCAGGCAACAATGTGCCATTTAATCTGCTAAAACAGACACTTGTCAAATGTTTTTAACCTACTGATTGTCAATATGCTCAAGACATAATCTTGCAACACTAATGTAATGTATTTTGGTTAAGGTGGTTTGCTACTAAAGCTGGTTTAGTACCCTAAATGTAGAATTGATGGTTGAGTGATCAATAGGGCATACAAGTTTCTCAAAATGTGTAGCATCCAAAACTGTCACATGGAGCTAGATTTACAGGAATAAAATCAGTTTGCTTGTTGTTTTCTACCCTATAAACTGAGTTTACCCTGACTTTACTTGAGTTACAAAAGGCAATATTTGATGGAAAGAACCGTCTTATGAGATTCACATGATACTTATGAATTACATAATGAAATATGTAGATAATGATATAGATTACAGATAAACTTTAAAATTACAGTGGCTTAATGAACTAAAAGTTTCTTTCTTACTCATACAAAAAATATAATCTGGACCTGGTTAGTTAGCTCAGTCAGTTAAGAGCATCATCCTGAAATAACAAGGTTGTGGGTTTCATCCCTGATCAGAGCACACACGGGAAGCAAGCAAAAAAGGCATGACTCAGTGAAACAACAAATGCTTCCCTTTCCCCTCTCCCCCCTGTCTAAAAATCAATAAAAATTAAGTCCTGGCCAACTAGCTCGTTTGATTAGAATGCCATCCTGGAGTGTGGAGATTGTCAGTTTGATTCCCCAGTCAGAGCACACTCAGGAGCAGCTCAGTGTTTTTGTCTCTCTTTCTCCTTGCCTCTCGGTCTCTCGAAAGAAAGAAAGAAAGAAAGAAAGAAAGAAAGAAAGAAAGAAAGAAAGAAAGAAAGAAAGAAAGAAAGAAAGAAAGAAAGAAAGAAAGAAAGAAAGAAAGAGAAAAAATATATAA
The DNA here is from genome assembly GCF_036850765.1 of Saccopteryx bilineata. Taxonomy (NCBI): domain Eukaryota; kingdom Metazoa; phylum Chordata; class Mammalia; order Chiroptera; family Emballonuridae; genus Saccopteryx; species Saccopteryx bilineata. The sequence goes on from NC_089494.1 coordinate 151,907,678, forward strand.
AATCAGTGGTATGCTTTGGGAATGAGTTATACACAGTCATTCAAGGACTCAATACGATGAAAGTTTTGTCATTTTCAGGGTGTGGCTTCTACAGTCACCATGTATGTTGTTATTTGTCAAAAGGATAACAAAAGAGAGAAAAAGTTACAGATGAAAGTGGTTTGGGGACAGATCCATATTCCTTTTCCCCATTTTCATTGGTCAGACTTTATTCACATGGGCACATTTGAGTACAAGGGAGGTTGGGAAATATCAAAATAAAGAAAGTGAGTAGTATGTTGATAAATATAGTGAGATGCAGATAAAAATATAATGTTCCAAGTACATACATGTTATTCATTACATACATTAACTAATGTTTGTGGTAAGAATATAGGAATGGAATGGCATTGGAGGTATATAAAACTTGATTAATAAAACAAAAGTGAATTTTTCCATGACAACATGTCATGTCCTAAAGAATATGATCAACATACTTCTCTGTAGCTGAGATAAAAATACATATAAATAGAGAGAGTTAAGGCAATTATATTAAAAATGTATAGATTTTTCTCCTAACTTGTTTAGGAGAAACATCTTAGGATTCTTTCTATTATTTTAAGTTTCAGCAAAATTTTTTCTTTCCCAGGAGAGCTAATTTCTCACTGTAGTCTTGAGTCATGACAGATAATTAGGAAATCTGGTCAGGTCTTTGCCATGTCATATTCCTTCAATTTTTGTATTGTTATAAAATAGCTTCAGGGGAGACACACATGAAAATAAAAAAAGAATAATAAGAGTGGGAATGCATTAGCCTCAAGTATAATTTTATTGTTTTCCATCTGCTGTAATTATAAAATTAAACTCTTTTGTACTCTGATCAGAATGATAAGTCATCAGAAAGATGCTTGTGTCTTGCTATGTATCTTGTTACATATTATAAATAAGAACATCATATCTATATGGCTTTTTTTCTTTTTCCTTTAGAGCAGAACCATTGCAATCTTCCCATTAGAAGAGTCATATTTTTCCTCAAAACTAACATAGCTTGGGGAAATAGTATTTGTTTCAATGAAAATATTACTGCATATGGGATTTAGATTTGCATTTGCACATATTTCCAAGGTGACTTTAAAAAATCATCATTTTAAGAAAGAAACAATTTAAATGTCATAGTTTGGGAGATATTTTTTTTCTCTACATATTGATTAAGAATAATCTATGTGTTTTATGTTGGGAGTGTTAAAGTACTCAAAGAGCATCACTCAACTAAATTTACAGTGACAAACTGAGCCAAGAAATATAAGCTCTATTCTTTCTCTCTCTCATACTCCTATTATTGAAGCTGATGAAATCTTTTCTTAAAGCATGCACTCATTGATTACTTTAGATTAAGGATTGGTGTCATTTCACTTAAGGTCAACTTCCTTAGCTGAAACTTTATTTTCTCTAACATAAGGAGGGGATCTAACTTTGACACTGATGATGTAAAAAATAAAAACCATGGTTTTCCTTACAGCATCATTTTTATCATTCCCTAAAAAAATAGCCTATAAAAAATAGTGGTTATTTATTGACTTATTTTATTATACAATGCATGTTTCTTAACTGTTTATTTTCTTAATTTTATAAAGAAAATGGGAGAGAGCAGGAGAGAAAGAGGAACATCTGTTCCTGTATGTGTGCTGACCAGGGATGAAACCAGAAACCTCTGTACTTCGGGACAATGCTCTAACCAACCCGCTCTCTAGCCAGGGCTCTATGCGTGTGTAATAAACTTTAATTTTAGGGCAGTTTGAAAAATATAAAAAGTTGAGCAGAAGGAATTTTTCCTATACCTTACTTCCCAGACAAGCATAGCCACCCCCTCATTATCAGCATCCCCTACCAGAGTGGCACATATGCTACAACTGATGAGCATACAGTGACACATTATTATCACCTAAAATCCGTAGTTTACATGAGGGTTCATTCTTGGTGTTGTAGGTTATGTGGGTTTGAACACATGTGTAATAGCATGTATGCACTATATGGTGTCATACAAGGTAATTTTACTGCCCTAAAAATTATAGATTCTAGGCCTTGTCAGTGGATCAATGAATAGAGCATCAGCCTAGTATATGGTCATCCCAGGTTCAATTCCCAATCAGGGCACAAAGGAGAAGCCACCATCACCTTCTCTCTCCATACATTTCCCCCTTCTCTTCCTCTTCCCAATTCACAGCAGTGGCTTAATTGGTTTGAGCATTGGCCCCAGGCACTGAGGATAGCTGGGTTGGTCTGAATGCAACAGCCTCAGATGCTAAAAATAGCTCAGATTTTTTAGCATTAATCCCAGACGGGGTTGTCGGGTAGATCCCAACTGGGGTGCATGCAGGAGTCTGCCTATCTCTCATCCTCTCACCTAAAAAAAATCCTGGGATTATCCACCTATTTATCTCTTATTTTCTTCCAACCCCTAATAACTATTGATCTTTTTATTGTCTCCATAGTTTTGCCTTTTTCATCATGTCCTATTATTAGAATAATACAATTTTTATTCATTTAGCAATGTGCATTTCAGTTTCCTCTATGTCTTTGTTACTTCTAAGTTTTGACAATTATGAATAAAGCTGCTATAAACATCTGCCTGCATACAATATATTTTTCATTATTGGTGGGAGATGGAGTAGATAAAACAAAAACATTTTTGAAGAGATTTAGAAATCATATAGGCCAGTGATTCTCTCAAGTCTAATTTTCAGAAGTCTCTTGAGAAATTTCTTATAATACAGATTCCTCAATTTACTGCACAAAAATAGACAGTAATAAGGCCAAGGAAAATATATTTTCAACAAGTTTCCTAAATAGCTCTAGTCATCAGCCAGATTTGGGAACCACTGCTCCTTGCAACTCATTAAATTTAAAAAGGCATGACACAGAGAACTTAGGTCATACAGCTAGGAAGTGGCAGAGTCAGGGCAAGAATGAAAACATGTTTTTGTTTTTAATCCCCACGTTACATTAATTAGAACTGCAAGAGCAAGGGGTCTTTTTCTATTATGCATGATAAAAACTTCTTGACTTTATAGAAAGGTAGTAATGCGCTTTCTTTATCATAACACTATGTGAAGGCCCAACAAAGTAGTTAAAACTCACCCTTAATTTAAGATGCCTGAATGGTCTTCATCTCTAGTAGAATAGAATAGTGTGAATATTCTTCCTTGGGCCCCTTAGTCAATCCATGAAGAAGACCATGTAAGTATTTTGATTTGTGACATTTCTCAATTTAGGGTATTTGAGCAAAGGGTGTCTGCCACTGTTATTCTCTAATGACAGTGACATGAATTCACCTTCTATAATAAAAATACAATTTTTTCTTTATGAATGAATAACTCAACTTGACAGATTATATAGAAATTTATTTATGGCAACCAACTCTTGCCTAAAAACACTTTCTATACCTGCTTTATGATTTTAGACAATCTAGTTTTTAAAACAATGCCAATTTTGAGATGAAATTACCTACAGTAGCAGGTTAGCATAAGGAGGCTTTCAGATATCAAATTTTCTAGTAAAGCTCGTGTCTTTAGATCTTTTAGATTATGGCGGTTGTTTAAGCATAATGATTTTACATGAGAACACAAATTAAAATGAAATAAACATTTTTATGAAGATATTTGCTGTGTTCCTAGCAATGTTTGGTCTTAAAGACAAAAATGAGGGCTAACTGATATTGATTTATTATACACTTCCTTTTTTTCACAAAGAATTGTTGGAGGTTTACAAAATTGCCTTCCATAAATTGGATAACAATGACAACAGTCCTGTAGCAAAGAAATATAAGCTGGGGGCCAGCTTTGCAGGTACTGGGTAGAATGCCATGAGAAATATTCTTAAGGAGTGTTTGGACAACTCTGATCAAGCACTGAACAAGATTTCAAGGCTGAATATACAGTGCCATATTTTCAAGTTAAGCCTAACAGATTTTAGTTCCCAAATTAAAGTTTCATCAGTGTAAGTAACAAAGTCATGACCATACAGGCACTAACTAGTAAAATTTCTTGATTCATTTAGAAGATAGAGTCTCATGTTTGTTCTTGTTGAATTTCTTTTAGTTTTAATTGATGATATTATTTGTTACATATATCTTTCAAGTGGTGAGAACAGTGACAGCTCAGGTAGTACACAATAAGACCAACTGCAATTTTATACCTAAGCTTGGTCATAAGGTAAAAAGGTCACTCAACATACAGTAAAAGGTCCTTACTAAAAAGTGATTTTCTAGTCACTAAAATAGAAATATTCAAAGCATGCTCCTTAACTTTTTGGGAAGTTTCTTTTTAGCAGGTGATAAAGTGTCTCAATTATGGCTAACTTTTGTGACAAGAGAACCAGGTAAAAATTGACTAGCCTCAGGAAGGCTTGAAGCTTTTAATATATATATATATATATATATATATATATATATACACACACACACACATATATATATGTATGTATGTGTGTGTGTGTGTGTGTGTATATATATATATATATTTTAAAGAGAAGCATGGAGAGAAATACAGGAACATCAAGCTGCTCCTGTCTGTGCCCTGACCAGGGAATCGAACCGACTCTCTGCACTTCTGGACCATGCTCCAACCAACCGAAGTATCTGGTCAGGGCTTAATCTTTTTATTTTTAGAGACAGAAAGCAAGAAGAGAAACATTCATTTACTGTTCCACTCAGTCATGCATTCATTAGTTGCTTCCCATGTGTGCCCACATGACTAAAGACTCAACATATTTTATCTCATTTAAAAAAATATTACTGCTATGTAATATTGTGTAGTGTTTAAGAACCATTAATAATTTCAATGTTGATTGTATTAATTAGACAATTATTAAAATATTCTGAGGGTTCAAACATCATAAAATGGCATAAAACACCAAGACATTAGAAAGTATTGCATAAAAATATAATAACCATGCAAGAGGAAAATTTCAGAAGAGAAAATTAAGTCTGTTACTAGACTGTGCCACTGGAGTAGGCTGACTTTATTCTTTCTTAAAGTATGATAAAGCTCCCTGAAGAGCTATGAATCCCGGGTCTGCCAAAATAGATTAAGCAGTTGGTTCACAAGATAAGAGCTCTACGGGAAAACATTTAGGGTCCAATTAACTTTAGATGTCGGCAGAACTAACTGGAAAGAAGGTTCATGTTGCCAGCCAACAGGGTAGGATTTCCAGTGACTGGAGATTGCTTGATAAGTGTTAAAATAACAGGTCATCTCTAAGATGTCTTCATCTCTGGACTGAGTAGTCATTCAATTGACCTTTAAGTGTCACCCAATTATTTTCATGGACTCTTAGAGCCTTACCAGGTCATCTGGCTATTTTTTTTAACAAATTGTAGTGTGTCCTTTAAATAATCCTGATAAAAGGCTCACCAGCATTTTAAAAACTCTTCCAATGATGGGGAACTCACTACTTTACAAGGCAAATTATTTATTTTAATCAATTTTAAAAAGATTTAGTTTATATTGAACTGATTTTACTTATGTCTTTTACTGAACTGGTTGGACCTTCAAGTTCAAACTAAATATCTTCCAACACAAATAAAGGCAATCCATGTAGACATGAGAAGATTTCAGATGTTTAGAGACATGCTAGGGTTGGAATTTTGGCTCCTCTGCTTGCTAGCTGTATGAACTTGGGTAATTTTAAAAAGTTGCCTTGTCTGTATTTCCTCACTTCTAAAATAATAGGGAAAATACTAAGAGTACTTATTTTAGAGGACCAGTCAGAAGATTAAAAGCCTGACACATAGTAAGTATTTAACTAAAATATATTCTGTAAACTTATTCTTTCAATCTCTTCTGCCTTATATCTGGTGCTATAAAAATAAAATTTCTCTAACCTTATGGAGTTTTCTTCATAATGAAGTCAACAGATAATTATGCAATAACAATAAAGAGTGCAGAGAGCTCTGAGAGAAGGCATACAGTGCTGGGTTTTTTTTAACAAAATAACAAACACTTCAAATGAGGGTGTAGGGACAGTTCCCAGCAGAAGTGATTCTCAAGGTGAGGTTAGAGGGATATTGAATTGATCAAGTGAAGAAAATAAAATTAAAAGTTCTAAGTATATGTAATAATATGTAAAATAAACTAAAAGTTAAAGGGAAGAACAAAGATTTTAGAAACAAAGGCTGTTTGATATGGTTTGTTTATCGTGCATGAAGCTATGCATGATAATAATATAGCTGAAGATTTAGGGAGATGCCTTGTAAGCCATGTCAACTACTGGAATAACAAGAAACTATTTAAAAAAATTTAAGCCGGGATCAGATTTGTAGTAAGGGACTAACAAAGATGTTTCTAGATAAATTGATGCATTGTGAGAGAATGAAGTTGTTAAACTTCAGAGCCATGGATGGTGCCCAAGTGAGGTACATTTTGGAACATTTTAGGGTCATCACATACATACTATTATCTTTGTAATAAAGTCAAGTACCCTATATATCTCAGTTATTTTTAGGACAGTCACATTTTACACCTGTAGTCAGAGCATAACTATCCATAATGTCCTCTTCTTCTTTCAAAATCGTCCCAGATTATCTAAAAATTACATAGTCCTTTATTCTCTTCCCAGTAAGCTATGAGGTGGAAGGTAAAAGCTTTCTATGGTCTAGTGAACCTTTATTTGGCAATTAGATTGTCCTTCTTTTAAAGAAGTAAACTTCTCCAGTACTGTTGTGTGAAAGCTAATTTTCTTTTTCATGTTTGATGCTAAACTTCTCATATTAAAAAAAAAATCTCATTTTCCTGGGGAACTTGGCTGTACTGAGTACTAAATATTGATACTTCAGTTCAGGTGAGTTCAAATGTGGTCACGGGAGAAAGTGACCAAAGCAAATGGAAGGGAAAATAATTGGAGAAGCCCCTATATTTTGGGTAGATATTGAATTGTTTTGCGATAATGACAAGCTTTAGGGTAGAAGAAAAACCAGAAATCTAATGCTGGAGTTTTTAATAAATAAGGAATTGTGAGTAAAGTCTTAAAATCTCAGTAGTGAAAAAGGATGGAGGACAGTATACTAAAAATGTGTACTACACAGACTAAGAAACTTTGCATAAGGATTAAAGAGAAATGATCTGGAAATAGAGGCCAAAGGTGAGGAATCCTTAAGCCAGGCCCTCTGTGAAGCATCTGTTCATTTCTCATGGTTGGCTCTATCATCTGTAAGAGATTCAGTGAGGTCAGCCGAGATGCAGAATGCATTGAGATTCCCCTGAAATGAATATAAAGCCTAGTAAATGGAGATGCAAGGTCTCCTTGTTCCTACTGAGTGAACAAGAAGCTGTTGGGGACTCGCCACTGGGTGAACATGAGGCAGGAGTGAGGACTGGTAGAGTTTCACAATTTACTCCTCTTATTACTTATATTTGTGGAGCTTCGTACTTAATGACACATTTGTAGAGATTCCACTGTTTAATTTTTACGTAAGAGTGTGAGGTTACATTAGGTGGCTAGCATTATTTAGAAATGAGAAACCTAGATTTAGAGAAGGTAAATAATTGCCAGCTGGTAGTAGCATTTTAGGTCCATTTCAGTTTTAGCTGACATCTAATGCACAGCATCTTCCCATGGTTGGTTGAACCAGGTGCCCCAAAGGATGGCTTTTCAATGATCTCTGCTGGAATGGCACCTCAGTGAAATTCTCGGCAACCCTGTGAGCTATAGAGCATCCCCTTGAGGGTTTGTATTTCAGTCCAAGGGTAACAAGGAAATCAGGGTAATGGGTCCTCTTAGATTAGTGCCTTTCTGCATTAGGTAATTTGCCTGAGCCTTACAGATAGTGACTATGCCCTATGTTTATGACTCCTATATTTTTTAGACTTTTTTATGCCTTAGTTAATATATTTTATAGTTATTACTTATTTATATTAAAATTTTGTTATTTAAAGTAATGAGCGACTTCTGGCTCTTGATTGGACCCTGTTGATACAAGGGACCAGCGAGATTTTCCCGCTTCCAGCATCCTCAGCTGGACTACAATTCTGCTCCCCCTGTTTGCTTCTAATACTTTGCTAATATCTGTTATGCAACTTAAGGGAATTATTATTTTTGTTGTTATTATTGTTATTTGTAATACCTATCTGAACAATGACATGATGAGATTAAGAAATAAGCTGTTTGAGTAGGAGAGTTCTCGAAAAATTAAAAATAAGCCGTGGCAGTTGGATCAGTGGTAGAGCGTCAGTCCGGGAAGTCCCGGGTTCGATTTCCGGCCAGGGCACACAGGAGAAGTGCCCATCTGTTTCTCCACCCTTTCCCACCTCCTTCCTGTCTGTCTCTCTCTTCCCCTCCCGCAGCCAAGGCTCCATTGGAGCAAAGATGGCCCGGGCGCTGGGGATGGCTCTGTGGCCTCTGCCCCAGGCGCTAGAATGGCTCTACTTGCAATGGAGCGGTGGCCCAAATAGGCAGTGCACCGCCCTCTGGTGGACATACCAGTTGGATTCTGTTCAGGCGCATGTGGGAGTCTGTCTTCCCACTTCTCACTTCAGAAAAATAAAATAAAATAAAGTAAATAAAAATTAAAAATAGAACTGCTCTATGACTCAATAAGTTCACTTCTGGGTACATATTCCAAGAAATCCAAAACATTAATTCAAAAGAATATATGCACTCCTATGTTCATTTCAGTATTATCTATAATAGCCAAGATATGGAAGCTATCATTAATGGAGAAGTGGATTAAAAAAAAAAAACTGTGGTACATTTGTACAATGAAATATTACTCAGCCATAATAAAATGAAGGATGAAATCTTACCATTTGCAACAACATGGATGGACCTAGAGGGTATTATGCTCAGCGAAATAGGTCAGTCAAAGAAAGACAAATGCCATGTGATTACACTTATATGTGGAATCTAAAAAAGAATATAAATGAATAAACAAAACATAAGCAGATTCATAAATACAGAGAACATACTGATGTTTGCCAAAGGGAAGAGGGTTGTGGGACTGGGTAAGAAATGTGAAGAGATTATAAAGTAAAAATTGGTAGTTTCAGAATAGTCATGGGGATGTAAAGTACAGAATAGGTAAATAATATTATAATAACTGTGTATGGTGCCAGGTGGGTACTGGAAATACTGGGGGAACACTTCATAAAGTATATGAACATTATGCTATATACCTGAAACTAATATAGGATAATATTGATTGTCAACTATAAATTATTTCACACATAGGTGGGATATAAAACTAAGACTCATGGATACAGACAAAAGTGAAATGGTTCCAAGTGGGAAGGATATATAGGAGAGAGAGAAAGGAGGCCAAATATATGGTGACAGTGTTTTGAATTTGGGTGATAGGTACACAACACAATGAATAGTTCACATGCTATGGAGATATATACTTGAAACCTATGTGTTTCTATGGACAAATACCACCCCTTTAAATTTAATTTCTAAATAAAAAATAAAATTAAAAAAGAAAAAATTGGCTGTGATCGGTGACTCAGTGAGTGGATAGAGGGTCAACCTGGCATATGAATGCCCCAGGGTTGATTCCTAGTCAGGGAACACAGGAGAAGTGACCATCTACCTCTGACCCTCTCCCCCTTATCTCCCTCATCCCCACCTGCAACCAAGGGCTCAATTGGTCCAAGCATAGCCCTAGACAGGGTTGCCGGGTTGATCCTAGTAGGGGTGCCTGGGGAGTCTGCCTTAATATCTCCCCTCCTTTCACCTAGAAAAAGAAAGAAAGAATGAAATAGAAAGAGAAAGAAAGAATGAATGAAATAGAAGAAAGAAAGAAAGAAAGAAAGAAAGAAAGAAAGAAAGAAAGAAAATTAAATTAAAAAAAAATGAACTGCTTGTGTTTGTCTTCATTTTATTTCCACTACTTCCCAACCCTGGCACCTAGCACAGAGCAGCATTCAAAATGATATTTCAACAAATATATGTCAATACAATAAAGAAGTGTTTCCAGAATTAATGTATAACAAAATGGTTAAATTGATAATATACTTAAAAACTAAACATACTATTTCTAATATTGAGACCTAAGTTTATTGCTAACCATTCTGACTTCATACATAGCGCATTATGCTAGCTATACACATCTCCTTGTCTTAAGTCCATTCACACTGGTCTCTCTGCAATGTCTTTTTTTAATTTTATTTTTAATATATAGAAATCAAGAAAAATTTACACATACAAAATCCATTCCATGTTTGATTGAGGACATGACATGAAATTGACCACTAGGAAATAAATGTCCGATTGTCCCTGGAGTCATCTGACCTTGATTTTCAAATGAGACAGAGTAAATTTAAAAGCCACAGAGATTTACCAGCTAAATAAGGTTTCCTGGGAAAGAAGTGGAGTGTAAGAATAAAATGGATGATGCCCTTTTTGGCTCCTACAGTATCAATTAAGTCAGATTTCCAGAGTTGGTAAATTTGCTTCCAGGGAATTCCCAAGCTTATTTGAAGAGAAAGAATGATGATCCTGGCAAAACAAACACAAGTGATGCGCTTTTTGCAGAGTGCATCTCCAAACTTCAAACGTAAAACTCTTACAGTCTTCGCACCCACTCAAAAACTTATTTAAAAATAGAAGTTCTGAGTACTTCCTGTTCACTTAATCCATGTCAAACTAATTAAATACAATGATTCTTTCTAAGGTAATCTTGGTCAAATTTAGAAACTATTTGCAGACTCATCACAGACTCTTGAAGTTGGAAATACAGTATGATTTCTTTTACCCTGATTTATCTGCAAATATTCACCTGAAAATATTGTCACACACAAGTTGCCTCTGTAGTTTAAAATTTGACTTTGTATTTGGTTAATTTCATGGCCACTAATTGCATAAATTTACCCATGCATCTATAGAGCAGGGATTGTTTAATATACATGGATTGTAATTACAGAATCAGTCATCAATTGGAAAAGACATGCTGTAGGTTGATGTAGATCTCTATCTGCCGTCTACCCCATCCCCATTTTCTCTCTATAGTAGTGGATATTTTAGCTTTCTGAGGTTAGAGACTCTGCTGTAATCATCTGTCTTCAGCAGCTAGAATGGTGCATGTCAAATCATATGTAGTTAGTTGATTTTGTGTTGGGTAACCTCATTCATTCTTTAGTTATGTATTGATCTTAACAGTACAAGATAGATAACAGAGAAGGGTGTCAAGTTTTTGTACACAATATCTTTATCTTTAACACAATAAATTATCCTCTTAACTTTTTTATGGAGAGAATCGTGAGAATATTATCATATTTTAAAGATGGTGGGCTGTACACAAAGTGACATTTTACCCCTGGGCTAACTATCAATAGAAACCATCTTACAAAGCATGTAGTTAAAAAAAATGTTCTTTAGAGGAAATACCCTTCTATATCTTTGACTTTAACTTCCTCTTGTCCTTATCTGCTTCAGAATATTTTCGTTCTAATATATTAGCTCAGATTTTCCAATTAGAATTTTTATGTCCTATTTTTTAATTCTTCATGGGCCTTAAAAGAATTATTATTGTGTGTTAGCCCTGACTGGTGTTTATTACACCTCCCTCTCACATATCATCTGCAGATGTAATTAATATTTGGCTTCTCCTCACTTTTAGAACATTTTAAAAAAATATCATATTCAAACAGACTTCATACCAATCTTTACAGTCTTTTTGGTCTCCGCCCCACTTGAAATGTTGTCACGGCATTTATCATTATTTTTGTCCTAAATGCCTTGCAATTCTAGAATTGTGAAGCAATAAATATATCTAAATAAATGTGAACTCTAAACATCTCAATAATTTGAAGACAATAGGAGCTTCTTATGTTACAATAAAATACCATCTTACTAGTATTGCTTCCTTTGCCTCTACACCTGACACCATTCAATTCTTACCTGTTTCTTCGGAAACAAAATTTCCCCAATTTCTAGTTCCCTGCTGTCAGAAATTTCTTTTCTTCTTTTAAGAATAATGTATGTAGTGAAAAGGCTTTCTATTTTTTTTTTACATATAAGATTAAAGTTGGACTACTATCCATTGAGGTATGGATTACTGCTGTTGTGCTTTATAAATACCAGAAATAAAAGTGCTTCTATTTTATTTTTCTTAGTCCCCCAACATATCACCTTCTTAATTTTAGAAGACTTTGCAAAAATAATTGCTAGTGTTCCAGTAACTTTGTTAGCTAATCCCTTAACACCTTAGTGAATATGTCATCCAAAGATACAGAAATGACACAATTCAGTAATCAGGGAGGAAAATGAGGTCACAGTCTTTGCAACATCCCAGATTTCTTTTCTTTTCTTTTCTTTTCTTTCTTTTTTCTTTTTTTCTTTCTTTTTCTTTTTTTCTTTTTTTTCTTTTATTTATTCATTTTTAGAGAGGACAGAGAGAGGGAGAGAGAGAGAGAGACAGAGAGGGAGAGAGAGGAGAGAGAGAAGGGGGAGGAGCTGAAAGCATCAACTCCCATATGTGCCTTGACCAGGCAAGCCCAGGGTTTCGAACCGGTGACCTCAGCATTTCCAGGTTGACGCTTTATCCACTGCGCCACCACAGGTCAGGCTCTTTCTTTTTTTTTTTTTTTCTGTTATTTGCTTTCTTTACTATTTAATCATGTTCTAGTTTTTTCTACTTCTCAACTCCATTACACACAAATTTCTCATTCTTTGATTTTTCTCTCAACCATGTGTTTCCTCAAGCTTTCAATACCTTTTTTGGACTTTTTTTCCCCAACTAATTAAGCAAGCAGTTTCACCTTTTCAGACACTTAATATGTCATCAGGAAAGAGGATATTGTGATGTGTCAAATTATTTTGAAAACAATTCTGCTTTTCTGGAAAATAACATGCTTAAATTTTTCCTAAATGAGAAGTAGATAATGAAAAAGAAAAAGAACTTACTTGTTCTTACAAACAATTTGTTGATGATTTTAATTAACCCTTCTTCTTTAATATAAAAATAGCCTAAATGAACTATTGAAACCTCTAAGACAATAATTAAATTTTAAAATGCCTAATATATTTAATTAATGATTTATACAATTTACATCATGTTCTGGTATATAGTCCCTGGTATATAATCAGTTGAAAAGCACCTACCCTCTAAGAGACATGTATACATATAATTTATAATGTAAACAGTTTATAAATTTTTTTTTCAAGGCCCTGGCCGGTTGGCTCAGCGGTAGAGCGTCGGCCTAGCGTGCGGAGGACCCGGGTTCGATTCCCGGCCAGGGCACATAGGAGAAGCGCCCATTTGCTTCTCCACCCCTCCGCCGCGCCTTCCTCTCTGTCTCTCTCTTCCCCTCCCGCAGCCAAGGCTCCATTGGAGTAAAGATGGCCCGGGCGCTGGGGATGGCTCTGTGGCCTCTGCCCCAGGCGCTAGAGTGGCTCTGGTCGCAACATGGCGACACCCAGGAGGGTCGCAACATGGCGACGCCCAGGATGGGCAGAGCATCGCCCCCTGGTGGGCAGAGCGTCGCCCCCTGGTGGGCGTGCCGGGTGGATCCCGGTCCGGCGCATGCGGGAGTCTGTCTGACTGTCTCTCCCTGTTTCCAGCTTCAGAAAAATGCAAAAAAAAAAAAAAAAAAAAAAAAAATTTTTTTTTTCATTTTTCCGAAGCTGGAAACAGCGAGGCAGTCAGACAGACTCCCCCATGCGCCCGACTGGGATCCACCCCGCATGCCCACCAGGGGGCGATGTTCTGCCCCTCTGGGGCTTTGCTCTGTTGCATCCAGAGCCATTCCAGTGCCTGAGGCAGAGGCCAAGGAGCCATCCCAGCGCCCGGGCCATCTTTGCTCCAATGGAGCCTCGGCTGCGGGAGGGGAAGAGAGAGACAGAGAGGAAGGAGAGGGGGAGAGGCGGAGAAGCAGATGGGCGCTTCTCCTGTGTGCCCTGGCCGGGAATCGAACCTGGGACTCCTGCACGCCAGGCCGACGCTCTACCGCTGAGCCAACCGGCCAGGGCCCAGTTTATAAATTTTTATAAATTTTCTAAATAACTAAAAATTTTAATTAGTAGTACTAATTTAAATTTGGAAGGCCTTGTGTTATAATCTTATAATTACTATCTGTTCTTTTTGAGAAACTGAAGCCCATTTCATTATGGGTTATTATTCCTAATCCCTTTAATCTAAACAGAATTCAATTAAATTATAAAATAAAATATCAATCTGTTTCCATGTTGAAGGTTGCTAATTTTATAATTTTATCTAAGGTAATGTATTTTTATTTTATTTAGTGATTTTGAAGACACAAAGGATTTAACTAAAGGAATTAGTTTTACCACTAAATGGCAATGATTTTGTGGCTAAAACGAGATGTTTATAAATTAATAAACTTTATTTGTTTAGTGCAGATGTAAGGTCACTGTAAAATTAATTAGAAAGTACAGAGTTCCCATACTATGTCCTGTCTTCCACACATGCAGAACCTTCCCGACTACCAACATTCTGCACCAGAATAGTATATTTGTTACAATCAATGAACCTATACAGATTCATCAATCTCCCCCCAAATTCCATTGTTTGTATTAGACTTCTCTCTTCATTGTATATTTTGTTGGTCTTGACAAATGTATAATGACATATAGCCACCATTGTTGTATCATACAGAATACTTTCACTGTCCTAAAAATCCTGTGTTCTGCCTATTCATCCCACTTTCCCTCTTAACTGGCAACCAGTAATCTTTACAATGCCTCCATTGTTTTTGTCTTTTTCAGAAGATCAAATGGTTGAACCATATAGCATGTAGCCTTATTATATGATTTCCTTTCACTTAGCAATATGCATTTAAGCTTTTTCCATGTGTTTTTATGACTTGATAGCATTTTTTTTTAGTGCTGGATAATATTTCATTGTCAGGATATACGACATTTTATCAATCCACCTACTGTGAGACAGTAAAATTGCTCCCAAATTTTGACAATGATGAAGAAAGCTGCTATAAATATCTGTGTTTAAGCTTTTTTGTTGTTGTTGCTGCTGTTGTGTTCAATTCATTTCAGTCAATACCCAGAACAATTGCTGGATAATATAGAAGAGTATGTTTAATTTTGTAAGAAACTGTCAAAATCTTCTAATGTGGCTATAACATTTTATATTTCCATCAGAAGTAAATGAGAGTTCCTCTTTCTCTACTTCCTCAACAGTATTCGGCATTGTCAGTGTTTTGGATTTTGGCAATATTAATAGGTATGTAGTGATATCTTATTGTTGATTGATCTGAAATTTGCTCATGACATATAGTGTTGAACATCTTTTCAAATGCTTATTTTTCATCTGTATATACAGTGTGTCTGTAAAGTAATGGTGCACTTTTGACCGGTCACAGGAAAGCAACAAAAAATGATAGAAATGTGAAATCTGCACCAAATAAAAGGAAAACCCTCCCAGTTTCTGTAGGATGATGTGGCAGCATGTGCGCATGCACAGATGATGATGTAACACCATGTATACAGCGGAGCAGCCCAAGGCCATGTCAGTCGAGATGTAGACGGCACAGAGGAAAGTTCAGTGTGTTCTGTGGCTCGCTAAATTTGAATCCATGACCAAATTGCAACGTAAATATCGATGCGTTTATAACGAAGCGCCACCACATAGGAATAACATTACTCAGTGGGATAAGCAGTTGAAGGAAACCGGCAGTTTGGTGGAGAAACCCTGTTCTGGTAGGCCATCAATGACAAGTCTGTAGAGGCTATACGGGGTAGCTACATAAGGAGCCCTAAAAAAATCTTTGCATAAACCCATATCAAACTGCACTGAATAGGTATAAAACTGGGAGACTTTTCCTTTCATTTGGTGCAGATTTCACTTTTCTATTGTCTTTTGTCTATTTTTAATTGGATCATTTGTTTTTTTATTGTTGTGTGTTGTTCTTTGTATATGTGGATACCAGTCCTTTATAAGATGTGTCTTCTGAAAATATTTTCTCCCAGTTTATAGCTTGATTTTTTATTCTCTTGACATTCATTATTTTTCACACAACAGTTTTTAATTACAATGAAGTAAACAATATTTTTTTCTATTTTTTTATTATTAATTTTAATGCAGTGACATTGATAAATCAAGGTACATATGTTCAGAGAAAAAAATCTCCAAATTATATTGACATTTGATTATGTTGCATACCCCTCACCCAAAGTGAAATTGTCTTCCGTCACCTTCTATCTGGTTTTTCTTGTGCCCCTCCCCTCCCCTCCCCCCCTCTCTCCTTCCTTGCCCCCTCCCCCCCAACCGACTCGTTACTATCCAATTCTTGTCAATTGCTCTGAGTCTCATTTTTATGTCCCATCTATGTATGGATTCATATAGTTCTTAGTTTTTTCTGATTTATTTATTTCACTCTGTATAATGTTGTCAAGGTCCATCCATGTTATTGTAAATGATCCGATGTTATCATTTCTTATGGCTGAGTAGTATTCCATAGTATATATGTACCAAAGCTTTTTAATTCATTCATCCACTGAGGGACACTTGGGCTATTTCCAGATCTTTGCTATTGTGTATAATGCTGCCATAAACATGGGGGTGCATTTCTCTTTTTGGAACAGTTCTATGGTGTTCTTAGAGTATATTCCTAAAAGTGGGATAGCTGGATCAAAAGACAGCTCAATTTTTAATTTTTTGAGGAATCTCCATACATACTGTTTTCTACAGTGGCTGCACCAGTCTACATTCCCACCAGCAGAGCAGGAGGGTTCCCTTTTCTCCACATCCTCACCAGCACTTATTCTGTGTTGATGTATTCTTATTTTGTTGATGAGTGCCATTGTGACTAGTGTGAGGTGATATCTCATGGTGGGGTTTTTTTTTTCTTTCTTTCTTTTTTTTTTTTTTTTGGTATTTTTCTGAAGTTGGAAACAGGGAGGCAGTCAGACAGACTCCTGCATGTGCCCAACCGGGATCCACTGGGCACGCCCACCAGGGGGCAATGCTCTGCCCATCTGGGGCGTCGCTCTGTCATGACCAGAGCCATTCTAGCGCCTGAGGCAGAGGCCACAGAGCCATCCTTAGCGCCCAGGCCAACTTTGCTCCAATGGAGGCTTGGCTGCCAGAAGGGAAGAGAGAGACGGAGAGGAAGGAGAGGGGAAGTTGTAGAGAAGCAGATGGGCGCTTCTCCTGTGTGCCCTGGCCAGGAATCGAACCCGGGACTCCTGCATGCCAGGCCAACGCTCTACCACTGAGCCAACCGGCCAGGGCTCATGGTGGTTTTAATTTGCATTTCTCTAATGATTAGTGATGAACATTTTTTCATATGCCTATTGGCCATCTGTATGTCCTCTTTGGAAAAGTGTCTATTCATTTCTTTTGCGCATTTCTTGATTGGATTGTTTGTCTTCCTGGTGTTGAGATTTAAAAGTTCTTTATAAATTTTGGTTATTAATCCTTTATCAGACATATTGTCAAATATGTTCTCCCATTGTGTAGTTTGTCTTTTTATTCTGTTTATATTGTCTTTAGCTGTAAAAAATCTTTTTAGTTTGATATAGTCCCATTTGTTTATCCTGTCTTTTTTTTCACTTGCCTGTGGAGATAAATCAGCAAATATAATGCTGCGAGAGATATCAGAGAACTTACTGCCTATGTTTTCCTCTAATATGCTTATGATTTCACGGCTTACATTTAAGTATTTTTATCCATTTTGAGTTTATTTTTGTGAATGGTATAAGTTGGTGGTCTAGTTTCATTTTTTTGTAGATAGCTGTCCAATTTTCCCAACACCATTTATTAAAGAGGCTGTCTTTACTCCATTCTGTGCCCTTACCTTCTTTATCAAATATTAGTTGTCCATAGAGCTGTGGGTATTGCATTAATCTGTGTGCCTGTTCTTATGCCAGTACCAGGCTGTTTTGAGTACAATGGCCTTGTAGTATAGCTTGATATCAGGAAGTGTGATGCCTCCCCCTTTATTCTTCTTTTTTAAGATTGCTGAGGCTATTCGTGTTCTTTTCTGGTTCCATATAAATTTTTGAAATATGTGATGTATATCTTTAAAGTATGTCATTGGTATTTTAAATGGTATTGCATTGAATTTATCTATTGCTTTGGGTAATATAAACATTTTAATGATGTTTATTCTTCCTAACCATGAGCATAGTATATGCTTTCACTTGTTTGTATCTTCTTGATTTCTTTTATCAATGTTTTATAATTTTCCGAGTACAAGTCTTTAGTCTCCTTGATTAAATTTACTCCTAGGTACTTTATTTTAGGGGTTGTAATAGTGAAGAGGATTGTTATTGTTTCCTTAATTTCTCTTTCTGACTATTCATTGTTGGTGTATAAAAATGCCTCTGATATATGAGTATTGATTTTATATCCTGCCACTTTGCTGAATTCATTTATCAGGTCCAATAGTTTTTTGACTGAGTCTTTAGGGTTTTTTATATACAATATCATATCATCTGCAAATAATGATAGTTTTACTTCTTTTCCAACTTGAATGCCTTTTATTTCTTCTTGTCTGATTGCTGTGGCTAGGACTTCCAGGACTATGTTGAATAACAGTGGTAAAAGGGGGCATCCCTGCCTTGTTCTTGATCTTAAGGGGATTGCTTTTAATTTGTGCCCATTGAGTATGATGTTGGCTGTGGGTTTGTCACAGGTGGATTTTATCATGTTGAGATATGTTCCCTGTATTCCCACTTTGCTGAGAGTTTTGATCATGAATAGGTGCTGGATTTTATCAAATGCTTTTTCTGCATCTATTAAAATTATCAAATAGTTTTTCTACTTCCTTTTATTTATATGATGAATCATATTGATTGATATGCAAATATTGTACCAGCCTTGCCTCCCCAGAATAAATATCACTTGATTATGGTGTATGATTTTATCCATATATTATTGGATCCAGTTTGCTAATATTTTGTTGAAGATTTTAGCATCTAAATTCCTCAGGGATATTGGCCTAAATTTTCTTTCTTTGTGTTGTCTTTGCCTGGTTTTGGAATCAGAATTATGCTCACCTCATAAAAGCTTAAAAGTCTTTCTTCCTCTTAAAAATTTTGAAATACCTTTAAAAGGTTAGGAGTTAGTTCTTCTTTAAATATTTGATAGAATTTACTTGTGAAGCCATCAGGCCCAGGACTGTCCTTTGTTGGGAGTTTTTTGATAACTGTTTTGATCTCATTTGGTGTAATTGGTCTGTTTAGATTTTCTGATTCTTCCAGATTGATTTTTGGAAGATTGTATGTTTCAAAAATTTTTCCATTTTATCTAGGTTGTCTAGGTTTTTGGCATACAATTTTTCATAGTATTATCTTAAAATATTTTGTATTTCTGTTGTGTCAGTTGTTATTTCTCCACTTTCATTTCTAATTTTATTTCTTTGAGTCTTCTCTCTTTTTTTCTTGGTGAATCTAGGTAAAGGTTCATTGATCTTCTTTACCTTTTCAAAGAACCAGCTCCTAGTTTCATTGATCCTCTGTATTGTTTCTTTAGCCTCTATGTCATTTATTTCTGCTCTGATCTTTATTATTTCCTTCCTTCTACTACATTTGGGCTTTACTTGATGTTCTTTTTCTAGTTCTTTTAGATGCAGAATTAAGTTGTTTATATGAGCTTTTTCTAGCTTCTTAAAGTGTTCTGTAGTGTTATGAACTTCCTTCTCAGTACTGCTTTTGCTGTGTTCCATAAATTTTGAGTTGTTGTATACTCATTATCATTTGTTTCTAGGAATTTTTTTATTTCTTATTTGTCTCATTCTTAATCCATTTTTTATTTAACTAGCTGCTATTTAATTTCCATGTTTTTGAGAATTTTTTAGTTTTTCTGTTGTGGTTCATTTCTAGTTTCATGTCATTGTAATCAATGAAGATATTTGATATGATTTCAATATTCTTAAATTTGTTGAGACCACTTTTGTGCCCTAACTTGTGATTTATTCTAGAGAATGTGCCATGAACACTTGAAAAGAATGTATATACTGCTGCTGTAGGGTGAAAGGTTCTGAAGATATCTATTAAATTGAGTTGATCTAGTGTGTCCTTTAATTCTGCTATTTCTTTGTTAATTTTCTTTCTTGAGGATATATCTAGTGATGTTAGTGAGGTATTGAAATCTCCTAGTATTATAGTACTGCTGTTGATCTCCCCCTTTATATCCATCAAAGTCTGCTTTATATATTTAGGCACATAGATATTTATAATAGTTATATCTTCCTGTTGGATTTCTCCCTTTATTATTATGTACTGGCCTTCTTTATCTCTTACTATATCCTTTGTTTTAAAGGCCACTTTGTCTGATATAGGTATTGCTATGCCAGCTTTTTTTTGCATTTCCATTTGCATAAAATGGTTTTTTCATCCTTTTACCTTCAGTCTATGTACATCTTTTGTTTTAAGATTTGTCTCTTGTAGACAGCATATGTATGGGTCCTGTTTTCTTATCCATGCAGCTACCTTTTGTCTTTTGATTTGAACATTTAATCCATTTACATATAAGGTTATTATTGATATGTAGTTGTTTACTATCATTTTATTATTAAAAGCTGTATTCCTCTTTTCCTCTATTCTTTTCTCACTTTGATTTGTTTACAACAGGCCTCTTAACATTTCCTGCAGCATTGGTTTGGTTGTAATAATTTCTTAAGGGTTTTGTTTGTTTGTTTTTGGTCTGGGAAGCTTTTTTTCCCCAATTTTAAATGATAGACTTGCTGGATAACATAGTATTTGTTGTAGGCTCTTGTTCTGCATTACTTTGAATATTTCCTGCCATTCCCTTCTGGCCTCAAATATTTCTGTTGAGAAGTCTGATGTCATCCTTATGGGGGCTTCTTTATAGGTGATAACCTTTTTTTCTCTAGCAGCTTTTAATATTTTCTTTTTATCACTTAGCTTTGGTATTTTAATTATGATGTGTCTTGGCGTAGATTTCTTTGGGTTTCTCTTTAATGGAGTTCTCTGTGCTTCTTGAACTTGTGAGAGTTTCTCCTGCATTAATTTAGGGAAGTTTTCAGCTATAATATGTTTGAACAAAGTCTCTATCCCTTGTTCTTTCTCTTCTTCTTCAGGAACCCCTATGATGCAAATGTTATTTCTCTTCATGTTGTCAGAGATGTCTTAGAGTTTCCTCAGACTTTTTGAGTCTCTTTTCCTTTTTCTTCTTTGCTATCATGCCTTCATTCAACTTGTCCTCCCATCCATCCTGTTTTTAATTCCTTCCATTGTGGTCTTCATTTCTGATATTTATTTGTCATCTCCAACTATTCTTTTTTAATATTTCAATATCCTTTTTTGTACTTGCTATTTCTTTTTCTAGGTGTTTGTAATGACCATGCATTGTTGTTCTAAGATCCCTAAGCATCCTTACAATCATTATTTTGAACTCCACATTCAGAAGTTTGATTATTTTCATATCACTCAGTTCATTTCCTAGATGTTTCTCTTGTGGTTTCATTTGGATTGCACTTCTCTGTCTTCTCATTATGTCTGTGTGTTTGGGTGTTTTGTTTGTAGAGCTTGTTGAGTCTAGGCTTGGTGTTGTCTGCCTCCAGATTTCAATTGTGTTATTTCTAGGTCTTCTTGGGTTGGCATCAGCTGTTATTTGTAATCCACTTTTGAATTTGGGCCACTTTGAAGTCTTGATTTGTTTGTTTTCTTAACAGGTGATAGTCTTATTTACTGATCTCAGCAGGGGGCTTGTTTGAAACTGTATCCAGGAATGCAGTGGGTATAACCTGAGACTCTGAAGGCCTCTTCTGCCAGTTTCTCTCTCTGGGGTCAGGGTGTTTTCTCAGCTTCAGTAGGGGGAGGTGTATCTCAGATCTCCATGGAGACCTGAGTTACTTCCCCTCCTCCCCACTTCTTGTTTTTAGTTGTGTCTTATAGTGCTGATTGAGCTGGAGAGATGTCTGAAGATCTGTGACCCGGAAGCACTTTATTCTTTTGTTTTGTGGAAGGATCAGCCCCTCCCTTAGTTATGGTTACCTGTAACACTGGATGAGTCAGCTTCTCAGGTCATCCCCTGCATTCCTCTGCCCCTCACCATCTGTCTCTCTCTTTCTTCCCCTTTCTTTTTGGAAGACAAGCCAGCCTTTTCAACACAACTCATTTCCTGGGCACCAGGCAAGTGGTTGTGAGCAGTATTTTCTGCTCTTTTCCTTGGAGTGAGAGCCCTTTTGGGCTCTCAACCTCACCCCCCCTCTGTTCCTGTAAGCAGAGGAGATTCAGGTGCTCCCTACCAGGTTTGTTGTGGCTTCTTCTTTGCTCCTTGGTTTTTGAGAGCTGTTCTTATAGTCCAGAGTTGGTTTTCTATGCTCATGGTTTATAAATTAATTTGTAATCCAGTTTTATGGTGTGAGTTGGGAGTCTGTGCATCTGTCTACTCTGCTGCCATCTTCAGGTCTTCTC
Source organism: Saccopteryx bilineata (assembly GCF_036850765.1). Taxonomy (NCBI): domain Eukaryota; kingdom Metazoa; phylum Chordata; class Mammalia; order Chiroptera; family Emballonuridae; genus Saccopteryx; species Saccopteryx bilineata. The sequence goes on from NC_089494.1 coordinate 151,930,007, forward strand.
AAGGATATTTTTTATTTCTTTCATAGAACTTGTCTTCAAAATTGTATCTGAAAAGACATTATCATGCCCAATGTCATCTATACTTTTTGTTATGTTATCTACTAAGAGTTTTATAATTTTTTATTTTACATTTATGTTTGTGATTTATTTTGAGTTTATTTGTAGGATGAGGTAAGATCTGTATTTATATTAATTTCTTGCAGGGAGACATTTACTTGATCCCTTAAAAATAATTTTCTTTACCTTTTCCTTTCATAATCATGAGGGAATTTTCTGTAATATTTACTGTGAGGGCTTAGTAGAGCTTCTGGAGGTAAAATTCACTAAAGTGTATGGGATCCATTATGACTGGTTCCCCCTGGAATTTTTAATTTTCAGACTTGTCCATACTAAGCCTTCAGCATTTCATCAATTATAGTTGTTTTCAGTACCCAACACTGGTTCCCACAAGACTTTTCTCATGGCTTTCTACTCCAATAATTTGTGGATCTCTATGTCAACCTGTGTCTTCAACCTTACAGCCTCAGTTTGCCTTGTGATATCATCTCTTTGACAAAGTTAAAAAGAGTTGTTGATTTTCAGTTTGTTCAAATTTTTTATTTGTTGGCATAGAATGCCAACTTCTAAGTACCTGTGTGCTGGCCTAGAAACGAGAAGGTAGAAAGAGCTCTTTTATGTGGATTGTTTAATACTCTTAAAACCCTAACCTTTAATTCTTATTTCCTAATCAATAAGACTCTAGAATTCACTTTCTGGAATATATTTATTATGATGAAATTTCAGATGTCATTTTAAAAAGTCCTTTAATGTAAATATCAAATAATATTAAACAATAAATTGAAAAGCATAAATAAAATAATTAAACCTGCTTACATGTTTTGAGTAGATTTTTTCTATGACAAGCTCTGTGATGCTATTATATGATGGTTATTAAAAATAATAGGGAGATGACATCAAAAAAATGATGGTATGAGAGATACTCCTGATTTCTCCTTTTAAAATCTCAACAAATTGAACAGCTATAATGCAGTGAAGCAAAACCCAACAGACTTGCAGGCTTGCCTGAAAGATACACACATTGAATGGACTAAAGTTGTAAACAGTTAAGAATGGGAGCAGAAGATAAGACACACTTATGGTTGGCTCTAGAGAGAGAAGAGGCCCAGACTACCCAGGATTTTGCCTCTAGGGGTTCTGGTGAGGAGAGAAGCTTACAGTGACTGGGATATTTTCTGTCAGGGCTCCAGGGAAGAGGGAGGCTCAGACTGTCTGAGTTTTTTCTGCAGGGGTTCCAGAGAGGGAAAAAGCCTGGACTATCTGGGTTTTCTTTGATGGGGCTCCAGAAAGGGGAGAAACCCAGAGCGACTGGGACTCCTATCAGGAAGAGAGGTGATATTGAGGAGATCAAAGCTCTAAATATAAGATCTGAAAAAATAAATTACATAGAAGAAAACATAAGTATTCCACTTATGAACCTTGACTATAGAGAATAATTTAAGAATTTGACCCCAAAGACAAGGAAAGTAAAGGCAAAAATAAACAAATGGGACTATATTAAACTAAAAAGCTTCTGCACAGCAAAGAAAGCCAATATCTAAACAAAAAGTCAGCCAATCAAATGGGAGGTAATACTTGTAAACAACAGCTCTGATAAGAGGTTAATATCCAAAATATATGAAACCTCATGAAGCTCATCAAAAAACAAGCAAACAATCCAATTAAAAAATGGGAAAGAACCTGAACAGACACTTTCCCAAGAAGACATACAAATGGCCAACAGATATATGAAAAAACGCTCCTTTTCATTAGCTATTAGAGAATTGCAAATTAAAACTACAAATGAGATACAACCTCACACCTTTAGATTTACTGTTATCAACAAAATAGGTGATAACAAGTCTTAGAGAGGCTATAGAGTAAAAAAATCCCTCATTCACTGCTCGTGGGAATGCAAACTAATACAATCATTATGGAAAAAAGTATGATGGTTCCTCAAAAAATTAAAAATAGAATTACCATATAGCCCAGTAATCCCTCTACTGGATATTTACCCACAAAACTCAAAAACATTGGTACGTAAAGACACATGCACCCCCATTTTTATCACAGCATTATTCACAGTGGCCAAGACATGGAAACAACCAAAGTAACCCTTGCTAGAGGACTGGATAAAGAAGATGTAGTACACATATACAATGAAATACTACTCAGCCATAAGAAATTATGACATATTGTTATTTACAACAACATGGCTGGACCTTGAGAACATTATGCCGAGTGAAATAAGTTAATCAGAAAAAGCTAAGAACGATATGATTTCACACATAGGTGGGATATACAACTGAGACTTTTAGACATAGATAAAAATGAAGTGGTTACCAGGGGAGGGAGTTTGGCACAAGGGGTTGGGGAGAAGAGAGTAAAGATGGACAAGTATGTAGTGAGGGATAGTGATTTGACTTTGGAGGTGGGTACACAACACAATCAACAGTTCAAATGGTATAGAGATGTTTACCTAAAACCTATGTACTCTTATTGATCTATGTTACTCCTTTAAATTTAATTTTCTAAATAATAAAAAAAGAAAGATAATAAAGCATAAAATGTCTGTAGTATTATTACCTGGTGATGAACCTGAGATTTGTTTCCTTTCCTTGGGAACCAGAAGACTAACTAATATTTCTGAGAGGGTCTTGTGAAGACTGAACTAAAAGGTCTCCCAAATTACTACTACAGTGTTGGAACTCTAGGGAAATAGATGAACATGGTATATAAAGAGTACTTAATGTGTACAAAGTGCTACGCTATGGCACTTTAGGGAATATAACAAGTAAGGTCCTATCTTCCCTTAGGGATTTACATTCTAGTAGGAGAAACTCAATAATAACCTAAATATCTACAATTCAAAATAAAAAGTGGCCAGGGGCATAGAAAAAGTAAATGAAGAGAGCTATCCCCCTGACTTGAGTGGTTGGATAAAAGAGGTTTGCAGAGCTGAGGTGACTGAGCCAAGTATTATAGAGGGAGAGGAGAATGAGAGAGTGGAGACACTCTGAAGGCAATGATGAGAACAAATGCTTGAGTGCAAAGCACACTGTGTCCTCAGGAAACAGCAAGTTAGTAACATTGCTTGGAGTCTTATCATACAAAAAATGATTCTGGCAAATGTATCTTATCAGATGGGATGGAAATGATGGATGGCCTACAATGCCAGGTGAAGACATTTAGATTTAGTTTACTTGGCACTGTAGGGTCACTTGAGTCTTACCAAAGTATAGCAAATATCCAAAATCTATACTGTTAGCAGAGACTTGACTTATACCTCTTCTACAATGTCACAGTTGGATAAACTTAAAGTGAGAGATGAATTCAGTAGCCCAAGATTGCCTACAATAAGAGGAAGAGAACCTTAAATATTCTGATGTATGAGTTCTGTGTTCAGAATTTTTTAGAGCAATTTCTACAAGGCACTTATTTTAATTGCAGGTAGGAAAGGTCTGGTATAAGAAATAATCTCTCAGCATTTTTATCTCAACAAAACTGTCTTATTTAATTTTTTAACAACACTGAAAGATAAGCATTATTGTAACCATTGAGTAGCTGAGAGCAATATTTGCTGTAGTGAAATGTGTGAAATTGGCTCTTGGAGAAGATCTTGAGTTAAGTTTCTGTGAATGTCAAGGAAATACTTTAATAAGTTTTGGGGGGTGACAAAAAATGACTTGACTTTGGGTTATGGGTACACAACATAATTAACAGTTCAAATGCTATAGAAATGTTTACCTGCAATCCATGTAATACTCTTATTGATAAATATCATTCTTTTAATTTAGTTTTCTAAATAAAATTTAAAGAATAAGTTTTTGGTCCCTACTGTTATCCTTCAAGCCTCTTTTATCACAATTTTTTCTTTGATCAGTTGTTCCTTAAGAAAATTAATTTCTCAGTGATGTGAGCTGGAAATTGGTGTTGAATGTGAGGGAGTAAAATAGGCACTTGATGCAGCCTTGTAAGGTACATAACAATGCCTCTGTTCATGCTGTGTTCTCTGCTTAGAATGCCTTTTTCATAAATTCACCAAATACACTCTTATTCTTCAAATGCAACTTTCTCCATTATGGACCTTACCCTCTCTTTGAATAGTGGAATCCTCCAAAATAAGAGAGTGTGTCTTAATTATTGTTGAATTTCCCCATGGCAGACCCTGTAACAAAAATTGAATGCAGTTTCTTTATTTGAAAGTTTTATGAAATATCAGTGTGGGAGCAGGGAAGAAATATAGAAACAGGAAGGCAGCCAATAAATGGTGTTTTTTGTTAAGCCAACTTCCACAATAGGTAATGGGAATTGATCCCACATGGCAATTTTAGGAAACATTGTAAAACATACTCCTTGGATTACACCAATTCAGAGATTTGTGAGCTGAAATTTTATATAGTAATTTTTATCAGTCGCTGATTGAAGGTTATTCCCAGATGGTGAGTTCCCTGGCACCTATGGCTTGCAGTGCATGTGAGCAGAGGACCTGTGACAATGGAAAAAATAACCCAGGCACAATATGCAGATTCTGTAGTTTGACATCAGCCAGATTATATACTCCCAGTAGGGCTTGAGGGACATGGGTGGGGCACAACCAACATCTGTTACAGTGTGCGATAGGTGCTGGTTATTAGCATAACTAGCAAATAAATATGAAAACTACAGGAGACTGTGGAACTGAGAGGATGGAATTAGGCCACTTGTCCTCAGGTAATGAGTCCCATATCTCTGCTGGGTTGTCATGTTCCAGAAGTGAGAACCCTTGAGCAGAATACTGAAACACAATATACCAACAGCCTTTTTTTGTATGGCACAGATTTTCCTAAACCATTTGTCAGCAGGACAAGAGCATTGGGTTGTTTTTAATAGTAGAGGTGATTGGTTTGTGTCGACTTGAGCACTCTCCCTGATCTTGCCACTGGACAGCTTGATTAATTTGAACAAATGTTCACTGAAAAGTCAAACATTTAAAAAGCTAATGAACTGGCCCAGGCCGGTTGGCTCAGCGGTAGAGCGTCGGCCTGGCATGCAGGATTCTTGGGTTTGATTCCCGGCCAGGGTACACAGGAGAAGCGCCCATCTGCTTCTCCACCCCTTCCCCTCTCCTTCCTCTCTGTCTCTCTTTTCCCCTCCCGCAGCTGAGGATCCATTGGAGCAAAGATGGCCTGGGCGCTGAGGATGGCTCCTTGGCCTCTGCCCCAGGCGCTAGAGTGGCCCTGGTCGTGACAGAGCGATGCCCTGGAGGGGCAGAGCATTGCCCCCTGGTGGGCAGAGCGTCACCCCTGGTGGGCGTGCCGGGTGGATCCCGGTTGGGCGCATGCGGGAGTCTGTCTGATTGTCTCCCCCCGTTTCCAGCTTCAGAAAAATACAAAAAAAAAACACAAAAAAAAACTAATGAACCATAAAAGATACTAAAACAGACTGCAAACGAATCTGGCACTACTTTTCCCCTTAAATAATAATCATTTGTATTGATTGAGAATTTCTGGTTACCATTCAGATAGTTAAAATTTAGGTTTATACCTTTTTTCTATTCATAGAAGTGTCCACAATAGCTGCTTCAGTTCAACTGGACAAATAGCTTTTTAATCACTTGTGACTATTAAAATGAGGAAATGATGATTACTTTGCCAGTTATAATTATGAGTTTTGCTAACCAGTGGTTTGAAATTTTACCTTTGATGTCAAATGAACTTAGGTTTTGATTCCTGATCCATCAATAAATTAGTTACTTGCTATGTGAATCTGGGCAAGTAACTCAAGCTCTCTAAATCATGATTTTTCATCAGTAAAATGGATAAAATTATGCTGATACCTATTTTATAGACTCATGAGGATTTAAAAAAATCAAGAACATTGAAGATTATTGTCGGAAATAGTCTTAATGCTAAATTTTACTTAGTTGTAATTGAAATGGTAGTAAACATGGTTATATTAATCATGGTATTTCAAAGTGTGCTATTCTCTTCCACTGCTGAATGCACTGGAAAGAACATGGATTTTGAAGAAAAACAACCCTGACTTTTAATTCTACTCATGAATACAATTGTATGTATGTTTGAGTGTTTGTAAGCATCATGTTAGGAAACACAAAACACCAAGCACTATTTGGAACTGAATAAAAACTGAGAGTTCAATCCACATGGCCCTTCTTTATTTCAGCTTAAGTAGATCCAAAAGCAACTGATTACTAGAGACCATTTAAAAATGTATTTTTATTAGTTTTTTTGATAATTCTAGCATGAAAGAAATATTTAAAACTTTTCATATGTACTGTAAGCCATTTAACCATGTTATTGAGGCCAGCTTTTAAATCTAGTGGTGGTTCATTCACCAAAATAATTTAAGCCTCAGAGACAAAGACGTTAGAACAAATTTGTAATTCTGCGAGGTATCCCAAAATTAAAAAAAAAAAAAAACATAATAGATAAAACAATCTCACCACTATTATGGCAAATAAAGGACAGGTAAATACATGTAATTTGGAAATATAGTTCAGGGAAAGCTGAGAAAAATTTCAGGTCTAAAACCATTATCACAATGTCAAACATGCTTTTTTTCTATTCTGTAACCCTTTGGGTAGGAGAGTAGCTTTTGACGCTGTCATCATTTCATAAAACATAAAGACTTTAATCACATGTAAAGAAAAATTGGCAGAAAAAAATTGTTTTGTTCATAATTACAGGGGTAGATAATGCTTTGTTAAAGTAAAAACTTTAAAGATTCATTAAATGATAGAAACTCAGCTGTGTCCAGTATACCTCATAATTTCAGTGTATAATTTATATGCTATAATCAGAGTTGTCTTAATACTTTCATAGTAGAAGTTGCTGCCAATATTTACTATAAGTTGGTATTTTCTGAGAGATAAGCTTTATTCTTATGCATTTTTGATACGTTTTTAATTAATTATGTTTTTTGTTTTTACAGTATATTTTATAGTAAATGGTATTACATATTATTTTCATGGTATATGATATTACAAATGAGATCTTACTTTGAATTAAAGTCTTTTTTAAAAAAAATGAACCTCAATTAAATATGAATAAATAGGCTGATATGGGGTCTAACTGCCACCACTGTATCTCTCAAACAGAATGTCTTTTTTCTTGATGCTCAGTTCCCCCAGTTTTTCAATATTTTATAAAAGAGCTACTTATCAATCAAAAAAACTAGAATTAAAACTCATAATTGTTTCTGTCCAAAATCAATGTTTTTTCACTTGTACTAGGAAACAAAAGGAAATAGTTATGCTTTTCAAAGTCTTTCTGGGTATGTGTTTTGTGTGACCGAGAAAGGCTAGGTAATATTCACAACTGGGAAAATTATACAACACATGCTTGTGTATTGTTTCTATATGTCTCCATACTAGTTAGGTATATTAACATACAAACACACATAAGGAACCTAGTTGCCTTACCTTTATGATATGCAAACATTGAATCAAAGTAGCCTATTTTTATTTACTCATGATGAATACTTCTGAGTTTTGGCAAATCATAGTTATATAGCATAGCAGATATTACAACCATTCACCTCTGCTTTACTTCTTCCTTCTAGTGTATTATAGGTTTGTACTTTCACATTCCCTTCCATATCCTGACCTTGACATTAGGCATAGCTATGAGACTTGCTTTCTTCAATAAATGTGAATGAAAATTATGTTTTTCACTTTGGGGCAGTAGTATTTCATGGCTGGTACACAACTTTTCACCTCTCCTCTGCTCTTCCTGGCTATCACAAATGCCTATGATGGCATGGACTCCACATGCCTATGGTGGCATGGTCACCTGTTCTGGTGAGTGGTCTCAGTCCACACGAATCTTGCCTCTATAAGTAATTACTTAACATTGTTTTTAAGTTCTACAGATTTTTGAATTCTTTCTCATTGCAGGATAATTCAACTGATCATGACTAATAACTATGTACATGAAATATGATGATCTATTTGTTGCCAAAGTAGCACTTTGAGTATTGAGTAGGCAGGTGCAGCCTCAACATTGAAGGATTGGAATAAAAATGTCAAATTCTATAGTTTTAAAATTGCCTACATAATCTCTCTTCAGGCAGTATTCTGACTATAGAAATATGAAAGACTATAAATTCATGATTAGTTTCTCATCTCAAAGTAGAAGGATAACCCTCATAATGTGTCTCACAGGACTCCAAATAGATGAAAGATATTTTTTACATGATGAGAGTTAAAGAATGTTTCCATCAAATATTTAGGATTTTAGAATAAGATTTCCCAAACATTCAATGTTTCATTTCATTTTCAATATACAGATATTTTCATAACTAAAATTAAACTTCTGTGTATTTGTTTGTTAGTATATAATATTAAAATGGTGATTAGTTTTTTTTTATCATATGGGAAAGCTGTATTTGGAATATTCTGTCTTAAGTAATAGACTATATATTTAAATATTTTGTTATAGGTTTTTCATTACCATCTCAATGATATAGACAGTACCTTCTCGAACAGCTGAAATTGCAGTAGAGTAGACATTGTCAAGATATTAAAACTCTGTGAAAAGAAAATATAAATAGTTAATTTCAAATATGAGCCCCACATCAAATGTCAGGACGGTAGATGCTTTAATTTACGGGTTCCATATACAAGTCTTGCTTTGCCATCAAGGTAGTTTTTTATATAAAGGTAACTAGGTGAAATCTGCTCCAGGGTTTATTACAGTAAGGACTGATTTCTTTCACTATCAAGGACTTATCTTTGATAGTGATAAATAGGTTCATTACATTTTATATAAAATGAAATAATTCCTAACTTTTGCCACATTTTTTCTCTATAGCTAAGCTTTTTCTCCATGTAGGATAAATATAATCTAGAAATCTTTATTTCTAGTCACAGGCATTTCAGAACTCTACAGTACTCTTTTATTGCTATTGTGCAAAGAAGTAAATCTGGAAAAAAAATTCAATAATTCTCTCACGTAATTGAATATCATTCTCATTATGAAAATAATGAATGCTTAGTTTAAAACATTTAGAAATTAAAAAAATTAATTTTAGAAGTTAAAAATAATAATAACAGTTAACACAAACTAAGCATTTATTCCTCATAAAATCATCTATAATAACGCTATTCAGGAGAATACATTTGGCAGTTCCCTTCAGGTTGATCTTTATCTATAGATTCCTGCCTGCAATCTTTATTTTGAGAACAAATTCAGTGCATTTACTTATTCTTTGAAGTCATGATAATAAAAGATATTCAGTATTTTATTACTTAGTTTACCTAAAATGGTATGTGAATTTATTTTTGTACTCTTAAATATTTAGAATATATTGTATTATGTTTAATTAATTTTTAGATAATATATTGTATATTTATTTTTGAGCATAAAATTAAGTAATTCATAGATAAGACTCTAAAAATTGTAATTGATAAACTTGAAAAAATTTAAGATCAGAAAATATTTTGTTAATTTGCTCTCAAGAAAAAAAACAATTTATTTCCCTGCTATTTATTAATTTATTTCTATATTATTCATTTTATTTACAGGTCCTAAACATATAAGATATGATGTAAAATCAGGTAGGACTAGTGATTAACCTAAATTTTGTTTTAGGTGATGTTAACTTCAATTTTATTATTTGACTTTGATTTTTCCCATAGAATGTTGAATATGAACATATGGGGTCCTCAGTTTATGACAGTCTCGACATACAATGTTTTGAGTTTACAATGCTCACTCCCATAAAAATTTTTAAAAATTGAAATGTATCCATTTATAATCAAAACTCTCAGCAAAGTGTAAATACAAGGAATATATCTCAACATAATAAAGGCCATCTATGACAAACCAACAGCCAACATCATACTCAATGGGCAAAATTAAAACCAATCCTCTTAAGATCAGGAACAAAGTAAGGATGCCCCCTTTCACCACTCTTATACAACATAGTTCTGGAAGTCCTAGCCACAGCAATCAGACAAGAAGAAGAAATAAAAGGCATTCAAATAAAAAAAGAAGGAAACTATCATTATTAGCTGATGACATGATACTGTACATAGAAAACCTTAAAGTTTCAGTCAGAAAAATACTAGACCTAAAAAATGAATTTGGCACGGTGTCAGGATATAAAATTAATATTCAGAAATCAGTGGCATTTTTATACACCAATAATGAACTGTCAGAAAAAGAAATTAAGGAAAGAATCCCCTTCACTATTGCAACAACAACAAAAAAGGTACCTAGGAGTAAATTTAACCAAAAGAGTAAAAAAACTTGTACTCAGAAAATTACAAAACATTGATAAAAGAAATCAAGGAAGGTACAAACAAGTGGAAGCATATACTGTTTTCATGGATAGAAAGAATAAACATCATTAAAAAGTATATATTACTCAAAGCAATCTATAAATTCAATGCAATTATTATCAAAGTGCCAATGGCATACTTCAAATATATAGGACAAATATTTCAAAAATTTATATGGAACCAAAAAAAAAAAAAAAAACCCAAACATACAAACAAACACAAACAGCCTCAGCAATCTTGAAAATGAAGAATAAAGTGGGAGGTATCACACTTCCTAATGTCAAGGCCATTGTAATCAAAACAGCATGGTACTGGCATAAGAACAGTCATATAGATCAGAGAACTCAGAAATAAACCCATGCCTTTATGGTCAGTTAATATTTTACAAAGGAGGCAAGAGCATACAATGGAGTAAAGACAGTCTCTTTAATAAATGGTGTTAGAAAAATTGGACAGCTACCTGCAAAAAAATGAAACTATACCACCAACTTACACCATTCACAAAAATAAACTCAAAATGAATAAACAACATCAATAGAAGTTGCAAAACTATAAACATCTTGGAAGAAAACATAGGCAGTAAACACTCCAATAACTCTTGTAACAATATTTTTGCCAATATATATCCAAGGGCAAGTGAAATAAAGGACAAAATAAACAAAGGTACTATATAAAACTAAAAAGGTTTTGTACAGCAAAAGACACTATTAACAAAATAAAAAGACAACCCACACAATGGGAAAACATATTTGCCAATATGTCTGATAAGGGGTTAATAACAAAGATTTATAAAGAATTTATAAAACTCAACACCAGGAGGGTAAACAATCCAATTAAAAAAATGGGCAAAAGAATTGAACAGATAGTTCAACATCACTAATCATCAGAGAAATGCAAATTAAAACCACAATGAGATAGCACCTCAGAATGGCACTCATTAACAAATCAACACACAATAAGTGCTGGCAAGGGTGTGGAGAAAAGGGAACCCTCTTGCACTGCTGTTGGAAATGCAGACTTATGCAGCCACTGTGGAAAACACTATGGTGTTTCCTCAAAAAATTAAAAATGAAACTGCTTTTTGACCCAGATATCCCACCATTAGGAATATATTTTAAGAATATCAATCAGTGATTCAAAAGAAGATATGCACCCTTATGTTAATTACAGCATTGTTTACAATAGCTAAGATCTGAAAACAGCCCAAGTGCCCATCAGTGGATGAATGGATTAAAAAGCAGTGGTATATATACACAATGAAATACTATGCAGCTATGAAAAAGAAGGAAATCTTACCTTTTGTGATGGCATGGATGGACCTGGACATTATTATGCTAAGTGAAATAAGCCAGGCAGAGAAAGACAAATATCATATGATCTCACTTATATGTGGAATCTAAGGAAAAAAGTGAACTGAGGAACAAAATAGAGGCAGAAGTAGGGTCTCAGGGACTAGAGGGAAGGTGTCAGAGGGAAGGGGGATGTAGGGATGGGATCAGAGAAAGAGAAGGGATTAGTGAAATATATAATATATACATAACTCAGAGATACAGATTACAGGACAGCAAATCCCAGAGGAAAGGGGTAAAGGAGTTATGGGGAGGGGGGCAAAAGGAGTGTAAATAGGGACATGGGTGTGGGGAGTGAGGGTGTTATATTCAGTAGGACAGTTGAATCCATGTTAACAAAATAAATAAAAATTAATAAAAAAAATTGAGACTTGAGTGTTTCAGTTTACGACTGAAACTTATGGACTACGTAGGCAAACTGGTCTAGTTGCATGCAGTGGAAGAATGCACAGTATCTTTTTATGTGGCTTAATTAAGTTTTTATGTCCTAGATTATAGTCTTACAACTGTGGTAGAATAGGTAAGTGACTTAGGCTAATGTGTGTTTCTACTTACATCAAAATTTTTGGTACATCACTATCATAGGAACAAAACTGTGTCATAACCTGAGAACTCCCTGTACATTCTTCAGTGTCATTTCTGCCACTTGCAAAATTTATTGATATCAATGGTTATATTTTTGAAAAATTTTAAAGACTTTATTCATTTTAGAGAGGAGAGGGAGAGAGAGAAGGGGGGAGGAGCAGGAAGCATTGACTCTCATATGAGCCTTGACCAGGCAAGCCCAGGGTTTCAAACCAGTGACCTCAGCATTCCAGGCTCATGCTTTATCCACTGCGCCACCAAAGGTAGGCAAGATCAGTAGTTATATTTTTATGTAGATTACCATTTATAACCAACTTAACAATATTAGTGATATGAACAAGATATGTAATTTGGCTCTACTGTCAGTATCTGAATTTCAGTTTGCAATATAAATAGGCCACCAAGAGTAACTTGAAGTAAAAAATACCTTTTATAATTTATGTATTAAATTATATTAAAAATCAAGGAAATTTAAAACTGAAAATCAATAGGTAAAGTCAACATAATTAATGGTAGATTATTTATTAAAGTCAATAAAATTGTTAAACCTTCAGTCATGCAAAGGAAAAAAAGAAACGATTGCTAAAATCAGTTATAAAAGAGTCATCACTACCGATCCCATGAAAATTTAAAAAGTAATAAAGGAATACTATGAACAATTATACAAACACAAACTTGAAAACTTAAATTAAAAGGACCAATTATTTCAAAGATAGTTATCAAAATTCACACAAATATAAATAGATAACTTGAAGAGCCATAAAACAATTTCAAATATTGAATGAATAATTTATAATTACCCAAAAAGTAAGCAGAAGACATAGATAGTTTCACAGCTGAATTCTACCATATCCAAGGTGAGGCAAAAGTAGGTTTACAGTTGTGAGTATGCAGAACAAGGAGTTCATTCTTATATTATTATTTATTAATTACAGTGTTATTTTCCATATGAACAACTATAAACTTATATTTTCTTAATCCTGTATTTAGAATGTAAATATATAAACCCTCTATGATCTCTTCAAGAAAACATAAGCATAGGAACCATTTCTTAACTTGCTCTCTGAGGCCAACATTACTCTAACCCGAAAATCACACAAAGACATGACAGGAATGAACAACTATAGACCAATATCTCTCACGAACATACATTCAATAATTCTCAACAAAATATTAGCAAATTAATCCAATATTGCATAAAAATAATTGTACCCATAACCCAATGGAATTTATTTCAGATATGTAAAGTTAGTGAAATGTTTAAAACTTGGCCTGACATGTGGTGGCACAGTGGATTAAGTGTTGACCTAAAATGCTGAAGTTTTTGGTTCAAAACCCTGGGCTTGCCTTTTCAAAACACAATGAGAGTTGATGCTTCCTGTTTCTCCCCCCACATTCTCTCTCTCTCTCCTTTCTACAAATAAATAAGTAAAATCTTTCAAAATAAAAATTAATAAATTAAAAATGTTCAAAACTCAGTTAAAGTAATATACCCCAACAGCCTAAATGAGAAAAATTATATGTAATATCAATTGATTAAGAGAAAAACATTTCAGAGTATCAAACATTTATGATAAATAACATCTTTTTAAAAACCTACAGCTAACATATGTAGTGGTAAGAAATTGAATTCTTTTAAACTGGGAAGAAAAAATAGGATGTCCTATTCAACATCATACTAGAAGTTCTACCTAGTGCAATAAGACAGCAAAAGAAAATAAAATGTTTACCAATTGAGAAGACATATTTCTTTTTATAAAGCAAATGATCTAAAAAAATAAAATAAAATAAAATAAAGCAAATGATTTGATTAGCTATAAAGAACATACCCCAAAATATCAGAAAAAAATCTTCTGGAACTAATAAACAAGTATGGAAAAGTTACAGGATATCAAGTTAATATACAAAAAGTCAATTTATTGCCTGAATAACAGCAACACACAATTGAAAATACAAATGAAGCCCTGGCTGGTTGGCTCAGTGGTAGAGTGTTGGCCTGGCATGCAGGAGTCCCGGGTTTGATTCCCAGCCAGGGCACACAGGAGAAGCGCCCATCTGCTTCTCCACCCTTCCCCCTCTCCTTCCTCTCTGTCTCTCTGTTCCCCTCCTGAAGCCAAGGCTCCATTGGAGCAAAGTTGGCCCGGGTGCTGAGGATGACTCTGTGGCCTCTGCCTCTGGCACTAGAATGGCTCTGATTGCGGCAGAGCGATGCCCCAAGATGGGCAGAGCATTGCCCCCTGGTGGGCGTGCTGGGTGGATCCCGGTTGGGTGCTTGCGGGAGTCTGTCTGACTGCCTCCCCGTTTCTGGCTTCGGAAAAATACAAAAAAAAAAAAAAAAAAAAGAAAATACAAATGAAAAACAAAATGTCATTTATATATTTATATTAGCACAAATAAAATGAATTACTTACTTAGAAACACTTATGTAAGAATTTATATGTGGAAAATGTAAAACTCTAATGAAAGTTATCAAAAAACTCTAAATAAATGGAAGAATATATTGCCTGACCAGGCAGTGGTGCAGTTGATAGAGCATCAGACTGGGACGCGGAGGACCTAGGTTCGAGACTCCAAGGTCACTTGGAGTGCAGGCTCATCCGGTTTGAGCAAAGCTCACCAGCTTGAGCCCAAGGTCACTGGCTCAAGCAAGAGCTCACTCGGTCTGCTGTAGCCCTCGGTCAAGTCACATATGAGAAAGCAATCAATGAACAACTAAAGTGCTGCAACAAAAAAATTAATTCTTCTCATCTCTCTCCCTTTCTGTCTGTCTGTCCCTATCTGCCTCTCTCTCTCTCTGACTCTCTGTCTCTGTCACAAAAAAATAAAAAATAAAGTAAAATAAAGAAGTAAATGAAAGAATATTCTGTTCAAGGATTGGAAAATTCAATGTTGCTAAGAGATGTCAATTATTTCCAACTTGCTCTGTAGATTCTATGCAATATTTTCAGATATTGCCAAATTTATTATACCATTTTATCTTCTATATAGAAAGGCAAAAGACATTGAATAAGTGTTTTAAAGATGTAGTAAAGATCCAAGTTGGAGGACTGACATTACGTGACTTCAAGAGTTACTCTAAAGCTACAGTGAAGAATACAATGTGGTATGACAAAGAACAGAACAAAAAGCCTAGAAATAAACCCATACAAATGTAGTTACCTGATCTTTGGCAAAGGACCAAAGACAATTCAATGGAAAAAGACAGTCTTTTCAAGACAGGATGCTGGGACATTCATACACAAAAATGAATAATCTAGACACAACTGTACACCTTTCACAAAAATGAACTAAAATGAATTGTACACTATATTGACGTTATGAAGAAACAGGATGGACCCCCACTTAAAATCTGTTTTAGATGTCAAGATTAATGAAGGTTTACACACTCCAAGAGTATATGACAATATTTATTACTTACAAATGAAGCTTTTGGAGGGGAACACAACAAACTTCTCAGCTGTACCAAAATGGCTTGAGAGAAAAGAGAAGGATACAAGCTCGAGTTTGTATGGTGGTAGGGTGTGGTGATAAGGTCTGCTCCATATATGGAACAGACAAGGAAGCTGAAGGAATGAAGCTTAAAGGCTGCCAGCTGGTTCCAAAAACTGGAGTCCAACATTACAACTTGCCCCAAATGTTTAACTGATGAATTTAATGTTCCATTTTTTATATTACTAAATTTGAACTTAAGTAAGCCAAGATAGTGCCCTATGATATTTGAAGCTTGAAGCCATCAGGGAGGTTAAAGGTTTTTTGAAGGTCTTGCTCAAGAGCCCAGCTTATATATTCTGAGAAGCTAAATGAGTGCCTAGGTCATCATTAGTAATGTCTGAAATGCCAAAATAGATAAATATTTTCATGAGGCCTTATATTGTAGCTTTAGTATATGTACAGACATGTATCCTTACTTACCTTTTGGGTATCAGTGTAGCAAGAGTTTCTCAGAGTTATTGTCCCCAGTGGTGGGGGGCAACTTTAGACAAGAATCTTGGTTACTCCTCTTGACTAGATCAGATGGCCATACCAATGTTCTAAGACTATAAAAATGTGCAGATGGGGCTCAGTTTTAGCCAGGTCATCCAGTAATACATTGACTGCCTGAATTTAGGCTAGTTGTGCTGATGTTTGGACCTGATCCTTATTAAGTGCATACTGGTTAATGAAGAAAAGCAGCTGTTCTATGATCTCCATTACATGCAGTCATCGTGACACTATCTGCAAAGTGGATAAATTTCCAGTGTTATTCACTCACTTTATTCTAAGATGCTGCTCAACTAAACAACTGGTCTGTGAGAGAGGTGAGCTTCTCTAGCACCATGGCATTTGTTAAGGGTCTGAGGACAAGAGAAGCCACCCATTTATGCAAGTAGGGAGACTATAAAATGTGAGAAAGTATGGGTGATTTCAATAAGAAGGTGTGAGAAAGAACTTTTGAAAGAATTTGGGCTTTTGTTAGGTGATTTTGGAAAAGATTCAAGGAGGCAGAGATTTTTTTTTGCATTCGTGATATCAAGAAACAGGGAATGATTCTATTGGTGGATGTATTTATCAATCTTATCTGGAAAAAAACACTAAAGTGAGATTGAAAGCATAATTGTTGTAGAAGCAGCAGTTCCTGATGTTAGGCAGTTACCGGGATAGTTAGTATTTTGAAATGTGGCAGTGTCCTTGTTTATGTCTGTTTAGACAAAAATATAGATGATCTTGAGTTGGTTTCATTTTATCATGATTACACAATAGTTTTGTCTTATGTTGTCCTTTGAAATTGTATATGTTCAACAACAGAACACCAGAGCCTGTGAGAGAAATGTGAGATATGAATGAAACACACACACATGCAGTACACATTATCTTTTAAAAAACAACAACAACAACAAGCATAATGTCCAAATGAGGAAAGACATTGGCAATGAATAGTTCAGACACCTTATGAGTTAAGAAACTATTAGTAGATGTTTAGGCTTTCAGACACTGAAAATTCATTGTTACTGATATGCAAACTCTATTGTTTATCTCGCTTTCAATGTAAGAGACACAATCTATTGATTTCATTTGTTCTCTGAAATAGGCATGGCCATATTGGGAAGTTATGAGAGGCTATGGTAAGAAATTTTGAGTATCTTTTCAAAAGAAATAGAAAAAGGTGGGAAACTTTTAATGTGTAAATGAAAATAAAAATTATTTTAGTTTGGAAAGATTCCTAGCTAGTAGAAGAATGAGTTGGAATGGGGCAAAACCAGAAACAAAGGCAAAGTAGGAGCCTAGACATGATGCCCTACCAGTGGTACAGCGATGAGAGCTTTATTAGGTAGAGATAATAGGACATGGAAGATAGTTAAAAATGGGCAGAAGAGAAAGGTAAGACTTAATGATTAAAGTCTTAAAATTAATCTATAAATATAACTTCATTTAATTGATCATAATGCTGAAGGTTATAGAAGGCCAGTGATAACTGTTATTTGAAGGTAGTATTGTCATTTTACCCCATTATTTCTTTCCTTTTTTTTCATTCCTGAGCATTGTTTTCTCACTTGTGACCAGTAAGTTATTTAAAGTCATCTTTAATCCTTTGAGTAGTGAGGTTTTTACATGCTTGCTGACCCCCAGGAGTGAGTTTTGTATTTTGGGGTTTGTTTTTTTTTAAAAATGAAATTAGTTACAGTTACAGTTTTATTAACTTAAAATCATGCTTGTTTGATAACCAACTTATGGAAACAAGAAGAACATACATTTGCCTTTTTTAAATGTTGCTTTACACATGTACAATCATAGTCTGGATGATCAGGAGGCACGAGGATGTACATGAACATTCATACTACTCAAAGGGTTAAAGTGTGGGTTGAGTAATCATCTGTTCCTTCTGACTCATGGATTAAACCAACGTTGTTCCATTTATGCGCTGAAAGTCTGCAGTGGTTTTTCTTATAGAAACAGGGTCATCTTCTAGCAGTATTATTTTTTTGTTGAATAAATAGGTTGTCATCCAAAACTAAGTGCAGCCCTGTCATAATTCTCGTATTTAGAAGTGAATGCCTTTTCCTTTCTCAGTGTATAGTGAATCTCAATTTCTTTTCTTTTTCTTTTTTTATATTTAGTGGCTGCAGCAAAATGGTATAAATAAAAATAAGTAAATGAATAAATGTACCCTTGAATGGACCCTTTTGAAAATATCTTATCTTGTCAATTTCTGGAAGCAGTAAAACAACCATCACCATTATAACATTCAGTGTCTTTTCTTGAGCACTGAGCACCCCATTTAAGAGGAATGAATAGAAGCCCTGGTAAATAAAAAAGCAGTTTAAAAATCAGGTCTCTGCTCTCAGAATTTTCTGATAGTTGAGAAGGAAAGAGTAGCATCTCTAAAAGAAATTATGGGAATCTCTATAAAATTGACTTTCTAGAATTATGAAGCTATAATGTGCCTCTTGGGGTAAAAAATGACCAAATAAACAAAGAGCTATTTGTAATTAACCCATGATCATTTAGAACTTTGAAATCTGGCTTCCTGTGAATAATAATTTATTTGAATATTGAATAAAAAAAGAAGTTTTAGAAATCTAAGACATAAAAGGTTATTTTTCAATTATAAAAGTTAATAATAACACACCTTCTATGGTGTGTTAGGCTGCAGCATAATCAAATGTCAAAATAACCTGGAGATATTTTTTCTGAACATATGTACCCTGATTTATCAATGTCACCCCATTAAAATTAATTTTAAAAAAAGAGAGGTTAAGTAGGCCTGACCTGTGGTGGCACAGTGGATAAAGCGTTAACCTGGAATGCTGAGCTCACTGGTTTGAAACCCTGGGCTTGCCCAGTCAAGGCACATATGGAAGTTGATACTTTCTGCTCCTCCCCCTGCCCTTCTCTATCTCTCTCTCTCTCTCTTTCTCCCTCCACCTCTCTAAAATGAATAAATAAAATTTTTAAAAGAGAGGTTAAGTTTTAATGTAAAGTTTACCTAAAGAATGTTTCTAATTTATCTATACAATTTCAGTTCTAGTCTTCCTTTATTTTAATTAACTGAGAGATGGGTAGGTAGAGACAGACTCTTGCTTGCCCCCCAACTGAGATCCACCCAGCAAGCCCACTAGGGGACAAGGCTCTGCCCATTTGGGGTGTTGCTCTGTTGCTCAGCAGCAGAGCTTTTCTTAACACCTGAGGCAGAGGCCATAGAGCCATCTTCAGTGCCAAAGGCCAACTTTCTCCAATTGAGCCATGGCTGTAGGAGGGAGAGAGTGATGAGAGAAAGAGAGAGAGAGAGAGAGAGAGAGAGAAGTGGGAGGGGGAGGGGTGGAGAAGCAGATGGTCATTTCTCCTGTGTGCCCTGACCAGGAATCCTATCCGGGACATCAACATCCCCTGCCAAAGTTCAACCACTGAGCCAACTGGACAAGGCTTCCAGTTTTAATTTATTCCAGTTTATTGGCATTCAGACAAATTTCACTAGAATGGCTACCTAATTTAATAAATATTTATTAAGCATGAAATTTATGCTAAGTAATGGTTACTAAGGATTTCTTAAATGAAAAGTAAGATGCAGAGACTAAAGCTGTCTCAATAAAATTCTGTGAATAAGTGGGGCAATCATGCCTCAGATAAAATAATTTATGAAAAATACTAAAGATACATAAAATCTCAAACAGAGGAGGTAATGGCTTTGCTAGTTTTTTGACCCAATTCTGTTTTTCTTGTATATTCTCTCCAATGACTCAGTTGTAATACATCAGATTTTATGCCACTGAGATGTTGTTCCCTTTAAGAGATGGCAACAGAAGAAAAATTCCACACAAACAAACCAAACTAGTTTAGGGGCACAAAGTGTTATTTTCCCACACCCTAAAACTGATATAAATAACAATGTTTTTTTATTGCTTTCATAAAGCTAAAAATTGCAAGAATAAAGCATATTTGTGAACTAGAAATATTACTGAATAGAGTATCAGTGTAAATTTATAATTAGATTTCCCCAGCTGTCATGTAACAATTCATTTTGTGAAAGTGTAAGATGATCCTGAAGTTTCTGATTTCCTTTCTATTAACATTACTGGTGCTGAAAACCAGTTTTGTGAGATTGAAATATGTCTTTCCACATCAGTGCTTTCCCTATTTTTGATCACAGAAACCTCAGAAGGCAGCTCTCCTTCTTCTCAGAGAAAAGATCACTTCTTCTGATTTGGCATTTTAAAGAGAAAGACATATTCTTTCATTTTCTAGTTTATTTCAAGATGTAGCATTTATATTCTAATATAAAGGGCAAGAGAGCTCTGATATGAATATTTTCCCTCTCTGACACAGTTATCTTTTTATTGTTGGTCTTGATCATTCTTTTTAGTTTCCTTATGTAATAAAAACAGAGTTCTACCTGTCCCCCACTCCTCAAAAATTGAGATTTGAATTACTATATTCTCAAAATGTTTTTTGAACACTTCGTTTCTACTTCAATCAATTTAGAAGCTGCAAAAATTTAAAACTTTGATTTTTAGAGTGCCATCTTCAAAAGCCAACTTCTACATTAAATGGAAATCATATCTAACATAACAGCTGGCTTAACACAACTTATTATGTTTTTAATAAATCACTATTATTATTTCAGCAGTCTATTCTGGTTTTATGTGCATGAAATATACACAGCATTAGAAACAACTTTAAAATTCCTAGATCTTACTAATTCTTAAAATAGAACTAATCATTCTACTTTCCTTGTTTTATTCATGCTTTTTTTTGCAAAACTTTAATTTTAATACATATTAATTATTTAGTATGTTCTTTATACTCTGCTTAGATTTGACTACTAGTATCAGAAAGGTATTTCTAGAATGAGTCACAATCATGCTCATACATACGCATATTAAGTCAAAGTATTTGATCTGTTTTGTTTTCATAGTTTACATTACAAGATTATTTGAATTTTAGTTTTGATATACTTTAAAATATATAACATCTTATTAATATTAGCAATTTTAATTCTAAATATATTTAGTAAAATCAATATACAACCTTTAGAAACATTTTATAGACAAAGAAATAAAGAAATACTTTCTACCTTTATAGCCTCATAATTCTGCAGAGACAAATAATATACATAGAAGTGTATATATACAAGTGAACTGGTTAGGTTTCTTGGATGTCTGCAGTAAAAATGGAATCAGGATAATATAATATAATTATATATATATATATATATATACACACACACACACACACACACACACACACCATTTGGGAATAAACTTTATTATCAATTAAGGAGATGAACCACAAGTGAAGATCTCAGAATTCCCAAGAATGGGTTGGCTATTTTGAGTAGCAGTAATTAATGAATCATCTTTGTAGGCAGCTGCTAGGTTTAAACTTTCTTAAAAAATTTTTAATATCCTGATTACACTTACAGTCCATGGACTTGATGTGTCTATCTTTATTTTTTTTCCCATCATTGGCCAAGAAAGTAAGAGTCTTATATTCATAGTTTCAACAAGAGTGCAAACCAGACTTCAACTTTGACAATGCAATAATATCTTTTTTATATAAAGTTTTATTTATACAATTGATTTTAACAGGGTAACATTGGTCAACTAGAATACATAGAAAACGTCTACAGATCATTTTGACATTCGATTATGTTGTTTACCCATCACCCAAAGTCAAATTGTCCTCTTTCACCCTTCATTTGGTTTTCTTTATGCCCCTCCCCTCTCACAACCCTTTCCCCTCCTGCCTTCCCCTCCCCCTGGTAACCAAACTCTTGTCCATGTTCATGAGTCTCAATTTTGTGTCCCACCTATGTATGGAATCATACAGTTCTTAGTTATTTCAGATTTACTTATTTTACTCATTATAATGTTATCAAAGCCCATCCACATTGTTGTCAATGATCCTATGTCATTTCTTACAGCTGAGTAGTATTCTATAGTATATATGTACCACATCTTCTTTATCCAGTCTTCTATTGAAGAACTTTTTGTTTTTTTCATGTCTTAACCACTGTGAACAATGCTGCAATGAACATGGAGCTGCATATGTCTTTACATACCAATAATTTTTGGTTTTGATGATATATACAAAGTACAGGGATTGCTGGGTCATATGGTACTTCTATTCTTAATTTTTTGAGGAACCACCATAGTTTATTCCATAATGGATATACTACTTTACATTCCCACCATCAGTGAGTGAGGGTTTCTTTTTCTTCACAGCCTCTCCAACACTTGTTATTACCTGTCTTGTTGATAATAGCTAATGTAACACGTGTGAAGTGATATCTCATTGTAATTTTGAATTGCACTTCTCTAAATGCTAATGAAGTAGAGCATCTTTTCATATACCTATAGGCCATTTGTATTTTTTTTTAGAGAAATGTCTGTTCATGTCCTCTTCCCATTTTTTATTGGATTGTTTGCTTGTTTGTTTTTGAGTTTTGTGAGAACTTGATATATTTTGGATATTAGGCCCTTATCTGAGCTGTTGTTTGAAAATATCATCTCCCATTTAGTTGGCTATCTGTTTGTTTTGTTGTCAGTTTCTTTTGCTGCGCAAAAGCATTTTAGTCTGATGAAGTCCTGTTCATTTATCTTTGCCTTAACTTCCCTTGCATTTGAAGTTAAATCCTTTCTTTTTTTTGTATTTTTCTGAAGTTGGAAACGAAGAGGCAGTCAGACAGACTCTCGCATGCGTCCGACCGGGATCCACCCGGCATGCCCATCAGGAGGTGATGCTCTGCCATCTGGGACATTGTTCTGTTGCAACCAGGGCCATTCTAGCACCTGAGGCAGAGGCCATGGAGCCATCCTCAGCACCCGGATCAACTTTGCTCCAATGGAGCTTTGGCTGCGGGAGGGGAAGAAAGAGACAGAGAGGAAAGAGAGGGGAAGGGGTGGAGAAGCAGATGGGCACTTCTCCTGTGTGCCCTGGCTGAGAATTGAACCCAGGACTCCTGCATGCCAGGCCGATGCTGTACCACTGAGCCAACTGGCCAGGGCTGAAGTCAAATTATTAAAATGTTCTGTATGGCCAAGAACCATGAGTTTAGTACCTATGTTTTCTTCTATCTAATTTACTGTTTCAGGTCTTATATTTAGGTCTTTAATCTATTTTGAATTAATTTTGGTACAAGGAGACAAACCATAGTCAAGTTTCATTCTTTTGCACGTGGTTCTCCAGTTTTCACAGCACCATTTATTGAAGAGGCTTTCTTTTCTACATTGTTTGTTTTTGGCTCCTTTATCAAAGATTATTTGACCATATATATATATGGTTTTATTTCTGGACTCTCTATTCTGTTCCACTGGTCTGAGTGTCTATTTCTCTGCCAATAACATGCTGTTTTGATTATCGTGGCTCTATAATATAATTTGAAATCAAGTATTGTAATGCCCCTGTGGGGCTCTTGGGCAGAGGTCTACTTGGGCATTGCTCTGGCAATGATGCAGACTGGGCCTCAGTCTCATTGGCATGTGGGGCTTGTCAGGGCTTTGCAACTATATAGCTCTAGCAATGGTAGTCTCAGTTTTCCCAGCACCTCTCCACACATCCCTCCCACTGGAGCTGGCAGCCTGGAGACTCATCTGTGAGGTTTGCCTTAGCCACTGTCCTCAAAGCAAGGGAATTTATGCACAGCCAGGTACCCCCTCCAGCACCACTCAAAGCACAGTTCTGAGTAAGGCAGTGTCAATCAGAGCTGCCAGTGAGAGCAGGCAGGACAGGGAACAGACCAAGGGCCAAATGCCTTTCTGTTACACACAGGAAAAATTCTATGGGCCTGTGGGCATATCTAGCATGCCTCAGTGCACTGTGGTTTTAATCTCCATGAGCTTTTCTCACTTGCGCTGCTTGGCAGCCCACGACAGGCCACATTTGTGTCCAGCTCCCATGACTCTCGCAATGTGCACAGACGGTTGCAGCTGCCATTCAGGTGGCCATTGAAGGCAATCTCAGGCCAAGGGCCTTGGCCCATGCATGCACCTGGGGCTGGAGATCATGGAGCCAGGAATGCCCAAAGACGTTGGTGCCCATGCCGGTGCCTAGCATTGATAATCTCAAGCTAAGATCTCCAGTCCCAGCACACGCCCCGTGCTGGGGACCGTGGAGCCAAGAGTGCTCAAAGATGCTAGTGTCTATCATCTGCTCATGCAGGTATCTAATGTTGATCATTTCAGGCTAAGCAGTTTGGCCAGTGCGTGCCCACTCGCTCCCTGTGCTGATGATGCTAGGTGGAGCCATTAGCACAGCACCAGTGATCATGAAGCTGGGAATGCACAAAATGTTGATGCTGGCCCATGAGGGCACCCGGTGCTGGTAATTTTAGGTGGATCCCACCACCTGTGCACGCACCTTCTATCCTTCTGTCCACCATCTCACACAGATCCAGTGTGATCTTTTTTTTGTTTGGGCGCGTACCCCAACCCAGCTCCTTTCCAACTAGCTCAGTCTCTCCTCTTTGCTTGGCTGCAAATAAAAGTGCCCCTACCTCAGATCAGCATGGAAAGCAAAATGCCCCATCCTCTGTTTTATTTATTCAGCCACTTTTCATCCAATCATACCTTTGTCAGGTGTGTGTAACTTTCAGGTGCTCCTAAGGTTCTTTTTTTCTGTGTCTAGTTGTTGAATTTGTTGTAATATCAAGGGGAGAAATTGGGAGTACTGCTCATGCCACCATTTCTCTGACGTCCAGTAATATCTTACAAAAGATAAACTTTTCCAGTAAGATATTAAGTATAAATAGAAATTGTATGAATGCAACTCTATCAATGAGACAGTACGCAGTGACAAATAGTGACTTGACTTTGGATGATGGGTACACAACACAATCAACAGTTCAAATGCTATAGAAATGTTTACCTGAAACCTATATACTCTTATTGATCAATGTCACCTCATTATATTTGTCTAAATAAATTTTTTAAACAGAAATAAAAATATTAAGAGCAGTTTTTTGAGTAGAAGGTCAATTTTTGACAGAAAAGTAGTAATAAAAGAAAAAATGAACTACAATTGAAAGAATCAATATGCAGTTAAATATAAATAAATATTAACTATGTAAACAATAACAATAATCTCTATGGGTTCTTTTTATTTTTGCAGCAGAAGACCAAGAGAGTCAGAGAGAGGGACAGATAGGAACAGACAGACAGGAAGGACGAGAGATGAGAAGCATCAATTCTTTGTTGCAGTACTATAGTTTTTCATTGATTGCTTTCTTATATGTGCCTTGACTAGGGGGCTACAGCAGACCAAGTGACCCCTTGCTCAAGCCAATGACCTTGGGTCCAAGCTGGTGAGCCTTGCTCAAACCAGATGAGTCCATGCTCAAGTTGGCAACCTCGGGGTCTCGAGCCCAGGTCCTCCATATCCAAGTCTGATGCTCTATCAACTGCACCACCACCTGGTCAGACTTTATGGGTTCTTTAACTAGAATGATTGAGAACATATTGTAATTCTCGGAGGTTGGAGTTTGGAGAAAGGTATGACTAAGGAGTAGCTTGAGGAAAATTTTGTGTTGTAGAATGGTTCTATATTTTGAGTGTGGTGGTATTTACATGAATCTGTACCTGTGTTAAAACCTATAGATATGTACACAAAACATTTTCTAAATAAAATTGAGACAATAACTATATTTACATAAGTTTTGGAAGTTAAAGAAAAATGTCAATCATAACAGAAAATGTGGGAAGGAACAATGTAGATAAGAGTTCTAATGTTCACACATTGACTGAAAAGTGATGAAAATACCAATTTATATTTGGTTGTAATAAATTAAAAGCCCATATTTTACCACAGCTTTTTTATCTACTCATCTACTTACTAATGGATACTTGGGCTGCTTACAAATCTTGGCTGTGGTAAATAATGCTAACGTAAACATAGGGTTGTATATGTTCTTTCAAATTAGTCTTTTGGGTTTCTTCAGATAAATTCTCAGAAGTAGTATCACAGGCCCTGGCCGGTTGGCTCAGTGGTAGAGCATCGGCCCGGCGTGCAGGGGTCCCGGGTTCGATTCTCAGCCAGGGCACACAGGAGAAGCGCCCATCTGCTTCTCCACCCCTCCCCCTCTCCTTCCTCTCTGTCTCTCTCTTCCCCTCCCACAGCGAGGCTCCATTGGTGCAAAAGATGGCCCGAGCTCTGGGGTTGGCTCCTTGGCCTCTGCCCCAGGCGCTAGAGTGGCTCTGGTCGCGATAGAGCGACTCCCCGGAGGGGCAGAGCATCGCCCCCTGGTGGGCAGAGCGTCGCCCCCTGGTGGGCATGCCGGGTGGATCCCGGTCGAGTGCATGCAGGAGTCTGTCTGTCTCTCCCTGTTCTCAGCTTCGGAAAAATACAAAAAAAAAAAAAAAAAAGTAGTATCACTAGGTCATAAGAAATTGTGCACATGAAACATGTTTAAATTTTTTAATCAGGATCACCCCAATAAATTTAATTAAAAATTCATATTGTAATCTCTAAGGTAAATGTAAAAAAATAGTAAAATAACAAAATAAATAAGTTAATAGAAGAAAACTAGAATAATAAAAGTTATTAATGAGGAAAAAGAGAGAAAAGAAAATGAAAAAAAAATGAGACCAATGAAAAGCAAATAGAATAAGGAAATAACCTCAAATACACCAGTAATAACATTTTGTGTGAATGAGATAAATAATCCAATTACCAAAATTATCAGAATGGGTATTGTTTGTGAGAACCATACCTCAAATGTAAAAATACAGAAAGGTTAAAATAAAAGGGTGAAAAAAGATATACCAGGTAAACAATAATCAATTGTAATCAATGTCCCTATAGGAGTAATAAGCATAATAGAATTTAATATAAGAAACATTACTAGAGATAAAAGCAAATATTTTATAATAAAATTAGATCAACATACCAAGAAATTAGACAATTCTAAATTTTATTTACTTAACTAACTTTGATATATATACAGGGGTGGGAAAAGTAGGTTTATAGTTTTGAATACATAAAACACAGAGTTTATTATATTATTATTATTTATTAATTACTGTATTATTTTTCATCTGAATGACTGTAAATCTACTTTTGCCCTACATTTGTTTGTAAGACAAGCATGGTAAAGCCAAAAACAAAAAAACTTCAAACCATAACAGCAATGGAGACATTAACACACTTCTCAAAATGGTTGATAGAGTAAGTTGACAAAACTTAATAATATATAAGATCTGAAACTATGCTTAATGAATTTGATCCAGTTGACATACACACAAAAATGATTGCTGTCACCTGGGCACATTTACCAACAATCCCATTTTCTAGAATGCAATTCCCTGTAGAGTTCCAGGTTATTGTTTTCCAAGGACAGCAATTTTGAGTGATTGAAAGTCAGGAGAGAAACAAGCCAGTTTTTACAAGATAATGGTAATCAAGTACAACAACCTTTTAGATCTCTACACAAGTTCACATTTTACTGTCTCAACAAATCATAAATATTTAGATAGTAACAGCATTTTTTCCTGCTCCAGAGCATTAGACTGAGGTTTTTATAAATTTTTTCAATCTTCATTCAGCTAACTGCTCCTACATTTGTGTAAAGCCTTTCCCCTTATAAATCCCTCATTCCCATAATACTTTCCAGTAGATGCTGTTAATGCTCTGCTCAGATCCTCTTTAGAGTCAATGTACTCATTCTCAGATGCTGTGACTATTGGAGGCTAGAACACATTGCTTCTTCCTTCTCTGAAGAACTGCCATCACCTGTGGATGCCATCTCACTCCAGTATTCCGGAAGTGGACTTTTCCCAACTGATACAAGGAAATACGAACCTGTGCCTGTGAAAAAGGGACTTCTGTAGTATTATCAAGTACAGTGTAAGTGCTAGCCATTACTAGAAAAGGATGAGCCACTTCTGCATATCCAGAAAGTCTAGGGGAATGGCAGAGTCAACACCCTCAGGAATATTCACCTAGATGGACTTACCCAAGTTTTCAGAATCCAAAGTTTTTCTTACCAAGTTCTAACCTCACAAAACAGAACTGCCTAAGCTGAGAATTCAGGCATCTCTGGAGCTCTGTTCTTACAATTAAATGTTCAGCTTGCTGTTCATCTGTGCCTGTCCTTCCATTATAGATAATGAGGGCCCTTTATATCTGCCATTGGGCTCTCTGGCTCTAACACTGAGCCATTAACAATTGCTTGTTTACATCCCCCAGTCTCTCATTATACCCTCTTCAAAGAGTCAACACAACTTGGCAGTAACCAGCCAACTTCCTATATAAAATGGTGGGATTCAGCCGGTTTGCACCAGTTCAGGAAAACAGATACCTAATTTTTTGTTGAGTTCAGTGAACCGGTTATTAAAATGGCACTTGTAATCAGAGTTCTTTCTTTCTAAGGTGGGTGCCTGGGCAGCCGCCCAATTTGGAAATCACAAATTTACATTTCTTACTCTTTTTTAAAAATTCATCTGCACAACAGTGTATTCTAAGCACTGTTTATTGTAGTAATGTTTATTCCATCCATAGGTCAAAAAATTGCAAGTAAAGATGCCAATCAAGAAGCAATAGGGACCCTAGCCAGTTGGATCAGCGGTAGAGCATTGGCCAGGCGTGCGGAAGTCCCAGGTTCAATCCCCAGCCAGGGCACACTGGAGAAGTGCCCATCAGCTTCTCCACCCCAAACCCTCTCCTTTCTCACTGTCTCTCTCTTCCCTTCCTGCAGCTAAGGCTCCATTGGAGCAAAGTTGGCCCGGCACTGAGGATGGCTCCATGGCCTCTACCCCCAACCCCTCTCTCCTTCCTCGCCCCCCCCCGCCCCCCACCCCCCCTGTTGCCATCACATTCTTGTTCATGTCTCTGAGTCTCATTTTTATGTCCCATCTATATATGGATTCATATAGTTCTTAGTTTTTTTCTGATTTACTTACTTTACTCCGTATAATGTTATCAAGGTCCATCCATGTTATTGTAAATGATCCGATGTCATCATTTCTTATGGCTGAAGAGTATTCCATAGTATATATGTACCAAAGCTTTTTTATCCACTCGTCCTCTGACGGACACTTGGGCTGTTTCCAGATCTTCGCTATTGTGAACAACGCTGCCACAAACATGGGGGTGCATTTCTCCTTTTGGAGCTGTTCTATGGTGTTCTTGGGGTATATTCCTAAAAGTGGGATAGCTGGGTCAAAAGGCAGTTTGATTTTTAGTTTTTTGAGGAATCTCCATACTGTTTTCCACAGTGGCTGCACCATTCTGCATTCCCACCAGCAGTGCAGGAGGGTTCCCTTTTCTCCACATCCTCATCAGCACTTATTCTGTGTTGTTTTGTTGATGAGCGCCATTCTGGCTGGTGTGAGGTGATATCTCATTGTGGTTTTAATTTGCATTTCTCTAATGATTAGTGATGTTGAGCATTTTTTCATATGGTAGGTATCACACTTCCTGATATCAAGTTATACTACAAGGCCATTGTACTCAAAACAGCCTGGTACTGGCATAAGAACAGGCATATAGATCAATGGAATAGAACAGAGAACCCAGAAATAAACCCACAGTTCTATGGACAACTGATATTTGACAGAGGAGGTAAGGAAATACAATGGAGTAAAGACAGTCTCTTTAACAAATGGTGTTGGGAAAATTGAACAGCTACCTGCAAAAAAATGAAACTAGATCACCAGCTTACACCACTCACAAAAATAAACTCAAAATGGATAAAAGACTTAAATGTATGCCGTGAAACCATAAGCATCTTAGAAGAAAACATAAGCAGTAAGCTCTCGGACATCTCTCGGAGCAATATATTTGCTGATTTATCTCCACGGGGAAGTGAAATAAAAGACAGGATAAACAAATGGGACTATATCAAACTAAAAAGCTTTTGCACAGCTAAAGACAACAAGAACAGAATAAAAAGACAAACTACACAATGGGAGAACATATTTTTTTTCTATTTAATTTTTTTAATTTATTCATTTTTTTTAGAGAGGAGAGGGAGAAACAGAGAGAGAGAAGGTGGAGAGGAGCTGGAAGCATCAATTCCCATATGTGCCTTGACCAGGCAAGCCCAGGGTTTTGAACCGGCGACCTCAGCATTTCCAGGTCGATGCTTTATCCACTGCGCCACCACAGGTCAGGCAATGGGAGAACATATTTGACAAAACATCTGATAAGGGGTTAATAACCAAAATTTATAAAGAACTTGTAAATCTCAACACCAGGAAGACAAACAATCCAATCCAAAAATGGGCAAAAGAAATGAATAGACACTTCTCCAAAGAGGACATACAGATAGTCAATAGGCATATGAAGTCACTATTTTATCCTACTTTTATCCATGTCTCATTCCACAGTTGAGCAAAATCGAACACCCATCTTACTACCTGTTTTCTCAGATTACTCTTGGCACTACTATGTTAGCTCAGATCCTCTGAGAAGTAGATTCCAAAATGAAATTAAATATTTGAGTGTTCTATTAGGAAAAAGGCCTCTGTGATAGAAATTGGGAGGGAACCAGAGAAATTTGGGGAAATTGTCATACCAGGATGTAATTCTGAACCCCAGTGAAAGAGAAAGGGAGAAAGGTTGGATGGAGTGACCTAGACTGCTGGCAGTCTCAGGAAAAAGAGATAGGCAGAGATCTAAGAAAATCTTCAAGCCAAACATGGCTGTCAGAGGAGTATCATGCTTATTTCAGTATCCCTATGACACTCAGTCACTGACTGGAAGCAGCCAATGGGATGTGTAGCCATGTTGTAAACAGTAATTGGCTACATCAAATATACCTACTTGCAGTACTGGGAGGGTAACGATAGTTTTAGCAACAAATAATACTAGATAAATTGAATCTCTATATGAAAAAAATCACCTTTACCTCAATGCACACAAAATATTTATCTCCAGATATAGTATATGTCTATAATATGAAAGATAAAACTATAAAGCACTTACAGAAATATCATTGGCCAGAAGTAAGGATTATTACAAAATAAAACACTAAAGAAAATAAGTACTAATTTAAAGATAAGAAGTTCTTTTCATGAAGAAACATTTTTGAGAGAGAAAATACAAGACATAGAGTCGGAATGAATTTTTATACTCTTATTTTTAAAGGCTTTATATCCATAATATGCAAAATATCTATTGTTATGAATTAAAATATCTAATATGGATGAAAAATTTAAATGATCAAAAGATATGAACAACTACTTTGCAAAATAAGGAAGGATATATGGATAATATGAATAATATAATACTGTATATAAAAAGGCATCATGGAAATATCAGTTCAAATCACAACTATGTACCACTATAGACCCACCGATTAATTAAAATTAAGTCTGACAATAACAGATTTTTGGAAATATTTGGAACTCTAATACACTATTCATAGAAATGTACATTTCTCATGCCAATTTGAAAAACCATTTGACACTATCTCCTAAAGCTGAAGATACACATGTCATGTTACTAAGCATTTTTCTATTTAACTGCTGCATATAATTAACAAAAATATGTACATATTTTACCAGAAAAGAAGTTCAAACATATTGACTATAATAATTTTTCTGTGAATCTAAAACTGCTCTAAAAACTAATCTGTCAAATGAGAAAAGGCTATGTGGATTTCATCTTGCTGATTGACACTACATGTAAGCTATTTTAGCTGTTTCTTGATCCATCTAGAATAATATTTTGTTGAAAGAATCCAGTTTAATTATTCCATTGCCTAAAATTAGAGGGATTCCACTCTTAATATTTTAAAAAATATTTCTATATTTTAGAATTATATTGCCTCCTTTAAGAGGAAAAAATGCCTACATTTCTAGCTTTCATTGATTAATGAAACATTTGCTTGATAATAACAGATAACTAGTAAAAATAAAACTACTAATTTGATTTATAATTAATAAATACATTAATTAAGTTTTTATTCTCTACATACACATAGTAAAGATCAAGGTAAAGATATTTTAATATTAATAGTGCTAGTTATGAATACTAAATATTAGTATTGATAATAATGTTAGAATAACATGATAACAGTAGCCTCATAGGAATTTATAAACTAGTGCTTTTAGCAGTTTTTAAGTCTTTAATTTTTTTTAATTTATATTACATTTATTTAGTTTATTATTAAGAAAACTAGTTTATTGACCATTGAGACATACACGAGCAAATTTCATATTAGCATCTCAACAAGTTGAAACCATTTTCTTATCTATATTTATAAATCTTTATGACTAAAGGGCTAATTAAAACATTATTTAAAAATCTACCATTTAGGTCTTGACTATTTAGCTCAGTCAGTGATGAGCATCACATCAAATGACAAGTTTGCAGTTTCGATCCATGGTCAAAGCACATGTGAGAGACAACTACTGAACTCAAGATCAATTGAAACAACAAATAAATGTGCCCTTTATCCTACGCCTCTCTTTTCTTTCCTCTCTATGTCTTTAAAAAAAAGAAAAATAAATTAATCCCTAACCAGATAGCTTGGTTGGTTGGAGCATCATCCTGGAGTGCAAAGGTTGCTGGTTTGATTCCCACTCAGGACACATATAGGAGCAGCTTGATGTTCCAGTTTCTTTCTCCGTGCCTCTCAATCTCAAAAAAAATAAAAATTAAATCTACCATTTGCGTATATCAGTCTCAAAAAAAAAGTTTCATTTTGAAATTCATTCTCCTTGGTATTTTGAAAAAATTTATACCACAGCATGCAGTTTTAATTACAATTTATAAGCTTGGGTTTAAATTGCATTTTAAACTAATTTGGCTTGTTATTAAAGTTAATTAATTAGGAGAATGGCTCTTGGTACAATTGAGATAATGAAGCAGATGTGAAATTATTGGCTTCTCTTAGAAACATCCCAAACTTAGACATTTTCTCATTGTCATGCTTAACTAATCTTTAAAACCGTGTACTTTTTCAGCATGAGAGATGTCACTAAGGCACATTTACAGTGGACACTGAGCAAAGTCAAGATAGACAATTGTAATCTTATTTAACTTTTATGTTTGAGTTAATATTAATAGCACTACGTAAATTCTGTTGTTGGATGCTAACATTATACATGTAAAAGGAATATGTGGGGATCATATTCTTATCTTAATGACATAAAATAGTATTTTTTCTGCTCAGATTTAATATTTTATTCAATTATTCAATCCTAGTTCTTTCGAGTAATAGAGACCTACAAAAGAAGGCTCTTGAGTAAAAACAATGAATCCTATTATAAGAATGTTAATTACCACATATTTGATAACTTTCTGCGCAGATTTTAAATTTTTTCACTATATTTATTTCCACTCTTAGGAGGCATCTCAGCGAGGCATGGGGGAGCAATATTTTAACTATACATGTTCCTTTCTATTGAAAATGTAGTAAGTAAATGTTTATGTTGGCTTTATGATAGTTATACCACAAAGTGCTTTACAGGTATCATTTTATTTAACCCTAATAACAATATATGATACTATTCAATAGCTTCCTTTTTATACTTAAAGAAACTGGAGCACAGGAAGAATAGGTAATTTGTCCATAGCCCCATATTACTCATGGGGAGTAAATATGCAAGCTAGGAGTCATATTTAAGTAGTATAAATTCAGAGCCCAATAGCTTAAATATATATATTTGGGCAAACATATTTTATAGGTATAAATAATCTTTTATGTTCTGCTGTTTTTACTTACAATGAAATAAACATTTCTTAAATTTTGATAGTTTTTATAAAAATAATTTTAATAGATGCTTAATGGTTTATCTATATATATATTAAATGGTTATATAAATTCCCCTATTATTAGACATTAGATTGTACATACATAGATACATAATCTCCACTATTTATGTATATAACTATCTTTATACAAATGAAGTTTTGCTTAGATTGATGTATATTCTTAAAATTCTTCAAAGAAAGATTTTTAGAATCCAGGTATTACTATTTTTATGGACCCATTATGTCATATACAGTATATGTAATATATATATGTAGCTCCTAAAATGGGTGTAAAGTAAAAATCATACCATTTGTTAGTGAGGTATTTTCACTGAAATTACTACTGCATATGATGTAATTCTACATTTCAGTAATGGTTCTCAATAGTTCAATTTCTATACCAGAAGAAATGTGGCTTTAACATAGGAAGAACCATATAAATTTTCCAGATCTAACAAACCTAAGGACTTATGAAAGGTTTTTTAGGTACTAACAGTATATTCCTAACAATGCCAAGACCATTGACAAATTGTTTGAATATTTGTTAAAAATTTTCATATATATATATATATACACATACATACTGTTGGTAATTACAAGCTCTTGTAGAGAAGAAGTAACCTTTCAAAATGCTAGTACAGTATTGGTGAGAAGTGTAATGCTCATTATTTTTCAGGTAGAACCATTTACGGCAGATTTTTAACACGGGTATCTGTTATTGAATAGTAGAAGCACTTTGTTATTTAGAATAAATAGGTATATTTATATGCTACAAATAATGAAATTTTATGTTTTGCCTGTGATTTAAAGTATAATGTATTAGTTATTGAGTACCTGAGAATGATATGAAGAGAAAATCTTCATTCGTCTTATAGTCACAACATACAAACTAGTTATCTGAAAACACTGGCTTTTATTAGTTAATATTGCTTTTTTAAACTAAGACACAAAGGATTTTGTTTCTCTGTAAACTAAAGGGCTTTATAAATTAAGTATTCCAAGTTTTGCTATTAATCACTGAACCTAAAATACTTAGAATATACCTTGGGGAATCAGTGCCATGGACAGTGCACCCTTTTATGACTTCATTGTAAATATGACTAAATGCCTCAGAGTGCTCTACAGCTCATTTTATTTAAGTGCCAAATGAACATCATAACAAATTCATAAAACCCCGTAGAGAGTAGATACACAGAAAATATGTCAAAACTTAGGTAATAATGACCATTCAAATGAGTTTCACTTTTTTTTTCACATGCAATGCAAGCTCCCCTTCATGTCTCACTTTTTTTTTTACCATATAGTATATGCAGTTAAGTCCCTAAAAAGCCACTAATACTGTAGCACAAGTTTCAAAGACTAGATCATGGTTAGCATTTGGTTTTGTATTTGTAGCAGAAACAACCTTATCAGTGATTTTGTTAGCCTGGTTTGATACTCCTGTACTCACTGACATAAACTAGGCTGGCATCCAAAAACATTCTTCTTGGGCATTCATGTGTATCTGGCTTACTACTCTTACTGTCAGCTTGATAGGCCTACTAAATAGCTGGGCATTGAAGCAACTATCTGTTATTCCCTACAACTGGTTGGTGAATTTATTTGTACCATTCAGGAAGATAACTACTTTGGGTGGCAGTGACTATACTCAAATTTAATTGTCTTTTACCATCTTTAAATCTCTTTTACCATCAGCTAACATTTCTCTTCCTCTTTTTTACTTTCTCTCAAAATATTTCATTTCAATTACACTTAAGCAAAAAAAATATGTTTTTTTCTATATAATGTATTTATAACCATTAAGTGAGCTTTACTTTCCTAGAAAGTGTCTGAGTGTGTGTGTAGGTGTGAATGTGTGATCAATTTTACAAAACAAGCAAGTGAATATAGCCACAAAGCCTTGACTATATATTATAAACTTTACATAATTTAATTATTGTGAAGTGATGTAACTTTGTAACTTTACAATGAGTTTTATAATACTATACAAAATTTTTGTTTATCTTCTAACACTTTAAAGATAATTTCAGCGTAATATGTTAATTTTATTCATGCTGAGCATTTTATGATCAAATTTTTATATTTATTCCATATACTTGCTTAGTACATCCTGTGACATTAAATATTTTTGCAATCTGTCTAATTAATTTGCACCTGTTTGGGAACCAAGTTAACTCAAAAGGAATCATGTTCTAATCAATTACAAAATATTCTCTAAAGGTGTTTTTTTTTTACCTAATTAAATACTGAGTCATTGTAATTATGTGGACATTTAGGGCTCATACTTTCCTTCTAAGGCATAACAAAAAAAAGTTTTGCACAGTCTTACTCTACACATTTTCTAAAGACTTAATCCAGAGTCAGAATACAGCATAATTCTCTAAATGAATTACTCCAGAAGTTTATAAAAATAACTAATACATATTGAAGGTTGTTCTTTCTGATTATATGTTATATATCATTGCAGAGTAGATATATGAAAGCAGGTTTAACCAGAAGCAATACAGGATATTTTCAAAAAATGTGATTTAAATCTAACAAGTCTGGAGAAGTTGCTTAAGTTTTAAACAATTCAATTGTCATATTTGTGTGGGAAAATAGTACCTAATTCATTTTGAGAATTACTAAATGAAATGATACTACAAAGTGCATATTAACATATCAGATACACA
The DNA here is from genome assembly GCF_036850765.1 of Saccopteryx bilineata. NCBI lineage: Eukaryota > Metazoa > Chordata > Mammalia > Chiroptera > Emballonuridae > Saccopteryx > Saccopteryx bilineata. Next base: position 151,966,603 of record NC_089494.1, read on the forward strand.
GAGCTGACTAAATTATAATAATATCAAAAAATGACTAGAATTAGAGTTATTCTCCGATAGTCCAGCAATAACTGGACTATATAAGTATACTTATATATAGCACAGTGCTATGTGTTATATATAAGTATACTTTGCTAGAATCTACTCTTGAGACTAAGTGGATATTCTAGTAAAGCCAGGCTGGAAACTGTTAGATAAATTGAGTGAGTGCCCAAGTCATATAGAACATATCTAAACTCTCTGGCTCCTAAAATTATATTTGGGACCATAATATATAAGAGATCATTTATCATTTAGAGGGAGGAGGGGAACTGAGTTAAATGAAATTTAAGAATGTTGTGAGACAAAGACATAGAAAAGCCACACTTGATTTTTTTTCTATGGATTTGGTACTGACCATACTATCTAAATACATGAGATAATTATTCAGCAACTTTGGAGCTCTGACCCCAGAGTTCAGTCTAACATCCCATGGGAGATTCTTATAAAGCTTTTTTAATAGTGTGATTATGATATAATTTAACCTCTAAGTACATATGTGAGCCAAAAGTCTACATTTTATGGACTCATTATTATAGGCTGTAGGGGAAAGAAAGCATATATAAAGTTATCTTCTGAGACTTTGCATTGCTATTTTTTAAATGAGTGAGTAATGACAGCACGTTCATTTTCAGTAGGTGAAAATATCACTCAACATTAATTTTTGTTCACCTAGAAAAAACAATACATTTATCCTGAATCCTTTTGGTCTATCAATCTTGCAGATAATGTAAAAGATTTGAAAGTGCTTGTTATTTTAAGAGAGGATTGTTCAATTAACCTTCATAGCTAATGAGGTCATAAAATATAAAAGAAAAAAACATAAGGGAAATGATATGAGCACTATTTTCAGGGATCAGAATCTAAAAAGTCTATAATTGACCCCCTCAAAGCATTTCACTAAATGTAATAATGGAGGTTCATCAGACTCTTTTTATTTTTTATTGTGACTTTTTATTTTGAGATAATTATAGATTGCTGTGTATTCTTTACTCAGTTTCCCCAATGGTTATATCTTACCTAATTATAGTACACTATCAACCTCAGGAAATTAGTATTGGTACAATGGATGTGCATAAGTCTATGCCATTTTGTCACATATGTAGATACATTCAGTGACCACATTGATCAAGATACAGAACCATTGGCCCTGGCCAGACAGCTCAGTTAGTGAGAGCATCGTCCCGAAACACAGAGGTTGCTGGGTCAAACACCAGTCAGTACATATATAGGAACTTGTCTCTGTCTCTCTCTCTCTCTTGCTCTCTCACTAAAATCAATAAATAAACATTTTAAAGAAGATACACAACCATTAAACATTTTCTACAAATTTCAGGTAGGCATTCTATTCCCTGTCCCACTTCAATGTATAGTCACAAAGAAAAAAGAAAAAAAAACACTCACACTGGTAGTATTCAAAGTTTTAAAGATTTATGTTTGACTTCCTTGCTTTAGAAGCATATCATGATAAGGAACGACTTTTAAACAATTCATTTATATTGTACAAGGACATTCATTTAGAGACGTAGGTATTCATTCATATTATGAAAGCTTTTCTAACCATGGATATATCCTCTATCAGCTACGTGTTTGTCTGATTATCCTGTTCATGATAGGTTAAATCATTATGTATCTGAGAGTCTCGTGTTCATTTACAAATGTTGGTAACATGTATAAAACATTAAACTACATTCACCTAGCAACAAAAGTTTGAGCAAAGTAGAAAGATAGTCACTGCATCTATCCTATAAAATGTTCCTTCAGAATGTTCTAAATTTTGACAGGAGAAAAGGTAGAAATTGTGGTACTCAAGAGTTAATTATTATTCAGGGGAATCATTTTGTATAAAAGATGGCAAAAAATACAGTAGACTGTTAGAGGGACTGAATACCTGAAAGAATAAGATATTAATATAGTTTTATTATATTTTAATTCTGACTCTGTATTTGAAATGTTGCTTAAAATGAGTAGAATGGACAAAAAAGAAAAACAAAATCACAAATCCAAAAGCTCAACAAATATATTCACCTCTTGAAACTTTAAGAAAACCTGCAGCAAGAGACATCATAATCAAGTTACTTACAGCCTGTGGTAAGAAGAAAACTTTAAAAGCAGCAAAAGAAAATAGATTTATTACATACAAAAGAACAAAGAAAAAGATGACAACATATTTCTCCTTGGAAACAATGCAAATAAGAAAACTGTAGAACAACATCTTTATAATACTACAAAATAATCAATCTATAATTCTATATGCAGCAAAAGCATTTTCAGAAATAAAGATAAAGGTCCTGGTTAGCATTTCAGTGGATAGAGCATCTGCCTGATTTATGGACATTCAATTCCTGGTCAGGACACAGAGGAGAAGCAACCATTTACTTCTCTCCCCATCCATCTCCTCCTTCTCTCCCAATTTCCCTCCTGCATCCAGTGGCTTGATTGGTTTAAGCATCGGCCCCTGGGTGCTGACAATGGCTTGATTGGTCTCAGTATGTCAGCCTCAAGCACTAAAAAATAGCTTGGTACTCAAACATTTTCCCCAGAAGGGGTTGCTGTGTGGATCCCGGTGGTGACAGATGCAGAAGTCTGTCTTACTATCAGGTCTATCGGAAAGTTATGTCCATTTCTATCACAACAAGTTTCAACACGTAAGCACATGTTTATTTGGCGCATGTGTGCCTCTCTATTTTTATCACTTAATATACATACTGACATAGCAAATTAACTAAAACAAAGTTGATTCACGTCAGTCTTATGTGTGAAGCGATAGGGTACCCATGGCTACTGATAACGTTCATTTACATCACTGTAATTTTTAAAAATTTCAACAAGGAAGAAATGCTACAGAAGCATGTAGAAATTTATTGAAAGTGTTTGGTGAAGGTATAGTTTCTGATAGGACATGCAGAAGATGGTTTGAAAAATTCAAAGCAGGTGATTTCGACCTTTCTGATAAGCCATGTCTGGGCAACCATCTTTGATCGATGACGATGTTGTTAAGACCATATTGGAGCAAGATCCTTTTCTGACAACATCAGAGATTGCAGAAAGACTTAATTCAGCTCAGCAAACCATTTCGGACCATATTCGGAAGATAGGATTGGTGTGGAAATATTCAAGATGGGTGCCACATGAATTAAGTCAGAAGAAATTGGATGATCGAGTCGTCATATGCACATCTCTGCTTGCTCGGAACAAAATCAAGCCCTTCTTGAACCAGATGATAACTGGGAATGAAAAGTGGATTACCTATGAAAACATTGTAAGGATAAGGGCATATTGTGAACCCGGAAAACCTAGCCCTTCCACCTCTAAACCAAATTTGACTTTGAATAAGAGAATGTTGTGTATATGGTGGGACATTCAAGGACAAATACATTATGAGCTTTTAAAGCCAAACAAAAAGCTCAATTTGGAGAAGTGTTGTGTGCAACTGGATAATTTAAAGACAGCAGTCCAAGAAAAGAGGCTTGCGATGTTCAATAGGAAGAACATCATACTGCATCATGATAATGCCAGGCCACATGCTGCTTTGGGGACTCGTCAAAAAATTGCAGAACTAGGCTGGGAAATTCTTTTGCATCCTCCATATTTCCCGGACTTAGCACCCTCCGACTATCACTTGTTTTTGTCCTTATAAAATTTTTTGAAGGGCAAAAAATTCAAAAATGAAGATGTCAAACAAACACTGGTTCAATTTTTGCATCAAAAGATAAAACATTTTTCAAAAATGGGATATACAAATTGCCCTCATGCTGGCAAGAAATCATTAATAATAATGGCAATTATATTATTTAATAAAGTTTATTGACAGTAAGAAAAATTTGTATTTTGTTTTATTCCAAAAACAGACAAAACTTTCCGGTAGACCATATATTTCCCCTTCTCTCACTTAAAAAAAAATGAAGATAAAATGTAAACTTTCTCAGACACAGAAAAGTTGAAAGAATTAATTACCACCAGACCTACAATATTCATTCCTGGTTGGATAGCTTAACTGGTTTAAACTTCATCCTGAATCTCAGATGTAACTACAAAGGTGTATATATATATATATATATATTTAAATTAAATGTCAATGTCTTAAAGAAAAAATTAACTTTTTAAAACAAAATAACAATGTGCTGTGGAGTTTAAAAATATGTACAGTATAATTAAAATGTAGGCAACAACACAGAAAGATTAAATAGAGAGAAATAAAACATTTGCATTTATAAAGATGCATAAGACAATAAAGAAGATAAAATGGTATCATTAAAATACTCAAATGATATAAAAGAAGGCAAAAACGAAGAAACATAAGAAGAAGCAACAGATGAAACAAAGAGAAATCAAAGAACAAGATAAAAATTTAATTCTGCTTGATCAATAATCACGTTAAATGTAAATAGTTTGTCCCAATTAAATCTGACAGTGAGATTGGATTTACAAACATAAAAGGCTGCTCAAACATATTTTGCTTATAAAAAAAGTCACTTTAAATAAAAAGACACAAATAGGTTAAAAGTGAAGATAGTAAAAGATATACTACATTAACACTGTTCAAAAGAAAGTGGAAGAAACTATAATATATAGCAGATTTCAGAGCAAAAAAAATATTAACAGGAAAAAAGCATTAATAGATAATAATAGAAGTGTCAATTCACCAAGAGGAAATAATAATTCTAAATTTTCATGAACTTCATAATATAGCCTCAAAGCAAAAAATGATATAACATCAAAGTAAATAGATTAGCCCATCCTCTTCTTTCAAAAATTGTTAGAACAAGTAGATAGTAAATCAGTAAGGTTATTTAAGAATTGAACAACACTATCAATCAACTTAAACTAATTGGCATTCATAGAAGACTCTAAATAGCAACATCAGAACACTTTTTTTTTCTTAAGTTGGAAACAGGGAGGCAGTCAGACAGACTCCCACATGCGCCCACCAGGGGGCGACGCTCTGCCCATCTGGGGCGTCGCTCCGCCGCAATCAGAGCCATTCCAGCGCCCGAGGCAGAGGCCACAGAGCCATCCTCAGCGCCCGGGCAAACTTTGCTCCAATGGAGCCTTGACTGCAGGAGGGGAAGAGAGAGACAGAGAAGAAGGAGAGGGGGAGGGGTAGAGAAGCAGATGGGCGCTTCTCCTATGTGCCCTGGCCTGGGATCGAACCCGGGACTCCCACACGCCAGGCCGATGCTCTACCACTGAGCCAACTGGCCAGGGCCAGAACACATTTTTTTTTCAAGGGCACAAGGAAAATTATAAGAAATGATCAACCATTTCCTGGACCATATCAAGATCTCCATATTTAGAGGATTCAAGGCATAAAATATATGTTCTATTTTCACAGTACAAATAAATTAGAACTAAATTACAGAAAGATATTTGTAAAATCTCCAAGTAACACAATAACTAAATGTCACTTCTAAATAACTTCTAGATCAAAGACGAAAAGAAAGAAAATGAGAATTTTGAATGAATGGAAATGAAAGCAGAACACAACATTTGTGGGATGTAGCTACAGAAGTGCTTAGAGGAAAATTTATAACGTTAGAAAGTCCATAATAGAAAAATTGTCTTAGTTCCCATCTTACATATGAAGAAAAAGGAATAAGTGAACCCCTAACTAATCAAAAGAATGAAAATAATGATTATAGAAAAAGCAATGAGATGGAAAACAGAAAGCAATAGAAAAGATAAATGAAATGGAAAGGTAGTTCTTTGAAAAAGAAAAAATAAGTAACCTCTACCAGGCTATTCAAGACAATAAAGGTGAAAATACATATTATTTATATTAGGAAATAGGTGGGTGACATGACAAAAACTTCCACAGATGTTCAAAGGATAATAAGAAATATTATGAATGGCTTTCTGCTAATAAATTTCACAAATTAGATAAAATGAACAAATTCCTTGAAAAATGGAAACTACTCACTAAAGAAAAATTAGCTAACATGATTAGTTCTTCTTCTCTTAAAGACATTAACTTTGTTTTTAAAAAGCCTTCACACAGTTCCTGACCAAGCGGTGGTGCAGTGAATAGGGCATTGGACTTGAACACAGAGGACGCAGGTTCAAAACCCCGAGGTCGCTGGCTTGAGTTCGGGTTCGTCTGGTTTGAGCAAGGCTCACCAGCTTGAGCAAGGGGTCACTTGGTCTGCTGTAGCCCCCCAGTCAAGGCACATATGAGAAAGTAATTAATGGACAGCTAAGGTGCCACAACAAAGAATTGATGCTGTTCATTGTAACATGCATCAGGTATGAGAACAAATGTCAGAGACTTTCAGGAGTATAGATTTTTCTTTATTGGCCAGTTTAACCTGCGCAGGGGTGAGTTCCCAGGTGTCCGGAGACACCATACGCACAAGGAGCTACAAATGGGAATCGCACCTGGCGCTTACAGCAAGGTCCTTATATATCCTAAGTAAGCAAGTATTATACAGAAGCAGATGTGGCAGTTACCTATTCGCTAAGAGGGTCGCACACAGCATAGCAACAGGGGCTGGGTCTAGCTCATTGGCGAATTTCAAACATAAACTTCTGATAAGGGTCTCTAACCAATGGAATGCAAACATTTGTCTTCCTTTGTTCTCAGCCTTACAGGTCCCTATCATTACCTCCCTGTCTCTGCTCCTACACTCTGGCAATACCAGCACACTTTCCTGAATCTAACATTTTGATCTTTTCTTGGTCCTTACACTCATCTCTCTCCTTTCCTGTCTGTCTGTCCCTAACTGTCCCTCTCTATGTCTCCGTCACACACACACACACACACACACACACACACACACACCACCTTTCTACAGCAAATCCTTCAGGCCCAGAGGGCATCAGTGAAAAATTCTAACAAACATAAAAAAATAATATCATTTCTATGCAGATTCTCCCAGAAAATTGAAGAGGAGGGAATACTCTCCCTACTTATTCTATGAAGTTCATACTTTAAGACCAAAAGAAAAAAACTAAGGGTCAACATTCCTCATGAAAATAGATAGAAAAAAATTAGCAAAGTATAATTTGAGAATATTAAAATAATACATTACGAACAAGTGTTGTTTATTCCAGAAGTACAGGTTTCTTTATTTTTTAATCAATTAATATAATTAACCTTATTAAGAATTTTTTTTAAAAAGCATGTGAACTTTTTATGGGACAAAATAAGAATTTGATAAAGTCCAGCACTAATTCCTGGTCAAAAAAACCTCTTAGCAGACTATGAATAGACAAAAAGTTTCTTTTTTTTTCTTTTTTTTTTTTTTTTTACAGAGACAGAGAGAGAGTCAGAGAGAGGGAGAGATAGAAACAGAAAGACAGGAACAGAGAGATGAGAAGCATCAATTATCAGTTTTTCATTGCGATACTTTAGTGCTTTCATTGATTGCTTTCTCATATGTACCTTGACCGTAGGCCTTCAGCAGACGGAGTGACCCCTTGCTCAAGCCAACAACCTTAGGTCCAAGCTGGTGAGCTTTGCTCAAACCAGATGAGCCCGCGCTCAAGCTGGCAACCTTGGGGTCTTGAACCTGGGTCCTCTGCAACTCAGTCTGATGCTCTATCCACTGTGACACCCCCTGGTCAGGTAACAGAAAGTTTTTTAATGCAATAAAAGACATCATCTAAAAACATAGCTAACAACATACTATTTTATTTTTTTATTGTATTTACTGGAGTAACATTGATTAATGGGCTAACAACATACTTAATAGCCAAAGACTGAATGCTTTTATCCTATAATGTGAAACAAGAAAACGATGTCTACACTAATCATTTCTATTAACATAGTAAATTTATAACATGTGCAATAAGACAAAAAAGATAGAAAAGGCATTTAAATTGGAAATAAAAAAATCTTTTTTATCTATTTTTAATTTTTATTTAGACAATTAAATTTAACAGGGTGATATTGGTCAATCAGAGTACATAGATTTAGAAAAAAACATCTCCATATCCGTTGGAGAGTCGATTATGTTGTATACCCATCACCCAAAGTCAAATTAGCCTCTGTCACCCTATATTTTGTTTCTCTTTAAGCTCCTCTCTTTCCCCTCATCACCCTCCCTCTCCACCCTTTCCTTCCCCCTGGTAACCACTGCACTCCTGTCTATGACCATGAGTCTCAATTTTGTGCCCCACCTAATGTATGGAATCATACAGTTCTTAGCTTTTTCTGACTTACTTATTTCACTCAGTATAATGTTATCAAAATCCATCCATATTGTGATAAATGATCCTATGTCATCATTTCTTATGGCTGAGTAGTACTCTCGTATATATGTACCACATCTTCTTTATCCAGTGCTCTATTGAAGGGCTTTTTAGCTGTTTCCATGTCTTGGCCACTGTGAACAATGCTGTGATGAACATGGGAGTGCATGTATCTTTATGTACCCATATTTTGAAGTTTTGTGGGTATATACCCAGTAGAGCAGCAGTTCTCAACCTGTGGGTCGCGACCCGGCGGGGGTCGAATGACCAAAGCACAGGGGTCGCCTAAAACCATTGGAAATACATATTTTATTTAAAAATGTATTGTATAATAAATATGTATTTTCCGATGGCTTTAGGCGACCCTGTGTTTTGGTCGTTCGACCCCCACCGGGGTCGCGACCCACAGGTTGAGAATCGCGGCAGTAGAGGGATTACTGGGTTATATGGCAGTTCTATTCTTAATTTTTTGAGGAATCACCATACTTTCTAACATAAGGACTGCACTAATTTACATTTCCACCAACAGTAAATGAGGGTCCCTTTTTCTCCACAGCCTCTCCAGCACTTGAGAAAACATCTTTTTTAAGCGGCATGAATGTCTCTGTATAATATCCAATGTAATCTAGATTTAACCAGTATGAGATTTATCCAGTGAGTTAATAAAGATTACATAATTCAATCAGTATACAGAAACCAATTTTATTTATTTTTTATTTAGAAATTAAAGTTAATGGGTGACATTGATCAATAAGAACACATAGGTTTCAGGTAAACATATCTATAGTATTTGAAATGCTGATTGTGTTCTGTGCCCATCACCCAAAGTCAAATCATTTTCTATCATAATATGTTTACTCCCCCACCTTCTGGCAACCACTTTACTTGTGTTTACATGCATGAGTCTCAGTTTTATATCCCACTTATGTGTGAAATCATATAGTTCTTAGCTTTTTCTGATTTGCTTATTTTACTTAGTATAATGTTCTCAAAGTCCATCCCTGTTGTTGCAAATGGCAATATGTCATCTAGCCATTTCTTATGGCTGAGTAGTACCACATCTTCTTTATCCAGTTCTCTATTAAAAGACTCTGCTTATATCCATGTCTTGGCCACTGTGAACAATGCTGCAGTGAACATAGGAGTACATGTGTCTTTGCATGCCAATATTTTCAAGTTTTGGGTAAATATTAGGTAGAGGGATTTCTGGGTCATATGGTAGTTCCATTCTTAATATTTTGAGGAACTGCCATAATTTTTCTCATAATGGCTGTACCAGTTTACATTTCCACCAGCAGTAAATGAGTGTTTGTTTTCTTCACAACCTCTCCAACACTTGTTACCTGTCTTGTTGATAGTAGCTAATCTAAAAGATACAAGGTGATATCTCATTGTAGTTTTAATTTGCATTTCTCTAATAGCTAGTGAAGTTGAGCATCTTTTTAGATATACATTTGTTGTCTCTATGTCTTCATTAGAGAAGTGTCTGTTCAGGTCCTCTCCCCATTTTTTAATTAAATTGTTTACTGTTGAGCTATGTGAATTCTTTATATATTTTAGATATTAGCCCTTGTCAGAGCTGTTGTTTGTGATTATCATCTCTGGTCTAATTAGCTGCCTCTGTAGTTGGTTGTCAGTTTCTTTTGCTGTGCAGAAGCTTTTTGCTTTATTTATTATTTTTGCCTTTACTTCCCTTGCTTTGGGGTCAAGTTTATAAAATGTTCTCTATGGCCAGGGTTTATAAGTTTAGTACCTATGTTTTCCTCTATTAAGATATTGTTTTGTATATCATATTTATGTCTTTGACCAATTTTGAATTAATTTTTGTGCAGAGAGGCCAACTGTAATCAAGTTTCATTCTTCTGCATGTGACTTTCCAATTTTCCTAGCATCATTCATTGAAGAATCTTTCTTTTCCCTATTGTGTGATTGTGGCTCCTTTGTCGTGGATTATTTGCCCATATATAGGTGGTTTGATTTCTGGACTCTCTATTCTGTTCCACTGGTCTGTATGTTTGTTTTTCTGCCAATACCATGCTGTGTTGATTAAAATGGCTCTTTAGTATAATTTGAAGTCAGGTATTGGAATACCTCTGGTTTCATTATTTATTTTCCTAAGGATTGCTTTGGCCATTTGAGAATTTTTATGGTTCTATACAAACACTAATGTCATTTTTTTAAAGAAACAGAAAAATATCACCAATTTTATTTTCATATGCCAGTAATGATCAATTGGAAATTTAAATAAAAAACATTACCACTTATAAGGGTAGATCTCTCTCACAAAAAAAAAGAAAAAGGTTAATCCACTCCTTGAAATATTTTAGATATATTCTCACCTTTGTATGAAAAAAATATTGATTTTAATTGATAAAAATGTATTATGAAAATAAAAATCATATATCATTAAAAAGCAAACCAGTTATAGTTACATCAAAAAATATAAAGTACTTGCCTAACCAGGCTGTTGAGGAGTAGATAGAATGTTAGCCTGGGATGCAACAGATGCCAGTTTGAATCCCGTGGTTGCTGGCTTGAGCATGGGCTCACTGACTTGAGCGCAGGCTCATCAGTTTGAGCGTGGGATTGCTAACTTGAGCATGGGATTATAAACATAAACTATTGTTGCTGGCTTGAGCCCAAAGGTCACTGGATTGAAGCCCAAGGTTGCTGTCATGAGCAAGGGTTCACTCTGTCTGCTGTAGCCCCCTGGTCAAGGCACATATGATAAAGCAATCAATGAACAACTAAGGTGCTTCAATGAAGAATTAATGATTCTTATCTCCTTTCCTGAACAGTGAAAAATTGAAAACACTTTTGAAAGAAATTTAAGAATATATAAATAAATTGACCAATATATCATGTTTATTACTTATTTAGTCAATATTATTTAGATGTCAATTTCCCCAAAATTGATCTATAAATTTACTGTAATCCCAATAAAAAATACAAATTGACAAACATATTCTAATATTCATATGAAAATGCAAAGGATTTTAAAGAGCCCAAAAGATAGATACCAAAAGAAGATTCTGTCTAATTTCAAGAATTACTATGCACTCTTGACATAAAAATTGACAAATATATCAATGAAGAATTGAATCAAGAAATATACCTAGACATGAATTTGACTCATTTTTGACAAAAGGATGCAGCATTTTAATGAAAAAAAGGATAGTCTTTTCAACAAATAGTTCTAGAAAAATTTATAGTTTAAAACAAAAGTTTTCAAAAAATTGTCTATGCCTCTCACCACATAAAAAATAAACTGCACCTCTTACATATATATGTATATACATGTATCTCTCATATTATAAATACATATTTTTCCCTCTTTTGCTTTGGTTTCTGTGGAGAACTCTAATGCATTTCTGTGTCATCAAATTTTCTGCTGCCTATTATATCATTTTTATAAGCACATAACCACACTATTATTTCTTCACATTAAAAAACTCTTTATCTGGACTTTTACCTCCATATACTTCCCCATATATATGTATATAGTTGCTATCCATTTGAAATAAATTTCTGAAGGAGTTATTCACTCTTACTATCTCCAATTTCTCTTTGAGGTTCTCTTAAATCTATCCTAGTTAGGCTTCCATACCTATTACTACACTGAAAGTGTTTTTGTCAGAATCATCAGTGATACCCACACTGATAGATCCAAGAGTGACTTCTCATTTCTGTTTTGCAATTTAGCTTCCAGAATAATATTTCCCTATTTTTCTCTTATCCAGAATATTTATTTTTTCTCAGAGTCCCTTGCTATTTTTTTCCTCTTAGCCCCAACCTCTTGGTATTGGGAGTATCATAGCACTCAGTCTTGGTCTTCAGTCCCATTGAATGCTTTTAAATTCTAAGCATTTATTAACTGTCAGATGGCTCAGACTCTTCACTGTGGTTCTAATTCATATATCTAATTGTACTGTTGACCTCACCTTTTTATATTATTAAATATCTATAATTTAATATGTCTAAACCTGAACCATTGATCTCCCACACATTTGCTCCACTGAGAGAATATTTTAAATCATTTCAGGGCAAGTACATTTCTTAGTTACTCAGGTCAAAAACCTCACATTCATCTTTGACTTTTCTATTTTATACCACATTCAGTCTTTTAGAACATCTTTTTAAATATATCATCAGGATATATGCAAAATCTGGTCTCTTTTTAATATTTTTAATGGTAACCACACTAGGCAGGTACTTATTTACTTAGTCAGATCTAGATAATTTTTTTATATATCCCATGCAATAATAATCCTTTAATATTTTAATCAAAATTTTACCTATCAATCCCTCTACCTATCTCTATGTAGATATATAATTTTAATGGTTTCAAATGTGCTTGTATTTTCCTTCAAGTTTTGCCTTTTATGTCTTATTTAGGAAACATTTCTGCATCGATTTATTAAAAAATATATTTGTGTTTTATTTTTCAGATTTTAAATGTTTGCTTTTTAAAATTATGTCTGTATACTATTTTTGTTTGTTTGGTGTGAAACAAGGATCCACTTCCCCTCCAAAAAAAATACATTTATTGAATAGTTTTTTTCTTCAATGTTATATTGTAATGCCACTTTTAACTTCCTAACTCAGACCCTCCAGAAAGCAAAGACTGGGCTAAGAAATGAGTAACACTTCTTTGCAAGATGCATACTGAGGTAATAAGGGTGAGGATAAATGAAAGTGAAGTGAGGAAAGATGTTAAGTAATGCCACATAACACATTGTCATTTCAGCCAATGTTACTTTCAATGAACTGCTAAGACACACAGCTCCCTCCAGGCTTGTCTGTCAAAGGCTGAAATATCAATTACCTTGGAATTGTCCACATGAGAGAGGAGAGAGAGGAAATATACTTGCCTGTCCCTGTTTTTTCTGTAGGTCTATTGGTCAATGCTTATACCACAGGGAGCTAAATGCCCCTTCCATGTTTCAGTCACATCTCCAAACCCTCAGAAACTTCTCACGAACTCATACTCTGTACTCCACACTAGGGTGTATAATACCACGTACAAAGAGGCAAACTGGTGCAGAGGAGGTGCAATCAACCAATGGATAGTGAAAGGAAAAAGAAGAAAAGATCGAGCGGTTCTGAGAAGGCAAACAAGATTTATGTCAAATGCAGTAGTAATTCAAGGTATCTTATATGTTTGTTTCTGTCTCTGAGCTCACTATTCTATCTCTCTATTAATCTGTCCCTGGAGCAGCATCAAACTGTTTACATACCATAACTTTACAATGAATTGTATGTCTGCGATCACAATACATCTTACTTTTCTATGGGCCAATCTCTCACATACATTTTAATCAGTTTGTTAAATTCTAGAAAAGTAAAACTATTTAATATTAATTGATATTGCATAGAAAGAACCATCATCTTTATGATACATAATCTTTCCATCCTTGAACATAATGTTTTAGTTTTTCTGTTGTTGTTAACATCTGGAATATTTAGGTCAGATTTATGCTTTATGGGTTTTTGTTGTTATTGGGAAGAGGATTCTTAACTTCTATTTTAGATTGTTATGCTGATATATTAGGATATTAATGATTTGTGTAGGCTAATATTTACTCAAGAAGTTTACTGAACTTGTAACCAGGAATAAATATACTGTATTATTGATTTATTGATATTAGTCTGAATAACTGTAAAATAGAACTAAATAAGAACTTGCTAACAAAGTAAGCTTACATGGAGGGCGTTTCCTCCCTCCATAGGCAGGAGATTTCAATTCACATAAAATCATGTTTTAAGATTATGATTTATTCGTTTTTATCTTTTGTGCAAATCCAAAGACAAGTAGCTAGCATTGTTACTGCTTCTCTAGGCTAATGCGAGGTATTTTCTAATTTGCTTTTCTTGGCCAAGTTAAACCTTTGGAATTTAAGCATAATGAAGTGCTTATTTACAACTCTCTATCTTCTAAGACATTAAGGACCTTGTGGTAAGACCCAGCCACCAGTTCTTTCAACCTATATCTAAATCTTTAATATAGCTAGATTACCAAAGCTTCAATTCGAGCTCTTCATCTTTGTTATATGAGTTCCTTTTTTTCCTTCTCTTATTTCTTTGCTATGTATTTAAAATTACAGTGCTCATAATTTATCCATAATTTCTTTGTGTTTATTGTTGAACCGGAATCACTCCACTGTTGCCACAATCCCTAGTCTATTCATTGTTTCGCAACTTTTCTAGCAGTTTTAATTTCTATACTTGAGCTCACTGTGTTCACATTCTTTCTTAACCCTCAATTCATTTGTGAATGTTTCTTTCATTATTATATCCAAAATAGAATATTTCTGCCAATAATTAAACACTAATCTTACAACTTTTAAAATTACATATTTTCATTATCAAAAATATACACTTCTTGAGGGAAGGGACACTGACTCGTGTTTCTACAGCTTACTCTCTTGTAATAGCAGTTAATATTTACTTTTTGGTAATATTGATATAAACATTTTTTAAAGAAGGTATTTAAACTTTTTGGACATGTTAGCAAATATCCTAAAACATACACATGTTATTAATTTAACCCACACATATGAAAGCCATGGAAATATGCTGTTTAGAGCTTCCTCTGGAAAACTGATATGAAGAGCTAGTTAGCTAATGGCCTTAAAATCCACCACCAAATTTATATTACAATGGGCTCTTCCCATTGCCATCAAGCTCTGAGCCAATGACTGAGTATGTCAGGAATACTAGAGCCCGGTCATTCCTATCCAACATGGGGCTCATGTAATAGGCCATCTTTGCTCAGGGCTCACTAACCTGACTGAGACATTTTCAGGGTTACACTGTAATCAGAGACTCTGCTTATCCAATCCTCCCCCTAGCTACTCCCCCAACATTGTCAGTTCCTAGCAGATTGCCCTGCAGTAATGTGCACCCAATAAACACTTGTTAACTATTTAAATAAGGACTTTTATAGCTGTTGTGAAATATTTAGAAGACTGAACAATAAATGGAAAGCAGTCTTTATGTACTATTAGGTGATCATTTATTAGTTGCAGTACAACCTTAATTGCTTTAACAAAGATATTTTAAAACATAGTAGAGGAAACAAGTAAAAGTTTATTTCTCTATCACGACAGGTAAAGAAAGCCTCCAGGATTGAAGGAACAACCTTTCATCTTGAATACCTGGCTTTAATTCCAGGGTCAAAATAATCCCTTCAATCTTTCAAATCTCTAGTTAGTAATATGGAGTTACGGGTACAAGGCAGTACATACCCAATTGTGTAATGGCAAGACATGGGCATAGAATATATAATTTATTCTTTCTTCATCTGCCTAGAATGTTGTCCTATGGAGCCCACTTTGCTAAAAGAAAGGCTAAGACTTATAGTACTCAGCTACATGACCATGTATCAGTTAAATCTTTTTCCTTTGACATTATAAAAGTATGGATATTGGGCAACCAATATCTTTGAACTAAAACTGAATAAGAAACAATAGGTCAGATGCAAATTAGTAAGCTACCTATACTTAATATATTTAAGCAGAAACATAACACATTTGTAAAGATAATCAAAAACTGAATTAATTTTTTTCCAATGAGAGGTTCAAAGAGATGACTGTTCAAGACTACATTATATGATTTTATTATTCTATTTTAGTTTTTGTACCATGTAAGATGTATACAGGGGACACATATATTACCTGCATCTTCCAATACTGTGAACTCCGTGAGAGTAAGGGCATGTATATATTAAAATCTCTTCTATGAGAGTACTTAGAAAAATACATAGTAGATAGTGGACTGGTGATATGTAAATATATATTAGTGAATAAATTAATACTAACTATTAAAAGTTATGGATTTGAAGCTAAAATTACTAGGGCATATACATCTGTTTCAAAATAAATAGACACTCAACACTTAAAATGCTCATATTTTGTATTACAAGATATTTCACTACATCTACAAAAGGTAGTGCCTACACATTAAACACAAATACATGTTTAGTGTGTTTTTTGCCTTTTCTCAAAACTTATAGCAGTTTTTTCTTTCCTGAAGCCACAGAAGTGATGAATGTTGTTTTATTCAAATATGAAATGACTATAAACTCATTGTTATACATTACTATCCCTCACTTTAATTTTAGTCTTTGTTCAGGTTATAAATTTAAATAGTTATTATGTAAATTAAAAGTAGACTTAAAGTAAATAACAAAATAATGTCACATCCTTGGAGGAGAACATTTTTAACTTTCTATATATGTCTCAATTCCTGTTAATTAAGATTCTTCCCACTTCTCAGACTTACACTGAAGATTGGGTGGCAGAAGATAAATACTCACTATTGAACATTCTCCCTTCTGCTCTCCCCCCTGCTCTCTCACTCTCACACATGTGATTCACACATACTACACATGCTCTGTCTGTCTTTCTCTCTCTCTCACCCACCCCTCTTTTCCTCCTTGTTCTTTCTACCCCTACCAAACCTTTTTCATGCATCCTATTTATATGCTGTGTATAAATCTTCCCCTGAACTATTACCAATATATTTATGTTTCTTTATTCTATAAGCCTGAATTATTTGAGTAGACTCTATCCCTAAATATAGCAGTAAAACAATATACAAGCTATAAAAATTGCACACAGAAGTAAGGAAAAGATAAAATAGAGATCATGAAAAATAATATTTTTCTATATTTAAAAACTAATAGAAATATAAAGAAACAATACTCTTGGTAAAAATTTTCTCACTATTCTTTTATCTATCCTTTTCCTTATCTCCCATCTGTTTGATTGGGTTTTTAAAGAATACATAGTTAAATTTTTATCAAGCATATCCTAATGTACCATACACTCATATATTAATACATGTGCTATTATTATGTCATCTGTTTCTCATAGATTCTGTTTTCCAGTGATAGATGAAAACCAACTTCACTATGTAATATTTTTTGAAAAATTCACTCTCTACACAAGTAGTAATATAGACTCAGATATATCCTGAAGCAGCAATTTTGTTTTTTACACTAGAATCTATTTAAGATTTTTAAATGACTTATCTCTTCCAGGATAGAATATCTGCTCATGTGTGAATAAAGCAGAATAGTTATTGTAGAGATCTCCTGTGAAAAGCTAAGGGTTCACTTTGAGTAACATTTTGAGAAGTAGATGAAATCAGAGAGCAGAACATATCATTCAGTGATAGATTGAGAGGCTGCCTATGGCCTAGTGGGTAGAGAAATTGGTTATGTCATTTTATGTGCACCACTGCTGTCCTAAGTCACTGTTCAAAGAGCCCCCATTTTTCACCACACTAACTTGACTCTTACACTTATTTGACATTACCCCATCAAAACCAACACTTTTGTCAGATCTGACCCATTAATTTGATATTTCATATATATAGGTGGGAAAGTCATGTATATCATCAAGATTTGTTCTCAGATATTTGCAAGAATATTTTTGGTCTAAAGGCAACACTTTGCTTCCAGTCCTTGTCATTTATGTGCCATATCTAGGAAATCTATGTAGAAATAGGGCTATAGAATTCACTTTATATATCCAGCTGTCAGATAGCTCATCTGACCTTAGCTAAATTATTTAATTTTACCAAGCTCAATCCCGCCTCCAAAAAGTGAGGGAGTTAGAATAAATGATTGTTAAGATTCTTCGAGCTATTCTTTTCCTTAAATGAAAGCCCTGTACCAAAGGCCATGAAACAGGTCACATGTGATACACTTATTCCCTGAAATTGCAAACATGTCTGTTGAATAAATAAGGATTGGAAGTATATTGTTATCTGATTTATAATCTCCCTGAGTCTGAAATAATAATGGCATGTAGCAGTTCAGAGAAACATAGAGAATGCAAAACTTCTCAGACTTATCCTATGGGTGGTGGAGTGTAGAACAACAGTTTATCCTTCTGAAATACTCCAAGACCAGTGAACTATCTCATCTCATCCCTCTTATATAATTTTGATTAAAACATCCTATCAGTATATTCCCAAACCACTTGTCACTTGATCTTAGAATTATTCAAACTGTACTGTAGTCTTTGCCCATTTTATATTGTGGTAAAATAAACATAAAACCTGATGGTGGTGCAGTAGGTAGAACGTCGAACTAGGATGCTAAGGTACCGCGTTTGAAACCCCAAGGTCTCCAGCTTGAGAGCAGGCTCATCCAACCTGAGCGTGGAATCGCTGGCTTGAATGTGGGATCATAGATATAACCCATAGTGGCTGGCTTGAGCCCAAAGGTTGTTGGCTTGAACAAGAGGTCACTCAGCGCCCCCCACCCCCATCAATTAGTGAACAACTAAGGAACCACAACAAAGAATTGATTCTTCTCATCTCTCTCTCTTTCTGTCTGTCCTTATCTGTCCCACTCTATCACAAAAATTAAATAAATAAGCATAAATTTACTATTTTAATTATTTCAAAGTATTTTGTTTAGTGGTGGTAAATACTTTTATAATGTGCAACCATCACCACCATCCATCTCCATAATTCTTTTTATCTGTAAAATTTAAAACTCTATACTCAATTAAGAAAAATTTCCCATTCTCTCTTCCCACAGCCTTTAACAATAACCATTCTACCTTCTCTATGAATTTGACTACTATAAGTACCTCAGATCAGTGAAAATCATACAGTATTTTTTGTATGTATGGTGGCTCTTTTTACTTAGCATAACATACTCAAGGTTCACCAATGTAGTAGCATATTTCAGAATTTACTTTCCTTTTAAGGATGAATAATATTCCCCTATATATTTATACTACTTTTTGCTTATCTATTCATTAGTTGATGGACACTTAGATTGCTTCCACATTTTAGCTATTGTGAATAATGTTATTAAGAACTTGAATGTGCAAATATCTATTTGAGATTCTGCTTTCAATTATATTGAATAGATACCCCAAAGTGGAATTTCTTAATGTATAGTGATTCTATGTTTAATTTTTGAGGAAATGCCACCCAGTTTTCCATGGTGATGTATCATATTGCATTTTTACCGACAGTGCACAAGGGTTACAATTTTTTCACATTCTCACCAATACTTGTTTTATGTTTTTTGGTAATAGCCATTCTAGTGGGTGTAAGTATGTCCTTATAGTTTTGATATGCATTTCTCTAATGATTAATGATGTAAAACATCTTTTTATGTGCTTATTGGACATTTATATATCTTCTTTGGAGAAATTTATATTCAAGTTCTTTGCCTATTTTTTTATTGGGTTGTTCTTGTTGCTGAATTTTAGGAGTTATTTTTGTCTATATTCAAAATATTATTTCTTTATCAGACATAAAATTTACAAATATTTTCCCATAATTTGGTTTGCCATAGTCTGTTAATGTTATTTTTTAATCCACATTTTTTTAAACTTCCATAAAGTATGTCTATTTTTTCTTTTGTTACCTATGGTTTTAGTATCAGAGGGATTTTGGCCTCACAATGTGAATTTAAAAGTGTTCCTTCTTGTTTTATTTTTTAGAAGAGTTTAAGAAGGATTTATATTCTTTTTTTTTCTTAAATGTTTGGTAAAAGTTATCTGTAAAGCCATGTGGTTTAATGCTTATTTTGTTGGATGTTTTTTATTACTAATTCATTATCTTTGTTGTTGGTCTGTTTAGGCTTTCTATTTCTTCTTAATTCAGTCTTCGTAACTTGTCTACTTCTAGATATTTCTTTATTTTTTCTAGGTTGTATAATTTTTTGGCATGTATTTGATCATAATAGCCTGTTATGATATTTTTATTTCTATGGCATTAGTAATATTTCCTCTTTTATTTCTGATTGGTCTCAATTTTTAATTTTATTTCATTTGGGTCTTCATTCTTTGTTGTTTGGTTAGTCTAGCTAAGGATTTGAAAATTTTATCTTTTCAAAATAACTGATTTTATTTCCTATTGCTTTCTATTTTCTATTGCATATGTTTCTGCTCTAAAATTTGTCATTGTCTTCTTTTTGTTAACTTTTGGCTTAGTTTGTTCTTTTTTATTTTCTAATTCTTGAGATAGGGGAGATCTACTTTTTTTTAATGTAAGCTTTTATCATAGAAACTTCTCTCTTAGTACTGCTATACCCCATAGTTTGGTATGTTGTGCTTCATTTCTCTTTGTCTCAAGATATTTTTTAATTTTTCCTTTATTTTTTCTTTGAATTTATTAGGTGACAATGGTTAATAAATTATATAGGCTTCAGGTACATGATTCTATAACACGTCATCTGTACATTGTGTTGTGTGTTCACCACCCTGTCAAGTCTTCGTCTTTTACCCAGGATTAAGAATATGTTCCTTAATTTCCTCTTTTCCTTTTATTATTATTTCTAGTTTTATTTTGTTGAGGTTAAAAAAGATACTTGAAATTATATCAATCTTTTAAGTTTGTTACAACTTGTTTTGTGACTTAGCATATTATCTCTCCTGAAGAATGCTCTATGCGTGCTTCAGAAGAGTATGTATACTCCTTCCGCTAGGAGTGTTCTTTATAGGTTTGCTAGATTTATTTGGTGTATAGTATTGTTCAAGTCTATTGTTTTCTGTTTTGATCTTCAGTGTGACTAATTTATACATTACTGAAAGTGGAATAGTGAAGTCTCCTGCCCCCTCTACCATTACTGCATTGCTCTCTATTTCTTCCTTATTATTTGTCAATATTTCTTTTATATATTTTAGTGCTCTGATGTTGGGTGTATATATGTTTATAACTGTTATTGTCTAGATGAATTAACTCTTTTATCATTATGTAATGACCATCTTTCTCTTTTGTGACAGTTTTTAATTTAAACTTTATTTTGTTGTGCATTTGCAACAGCATGGATGAACTTGGAAAACATTATTCTGAGTTAAACAAACCAGACACAGAAAGACAACTACTACATACTACTACTTATATGGAGGATATAAAATAGTGAAATTCACAGAAGCAAAGAGTAGAGTGAAGCTTGCCAAGAGATGAGAGGAGGGAATAAGAAAGTATTAATCAAAGAGTACAAAGTTTATGCAAGATGAATAATAAGTTCTAGAGATCTACTCTACAGTAGAGTACAGTATCTTTAAAAAATGCTAATAAAGTAAATTTTATATTATGTGTTTTTAACACAAATAATAACAATAATAGACTAGGAGGGAACTTTTGGAGGTGATGGCTATGTTTATGTCATAGACAATGATGATTTCACAGATGTATACTTATCTCCAAACTCAATAAGTTGTTTACATTAAATATGTACAACTTTTTATATGTCCATCATACTTCAATAAAGTGGTTTAAATTGTTTAAAATAAATAAATAAATATTTTTAAATAATATAAAAGAACATTTGTTACCACCCTCAGGGAGTACATATAGCTGGCTTTACTTTAGATCAGTGGTACCAATCCCCGGGCTGCAGACTGGTACCGGTCCATGGGCCATTTGGTACTGGTCTGCAGAGAAAGAGTAAATAACTTACATTATTTCCATTTTATTTTTATTTAAGTCTGAACGATGTTTTATTTTTTAAAAATGACCAGATTCCCTCTGTTACATCCATCTAAGACTCACTCTTGACGCTTGTCTCAGTCACATGATACATTTATCTGTCCCACCCTAAAGGCCGGTCCATGAAAATATGATATTTTCTGACATTAACCAGTCCATGGCCCAAAAAACATTGGGGACCACTGCTCTAGATAATTACAACTCTCATTAGTACCAGCAGCAGGTATTCCTCCAGAGGGCAGTAATGGGTTAGAGATGCCCCGAAATATTTCTGGTTCCATATCAACTTAATATGGTTTGGTTTTGTTTTCCCCAAAGGAACTAAAAATGGGCTACATTTCAAGTGTTCCAAAGGAAATATTTGCAGTGTGCCAAACATCATGAAGCCTGAAGCAGCATGTATTTCAGAGCTGATAGAAAAGGTTATTCTAGAATCACTCAGAACAGCAGAGGAACATCTATGAAAGCATAGTACCAAATTCTGAACATTTTTCTGTTCCTTTATTTTACACAAGTCCTTCCTTTACTATCATTAATTTGTCACTCACCTTGAGCATTAGTCTTTTATTCAGGATCTCTTCCTTCCATCACAAAAATCAAAGAAAGAGTTTCTTCCAAAGACGAATTTCTCTATACATTGGAATGGCCCACATGCATTCCCTCTTTAATTTTAACCATAATTTAAAATTCATAAGTCTTTTCTTATTATTTGTCAGAAAAACCAGTTCAAATTGGAAATATCAGATATATTTGTGGAGAAATTATAAAATAGCTTGGATGGTGTAAATCAATTCAAAATTTATAGTCACATTACCTTTAGTGAGCTATGTAACTGTGTATCCAGTTTGAATTTGGAAGTAAAAATATATCACCAATTCTTTCTGCAATTAGAGGCCTTCCTATTTTCTTTTTATACTATATAATAAAACCTATTAAGCATACCTCCTGTTATAGTGTTTTTTAAATTTTAACTTTTAATTTATTGTGTTGACATGTTTTCAAGTGTCTCACTCAATATAACACCCTCTACACACCACACTGTGTTTTTAAAAACATGCTGGCTATTAACTGTCTTTTAAGTCATTAACTCGTATCGCTCTTTTTTAAATTTTTAATTATTTATTTATTTTTAAAGATTTCATTTATTTATTTTAGAGAGAGGAGACAGAGAGAGAAAGAAAGGAGGAGCAGAAAGCATCAACTCCCATATGTGCTTTGACCAGGGAAGCCCGGGGTTTCAAATCAGCGACTTCAGTGTTCCAGGTTGAAGCTTTTACCCACTGCGCCACCGCAGGACAGACCCATGTTGCTCTTAAACAGGCTTAAGATCATGAAGAGGGCAATAACACAGATAGCAGATGCTGAAAATAATCAGAAAAGTTTCTCTTTTTAATATACCTATAAACCATTCTGAACTTTCTGCAACAGCCATAAAAGAGATCAGCTTCAATCCCTGGGACTGGCCTTTAAGAATTTATTAAGAACCCATTCATTTAAAGAAGAATGGTTAAAGGATGTAAACATTTTTTCTCAATTATGGCACAGATTAAGTGTAAGAAGTCAATAGCAAGAAAGCTTTGCCAGAAACATATGGAAACAATAATCTTAACCTAGATACCATACCTTTTACATTATAATCAGGAACCAGAAAAAGCTGCCTGTTTACCATGGTTACTAAAAATTATACTTACAAATGTATAAAATGTTATAAAATATAAAAATGAGGTTTTTAAATGGTCGTTTTAGAGCTAAAACTGGGATTTCTATGGTTGCATATATATATAAAATTTACTTTTGATGAATTCCATAAGGTGACTAGTCACAAAATCAATGTAAAATAACCAATAGCTCTCTATAATCCAGCAAATCAATTGAACATTTAATAGTAAAAAGCACATTGCTCATAACCATAACAAAATTATAAAATATATAAGGACAAAAATATCAAGAAATTTATAATACCTTTATAGAAACACTTATATTTTGACTAAAGGGTATGAAAAATATCTGAATATATGAAAAGAATGTTCATGAATTAGAGGATATGATACATAAAAGATTTTAATTTTTTTTTTTTGTATTTTTTTCTGAAGCTGGAAAAGGGGAGAGACAGTCCGACAGACTCCCGCATGAGCCGGACCGGGATCCACCCAGCATGCCCACCAGGGGGCGACGCTCTTCCCACCAGGGGGCGATGCTCTGCCCCTCCGGGGCATCACTCTGTTGCCATCAGAGCCACTCCAGTGCCTGGGGCAGAGGCCAAGGAGCCATCCCCAGCGCCCAGGCCATCTTTGCTCCAATGGAGCCTTGGCTGTGGGAGGGGAAGAGAGAGACAGAAAGAAAGGAGAGGGGGAGGGGTGGATAAGCAGATGGGCGCTTCTCCTGTGTGCCCTGGCCGGGAATCGAACCCGGGACTTCTGCACGCCAGGCCATCGCTCTACCACTGAGCTAACTGGCCAGGGCTAAAAGATTTTAATTTTTTACACTAATCTGGAAATGCATTGTAATTCAATTCAAAAATTTCAAAACCAATTTTTATGACCTTTCAAAACTAACGCAAAAATTTGTATGGAATATTAAATGTAAAAACTAACAGAGAAAATTTTGGAAAAAAAGGTAAGGCAATGATGACTCTATGAGATATGAAAATGTGTCATAAAACTATGTGTGACACATGTAATATTTATGCAGAAATAGACAAGTATATCACTGGGCCAAAATGGGTAGTTCTTAAGTAAATGCATGTGTGTGTCTGTGTGTGTGTGTCTGTGTCTGTGTATATATTTATAAGGATATACAAATTTGGAATAAAAAATGGCATTACAAATTACTAAGAAACAATGACCTAGTTAATAGAAGGTGTTTCCTTCACAACTGACTATTTGGTGTGAGACAAAGATCTAATTTTATAGAAATTTTCTTCCAATGATAAAAAATTACGTTTGGATCTAAATGCATAAATGAAGAAGTCGAAGCAAATAAGATAAGTAAATTTATGA
Organism: Saccopteryx bilineata; assembly: GCF_036850765.1. Lineage (NCBI taxonomy): Eukaryota > Metazoa > Chordata > Mammalia > Chiroptera > Emballonuridae > Saccopteryx > Saccopteryx bilineata. The sequence goes on from NC_089494.1 coordinate 151,991,298, forward strand.
CATTATTATGAATAAAATATGGGATATCCAGAACATGAAATCCATATGGAAAGGACTGAAACATTTTTTACTATTAGTCATCTCTAATCATCTGATACATTTGACAGCATCAAAATATAAAGATCTTTGTAACAAACTATATCATAAAATACAAGGTACAAGCTGAGAGAAAATGCCTATAACATATAAAACAAAGGTAAAATATTGTAAATACATAAGTTAATAGATGTATATATATTAATTATATATAAAAATATATAAAATAATAAACATTTTAAATATATTAAGGAAAATTGGAAATAATAGAAAAACTAAAAGTCAACTTAATTATTAAGAAAATACAAGAACACTAAAAAGTATCAACTTAAAAATAAATTGGCATTTGCAAAAAGTAGATAGTAAATGAAGTTCTGTGGAAATAAATCTACAAGAAGATTATAGAAGGCTATGCAGGAGTCTTAAAGATTGAAGTAGTTCTATACATTTAAACATGAAAAGATCTCAAGAACAAATAATTTAATCTAAAATTAGTCTGATTCAATATATTTCAGGTGAAAACGTTTTAAGTATATTACATTAGAAGCCTGAGCAAAAAAATGCAGGAGCTCAGAGGACGGATTTTAACTCCAGAGGACAGTAGAAGCTATAACCCTATAGCCCTTTGCTTAAATATGAGTGAATATTTGACAGAAAGCGGTGAATAGGATTCTAACACGAGGATATCCTCTGAATCCAAACTCTCTATAGGTGCTTCTTTAATCTTCCCTGTCAGTCCAGCTAGCTCATCCATCATTAATCCCCAACCACCATCTTCTCCAGGGTTATGCTCTTTCATGCCTTCTTGCCTTGTTCCAATCTATTTTTCTCTACTTTATATACTCCTCTGTCCCTTCCTATTTGCCTGGTTAATTCCTTCTACTTATCTACGCCTTTATCAGGAAGCTTTTCTTGAACCCCATCGACTCTCTCTGAGCTTTCTTAGCTCCTCAAGCTAATTTTTCTGTAGACTGTATCCAACTGTTTGAGATTCCAAAAAAAATGGATTGGATTGATTTTTTTAGAAAATCAGTGAAATATTGATAATAAAAATTAATTAAACTCATTATATAGCATTTGTGTGGCTTTGTTTTAATGAACAAATCTGAAAAGTGAAATATCAGTAAAAGAATCTGAACAGTTCTGTAAAACTCATGTTAATTATTATGCAAATTATGTCATGTCAGAATTAGTATAGAAACTTTATTTACCACCTGACTTTGCACTTGAAGTAATTCCACATAAAGGCACACTTTTTGATTGACAAACACAGTTGTAAAGATTATTTTTATTTCTCTTCTGGAAATTCTGGTAGACTGCTAATGTCTCTTCCTGTTGTTACATTTACAAATGTAAAAAAAAAAAGTAGAAGTAGGACAATGTATAAGATAAAACTTACAGATTTGCAATATCAAGAACAACAACTTAAAAAATACTGCTGTTCTCCCTTGGGCATTAGACTGCAATGTTAAGGACAAGAATATTCTACAAGTTTAAAACAAATGACAAGCAGATCAGTACCTTTTTTTCCTGTTACCAAGACTTGAAAGAAGAGAAATCTATGCTGAATTTATGAAAAAGAAGGAAAGCAATATAACTTAAATAGTTACTGAAAAAATATTAATCATTTATAATAATATATGTAATATACTGAATTATTAGAACATTATATCCCCACTTAGGAATATTTTCAGTAAGCAAGGGGATTTCAAAGCCCAAGTGAATTGACACAATGGATGACAAAGCAAAAAAGAAAGCTACATGAAAGAAAGAAAAAGAAATTTGAATGTTGGAATGGCTTATTTATTTTCAGCATTATCAGTCACTTTTAGCTTGTTCAGTATAATCTAAGTTAATTGAGACACTAATGTCATCTATGTGAACTAGGACCATTGTCATCAGTTAAGGGTTTGGGTAGATGTGATAGCCAAACTCTAAAAATTTAATGACCCCTCTTCCCTCATGCTCTTTTTATAAGAAATAGAATAAAATTCAGATTCTCATCTCACAGGAAATAGCCACCAATTGCTGAAATGTAAGAACATTGACCTGATTTAGATGATTAATTGCTGCACACAATCATATTTTGGGCTTGTCAGGTAATACCTTAAAGCACTTGTATTTGCTTAATATGTTGGAGGCATTATCAGAAGCAGACTGGTCTTGAAATAGGTTTTTTCGCAATGTTGTGGAAAAGGAATTTCCCAGACACCTGAGTAGGATTTGAACAATAGCGGCAAGATTTATTAGAAGGCCCTTGAATAGGCTGTGCACCTGGCAAGGCATTTCCCCAGCAGATCCAGCAGCTGAAGCTGATGGACATTTTCAGTCTATCCCCAAGATATACCATGCTCAATGTCTCATCCCACAACCTGGTGGTTCAGCTCTATCTTGCCATGGGAGAAGTCCACACTGGGCCAACCAGGCCCAGGAGTGTCAACAGGGCTCAGAGCTGCATCACCCAGGAACACAAGGCTGACCTTGGGCAAGTTACTTAACTTCCCTGTCCTCATTACCTATCTGCATGTCGCTGCCAAGAGTGTACAGCACCCAGGCCACAACTGATAAGTGCAGGTCCTATGGCTGCTAAGGAGTTACTGAGGCTTTTGTTATGCTTCCCTATATTTGCTTAGGCTTGGAAGAAAGCAGGCTTTCGTCTTTCGTCTTTCTAACTATCCCATCTCTTTCCTGGCTTTTCCTAGGCTTGTGTCCTTATCCTATCTGTTACCCAGATTTTCTCAGTTTTGTCTTTTCCCTTTTATGGTCATTATTTTGGTTTCTACTGCATGCACACAGTAAAAGAACTTCTCCCTCACTTTTTCTCCCTCCTGTCAGTGGGAACTGGCTGGTTATTTCCTAGGGTGATTATAAAGTCTCTCTATCTAACACTCCGATGTTATTCCATTTGCCAAAGTGATTCTGGCTATTCCCTAGTCTCTGAGACTGTCGTTTCCCAATTTAACCAGGCTCGGCCAGTTTTCTTCCTTCTTTTAGGTGCCTCAATTAACACAACACTAACAGAAACCTTTTAGTCCAGACAAATAGGAAATTAAAATGCTGCTAACTCAATGACAACAACAAGAAAAACCAAGTAACAATTTCAAAACAGTGAATTAAGAGTTATATATCAATTTCTATTGTTAAAGCACATTCCAGTGTGCAACATACTAACTCAGCAAAAATCAATAACTCCTTTCCCTTCACAGGGTGCCTTTATGGACATCACTCTGCTTTTCAAAGATTGGGTGTTTAATTCAGGACACATTTCTAATAGTTGCTGCCCTAGTTAAGAGGATACAATATACATTGGCAGAATAAACAGCGAGAGATTCTAATTAATGGTGATGTTTGTGCATTCTGAGATCTAGTCATTAGGTTAACTCAGATAGTGAAAGGATAAATGAAAACTATTTAAAGCTAACGTTTTCTTTCACTTCTAAGTTCCAAGTTATGTGAAAGTGTCAAACTTTAACATGACATGGATTTGTCATTTTCACTTTTGATTTTGTGGGAACGCTAAAGAATCCTTAAGATAAAAGGTTTTTTTTATTATTATTTGACCATTAAAACACCAGAGAAATCAATAACCTCTACCTCACTGGAAGCTTCACTTACATTATAAAACTTCTTAGAACCCCACCTGGTTTTAGTTTCATGCCCATTGCCTAACTCCTATTGTAGAACAAGAGTAAATAAGCCTCTTTTTTTTTCTTTTTTGTCATTAAGCCTTTCTCCTTAACCAAAGTTTATTTATGCAAATAAAACTTGTTTATGGAAAAGCACTTTAGTATCACTAACAATTATGTTTATGCATTATCAGAAATAGTTACTTGTTTCACAATATATCTGAAATGTCATTTAGTGCTAAATATGAAATATAATTGAGAATGTTTATTTTTATTATTTATTCAAGAAATACTATAAACCATCAGTTTTTAAAATTTGTCACAATTTTACAAGTATGAAAACACATTTTCCTTTTTCTTTTCTGCCAACTCTGGTACTTTTCATTAAAGAATTTAAAAAGGACAATCTAATCACCCTAAAGGAAATGTGTTTTATTTTTATCTACTCTACAATCTAAAAATGCTTTCAGTTTTTCTCCTGCAAGGAAACTTTAATGAGGCATCTTTGCTTGTTTCCATGGTATTTCAAAGGAAGATTACTAGCTAAAGGCAAGAGATATATACCAAAAAATTTAATTAATTAAAAAATAAAAAGCCTTTGCAATAAAAAACTACTTTTCAAATACATTCCATAGAGTAGTATTTACTCATTTATTTTCTGGAAAACAATGCCAATCATTTTGAATGTTATTTAAAGATAAGATTTTATGAAAAACTGTAATTACAATTGTATTGTATCATTTAATCTTATAACACAATCTGTCACTACAAAATGCAAAAATATCCCATCTTAGTAACCAGCTTGCATTGCCTTTGATTTGATAACTAAGTATGCTGAGCTTTTAGTGTGTTGCAAAAATTGTCATTACCATGTTGTGTTAACTTTGAACTCAGACACATGCAAATTTAATCATACTTGAGGGAGATTTTTCAAGGAGCAATCAATCAACATATATTATGCTACTCAGGCTCTCTTTTACCTCCCAAGAATATATTGGTGAATTGCGTTATAATTTTATGAGTATTTTTATAAAGTTTCTTGTGGACAAGTCCTGCTGGGGGAGAGGACGATGGAGATGCAAAGACCCGACTCCGGGGACCAGGTTCAGTGATGCAGATCCACTTTATTCAGGAAGTAAACTAGCTTATACACACAAGTTTAGCCTATAAGGTGTTACAGCATGTCCTTCATAGCCAATGGCTGAAAAGATCAGGGAGCTGCGTGGTTAGCGCTAAGTCATTTCCTTATAGAGAGTGAGCTTCCTTCCTGGGTATGCCCAGAAGGCTTTCTGGGAGCTGGAGTATTCTCACAGCATTGCATCAGCCACAGCTGCTAGGAATGTGCTCTGCATTCCACCCACATCTCCCCCTTCTCTTTTAATTAAGGCCAGTTGGACTTGATGAATGACAGCTTGCTGCTGTTGTAGCTTCTGAATGCTACGCATTATGCAATGGAACCCTAGTAGAACTAAAACAACTATAATATCTATTATACTATATGCTAATAGATTAGCTGGATTAAACAATGAGGCAAGCTTCTGTAATGTTTGACTAGTTAGGAAATAGAACGGGGGTCTTAAGCAGGGGATTCCTCCTAGGGGTCGGGATGTCACTTCACTCCCATTGTGTTACAGAGACCTTCTAGGTGCTATTAAATAGAGTTCCATTTTTATTGTAAAAAATGAATGTAGGTCCATGCATGCCCCTTCCCACAAAGGTCCCAGCGTCCAAACACAGAACAGATGGCTTGTTGCGGGCTGCGTACTGCATATGGTTGCAAGACACATTACACAAATTACAACATGACAAATCATACAATTTCAACAATTACAAAGGTACATTTCACCAGTCTCTGAACACTTTGCCAAAAGTATAAAATGTCCTCGGCCTTCTTTCTAGCCATGGGAAAAGCTTCCTGGGGCAGGGGATAGCCTCCAGCAAAGCCACCCTCACCCCCATCAGGATATTTCACATTGTCCAAAATCTGTAAGTCCATGCAACAAAGGAGCTAGTGCTCACCCAGGTCATAGTATAGGAAATCAGTCCACACACATGGGGCATCAGCCACCACCCCCCCTCATTACTGCCGCCCTGGCAGGTCTTACACTGTCCCAAAGAGGAGCATGTGGCAATGGCAGTCAGCATTTCCATCTCTGCTCTGGAGAGCATGATGGCATCCACCCTTATATCCCAAAATGTCAGAGAACCCACCAGCGGCTTAGCAGGCACTCCCTGCCATTCCAGTGGCCACTCGGTGATGCAAGCCTGGCTTCCATTCATCCTCCCAATGCAGCTGCCGCCATTTACCTTCTGGAGTCTGCGAATTGCAACTCCGGCCCAATTCTCCTCATCCTCCAAAGATGAACTGAAAACACCAGCTCTCACTGTTGGACTTGAGCCCTGGGCTGCCACAGCCACCTGTGTCTGGGAGTCAGCGGTTACTACAGCACACATAAGCAAGAACAGAGCACCAGGGCCTAGGGGCTCATCACGGGCAATTCTCTGGGCCCGCCCTGCCAAAGCTTCCACATCCTCCCAGGTGATGGGGCAGCACACTGGCCACAAGGTCTTCTTCTGGAGCGCTGAGGACCTCCTCCCCTCAGGTGTAGTCAGTGTGGAGAAGGCCAGGGCTGTGACTTTGGACGGGTGAAGACTAAACCACTTAGTGGGTACCCAAGAAACTCTGTCAAGCAGGTTGGGGGGTTCCTGGGATCCAAACTGGCTGAAAAACACAAGCATAACCTCTCCCTTGTGTTAGAAGAGGGTGTGATCCTCACCACTGTGCCATGGCTGGGTCCTTCCAGCATCATTTCAGAGAGAGGAGTGGGGGAGAGAGAGAGCGAGAGATACAGAAAAATAGACAAGACAGACAGAAAAAAGACACATGGGGGTGTATAGACTGGCCCATGGGTCTGCAGCAGGAACACATGTTGGAGTTAAAGCTGGGGTAGAAAATGGCATCTGAGAGGCTGGGGTGGGGCACTGAGCCCCAGCAGGGAATGCGGAAGTAGCGACTTCTGTTTTTTCCAGGGGCAGAGCTGATGGCACAGTTAGCAATTTGGTTGGTTTTGTCAAACTTGGAAGCTAAAGTACTTTCCTCCTTAGTGGAGGGGGGTGAATAGGGAGGTAGGGGCTCCTCAGAGAGAGAGGCAGCCTGCAATATCTTTGAAACCAGTGGAGGGTCCCCAGCAGGAGCACCAGCCAGGCAGGCATGTATCGCTAGCAGAGCAGGAGTGAGGCTGAGAGGGAAGGTTTGTCCCCTATGTATCTCGGCCGAACGGACGTGCCGGAAAGCTCAGGCCCAAGTATCCAGGTCCCAAAGAGGTGCATCCCAGAGCCAAGGATTGAAACCAGAGAGGATCTCCCAGTAAGTACAAAGATCCTTTTCACTAACTTTAACTCGCCTACTCTGCAATAGGGCATAGAGGGCTCGAGCCTGTGGGGCTCGGGAGTGGGGGAGAAGGTTTCCCATTGCAGAGGGTCACTCACCCATCCCTTGGATGCTGGTTGGGTCCCTGTTCAAGGCACCAGTTGTGGACAAGTCCTGCTGGGGGAGAGGACGACAGAGACACAAAGACCCGACTCCGGGGACCAGGTTCAGTGACACAGATCCACTTTATTCAGGAAGTAAGCTAGCTTATATACACAGGTTCAGCCTATAGGGTGTTACAACGTGTTCCTCAAAGCCAATGGCTGAAAAGATCAGGGAGCTGCGTGGTTGGTGTTAAGTCACTTCCTTATAGTGGGCGAGCTTCCTTCCTGAGTATGCCCAGGAGGCTTCTGGTAGCTGGAGTATTCTCACAGCATTGCATCAGCCACAGCTGCTAGGAATGCGCTCTGCACTCCACCCACAGTTTCTGGAAAGTCATCAGATATCAAGGAAGGAGTCTCCATAAACTGACTTAGAATTCTTGCTAAAACTGAGCTATGCAGACCCAGTAATAATGGGAGTCAAGATTGAGGCTTAGTTGACGAAAGGGCTCAGAGGAGCATGACTAAAGCTTTGTCAAGGAAAGAGTATATCAGCAACAAGCAATGTGCACAAAAGGACACAGAAGCACATGAATCACTAAGGACAGTCACCCCAATAAGAGAAATTCTAACCTCAGAATGGAAACTAAAGTTGTTTTAAGAATGGGGAAAGAAAGCCAGCATATATGTAGTGTAAGGTATTTTTCCCTGCTGAGAAGGAAGGAACAGGTCTCGGAGCCACAAGTGTGGAATAACAAAAGCTTTATTGAGTACAGCGCATCCCGCCCAGCAAGGCTCCCTGGCCCTGAGGTAAAATGGAGGCCAGGGAAGTTGCACGGATTAAACCGCGTGGGAGATATTTAAAGGGGTCCCTCTAGGGAAGTCGAGCTAACATAACATGATGTGGTGAAATCCCACTGGCTGGCAGACGGTCGCTTTATTCCAAATGGTTCCTGTGAAGCCTCTTTTGGCGCGCTTGGTTGTGGGCGGTCCTAGCCAAAGTTCACAGGTCTGAGTTCCCCACGTGACCATCCCCCATTATCCACCGACTTTACATTCTGACCTTTTGTGTTAAATAGAAAAAGGGGCGCTGTTTATTCATCTGGCTACTTCCTGCTGAATAGGGGCATTGTGGAGAGGGGGAGATCAGAAGGTGGTGGCTTTTAGGGGTGTCAGGAGGAACATCTGTGTGGCTGTAACTGGAGAAACTTCGCGGATGAGGTCCTGTAAGAATTTTAAAAAAAAGAGGGGTAATAGGGGGATTTGCAGGGTCCAGCCTTATGGTGAGCTGGAGATGGATGGAGTCCAGTGGTTCTGACTGCCAGTGGTCCTGTAAGGAGGCAAGCTTGAGGCAAAACTGCATGTCAGGAGTGGTGTAAAAAGGGGAAAGGAAGGGGTCCCATCCATTCCCATAACCAAGATCTGTGAGGGAACTAGAGGTCCAGAGTGTGATGGCAAAACAGAGAAGGCAGCCCCCATGTCCACAAGAAATGAGATGGACTTACCCACTTGTTGCAGCATACCCTGGGTTCCCTGAGTCCAGGCCATGTCCTAGGAGTTTGAGCGATGCACCCACTTGGCTGGATTGGCCTTCCCATTTGGGTGGCTTGTCCTCCACGTAGAGGCGCTGAGGAAAAACCTGTTGCCCAAAGGGGCAATCGCTCCGCCAGTGACTGGGCTGCTTGCAGTCAGGGCAGGGCTCAGTGGAAAGCTGCCGGCAGGGGCCCTGCCAGGACCAGTGGTCCTGCTTGCCACACTTAAAGCAAGCTGCTGGTGGCTCTGCTGGTCTCAGAGTTGCCACAAGTGCTGGGGTTTAGAGCATTACCTTCTGCTGCATGGGGGCCTGGCAATCAGCCTTGGCCTATTTCTACTAGTTGGGACAGTTAAAAACTTTAAATGCTGTGTTCACAGGTCCTGGATAGGGGATTGGGGGTTTGGGAATAAGAGGAGAGGGGCTCGTGCGGAGCCTGGCACCCAGATCCTGCAGGAAACGCTGGAGCCAAAGGCAGGACAGGGCCAGAACTTCCTGCAAGAAAATTGGGGTTGGATGTCTTGAAAACCGGTGTAAGAGCCAATGCCAGGCTGAAAATGGCCTGACGGAGGAGAAGGGGTTAAAGAACACAGTGAAGGGAGGGGCCCCTGGCCAGCAGGGGAGGAGAAAGAGAGATGGTAGTGGTGAATAAGAAACAGGTTTTTGAGAAGGGAGGGGAGGGGGCTCTCAGAGGGAAGAGATCTGAGCACAAAAGAGGTCTGCAGAGGGACCAGAGAAAAGTCCCAAGAGAGAGGTGCCCCCGGGGGTCAGACAGGAGGGAGAGAGAGTTGGGAGTCTGTGGAGAAGGAAAGATTAGGAGTGGAGGTTTTAGGTGAGGTTTCTCTGGCCAGAAAAAGGCCTGCGTGGTGGAACAGGTGGCACAGAGATTAAGGACAGATGCGTGAATAATTAGAAGCCGTGTATGTAAGAGATCTCCAATCAGTTCCCAGCTTTTTTGGTGATAGTTAAATTGGTGAGGGTGTTAACACTGAAAGTCCCTTCTGGAGGCTAATTCAGTGGGTTCTGTGACCTGGCCACAGCGGAGAAGAAGAACAGTTTCTTCTTCTTTAAGGAGGGAGATTCCTGTGCCCCCACAGCCGCCCTCAGTCCTCGGAGTGGTCAGATTTGAGTATTAGCATCCTAAAAACTCAAGGTCTGGCCACGGATGTAAAAGGTAACGTGGATGTGCTTGGGGACAAGCACACACACTCGAACGAATGGAAAAGACTTCCCTGACATAGCTACGGTTTCGGACAGGGAGCCTCGGAGGAAAGAACCCGGCACCGTGCGCCGAAGTGGGTGGAAGTCGGAGATCCTGGTTCTTTCTCGGAGGTGATGAGGAAGAGGAGAGGTCCTTGCGGACTTCTACTCCTCCTGGGTTTTTGGCACCAAATGTAAGGTATTTTTCCCTGCTGAGAAGGAAGGAAGAGGGCTCGAAGCCACAAAGTGTGGAATAGTAAACGGCTTTATTGCGTACAGTGCATCCCGCTTGGCAAGGTTCCCTGGCCCTGAAGTAAGATGGAGGCCAGGGAAGTTGCATGGATTAAACCACGTGGAAGATATTTAAAGGGGTCCCTCTAGGGAAGGCGAGCTAACATGACATGGTGAAATCCCACTGGCTAGTAGATGGTTGCTTTTTTTCAAATGGTTCCTGTGAAGCTTCTTTTGGTGTGCTTGGTTGTGGGCGGTCCTAGCCAAAGTTCACGGGTCTGAGTTCCCCACGTGACCATCCCCATTATCCACCAACCTTAAATGTAGGTCTAATAAAAATTATACACAGCAAACATATAGATAAAAATCTGATGTTATTATCATTGCTATTATATTTCCATAGCAGAAAAACAATTTTTTTGTGGGTTTTACATCAAATGTCCAAATTAAAAATTCAGATTCCTGGCCCGGGCCAGTTGGCTCAGCAGTAGAGCGTCAGCCTGGTGTGCAGGGGACCCGGGTTCAATTCCCTGCCAGGGCATATAGGAGAAGCACCCATCTGCTTCTCCAACCCCCCTCCTTCCTCTCTGTCTCTCTCTTCCCCTCCTGCAGCCAAGGCTCCATTGGAGCAAAGATGGCCCGGGCACTGGGGATGGCTCCTTGGCCTCTGTCCCAGGCGCTAGAGTGGCTCTGGTCATGGCAGAGCGACGCCCCAGAGGGGCAGAGCATCGCCCCCTGGTGGGCAGAGCGTCGCCCCTGGTGGGCGTGCCAGGTGGATCCCGGTCGGGCGCATGCAGGAGTCTGTCTGACTGTCTCTCCCCGTTTCCAGCTTCAGAAAAATACAAGAAAAAATTTCAGATTCCAGAAACTCTCTGTAGAATAAACCAGTGTCCATTTGAATATTTTATATAGTTTTTTTTTAATGCTAAATTTTTCTTGGTTATATAAATGTTCTGTGGAAGAAAGAAAGAGAAAAACTTATTCAACTAATGTGTTAAATGTTCTCTACTATCTAGAGCTAGCAATTTCTCTGCATGGGTTAAGTTGAATTTCAAAACCATTGTCATTCCTGAGACAACCTGTAGTTTTAAATGACTAGCCTGTCAGACTTTCAGCGCTCTGCATTTGCCTTTTCAGCTTTAGTGAATAGTAACAATTACATTGCAAACAGCATGTTATTGCCAACTGTTTTGTGGGGTTTTTTTGACAGAAATCTTTTTGTTACAAATATTGCAAACCAGTTAGTTTGCATGATTCATTTTTTTATGTAAATCTTAATAGTTGAGGTATTTTTAAGGCTTCAAAAATTTAAAATAGTATTGACTTATTTTTATCACATTAAAAAAAAGTGATAAACAGAACACTTAAAAGTGTTTGTATAAATTAGGAAATAAATTTTAACATACAATTGTTAGGCTCATATGGTAAGACTTTTTAATGGTTAGAATTCATTAATTTGAGGAAATGATGAAGTTTGGAAAAGGAAACCAGGGAAATTATACTTTCTTTTCAAAGAACTTGTTGCCATGTCTCCATTCTTAAAATGGATGGACTGATTTGTCTTAGATGCGATTAACTGAAAATATTTCTGAAAGAAGACTGAATTTAAGAAAGAAAGAATTTTTGTATAATAAAGTACAGTAAGCTTGAGAATAGCATTAGGATAAAACAGATCCTTGAAAATATATACTTATTTTTCAGCTTGATTTAAATGTTTAGCAACAACTGATCTTTCAAGATTTAATGAAGAACCAGTAGTATCAAAGCCTACATTCTGGTTTTACAAAATACTCTAAAATATCTAAAACAGACTCTCCTTAGCACAAGTGCATTGCATTTAGCTTTTGTAGTATATGTGTAGTCATCCATATACAGTATACTAATTTGTAATTTATATATTTATATAAAATTGATGCCAAAGTAAATAGAGCTCTTTCACAGAGTGGTAAAGAAAGCATTTTAGAGACCCACTTATAAAGGAATGAGCTTTGTGATAAGATTTATTCAGGGTTGAAATGGAAGACTACTCACAGGTTTGTAATGCCTCGTCTTTGTCCATACTGCCATAGAAAAGGTCCAGCCTAGTCTTCTTCATCAGACCCAATACAAGACCAGTGTCCAGATTTTCTGTGTTGATTCAGTACAGTTTGTCCTCATCTGGCTAGCATAGTCTGTAGTGGCTGTTCTCTGGCTGGCATTGCACTCAGACTCATGCTTGGATCCTGTACTTGGAAGTCCTTGCAGCTACCAGCCTGTAGGATTCCTAGGGCCATATGGCTACTAGGAGAACACACTAACAAATGGAGTGAGTGTGTTTTACCAAGCAAGAGAGAAGAGAGAGCTAGCTCTTTGTTAAGTTTGAGTTATATTATTTTTAGTTCAGAAGACTAGGCATCCTTTAATAAATCAACTTCCTAATTTTTTCAGGGCTATACTAGATCCTCCTTTTAACCAATCCAACCCTTTTTCTAGGCTAGACTGGCAGGCCTCTATGACTGCCATCTTTGTTCCTACATGCATGCCTCAAAGTGGAAGCATCTCCCTCTGTGCCTTCTTGCTGTTATTTCTCCCCACATAGTCTGGGTACAGACCAGCTATATGCAGGGATGATTAAAAATCTTCCTTCCTGGGGTTGGGAGGGGAGAATGGAATGTTAATTGTCTTATTAGGGCAAGGCTGCAATCTTCTGGGGTGTCTGAAGCTGTAACTTCCTAGGAAAGCAAGCTGCTTTTTAATGTCTTTTTGTTTGTTTTTGGTATTTTTTCAAAGTTAAAAGTAGGGAAGCAGTCATACAGACTCCCTCATGTGCCCGACCGAGATCCACCTGGCATGCCTACTAGGGGGAGATGCTCTGCCCATCTGGGGCACTGCTCTGTTGCAGCCAGAGACATAATGGTGCCTGAGGCGAAGGCCATGGAGCCAACCTCAGCACCCAGGCCAACTTTGCTCCAATGGAGCCTTGGCTGTGGGAGGGGGAGAGAGAAATAGAGAGGAAGAAGAAGGGGAAGGGTGGAGAAGCAGATGGGCGCTTCTCCTGTGTGCCCTGGCCGGAGATCGAACCCAGGATTTCCACACATAGGGCCAATGCTCTACCACTGAGCTAACCAGCCAGCCAGCCAGGGCCTGCTTTTTAATGTCTTATAGCAGGAATCAAGAGGGACAGAGATGTCCAGGCAAGTTGATGGAGGAAGTAGGATTTTAATAGTCAGCAGAACAGTGTGACCACAAAAGAGGCAATAAACCATGATTACCCTGAAGTTAGATTCCCTAAATCTCATATATATATATATACACACACACACACACACACACACATATATATATATATACATACACACACACACACACACACACACACACACACATACACACACACACACATACATTTAACAGAATACATGTGTTCATGCAAGGGGCTCATGATTCCTTTGGAGGTAGATGTCACTCTTATGACTTCAGGAGGGGAGGGTAAGTTTCAATAGAGGAAGGGGTTTCTGGACCACTGGTCTCAGCTATGCTCAAGTCCTGTTCTCCTTGCTTTGTTTTACAACCAGTTCCAAGCAACCTTTCAGAGAACTGGCTGACTCAGTTACCTCTCTAGGTTCCTTTCTCTTGCATTCTTTTCTTTTCTTCCTTCTCAGGGAAGGGAGAAACCCTGCCCCTCCTTCCTCAGTTAGATTCCCTTTCTTCCTTCTCTTATTAATATGCATTTAGCTATCTACATTAACTAAATGAGGAGATATTGGATTTATCATAAGATCTTTCCCATCTATAACATTGTGGTTCTAGTAAGTGGTTCTAGTATTTTTCTGAGCACCGACTACAAGACATTGCTCTTTTCAAAAAGGGGATAAGTGGTAAGTACAAATGTTTTGGCCATTGACCAAGAAGGCTTTAAGATTTCCCTCATTTTCCTAAACTTTAGGAAGGTTTCTTCCAGATTATAGGCCACAGACCTGTCTTTTTAATTACTGCGTTTGGTTTAGCAAATTTACAATTGTAAATTATTTTACTGCCCTTTTGAGATGTAAATCTTCTATCCACTTTAAGTTTTATAACCCAAGAATGCCTTTCTCAAGGACCTGGAGAACATCTTTTTGAAATGTAATTATGAAAAGAGAAGACATCCTTTATAACTGTTTTGAAGTCTCTGTGAGAGGGTAGGAGCCTAACTTTTAGCTATGAAATTCTATAAACCTAAAGAAAGGTTAAAGAGTTTATTTAAGCCAAAGGCTGAGGGCCAGCCACAGAAGCAAAATCTTAAAGAGTTGAGAAGACTGTTTTTAAACCTTCACATGACTTTGTGACACTATTATACCATAAACTATACTTAAGGCCTATCAACAGAACCCCCAACCACTGATAGACCCACTGTTTGCAGACACCCTCAACCAAAACCTTATTAATATTCTGCCTTTCTCTTCCCTCTTCAAAGAAATGACTAAGAATATTATGGAGGAAATGGTCTCTTAGACAAAACTCAGCAATAAATTTAGGTTTGCTTTACCAACAAATTGTTTTAATGGTCTTTTGAGGGAATCTAAGTAAGTATACTAAAGACTGGGACCTCATCAATGCACCTTGACCTAGATTCCTGTGTGGCCACTGTGCTAATCCTCTGACTTCAGCTTTTCATTCTCCCAGATACTTTGCAAACTACAGTTAGATGTATTACATGAGCAATTGGGAGGACTTTAGCCACCAGACAGAAGCCAATTTTTGCTGTCTGACTTGAAACATATCTCAAGCTTTTTGTTCAGATGTGTTTTCTTGCATTCATGATAGTCAAACTCAATTTTAACCAGAACAGTCTATTCAGTTTTTTCTGTCTTTGTCCTCCTCCTCCTAATATTCTGACCTTTTGTTTGTACTATTTTATCTCAACTCTTATTTGTATAAATTTTACTCAAATTTCAAACTTAATTCATATTTTTTTAAAGTGGTATTCTTTTTTTAATTTATTTATTCATTTTAGAGAGGAGAGGGAGAGACAGAGAGAGAGAGAGAGAGAGAGAGAGAGAGAGAGAGGAGAGACAGAGAGAGAGAAGGGAGGAGCTGGAAGCATCAACTCCCATATGTGCCTTGACCAGGCAAGCCCAGGGTTTCGAACCGGCGACTTCCGCATTTCCAGGTCGACGCTTTATCCACTGCGCCACCACAGGTCAGGCCTTAATTCATATTTAAACTGATAAATTATATCTCATTTTATCTGTTTACATTTTCTATGATCTGGCTTCTCTACCCTTTTTGAAAGTCTTGTATACAAATCATTCTTGTCCCATAATTGCCCCTATTTTTCTTTACATGAATTGCATATTTTACTTTTATCTGCCCAGATTGAATGATTTTTTGTAGGCATAAATGAGGCTTTGCATTGTTTTTCAATTTTCTATGACAAATTAGCACAGTGCTGGAAATACTAAAAACATGGTTATATTGTCACTGGCAAAAAGTTTTTGTCCACCTCAAGACAGAAATCAAGAGAGGAGCAAAACGAATTTAAAAAGGGGGGGTTCTAGAAACAAGGTGGAGGAAAAGGAGAAGGAGAGGGAACTTGCTTCATCAAGAGAGTACATGCTAATAAAGAGAACAGTTCCTCGAACTGCAGCTGGGGTCTGACTGGGTTCTTCACACAGACAAAGTGCAGATTTTCTTGTTTTTTGAGTTTCTACCAGGGGTTAGCTGTAAAGGTGCAGGTACAGGGTGGAGATCTTTGGGAAGTGCCTGAAGAGAAACTAAACTTATCTGTCAGAGACTTTAAAAAATAACAGAAGAGCATTCATCTGTTTAAAAGAGGCTCAGCCTGTCTCGATATCCCCAAACGATTTCTTGGCCCTTACCTACTTGTACCTTCAATATTGTCTAGTTCTTTCCATCTTAGTTGAACTCTTGGTACTGCCTATACAAAGGATTATTCATGTTTGATCCCTAGTGCTGGTAATGTGATCTTACTTGCTTTGTCATGCCAATTATTACCAAACCCCTGAATGATGCAGAAGTAGGTAGTTCCAAAGCTAATTATTTTATTCAGATATTCTAATGATATTTTGGCAGCTTTACATAATAAATAGCATGTATTTAAACTGAACAGTGTGAGAAGTTTTAACATATGAATACATCTTTAAAACCATCATTATAATAAAATACTAAACATATCTATTGGTTAAATAAGTTTGTAAAAAAGAATTTTTATGTTTACTCACTTATAGTTTGTATTAGGGGCTGGGCAGCACTAGGTATATGTGGTCTGTAAAATTGCAAATTACCTTCTTGCTTGGGAAACACCATTGTTTTGCTAATGTTTGCTGGAGGAGAGGTTTTTAGACCAGAAAGTTTTGAAAAGAGAAAGAAGGAGAAGAGGCAAAGAGAAGCCATGTTTGCAGAGTGAGAGCAGAGAGAATGCAGAGTGCTGAGGAAGAAGCTAGTTTGTGCAGAGAGAGAGAAGGTGTGCAGATGAGGAACCAGAATTGAGGGGCTTTTGCTAGCTCTGCTGAGATTGGTGGGGCCTTTGATTGCAGGAGGAACTGGAGAAGATTCTCTTGGTTGTAGAACCAGAGAATGTGCCAGTGGCTTTGGGAGTCCTGAGTGAAAGGGAAGTGTTTTCCCTATGTGTTGCTTGTCGGCTGGTGCAAGATTTTAATAAAGGAATGGCCCACCATTTTTTGGCTCCACTGTTTCTTTACTGTCTATATCAATTCAATGGGAACCTGCATATGAATGGCCACAATGGCAGTTGCCACTGACCATACAGTATCCATCACTTTAAAGTTCCCTTATACCCCATTGTAATTCTTCTCTACCACTTCTCTTCATCTCTTGCAACCATTGACCTACTTTTTGTAACTATAAAACAGGTTTTCATTTTCTAGAAATTTATATAAATGAAATCAAAATCATACTTTGGGAGGGGGACTAGCTTATTTCACTCTGCAAATTTATTTGAGGTTTATCTATTTTGCTTCATGTATTAATAGTTCATTACTTTTTACTGCTAACTAGACATTTATGATATTTATTGATATACCAGCTAGTTTTAGCATTGACTTACTGATGGACTTGCATTATTTGCAGTGTTCAACTTTTGCAAATTAAACTGCTGTGGTTATTCTTATGAAAGTCTTTTTGTGTACATATGTCTTTATTATTCTTGGGTGACAACTAGGAGAAGAATGGTCAAATCACCTGGTAAGTGCATATTTAATGTTTTAAGGAACTGCTAAACTATTTTCAAAGCAGTTGTATCATTTGCCATTCCTGCAAATAGGGGAGAAGCATTTCAGTTCATCTAAATTCTCACCAACACTTGGTATGATCCCAGATTTAAGTTTCACCATTCTAATTGATGATTGGTATTATCTCATGGTGGTTTTAATTTACATTTACTCAATGACCAATATGTTGAACATCTTTAGAAGCATTAATTTGCAACTAATATCATTTGATGCAGTGTCTATGTAAGACATTGTTACATGTCTTAATTGAATTGTTGCTGTTATTATTGAGGTTTGAGAGTTTTATATATATTCTGGTTATGAGGTCTTTATCACATATGATTTATATTTTCTCTCACTCTATAATTTATCTTTCTATTCCCTTTAGCATTGTCATTCAAAAGCCAGATGTTCTAATTTTGAAAAAGTTCAATGTATCATTTTTTAAATGTGTTGAACATATTATTCTTTTTCAACTGAATTGCATTGGCACATTTGTCAAAAATGACAATATGTGTGTGGGTCTCTTTCTAAATTCTTTTCTCTTTATACCCATGCCACAGTTTATCGACTAATATACCTTCTTTGTAAGTCTTGAAGTCAGGAGATCTATTTCTTTCAGCTTTGTTATGGTTTCTCAAATGTGTGTTGACTGTTCTGGGCTATTGTCATTAACATATAAATTCTATTACTTATTTGTCAAATAGTGTACAAAAACCTACTGAGATTATGATCATCATTGCATTAAACTGGTAGATCAGTTTGGAGAGAATTGATATATTAACATATTAAATTTTCTGATATATGGATAAAGTCTATTTATTGAAGTCATATTTATTTTCTTTCAACAAGATTTTTTTTTACTTTAGTGCACAGGATTTATACATCTTTATAAAATTTATTTCAAAGAGTATTATGTTTTTAAGTACTATTTCAGATGGTATTTTTAAATTTTTATTTCCAAATGTTAGTTGCTAGTATATAGAAATATAATTCTGTGTATTTATCATGTATCTTATATCATTGATTAACACATTTATTAGTTATTATAATATATTTGTGATTTTGTAGAACTTTTCTACATATGACCATGTTATCTGCAAATAGACGAAGTTTATATATTTATTTTCCAAATGGGATATTTTTAATTTAGTTCCTTGTTTATACTTGCTGAAACTAGAAGTGTCAGAATGTTGTTTCTAATGTTAGAAGATATATATTCAGTCATTTAATATAAAGTGTATTGTTAAGTGTATATTTTTTTGTAGATACTCTTTATTAAGTTGAAGAAATTTGGCATTATCCCTAGTTTAATGAGAGGTTTTTTTTTCAAAAGTAGACATTGTATTTTACTAATATTTTTTCTGACCATTTGAGAAACTCACATAGTTTTCCTTTCATAATCTTTTAATATGGTGAATACATTGATAGATTTTGGAGTGATAAGCCAAACTTGTATTTTTGGGAGAGAGATGCTCCCACTTAGTCATAATATATTAGCATTATTATATATATTATTGGATTTGATTTGTTATGATTTTGTTTAAAATTTTTTCATCTATGTTCATGAGGAATATTGGCCTACAATTTCTTTTCTTTTTTGTCATGTTTTTGTCTGGTTTTGGTTTTAGAATAATGCTAGCTTGATTAAGTGAGTTGAGAAATATTCTGTCTTCAAATTTCTGGAAGTATTTATGTACAATTGGTAATATTTTTTTCCTTAATATAGAATTCACAAGGGAAATTATCGGTGTCCACAATATTCTTTTTTGGAGGATTTTAAAATTCAAATTTAGCTTCTTTAGCACAAATGAGGCTGTGTGGATGCCCTCCTTCTTGACTGAGCTTTTATAGTTTAAGGAATTCAAGGAATTTTTCCATTTCATCTATGTTGTCAGTTATTACCAAAAAGTTGTTATTATTTCATAGTTAACTTTTTTGTATCTATGATTCTGTATGGATGTCACCACTCTCACTGCTGGTACCGATAATCTGTCTGTCTTTGTGTTTACCACATAGAAGTTGATTATTTTCATTGATCTGATCAAAAAACAGTTTTTAGTTTTATTCATTTTCTCTAATGTTTTTCTGTTTCTTATTTAATTGACTTCTTCCTGATATTTACTATTTTCTTTTTCTCACTTCTTAAGATTTAATTTACCTTTATTTTTGGTTCTAATTTGACTTCAGATAGAAGCTAAGGATATTGCTTTCACTTTTTTTAAAATAAGTATGTTTTGTCTTAATTTATATTGGCTTTAAAATAGTTTCTAATTTGTATTTTGAATTTTTTACTTTTAAATTATTTAGAATTTTGTTAAAGAGCTTCTAAACATTTCAAATTTTCTTTTATTTATTTCTAATTTAATGTAATTGTGGTCAGATGACATATTTTATAAAATTTGAGTATTTTTACATTTTACAGAGACTTGTCTTATGGACTACAATATTTTGGTTTAAGTAAATATTCCATGTGCATTTAAAAACAAATCAATCCTTGTATTCATCAGTTTTGCTATTTTGGGTGGAATATTCTGAAAACATCAACTAAATCAATTTAGTTATTGTTCAAGGCTTTTATATTCCTATTTATGGCCTGTGTATTTATTTTGCCAGTAGTTGGTAATCAGTTATTAAAACTCCTTAATGCCTGACCAGGCAGTGGTGTGGTGGATAGAGCATTGGACTGGGATACTGAGGACCCAGTTTCAAAACTGCAAGGTTGCCAACTTGAACACAGGCTCATCCGGCTTAATCATGGGCTCACCAGCTTGAGCACCAGGTCACTCACTGGTTTGAGAATGGGATTATAGACATGACCCCAAGCTCACTGGCTTGAGCCCAAAGGTCACTGAACTGAAGCCCAAGGTCACTGGCTTGAGCAAAGGGTAACTCACTCTGCTGTAGCCCCTTGGTTAAGGCACATATACATATGAGAAAGCAGTCAATGGATAACGAAGGAGCTGCAATGAAGAATTGATGCTTCTCAGGTATCTCCCTTCCTGTCTGTCTGCTCCTATTTGTCCCTTTCTCTGTCTCTCTCACTGTCTCTGTCACAAAAAAACAAACAAACAAAAACCTTCCTTAATGGCATTGTGGATTCATCTATTCATCTATATAGTTCTCTTAATATTTAAATTTCTTTCAGTTTTCACTTAATGTCTTGTGGCACTCCATTATTAGTTAATAATCATTAAGACTATTGTCTTCTCTAGATGAAAAGACTCCTTTTATCATTTTGAAATGACCATATTTATCCTCAGTAGTATTATTTACTCTAAAAGCTACTTTCTCTGATGTTAATAGGGTCATTCCTGCTGTTAGTGTTTTATGGTACATTTTTTTTCTTACTCTTTCATCGCGTCATATGAAGTGATAAAATATCCTCTAATTTTTGTAAGCAGTAAACTTTATTTGTGTCTTTATATTAGAAGTTAATTTTTAATATTGTCTTGCTTTTTAGGCAAAATGATCACTTCTGTCTTATAATTGGAATATAGATACAATATCATATATTTATATTATGATTATTGAAATTGTTGCATTTAAATTTTTCTATTTGTTTCAATTTTTCCTAGTTTTTCCTCTTTTTTTTGAACTTCTTTGAATATTTCTTATAATTTCTTGCTTTACTTTAAAGATTATTTTTGGGTTTGTATAATATGTAATTTACCTGTCATATTTGCTGGTAAGAAATCACAAGACTGTATTCCAAAATTGCATGATGCATTCTCACTAGCAATGAATGAGTTTTCTACTTCACATCCTTGCCAAAATTTAATGTTGTTCGTGTTTTAGATTTTTGGTACTCTTATAAGTGAGTGCGAGTGTTACATTGTTGTCTTAATTTGCTATTTTCTATTATGTATAATATGAATCACCTTTTCATATGGTTATTTGTCACTTGTATATCTTTTTTTGTAAGGTATCTGTTCAGATATTTTACCCCAATTTTTTTTTCCATTCTGTGGCTTGTTTTCCAAATTTTTGGGTCCATTCTCTTTTATAGAGATTAAATAATCACCGGTGGCTTTTATATTTACCAATGTAATTACCAATTCTGCTGTTTTTTATTCCTTTGTATAGATTTATATATTCATCTTGTAGCATTTGTCTTCCACTTTTATTCTTTCATACAGTGTAACTTCTGTTGGTATTGAATTCTTTCAGCTTTTTTAAGACTAAAAAATATTTTGACAAAATTTTATTTGTTTGTTTTAAATTACTTCAGTACTTTGAAATTGTTGCTCCACTGTCAATTGACATGTATTTTTTTATTATAATTTTATTTTTCAAATGGGGAGACATCAATGAATCAGGATACATATATTCAAAGATAACATGTACAGGTTATCTTGTCATTCAATTATGTTGCATACCCATCACCCAAAGTCAGATTGTCCTCTGTCACCTTCTATCTAGTTGTCTTTGTGCCCCTCCCCCTCCCCCTTTCCCTTTCCCTCTCCCCCCTACCCCCGTAACCACCACACTCTTATCAATGTCTCTTAGTCTCACTTTTATGTCCCACCTACATATGGAATAATGCAGTTCCTGGTTATTTCTGATTTAGTTATTTCACTTCCTATAATGTTATCAAGATCCCACCATTTTGCTGTAAATGATCTGATGTCATCATTTCTTATGGCTGAGTAGTACTCCATAGTGTATATGTGCCAAATCTTCTTTATCCAGTCATCTATTGAAGGGTTTTTTGGTGGTTTCCATGTCCTGGCCACTGAACAATGCTGCAATGAACATGGGGATGCATGTGTCTTTACATATCAATGTTTCTGAGTTTTGGGTTATATACCCAGTAGAGGGATTGCTGGGTCATAAGGTAGTCTATTTTCAGTTTTTTGAGGAACCACCATACTTTCTTCCATAATGGTTGTACTACTTTACATTCCCACCAACAGTGTATGAGGGTTCCTTTTTCTCCACAGCCTCTCCAACATTTGCTATTACCTGTCTTGCTATTAATAGCTAATCGAACATGTGTGAGATGGTATCTCATTGCAGTTTTGATTTGCATTTCTCTAATAGCTAAAGAAGATGAGCATCTTTTCATATATCTGTTGGCCATTTGTATCTCTGTCTGGGAGAAGTGTCTGTTCATGTCCTCTTCCCATTTTTTTATTGGATTGTTTGTTTGTTTGTTGTTCAGTTTTATGAGTTCTTTGTCTATTTTGGATATTAGGCCCTTATCTGAGCTGTTGTTTGAAAATATCATTTCCCATTTAATTGGCTTTCTGTTTATTTTGTTATCAGTTTCTCTTGCTAAGCAAAAACTTCTTAGTCTGATGTAGTCCCATTCATTAATTTTTGCCTTCACTTCTCTTGCCTGTGGAGTCAAATTCATAAAATGCTCTTTAAAACCCAGGTCCATGAGTTGAGTACTTATGTCTTCTTCTATGTACTTAATTGTATCAGGTCTTATGTTTAGATCTTTGATCCATTTTGAATTAATTTTAGTACAGGGGGACAAACTGTAATCCAGTTTCATTCTTTTGCATGTGGCTTTCCAGTTTTCCCAGCACCATTTATTGAAGAGGCTTTCTTTTCTCCATTGTGTGTTGTTGGCCCCTTTATCAAAACTTATTTGACTATATATATGTGGTTTTATTTCTGGGTTTTCTATTCTGTTCCATTGGGCTGAGTGTCTATTTTTTTGCCAATCCATACTGTTTTGATTGTCGTGACCCTATAATATAGTTTGAAGTCAGGTATTGTAATGCCCCCAGCTTCATTCTTTTTCTTTAGGATTGCTTTGGCTATTTGGGGTTTTTTATAGTTCCATATAAATCTGATGATTTTTTGCTCCATTTCTTTAAAAAATGTCTTTGGAATTTTGATGGGAATTGCATTAAATTTGTATATTGCTTTGGGTAATATGGCCATCTTGATTATATTTATTCTTCCTAACCAAGAACAAGGAATATTCTTCCATCTTATTATATCTTTTTCGATTTCTCTTAACAATGGTTTGTAGTTTTCATTATATAAGTCCTTTACATTCTTTGTTATGTTTATTCCTAGGTATTTTATTTTTTTTGTTGCAATTTTGAAGGGCATTATTCTTTTGAGTTTGTTCTCAAATGTTTCATTGTTGGCATATAGAAAGGCTATTGACTTCTGTATGTTAATTTTGTATCCTGTGACCTTACTGTATTGGCTTATTGTTTCTAGTAGTCTTTTTGTGGATTCTTTGGGATTTTCGATGTATAGGATCATATCATCTGCAAAAAAGTGATACCTTTACTTCTTCTTTTCTGATATGGATGCCTTTAATTTCTTTGTCTTGTCTGATTGCTCTGCCTAGAACCTCTAGTACCACATTAAATAAGAGTGGAGAGAGTGGACAACCCTGTCTTGTTCCTGATTTAATGGGAAAGCCTTCAGTTTTGTGCCATTTAATATGATGTTAGCTGATGGTTTATCATATATGGCCTTTATCATGTTGAGATATTTTCCATCTATACCCATTTTGTTGAGAGTCTTAAACATAAAATTGTGTTGTATTTTATCGAAAGCCTTTTCTGCGTCTATTGATAAGATCATGTGTTTTTTGTTCTTTGGTTTGTTGATATGGTGTATTATGTTTACCGTTTTACGTATGTTGAACCATCCTTGAGATTCTGGGATGAATCCCACTTGATCATGATGTATTATTTTTTAATATGTTGTATTCTATTTGCTAGTATTTTGTTTAGCATTTTAGCATCTGTATTCATTAGAGATTGGTCAGTAGTTTTCTTTTTTTTGTGCCATCCTTGCCTGCTTTTGGTATGAGCATTATGTTGGCCTCATAAAATGTGTTTGGAAGTATTGCTTCTTCTTCAATTTTTTTGAAGAATTTCAGTAGAATAGGAACCAAGTCTTCTTTGAATATTTGATAAAATTCGCTGGTATAGCCATCTGGGCCTGGAATTTTATTTTTGGGGAGGTTTTTAATGTTTTTTTCTATTTCTTCTGTACTAATAGGTCTGTTTAGGCTTTCTGCTTCTTCTTGACTCAGTCTAGGAAGGTTGTATTGTTCTAGGAATTTATCTATTTCTTCTAGGTTGTTGAACTTAGTGGCATAAAGTTTTTCATAGTATTCTACAATAATTCTTTGTATATCTACGGTGTCCGTGGTGATTTCCCCTCTTTCATTTTGGATTTTGTTTATATGAGTTCTTTCTCTTTTTTCCTTGGTAAGTCTTGCCAAAGGTTTGTCAATTTTGTTGATCTTTTCAAAGAACCAGCTCCTTGTTCTATTAATTTTTTCTGTAGTTTTTCCGTTTTCTATTTCATTTATTTCTGCTCTTATTTTTATTATCTCCTTTCTTTGGCTGGATTTGGGTTGTCTTTGTTCTTTTTCTAGTTTCTTAAGGTATGAGGTTAAGTGGTTCACTTGGGCTCTCTCTTGTTTGTTTATGCCTGAAGTGATATGAACTTCCCTCTTATCATTGCTTTTGCTGCATCCCATAGATTCTGATATGTCGTATTGTCATTTTCATTAGTCTGTATATATCTTTTGATCTCTGCACTTATTTCTTCTTTGACTCATTCATTTTTTAAAAGTATGTTGTTTAGTTTCCACATTTTTGTGGGATTTTTTTCCTTTTTTTTCAGTTGAATTCTAGTTTCAAGGCTTTATGATCAGAAAATATGCTTGGTACAACTTCAATTTTTCTGAATTTGCTGATGTTGCTTTTGTGGCCCAACATATGGTCAATTCTTGAGAATGATCCATGTATACTGGAGAAAAAGGTATACTCAGTCACTTTGGGATGAAATGTCCTGTAGATGTCTATCATATTCAGGTGCTCTAGTGTTTTGTTTAAGGCCACTATATCTTTGTTGATTCTCTGTTTGAATGACTGATCTAGAGCCATCAGCAGTGTATTGAGGTCTCCTAGTATGATAATATTTTTGTCAGTTTTTGTTTTACGGTCAATAAGTAGCTGTCTTATATATTTTGGTGCTCCTTGGTTTGGTGCATATATATTAAGAATTGTTATGTCTTCTTGATGGCCATTTTTGTCTCTGAGTACTTTTGCTGTCTTATAGTCAGCATTATCAGATATAAGTATTGCTGTGCCTGCTTTTTTTTGGATGTTATTTGCTTGTAGTACTGTTTTTCAGCCTTTCACTTTGAATTTGTTTTTATCCTTGTTACTTAGATGAGTTTCTTGTAGGCAGCATACAGTTGGATTTTCTTGTTTAATTCATTCTGCTACTCTGTGCCTTTTTATTGGTGAGTTGAATCTGTTTACATTTAGTATAATTATTGACACTTGTGAGTTCCCTATTGCCATTTTATAGATTGCTTTCTGTTAGTTTTGTGTCTTCTTTGATCCTTCTCTTTCATCTTTCTATCTTTTGTTTTTATTTGGTTGTATTCTATATATCTTTCCTCTGTTGCTATCTTTTTTAAATCATGTGCTTCTGTGGTGGTTTTTTCAATGGTGGTTACCTTTAAGTAATGAAAAGGGTTCCTACCCTGTTCATTGTAGTGCACTATTTTGTGAGTACTTTTGCACTCCATTGTCCTTTGCTACTTTGTTAATCTCCATCCTCTACTCCCCCTTTCTTTTTGTTGTTGTCACAGTTTAAATTTGGTTTTATTGTGTTCTTTTTGGAGCTTTTACTTGTGGCTTTGTGGTGTTTTTTTTTGTTGTTGTTCTTTGTATCTGATTGGAAAACCCCCTTTCGTAATTCCTGGAGTGGGGGTTTTCTGATGGTAAATTTCCTCATCTTTTCTGTATCTGTGAATGTTTTTATTTCTCCTTCATATTTGAAGGATAGCTTTGATGGGTATAGTATTCATGGCTGAAAGTTTCTCTCTTTCAGGACTTTAAATATCGGGGTCCACTCTCTTCTAGCTTGTAAGAGTTTCTGCTGAGAAATCTGATGATAATCTAATGGGCCTTCCTTTATATGCTGTATACTTTTTTTCCCTGGCTGCCTTGAGAATTTTTTTCTTTGCCATTGGCTTGTGCCAATTTCATTATGATATGCCTTGGAGTAGGTTTGTTGGGGTTAAGAAAACTCGGAGTTCTGTTTGCTTCTTGAATTTGAGGCTTTAGTTCTTTCCACAGGCTTGGGAAGTTCTCATTTATTATTTGTTTGAGTATGTTCTCCATTTCATTTTCTCTCTCTTCTCCCTCTGATATACCTATTATTCTTATGTTATTCTTTTTGATGGAGTCAGATAATTCCTGTAGGGCTATCTCATTTTTTTTAATTTTTGAGTCTCTTTCTTCTTCTCTCTGTTGTGCTTCAAGTTGCTTATCTTCTATGTCACTAATCCTCTCTTCTATCTGGCCTGTTCTATTAGCTAAACTTGTTACCTCATTTTTCAGCTCGTGTATTGAGTTTTTCATCTCTGTTTGATTTGTTTTTTTTTTATTTTATTTATTCATTTTAGAGAGGAGACAGAGAGGGACAGAGAGAGACAGAGAGAGAGGAGCTGGAAGCATCAACTCCCATATGTGCCTTGACCAGGCAAGCCCAGGGTTTCAAACCAGCGACCTCAGCATTTCCAAGTCTATGCTTTATCCACTGTGCTACCACAGGTCAGGCAAATGTTTTCTTTTTTTTTTGTTTTGTTTTGTTTTTATTTTTTTTTTATTCATTTTAGAAAGAAGAGAGAGAGAGAGAAGGGGGGAGGAGCAGGAAGCATCAACTCCCATATGTGCCTTGACCAGGCAAGCCCAGGGTTTCGAACCGGCGACCTCAGAATTTCCACGTCGACGCTTTATCCACTGCGCCACCACAGGTCCGGCCAAAAAGATTTTTTTTTTAAATCATTATAGAGAGGAGAGAGAGAGAAGGGGGGGGAGAGGAGCAGGAAACATCAACTCCCATATGTGCCTTGACCAGGTAAGCCCAGGGTTTTGAACCGGCAACCTCAGTGTTTCCAGGTTGATGCTTTATCCACTGCGCCACCACAGGTCTGATTTGTTTTTATAGTTTCAATTTCCTTGGAAATATATTCTTTGTGTTCATTCAGGTGTTTTCTGAGCTTCCTAAATTGCCTTTCTGTGTTTTCTTGTATATCTCTGAGTATTTTTGGGATTTCGATTTTAAATTCTCTGTCGTTTAACTCCAAGGTTTCCAATATATTAAATTTTTTCTCCATAAATTTTTCCTCATCTATCTGTGTTACCTCTCTTTCTTCTGTATCTATGATATTGTGTTTTCTCTTACTTAATGGCATCTGAGGGTGGTTTTATTGATAGTATTAATGAGATTTAATAAAGAGTAAAAGGTTAAAAAATTAAAAATTGAGAAGAGTTGTTTTTTTAAAAAAATTAGTAATGAAATAAAGAAAAATAAAATAAAATAAAAATTAAAAAAAAAGAAAATTATTCCCCCCCTCCTTTTTTTCTCTCATCTCTTCTCCCCTCTTTCTTGAGAAAATCTTGTGGTGAACTGTGAATTATATTGTATTAAATAGAACAAACAATGCCTGTAATGGAGGGCCTGAATTGGGGAGAAGTAATAAAGGGGCAAAAAAAAAAAAAAACACAGAAAAAAAGGGAGTATGGACCCAAAAAAGCTTTTAAGGAAAAAAATTTGGGTCAAGAATAAAATGATTTGCTTTTAGGTGTTGGTTGACTAAGAGTTATGATGAGAGGAATAAGAGGGAAACAGGAAAATGGGGGGACAAATTAAAAAAATTACTATTGTATTTTGTGGAACAAGAACTAGATAAAATGGAGAGCCAGGGATGGCAGCACTGCTAGTGAGTTAAAAAGGTGAAGTAAAAAACCCCCAAAATGCCACAAACATAAGTTTGAGTCCCAGATAAGATAATTTGTTCGTTATTGAAGTTTGAATGAGAGGAGATGTAAAGGAGAAAGGAAGAAACTAATATAGAGGGAGAAAAGATAGAGAAAGAGAGAGAGAAAAAAAAGAGGGAATCACTAAAAGAAGAAAAAAGAAAAAAGAGGAGAGAGAGAGAGAGTTAAGGGTTTTGGAGTGCAACTCTCATAGAGAGAAAGGAAGAGGAAAGAAAAGATAATGAGAAATGTAACACTTATGGGTAGTGTAGTTCAAGGAGAGGAGAAAGTAAGACTGGCAGAGAGTTAAACGACCAAATTGGAGGAGGAAGAAAAAAAAAATCAAGAATGAAGATAAGAGAAACAAATGAACAAATATAATAAAATGGGATAGGTTATAAAGTCTGCTGATTATTCTTGATTTTGAGAGGTTATCTTCTTGATTTTTCTTTTCTCTCCCTCTTCCTGGTCGGTTACTCTGTACCCCAGGTTCTGCCCCTTTGGCGCACTCAGGTAGAAGTTTGCAGTTGATAAGTCTCTATGGTGATGTCATGTATTGTGCTTCAGTCTCGTTGGCAGTTGAGGCTCATTAGCATTTATAGGCTCCGACAGTGAAAGAGTCCGTGTTCCTGGAGCCTCTCTCCTAGTCTTTTCTTCCTCAATTAGTAGCCTGATAATCCAGCTATGGGGTTGCTGCTGGATAGTTAGAGGCTCAAAGATCTGGCCACCCCTCACTCTATTCCCACTCAGCACAGGGTCTGGGTAAGGCTCAGTCAGTCAGAGCTGCTAACATAATCAGGTGGGGCTTCCACCCACTCAAAGAACTCTGGCTCTGCCACTCTGTCCGGTAACACGGGTGGGCACCCACTCCAGGGGTGCTTGGAGGAAACTCTTGCTCACTATCTGTGCGCAGACCAGGATATCAGGCTGGAAGTCTCACACTCTGAGTGAAACCCCCACCCACATGGAAAAGTTTCAGTGTTGGAATTGGCGCTTGCTCCCTCCCCATGCATGGCTTTTTTAGGGCATTGGGGAGGCCTGGAGATTTCACTTTTGGCCCACACAAAGGTCCCTGACTCTGCCTCTCTGTGGGATAACACGGGCTCTCACTCCTGAGGTGCTGGGAGGAATGTCTTGCCCTCTCTCCATGCGCACAGACCAGGATATCAGGCCAGCCACCTCACCCTCTGAGTGAAACCCCTCCAGCACAGAAAAGTTTCAGCATTGGAATTGGCTCTCATTCCCTCCCCATGCGCCGCTCCCTCAGGGTGCTGAGGCGGCCCGGATATTCTGGTTTCGGCCCACACAAAGGCCTCTGACTCTGCCTCTTTGTGGGGTAACACGAGCGCCCACTGCTGAGGCACTCGGAGGAATCTCTCGCCCACTATCTGCACGCGCCGACCAGAAGGTCAGGGAAAATGGCTGCCCCACTTGTCTTTCTTTGTCTGGGTTTGGCGCCAGTGTTAGCTTGTATTGACTGGGTTGCCACAGGCACAGTTTTTCCTCAGCTTGGATCTCTGTGCCACAGCCTGGTTCGGCCGTTTGTGCCGTGGCCTGGATCTATTCACCCCCTTTACCCACCTCAGTTTCTATATTCTCATTTCCCAGTGAAAGCCGCCCTGTTAAAGTTAGTGAGGAAAGTGGAGCATTTCTTACTCCCTGTTTCCTTCGGGGTTTGATTATATATTTAGTCAATTTTTCGCTCGACCATACCTTCAGGTGTATTGTGAAACATCTGGAGGCTCCAAGGATAGGTTTTTCTGTTTCTGGTTGAAGATCTTGTTGAGTTTTGGGGGAGATTTATCGGTATTGCTTCCTACTGTGCCATTATGCTGACATCATCTACAACATGTATTTTTTTTTTTGAGAAGTCTGCTATCATTCTGATATTTGTATTTTTTGTATCATTGAAGTTTTTGAATCTGTAGGATAATTATTTGTGTTAATTTTGGAAATTCAGTGCATTGTTTTCTTTTTCTTTTTGACAGAGAAAGAGTCAGACAGAGGACAGATTGGGATACACAGACAGGAAAGGAGACAGATGAGAAGCATCAATTCTTCATTGCAGCTCCTTAATTATTCAGTGATTGCTTTCTCATATATGCCTTAACCGAGGAAGGGGGGGGCTAAAGCAAAATGAGTTACCCCTTGCTCAAGCCAGTGACCTTGGACTTCAGTTCAGTGACCTTTGGGCTCAAGCCAGTGACCTGGGGTTATGTCTATGATCCCACACTC
This sequence comes from Saccopteryx bilineata, assembly GCF_036850765.1. NCBI lineage: Eukaryota > Metazoa > Chordata > Mammalia > Chiroptera > Emballonuridae > Saccopteryx > Saccopteryx bilineata. The sequence continues at coordinate 152,021,608 of NC_089494.1, forward strand.
AAGCCAGCAACTCCTCGCTCAAGCTGGTGAATCTGTGCTCTAGCTGGATGAGTCTGTGCTCAAGCCAGTGACCTCAAGGTTTTGAAACTGGGTCCTCCGCATCCTGTCCAATGCTCTATCCACTTCGCCACTGCCTGGTCAGGCAGGGCATTGTTTTCTAAAAATGAATATTCTCAAACATTTCCTGAGGTTGATTTTATTTTTTACCATATTAAATACAGTTATAACTATTTTAATGTTCTTGTCTACTTAATCTACTATGTGTCACTTCTGAGTTGGTTTTCATGGACTTGCATTTCTCTTAATTATGAAAAATGTTTTTCTACTTCTTTGAATGTCTAGTAAGTTTTTTTTATTGGATTCCACTTATGTGCTCAATATCTTTGCATTTCTATAAATATTCTTGAAAAATTTTAGGGAGATTTCGTTAAGTTGCTAGGAAATTAATTCTTTCATGTCTTGCTTTTTCATGTTTGTTGCATGGGACCAGAGCAGTATTTATCTAGGATTAACTTTATCACTACTGAGATAAAGCTTTTCTGAGTGCTTTATGTGATCCTCTGTGAATTATGAAGAAACCCTCAATTGTGGAAATTTTTTTAAGTGAGGGTAGGAGAGATAGAGAGACAGACTTCCATATGCACCCTGACTGATATTCACCTGGAAACCCCCATCTAAGGCCGATACTCAAATCAACTGAGCTATCCTCAATGACTGAGGCCAACACTCAGATCAAGCAAAAAATGCTAGTGTTTATCTCATTTGTTTTTTATCTCTTAGGTATCATTGTCCTGTTGCCTGATATCCAGATTCCTTTTTTCTTTTTGATATGGAATACTTCACAAATTTGCATATCATCCTTCCTTAGGGACTATGCTAATATTCTCTGTATTCTTCCAATTTTAGCGAATGTGCTGTCAAAGCAAGGACAGGTAAATCTTTTTTTTTTTTTACAGAGACAGAGAGAGAGGGATAGATAGGGATAGACTGACAGGAACGGAGAGAGATGAGAAGCATCAATCATCAGTTTTTCATTGTGGTGCCTTAGTTGTTCATTGATTGCTTTCTCATATGTGCTTTGATGAGGGGGGATGGGTGGGGGGGAGCTACAGCAGACCAAGTAACCCCTTGCTCAAGCTAGCAACCTTGGGTCCAAGCTGGTGAGCTTTGCTCAAACCAGATGAGCCCACGCTCAAGCTGGCGACCTCCGGGTCTCGAACCTGGGTCCTCCTCATCCCAGTCCAATGCTCTATCCACTGCGCCACTGCCTGGTCAGGCCAGATTCTTTAAAATCATTTTTCTTACATTTTGAACATCTTATATTCTTAATTGTCTCTTGTAAGATGGTAAAGTCTGACCTATGAGTTCATCTGAGACGTAAAGATAAATGCATGTCTTATTTTTAAAGTCAGTTCAAATTGTGTTTGCCACTCCATGCTAACTATCTAAGTTTGGATATTATTGTGCTTAAATATTGATGTGAACAGAAAATTTTAAAATTCTAAAAATGCGACATCTAAACATACTTTACTTTCATATCCAGTAACCTACACTTTTTAAAATGAACAGTTTATATATGTCTTTAAAAAATTATCTAAGACAAAATGTAAGCACTTGTTTTTTTTCAATGTTTTTTTTCAAAATAAGAAATAGTATCTTATAGGGTTGGGAAGTGTTACAGGTGTTTACTGAAGGATAAGATAATTGATTTTTTTTTTGGATGAAACAATTTCTATTAAGACTTTTCTCAAGACTAATGACTTTTAGGTCCTATCCAGGATCTTTTACACTCTCTAATACTAAAACTTGCCCTTGTTGCTAATTTTTATACTGTCACATATAATTTTTCTTTCCCATAACAACTCTAATACAATACATTTTTAAGTTTTGTCTAGGTCTACATAAAACAAATGATTCTAAAATTTTATATAAAATTGTTAAACTTTCTTGAAAATATTCACATTATTATTAGACTTGCAAATATAGTAACAATAGAGGAGGAGGCTTCAGTAATCAGAAAGTCAATGTGCAGAAATATCTCCCAATAATTAAAATATAAAAAGCAATCTAAACCACAGTTTCCATTTAATAGACTCTAAAATAACACAGAATACAAATTGATACTTAAAAGTATTCTAATTACACAACCAAATCAGCTTCACTGATTCATTTTCTTTCCTTTCTTCTTCCTTCCTTCCTTCCTTTCTTTCTTCCCTACTTCCTTTCAACCTTAGGGGGATGTTGAAATAATGATGCTGAATTATAATGATGAATGATAAGAGTAAAGTGGTACCTAAGATTTGCATTATAAGACAAATAAAAAGAGGAAAAGATTTACTTCAGATGATTTCTCCCTTTTTTTCAATTGATAGTGCTAAGAATGAGCTTAGATTCCTCTTGGTATATTTCTCCTCCTGGTATATATACAAAATGAAAAAATATTTAAAGCAATTTTTCAGATAATCAAGACCTTAAAATTCCTAATTTTATGTAGCATTTCAAGATAAAAAATAGTTCAAAATTGTTTGTGTTTAAAATATTGAAATCTATTTCTCTTCTACACTGTACTTTATGTATAAATATACATAGATTGATTGCCTATTGGGGTCCTCTTTTACTCCAGTCTGGTTTGTCTTCTAATCAATTTGACTGGCAATCTCATAAGTGCATTTATGTATTTACATCCAGACAGTTATCAGGTACCAAAATAAAATTTGACAAATGAAAAATCTGAAAACTTTTTTTTCTTAAATAGTGGCTAAACTGAAATAGACTTGTGGATTATACTAGCTCTAAACTTGGTGCATATATATATATATGCATGCACACATTAATATAGCTACATAGATAATCTCCAGTCTTATACATTTCTCAAGTTTTCATCCACCAAGAAACTTTATGAAACAGATGTTGTTTATTATTTCTTTTCCTTCTCCAAGTTGATGTTAATTTTAGAAGTCAACAAGGAACAGTAATTCTAAAAGCTAAAAGCCTTTCAAATTAAATGTGGCAAAGGAGATATCAGGATATTACAGGTCTATTGGAACTATATCTGCTCATTGGTTCTTGTATAGTCTCCTTTCTGCAGAGATCTATATTTATACATGTTGCTTGTTTATTTTCTTAGAAATCTATAAAATATATATATATATATCCATCAGTCTGACAAATGTATTACCTTATACACGAAAGGAGAATTTTATTAAGAGAATTTTAATGGCCTGTAGCTATTGAACACAGCTGGTGAAAAACCATTTCTTCTGTTATTGACCTCAGCTTTCAAAGAGTTATCAAAACAGCACTTAAGGAAATTAGAAAAATTGGGTACAATGTATTTGTTTGTTTCAAATAAGGTACTGTTTACAGATTAAAAATGCTTAATTTCAGCTTTATTACTGAATTTGAGTTGCAATTAATTAAGAAATGGCATGTCTTATATATGACCCTCTGAAGAGATCTTAAATTTAAGTATACAAAAAGATGTTATAAAATTATGCCACTCAGAAGCAGAAGAGGCTAAGCAGCTCTTATTACAACCCTTTATAGTTAAAGTACAATAGAAATCTCAGTTTCCCCAAATATTTTCCTTCACTATATGTATAGTTCTTTAATATGTTGTTTTATCTTGACACACACACATAAAAATCCATAACGTAGGTAATTTTAACAATGTTCTAATGATGAGAAAACTAAGCCTGGGTAAAATAGGTGTATGACTAAATATGTACAGTTGTCATTTGCACTAGTGTTATCAGAACAACCTGGGGTTTGTGTTGCCATCACCACAGAGCCAATCACAGAGATGAGAATGGAGTGAAATATGGTGTCTTTAATCAAATTGCCAGCAACCTGAGAAGTCAGGGACTTGAGGTCCAAAGAACTTCCGTAATATTTTCAGTTTGCAGACCTCTTTTATAGGATTCAGGGGCTGTTAGTAATGGTGCAAGGGGCAAAGTCTATGCAGTTAGTCATCTAGACAAGGGGGTAGTAAGGTGCTGTTCTTGAGATAATGCACCATCTATCTTCTTTCTCTGTCTTTGCATTCCTCCTGTGACAGAGTGGTTCAGACTGACTGTCTCCTTTCCCAGCCTTCAGCTGCCCCCATCCCCCACATACTTCCACGAGAGCTTCCATGGGTGTGTCCCAGGCCCTCCTGGAAAGATAAACTTCTTGCAGCATTTCAAGGGGAAGGCCAGGAAACTATTAAGAGAAAATAGCAAGCAAATTAAGTATTTCCTGACCTTTATATAAGCTCCTATTGATTATAATTAAAAGCTACTATTACTGAAGCCAAATTTCTAACTCTTGGATTCTCCTCTCACTAGGACATTTCTACTAACAAAGCTTTATATATATATATGTAATTACACAATATGCTCTCAGTTAAGTAGTAGAAAGTGATAATATAAATGAGAACTATAATTTGGTAGTTTGTGAAAAAGAGTGACAAATATTTCTTGGCACATATTTAACATTAAATGAAATAATAAATAAATTGAACATTAATTAGGAGGGATTACAGTTCTTCATGAAGTTTTTCATTCTTTTTTTCCTCTTGCCTTTTTACTCTATAGTATTTAATAGTTTATCATTCTAAGAAAATAAAACTAATGTAAAAGTTCATAATAATAATGGTTAACAATAGTTAACATGCACCCTATGGAGCAAAAGTTATAAACCCATTTTATTTCAGAATATTTTCAAACCACTATGCTTGACAAATCACATTTCATTTTTACAATCAACAACTAAGAACATTTGTTCTAGATTTTTATGGTAGAGAATGCCATTTATGTTCACCATCAACTGCAGCATTGCACTGAGATTTTAGTAATATAATTTGTTCTTATTTTCTATTATATTCTCAGAATGCCTTAATTGAAATTTTATTATTACCTTCTTGAAATTTGGTTCAAACTAGACCGCAAAGTCAGCTAAACTGTGTTAATTAGAAGTGCTACCAGACACTGGAAGCTGGCTGAAAACATGTTCCGGAATTCTGAAGTAACAGGCTTCTAATTCAGGTTCCACCAAGAAGAGTCATATGCACAATTTTTCAAAGTAGAAGAAAAGCAAAAATCATCATTGTGGATATGTGGATTTTGCAAATGACAGACATGAAGTTTAGCCAGTGGTTTCCTGGCATTCTATTACAATTGTGCTGAAGACAGTTGATTCCTAATTTTTCTATTGTTGCAATTTTCTCATTTCTTTAAGTCCTTAAAATAATGAATTTACCCAACCTTCAGTTTCCCAGACTTTTAAACATTTTATGCCCATAATCCCTTCTATTAAATCTCTTTCTGTATCATAAATATAAATTTTTTCCCACTTGGTGATTCCTCGGTTTTTCTATTCCATTTTCATTTCATATAATTATAGTATCCTTTGTTTTTAGAATTAGTTCTTAATTTTATCTGAGATTGAATTTATTTTCTGGTTCTGAAATTTTAAAAAAAACATTTATTTTAACAATGATATATTCAGAGGTTAACTGAATACCAGCCCTGTGCCAACTACAAGAGCATTAAAAAGCTGAAAGCCATTTGATTACTCACTGTACTCATTAAGCCTCATATATAAAAAATAAGGAGTAGATTAAGTAACAATTTCATTAAGTAACAAAAAAATATAAGAGAAAATAAAAGTCAGTGTACTCAATTTACAGTCAGGGGACAGTTCAGAGAATAGCTATGTCTCAAACTGGACACTTGATAAAAGTACTTTGGGGATAGATGAAGAGAAGGAAGGGCATGAAAAGTGGGAAAATATGAGCAAAGAGTTGGAACTAGAAGTAATTATAGTAAGTTAGGAGTGATAAGAATGAGATGGTAGAATTAAATGATAGATTATTTAGATATGTAAGCACAAGATTAGTGATGGGGTGAGAAACCAGGCCAAAAATATTAAAAAAAAAAAAAGAAAGTTGAGGAATATTAATCAGAGTAGATGTCATGATAAGTGTATATTTTGAGAAAACTAGTTTAGTCTATGAGTTAGTTGGCACTAGTGCCAGCTACTCATCAAAGTCACTGGTTTCATTTTAAAAACATTAAAGCTAATTGCCAAGAGAGAAGCATAACTAGACAGGGTGAGTCAGATATCTTATAAAATGTGCAATGAGAAGGTGGGTAGAAAGAAGAACAAAAACAAAGACATTTGTTTTACTCTAAGCAAGCAATAACATATCCAAAAAATCTATGGGGCTTCAGAAACTGAAAGCTAAAATTTATTATAACTTTGGTTCTTTACTGCCATAATGGCTACTCTACCAGCTGTTCCTGTGGTGTCTTTTCAAAATAAGCAACTCTGTACTCCCTAATGGACTACTCCTCTGTCCCTAAAGGATGCTCTCTAGTGTCTATGAGATTTGTCATTATCAGTACCATATTTACTAACACAAAAGATAGAACACACAGAGCATCCTAATCACAACTGCTGTTAGGAACTCAGGAACAAAAATCAAAGGGAAAAGAGATCTGTCAAAGATATAACAAGAACTCTGAGTCTAGATAAGAATGAAAACAAACAAACAAACAAAAAAAAAAACAGCCTAAGTAGACCTACTGTTCATTGAAGGATGAGGTCCTACATTTAGTTTTACCATGTTAACTCAGAAATTTTAGGCGATAGAAAGATTTATAATTGTAATCCTTTACCTTTGTCCTAGAAGTTGAAAGAAATAATGGAAGGAAATATTGGGATAGGTGATGAAAAGAAATTATTTCAGAACAGTGATTTTTGAAGCTATACTGCCCAATGTTCCCTTTTTTAGAAAAAATATTTGTAATGCCTATTTACTATCCTGGGATGAAATCTATAATAGAACTTACCTATATCCATTTTAAAATTAAAGTAACTAGAATATAAACTAGCACTAAAATAAATTAAATAATAAGTGTCTTTACATGCAGATGCTTAGGCAGACTACTTTGGAAAACACAAAAAATATTCTATATGTAGAATAACCAGAAATGTGGTAGCCTCATGCAGGCAGATACAGATATGTTATTTTGGTTACTTAAGTGTCATGAGTGTAATTTTAATAGCTGGCATAATTTTCTGGAAATGGACAGCAATTCTTGATCAAGTTCCAAAGAAAAACATTTTTTTCTCAGTTCACATATTAGTTGCATTTTTGTAAAATTTAGTATACAGGAAAATCATATATTAATAGAGTATTTATAAGTAAATGGAGTTAGATTCTCAAATATAAATGAACTTTGCATTTACATAGATATTTAGAAGAACATGAGAATGTATTTCATGATGTGGGAAACAAGTATTATATTAGAACATCTCACATTACTTCATGACCTATGCAATGTAATTATCATTGATGACAAAAATAAGGACAATAAAAAAGTCTGCACAAGTTTAAAAAATATTTCAGGGGAGTGGTTCTACTTCAGTTATTAATTTCTATTTGAGACATTGGGAGAGTGAAACAAAGATAAATGTGATTAAATCCAGGAAATGCTTAAGATGATTTTTCATCCTTAAAGCCACATTCTCTAAATTATTTTTCCTGGTATGATTGCATTTTCTTTCTTCTAAAGTTCCCTTACTCACATCATTTTTATCTCTCATATATTTCTCAGGTTTTACATTTAATTTAGAACAAACGCACAGTAAAAGAATTATTGAGTCAAAGAGCATTGAAGTTGGAGGGTCATTAGAGATTACCACATTTAGAACCAAAGAAAGCAAATCTGGAAATGATATGTTTGCCCCAGTTGCAGGCAGAATTTCAAGTGGAAGAACTCAATTATTTTAGCTGATGGTTCATGGAATTTTTAGACACCTTTATTTTTTCTTTATTTCCTTTTTTATTAAATGTTTATATTTATTGTATTACATAAATTCAAGTGTTCCACTCAAAATAACAACTCCCACCATGTGCCCCCTTTATACCGCTTTATCCCCACCCCCACCTTAGCTCCCTCTTCACTTCCCTCTGGGACTTGCTGTCCTGTCATCTGTATGTAAGGGTTATGTATTTGGCTAATTTATTCTTCTTCTTTGATCCTGTCCCCTCATTCCCCTTCTCTTTGACAGATGTACCTCTGCTCCCCATAATCCCACCTCTGCTTCTATTCCATTCCTCAGTTCACCATGATCATTAAAATCCACATATTAGTGAGATCATATGTTATTTGTCTTCCTCTGCCTGGCTTATTTTACTTACCATAATAATACCTAGGCCCACCTATGCTATCACAGAAGTGCTGAGACCAGCTCAGCAATGGGTGTGTGCACAAAAGGAAGGCACTGCAGGACTTAAGAAAAACACTTCTGGCCTGAAGTATTTCTGTTGAAAATTTGTATGTAATTCTTATGGGGACTTCTCTCTAGCTTATTAACTACTTTTCTCTTGCAGCTTTTAGTATTCTTTCTTTGTCTCTTAACTTTGGCATTTAAATTATGATGTATCTTGGTTTGGGCCTTTTTAAATTCATCTTTAATGGGATTCTCTGTGCTTCTTGAACTTTTGTGACTTTTTGCTTCATCAATTTAGGGAAGTTTTCAGCTATGATGTTTTTAAACAACTTCTATAACCTTTGTTTGTTCTCTTCTTCAGGAAACCCTATGATGCAGGTTGTTTCTCTACATGTTGTCAGAGAGGTCTTTTAGAGTTTCCTCAGTCTTTTTGAGCCACTTTTCTTTTTGCTGCTCTGTTTCTGTCCTTTTTATCTTTTCCTTTGAATCTCTGATTCCATCCTCTGCTTCATCCAGCCTGCTATTGATTCCTTCAGGCACAGTCTTCATTTCTCATATTTTATTTTTCATTTCTGACTAGTTTCTTTTTATAATTTCAATCTTCTTTTGATGCTATTTTTTTTAAGTTCTCATTGTAATTATTCATTGTTTTTTTAAGGTCATTGAACATCCTAAAAACCATTATTTTAAACTGTGTTTCTGGTAGTTTGGTTACTTCTATTTCATTTACTGCTTTTTCTGGGGATTTCTCTTGATTCATTTGGGTCATATTTTTTTGTTAGCCCATTTTGTCTGTGTAGTAGGTAACTCTGCTATGACTTTGAAATTTGTTTTGGTGTCTTTATGAGGAAGATAGGCTCAGTGGTACTGACCTCAGGCTGCCTTGTTTTCTTGTTCTAGGAAAGCTTCTTGAGGCTTATATTTAGCCTCTTGTTGTATGTGAGTTTTGAATGCATTTGCCCTTTTCATGGGTGGGGTTATCCCTTCAAGCTGGTTGGCTCTGAAGATCAACCTTGATCATATGTATTAGACATTGTCCAGTGCCTGTTCTGTTGGGTGTATTTATTCTCTGCAGTTTCCGGTGCATGCTGGGCTCCTTCTTTGGGCATATAGCTATGTATCTAGCTTAGTCTAGTATTGGTGTGGTCTGCCACCCACTACTGAATATGTTGGTTCTGAGTCCCCTTGGGTTGGCATCAGCAGTTGTTTGTTACCAGCCAAGGGCTATCTGTCTGGAGCTACTGCTCTGTTCAATGTTTGTGTCTGCATTTTCTGTGCCTAGGTAGTGTGGGAAGAGTCAATGTGTGTAAACCATTTAGCTTCCTCTTGCATAGACATGACAGCAGCTCTGTAAAAGCCCGAAGCTCTGTAAGATTTGCCTCCACTTTTCAACTGCTCCTCCTCCTCTTGCAGCTGCCTGGTCTTCCCAGGCAGCTCTTTTGTAGAAAGGCTGTAGTGTGGTCTTAGACTGACCTTACCTCACCAACCCCTCTACAGGTTGAAAGCTTGGTGGGTTAGGGCAGTTGCAGTTGAGAATACAATGTTAGGGGGACCCATACATCAGGGGTCCCTTATTCTGGAGCTCAGTATGAGGAAAGTGGCTTCTAATCCAGGTTCTAATCCCTCAGACACTGCTGGATACTCCAATTCCATTTATCTCCAGCAAAGTAAGCAGCAGTATCAGATTTGGTGGGACCAACAGTACTTCTATAGAAGTTCTTCCAACTGGGGTGCCCCTGGTCTCAGGAAGGAAGACTGAGAAAGTGCTATCTTGGAGCAGACTGTGCCCCACCCAAAAACGTGTCTAAGCCCCCTGACCGAAACCAACAATAGGCTCCAGGACACCCATACCTTGAACGTTCATGCTCCAAGTCTCTCTCCCTTGCCCTATGGAACTTAGTTCAGCAAGGCAGTGTTGTAGTAATATAATGTTATAGTAATTAAATATATAGAAATATAAAAAAACAAAAATATGGAAGATATATAAAAGTAATTAAGATATAATATTAAAAATAATTAAGAAAATTAAATAAAGTTATGCTGTCTGGATAGGAATTAATATAGTTTGTGCTGATATGATAAACGACTCTGACTTTCAAGCAGGGCTCAATTAGTGTGTGTGTGAAGTTATACATAGATAAGAAGTGGCTTGATGTCATAACTTTATAAGTTAACATAAATAAGAAGCTTCCCTAGGAACATTTTAAAAAGTGGTTTGATGTAACATTTCAATAGATTAACATAAAAGGGGTTCCCTGCAAGGAATTCCCAAAAAGGTGGTTTGAAATGATAATCTTATAGATTGACACCTGTTAGAAGGTGTTGGCCAGAAAATGTATTAAAGCTGAGGGGCCTCCTGATGCAGTAGTCTCCCAGACTCCAATGTGAATGTGGAATGTCTCTCTGCTGCTCTGAGCTCTGGCCAAAGATAGCAAGAGGAGCATGCTGAGAGGGACCCCTTAAGCTGTACCCAGGCATGACAAAAGGATTTGTGAGTAATAAATTGCCTGTGTGATTCTTGCAAATAACTCTGTGTGTCAGTCTCATGCTTTTCCTCCGGTGGCAATTAGTGTCAGCACTGATTAGTAGCATCCTCATAGCTGCCCTCAAGAGTAGTCTCAAAGAGGCTGCCAACCTGCTGTTAAGCAGGAGTGTCCCACTGCACAGGGAAGTCGAGTCAGAAACACTTGAGCGACAAAGAGCTTGCGCTCTACATAGGGACAACTGGCATAGTCGGCACTCAGCCTCAAAAAGGCAGTTTCAACTGAAAATTTCTGGTTTAAAACCAGAGGGCAGAAGTGAAGGGAAATTCATAAACTCCATATAGTTTAGTGGGCATCTGTCAAAAGCTGAATAAATCTTTTGACCTTATACAGTTTTAAGGCTGTCCACTGGAAGCTGAGGGAAAACTCTTCCATCTCCAGGTCTGACATAGTCGAGGGTATATACCGACCAGCCTATACTAAGAGGCTAAAATTTATTCTTCCATCTTTGGGTCTTTCCTAGTCAGGGTGTATACTGACCAGCCTATACCAAGGAGAGCAAATATCCCAAGGTGGACTCAGCAGATGGTTGTTACCCTGATAGACAACTCTGAGAAAATCATTCTAAAGCTCACAGTTATGAAAAAAAATATTAAAAAAAGGATCTACAAAATAAGCTCCAGAGAAAATTCATGAAAATATTATATTGCTTAAAGCTAAAACTAACTAAAGGCCTAAGAGAGTGCTGAAGGAACTATAGAGTAGAAACTAGTTTCAGATATCCATGTACTAATCCAAAAAAGTTTTACTCATTTGGAAGATATAGAGTAGGAATTAGCATTAAGAAGAAAAATGGAAAAGATTAGAACTTTCTTTAGAAAAATCTTTAAGAAAGAAAAGAACCCCTATAACACACCTCAGAAAATCCTTGGAGGATGACGGAGGACTCCCTAAGGAAAAGGTTTAAGGTTCCAGTCACAGAAAATATCCCATGCAACCTTAAAAACCCAAACAACTTACACGCTATCATAGAGAGGGCAGAAGGAAAGGAAATTACAGGAATTCTCCTCCAAACCATCAAACAAATGATGTACTTAGCTACAAAGGCAAGGCATTAGCAGAGAAAGTATTAGCAAGAGTCAAAGCAGACCCAGTAGTAATAAAAAAGAAAACTATTAAACAAGAAGATGCTAATAATGAGGAAACTATTGGATTTAATCCATACACTTGAACAGAGCTAGCAGATTTTAAAAAACATTAATTCAAGGAAATAATACAGATGTAGACTGGCTAATGAAAATTTATGAACAGGGAGGACATACAACCCTTCTATCTACAGATGAATTAAAAGCAGTTATAGATGCAACTGAAAACCCAAAAATTAAACACTAACTTGCATTGCTAATGGATAAGAATACGGACAGAATAGCATCATTATGGACTGGATTAGGGAAGCATGGAAAACATCATGCCCTACAATAGACCTAATATCAGGAGCAATAACAGCCAAATAAACAAAAATAGGAGATTTAAAGATACAGTTAAGAAAGCTAGTACATTTACTAAGTATATATGAGGATGATTTGGAAAACCTGTGGGAAAATAAAAATACATCAGGGATTATCAGAGCACTTATACATGGAGCCCTTGAGAATTATAAAATACTTTTACAAAACTTGTTACAAGGGGCATCCACAGCAGAGGACATTAAAGAAAGCATATAATTACATGAGGACTTAAATGGGAAAAATCAATTTACATATTTCACAACCATGCCAAACCTAAGGAGAAGAACCACAAATAGGTTTCAATATAAGAGAATAAATAATAAAAATAATAACTTTAAATCATCATACAGGGGCCCTATTAAACAGGAAAACCCCAACTATTTAAAAAACCAAGGCCCTTTTCTGGAAAAGAATCCGTTTAATCAACAAAATCAAAATAACCTTTTCAAATTTAGGGAACAACCGGGAAATCAAAACCAAATTGGAGAAAAATAAGAATAATCCTTTCTCTGATCAAAATGAAAATATAAATAACCCATTCCAGCAAAAACAGTAAAAAATTGGAATGAACCCCAAGGAACAAGGGGAACAAGTACAAGCAATGGCAAAGAAATTAAGCAGCACAATTATACATAAACCAGGAGATAACAGACCTCATAGTACCCTTGAAGTAAAATTCCCAGATAGTAATAATAAAATTTCAAACACAATTTCTCATAGATACAGGTTCCCAAGTCTCATTATTAAGGGGAATACATTTATATAATTCAAAAAGATTAATTGGACTTGAAGGAATAACAGGAGATTCACTAATAGCAGCAGCAAGAGATGGAATTTTATATTATAAAGGATTAACAAAGAAAGTTTTGTAAACTTAAATTTTCAAAATATTATAGGAATGGATATGTTATTATATTTATTAGAATTAAAAATATATACACCAAGATTATATAAATTTCAAACAAATTAAGCACAGTTGCAAATAAAACCCATATTTTTACCAGAACCTTTAAAAGCCTCTTTTACCCCACAATACTCATTAAAAGATGGACATCAAGAGGTGACAGAGGCCATAAATAAATTAATAGATGAAGATATATTTGCAGTAGAAAGTGTAAGGTATTTTTCCCCACTGAGGAAGAAGGAAGGGCATAGCCACAAAGTGTGGAATAATAAAAACTTTAGTACAGCGCATCCTGCCCGATGGTGTTCCCTGGTCCTGGAGATAGAGTCCAGGGAAGTCGTATGAGGTGATCTGCGTGGGAGATATTCAAAGGGTCTCTAGGGTCATCAAGCCAATATGACACGGTGAAATAAATCTCACTGGCTGACAGACAGTTGCTCCCCTCCCAAGGACTCCAGGAGGTTTCTTTTGGCATGCATGGATGTGGGCAGTTCTAGCCAAAGTTCCTGGGTCTGGGTTCCTCATGTAACACTCTCCCATTGCTGACCACCTTACATTCTGATCTTTTGTGTTAATAGGGCACCGCTTATTTGTCTGGCTACTTCCTGCTAATTAGGGGTGTTGTGGGGAGGGGGAGATTGGAAGGTGGTGGTTTTGAGGGGTTTCAGGAGGAACATCTGTTTGGCCGTGAGTTGAGAAACTTTGCAGATGCGGTTCTGTAAAAATTTAAAAAATCTGTCCTGGTTGGCTGGTTCAGTGGTAGAATGTCGGCCTGGCGTGGAGGAGTCCCGGGTTTGATTTCCAGCCAGGGCACACAGGAGAGGTGCCCATCTGCCTCTCCACCCCTCTCCCTCTCCTTCCTCTCTGTCTCTCTCTTCCCCTCCTGCAGTCAAGGCTCCATTGGAGCAAAGTTGGCCCGGGCGCTGAGGATGGCTCTGTGGCCTCTGCCTCAGGCACTAGAATGGCTCTGGTTGCAACAGAGCAATGCCCCAGATGGGCAGAGCATTGCCCCCTGGTGGGCATGCTGGATGGCGCATGCGGGAGTCTGTCTGACTGCTTCCCCATTTCCAACTTCAGAAAAAAAAAATAAAAAAAAAGAATTTAAAAGAGAGGAGCAAATATGAGTTATACACTGATAATTAGAAGAAGATATAGGATAGAAGCAGCCCAGGTAAGATGAGTGGCTGCCATTAGGAGTTAAGTGAGTTGTAGGAGGAGAGATTCTTGCTTAATTTTTCTCGCAGATGGTTGAGGAGATTGAAGCTTCTTTTATCAGGCCAGTCTTACTGAACAGCATTGCTCCCTGCTTCAACTCACTCTGGAGGCATATTTCTGGTGGGAGAGACAGGAGCAACAGGAGGGTCTTCAGGGCCCAGCCTTTTAGTGAGCCAGAGATGGGTAGGGCCCAGTTGTTCTCACTGTCAGCGGTCCTGCATGGAGGCAAGCTTGAGGCAAAACTGCATGTCAAAAGTGGTGTACGAAGAGGAAAGGAAGGGGTCCCATCTACCCCCATAACCGAGACCTGTGAGGGAACTAGAGGTCCACAATGTGATGGCAAAGCAGAAAAGGTAGCCCTCGGGTCCACAAGAAATGAGATGGACTTACCCGTTTCTGCAACATTACCCTGGGTTCTCCAAGTCCAGGCCGTGCCAGTTGTCTGAGGTCTAGGAGTTTGTGCAGTGGGCCCCCCTGGCTGGATTGGCCTCCCATTTTGGGTGGCTTGTCTTCCTTGTAGAGGCACTGAGGAAAAGCTTGTTTCCCAAAGGGGGCAATAGCTCTGCCAGTGACCGGGCTGCTTGCAATTAGGGCAGGGCTCAGTGCGTAGCCTTGGGCAAGGACACTGTTGGGACCAGTGATGGGGTTCCTCTTTGTGGCCTGGACTTGGGTTGAGCACTTTCTGTCCCTTGCCCCTTTTGCTCTGTTGGCCTTAGGGCTGTCACAAAAGTCTGGGTTTGGAGTGTTACCTTCTGCTGCATGTGGGCCTGGTGAACAGCCTCAGCCTGTTCCCACTAGCCACAACCATTGAAAACTTTAAATGCCATGTTCACAGGTTTTGGGTAGGGGCTTGGGGATTAGAAAAAAGGGGGGGCTCCTAGGGAGCCCAGCACCCAGATCCAGCAGGAAATGCTGGAGCCAGAGGCAGGACAGGGCCAATGGCTGGCAGAAGGTGACTTGATGGAGGAGTGGCTTAAGAACACAGTGGAGAAGGGAGGGGCCCCTGGCCAGCAGAGGAGGAGAAAGAGAGACAGGTGAATAAGAAACAGGATCCTGCAAAGAGAGGAGAGGGAGATCTTGGAGGAAAGAGACATGAGCGAAGAGGTCCTCAGAGGGACCAGAGAGGGGTCCCGAGAGAGCGGCGCCTCCTGGGGGTCAGACAGGAAGGGGAGAGAGTTGGGAGTTGGAAAAGGAGGAAAGATCAGAAGCTGAGGGTTTAGGTGAGGTTTCTCTGGCCAAAAAGGGCCTGCTTGGTAGAGCAGGCAACATAAAGATTAGGACAGGTACGCAAATAACTAGAAGCCCTGAATGTAAGGGACCTTCAACCAACTCCCAGTTTTATTTGCAACAGTTAAATTGTCAAGGGTGTTAAAATCAAAAGTCCCTTCAGGAGGCTACCTGGTTTGATTATCCAGTATGTTCTGTGGCCTGGCCACAGAGAAGAAGAAGAACAGTTTCTTCTTCTTTAGGATGGGAGAGATTTTGGATAAAGCAACTCCAATATTGTTTTTGGATTAGGTTTAGATTCCTGTGCCCCCACGGCCATCCTCAGTTTTTGGAGTGGTCAGAGTTGAGAATTGGTGTCCTGCAACTCAAGCTCTGTCCACTGGACAGATAACGTAAAGTGGATGTGCTTGGGATGTCTCCACGGGCACACACGCACTGGGAACAGAATGAAAAAGAGATTCCTGACGCAGCTGCAGTTTCGGACAGGTTGTCTAGGCGAAAAGAACTGAGGGAGGCTGGAGGCAGGGGACTTACCACACCGTGTGCTGAAGTGGGTGGAAGGTCGGAGGTTCTGGTTCTTTCTCAGAGGGTAAGGGGAGAGGAGCAGTCCTTGCAGACTTCTGACTCCTCCTGGGTTTCAGCACCAAAATGTAAGGTATTTTTCCCCACCAAGAAAGAAGGAAGGGGAATAGCCATGGAAGTGTGGGATAATAAAAACTTTATTTAGTACAGCGCATCCTGCCCAATGATGTTCCCTGGTCCTGGGGACAGATGCCAGGGAAGTCATATGGGGTGATCTCCATGGGAGATAGTCAAAGGGCCTCTAGGGAGGTTAAGCCAATAAAATGTGGTGAAATCTCACTGGCTGACAGATGGTCGCTCTCCTCCCAAGGACTCCTGGGAACTTTCTTTTGGCGTGCATGGATGTGGGCAGTTCTAGCAAAATTCCGGGTCTTGGTTTCTCACGTGACCTTCTCCCATTGCTGACCACTTTAAAGAAATATTACATATATATAATAGTCCAGTGTGGCCAGTAAAAAAGCCAAATGGAACCTATAGAATTATCATAGACTATAGAAATATCAACAAAAATTTTCCTACTATAGATGGAACCTTACTTGATGCACAAGTAATTAACATTTTACAAAAAGACAATCCAAAATTTATGGCAGCAATTGATCTCTTGGATATGTTCTTTGCAATACCCATTCATGAGGATTCCAGACCAATTACAAGCTTTTTTGTGGCAAGGAAAACAGTATCAATTTAAAAGGCTGCCACAGAGATACAAAAATTCACCAGCAATTGCACATAATTTATTAGCATCTAGCATAAATTCAAAGGATTACCAATCCAAAATTATTATATATTGATGACATAATAATATATAGTGAAAACAAAAAAATCTTCCAGAAAGAATTAAACAAACTTGTAGAACAACTGAAAGGAGTAGGATAGACAATAAATCCAGAAAAAATATAACCCCCAGGGACAGAAGTAAGATTTTTAGGAATTCAATGGAGCTCAGATGGTAAGAAAATACCAGAAAAGGTAGTAAACAAAATACTTAGCATTATGGCCCCCAGCAATAAAAAGAAAGCCCAACAGTTAATTGGATTATTTGCATACTGGAGAAATCACATCCCATAATTATCACTATTAGCAGAGCCAATATATAAAGTAACTAGGAAGGCAATAGATTTTTTATGGGGGAAAGAGCAATAAGAAGCCTTAGAACAATTAAAGGAATATTTAGAGAACCATCAAAAATTAGTGGCACCAAAACCAGGAAACACAATCACATTAGACATAATATTCACTGGAACTCATGGATGTTGGGGCCTGTATAAAAAAGGACCAAGTGATAAACAAAGAATACCAGTAGGTTGCGGGTCCTGAAGATTCCCATACTGCCACAATAAATATTCATCCTATGAAAAGCATGTATGAGTACTATATGCAGCACTTCTCCATACAGAGCCACTAAGGACAAATCCCAATCACAGTCAGATCCTTACTACCCCTCAATGTCGGCCAAGGAATTGGCAGGTACCCAAATTGAGGAGAAAGTACTGGTATGGAAATGGTACATAAACTCCAGAGAAAGGACGAGTACTGGTGAACCAGCCCTTCTTAGAGAAGTGGTCTCCAAACTGGAGATAGACCCCCCCAAGACAGATTGTCAAGAACCAAAGGGTGCCCGAGAATCTAGGGGTGGTAGGGCCTAAATAGACCCTCACTGAAAAATGCCCGGTTTACAGACGGATCAGCCCCCATAGCCGGTGACTTGACCCAGCAGAGAGCAGCAGCTTTCAGTCTGGCGACAAATACAGCGCTCACGAGGGAAGGGAAGACTGACTCGGCTCAACATGCAGAGCTGATAGGAGTCCTTCTGCAGTGGAATATGCTATGGAGAGGGGGCCACCCAAAGTATATGTTTTTACTGATTCAATGGCAGTATATAAGGGAATAATGGAATGGTGAGGAAAATGGAAATAAAATATTTATAATTGGCAAATTAATGGAAGGGACCTCTGGTCAGAGAACACTGGGAAAAATTAGATGAATTAACATCACACATAAAGCTCTATATGGCCTGACCTGTGGGGGCACAATGGATAAAGCGTCGACCTGGAAATGCTGAGGTCGCTGGTTCGAAACCCTGGGCTTGCCTGGTCAAGGCACATATGGGAGTTGATGCTTCCAGCTCCTCCCCACCTTCTCTCTGTCTCTCTCTCCTGTCTCTCTCCCTCTCTGTCCCTCTCTCTCCCTTTCTCTCTCCTCTCTAAAATGAATAAATAAAAATAAAAAAAAAGCTCTATGTAACCCATCTATCAGCTCATGCCACAGATAATTCTCCAACCACACTCGGGAATCAAACAGCAGATAAGCTAGCAGGAGGAATTAAGGTAGGCAAAAAGTTAATATTAGGGATACAACAAAAGCATATGGGATAAAGTTAAGGTTAGAAAAAGATGAATATACAGGAGAATATAAAATACCCCCAATACCTACAATCAAATTAAAAATGGAAGGGGATAAATATAAAATACAAGAGGAATACTTAGATTTCTCGCCAAAGTTTATAAAGGAAATTCATATCCAATTAGAACATCTAGGACAAACAGCAATGATAGAATGGTTTAGAACCAGAAATTTAAAGGCAAAAATAGAAGACATAAAGAGAGGCATTAATAGATGTATAGCCTGTAAAAATGTATATACATCTGGACAACAGAGCCATCAGGGTTAGATAGACCCCAAAATACCAAATTTTCAAGCCCAAATCGATTTTATTGGACCCATGCCATGGCCTTTCTGATGACAGTATGCATGTACCATGGTTGACGTACATACGGGAATAATGTTCGCCTTGGCAGCAAAACACCCATCAGCAACCATTACAATTAAGACACTAAATACAGTGTCTCTGTAAAGTCACGATGCACTTTTGACCAGTCACAGGAAAGCAACAAAAGATGATAGAAATGTGAAATCTGCAACAAATAAAAGGAAAAACCTCCCAGTTTCTGTAGGATGATGTGGCAGCATATGCGCATGTGCAGATGATGACGTAACACCATGTATACAGCGGAGCAGCCCACGGCCATGCCAGTCGAGATGTGGATGGTACAGAGGAAAGTTCAGTGTGTTCTGTGGCTCGCTAAATTCGAATCCGTGACCAAAGTGCAACATGAATATTGGAGCGTTTATAACGAAGCAACACCACATAGGAATAACATTACTCGGTGTGATAAGCAGTTGAAGGAAACTGGCAGTTTGGTGGAGAAACCCTGTTCTGGTAGGCCATCAGTCAGTGACAAGTCTGTAGAGGCTATATGGGATAGCTACCTAAGGAGCCCTAAAAAATCTGTGCGTGAGGCCACATCAAACTGCACTGAATAGGTATGAAACTGGGAGAGTTTTCCTTTTATTTGGTGCAGATTTCACATTTCTATAATCTTTGGTTGCTTTCCTGTGACCAGTCAAAAATGTACCATGAGTTTACAGACACATTATATGTGGAAAACATTCTTTGGAACTCCTAAAATCATAGATTCAGATCAAGGAAAGCATTTTACAGCCAGCCAAGTACAATCTTTTGATGCTATAAATAATATAGATTGGAATTTTTATATGCCATATAACCCAACAGCATCAGGAATATAGAGAGACATAATGGGCTATTAAAAGCCAAATGTCATACATTATTAGTAGATAGAAAACTTAACAATTTACAAACACTTCTTAACGAAGCATGCTTTGCCCTAAATAGTGGACCAAAAGTAAACAGAAATTCTACCCTGGAAGAACTGATTAAACCCCATTTAGAACAAGCAGAAATTAAAATGGAAAGTGTACCTAAAATTAAGAAAAATCTACCTTATAAAATAATAGTGAAATCCCCTAAGAATGCATCTCTCTCCCAACAGAAATTATCTGAAATTCAGAATACAACACCATGTAGACAGTAAATAAACAGGGACAAATACAACAGATTAAAGTAGATAACATTACATCAAATGATTGAGAATGTGTAATTTAGTAAAATTGTTAATCTGGATCCTAGTGCTCCTATGATAGTACTTTATACAATTATAATTCTACATATATACCGTCAGACAAGCAAACAGGCAGGGAAACCGCTTCCGTCTTATTCAAAGCCCTGACGCATTCTCCGGTTCCCAACCTGGAGAATCTTCTCCAGTTCCTCATGGAATCAAAGGCCCCCACCAGCCTCAGTGGTGCTCCCAAAGCCCCTCAGCTCTGGTTCTACATATGCATTCCTTCTTCTCCCTGCAAAATAGGCTGAGGCAGTGGTCAGCAAACTGCTGCTCGCAAGGCACATGTGGCTCTTTGGCCCCTTCAGTGTGGCTCTACCACAAAATACCACGTGTGGGCACAGAGGTACCAGTGAGGGTGTCAGTTGGTCAGGCCACAGGAGTACCTGTAAGGACCAAGAAAAGATCAAAGTGTTTAAAATAATAGGATGCAGGCTAAACACTAACAAAACAGGGAACTTAAGTGTTACAGGCAGGTCCTGCCCCTGACCATTAGGAATGCCTTGCCCAAGGTTGCTCAAAGATGCTGACTCACTGACCACAGAATAACAGTATATGTGTTTAGACCTGATAACAATATATGTGTTAAGACTTGCAGAATTTTGAAAAATTCCATTCCATATTTGGGTTATGCTACATAAGTATGAATTAGCCAATAGCTAACTACCACATTTGCTTCTATGAACTGCTTGCTTGCTCAGCTTATATAAGGACTTAGTTGTAAGTGCCAGGAGTGATTCCTGTTTGTAGCTCCTTGTGGGTACGGTGTCTCTGGACACCTGGGAATTCACCTCTGCGCAAGTTAAACTGGTCAATAAAGAAACATCTATACTCCTGAAAGTCTCTGACATCTGTTCTCGTACCTGGTGCATGCTACATCCTGGGGGCTCGTCCGGGATCTCCCTCAGTGGAGTTTTGGGTTGGAGACCGAAGGGACAGCTCGAGCTGAGTATTTACTGAGGATCCTCATTTGGTGTGGTTTTTAAGTTCTGTAGTGCATAAACCTGAGGTAGTAGGTGGGACGCCGTTGGTAACCTACCCAGGGCTTTCAGAAGTGGGACACCACTTTCTGAAAGGAATTGTTAACTCTAGGAGTTAACTCTAGGAGTGACCGGTCACATTAGAAATTTTTGCGCTGCACTGCGCTACGCTTTTTCTGAGCTTGAATGACTGAATTGAGTGTGAGACAATCTATTACTCTAATTATACTGCTTGTTGGTGGTAGTGTTTTGTCACTTGTTCTGTTAATTCTTGAATGTTTAGAGGCAGACAGAGCAGGATACAGAAGAATGGGACAACAGGAGTCTGTGCCCGGTTCCCCGCTCGAGTGCCTGTTGAACAACTTTTCTGACTTCCAGAAGAGGGCCCAGGGGTACAGAGGGCCAAGTCCAGATTGAGAGACCCTCCGGACCTTGAGCCAATTAGAATGGCCCACCTTCAACATAGGGTGGCACATTGAGGGCACTTTTGATCTCCCTATTGTGTTTGCTGTCCGAGCCATTTTTCCTCCTTTGGCGGGAGGAGCCGCCATTTTGCCTCCTTCAGTGGGAGGTGCTCAGGGGAACGTGGCCATTTTGCCACTCCGGGAGGCACCACCGGCACCAGATGCAGGTCCCCATGCGCCACCCCATTTTATCTATGTGCCTTTTTCCTCCAGTGATTTATATAATTGGAAACATCAAAATCCTCCCTTTTCTGAGAAACCGCAGGGATTAATATCCTTGCTTGAGACCGTTTTTAGGACCCACAAGCCAACATGGGATGATTGCCAACAGGTCTTGCAAACTCTTTTTGCTACAGAAGAAAGGAACAGGATAATGAGAGAAGCAGAAAAGGCTGTTTTAGAGGATGGGGGAATGGGTAGGGAAGTCGAGAATGTCCTTCCTAAACAACCCCTGAATTGGGACCCAAATACCTCTGGGGGAAGGGAGGCACTCTTCCAGTACTGCTGGGCTCTGTTACGGGGTTTGAAGGCAGCAGCCAGGAGACCCACTAACTTTAGTAAGGTAAGTGAGGTTATCCAGGGAAGGGAAGAATCCCCCGCCGCATTTTTAGAGCGGCTAATGGAGGCCTACCGGGTTTACACCCCTATAGATCCAGAAGCTGAAGAGAATCGCAGGTTAGTGAATATAGCCTTTGTGACGCAAGCTGCATCAGACATCAGGAAAAAACTTCAGAAGTTAGAAGGATTTGAAGGAAAAAATAGAAGTGAGCTGCTTGAAATAGCTCAGAAGGTATACATAAATAGGGACGACCCAGACTTAGGGAGAGCGGCTGTCAAAATCCTCCTTGCCACTCATAAGTCAGAAGGGAAAGGAAAAGGGAAGCAGCAACAACGAGTCAAGGAAAGCGGTCAACCACCAAAGCGAATAGACAAAGACCAGTGTGCATATTGCAAGGAAAAAGGACACTGGAGGAGGGAGTGCCCAAAGTTACAGGCCGACAGCCAGAAGCCAAAGCAAGTCCCAGAGGTCATGCTACAACCTTAGACTGAACGAGCCGGGGTTCCATTTCTGTTGGCTCCCAGGAGCCCATGGTCACCTTAACAGTCGAAGGAAAGCCAATAGACTTCCTAGTTGACACGGGAGCCACCTACTCAGTTCTGAAGAAACCACAGGGCCAAATACAGAAAGAAACTACAAAGATAGTAGGGGTAACGGGCAAAGCAGAAGCCTACCCATGGGCCACTGCAAGAATTACTAACTTAGGCCGAGGCACTATCACCCACTCATTTCTAGTCATTCCAGACTGTCCTTACCCTCTTTTGGGCCAAGACCTCTTACAGAAACTTCAAGCCACAATCACCTTTAAGCAAGGAGATAGCAGTTCCCAAGAAGAAGGCAAAAAAGTCAGCCTAGAGGTAACGGTGCCCTTATCTGAAGAATACCTGATAGTAGCCCTCCAGGAAGGTAAGGACGAAGGCAGCAGGGTCCCAGAGGAGTTGTGGGAAAAGGTGCCCGGGGTGTGGGCAGAAACCAACCCACCAGGCCTAGCCGCTCACCAGCCGCCTGTCATAGTGCAGTTGCTGAGCACTGAGCCCAGTGCGGGTGAGGCAGTACCCCATACCTGCACGGGCTAAGCAGGGCATAGCACAGCATTTGAAGCACTTATTAGCAGCAAGCATCCTTCGAGAATGCCAGTCGGCCTGGAACACACCTTTGCTCCCAGTCCAGAGGCCTGGGACCCAGGATTATTGCCAGGTGCAGGATTTTCTAGAAGTAAATGCCCGTGTAGAGACTATTCACCCCACAGTGCCAAATCCCTACACTTTGCTAAGCTCATTGCCCCCTACTCATATTTATTACTCAGTATTAGATTTGAAGGACACTTTCTTCTGTATTCCACTGGCCCCCAAGAGCCAAGAGATATTTGCTTTTGAATGGAATGATCCAGAGAATGGACTAGTGGGGCAGTATACGTGGACCAGGCTTCCCCAAGGGTTCAAGAACTCCCCCACTATCTTTAATGAGGCTCTGAGCAAGGACTTGCAGGGGTTTCGCACTGCCCACCCATCGATTGTGCTGCTCCAATATGTGGATGACCTCCTCATCACTGCAGCAGAAGAAGAACAATGTAAGGAGGCCACCCTAGACCTACTCCAGGACCTCCAGCAGATGGGGTATTGAGTCTCTGCCAAGAAGGCCCAGATTGTCACCCAAACTGTAAGTTATCTGGGATATAACTTGCAAGGGGGACAAAGGACATTATCTAGTCAAAGGATCCAGACTGTGTTACAGATCCCAGAACCCACTAACAAGAGGCAAGTATGGGAGTTTCTGGGAGCAGTGGGCTATTGCAGACTTTGGATACTAGGGTTTGCAGAGCTGGCCAGGCCCCTACATGAATTGATTCAGGGCAAAGAAAAACAGTTCAATTGGACAGATAAGGAAAGGAAAGCCTTCCAAGCATTGAAGGAAGCCTTAGTAGCCGCCCCTGCATTGGCCCTACAAGACATGGCCAAACCCTTCCAGCTGTATATTGCTGAAAAGGGAGGGGTAGCTTTGGGAATCCTCAGCCAAGAGCTTGGGCCATGGAAAAGGCCCGTAGCATATCTGTCCAAGAAGCTAGACCCCGTAGTGGCTGGCTGGCCAACCTGCTTGAGGGCACTTGCTGCCACCTCCACCCTAGTTAAGGAAGCTAATAAACTGACATTGGGCCAGGACATTCAAGTTATTGGGGAACACTATCTAGAGCAAGTGCTGCGTGCACCACCAGATAGGTGGCTCTCCAATACACGACTAATGCAGTACCAGGCACAGCTATTGATTTCCCTGGCAGTACCGTTTTTGAAGATGGCAGCCCTAAACCCTGCCACATTGCTACCCTTACCAGACCCAACAATGGTCCATGATTGCAGACAGATACTGGACACTGTCACAGGGGCCAAACCGGACCTTCGGGACCAGGCCTATGAGAAGGCAGACCTCACGCTGTTCACTGGTGGGAGTAGCTATGTCTGAGATGGATAAAGATATGCAGGAGCAGTGGTCACAAACCAGGAAAGAACCTTGTGGCAGAGGGCGTTGCCAAAGGTATGTCTGCTCAGTGAGCAGAGCTGATCAGACTGACATAGGCCCTCCAGATAGCTGAGGGAAAGATGGCCAACATCTGCACGGACAGCAGGTATGCTTTTGCCACTGCCCACGTTCATGGTGCCATCTACAAAGAAAGAGGCCTGCTAACTGCAGGAGGAAAAGAAATTAAAAACAAAGCTGAGATCTTGGCCCTGCTTGATGCTATCTGGCTTCCCTCTAAGGTGGCCATAATTCATTGCAAAGGACATCAAAAAGGGGACTCTCCAATTGTTCAAGGAAACCATTTCACTGACATGGCCGCCAGAGAAGCTGCGGAAGGAGGAACACTGCAGACATTCTTCAGCTCTTGCCTCAGCCTTTGCTGCCCCCAGACCCTAAGTATACTCCTGAAGAGGAGCAAGAGGGAAAACAATTAGGGGGGAAAAGAAATAAGCAAGGATGGATAGAACTTCCAGACACTAGACTCTACCTACCCCAGGGAGTTATAGGAGAAATAGTAAAGGAGATCCATACAAGTTCTCATTTAGGACAAAATAAGAACAACTAATCAAGAAGTACTACGTGGGACCCCAAATTAGAAACATAGTACAATCCATAGTTTCCAGGTGCAAGACTTGTGCTAAGGTCAATGCCATAAACAAGAAACTTCCCCCCTTAGTTAGGTATAGGGGAAAGTGCCCGGGAGGATTATGGGAAATAGATTTTACAGAAATGTCTCCAGGAAAGGCAGGGTTCAAGTACCTACTAGTGCTCATAGATACTTTCACAGGATGAACAGAAGCCTTTCGCAAGAAAGGTGAAACTGCTTCTACAGTTTGTAAGATTCTACTAAGGGAAATTATCCCTAGATACGGGATTCCCATAGCAATAGGATCTGATAATGGACCAGCTTTTATCTCCAAGATTTCTCAGGAGTTAGCTAAAAGGTTAGGAATTAATTGGAAATTACATTGTATTTACAGGCCTCAAAGCTCAGGGCAAGTAGAAAGAATGAATAGGACTTTAAAGGAAATTCTGATTAAGTTAAGGGAGGAGACCGGCAAAAACTGGGTAGAGTTTTTGCCCTATTCTGGGTTAGATGTACACCGTACACTAATAAATGGACCCCCTATGAGCTCATGTTTGGACAATCAGTTCCTCTAGTTCCCCAGTTCACCAGAGAGGAAATAGAGGTATCTAATCATAACTTCCTCAAGCCCCTACAGGCATTGCAGCAAATCCGGAGAGAAGTAAGAGAGCTATGGAAGCAGAGGGCTGCAGCATCAGGAGACAACACCCAAAAGTTTTCACCACCGGACCCTGGACAGTGAGTTTGGATCCTTCACCACCGAGGAGGGAACCTAGAGCCGCGGTGGCAAGGACCATTCCAGGTACTGCTCAGCTCCCCCTCTGTGGTCAAGGTAGCTGAGAAACCTTACTGGATCCACCTTTCCCACGTGAAACCGCCTCAACCCCCTGAGGAAGAATCTCGAACATGGCAAGTCAAGCAAACCCCTGGGAATCCTCTAAAACTCACTCTCTCCTCTGTAAACTGCTAATAGTTTATTGTCTTTCTGTAAATGGGTTATAATTAAATGAATGGGTATTAGTCAGGACAGCTGATGGAACAATAATAGCACAAAACAATACATGGGGCAACCAAGTAACTTTCAGAGTAGATTTTTCAAAGTTCTTTAATGATGAGTTCTGTGACTCTCCTGCAGCACACAAGTCTATAGGATGGAAACCTAGAAAACCTTTGGGCTCACCACAGTGGAATAATGAGGTGTGCTGGCCCTCTCGCCATAATAGGGCATTGTGGTATACTCCACATTATGCGTGTCCTGAGCCTCTGTCAGGTCAGCGCCGAACTTGTGGATCTACCACTGACTATTATTGTAAGGCATGGGGTTGTGAAACGCTTGCTAGTAAATGGAAGCCACCAAGACCTGACCCAGACATAGATATCCTTTGCCTGGGAACTAAATTTGGAGGGAAAAGGCCTAATGATGCAGGGGATTACCAATGTTCTATAAACAATTGTAACCCTACCATTGTCACCATCAAAAGGCCTCAAGACCCAAGTTGGAGTAAGTGAAAAACATGGGGAATAAGACTCTATACCGAAGGCATGGATCCAGGAACCTTCTTTACTATCAGAAGATTACCCACAAAGAATAAGCTTCTCTTTGAAGGGGAAAAGAATAAGCTAACCCCTAGAGTGCCCAAACCACCAGCCTCCTCTTTGACCAGTTCTTCCACAGGCAAGATGGACTCAGTTAGTCCAACTCCATATAGTGTACCAGGAAGAACAGATCATAAGGCACCCTATCACGCTCTCCATCTGTCACCGGACGGACAGCAGGAAGAACTAGGATTATTAGGCAAAGTGTTTACTTACTTTAACAACACTCAAACTAATATCACTGAGTCTTGCTGGCTGTGCCTTAGCCCTAAACCTCCTTTTCACATTGGGATAGGAGTTGACACATCAGAAGGAGGGGATGTAGTTCCTAGCACTATAATCCCTCCCACTACTGGGAAACAAGACCAAATAGAAGATTGTTTTTCTGGGGGATCTCTCACCCTAGCTGAGTTCCATGGGAAAGGGACTTGTTATCCCATAGCTAACTTCACTTTAACTAATTCTAATTACAGTGACTATTGTCTTAATCAAGAAACTCTGTTTAGTGATCCAGAAAAACCTAAGGTGATAAAAGCACCAGAGAGATTATGGTTTGTGTGTACCCAAGGTATATTCAAATGTATTGTTCCTACAAACCCTGAGCTTTGTGTAAGTGCATACATCATCCCTCAAGTGTATCTGTATGGAGGCAACCCTGATTCCCTTCTTATACCACCTTTAAGGGAAAAACGAGGTCCTTCACTTCTAATACCTATTATAGCTACTATAGGTGTTGTAGGGTCAGCAGCAGTAGGAGCTGCCACTCTAATTCAGGGAGACTTGAGTTTAAAGCAGTTGTCCCATACTTTCTCAAAGGACATTGCCATACTCCAGAACCAGGTAATTTTCTTAGAGAAGCAAATAGATTCTTTAGCAGAGGTGGCCCTACAGAATAGGAGAGGGCTAAACCTCCTTTTCCTCAAACAAGGAGGGTTATGTGCTGCCTTAGGCAAAGAATGCTGTTTTTATGCCAATCATTCTGGAATAATTAGGGAAAATATTAAAGTGTTAGCAAACAGGTTAAAGAATAGAAAATTAGAAGAAGAGGATAACCCAGGCTGGTATGCCTCTATGTTCAGGACCTCTCCATGGCTAACTACTCTCATATCCACAATTGCTGGGCCACTACTGATACTTTTGTTAGCCCTCGCTATTGGGCCTGTAGTTCTTAACAAACTCCTTGCATTTATAAAAGAGAGAATTGAGACTGTAAAGGTAATGGTTCTATCTCAACCCTATACCATTCTTCCTACTGATGAAGAATCAAGGGTTTGATTTATGCCTCAACAGAAGTAGGGAATGTAAGGACCAAGAAAAGATCAAAGTGCTTAGAATAATAGGATGCAGGCTAAACACTAACAGAACAGGGAACTTAAGTGTTACAGGCAGGTCCTGCCCCTGACCATTAGGAATGCCTTGCCCAAGGTTGCTCAAAGATGCTGACTCACTGACCACAGAATAACAGTATATGTGTTTAGACCTGATAACAATATATGTGTTAAGACTTGCAGAATTTTGAAAAATTCCATTCCATATTTGGATTGTTATGTTATATAAATATGAATTAGCCAATAGCTAACCACCACATTTGCTTCTATGAACTGCTTGCTTGCTCAGCTTATATAAGGACTTAGTTGTAAATGCCAGGCACGATTCCCATTTGTAGCTCCTTGTGGGTATGGTGTCTCCGGACACCTGGGAATTCGCCCCTGTGCAGGTTAAACTGGCCAATAAAGAAACATCTATACTCCTGAAAGTCTCCGACATCTGTTCTCATACCCGGTGCATGCTACATACCCTAATTAAGTTAATTACAATGTATCTACCTATATAGTTTAAGTTTAAAAAATTTGGCTCTCAAAAGATATTTCAATCATTGTACTGTTGATATGTGGCTCTGTTGACTAATGAGTTTGTGACCACTGGGCTGAGGCAAGAAAAACCCCTTATCCAGCAAACATTAGCAAAACAGTGGCCCCTCCCAACCAAAACAATAATCCACAATTTGCAATCTGCTCCCCTGAGGACAAGCACTGCAGCCTTTTACAGACTACATACATATGGCTCACTTCCTAGGCTAATGCAAAATATAAGCCAGTAAACCTAAAATGCACATTTTACAAACTTATTTGCCCAACAGCCACTGAAATGGACCTCTTGTAGAGTCTAGAGCCTGGGGTGGTTCACGGATTCTAAAGGGTGGTGGGTGTGGCTCCCACCCCTTGACCCCAGGGGTCTGTCCTAACTTTTCACAGACCTCAGTAGGATGTGGTCCCCATAGTCTGGTGGGTATGCCCTCTGAGACCCAGAAATTTGGGCTGCCTGCAGTAAGGACATTTTCTACTGCATCTCCCTTGGGGAGAAGCACCAGTATTAGTCTTGGGAGAGTGTGGAGGGAGGAAGCTCCAGCCTCAACACCAGAAAACTGAGTCACTGACACACCTTCTGCTTCCTGGCCTACCTCTCAGAATAGTCAGTCTGCATAGGGTGGAGCAGGAAGGATTCTCAAGGGTACTACATTGCTTTCCCCCAGGCTGATGCTGCACAGAGGGAAATGCTCCACCCAAGAAAGATGGTGATTAAATATTGGAGAATGACTCAGGACAGTGTTTCCAGTTGCCAACCCTCACAGTGTCTCTCCCTGTGCCACTGTTGGGCAGATAAAATGTATCATGCTAACTTTGTTAAAGATGGCACTGCCCATTTGGAGGCCGTCATCCAGGTGATATTAATGTGTGTTGGGGCGCGCTGTGGGCAGGCAGAATCCTTGTAGCCTGGGGCTTGGTTTTGGGATTAAGCCTTTCCCACCCTTTTTGATGTGGGGTGGTACAATCCCATCATGTCTCTAATAAGTGACTTTGTATTAAAGACTTCCCTATTTTATATATTGGATTAAAGGTTTTGATTTCTACACTATAAAATGGGGGCAGAACGGGAGCTTGCTCTCTTGATTCCTGAGATTATCATTACAGGAGAGAGCAGAGAGGAGATCAGAGAGAGGCCAGGAGAAGCAGCCAAGATGGTGGAGTGTTGAGTGAGAAGCCAGTTTGTGCAGAGTTTGTGCAGGAAGAAGGAAGGAGATGAGGAATAGAGGGGAATAAAGTCTGATGAGCTAGAAACCTTTGATTCTAGGAAACTCGGGTAAGTCAGTAGCTTTGTGAGCACTGAATGTGAGTGGGTTTTG
Organism: Saccopteryx bilineata; assembly: GCF_036850765.1. Classification (NCBI taxonomy): domain Eukaryota; kingdom Metazoa; phylum Chordata; class Mammalia; order Chiroptera; family Emballonuridae; genus Saccopteryx; species Saccopteryx bilineata. The sequence continues at coordinate 152,051,610 of NC_089494.1, forward strand.
GAGCCCAGTGTGTGTTTTTGCTTGCTCGCTGGTTGCAAGCTAGGATTAAAGATGATGGCCCACCAGTTTTTGGCTCCGTTGTTTCTTTACCGACTATCCGAATCCAATGCGAACCTGCATGGACCAGGCTGCTGTGATGGCAGCCCTGGCTTCTGGCTTTACAGCCACCAATTTCATAGTCTCCTCACTCAACTCTAGTCCTCTCAGCTCTCCTTTCACCAGAGCCATGGGTAAGTGGTTGTGAATGAAATTTTCTGCACTGGCCCTTTAAGATGGAGCCTTTGTCTTTGAGAGCTTTGTCTTTCTCACAGACAGAACTTCAGCTCTTTTCACCACCCAATGCTTTGTGGGTGGCTCTTCTAGGTTCTGAGGCTCTAGGCTGGAGTGCTGGCCTGGGGCTGAGGACCCTTCTCTGTCAGGGTGACCCTTCCTGCAGTGAGAGTCTCTCCAGACCCACAGCTGCAGCTAGCTACTGGGATTGGGGCAGCACTTTCTGCTTCTCCACCCTTCCTACCAGTCTTGCTGTGGCATCTTCTGTGATCCTTGGTGTTGGGCAGATGAAATATATTATGCTCACTTTGTTAAAGATGGCACTGCCCACGTAGAAGCCCATCGCCCAGGTGATATTGATGTGTGTTGGGGGCAGGCTGTGGGCAGGCAGGATCCTTGTAGCGTGGTTTTGGTTTTAGGACTAAGCCTTTCCCACCCTTTTTGATGTGGGATGGTGCAATCCCATCCTGCCTCAGATAAGTGACTTTGTATTAGAGACTTCCCTATTTTGTGTATTGGATTAAAGGCTTTGATTTCTGCACTACAAAGTGGGAGAGACCGGGAGCTTGCTCTCTTAGTTCCTGAGATTAGCATTAGAGAGCAGAGAGCAGAGAAAGGCCACGTGGAGGAAAAAAGGAGAAGCAGCCAAGATAGTGGAGTGCTGAGTGAGAAGCCAGTTTGTTCAGGGAGAAGGAAGGAGATGGGGAACCGAGCTGAATAAGTCTGGTGAGCTAGGAACCTTTGATTCTAGGAAACTCAGATAAGTCAGTGGCTTTGTGAGTGCTGAATGAGTGGGTTTTGGAGGCTAGTGTGTGTGATTTACTTGCCCCCTGGGTGTAAGCTAGAATTAAAGATGATGGCCCACCAGTTTGTGGCTCCGTTGTTTCATTACCATCTGTCTGAATCCAATGTGAACCTGCATGGGCCAGGTGGCTGTGATGGTGGCCATGAATAATGGCTTTACACTTGGTTATAGACTCCTCTTCATTTAGTCCAAAGTTGATTTTTCAAGATTATTATTCTTTAGTTATAACCCTGGTTTGGTCCTGGGAGGCAGCAGTTGGAACATCTGCCTACTCTTTTGCCAGTTTGGAATCTCATAACCCTATGATTATTTAAGTGAACGTGGTATACCTCTAGGTATTTCAGAGCTTCCTCAACTTATCTATACTTAGAACAAAAATCCTGTTTCATTGAAATATTAGAACATTCTAATGGTGAGAAGAGAATGGGTAATGCAAATGTTTGTCTGCTGTCATCATTATAGCTTTCTAGTCTGAGTTTTTAAAATGCTGTAGACATTTCCCAAGACATTTGAATACGCTGAGGAGAGAAAAAATGGTTCTCAATATACTAATCTCTCACTTCTTTTATTTATTGGTCATAACAGGCAATTAGCCCTAAGGAGATTTCCTTCATTTCCTCATGTGAGCTGCTTACTCTTCCCTCTATCTTATTAAGTCAAAGCTGGACCAGACTCAGAATCATTGCACCTGAATCCAATCAACAGAGAGCCCTTTTAAGTTTCAAAGTGAAATGGTTTAGCTGTTCAGTTTCTAAACTTAAAAGTTCTGTGTTCTCAATTTAGAGTGTCAAAAAGATATGGCTAATTATTCTCATAGCAACAATAATAACACCAATTATGATTCTTAAAAGAACTGAAAAGACAAAAGTACAGATAAGACTCACAAACACAAGTTAGGGGGGAAATTCATATGTTAAAACCTTGAACCTTCACAGAATTTTCATTTTGAAAAGAATGCCAATTAAAAATGTATGAAAGGATCAAATTACCCCCATTAAATTGATTGGAGGTGTGTGAGCTATCATTTATATCATCAAGGTTATTTCTGCTCCTGAGAACCACTACCAGCTTCCTGCTTATAGCTATCAAACTCTGTCTTTTTCCTACTTCAAAATTAAAGTAAAATATATTAGTAGTAACTGTAGAAAAATGAAAATTATGAAGGAAAATATTCATTCAAAAAAATTTAGCTTTAGGTAACTTTTTGGAAGCTAACAGAGAGAAAGCATCAGTTGTAGGTAAATGCTTTTATCCACAAATGAACATAAACATATTTTTTTATTATTTTACTTCAAAAGTCAGGGAAAACTTGTATTGTGCTGCATGATTAATAGTAATACAAAGAAAATTACCTAGATTTTACTTCTAATTCATTTCTCAAATATTTGATTGTTGGGCAGACAAAATGTATTATGCTCACTTTGTTAAAAATGGCGCTGCCCACGTGAGGTCATCGCCCAGGTGATATTAATGTGTGTTGAGAATCCTTGTAGCCTGGGGCTTGGTTTTAGGATTAAGCCTTTCCCACCCTTTTTGATGTGGGGTGGTACAATCCAATCATGCCTCAGAGAAGTGACTTTGTATTAGAGACTTCCCTATTTTGTATATTGGATGTAAAGCCAGAAGGTACGGCCAAGGCCACCATCACAGCAGCCTGGCCCATGCAGGTTCACATTGGATTCGGACAGTCGGTAAAGAAACCATGGAGCCAAAAACTGGTGGGCCATAGCATTTAATCCTAGCTTGCACCCGGCGGGCAAGTAAAAATACACACTGGGCTCCAAAACCCAGTCACACTCAGTGCTCACAAAGCCACTGACTTATCCGAGTTTCCTAGAATCAAAGGTTTCTAGCTCACCAGACTTATTCTCCTCAGTTCCCCATCTCCTTCCTTATCCCAGATACAAACTCTACACAAACTGGCATCTCACTCAGCACTCTGCCATCTTGGCTGCTTCTCCTGGCCTCCTCCCCGTGGCCTCCTTCTGCTGCTGGCTCTACTCTCTCTTCTAATCATCCCAGGAACCAAGAGCCAAGTCCCGTTCTGCCCCCATTTTATAGTGTAGCTTCACAACCTTTAATCCAATATACAAAATAGGGTAGTCTCTAATACAAAGTCACTTCTGAGGCATGATTGGATTGTACCACCCTACAGCAAAAAGGGTAGGAAAGGCTCAATCACAAAACCAAGCCCCAGGCTACAAGGATTCCGCCTGCCTTTAGCCCACCCCAACACACATTAATATCACCTGGGCGACGGCCTCCTCGTGTTATCTTTAACAAAGTGAGCATAATACATTTTATCTGCCCAACATTGGATTAGAGGTTGTGAAGCTACAATATAAAATGGGGGCAGAATGAAAGTTTGTGCTCTTGGTTCCTGGGGTGATTAGCATGAGAGAGCAGAGGGAGCAGAGCAGGGAGCAGAAAGAGGCCATGTGGCCAGGAGAAGCAGCCAAGATGGCGGAGTGCTGAGTGAGATGCCAGTTTGTGTAGTGTTTGTATCTGGGATAAGGAAGGAGATGGGGAACTGAGGAGAATAAGGCTGGTGAGCTAGAAACCTTTGCTTCTAGGAAACTCGGATAAGTCAGTAGCTTTGTGAGCACTGAATGTGAGTGGGTTTTGGAGCCCAGTGTGTATTTATACTTGCCCGCCGGGTGCAAGCTAGAATTAAATATGATATATATGTTTGCTCACTTATAGTCTGTATTGGGTGTGGGGCACAGGCTGTAAGCAGGCTGGGTCATTATCACCTAAGGCTTAGTTTTAGGACTAAACTTTTCCCCACACCCTTGACTGATTGCATGATGTGGGGTGGTGCACTCTCATGAGGAATCTCATTATGCCTCAGATAAGTGACTTTGTATCAGAGACTTCCTTGTTTGTATATTGGAGTAAAGGTTTTGATTTCTACACTATAAAGTGGGGCAGACCAGGAGCTTGCTCTCTCTCAGTTCCTGAGATTAGCATTAAAGGAAGGAGTGGAAAAAGGAGGGCAGAGAAAGGCCACATGGAGGAGAGGAGAAATAGCCAAGATGGCAGAATGCTGAAGGAGAAGCCAGTTTGTACAGAGTTTGTGCAGGCAGAAGGAAGGAGATGGGAAACAGAGGTGAATAAAGGCTGGTGAGGTAGTGTTGGGCAGATAAAATGTATTATGCTCACTTTGTTAAAGATGGCGCTGCTCATGTGGAGGCCATTGCCCAGGTGATATTAATGTGTATTTCTGTGGGCTGTGGGCAGGCAGAATCCTTGTAGCCTGGGGCTTGGTTTTGGGATTAAACCTCTCCCACCCTTTTTGATGTGGGGTGGTGCAATCCCATCATGACTCAGATAAGTGACTTTGTAGTAGAGACTTTCCTATTTTGTATATTGGATTAAAGGTTTTGATTTCTACACTATAAAATGAGGGCAGAATGGGAGCTTGCTCTTGTTTCCTGAGATTAGCATTAGAGAGCACAGCAGAGAAAGGCCACGTGGAAGAGGCCAGGAGAAGCAGCCAAGATGGCGGAGTGTTGAGTGAGAAGCCAGTTAGTGCAGAGTTTGTGCAGAGAGAAGGAAGGAGATGGGGAACAGAGGTAAATAAGTCTGGTGAGCTAGAAACCTTTGATTCTAGAAAACTCGGATAGCTTTGTGAGCACTGAATGTGAGTGGGTTTTAAAGCCCAGTGTGTGTTTTTACTTGCCCGCCAGGTGCAAGCTAGAATTAAAGCTAATGGCCCACCAGTTCTTGGCTCTGTTGTTTCTTTACCAACTGTCCGAATCCAATGTGAACCTGCATGTGAATGGCCATGATGGTGGCTCCTGGCCTTACAGGTAGATACCTTTGATTCTAGGAAACTTGGATAAGTCAGTGGCTTTGGGAGCCCTGAATGGAAAGAGAACTGTCTTCCCATTGTGTGTTTTTCTCGCCCGACGGGTGCAAGCTAGGATTAAAGGTGATGGCCCACCAGTTTTTGGCTCTGTTGTTTCATTACCAATGTCTGAATCAAATGTGTGAATCTGCACTGGCCAAGCAGCTGTGATGGTGGCTGAGGCTACTGGCTTTATAATCAGTAAGCAACTTTTTTTTTTAATTTCAAAGTGGTACTTTATAGTTCATGTGAATTATAAGGGTCAAAACAGGGTTGGGTTTAATTTACAGTCTACTAAGTTTGAAAAAAAGATTCATATGCATTCAATTCTGAACTAGAGTCTAAGTACTAGGAAGGATCACAGAATATGAAGATGATAAGCTTGATGAAGCAGTGGAATATATTAGCAGAAAGAAAATGTTTTTCCTTACTGTTTGTTCTTCATTTCTATAGGAAGATACTCATTCTCTAAGGGGTTTGAGGAAACTGCCATACTAGAAACTCTTCATTAGAGAGGATAGACTAGATGAAAAGCAGTAGGAATGTGTGTTCCTTAGTCTTAGTCATACAGGAACAATGTACTGTAAACTGGGTGGCCTATAAACAACAAAGGTGTTTCTCACACTTCTGGAGGCTAGAAGTCTGAGATCCTGATATCAACATGGGATTCTGGTGAGAGCTTTCTTCTGATTGCAGACTGCTAACTTCTCACTGTATCTAAACCACGTGTAAAAAAAAAGAAAGCCAGTTTTCTGACATTTTCTTACAACAACACTAATTAATCTCACTCATGAGAGTTTCACTTTCATGACCTAATCACCTCCCAAAGGCCCCAACTCCAAATACCATCACTTTGGGTATTAGGATATCAACATAGGAACTGGAGTCAGGAGAGACAGATATGCAGTCCATTCACTTTTTTGAATAAGGTATAGATTCTCAGCATTATATAGATGTTCAGCATTACTGTTAGGGATCTCTGTGAAAGAACTAAGTAGTTAGTTGATTTAGGCAAAAATGGGCAAGTTCTCTGTTAAAACTGCAATGATTTCATCCCGTTTTCTTTTCATGCTCTGACTGCATTCTGGAAATAATGTCAAGGGACTATGCTGCCATACGTCTGAGATAGAGACCTTTCCAAGAGTCACTCCAAGGAGTTTGCTGAGGACCTGGTTGTAGGCACACTGCTCTTTTCTTTCTCTCTGCCTGCTTCTTCATGCCCACCCTCCCACCACTCAGCCTCAAATGTTCTATTGCTGTCAGCTTTCTTTTATAGAAATAAGTGAAATTATAATGAGACAGAGTTAGACGTGCTGGAGATAAAAAGAAAGACTTTAAGGAGAAAAAAAAAGGAATCGCTGCACTCTTTGAAAGCCTTAAGAGGAAGAAAGGGAGAGATGGAGGGGCTTATCCTGCTCAGGAAGCTCTCTCTTTGCACATTTGCCTTTCAGAATGTCTCTGATCATTTTTCAGGGAGCTGGTGCCAAATTAAACTGGGTCCAAACCATATTTCACTGTGGGGGCTTGACACAATGGAGTCATTATGAAAAAGGTTGATGACCAAGGAGGCATTCCTTCTGTCCTAAATAGGTATCACCTCTGAGTTGTCAGTCATGACTCCTGACCTCTTCATGAACAGAAACTGTAATCATGCAAGATGAACAATTCTTGAACTCTATGTGCACTGTGATGACTATAGTGAATAATAATATATAGTGTACTGAAAATTTGCTGAGTTTATTCCAAGTGTTCTTACTACACGCAGAAAAGATGTGTGAGAAAATGGATAAATGCACAAGCTAATTAGCATATAAACTTTCTCATCTTTAATAACTAAAAAGAGAGAGCAGACAGCTTTCCACTGTTTGATTTTTGTAAGATAGCCAGTGGTTTGCTGTCTTCATAAAGGACAGCTTGGCTCCAATTGATAACTGAAACTTCTCTTTTCCACACTCAGAGAACTGGAGTGTCAGAGCTTTAAAAGGACTCAGAAATAGTAACCACAATAGCAAACATTTGTTTAATGCTATACACCTTACAAAATGCATTTGTTTTTATTGCCTTTGATTTGCCCCCCCAAAAAATTATAAACCTTGTGTCAATATTATCATTTCACAGATGACAAAGTAATCACTGGCATAGTAAATGGTAGAGCAAGATCTGAAACCTAGTCCTTCTAATTTAAAATATCCTATCCTATAGGTGATACAGTTTAGGCTATAGATGATTAAGTGACTTGCATAAGGTCTTATGCCTATGTTTAGAGGCAAAGCAGCACTGGAACCCCAGACTTCCTGATCCAGAACTGGCAGACATACTTCTAAATTCTGGCTCCAGCGATAGTTCTGGTATGACTCTGCATGCTGTTCACTGAGATAAAGAAGGTTTGAAGTGGATGATTACAGGTTTAATTTTGAATATAATGCAGTTGACCTGCTTGTAGTGAAGTTAAATGGAATTACATCAGGTATGTGGAACTAGTGTTCAAGGCAGATACTTGAACAGGAGACAGAGACTGGGAATTCATGAGAGTTGAAGAGAAATTGAATTCAGAGGGATGGATAAAAACAAAGGGAGTTCAGTGAGTTGAAAGGGAAATGAATTTAAAATTCAATGATGGGAAATGATAGCATGGACAGAAGGTAATCAGGAAGTAGTCTTTGAATAAGAATGGGAAAAAGTAAACAGACAGTGGCTAAATTTGAAAAGAGTCTTTCAAATTTATTCAATCATAAAATTAAAAAAATATAATTACAAATTAAATTTTAGTAACTCCTTTGGCATCAAAACCTTACTGAAGCTGACATGAGTAATAAATACATGCTAAATTCCAGGACTTTTTCTTGATTTGTCATAATGAAAAGACGTACCTGGAAAATAACGTAGGATTGTAATAATGGACCATAATTCTATGCTGTTCTCAAATCTATTCATCATATGCACCAACCCAACTAGACTCAAATGGGTTGTGATTGTTTTAGCCACTCAGCTTCTAACAAGACCTAGGTGAGGACACTGCTCTCATTAGTTCCACTCCATCAAGTATTTTTTTGTATATATTTGTGTCTTCCTCTCAGAGCTCCTTGCTGAAGAAATCAAAAAGCAATTGCTGAAGGTAGCGCTTCCAACTCTACACATAGAAACTCATGACATAAACATAAGAAAGATTTGAGGCACCCCTGACCCTATTGTGAAGTTGCATTTAGCCTATGCTTTATTTTAATCAAATGACTCCCTTGAGTCACACCTTTGTACATAGATCATAGTAGAAATCCAGATCCCCAGAATTGAGTGTTAGTCCAGAGACATCCTGAAGAGAAAGCTCTGACTGGATATTTCCCTTATTCCAATATCTAGTTATCCTAGATCTTACTCATGGGTTTTACAGAGACTTTACTAAAAATTGCTGGGACCTTCTTCTTTTATTTTGGGCTTGCCACAAGCCCAGAATAAAACTGACTCATGTCACGAAATTAAATGAGAAGTTGCGACTTCAATGAGGTCTCTTAAGCCAGGCTATTTTTTGGCCAACCTAGAATTTTCTCTTGACACAAAACTTGTAAAAACACCTCCTGGATCCCATGGGCTTACAGTTACAGGCTGGAAAGTGCTGGGCGGCTGCCTGTCCTGCTCACCACCACCCCCCCTCCTCTGCCACTTCAGTGCCGGTGTTCAGATCTAACCGTCGCCTCTGAAATTCAGAGAGCTCACTTTACCAGTAATATCTCCTACTCCTCAGAAGCAAGAGCTCCCAATACAGCCATGAAATTCTCCCAAGAGAGCTGGCTCACTACCATCACTCTTCACTGTTTACTTGGAATGGAGCTATCTCTTCGATTCTTGCAGGGGCCATAGACTGATCTCAGATGAGTGAGGAGATAGGCAATGATAACTCATCTTATCATTCTCTGTGTTTATGTGGATAACTTCTCCTATTATATTTCAAAAGATTTATGGCACATTATCTTCACTGAGACACTTTGAAAAAATGGAATTTGGGTTCACATAATAAAGACGTGCTACAAGTTTTGGTGGAGCCAGATTCTGTGATGTCATGCCTTTTTGTACCAGGTGTAGGCACTTACCTTGATGAGGGTGTACACAAAGTTACATTGAGCCAGGCAGCTTATTAAAATTGTGTGGTTGGCTTTAACCAGCAATAATTTGGGTAAGAGGCTTTAAATCAGCCACAGGTACTTTGACCTTAGGGGCTGACTATTCTTCATCATCCACAAATAAGAGCCTATTTCTGTACAGGAAGAGATTTAAGGAAAGGCCCTTGTGCCTCTTCAAAGCACAGGTCATAGATCAGAGACAAAAGGCAAGTTGTCTAAATCAGGAAAGGGATAGAGGAGGAGGCAATGTTGAAGACTGATAAATAAGATGAGGCCACAAGGGTCATTAGCAGGCTTGAACCCCTTCTTCAGTGTCAGCACCCCAGAGGAAAACTGTCTCAGTTTATTACGTTAGTTTTCTTTAAGGAGACATACTTAGGGCAAATAGGTGTTTGGTATCCAGAGTGAATACCTTATTAACACCCCCTTTTCTACATGACAAAATTATTTTCTGCAATAACCATGTAATAATCAGTATAATAACTATCTTTGTTCTTTATTTGTAAAACAATTAACAAATCAAAAGGAAGAAGAAAATTCTATTTTAAAGATATTTAAGTTCAGAAAAAAAGTTTGTGGATGAACTAAAGTTTAGACTTACTAATCAAAAAATATTGTATCTCAGAGTTGGCATTCTTTTTCATTCTTGCAAACATTAAACACATATAAAAACTTAAGTGTTTGCACAATAAGAATCAAAGAAACTAAAGTTAGTCTCTTTTCCTTTGCAATCACTGTGTCATTATGTTTATCTGATTTTGTGGTTTTAAGCACGAGGACATGTGGAAGTACAAACTGCACCTAATACAAACTTGAACAATTCCAAATATTTACATACTTGCTTTTAAAATGAACGCATTTGAGTCTGTATTGTCAGTGGCTGACTTTTTACATGGCGGTGCTCAGAATTACCTTCCAGTTAACATGCAATGTTTATTACAGAATAAGACTGCAAATTTTAAGCTTATATATTATTAAAATGTTTTTTATTTTAATTTAAGTGACAGGCAGGAAACAGAGACAGACTTCCACATGCGCCCCAACTGGGATCCACCTGGCAAACCCCCTATTGGGAGATGCTCTGCCCATTTGAGACTGCTGCTCCATTGCTTGGCAACTGAGCTATTTCAGCACCTGAGGTAAGGCAATGAGCCATCCTCAGCACTGAGAGCCAACTCTGCTTGAACCATTCGAGCCATGGCTGCAGGAGGAGAAGATAGGGAGAGAGAGAAGGGAGAGGAGGAGGGGTGGAGAAGCATGGTCACCTCTCATGTACCCAGACCAGGAATCAAATCCAGGACTTCCACATGCCAAGCCAACACTCTACTCCTGAGCCGACAGGCCAGGGCCATATTATTAAAACTTAATGGTAGCAATTGCTTCAAACTTAGATCATCAAAAGATTTTATCAAAAAGGAATATTTTATTACTGGCATTGCTTAGAATTGCTGATGAATGGTAATAATAAAAAGCAGGCCAAGTCTTAGTAAGTTTTATTAAGACTCTTAATTTTCTTGAAGCATCTTCCTATTGTTTAAAGCCAGGTAGACCGACCCTACCACCCTGTTATTAGTATGTCAGTACTTAAGCAAGAGCTCTGTAGTAAGGAAAAGAAATATAAGTGTTTTAAACATTAAGAATAAGAAAAATTATTTGCTATTTTAAGTTAGTTTATGTGGCTAGATTGTGTGAATACCAAAGTAAAAATAGCAGAGCTGTAATTTGAAATGATTAATTCCTTGCCTAGGTAGGAAGCGTGATGAGGGAAAGTTTCGGGAGGTCTCTCCTGATCCAGCACTGCTGTGATTATATGAATAAATCTTTCAAGTCTGGGGTTCAGTATTAGAAAAAAATCCCTGACTAATTGACCTCGGGATCTCTATCTGTTTATCACCTATTGAGATAGGTGATATATTTGGTTCCAACATTACCCTGTGTTTTCTTTCTGGGGCTATTCTTCAGGTAGGCAGGAAAATCTGGTTCTATTTAGGGGTTCCTTTCAGAAGCATAGTCACCATTGCATTCAGGATTCATTCAACTAACCATGTAAACCAGTGGTCCCCAACTTTTTTTGGGCCACGGACCAGTTTAATGTCAGAAAATATTTTCACAGACCAGACTTTAGGGTTTAGGGTGGGATGAATAAATGCACAAAATAAAATTATGCGACTGGCGTAGAAACTGTGGTATTTTTAAATATAATTGTCGAACTTACGAGATAAGCATCAAGAGTGAGTCTTAGATGGATGTAACAGAAGGAATCTTGTCATTTTTTAAAAATAAAACGTTCAGACTTAAATATAAATAAAACAGAAATAATATAAGTTATTTATTCTTTCTCTGCAGACCGGCACCAAATGGCTCACGGACCAGTAGAGGTCTGCGGCCCGGGGGTTGGGGACCACTGCTGTAAAGCATGTAGAATCTGCTTTGTCTATTCCAGTTAGCACAACCCAGTCAGAATTCCCTGATTGATGAATCTCTATTAATAAAGTTAGCCTTTAACTTTAATAATAATACTTTACTCTCTTTGCTTGAATCTGTTTTCAAATGTATCCTATTTACGTGGAAATAAAAGAAAATCTCCTCCCCAGGTGGAGTCTGCCTCTGTGCTACTCCCGCACACGCCAGGGTCATGCCAGGGTCTGGTCTTAATCACAGGCTTGACACAGTCAGAGCTGGTTACCACCAGGGCATGAGCAGAATTGGCTTCCCCTTTAAGTGGCCAAAAATAATATCATTTCTAGTATTTGGAAGGATAGATAAATCATTCCGGTCAAGAGAGGAGAGATGCTGCTCATTTCACAAAAATAATAAGTGTTTGGGGGCTGCCAAGCATGGGGGCAGGAAGACTTTAGGGAACTCTGAATTTTTAAAAATTTCCTTAGGATACAATTCCAATTCTCAAAATCATACACTTTTCTAGTAAATTTCCTAAAATTGTCATGTCCTAAAATTTTCACCTTATAAGACTAAATTTAAGCAAGCTTATAAGCAATGGAGACCGTTGAATTAGGTCTCCAATTCTGGGGCAGCAAATAAAGATATTTCATTCTCCGAGTGGAAAGATATGAGAAACACAGTGACAAAAAATAATTTCTTTTAGCAAAGTCATAGAAAATTAATCTATAACTTTCTTGGAGTCCTTAGGAACTTCAGGTTGGCAGTTTTTTGTTTTGTTGGGGTTTTTTTCTTTAGTTTTTCAATACTTTGTTAAAAACAGCCACCCATGTCCACAGTCTAAATCAGCCATTCTTTCCTGGCAGAGTACATTCAGTTCCCCAAAGCTTTGCCTTCAATGACAATTCATTTCAGGTGACTGCAGGTGATAACTAAATTATTTCTTCACTAGTGCTTGCCATGAAGTGCTAAGGTTGGATTCCTTAATGCTAGCTGACTTTCATTGCCTTCAGCTCTGACCAAGCTGGAAAACTGATCCCGCTCTCCTCCATAACGGCTTGTTGTGTGCAGCCGCTCCTGGAACCAATTTCTGTGTCAGCCTGAAGAGAGTTTTAGCGGCTAGCAACCAAACCAACTTGGATAATTCAAGCAGAAAATAAAGATTTCGAAAGGCTTTTAGTGTGTCACGGACTTACTGGGAATACTGGAGAGCCAGTCAGAGAAAAGTAGGGAGAACAGACAAGCGGAGGCTTGATGAAAATACTGTCCATGTCCATACTGGTGGGACATCTCTGCTGCCCTTTCCTGAGAACATGATACCATAGCATGCTCTGTGAATGTCCCAGCAGAAACTTTAGAGGCCTCTGCTGGCACTCCTGACACTAGTAGATCTTGCTGTCATGTATTTCGAGCTCAAAATTCAAAGTTTGTCCATTTGGTCTAAACTAGAACACAGGTGTATAGTCTTCTGTTCACCAACTTATATGATGTGGCATAGAGAAACTGCAAAAGCAAGATATTTCACCATTTAGTTTCTCTAGCAAGAGGCAAATTCTGCTCCCCACAAGACCATGCAGGGCAAGGAATTCTGTAAACATTGGGAAGAGAACTGTGAAAAACCATCAGTGTTTACTGTGCCCTCATTCTCTGAACTCGCCATGCTGGCCACCTTCTTCCTTGCTCTGGAATCTTCCTAAGCTCCTTTTAAGAGCTGCACTGGGGCTCTCTTGCCAAAGTTTCCTATGACTGACTTCTCATCATACATATCATACGTATTAAATGTCATCTCCTCAAATTGGCATTCCTCAACTACCCTATGTAAAGGAATGCCACTGCCCTTACCTATCATTAATCATTCTCTACACAGTTATTACTTAGTTTCCTTCTCACTATCTGAAATGATCTCACTTAAGTGTTCAATTCCTTATTTCCATCTAGAAGATAAGTGTCTTGAACTCAAAGATCTAATCTGTGACCTTATTTGTTTTACTTTTGCCACTGAATACCCAGCATCAAGAATAATGACTGTCACATATCAGAGTTTAATTGGTATTTGAGGAATAAATAGATTAATCAAGATTCCAGTCTACAACAGGCAAAGGCCACAGTGGGATCCAGGGGCGGGGCAGAGGGGGCTGCTGAGGCCTCCCATAAGTCTGGTGTCTATTATTCTTTGCTTTCATCTTTCCCAAGAGAGTACTCAGGATGGGGCATCGACTCCAGAGCTCAGCCTGAATCTAAATAATGCATGATTATGAGCAACTTAAAAAATATAAAAGACCATATCAATACTAAGTCTCATACTCAGTGTATGCGGCTTGTTCTGCAGGCACCACTTTCTGGCCAAAGTACACATTTTATGTGATTTGGAAGTTCTACTGAGTCAATTGCCATCTCAGCATATCCTGACTTATGGCAATTTTTGGTTGAAGGGATAAACTCCGCATGCCTCTATGGTATGTGTATTTGACATGCACTCGAAAGTGTTATAAATTTCAACATCTGAGGTTTTTATCATTTACCTTAAGGAATTAAACATGTGTGCTGGTGTCTCTGAAAGGGTCAGAAATCATAAAACATCCTGAAGGTGAGTTTCAGTGATTCTGGGACACCAGGCAAAATTCCCAGGGATATCTGAAGAGGGCAAGTCTCATACCCTGCTTCTAGTTTACACACAATACACCAAGGAAATGGTAATTTATTTAAAACAATTATGTCTTGGATTTGGATCCTGAATTTGACCAAATGGGAGAAGTATGTTGTTCAAAGACCTAAAACTGCCACTGTGAAATGAGTCTTCTCATTTCTTCCGTTACCTAAATTTATGACCATGAGCAAGTCGCTTCATCACTATAATTACAGAATAACTCATAAAGAGATATTTAAGGTCACAGGGAACTAATATTCCTGCTCTTTGGGCTCCAGGAAGTGATCTCTACATTGCCTATGTGATGATGTTGGTGGATACTGTTTGTGATTCTGACTTGGCACTTGAGTTGACTTTGAAAACCATTATGTCTAAATGCTATTTTTTGACATTTATTTCCTTACCTGTGAATGGTTAAAGGAATCACTTTCTAGAGGTTTTCTCTTTTAGAGAAGTATTGTCTATTAACAAGAACCAGGTAAGTATTTTGGATTTCCAATCTGGAACTGTTTTGTCAGCTGCTATGCAGCCGATGTTATGAACGGAGGCAATGACATCCCCTTTTGATCACTACTTCATTCAGCTTTGACCCAGGGGAGGCTTGCCATCATCTGTAGAAATTTCTTCTCTTTTTGTTAGCTCGGCAGAAAATCATCTCCATTCTCATTGCTTTGCTTTATCAGTGATTACAAGCTAGGCCCTGATGTCACTGTAATAAGCTCCTGATCTGCTGTGGTTGATTAGCTTCCAGGAGGAGAGGGTTGAGGGCAGTGTGAGCCACTCTGGTTTTTCTTTAAGAGGGAGGCAGTGGGGCTCTGCTACCAATTCGATAAGGAACAGAGAACTGCGCACCATCCGAGCAGAAAACTCAAGAGTCCTAAAACTTGCTAAGGCAGAGAATGGCCTAAGATGCATGTAACTAGTTCTGAGAACAGGGGCTCAAGTCAGAGAAGAGAATTTTAGGAAAAACTGTTTTCTTGTGCCAATGAGAAATCCTTATAGCCTTCATCTGACTGGCAAACTTGTATTACTCGAGACTTTTAAAATGCATGTTTCTCACATATGGCATATTTTTACCCTTATATCCCCATTATCTCAAAAGGGAAGTTTTAAAGATAGAACCATAGCAATGTTTCTGGGGTAAATTTTAGTAATTCTAAGGCCAATTCTCCTTTGTAACTCTTCATATTTCATCCCCTACTTACTCCACTGAGACCTTTGACCTATCCTCCTCATCTGCTCCTAATATTTGTAATTATTTAATTAAAATTATCAAATTCACTGAATATGCATCAAATGGCCATTTCAATGGGATATATAAAGGAAAGTGTTGTTGCAGTTAACTTGCAGGCTGCAAAGTTCTCAAAGTGGTGAAGCCCAGAGATACTATAAACCACTACCACTTGCTGTTGTTTTAAAAGTAAAAACCTAAATGGACATGAAAAGAAACATGCCCCTCCAGGCATGGACTCTGTGATGAACTGTTCAACTCAAAGCTACGGTCATTTATAGCATTGGTATTATGTGGTTATCTTTACCACAAAACAAACCACAATTATGTAATCTATTCAATTTGTTGCAGAAACACAAACAAACCTCAGGCTCCTGGATAGCCCCTCCAGTGTCACATTAGTTCTTCAAGGAGATGCTGACTCACCACTGCCAATTCACTCCTGTGGCTCGGGCAGCATTTAGCCAAGGCTGCACCCAACCTGGATGCCCCTGACGGTCCTGTTCTCTTTTCTAAGTAGTTTTAGTTCACTATTATTGATATTTATATGAATTGTTCCTTAAGTGTTAATAAAAAGTGTGCTCCTCTGTGTGTTGCTCATTCTCTAGCTTGTGGGAGCAGAATTGGGAGGTATCTCAGAGCTCCATTAAGGGCAGGAAAGATGAAGTGCTGGCTAATTTCATACACTTCCAGCCTCAGTGCAGGGAAACACAGCTGCCTCCCTCCGTCCCATTAGGCTAGCGGAAAAGTGGTTTATAGGGGCAGGTAAGACCTTAGTGTCTAATACTGGCTGCCTGGTTTGACCTTAACTCTACTGCCTTTTCCTTGAAAAGGAAACTTGAACTCTATGTGTTGCAAGTTTATAAAGTAACAAATGGAGATAATAACAATAGAAACTATCTTAAAGTTGGGATGAAGAGTGAGTTAAAATATAAAAATTTTTAGACCAATGCCTAGTTCATGGTAAGCACTAGGTGTTTGCTACTATTATTATGTAACCTAGCAACATTTCACTTAAGTTAGTCACTCAAGAGCAAGTCGCTTTTAAGTTCATACTTTATATGAACTTATCATAAATAGACATTTCATTCCATTTGTACTATGACTGTAAAGTTAGTAGGAAAATAATCTTGCCCCATTTTACATATAAAAATATTCCTAACTGTAAGCTATGAAGTTAAATTAAGTAGTAAAATTATATATTCAAGTTTATTGAGTGTCTATAACCAGTCACACATAGTCACACTTCCAAGGATTAGGACTAAAGAAGCTATTCTGAAGTGTATGTGCTTAATAATTGTATATTAATTAGAAATACATAATATAAGCAGATATTTTATTGAAATTCATGTGATTTAACAGTTGTTTACTATAGTTATGGTGCAATAGGAGATGGTAGAGGGAGTAAAGACTTTTAAATGGGGAAATATGACCCTGGCCGGTTGGCTCAGTGGCAGAGCATCGGCCTGGTGTGCAGGAGTCCTGAGTTCGATTCCCGGCACACAGGAGAAGCGCCCATCTGCTTCTCCACTCCTCCCCCTCTCCTTCCTCTCTGTCTCTCTCTTC
This sequence comes from Saccopteryx bilineata, assembly GCF_036850765.1. Lineage (NCBI taxonomy): Eukaryota > Metazoa > Chordata > Mammalia > Chiroptera > Emballonuridae > Saccopteryx > Saccopteryx bilineata. The sequence goes on from NC_089494.1 coordinate 152,068,494, forward strand.
CCCTCCTGCAGCCAAGGCTCCATTGGAGCAAAGTTGGCCCGGGTGCTGAGGATGGCTCTGAGGCCTCTGCCTCAGGCGCTAGAATGGCTCTGGTTGCAACAGAGCGCTGCCCCAGATGGGCAGAGCATCACCCCCTGGTGGGCATGCCAGGTGGATCCCGGTTGGGCGCATGCGGGAGTCTGTCTGACTGCCTCCCCATTTCCAACTTCAGAAAAATACAAAACAACAACAAAAAAAACCCCCACAAAAATAAATGGGAACTATGAGAGGGCTTCATAGAGGAGGTGAGATTTTTGAATGATCTTTGAAGAAAATGTCAGATTTCTCTAAAAGAAGAAAGAAGCAATAGCATTCAGGAGGACACGTTTGATGACTTCGAGCTAGATTTCCTCTCATGACTAGTCTATCCTCTTCAGATAATACTGTTTGTCATCTTTATGTGTGCTGAGACTGAGAATCTACCAAATACACTTCTCTTAGTTCCACAGTCGTGATGTTCTGAAGGCTTCCTGAATGTACTAGGGTTGTGGTCTGGGGCAGAGCCCTATTCATTCATTCCTATAGTCTCTTATAGTGTTCTTTAGTGAGGAAAAATATATTTACACTAACTTCAATCCCAGCAAAAAACAGCAAGGGAATAGAGTAATCTCATATAAAACAATGTGTAACATTAATCATAACAAATTTGACTGCAAAGACTTTAAGGCATTACTTTTTTCAGGAATTAGTTGGCTTCCACTTTTTCATAACTAATATTAGTGAATCTCCATTTATATCTATCTCCAGACTAAAATATTTGAATAGACCTGATAATCCAACAGAATACTATCAACAGTCAGCAGTTCTCTTTGAAAGAGAAATGTTTATACCTGAAACATTCTGTCCATCATGGTCTCCAAAGTATATATTTTTCAACTCATACTGCTCCAAAAGCAGAAAGAAGGCCAAACTATTTTGGAATTATTTTTAAAACATCAAAAAAATTGTTACTGTCCTGATTGTCAGTGCTTAAGAAAACATAAGGTTGAGGTTTTTTTTTTAAATAGGCTGTCTACTCTGTTATTTTGCTTTTTGGAAATTATTCAAGAAGAAAAATGCATTTATCTTTTCTCTAAATTGACACATTATAAACATCCAAATTTCATAGGTGACCTTACAGTTCTCTCTTGGTGTTTTATGGCTTTGTATAAATATATAATGACATGTGTCTGTTATTATACTTCCATACAGAGTATTTTCACTGCTCTAAAATTTTTCTATGTTCTCCCTAGTCTTCTCTCCTTCCCCCATATCCTCCATCACAGCCCTGGAGATGATTAATATTTTTATTATATTAATAGCTTTGCCTTGTTCAGACTGTCATATAACTGGAATTACAGAGTACCTAGCATTTTTTGTTTTTGTTTTTAGATTGGTTAATTTCAGTTAGTAACATAAATTTAAGCTTTCTTTATGTCTTTTTGTTTGTTTGTTTGTTTTTGTTTTTGTTTGTTTTGTTTTTTTTTTGTTTAGTAGGTCATTTCTTTTTAGAGCTGAGTAAATAATCCATTGTATGGGTATCCCATAGTTTATATATACATTCACTTACTGAAGAAAAACTTGATTGTTTTGAAGTTTTAGCTATTATGAATAAAGCTGGTATAAATACCCATGTGCAGGTTTCTGTGTGGAAATGTTTTCATTTTATTTAGGTAAATACCAAGGAATACTATTGCTGGATTATAATAGTAAAATTATGTTGTTTTTTAAGAAAAAACCAAACTGCCTTCCAAAGTGAGTGTATCATTTTGCATTCATACCAGCAATGAATAAAAGTTCCTGTTGTCCTACATCCTCATCAGCATTTTGTGTTGTCAGTGTTTCAAATTTTGACTATTCTAACACATGTATAATAATATTTAAATGTTTTAATTTGCATTTCCCTGATAACATGATGTGTAGCATCTTTTCTACTTTGTTAATTTACCATCTGTATATGTTCTTTGGTGAGGAGGTATCTATTAAGTTCTTTGACCCATTTTATAATTGAGTTGTTCATTTTCTTATTGTTGAGTTTAAGAGTTCTTTGTATATTTTAAACAACAGTCCTTTATCAGACGTTTCCTTTACAAACATTTTCTCCTGGTCTGTGGCTTGTCTTCTCATTTTCTTCATATTGTCTTTAAAAACAGTGTTTAATTTTAATAAATTCCAGCTTATCCATTATTTCCCTCATGGATTGTTTTAGGTATTGTACCAAAGGCATCGCCATACCCAAGGTAATTTAAGTTTTCTCTTATGTTATCTTCTAAGAGTTTCATATTTTTGCATTTTATCTTAGGTCTATGATCTACTTTGTGTTAATTTTTGTGCAGGTGGTAATGTCTTTGTCTGAATTCATGATTTTGCATGTGGATGTCCAGTTTTTAGAGCACCATTTGTTGAAGGGACTATCTTTGCTCCATTGTATTGCCTTTGCTCCTTTGTCAAAGATCAGTTGACTGAAGTTATGGTAGTCTATTTCTGAGCTCTCTATTCTGTGCTATTGATTTATTTGTTTATTCTTTCACCAACACGGCATTGTCTTGATTACTGTAGCTTTACAGTAAGTTTTGACATCAGGTAGCATCAGTTTTCTAAATTTATTATTCTCCTTCAATATTGTGTTGGCTATTCTGGGTCTTTTGACTCTTCAAGTGAAATTCAAAATAAGTGAGTTGATATTGAAAAAATAACTTGCTAACATTTTGATTGAGATTTCTCATGATTTTTTTACCCTGATTACCACTGTGCTGTCCCATACAGCAGCTACTACCCTCCAGGGGCTAATATCAATTTGAAATGTATCTGGTTCAAATTGATATATTATGAAAGTGTGTAAAATACACATGGAACATTGAAGATTAAAGATAAAAAATAACAATATATTATTCTTCTTTATATTGATTATTAAAATTACTGTATTTAATGTGTGTTTATATAATAAAATATATTTTAAAATAAAGTTTTAAATTTCTTTGGCTCCTACAATATGTAAAATTACTTATGTTGCTCACATTTTACTTGCATTAGACAAGAATGCTTTAGAGAGCCTAGAAAGCAGCTGTACACTGCTTTCATTACTAATTCTCGTAACAGCTGATTGATGTGAACATCAAAGATAGTTTACAAAAAAAGTACCTTTAACATAGACCTGGATGTCCTTCCAGTGCTTCTAAATAACCTAAAAGAGTCCTCAGAAATCTTTTCGTTAATTCTATCTGAATTATCTTCATGACATGCAGACATCTTGAATCCCTAGTCTAAAGCATTAACTATCATAGACACTATAGACTGTCTAACTATACTTACACTCTCAACTCCCAGTTCATGCTTTACACTTTCAAGTCTAAATATTTATAAAACTCTCTTTCTCGGGCTTCGCTTGGAGCTCAGTATGTCCAAATGATACAGTTTTATCCAATGAGACATAGCTGAAGACTACTGAAGTATATTTTAGTCAAGTTTTTGGTTTTCTGACCTAAAAAGGACAGTTGCTGATAACCCTTTTCTCCTTCATTCTTTCTCTACTGAAGATGTGTTGCCAACACTTCATATCCAAGTTGGCCCTAAGAAGGAAAGTCCAAGAGAATCACACAAATCTTGTGTCTCTCTTTTTGTTGAGCCACTGAGTCAATATCAACAGTCATGCAACTTCAGACTCATTGCAATATATGAAAGTATGTAATTTACTAATTATAGAAGCTGCTATAAATTAGGTTTTCAGTTACCTGCAGCTGAACATATTTACAACTGATACATTGACGCTATTAGTCCTTGAATGTCCAGGCTCAGAATGTTGGTGCCATCATCGACTGCCTCTTTTTCACCAAGTAATAAAGCCTGTCACTGAGCCCAGTCACTTATGCAATTTGTTATCTGTCTCAGACAATCCTGCTTTTTTAATCTCATTCTTGACATGGTAGTACAATCCTTCATTATATAATTCCTAGATCAAATTAGAGATGCCACTTTTCTCTTCAAACCTTTCAAAATGATTCTGTTTATAATCAAATCAAGGGCAAATGTCCTATCCTAGCAAGTAATTCAAGGTCCTCTACAATCTGTTCATAATTTACCTTTATAGATTTAGCTGTCCCCCTTAGTATACATATACTTTTTTAAAATCTCATTCACACCTTATTTTGTAAGAGTCTCTGTAAATATTTATGCTACTCTTCCACATCCTTAATTATACCTCTCTGTCTGTCAGGAGTACTTTGCTTCTCCATGACACTGTGGAAAGCCAGTCCATATTTTAAAAAAACAGGTGATTTGTTACACTGCCCTATTTACATTCTCTGACCCCTCTCCAGTTAAAAGTGCTCTCTCCCTTCTTGTACATCTTTTAGTCGGTCATGCATGAATTTTACTAAGGACCAGAAATATGAAACAAGCACCATGCAAGGCATTAGGAATCAAGTAATGAGTAAGACACAATCCTTGCATTGATATGTGGAGGAGACATAAAAAATAATTTTAATATACAAAGGCCACTTAGCACAACCTTGGAGGGTCCATTTTTGAGTAAGTGATGTCTAAGGCAAACTGAAGAATTAGTAATCAACTGAAGAAGCAGGTAAGGTCGTGCTAGACAGAAGAAATAGTATGAGCCAAAGCAAAGAAACAAGAAAACACCATGATGGGTTGAATGAACTCTGAGCTCTTTGTTGGTGCTGAGGTTCCCTTTTAGTCAAGAACCAAGCTTTATAGAGATAAAGGGCAATAGGATGGACTAAAGTGTGCTCAGATTTGTTTTGGTGGCAAAGATTTTTATAATGTCACAATTTTCCTTATGACAGGGCTATTGGCAATGCTTAGTTTAATTTTTTAAAAATAAAAACACAAAATGACCAGTACATGTAATTTGTTAAAACTGTCAATCTCTTTTCCCTTTTTATACCATTCCTCTAAATGCTCTATGAAATTTTATCTCTGGTGGATATTTGCCAAAATAAAACAAGAAAAAAATATATATATATGTTAATTTTTATTTACTAAACTATGTGATGATAGAATATCTATGTATAATAATGAAGTGATCATATGATGAAAGTTTTATACTGTCATGTGGACTTGTTCTTGAGAAATGAATTGCTTCATTAAGGTTAAATGAACTGTTGTAACAGATCAAATCTAAAATTTCAGCTGTAGCACAATAAAAGTCTGTTTCTAGTATATTAACAGGCCAATATGAACCTTTCTGCTTGAATAGTTTTCCTCCAAGTAGTAGTTTTTAGATTACGCTCACTCTATATTGGGGTTCCCTCTTCTTCATTCCTAGGATCACATTTTCAGTATTCTCACTGTTTAGAAAAGAACAGGGCATAGGAATCTTGTGTACGTGGTCACTTCTACATGCTACATTGTTTCTGCTCACATTGCTGACATTGGAACTCTTTAAGTGTAAGGAAGGTTTGGGTATGTGATTTTGTTCTTTGTCCTAGAAACATAGAAAGTGAGTTTGGTGATTAGTAAACAAGCTAAGACACATGGGAAAATTAATGAGTCAATTAATTTGTCCAGAGGACATGTAATGAGTTTGTGCTAAAAATTAAAGGATTAATATATTGCATTAGAAGAACAAAACTATATATTTTACTTGTATTTTTATTCTCTTCTAAAAGCATTTAATTTTACTCATTTATTAATTCACTCACTTGTTAATTTCAACAAACATCCACTTAACACTTAACATAAACTAGGCATAATATCAGGAGTATTACAAAGAGACACATATCAGAGATATTGATATGAATAAACTGTCTTTCCATCTGCTAGAATACTTGTCCCAAAGTAGTGCTCACCAACTTTGTACATTTGTTGAATTAATTATTCAATAATTGATCAGTCCAACATTACTAAATTCACTGTTATAGGGCTGCAAAGATTACCACAGAACTGACAAAGCTAACAATATTTTATATTGTATTGGTCTTTCTAAATTCCAAAAAGCTGCCATGGGTGTATTTTGGCTATTTGCTGAAGAGATAAAAACGTCATATACTGATTTACTTCCATTGTTCATTAATTCCTTAGCTAAATACAAAATACCTGGAACAGTGCCAAAAACCAAAGGGAAACTCAATTACAGGCTATTTACTGAGAGTGATGACAATAAAAGTTATAAGTCTGGAAAACAAATAGCAATGTTATGATCCCATTTTAAAAATCTGGATGACTTTTCAAAATTGCTACATTTAGAAATTGGACGTTTTCTCTTTTTTTAAAGAGTATTTTCTAAAGGAATCAGAGAATTGTAGCCATCTAATATGACAGTTATAATTCTTCTATTGATAACTGAGTTTCTGAAAGACATATTGGTCTTAGTGAGGTAAGCATAAAGAGAAAAATCTATGAATTTGTGGCAAAGGAGTTTAGATTAATCAATTTATCAGCTTACAGAATTTTTAGATGCAGGAAATATTGTGAAAGTAATGAATTACAAGAAATATTTCTTATAAATATGGCACAGTAAATTTATGCTTTGACATACTCTCCTGACTGATATAAATATAGAACCATAATAGATACAATCTAAATGAGATAGTCAATAGGATATCTCTAACCTCATAAGTAAGATAGACATTTCCGTGAATGCAAAGATTGCTAAAAACTGAAAGCTATAAGAATGGCAGGCTGTGGCAGCTAGCAGCTTGGCTTCTGCCAGAAAACAAAACCTGAGTGTTTTATACAAGACGACTCAAGAAAATAAAGACCTACACTTAAAGCCAGGGATTGGGGTTATCCAGAGCAATATATAATAAAGGCTGGATAACTGTCACTGCATAGATCTATGACTTTATAGGAGACTCCAGGCCTAAGTAGGTCAGAAGACAAAGATGAATTCTAATAACAAGAAAGTGGGACACAATAGCATTCACTCCATGAACAGATTTTTTAAAATCCCAATATCATTGCAGAGAAAGATCCTAAAACCTAAATCTTGCCTGGGGGCTACAATCAGGTGGAGGAAGCATCCAAAATTTTAGCTAAGAAAGGAAATAAAACAGACAAAATTCAAAACATAATTTTTCACTAAAATGTCATCCCATTTAAATTAATTAAAAAATAATTTTAGGCCAAAGTTTCAAATATATGAAAAAATAGCAAGATATAACATCATAGAATTAATCACAGGTACAAATTTAATTTCAGAACAATAGTTTATTTACAAGATTTTAAAAAACTTTAAAATCAAATGGGATTTAATGCTCAAAGTGAAATAGTTTTTTAAAAGAAATAATTATTCATATATAAAATAATATTTTGTATCTTAAAAAGAAGCAAAGATCATGGAACAAAAACAGAAATTTTACAAGAACTTTAAAAAATTTATATGTTAAAAATGAAAATGTCTTTTAATTTAAAAATATTAGCATAAAACTATGTATCAAAGAAAATATTTATCAATTGGAAGATTCACCCATCTTGGATAATTAAAATGAAATTAGAAATATAAAGGAGTAATCTCTATGGAGAAGAAAATAGATTAAGATATTCCAAAACAATTTTATTGGATTTGCAGAGAGAGTGTGATGGTGATGTGTCAATGGCTGTAGTATCCAGTTATATGATCAAACACCAGTGCAGATGTTGCCATGAAGGTATTTTGTATATGTGGTAACAGTCATGATAGGATGACTTTAAGTAAGGTATGTTACTTCCATAATGTGGGTGGGCCTTGTCCAGTCAGTTGAATGCCTTTAACAGAAAAAAACAGTTTCCCCAGAAAAGAAGGAATTCTTTCTCAAGACTGCAAGAAAGAAAATCTACCTGGTTTCCAAACTGTTTTTCTACCCTGTGGATTTTGGATTCAAGAGTACAACAGGAACTCTTACCTGAATTTCCAGCCTGCTACTCTGCCCTATAAATTTCTGATTTGCTAGTACCCACAACTGCATTAGCCAATTCTTTAAAACAAATCTTCTCTCTGGATATATACTATTTACTCTGCTTCTCTAAAGAACCATAATTGATAGAAATAGAATGGAGATGATAAAGTAAAATCAATATTTAAATATCTATGTAAAGCATTTTCTAGATCTTAGAGAAGAAATCAATAAAATCAATAGAGAAAATTAGCAAAATCCAAAGCTGTTTCTATGAAAAGATAAAAATCAATAAGCTTCTCCCTAGTCAAGCAAAGTAAGTAACAAACACAAAAGAGTAAAAAAAAAAAAAAAAAAAACAACAACATAAAAACATAAGTTACTCATATCAGAAATTAAGGAGGGAACATCACTACAGATCCCATGGACATCAAAAGAATAAAAAGAAAATATGAATAATTCCATGCCCACAAATTCAATAATTAATATGAAATGACCAATTTCTTGAAACACTGTGCCAAAAATCACATGAAAAATAATAGACAATCTGAATAGACCTATAACTATTAAAAAAATTAAGTTGCTAAGTAATAGCTTCCCAGAACAGAAAGCAATAAGCCCAGAGGGATTCACCAGTGAATTCTACCAAAATTTTAAGGATGACATTATATCCATTATCTGCAATCTCTTCTAAAAGATGGAAGCAGAGGGAATACCTCTTAACTCACATCTATGAGACCAGTACTACCCTATTAACCAAAACATGACATTGAGACTGAATATTTTCATAACTTGCCCGGTGTCACATGTCTGATAAGTGGTAGAGCCCGGATTTGAATTTGAATCAATCCATTTTCAAACTCGGTGTTCTTTCCTGGATACCCAGCTGTATCGCAGTCAGATTTGAGGTCTCCAGGCATTCTTTGCTCTTCTAGAATTTTGCCTTTCCAATTTTTGAGCCCCTGAGATTAGAGCCAAATGATTTTTTACTTTTTTTGATTTGGCATTTAACTAAATGTTGAAAAACTAACTCTGGCAGTCTGTATTTATGAACTCTTTCTGTTTTCTGCCTCTGATCTCTCAAAAGTATTCCCAAGTTTTCCTTGAAAAAATTTTTAAAGTTTGTAAACTTTGCCTATAAGACTACCCTGATGCAAATTAGTCCAGGGTGGATGTTTTGTTTTTGTTTTTCAGATGTAACAGTATTTGCAAATTTGGAAGATGAATAGCCAGAATTAATAGTACATTCTGTTGGTGAGAGCCAGAGAGAAAGGGGGTTCCAGGCAGGTGGAGATGGACAAAGTAGGGGGAAATGGGGAAGAAAGAGACTTTGGGGTGTGGGGGTACATGATGCAGTGTGCAGATGATGTTTTATTGACTTGCACACCCAAACCCACAACCCTATAAATTCATTTAAAAAGTAAAAGAGTACATTCTATGGCAATGTAATAAAGTTTCAATGTGCGCAGATAAAATTTTATTTTATTATAATATTCAAGTTCAAATAAAGGATTAAACTTTTACCTTATTTGTGTTATTGTTCATGCCAATAATCTCACTAAGCAGTTTGAAATAAATATTATTAAAAACTGAGGATTTGGGCAAAAATATAATACCATCCTAAGAAATGTATATGTGGGTAGCTCTAAATTCAGTTAATATATGCAAAACAGAAAGGGAATGTAAATGACCATATTTGGCACCTTTGCTAGTGTGTACCAGGGTCAATTTTTGCATGACATTTTTTCCTGGAAAAATATTTTTATTATGTAAGATATGTTATCACTACTATTATTATCATCACCTTTAATAACTCAGAAAATAATTTCAAGTAAAAGTTTCAATGGAAATAATTACTCATTATATTTAAACCAGTGTTGTTTTGAAATGCAACCAAGTTCATGATGAAATACATAGAATTTTTAAATCTAATGAAATACAAATGATCCCTTTTTTTTCTTCTCCTTTTGTGAAAACACTTATCCAGTATTACCCAATAATAACCTTTATGTCACATCTCATTGCCACTTACTTCTTTATAATTTTTAGCAATTATATTAAGATAAAGTAACTCAACAGCTTATGCCTCATTAGAATATACATTTATTGATAAAATTTTGCTTTTGAGGGATTTTTCTTAAGACGTAATCTTCAAAAACCATTTTGCAATTCACACCTAGTAGAATTACAGGCAGTCTCCAGGTTATGCATACAACAGGTTCTCTGGGTTTGAAAATGTGTAACTATTTATATGCCCAGAAAGGTAAAAATAAATACTATATTAAGACAAACATCTGTCTAAGCTGCATTTAATAGGTAAATGTACCTGTTCCAACTTACATATAACTTCAGCTTAAGAGCAGACCTCCAGAGCCTATCTCATTCATAACCCGGGGACTGCCTGTACCTATGTGGCTTAAAAAGAAATTTGAAACCCAGATCCATGATTTTATTACCTATGTCTTCTTCTATGTACTTTATTGTTTCAGGTCTTATATTTAGGTCTTTGATCCATTTTGAATTAATTTTAGTACACGGGGACAGGCTGTAGTCAAGTTTCATTCTTTTGCATGTGGCTTTCCAGTTTTCCCAACACCATTTGTTGAAGAGGCTTTCTTTTCTCCATTGTGTGTTGTTGGCCCCTTTATCAAAGATTATTTGACCATATATATGTGGTTTTATTTCTGGGCTTTCTATTCTGTTCCACTGGTCTGAGTGTCTATTTTTCTGCCAATACCATGCTGTTTTGATTATCGTGGCCCTATAATATAGTTTAAAGTCAGGTATTGTAATGCCCCCAGCTTCATTCTTTTTCCTTAGGATTGTTTTGGCTATTCGGGGTTTTTTATAGTTCCATATAAGACTTTAATGGCAAGAGAAGTGAAGGCAAAGATAAATGAATGGGACTACATCAGAATAAAAAGTTTTTTTTGTTGTTGTTTTTTTTAATTTTTTTTTTCTTTTTATTTATTCATTTTAGAGAGGAGAGAGAGAGACAGGGGGGAGGAGCTGGAAGCATCAACTCCCATATGTGCCTTGACCAGGCAAGCCCAGGGTTTCGAACCGGCGACCTCAGCATTTCCAGGTCGACGCTTTATCCACTGCGCCACCACAGGTCAGGCCAGAATAAAAAGTTTTTGCTCAGCAAGAGAAACTGATAGCAAAATAAACAGACAGCCAACTAAACGGGAAATGATATTTTCAAACAACAGCTCAGATAAGGGCCTAATATCCAAAATTTACAAAGAACTCATAAAACTCAACAACAAACAAACAAACAATCCAATAAAAAAATGGGAAGAGGACATGAACAGACACTTCTCCCAGGAAGAGATACAAATGGCCAACAGATATATGAAAAGATGCTCAGCGTCATTAGTTATTAGAGAAATGCAAATCAAAACTACAATGAGTTACCACCTCACCCCTGTTAGATTAGCTATTATCAACAAGACGGGTAATAGCAAATGTTGGAGAGGCTGTGGAGAAAAAGGAACCCTCATTCACTGTTGGTGGGACTGTAAAGTAGTACAACCATTATGAAGGAAAGTATGGTGGTTCCTCAAAAAACTGCAAATAGAACTACCTTATGACCCAGCAATCCCTCTACTGGGTATATACCCCAAAACCTCAGAAACATTGATACGTGAAGACACATGTAGCCCCATGTTCATTGCAGCACTGTTCACAGTGGCCAAGACATGGAAACAACCAAAAAGCCCTTCAATAGAAGACTGGATAAAGAAGATGTGGCACATATACACTATGGAATACTACTCAGCCATAAGAAATGATGACATCAGATCATTTACAGCAAAATGGTGGGAACTTGATAACATTATACGGAGTGAAAGAAGTAAATCAGAAAAAAACAAGAACTACATGATTCCATACATTCGTGGAACATAAAAACGAGACTAAGAGACATGGACAAGAGTGTGGTGGTTACCAGGGGTGGGGGGAGGGAGGACATGGGAGGGAGGGAGGGAGAGAGTTAGGGGGAGGGGAAGGGGCACAGAGAACTAGATAGAGGGTGGCGGAGGACAATCTGACTTTGGGCGAGGGGTATGCAACATAATTTAATGACAAAATAACCTAGACATGTTTTCTTTGAATATATGTACCCTGATCCATTAATGTCATCCCATTACCATTAATAAAAATTTATTAAAAAAAAAAAAAGAAATTTGACAAAATCAAGTATTGGTGTAGATACAAAACAAGTGAGTTTTCACAGTCTGCTGGTTGGAATTTAAAATGGTACAACCACTCTGGAAACAGTTTGACAGTTTTTATAAAATAAATATACACTATTTTTACGGCCCAGCAATCCCTCTGCTGGGTATTTACCCAAAAGAAATAAAAACATATGTCCACAGAAGAAACATGCAGACCGATATTTAGAGTGGCTTTATTCATAATTGCCTCTAAACAGAAGCAACCCAAATGTTCAAGAATCAATAATATTATATCCATATAATGAAATCTTATTTAGTAGTAAAAATGAACTGCCAATACATTCAGTAATAAGAATAAATTTCAAATGCATGTTAAGATAAGGAAGTCAAATTCAAAAAGTTGTATAAGTATGGTATGATTTCATTAATATGGCATTCTGAAAAAGAAAAACTAAGGCAACAGAAAACGGGTGGTTGATTCCTAGTGCTTGGCCTGGGGGTAGGAGACAGAATGCAAAGGAGCATAGAATGTTTTGGAGGCAAAGAAATTAGGGAAAGTCTGGTAAAAGAATTACAAGCTTTCAGTTATGAAGTGAATAAGGTATGAGGATTGAATGTATAGCATGATAGTTATAGTTAATAAAACTAAATTGTATAAATAAAATTTTCTAAGAATGTGGAACTCAAATATTTTCACAAAAATAAATAAACAGGTATATCTGTGAGGTAATCAACACATTGTCCACATAAATATTTTATACTGTAGTTTTATTTCTCAATAAGTCTGAGAAAAAGTTGCTGTGCACAACAATACTGACATGAGCCTTGACATGAGCAGGGGACATGTGGGATGTTAGTGTGTTTCTTTGTAGTTAAATCCTTCCTCAGAAATTAAACTCAAATTTAAATTTTGACATGAAAGTCATGACTGCACTATTAAATACATTAGTCTTTAGACTTTATTTTGGAAAATATTGACACTGATCTAATGGAATAAGTTAAAGAGAGGATGTTTACCCATGAGTGTCTTAGTGAAAAACTGAGTCAAAGAACATATTTATCACAGGTTCTTAATAAAATGAATTTATCTTTTTTTTATATATTATATGTATATGAGGCTTCACCTCTTGGAAATTTGTAATTTATGCCAAAGAGGTAAGAAATAATGTTTTTGTTTTCATGAGTTCATTTTATTCCTTATAAATAAAATTACAGTGCCAATACGAGATTTGCTACTTCAGCATTGTTGCCATTATGATAAATACAAACACACTTATTTGTTTTATTTACTGGGAGAAAAATACATGAAAAGAATGGCATTAATGCTAAAATAGACTAACAATCACTTGCTAAGTTCTGTAATTATGGACACATCTTTAATAAAAGAGGTCTTGCAGTTTACTGCTTAGGTTGAATAATGACCCCAAATCCTAAGAAATGGTCATTTCATTCTCATATATTCTTGTTTCTCATTTCCTGTGTCTGTCTAGAATCTCAGCTGTATATTATTAATAAAAGTTGGAATAATAATTGATAATTAAATTAGGTAAATAACTCCTGAGTTTAAACATCACTTCAAGAACTAATGTCACTTTGAGATAGTTTTAGTTTTAATACAGTCAATATCTCAATTTCTAAGACTAAAAAATTTACTGTCTGATTTTATAACTGGCCATCTGAGTTTATAGGTATGTATGATAATGCAAGTAGATAGTTGACAGCTTCAATGAATAGAAGGTTCTTGTTTCTTCAGTAAATTATAATTTTTTTCACTGTCTACTGAAAACTTTGTATGCATTCTATGTAGTTTTATCAGTCTTTTTTTAGTTCATTATTTTTCAATATTTTAGATCTATTATGTAACCAGCCACTGAGATTTTAATTTTTATTAAAATTTTCATTTTCTATGTCTGTTTTTTAAAAAATTTTTGGTCTTTTGATAAGTGGATATTTTTTCATATAATAAAAAATATCTTTGCAATTTGTCATTTATAATATTTTTAATGTTTACATATATAAAGTTTTTTGGTATAATCATGTTGCTTTTTATGTGACATCAATTTTAGGTAACTCTGAGGTTTGGGTTGAATGTGTTTCCCTTTTCATTTGCTTTTACCAATTAATTCAGAGTTATTTCAGCCTGGGACTACTTTTCAATGTTAATTTCCAGCCCAACGTTTTCTATAACTTAAAGGTAGCAAGTTATGGCCAGATTGAAACCATAAACCTTTTTGATGACTGGTCTAAGACCACAAATTCTTAATATAGACCATTTTATTTCCACGAAGAAACCTGACCAAGACAGTCACGCTTTCCTATTGTCTTTATCTATTTGACTAATGGACACCTTTTATAGTCCATCTTTTCATTGAGGATATTGCCATAAAACCCTGGAATTTTGGGGAGAGCTAACTTTCAACTCTTCCTCACATAGGACCACGTATTCATCTTTGTTACCCATGGCCATTAAAACTCTAACCTCTTGTTAACCAAGGTCAGGAATCTTCCCATGAAAACCTCTTTATCAACCCATTTTGCTACTTCTCTTTCAATTTTTTACTCTTGATTTTCCTTAATTTTATGGGAGCTTAATATGCATCTTAGTGAATGTTTTATTTATTCCGAGATTCGTTTGCTTTGTAATTAGAGTTTTATCAAGTTATTTTGTATAAACATAATCATGTCCATATACACCTATCTAGTCATAAACAAAAATATATTATTTGGTAGAAACATTCCAATATCATTCTTATGTAGTTAGCTTCTCATGGCCTGATGTCATCTCATCTAAAATGTCATGCTTTCCGGCTCCATCATTCTTGTATGGTAGTGTGTTTTTTTTTCCCTTTAGGCACCTGGATAAACTTATTTTACTGAAAATATAGCATTCATAGATACTTTACCTACATCCATAAATGTAACAAAAGGAGTATGATTTTAATACATATATAATGAATATTGAGCTTCTTTATTAACATACCATATTGGAATAATTTAAAAATATAACACTGACTTTAAATCATTTACTTTCTTCATCTGAAATTAAAAAAAGTACTTATAGCACAACATTCTTGTAATGATTCATATGTTTCTTGACATTTTTCAGAAATGCCACCCAAATGATTTATGCTAAATATATTGTTGCTGAAAGAAAAGCAAAGAACACGTTGAATATCAAGCTCCTGATGCTTTAAATAACATGACTTAGGCTCTTCTTGGTAATCGCTATTGAAACTAAATTGGTCAAAGAATTCATTCAGAGATTGTTATAATGGTATTTTCAGTTTTGGGCCATATTTCATGATCTTATGAGACATTAGCACACCTATTTGAACAGTTGTTTATATGGCATATTAATTATCATTGAGAGCCAGAGACAAAAAAGGCCCACTGAGATTCACAGATATACACTGCTGTAAAAATAGTATGAGTGATAAAGAGGAGGGAAAAAATGTAATGTGAGTGAAAGTAACAAGTAGAGGCTCAAGTAGTCACATCTGTGTCAGAGTTCAATAACAACATGAGTAATAATCAACTGGCCTTGCTGTTGCACAGGCAAAGCCAATCAGAGAATTAGCATCACACTATAGAGATTCAGCTCAGATTTCAGACTTTGAAAAGGATAGGGAAATAAGTAGGAACAACATTACATCTAGGCATTGACTATTACATGCAAGGAATTAAAGAAGTATTAAATAGAGGTCAAAACACAGTTGACTTGGAGTTGAACTGGCAAAAGCCTTATTGAAAATATTGGTGGACAATCCCCACTGCAGGCTTACTCTTTGTATTTTATTTGTCAAAAGCCAAATTGATTACAAAAACTAAGATAAATCTGATAGTTATCTGTGTGTCAACAGAAGAGGTGAAAGGACAAAAGGCAAGGCTATGTAGGTACAGAAAAATGTATTGGAAGTACTCAGAAAGGTTAATCATACAAGGTACTGGATCAGTAGAGTTTGTTCGTCTTGTTGGATATATGTATAATCCTAACACATTTCAATACATGGAGTTTTTTTAAGTTTTTATTTATTGATTTCAGTGAGAAAAAAAATAGAGAAAGAGAGAGAGAAACATAGAGCTATCCTTGTAAGTGCCCTGATCAGCAATCGGACTGGCAACCTCTAAGCTTTAAGATGATTCTCTAACCAGTCAAACTCTCTGGCTAGGGCTATACATGGAGTTTTAATATTACAATTAGCTCATTCAGTTTTCATCCACTTACTGTTAAAAGAAGAAATTTTTATTAATCTATTTTCATGATAATTATGACAAAGCATACACTGTAGATGATTTTGTTTATAGGGGTGAAATATAATTTCAGTAATAGCTATAGCTAGCTCACTCTTACACATGAAAGAAAAATTTAGTTAAAATTATCAGATAATATGGTCTTAATCAACAATTTCTCAAGTTTTTAATTAATACCTTTTAATGGAGTCTAATATTATGTTTTGTATATTTATGTTATATAAAATCCGTTTTTTTATTATACTGTACAACTTACACTTTTCAAGATTCTGCCACAATTATCTTTGCTTCTTATAATTTTTTAAATTATATATGAAACTAAAGTTGTATAGTGGAACCTCATTTTTGTAAAATTATACCCAGAACACTCTGGAAAGTCTTTAATCCCACAAATGTAAATGAAAAATTAATAATCAATTTTAAAACAAAGGCATCGGTTCTACATTTATTTAAATAACATGTTTTCTGCATTGTATACTCAATGTGTCATTCTCAATGAGAAATAGAAATCTCTTTATCTGCATGAAACATTGTTACACTTTTCTTAACTTTTTATCATTGATTATTAACTAAAATTAGCATATAAATTAGATTACTAATAATCTAGAAGAATATTGACATTTATATTGTTAGTCAAAGCCTCAATTTTATTCACAATGTTCTTTTTAGAAAAAACCTATAAAGTCATCAAACTTGGGAATAAAGATTTCCTAAATTCTCTTTTGTCTTGCTCTGCACATTTCAAGTGTCCAACAATCACTGTGTACCAGGCTTTTAGCTACCTTTAGCTTTTTTACTTACTGTCTACTCCAAACCATTACTGTTCTGTCTTGGTGAATACTATGTGATTCACACACACACAAAAAGTTTATACTGAAAAATAATGACATCTTTTGTATATGTGACTTTTAATGTCACACATCCAATATTTAATACCAGATTTTCATTATTTTTTACATTTGGTAGAGATGGTAGATGTGTAAGAAATACCAAAGAAAATGTCCTACATTGTATTTTTATTTAGTTTTGGAGTCTTTTCTTTGTTGATTTTATCATCAAAGGATAATAATTGTAGACAATTGTATTATTCTTTCTCATTATTTTTTGTGAAAGTTTATACATATTTTGTGAGATTATTTGTTCTGATTTAAAATATAATGCAAAAAATAACTTTAAGACTCAACTTAGTGAGTTGAAAGACTGCCTTTTCTTATTTTATGTCACTATAAAAGAATACTTCTAAAAGAATAAAAATTGAACTTGCCTTTGGACTTTAAAATAAGCTACTGTGTTTCAGTTGAATGGTTTGAGGCACAATGAATTAAGCTTAATAAAGGCTTTCAAATCCATAGTGTACAAGTAATGAGTGTGCAGGAACATTCTAGTGAAGGGCAAATTTATGTTCAAAACAAGCTTTCTTCCCTTTGTGGTTTGAATTATTTTCAATTGTTGTGGTGAAAATAAAAATACCAGAAAAAAAATCATGTTTAGCTTGGAAGTTTGGTATTCTGGAAACCAGGGGACTGATTAGCAGAATTTCTTTTCTCCTGAAGAATGTCACATGCCCATATATAGTATATATAAAATGCATGAATTGCCTGTTCTTTCATCTTCTCTACCCCTGAGAAGAAAGGGGAAGGTGAGAGGGTCAAATGTAATTAGATCTTCCTGCAAAGTTCTTTTTGGAAGGTCTGATACAATAGATTCCTCTAGGTTGAAATTTAAGGCTGACCGGCGAAGCTGACTGCTCCAAGATGTAATAGAAACATCTTGGTCCTAACCAAAATGTCTTATCATAAAAGTATTAAACTTGATTATTATCTATGATAAGTACTACTATTTAATAAAATCTAAACTATGAAAGTAAAGCTTAACTACTTGTCCCCTTAAAATGAGAATTCAGAACATTTGTGAGAGTGCTTGCAAAATCTTTTTGCTATTTCCAGCCTCTTTCAGCAAACCTTATTACAACATAAAATTGTCAAGAAGAGAGAGCAGGAGAAACTACTTTCCTTCAGACTTGCAGGATTTTTGAATGGAGACTTATTCTTATTCAGCTTTTATCCTAAAGTATTCATGCCAACCCAGTGCTCTTTTTGTGAAAGTTCTCTTTATGGTTGACTCCCCTCTGGAGGGTACCAAACAATGTGGTCTACAAATCATGTGTGGGAAATGTATAAGGTATTTCTACAAACAATTGTTGACATAAGCACATATATCAATAAACATATAAATAGTGGAGAATTACAGGTGACATTTTGGTCATGAAAATGGCATTATCTCATCAATGCTTATTAATAGCTATTAAAAATTTGCAAAAAAAAAAATAGGCCTAACCATCACATATCTATCTTCATTACCAAAACTAAGGTTTCTCACCCCTGAAAAAAAAAATAGGTGAGTCAATATTTTTCTTTTTTTTTTTTCCTGAAGCTGGAAACGGGGAGAGACAGTCAGACAGACTCCCGCATGCGCCCGACCGGGATCTGCCACCAGGGGGCGATGCTCTGCCCCTCCGGGGCGTCGCTCTGCTGCGACCAGAGCCACTCTAGCGCCTGGGGCAGAGGCCAAGGAGCCATCCCCAGCGCCCGAGCCATCTTTGCTCCAATGGAGCTTTGGCTGCGGGAGGGGAAGAGAGAGACAGAGAGGAAGGAGGGGGGGCAGGGTGGAGAAGCAAATGGGCGCTTCTTCTATGTGCCCTGGCCGGGAATCGAACCCGGGTCCCCCACATGCCAGGCCGACGCTCTACCGCTGAGCCAACCTGCCAGGGCGAGTCAATATTTTTCATTTTGCTATTCTACACCCTCTAAAATAGAATCCATCTCATCTGTTCTTCACTCTTTTCCTAGGTACCTTTCTTCTTAAATTTAGCAAATTTTGCTCAATGGCTAATAAATATAATACACTACATTTGACATTGGAAGAAATACAAAAGTAAATATAAAGTGGTATCTTCTATATAATAATTCACACTCATTGGCAGGCTATTTATGTAAAATCTTTTTCTCTCTATGATGGAAAATAGCCATGCTTACCTAACTTGTTCAGTTATCTTGCTTTTAATTTATTACAAATGCGCACCTGTACATTCTTGAGTTTGTTATTTATTCCCCTTGAAGTGTCCTAAAGCTATCCAAGTCTTATTCTTTCAAATGCCAACTCAGATCCTGCCCTCTCTGTGAGTCTTTACTTCCCTGCACCAATCATATCTTTCTCTTTTCTACAACAGAAAAAATACTTTAGTATCACTCTACTCTGCATTATTTTATCTTTTATGTATAGACTGTATCTATACAAAATAATTATTAATACTTACAAGTAACACTAATTTTTCCCTTGTAAATTTTGAACAATAGAAGAAAATTTAATAATGGAAACTTGAGTAAAAGTGCAAAAAGGATGTGATACTAAATTATGCTTACTTTTCATTTATGTTTGATTGGTAACAGAAATGCCTTGTCCATAGATTTTGGATTCCGATGCATACATGTGCTGTTGTTTTACAGTTTTATACAAAATTTTAAATAAATGCTTAAAAAACAAATCTAAAATTTTAGCAACCTGTCACCAGGTGGTGACAAAGTCACAGTGGAGCATAGCTTCAACAATCCCAAAAAGTAAATCATAAACACATTTGAATGCTTAACAATATTATACAATCATATACACTTGCCATTTCAGATTCCTTTTAGCCACTTTCTCTTCTAAATTCTGAAAGAACACATGCAATCCTGCACTCAGTTTGGAAGACGGACTCTCTCTATTCCCTGGCTGTGTAAGATGCACAGCTTGAGTATGTGCCACTTTCTCCCATCGTTCAGCTTTTAGAGAGACCTAGCATGCCAGAAGCTGAGCCTCCATTTTTCCTCTCAGTTAAAAATATTGGCACATTATGAATCCTTTGAAAAGTCTTCCTCCCTTCTTTAAATGCCTGAAAGAGAAAGGATAAAAAAATACAATAAATATTCAAATTTTCAAATAATTTTAGACTTCACAACTTATTAAACAATTAAAAGAAAAAAATTGGCCTCTGGTTTAAGGCCTCTAATGGTTTTGTCTCACTCATTCAAACTACCTTCCACATTGCAATATCATATAAGTCAGTTAATATGGCTCCAGTTGCTGTACTCCAAATGTATCCCATATTTTCCAGACTTTATACCTTTATGTTTGTATACTTCATTTTTCTATGCCAATCATAATCTTACCATCATTTCAGATACTGCCCAAATGTTACCATCTACATAAAACTCCCTGATGTCCACTGTCCTTTGGCAGTCTTCCCTCTCTTAAATGCTTGTAACCTTTTTTTCATTTCCTTATAGCACTCATGACAGCCTAGTATTGTACTTATTTTCGTAGCTCTGTTTTGAAAGTTTCTGTTAAACTAGAAGCAGTTTCGATCATAGTTCAAGCTAATAATTTCTACGTTCCTGCTAATCTGGTAGATCTCTCTGTATCTGGATTCATCCTGTTTATCTAACAAGAACCTATGGATTTGATATGACAAGAATTTATTATACTATATACAGTGTCACTTAGCTCTTGAGTTACCTTGGGTTATAGACAGAAGTTTTAAAAAGCAACATAATTAAAAATTAAAAGAGAAATTAGAGAAGTCTTTATTATGTGTCACATGCATTATTAAACTGAATCTGTTCAGATATTTTCTGGGCAACTATTTTAACATTTTTTAAATGTTTTAAACTAATTAGAAAAAAGAGAAAAAAGAGATCTTGATTTCTATATGTTAGGCTAATTGTAAATTTATTAATGATTGTTTTTTCAATTAGGATGTAGAGAATATTATGTGAAAGATCAGAAAATACACAAAAGGGCATGAAAAAATCTGGGCGGGGCTGGGGGAGTAACTAAGCTCTGAGTGCTAAACTAGATAGAGAAATGAAAAAATGTTCATAGAAATACATTAGTAACTGAAGTAAATTACTAATTATAAACTTAAGAAGCTTCCATTTCATTATATGTAGAAGACAAGTGGGTGCAAGAAAAATAATTCAAAGAGAAAAATTACATGAATTGAGTGGAAAGGTGTGTGATTTGATGGTAAATTCTTTTAGGTACCTAGAAATGAAAGAGGCAAAAAAGTCCTATACAGCTACAAAAGTAAAGAAGAAGTTCATTTAATAAAAATGTGAACAATAACACACATAAAATGATTCACTGCAGAATGAAGGGTAAGCCAGGGATCTCTAACAGTCATCTCAGTATGTTGACCTTTGTAGATTGAGGAACAAATAGGAAATGCCAATGGGGCATCCACAATCAGCACAAAGGGAGGCTCAGTTATTATAAAAGCCATAAATTTAAGCTACTATTGGGCAAAAACATCTTTAAATGACAAGAGCCATAATACTAGGAAAGCAAACCTAGGAATAATTTTTTAAATGGCTAAAATTATATGCATCTCCACTGTAAAATTCTTCAAGACTCTGGGAACCAAAGAATATATCTAATAAGTATCTTTTTAAAAAGTCTTTTTATTATCATTAATATATTTAAGAATTTATATTAGCAATTACATATTTAAATTTATATATTAGAATGAGACTGATCTTTATTTTAATCACAGCTTAGTCACCTTCTATTTTTGTGATTATGGTCAAACCACTTAAATTTCCCTTTTTATTTTCTTTGTTGGTAAATACGAGTAGTACTACTTACAGATAACAATACTTAGAGATCAGTGAACTGAATCAGGTGGGATTGAGCACAGAACTTGTCAACAAGTAACTCTTCAGTAAATTCAATTACATTGTGGTGCTATGTAAATAATACTTCTCATTCACACTTTGTAAAAAGGTTTTACTTGAGTATTTAACAATGCATTAATTTTTTTGTTATAAATAAATTTTTATTTTAATGGGGTGACATCAATAAATCAGTGTACATATATTCAAAGATAACATGTCCAGGTTATCTTGTCATTCAATTCTGTTGTATACCCATCACCAAAAGTCAGATTGTCCTCCACCACCTTCTATCTAGTTTTCTTTGTGCCCCTCTCCCTCCCCCTCTCCCTCTCCCTCCTTCCCTCCCCCCCCCCCGCCCCGTAACAACCACCACACTCTTGTCCTTGTCTCTTAGTCTCATTTTTATGTCCCACCAATGTTTGGAATCCTGCAGTTCTTATTTTTTTCTAATTTATTTATTTCACTCCATATAATGTTATCAAGATCCCACCAATTTGTTGTAAGTGATCCGATGTCATCATTTTTTTTGGCTGAATAGTATATCATGGTGTATATGTGCCACATATTCTTTATCTAGTCTTCTATTCTTTTTTTTAACAGTGATTAAAGCCTTTAAGCAAACTCTTGGCCAATACAGCAAGAATCCATAAAAGAGTAGTGTTCTTAACATATTCAACCAAGTCCAAGTTGGCCCCAACACCATGCCAAATCCCTGAAAAATGTAATCAAACCCCAGGTCAGTCTGTTAGGAGCTGTCACAAGGAGCAGGAGTCCAGGAAAAGTCCACATCCAGGAAGAGTCCGCATGGCACTGGAATTGTTGTCACAATTCTATACTTTGCAGCTCACATCCAAGTCTCAATGACCGCTGCTTCTAGCTGGTACTGATTTAGGTAGTCTGGAAATGCCATCTACAGCATGTGTGGATATGGAGCTTCTGTTCTCCTATGCCTGGAGAGATGAGACCAGGTTGCTTTTCCTTGGAGCTCTGTGACTGTGGCTTGGTAAAGAGAACCTTGGGATACACTAAGCTGGGTGGCAAAGGTAGATTCATAATCGAAGTTGTCAAAAGGGTGAAAGAAAGCTCTAAATTAGGAATAGGTCCCAGCCTGAAATATGAGTGGGGCATTGAGGTAGGAGGAATAAAAGAAACACTATATATTAAAGCAGCAGAAAATAGGACTATCAACACTCACAACAGAGATCTTCGAGGGAAGAATAAAAAACCTGACTATTCAGGAAAGACAGAGTTAAGTGGCCCTTGTGCAAATGAGATCAGTTTACTTGCTTTATGGAAGAAATACCCTAGGCTTGTCCACAGTGTCGTCGATGGGGCTGATGGCCCTGGGCACCTTCAGCCTTCCATGGCAAACCCCAGCATTCTGGGAAAGGTTAGGTCATAGCTGGCTAGAGCAGGGCTGGAAGAGACTGAGCACTCCCTTAGAGGAGCGAGGGGGAAGTCAACCTTCCAGTGTCCCTGCTTCCTCACAGCAGAGGCATGTAAGCCTGGCAGGCTTTAGCTCAATGACCTTCCTTTCCACTATTGAAGCAGGACCCAGATGGTATCCTATGAGACCCCTTTGGGGAGTTGGAGCCTTTAAGGGTGTATTCTAAAAGCTGGTAGTTCCCCTGATCTCTATTGGGCTTTTTCTGCCTCTTGTTATCTTAAAAGCCATGCTCAAAAGATCTTGCTGAGGGGTTTGAGGATCCCCATCTGCCTATATAAATCTTTTCCATATATCTGGAGCTATTTGGAAAAAGAAAAACAGTGTTATTAGCTGGATCAAATAAAGAAGGTAGTAGTTTGCAGGAGAAAAATATTTGGCGTCTCCTGTTCATCAGCATTCAAAAGAAGTTTAAAATTTTTTTAAGTAAAAAGCATGATATGGTAGACCCATAGGAGTTCCAGGATATGACTACCCCCTTTGAAATTTTTTTAAATTGACCTTAAAATATTTGCTAGGTACACTTTAATAATACCTTAACTTTAAAGATTGTAAGAATGACAAAATACAGTAAATACTTTTGCTCCATATGCAGGAGCATTTTCAGTTTAACCAGTTTAGGAAATCCAATAATAGAACAATGCATACAGACAATGAGCTATAACATGCTTAGCAGCCTCTCCTGTTCTGACAGAGGTTACTATAAATCCAGAATATGTATCCACTGTAACGTGGACATAGGACTGTTTGCCAAATAAAGGTATACGAGTAACATCCATTTGCCAAAGTTGTCCTGGTAGGGGTCCTTGAGGGTTAACTCCAAATGAAAGGGCAGATTGTAGTATAGGACCCCTTGGACAGGGTTTACCAATCTGCGGTGCTGCTTCCGAGAAAGTTGAAACTGTTTACATAGGGCTGCAGCGTTCTGAATAGTATGTGACTGAATTGCTCAATCTGTCATGGTTGCTCCAAATAATTTTCTTTTGGGTAGCTTGGTCAACAAGAGCATTCCTAGGCCCTGACTGGTTGGCTCAGTTGTAGAGCGTCAGCCTGGCATGCAGGATTTCCGGGTTCGATTTCCAGCCAGGGCACAAAGAAGAAGCGCCCATCTGCCTCTCCACCCCTCCTCCTCCCCTTCCTCTCTGTCTCTCTCTTCCCCTCCGGCAGCCGAGGCTCCACCAGAGCAAAGCCACCCCAGGCACTAAGGATGGCCCCATGGCCTCTGCCTTAGGCACTAGAATGGCTCTGGTTGCAACAGAGCAACACCCCACATGGGCAGAGCATCCCCCCACCCCGGGTAGGCATGCCGGGTGGATATAGGTCAGGCGCATGCGGGAGTCTGTCTGACTGCCTCCCCATTTCCAACTTCAGAAAAATACAAAAAGAAAAAAAAAGAAAAAGAAACAAAAAAAGGGCATTCCCTTGTGCTAAAGCTCCAGGGAGCATGGAGTGAGCTCAAGTATGTCCTATAAAACACGGAGCTCTATGTTGACATACAAGTCTTTGAAGAAGGAGAAACTGCTGAAAAAGTTGATCAACATTTGTCTCTGAGACAGCAGTCTTTATAGTGGAAACACCATAAGTAAATATTTGCTGTCTGTATATAGATTAAAGAGGAATATGGCAAATGCTGAAAAGCCATGGTAATGGCAAATAATTCTAGGCTTTGAGCTGATTTTAAATTGACAGTTTCCTTATAATGTTGTCATTGATTTGCAAGAGCGATTTGCCATTTAGTGGCAGTTTCCCACAGCCATTGTTGTTGATCTTTTGAAAAAAGGAACAACAATAATTTTGAGGCTCAAAACCTATAAGATGTAAGGGTCGCCTATGCCCCTTGATAATCCAGGAGGCAACAAGATCAAAATATGGAAGTGTATTCCATGGGCTATTAGATGGTTCAATGTGCCCAAGCTGTAGCTGCTCTTGTACCAATTGAGCAGCTGCCCTAAGTTTCTCCTGAGAAAGGGGCCATTGGTCTACCCATATGGAATTATCTGATTTCCAAGTAATTGGGAGTACACAATGAATTATTGAGGTAGCAGGAGCTACCAAGGCCCCTATGCTAAATTTTGACATCCTAATCCACACCTTCTGGTATTGGGTGCCACTTCTATGGGGGTGAGAATTCCTTGCTGTTCTTTCCCTGTTCCCTTGGTGGGCAAAAATCCCCAATCAAGCATCTGAGTACTGACTAAACAATTAGGACTGACAAGCACTGCTCCCATATTTTTCAAAACATCTCTACCCCACAAATTAACTGGCCATCCAGGAGCACATAAGGCTTAAAAATCCAGAATGACCTTCTTAATCTTCCCAATGTAGAAAACTAGAACTTTGTTGAGGGGAATTACTCTGCCCTATACCTTGTAATTCTGTGGCTGCTGCATGAGTGGGCCAGGAAGGAGGCCAGTGTAGCTTAGCAATAACAGATACATCAGCTCCAGTATCTAAAAGTTGTTTAAATTTATGCTCATGTATTGTTAGTTCCATTTCAGGACATTCCTGACCTATTTTTTTTAATTCCAATTGGCAAAATCAGAGGGGCCAAATCACCAATTTATTTGGGGCCCCTTTTGCAGGATGTGGCCTGAGAAGCAGAATTAGCATCCTTATACTATTCTTCTAACTGCCTGAATTATACATGAGGCACATTCTTTTTTTTTTTTTTTTTTGATTAATTTTGAAGGGGTAACATTGATAAAATTGTCTTTCCTCACCTTCTAACTTGTTTTCTTTTTTTTTAATAATTTTTTTTAATGGGGCGACATCAATAAATCAGTATACATATATTCAAAGATAACAAGTCCAAGTTATCTTGTCGTTCAATTATGTTGCATACCCATCACCCAAAGTCAGATTGTCCTCTGTCACCTTCTATCTAGTTTTCTTTGTGCCCCTCCCCCTTCCCCTTTCCCTCGTCCTTTCCCCCCTCCTCCCCATAACCACCACATTCTTATCAATGTCTTAGTTTCACTTTTAACTCCCCCCTATGTATGGAATAATGCAGTTCCTGTTTTTTCCTGATTTACTTATTTCATTTCCTATAATGTTATCAAGATCTCAACATTTTGCTGTAAATGATCCGATGTCATCATTTCTTATGGCTGAGTAGTTTTCCATAGTGTATATGTGCCACATCTTCTTTATCCAGTCATCTATTGACGGGCTTTTTGGTTGTTTCCATGTCCTGGCCACTGTGAACAATCCTGCAATGAACATGGGCTGCATGTGTCTTTACGTATCAATGTTTCTGAGTTTTGGAGGTATATACCCAGTAGAGGGATTGCTGGGTCATAAGGTAGTTCTATTTTCAGTTTTTTGAGGAACCACCATACTTTCTTCCATAATGGTTTTACTACTTTACATTCCCACCAACAGTGTATGAGGGTTCCTTTTTCTCCACAGCCTCTCCAACATTTGCTATTACCTGTCTTGTTAATAATAGCTAATCTAACAGGTGTGAGGTGGTATCTCATTGCAGTTTTGATTTGCATTTCTCTAATAGCTAAAGAAGATGAGCATCTTTTCATATATCTGTTGGCCATTTGTATTTCTTCCTGGGAGAAGTGTTTGTTTATGTCCTCTTCCCATTTTTTTATTGGATTGTTTGTTGTTGAGTTTTATGAGTTCTTTGTCTATTTTGGATATTAGGCCCTTATCTGAGCTGTTGTTTGAAAATATCATTTCCCATTTAGTTGGCTTTCTGTTTATTTTGTTATCAGTTTCTCTTGCTGAGCAAAAACTTCTTAGTCTGATGTAGTCCCATTCATTAATTTTTGCCTTTGCTTCTCTTGCCTTTGGAGTCAAATTCATAAAATGCTCTTTAAAACCCAGGTCCATGAGCTGAGTACCTATGTCTTCTTCTATGTACTTAATTGTTTCAGGTCTTATGTCTAGATCTTTGATCCATTTTGAGTTAATTTTAGTACAGGGGGACAAACTATAGTCCAGTTTCATTCTTTTGCATGTGGCTTTCCAGTTTTCCCAGCACCATTTATTGAAGAGGCTTTCTTTTCTCCATTGTGTGTTGTTGGCCCCTTTATCAAAAATTATTTGACTATATATATGTGGTTTTATTTCTAGATTTTCTATTCTGTTCCATTGGTCGGAGTGTCTTTTTTTCTGCCAATACCATGCTGTTTTGATTGTCATGTCCCTATAATATAGTTTGAAGTCAGGTATTGTAATGCCCCCAGCTTCATTCTTTTTCTTTAGGATTGCTTTGGCTATTTAGGGTTTTTTATAGTTCCATATAAATCTGATGATTTTTTGCTCTATTTCTTTTAAAAATGTCATTGGAATTTTGATGGAATTGCATTAAATTTTTATATTGCTTCGCGTAATATGGCCATCTTGATTATGTTTATTCTTCCTAACCAAGAACAAGGTATATTCTTCCATCTCATTATATCTTTTTCGATTTCCCTTAACAATGGTTTATAGTTTTCATTATATAAGTCCTTTACATTCTTTGTTATGTTTATTCCTAAGTACTTTATTTTTTTGTTGCAATCGTTAAGGGGATTATTCTTTTGAGTTCGTTCTCAATTGTTTTATTGTTGGCATATAGAAAGGCTATTGACTTCTGTATTTTGTAATCTGCGACCTTACTGTATTGGCTTATTGATTCTAGTAGTCTTTTTGTGGATTCTTTGGGGTTTTCGATGTATAGGATCATATCATCTGCAAAAAGTGATACCTTTACTTCTTCTTTTCCAATATGGATTCCTTTTATTTCTTTGTCTTGACTGATTCCTCTGGCTAGAACCTCTAGTACTACATTAAATAAGAGTGGAGAGAGTGGACAACCCTGTCTTGTTCCTGATTTAAGGGGGAAAGCCTTCAGTTTTGTGCCATTTAATATGATGTTAGCTGATTGTTTATTATATATGGCCTTTATCATGCTGAGATATTTTCCTTCTATACCCATTTTGTTGAGTGTCTTAAACATAAAATTGTGTTGTATTTTATCAAAAGCCTTTTCTGCATCTATGGATAAGATCATGTGGTTTTTGTTCTTTGTTTTGTTGATATGGTGTATTACGTTAACCGTTTTACGTATGTTGAACCATCCTTGAGATTCTGGGATGAATCCCACTTGATCATGATGTATTATTTTTTTAATATGTTGTTGTATTCGATTTGCTAGTATTTTGTTTAGTATTTTAGTATCTGTATTCATTAGAGATATTGGTCTGTAGTTTTCTTTTTTTGTGCCATCCTTGCCTGGTTTTGGTATGAGGGTTATGTTGGCCTCATAAAATGTGTTTGGAAGTATTGCTTCTTCTTCAATTTTTTGGAAGACTTTGAGTAGAATAGGAACCAAGTCTTCTTTGAATGTTTGATAAAATTCGCTGGTATAGCCATCTGGGCCTGGAATTTTATTTTTGGGGAGGTTTTTAATGGTTTTTTCTATTTCTTCTGTACTAATAGGTCTGTTTAGGCTTTCTGCTTCTTGACTCAGTCTAGGAAGGTTGTATTGTTCTAGGAATTTATCTATTTCTTCTAGGTTGTTGAATTTAGTGGCATAAAGTTTTTCATATTATTCTACAATAATTCTTTGTATATATACGGTATCCATGGTGATTTCTCCTCTTTCATTTTGGATTTTGTTTATATTAGTTCTTTCTCTTTCTTCCTTGGTAAGTCTTGCCAAGGGTTTTCAATTTTGCTGATCTTTTCAAAGAACCAGGTCCTTGTTCTATTAATTTTTTCTATACTTTTTCTGTTCTCTATTTCATTTATTTCTGCTCTGATTTTTATTATCTCCTTTCTTTGGCTGGTTTTGGGTTGTCTTTGTTTTTCTTTTTCTAGTTCCTTAAGGTGTGAAGTTAAGTGGTTCACTTGGGCTCTCTCTTGTTTGTTCATATATGCCTGAAGTGATATGAACTTCCCTCTTATCACTGCTTTTGCTGCATCCCATAGATTCTGATATGTCATATTGTCATTTTCCTTAGTCTGTATATATCTTTTGATCTCTGCACTTATTTCTTTTTCGACTCATTCATTTTTTAAAAGTATATTGTTTAGTTTACACATTTTTGTGGGATTTTTTTTTCCTCTTTAGCAGTTGAA
The DNA here is from genome assembly GCF_036850765.1 of Saccopteryx bilineata. Classification (NCBI taxonomy): domain Eukaryota; kingdom Metazoa; phylum Chordata; class Mammalia; order Chiroptera; family Emballonuridae; genus Saccopteryx; species Saccopteryx bilineata. Next base: position 152,098,006 of record NC_089494.1, read on the forward strand.
TTCTAGTTTCAAGGCTTTATGATCAGAAAATATGCTTGGTACAACTTCAATTTTTCTGAATTTGCTGATGTTGTTTTTGTGGCCCAACATATGGTCAATTCTTGAGAATGATCCATGTATACTGGAGAAAAAAGTATACTCAGTCACTTTGGGATGAAATGTCCTATAGATGTCTGTCTTATCCAGGTGCTCTAGTGTTTTGTTTAAGGCCACTATATCTTTGTTGATTCTCTGTTTGGATGACCGACCTAGAGCCATCAGCGGTGTATTGAGATCTCCAAGTATGATTGTATTTTTGTCAGTTTTTGTTTTAAGGTCAATAAGTAGCTGTCTTATATATTTTGGTGCTCCTTGGTTCGGTGCATATATATTAAGAATTGTTATGTCTTCTTGATTCAGTGTCCCCTTAACCATTATGAAATGGCCATTTTTGTCTCTGAGTACTTTTCCTGTCTTGTAGTCAGCATTATCAGATATGAGTATTGCTACGCCTGCTTTTTTTTGGATGTTATTTGCTTGTAGTATAGTTTTTCAGCCTTTCACTTTGAATTTGTTTTTATCCTTGTTACTTAGATGAGTTTCCTGTAGACAGCATACAGTTGGATTTTCTTTTTTAATCCATTCTGCTACTCTGTGCCTTTTTATTAGTGAGTTTAATCTGTTTACATTTAGTGTAATTATTGACACTTGTGAGTTCCCTATTGCCATTTTATAGATTGCTTTCTGTTAGTTTTGTGTCTTGTTTGATCCTTCTCTTTCGTTTTTCTATCTTTTGTTTTTATTTGGTTGTATTCCATACATCTTTCTTCTGTTGCTATCTTTTTTATCTCATGTGCTTCTGTGGTGGCTTTTTCAATGGTGGTTCCTTTAAGTAATGAAAAGGGTTCCTACCTTTTTTATTGTAGTGCACTATTTTGTGAGTACTTTTGCACTCCATCTTTCTTTGCTACTGTTAATCTCCATCCTCTCCCCCCCCTTTCTTTTTGTTGCTGTCAGAGTTTAAATTTGGTTTTATTGTGTTCTTCTTGGAGCTTTTACTTATGGCTTTGTTTTTTTTGTTGTTGTTGTTCTTTGTATCTTATTGGAAAACCTCCTTTCATAATTTCTGGAGTGGGGGTTTTCTGATGATAAATTCCCTCATCTTTTTTGTATCTGTGAATGTTTTTATTTCTCCTTTATATTTGAAGGATAGCTTTGATGGGTATAGTATTTGTGGCTGAAAGTTCCTCTCTTTCAGGACTTTAAATATTGGGGTCCACTCTCTTCTAGCTTGTAAGAGGTTCTACTGAGAAATCTGATGATAATCTAATGGGCCTTCTTTTATATGTTGTATTCTTCTTTTCCCTGGCTGCCTTGAGAATTTTTTCTTTGCCGTTGGTTTGTGCCAATTTCATTATGATGTGCCGTGGTGTAGGTTTGTTGGGGTTAAGAAAACTCGGAGTTCTGTTTGCTTCTTGAATTTGAGGCTTTAGTTCTTTCCACAGGCTTGGGAAGTTCTCATCTATTATTTGTTTGAGTATGTTCTCCATTCCATTTTCTCTCTCTTCTCCCTCTGATATACCTATTATTCTTATGTTATTCTTTTTGATGGAGTCAGATAGTTCTTGTTGGGCTATCTCATTTTTTTTTTATTTTTGAGTCTCTTTCTTCTTCTCTCTGTTGTGCCTCAAGTTGCTTGTCTTCTATTTCACTAATCCTCTCTTCTATCTGGCCTGTTTATTAGCTAATCTTTTTACCTCATTTTTCAGCTCGTGAATTGAGTTTTTCATCTTTGTTTGTTTTTATAGTTTCAATTTCCTTGGAAATACATTCTCTGTGTTCATTGAGTTGTTTTCTGAGCTCCCTAAATTGCCTTTCTGTGTTTTCTTGAATATCTCGGAGGATTTTAAGATTTCTATCTTGAATTCTCTGTCATTTAGCTCCAAGGTTTCCAATATATTAAATTTTTTCTCCATAGATATTTCCTCATCTACCTATGTTACCTCTCTTTCTTTTGTATCCATGATATTCGATTTTCTTTTTTTTAATGGCATCTGAGGGTGGTTTTGTTGATAGTATTAATGAGATTTAATAAAGAATAAAAAGTTAAAAAATTAAAAATTGAAAGTTGTTTTTTTAAAAAAAATTAGTAATGAAATAAAAAAAAGAAAATAAAAATTAAAAAAAAAGAAAATTATTCCCCCCCTCCTTTTTTTCTCTCCTCTCCTCTCCCCTCTTTCTTGAGAAAATCTTGTGGTGAATTGTGAATTATATTGTATTAAATAGAACAAACAATGCCTGTAATGGAGGGCCTGAATTGGGGAGAAGAAATAAAGTGGCAAAAAAAAAAAAAAAGAAAAGAAAAAAGAAGGGGGTATGGACCCACGAAAAGCAAATAAGGAAAAAATTTGGGTCAACAATAAAATGATTTGCTTTTAGGTGTTGGTTGACTAAGAGTTATGATGAGAGGAATAAGAGGGAAAAAGTAAAATGGGGGGGCAAATTAAAAAATTACTATTGTATTTAGTGGAACAAGAACTAGATAAAATGGAGAGCTAGTGAGTTAAAAAGGTGAAGTAAAAAAACCCCAAAATGCCACAAACATAAGTTTGAGTCCCAGACAAGATAATTTGTTCGTTATTGAGGTTTGAATGAGAGGAGATGTAAAGGAGAAAGGAAGAAACTAATATAGAGGGAGAAAAGAAAGAGAAAGAGAAAAAAAAAGAAGGAACCACTAACAGAAGAAAAAGGAAAAAAGAGGAGAGAGAGAGAGAGAGAGAGTTAAGGGTTTTGGAGTGCAACCCTCATAGAGAGAAAGGAAGAACAAAGAAAAAATAATGGGAGATGTAACACTTATGGGTAGTGTAGTTCAAGGAGAGGAGAGAGTAAGACCGGCAGAGAGTTAATTGACCAAATTGGAGGAGGAAAAAAATATATCAAGAATGAAGATAAGAGAAAGAAACGAGCAAATATAATAAAATGGGATAGGTTTTAAAGTCTGCGGATTATTCTTGATTTTGAGAGGTTATCTTCTTGCTTTTTCTTTTCTCTCCCTCTTTCTGGTCGGTGACTCTGTACCCCGGGTTCTCCCCCCTTTGGCATGCTCAGGTAGAAGTTTGCAGTTGATAAGTCTCTATGGCAATGTCATGTATTGTGCTTTAGTCTTGTTGGCAGTCGAGGCTCATTAGCATTTATAGTCTCCACCAGTGAGAGAGTCCGTGTTCCTGGAGCCTTTCCCTAGTCTTTCCTTCCTCAATTAGTAGCCTTATAATCCAGCTATGGAGTTGCTGCTGCCTCTGCCTGGATAGTAAGAGGCTCAAAGAGCTGGCAACTCCCCACTCTATTCCCATTCAGCACAGGGCTCTGGGTAAGGCTCAGTCAGTCAGAGCTGCTAGCATAATCAGACGGGGCTTCCACCCCCTCAAAGAACTCTGGATCTGCCACTCTGTCCAGTAACATGGGCGGGCACCCACTCCCAGGGCTCTTGGAGGAAACTCTCACTCACTATCTGCACGCATAGACCAGGATATCAGGCCAGCAGTCTCACACTCTGAGTGAAACCCCCACCCGCATAGAAATGTTCCAGCGTTGGAATTGGCTCTTGCTCCATCCCTGTGCGTGGCTTTTTCAAGGAGCTGGGTGGCCTGAGATTCCGCTTTTGGCCCACACAAAGGCCCCTGACTCTTCTCCTCTGTGGGATAACCAGGATCACACTGCCGAGGCACTCGGAAGACTCTCTTGATCACTATCTGTATGCGCCGACTAGGATATCAGGCTGGCAGTCTCACACTCTGATTGAAACCCCCACCCGCATGGAAAAGTTCCAGCATTGGAAATGGCTCTCGCTCCCTCCCCGTGCGTGGCTTTTTCAGGGCACTGGGGCAGTTGGAGATTCCACTTTTGGCCCACACAAAGGTATCTGACTCTGCCTCTCTGTGGGATAACACAGTCGCCCACTCCCAGGGCTTTGGAAGGAATCTCTCACCTACTATCTGCGGGCGCCAACCAGGGGATCTGGGAAAATGGCTGCCCCACTTGTCTTTCCTTGTCTGGGTTTGACGCGAGTGTTAGCATGTATTGACTGGGTTGCCACAGGAACAGTTTTTCCTCGGCTTGGATCTCCGTGCCACAGCCTGGTTCGGCCATTTGTACCACGGCCTGGAATTATTCACCCCCTTTGCCTGCCTTAGTTCCCAGTTCCCAGTGAAAGCCGCCCTGTTTAGGTTAGTGAGGAAGGCGAAGCATTTCTTACTCCCTATTTCCTTCGGGGTTTGGTTATATATTTAGCCAATTTTTCGCTTGACCATACCTTCGGGTGTATTGCGAAACATCTGGAGGCTCCAAGGATAGGTTTTTCTGTTTCTAGTTGAAGATCTTGTTGAGTTTTGGGGGAGATTTATCGGTATCGCTTCCTACCCTGCCATTACTCTGACGTCATCTCCCTAACTGGTTTTCTTTGTGCCCTTCCCCTCCCCAACCCCCTCCTCTCCTTCCCCCACCCTTTAACCCAAACACTGTTGTCCATGTCTCTAAGTCTCATTTTTATGTCCCACCTATGTATGAAATCATATAGTTCTTAGTTTTTTCTGATTTACTTCTTTTGCTTCGTATATTTTTATCAAGGTCCATCCATGTTATTGTAAAAGATCCGATGTCATCATTTCTTATGGCTGAGTCGTATTCCGTAATATATATATATATACCAAAGCTTTTTAATCCACTCGTCCTCTGACGGACACTTGGGCTGTTTCCAGATCTTTGCTATTGTGAACAATGCTGCCATAAACATGAGGATGCATTTCTTCTTTTCAAACAGTGCTATGGTGTTTTGGGGATATATTCCTAAAAGTGGTATAGCTGGGTCAAAAAGCAGTTCAATTTTTAATTTCTTGAGGCATCTCCATACTGTTTTCCACAGTGGCTGCACCAGTCTGCATTCCCACCAGCAGTGCAGGAGGGTTCCCTTTTCTCCACATCCTCGCCAGCATTTATTATGTGTTGTTTTGTTGATGAGCGCCATTCTGATTGGTGTGAGGTGATATCTCATTATGGTTTTAATTTGCATTTCTCTAATATTTAGTGATGTTGAGCATTTTTTCATATGCCTATTGGCCATCTGTGTGTCCTCTTTGGAGAAGTGTCTATTCATTTCTTTTGCCCATTTTTGGATTGGATTGTTTGTCTTCCTGGTATTAAGTTTTACAATAAATTTTGGTTATTAACCCCTTATCAGATGCATTGTCAAATATATTTTCCCATTGTGTAGTTTGTCTTTTTATTCTGTTCTTATTGTCTTTAGCTGTGCAGAAGCTTTTTAGTTTGATAAAGTCCCATTTGTTTATCCTGTCTTTTATTTCACTTGCCTTTGGAGATAAATTGGCAAATATATTGCTGTGGAAGATGTCAGAGAGCTTACTGCCTATGTTTTCTTCTAAGATGCGTATGGTTTTATGGCTTACATTTATGTCTTTTATCCATTTTGAGTTTATTTTTGTGAATGGTGTAAGTTGGTGGTCTAGTTTCATTTTTTTGCAGGTAGCTGTCCAATTTTCCCAACACCATTTGTTGAAGAGGCTAGCTTTACTCCAATGTATGCTATTACCTCCTTTGTCAAATATCAGTTGTCCATAAAAGTGTGGGTTTATTTCTGGGTTCTCAGTTCTGTTCCATTGATCTGTATGCCTCTTCTTATGCCAGTACCAGGCTGTTTTGAGTACAATGGCCTTATAATATAACTTGATATCCTGCTTTATTCTTCCTTTTCAAGATTACTGAGGATATTCGTGTTGTCTTTTGGTTCCATATAAATTTTTGGAATATGGGTTCTTTATTTTATTTTATTTATTTTTTTATTTTTCTGAAACTGGAAACAGGGAGAGACAGTCAGACAGACTCCCACATGCGCCCTACCAGGATCCACCTGGCACGCCCACCAGGGGCGACGCACTGCCCACCAGGGGGCAATGCTCTGCACCTCCGGGGCTTCGCTCTGTCATGACCAGAGCCACTCTAGGAGCTGGGGCAGAGGCCAAGGAGCCATTCCCAGCACCTGGGCCATCTTTGCTCCAATGGAGCCTCGGCTGCGGGAAGGGAAGAGAGAGACAGAGAGGAAGGAGAGGGGTAGGGGTGGAGAAGCAGATGGGTCCTTCTCCTGTGTGCCCTGGCTGGGAATCGAACCCAGGACTTCTGCATGCCAGGCCGATGCTCTACCACTGAGCCAACCGGCCAGAGCCCACGTTCTTTATCTTTGAAGTAAGTCATTGGTATTTTAATCGGTATTGCATTGAATTTATAAATTGCTTTTTGTAATATAGACTTTTTTTGTATTTTTCTGAAGCTGGAAATGGGGAGAGACATTCAGACAGACTCTCGCATGCTCCTGACCGGGATCCACCCGGCATGCCCACCAGGGGCGATGCTTTGCCCACCAGGGTGCGATGCTCTGCCCCTCCGGGGCATTGCTCTGTCGCGATGAAAGCCACTCTAGCACCTGGGGCAGAGGCCAAGGAGCCATCCCCAGAACCCGGGCCATCTTTGCTCCAATGGAACCTTGGCTGCAGGAGGGGAAGAGAGAGACAGAGAGGAAGGAGAGAGGTAGGGATGGAGAAGCAGATGGGCGCTTCTCCTGTGTGCCCTGGCTGGGAATCAAACCCGGGACTTCTGCATGCCAGGCTGATGCTCTACCATTGTGCCAACCGGCCAGGGCCTAATATAGACATTTTAATGATGTTTATTCTTCCTAATCATGAGCACGGTATATGCCTCCACTTGTTCGTATCTTTTCTTTTTTTTTTTTTTTTTTTTTTTTTTTCATTTTTTTTTTTTTTAGAAAGGAGAGAGAGAGGGAGAGAGAGAGAGAGAGAGGAGAGAGAGAAAGAGAGAAGGGGGGAGGAGCAGGAAGCATCAACTCCCATATGTGCCTTGACCAGGCAAGCCCAGGGTTTCGAACCGGCGACCTCAGCATTTCCAGGTCGACGCTTTATCCACTGCACCACCACAGGTCAGGCTCGTATCTTTTCTGATTTCTTTTATCAATGTTTTATAATTTTCTGAGTACAAGTCTTTAATCTCCCTGGTTAAATTTATTCCTAGGTACTTTATTTTTTTGGTTAAAATGGTAAAGGGCATTGATTCCTTAATTTCTTTCTGACAGTTCATTGTTAGTGTATAAAAATGCCTCTGATTTCTGAGTATTGATTTTATATCCTACCACTTTGCCAAATTCACTTATCAGGTCTAGTAGTTTTTCGACTGAGACTTTAGGGTTTTCTATATACAATATCATATCATCTGCAAATAATGATAGTTTTACTACTTCTTTTCCAATTCGGATGCCTTTTATTTCTTTTTCTTGTCTGATTGCTGTGGCTAGGACATCCACAACTATGTTGAATAAGAGTGGTGAAAGGGAGCACCCCTGCCTTGTTCCTAATCTTAAGGGAATTGCTTTTAATTTTTGCCCATTGCGTATGATATTGGCTGTGGGTTTGTCATAGATGGCCTTTATTATGTTGAGGTATGTTCCCTGTATTCCCACTTTGCTGAGAGTTTTGATCATGAATGGGTGCTGGAGTTTATGAAATGCTTTTTCTGCATCTATTGATATTATCATCTGGTTTTCTCCTTCCTTTTGTTTATGTGATGAATCACATTGATTGATTTGCAAATATTATACCAGCCTTGCCTCCCAAGAATAAATCTCACTTGATCATGGTATATGATTTTTTCCATATATTGTTGGATCCGGTTTGCTAATATTTTGTTGAGGATTTTTGCATCTAAAGTCATCAGGGATATTGGACTATAATTTTCTTTTTTTGTGTTGTCTTTGCCTGGTTTTGGAATCAGAAGTATGCTTGCCTCATAAAAGCAGCTTGGAAGTCTTCCTTCCTCTTGAATTTTTTGAAATAGCTTGAGAAGGATAGGAGTTAGTTCTTCTTTGAATATTTGGTAGAATTCACTTGTGAAGCCATAAGGCCCAGGACTTTTCTTTTTTGGGAGTTTTTTGATAACTGTTTCAGTCTCATTTTTTATATTTGGTCTGTTTAGGTTTTCTGATTCTTCCAGATTAGTTTTTGAAAGATTATGTGTTTCAAGGAATTTGTCCATTTAATCTAGGTTGTCTAGTTTTTTGGCGTATAGTTCTTCATAGTATTTTCTTACAATATTTTGTATTTCTGTTGTGTCAGTTGTTATTTCTCCACTCTTGTTTCTAATTTTATTTATTTGAGTCTTCTCTCTTTTTTTCTTGGTGAGTCTGGTTAAAGGTTCATCAATCTTGTTTACCTTTTCAAAGAACCAGCTTCTGGTTTCATTGATCCTCTGTATTGCTTCTTTATCCTCTATGTCATTTATTTCTGCTTTGATCTTTATTATTTCCTTCCTTCTACTAGCTCTGGGCTGTACTTGCTGTTCTTTTTCTAGTTCTTTTAGATGTAGGGTCAAGTTGTTTACTTGAGCCTTTTCTATTTTCTTGAGGTGTGCCTGTAATGCTATAACTTCCCTCTCAGGACTGCTTTTGCTGTGTCCCATAAATTTTGAGTTGATGTATGCTCATTATTGTTTGTTTCTAGGAATTTTTTAATTTCTTCTTTGATCTTATTGTTTACCCATTTGTTAATTAATAACATGCTATTAGTTTCCAAGTATTTGAGTGTTTTTCAGTTTTTCTGTTGTGTTTGATTTCTAGTTTAATGCCATTTTGATCAGAGAAAGTGCTCTATATGATTTCAATCTTCTTAAATTTGTTGAGACCGCATTTGTGCCCTAACATGGTCTATTCTAGAGAATGTGCCATGAGCACTTGAAAAGAATGTATATTCTGCTGTTTTAGGGTGAAAGGTTCTGAAGATATCTATTAAATCGAGTTGATCTAATGTGTCCTTTAAGTTTGCTGTTTCTTTGTTAATTTTCTTTCTTGAGGATCTATCTAATGATGTTAATGGGGTATTGAAATCTCCTACTATTATAGTATTGCTGTTGATCTCGCCCTTTAAGTCCATCAAAGTCTGCTTTATATATTTAGGTGCTCCTATATTAGGTACGTAGATATTTATAATGGTTACATCTTCCTTTTGGATTGCTCCTTTTATCATTATGTAGTGACCTTCTTTATCTCTAACTATAGTCTTTGTTTTAAAGTCCATTTTATCTGATATAAGTATTGCTACCCCAGCTTTTTTTCCATTTCTGTTTGCGTGAAATATTTTTTTCCATCTTTTTACCTTCAGTCTGTGTGCATCTTTTGATTTAAGGTGTGTCTCTTGTAGTCAGCATGTATGAGTCCTGTTTTCTCATCCACTCAGCTACCCATGTCCTTTGATCGGATCATTTAATCCATTTACATTTAAGGTTATTATTGATATATAATTGTTTATTGCCATTTTATTCTTTAAAACTCTATTCCTCTTTTGCTATATTCTTTTTCTCCTTTGATCTGTTTACAACAGGTCCCTTAGCATTTCTTGCAGCCTTGGTTTGGTTGTAGTGAATTCCTTGAGGGTTTTTTTGTCTATAAAGCTTTTTATTTCTTCAATTTTAAATGATAACCTTGCTGGATAAAGTAGTCTTGGTTGTAGGCTCTTGTTCTGCATTACTTTGAATATTTCTTGCCATTCCCCTCTGGCCTCAAGTGTTTCTGCTGAGAAGTCAGAAGTCATCCTTATGGGGGATCCTTTGTAGGTGATAGTCTTTTTTTCTCTAGCAGCTTTTAATATTTTCTCTTTACCACTTAGCTTTGGTATTTTAATTATGATGTGTCTTGGTGTTGGTTTCTTTAGATTTCTCCTTAATGGAGTTCTCTGTGCTTCCTGAACATGTGAGATGTTTTCCTGCCTTAATTGAGGGAAGTTTTCAGCTATGATATGTTTGAAAAAAGTCTCTATCCCTTGTTCTTTCTCTTCTTCTTCAGGAACCCTTATGATGCGGATGTTATTTCTCTTCATGTTGTCACAGAGCTCTCGTAGAGTTTCCTCAGACTTTTTGAGTCTCTTTTCTTTTTTCTGCTCTGCTTCCATGCCTTTATTTATTGTGTCCTCTAACTCGCTGTTTCGATTCTCTGCTTCATCCATCCTGCTTTTAATTCTTTCCATTGTGTTCTTTTTTCAGATATTGTATTTGTTATTTCTGACTGATTCTGTTTTATTATTTCAATGTCCTTTTTTATATCTGCTATCTCTTTATTTAGGTGTTCGTAATGACCATCTCTTGTTCCAATATCTTTGAGCATCCTAAAAATCGTTATTTTAAACTCTGCATCTGGTAATTTGGTTAAATCTGATTCATTTAGGTCCTTTTCTGGGGATTTCTCTTGGTTCATTTGTGTTACATTTCTCTGCCTCTGCATTATCTCTTCACAGGAGTGGCTATGATCACGTGCTCGGGTGCACAAGCCTTGGTGGCCTTGGCCTTTGCCCCGCCCCCGTGGGTGGCATTATGCTTGGTTCTGAGGGCACTGGCAAGCACCTTTGCTCAGCTGCAGGTCTCCACCTGTTTCTGCGCTTTCACCCTGCCCTTGCAGGAGGAGCCCGCTCGAGGAACGGCTGCAAGCCTTGGCTCTACTGGCCGGGCAGGACTGCGTGCCCATGCTCAGCTCAGAAGTGGAACTCCGCCTGTTCTGGGCTTTTGGCTCCACCCCCGCAGGAGCTGGCTCCCAAGTCAGGTCACAAGCCTCGTTTGTGCAGGCAGGGCAAGGCTGTGCTCCTGCACCCTTGCTCAGGGGCTGGTCTCCACCATTCCTTGGGTTCCCGCCCTTCTCCCACAGGCTGGATTACAGGCTGCCGGCAGCTGTGCTTGACAGCTTTTGCACACCTTCTCCTCCCCAGCCAGGCAAGACTGAGCTCACACGTATGCCCAGTAGTGGCCAGCTGGCTTCCACCCCAGCTGACAGAACCGTGTCTCTGCGTCCTGCCGCCGCCTGCCCTCTGGCGAGCCCTCAGCCATGTGGGCTGCAGGCGCTGTAGCTCAGACCCTAACGCTCACTACTGTAGACCCAAAAGCTCCCTCCTTCTAAGCAACTCTGCTCTAAGTACTGCAGGAGAGCTTGTTTGGCTGGTGTCCTGCTTCCCTTTGCTGTTATTGCTGTTTCTGGGGGAAATATTCACTTCAGATTCGGGGAGTGACTCATCCCCAGGGTTAGAGTGGCTGTCTCCCAAAATGTTTCTCCCTGTGCCTCCTAGATTACACTCTCTTCCTGCTACTCTGGTATTCTCCTCTCTCCCCATCCCTTGGAGCTTCGGGTGAGTGGTTGTAAGAGAGGTTTTCTGTGCAGTCCCTTTAAGAAGGATCCCGGGTCTGAGAAATCAGTCTCTTTCTCACAAACAGTATCCTGACTTGTTTCCAGCTAAATACTGTCCTTACACCTTTTCTGGGCTCTGGGGCTGCAGGCTGGGGCTTTGTTCCTGGGTCTCAGGACCCTCCCCTCTCTGCTAAACTCACTTCCCACCACGCGAGTCTCTCCCGGCTGCCGTTCGCTCTGGGAAGTTCAGCAGCCCTCTCCGCATTTCCGCTTTTCCTATCAGTCTCGGTGTGGCTTCTTCAGTGTTCCTTGGTTGAAGAGTCCTCTTAGTCCAAAGTTGGTTTTTCCAGATGACAGTTCTTAAAATTAGTTCATAATCCACTTTGGTTCCGGGAGGTGGATGTTGATACGTCCGCATACTCCAGCGCCATCTTGTCTTCTCTCGCGTTAATTTTTTAATATGCCACTAAGGTCCATGCCTTTTGGAGTTTAGTTCAAGCTTATAAACTAAGCTTCCTAATTATTTTTATTGTGTGTGAGAGAGAAATAAAGAGACAGACAAACAGGAAGGAAGAGAGATGAGAAACATCAACTTGTAATTGGGTCACTTTAGTTGTTCATTGATTGCTTCTCATATGTGACTTGATGGGAGGTCATGTGGTTCAAGCTAAGCCACTGACCCCTTGCTCAAGCCAGCAACCTTGGACTCAATCTGGTGACCTTTGGGTTAAAGCCAGGAACCATGGGTTCATTTTAATGATCCCATGCTCAAGGCCACAACCCTGCACTCAAACTGGTGAGCCTGAATTCATGTCAGCAAGCTTGAGATTTTGAACCTGGAGCCTCACCATTCCAGGTCAACATTCTAGACACTGCTCCACTACTGGTCAGGCCTAAAATTTTAAAGGTCTAGTTTCTTCAGCAATCTTACTCCATCTTCTATATATCATTTCATTCTCACCTCCAAAACAACCCCCACACTATCACGTCCAATATTTCCATTAATTAGTGAAGAGTAGAGTTTTGTTGTATTTTCAGAAAAAAAGGAAGTCTTAATTGAATAAGGAAGGATCTCTCTAGGATACATATTCAGCAAAGCAAATAAAGCAAAATCAAATCAACCAGCACACATTTTGACTTTCAAAGTCTCTATATAAGATGTTGAAAACCTATGATGTATGTGTGTGTTTAGACTCTGGTGAAATGTAACTGTATAAAAGCGAAGTGCTTAAAGCTTCATCATGCATCCCAATATATGAACACCAATAAAACTGATGTAATACTCCATAGTTGCTCTGGTTTCTAGTTAGACCCAAACAATTGACCCATTAAAATTTGTTGAACCATAACTTAGCAGCTGGGATGCCATCTTGTGAATGCTTCAGTGATTACATAAATAATATTTACCTCCCTTAACTTTCTTCTTTCAAATGTGTTTTTTTCTATATGACATATGGTGAATACGCTAGAGTGTAATTAAGATAAATAATGGAAATTGAAAGAGCTAAAGACATTGTTTAGAAATTCACGTGTTACTTCAAAGATTCCAAATAACTTCAATTTAAGTGGATTTAATTCCTGAAAGTTCTTTGGCAGCTATTATTTACAAAGCATTCTTATAAGTATGATATGGTATATAGATATAAGAATCATGATATCATTGTGTAGAGTTAAAATTTTACAAATAATAATACTATATTATAACCAAATAGGTTTAATTAAAAGAAATAATAGAAGTATTTTTTATTAAGAGACTGAAGGAGTAAAACTGTATGATCATATAATACATATACATAAAACTCAACTCATATTTTAAAGTGAATGGAAAGGGAATCACATAAATTGGTAATAGTAAATACCAGAAATATTCAACAAACACCATGTTTAATAATGAAGCATCAGAGACTTCTTTAAAAACTGGATAATAACAAATGTCTGCCATCATGGTTGCTTTCAACACTATACTGGAAACATTTAGCCAGCACTATAAAGAAATTACTAAAATGATGATAAGTGGAGAGGGAAGAAACAAAGTGTCAAGTTCCCTAAAGAAAAACATTAGGGAAACTATTATAATTAATAATTTCTGAGAAAAGGGAAGAAATGACATAAGCTAACAGCCTAAAGAGAGTTTACAGAATTCAGAAAAGGAGATGAGGAACCCAAGCAACCTTCCCTGAGTTGGAGACAAAATTAGAAACTTAGTTTAATCAATACAGCTTGAGATTGTGAGGCTTAGTTGCAGAGAGGGGAGAGCTGCAGAAGGAGTTCAAGGCATGCAGAGGGTCAACGTTAATTGTTCATATAAGTGGTAATCAGTATAAGTTTGCAAAAACACTATCTAGGATGGGATAAGAACCATCTGAAGAGAGTAGGTTGTCACAAAAGTAGTTTACACTGGACCACAATGGTGGAGGAGGTGGAGGAGGGTATAAATGGTGATGGATGGAGACTTAATTTGGGGTGGTGAACACACAACACACTGCACAGATGATGTGTTGTAGAATTGTGCAACTGAAACCTGTATAATTTTATTAACCAGTGTTACTCCAATAAATTCAATAAGAAGGAAAAAACAGAAAAAGAAAAAGTTTTTTAAAAAGCACATAATACATAGAGAATCCAGTAGAGTAGTCAGTAGTGAGGAAAAAATAGCCTTAGACTGAAATCTTCTCTGATTTATCTGATAAAGCTTAAAAGCAGACATCAAAAAGATTAAGCTCTTTAGAAGTAATTTACCAATTTGACAGGAAAAATTTGAAAATGTTAGAATAATCATAATTCAACAATGAAAAATCTATATCTGTCATCTATTCAAAAATTAACAAGCATGCAGTTGAGAAAAAATATATGGCACAATGAAGAGAAAAATAAATTAAAACTAAACCGGACTTTTTCTGGTCTATCATGTAATGAGCTTGATAAACATGTCTATTTAGATTCATTAGAGAGCTAGGGTCACTGGGCTAATTTCTGTCTCCTAAATGTGGAAACAGATGAATATATAGAATTACAATTTACTAGAGCAGAAGTTCAGGAACAGAAGCCCACCACAAGAGCCAATACCATATTCCTTTTAACTAGAACACAATTTCCAGTTGGTAACAAAACATTGACAAGGCATATTATAGACAAAAGAACACCATTTAAAGAGACAGAACAAGCATTAGAACCAGATTCAGATATGAAGGACATTAAAATCAGAGAAGGTAAAAAACAAAAACAAAAATACAGTGAAACCAAACCAGAAAAAGAAAGAACAGGAATAAAAAACAGTAATGCATATGGTGAAATAAATTTAACTATATTAATAATCACTTTAAATGTGAATAGTCTGAATATACCAATTAAAAGGCAGGGAGATTAGAGTATATTAAAAATAATATCAGCTATATGTTGTTTACAATAATACACTTAAAAAAAAAGACAGATTTAAACTAAAGGGAGAGACAATGATATGGGATGACATGTCATACCAACACTAATCAAAAGGTAGCTGGAGTAGCTGCATTAATTTCAGAAAAAGCCAACTCAGAGCAAGGTAAAGTATAAGAAAAATGAAAGGCATTATATAGTGATGAAGGAACCATCTGTCCAATATGCTAAAAATCTTTAATGTATATGTGCTTAACATAAGAGCATCAAAATGGGAAAGGCAAAAATTGACAGTACTGCAAAGAGAACTAGATGAATACACTATTATAATCAGAGATTTCAATGTTCCTCTATCAATATCTGACATATCTAGGAGGCACAAAATTAGTAAGGACATAGTTGAACTAAACAAAATCATCAACCAGATATAATGGACATCTAGAGATTACTACATTCAACAACAGCAGAATACACTTTCTTTTCAAGGTCATATGAAATATGAATAATACAGACTACATTCTGGGATGTAAAATGTACATTAAGTATGTAAATGTATAGTAACCATAAAATTATGATCTCAGATAATAATAGAATTGAGCCAGAAATTGATTTAAAATATAGCCGAAAATTCCAAATTATTTGAAGATTAAATAATACACTTGTAATTAACACATGGGTCAAAGAAATCTCAAAAGAAATCTAAAAATATTTTAACAAAGTGGGAATGAAAATAAAATATCAATTTTGTGTGATGTTGCAAAATCAATTCTTAAAGGGAAATTTATAGTAATGAATTAGGAAAGAAGAAAGCTCTAAGATTAACAATCTAAGCTTGCACCTTAAGGAACTAAAAAAAGAAGAGCACAGCCTGACCAGGTGGTGGCGCAGTGGATAGAGTGTCAGACTGGGATGCGGAAGACCCAGGTTCGAGACCCCGAGGTCACCAGCATGAGCGCAGGCTCATCTGGTTTGAGCAAAAGCTCACCAGCTTGGACCCAAGGTTGCTGGCTCGAGCAAGGCATTACTCAGTCTGCTGAAGCCCGTGGTCAAGGCACATATGAGAAGGCAATCAATGAACAATTAAGGTGTTGCAATGAGCAATGAAAAACTAATGATTGATGCTTCTCATCTCTCCATTCCTGTCTGTCTGTCCCTGTCTATCCCTTTCTCTGACTCTGTCTCTGTAAAAAAAAAGAAGAGCACATTAAACACAAAATAAGCAGGAGAAAAGATATACTAAAAATCAAGGTAGATATCAGTGAAATTGAAAACAAGCAATAAAGAAAATGAGTAAATCCAAGAGCTAGTCCTTCTCTTTAAAAAATAGCAATAAAACTGATAAACTAAAAAGAAGAGAGGAGGCATATATTAGTAATATGAGAAAAAGAGTCATTATTAATGACCAGCTGGAGACTGAAAGGATAATAATGTTATGAACAACACTATGGCAATAAATTGATAATCTAGATAAAAAGGATAAATTCCTCAAAAAGATAGAATCTACAAAAACTCACATTAGAAAATAAAGGCCATCAGAATAAGCTTTTATCTATTAAATAAATTGAATCAATAATTAATAACCTTCCCAAATAAAATTATTTGGAAAGCATCAGGCTTAGATTGGTTCACTGGGGAATTTACCAAATATTTAAGAAACTAATTTACCAAATATTTAAGAATTAATGACAATTCTCTACAATTTGTCATAGAAAATAAAAGCTGAGGAAATGCTTTAAATCATTGCCTGAGACCAACATTGTTCTCATAAAGACATAAAAAAAAGAAAAACTATAGAATGATATCTCTCATGAACACTGATACAAATTCCTCAACAAAATATTATTAAGTTGAATTCAACAATATAAAAAATAACTTATGCATTATAACCAATTATAATTTATTCCAGGTATGCAAAGCTGGTTCAACATTTGAAAATTAATAAGTAGAATCCATCACATTAACAGCTAAAGAAAAAAAATCATATTAACAGAAAATAAGTATTTGACAAAACCCAGCCCTCATTCATGATAAACCCTGTCAGCAAACTAAGAATAGGTGGGAACTTCTTCAGCTTGATAAAACATCTACAAAAAGTCTAAGGCTAACATCAAATTTAATAGAATGAAGATTCTTTTCTGCTTATATCAAGAATAGGAAATAATGTCCCCCTCACCTACCTCTTTAAAGCAAATACTCAAAGTCTTAGCTATGTAACAAGATAATAACAGAATATAAAATGTATACAGATTGAGAAGGAAGAAATAAAACAAACTTTGTCTGTAGATGGCGTGATTTCCCATGTAGAAAATCCCAAAGAATTAACAACAAATAAAACCATTCTAGAACTAACAGGTGATTAAAACAAAGTTGTTGGATATGAAGTTAAATACAAAAGGCAATTAATTTTTTATACACTAGCAATAAAATTTGGAATTAGAAACACATATGTTATATTAACACTTAAAATGATATACTTACCATCGGTATAAATCTAACAAAATATAATCAAGATTTATACAAGGATAATTGCAATGAAACAAATAAAAGAAGAACCAAATAAATAAATACCCCATGTTATTGGATAGGAAAAATTTATGGCAAGATATAAATTACTGCCTGACCGGGCAGTGGCACAGTGGATAAGAGCGTCGGCCTCGAGACCCCGAGGTCACCAGCTTGAGCGCAGGCTCATCTGGCTTGAGCAAAAAGCTCACCAGCTTGGACCCAAGGTCACTGGCTCGAGCAGGGGGTTACTTGGTCTGCTGCAGTCCCACGGTCAAGGCACATATGAGAAAGCAATCAATGAACAACTAAGGTGTCCCAACAAAAAACTGATGATTGATGCTTCTCATCTCTTTGTTCCTGTCTGTCTGTCCCTATCTATCCCTCTCTCTGACTCTCTCTCTGTCACTCTAAAAATAAATAAATAAAAATAAAAAATATATCAATTACTTACAACTTGACCTATTATAATAAAAATCCCAGTAATATTCTCAGCAAGTTATGTTATAAAAATTTACAAATTGCTTCTAAATTTTATATGTAAATGCAATTTTTCCAGAATAGCCAAGACATCACTGATGGAGAACAAAGTCAGAGCACCAACCTTATTTAACTTAAAAGGCTATATATAGCACTATATTTGTTGTGACAGTATGGTATGGCAAAAGAATAAAAAAATACGTTAATGGAACAGAATAAAAAACCCAGATATATACCACACAAATATAGTTGACTTATGTTGGATCAAGGAGCACAAGCTATTTAATGGAGAAAGGATTGCTGGAACAACTATACACCCACATGTAAAAAAATGAACCTAGATACACTAGCACCTTTCACAAAAATTAATTTAAAATGTGACATATCCCTAAATTAAAACACTCTAAAACTCTGAGAAAATAATAGAGGAGAAAATTAGGTTTGGCAATGACTTTTTAGATACAATAAGAAAAAACAACTCAATTTTAAAAAAGGTATAATATTTGTACAAACACATAAACACATCACCAAATATGTACAGATGCAAAATAAACATGAAAATATGCTTAATATCATATTCCATTAAGAATTACATATTAAAAGAACAAGAAAATACAACTATATCCCTATTAGAATGATTAAAAAACACACTGACAACACCAAATGCAGGTGAGGATGTGGAGCAACAGGAACTCTCATTCACTTTGGTTAGGAATGCAGAATGGTGCAATCACTTTGAAAGAAATTTTGGCAGTTTCTCACAAGCTTAAACATGTTTTCATACAATTTGCCTATCACACTCTTTGGTAGTACCCCAAATGAGTTGAAAATTTATGTCCACACACAAACATACATATACCTGTAAATGTTTTTAGCAGCTTTAATTACAGCTGTCAAAACTTGAAGGAAATCAAAATGTCCTTAGTAGGTGAATGGATAAGCAATCTGATATAATCCACTCAATGTAATATTATTCAGTGTTTAAAAGAAATGAGCAATTAAACCAAGAAAAGGCATGGAGAAAACTTAAGTGCATAGTGCTGAATGAAAGAATCCAATCTGAGAAGGCAACATACTGTATGATTTTTTTTTAATAAATTTTTATTAATGGTAATGGGATGACATTAATAAATCAGGGTACATATATTCAAAGAAAACATGTCTAGGTTATCTTCTCATTAAATTATGTTGCATACCCCTCGCCCAAAGTCAGATTGTCCTCCACCACCCTCTATCTAGTTCTCTGTGCCCCTCCCCCTCCCCTAACTCTCTCCCTCCCTCCCTCCCATGTCCTCCCTCCCCCCACCCCTGGTAACCACCACACTCTTGTCCATGTCTGTATGATTTTAAATATATTCTATTCTACCAAAGATAAAACTACAGTAATGATGAAAAGATCAGGGTTGACAGTAGTATTTGTAGAGAGAGGAAGCGATCAATATAAGAGCCACAGGGTCTTTAGGACAATGAAGCTATTCTCTATAATGCTCTAATTGTAAATTCTTCTCACTGTACATTTGTCAAAACCCATAGATTGTACAACATAAGAGTAAACTTAACGGTAACTATGGGATTTATTATATAATATTAATACATCAATATTTTTTACTCAAATTTTATTTCAATCAAAACCTACCCTAAAAGATAGTATATTTTTTAAAAAAACTGACCCCGATATATCATAAATAAAAGGATTAGTAGACAAGAACATTAAAATAGATATTATGGTTAAATTTATGTTCATAAAGGTAAATATAGATCTTCATCAACTAGAAAATTGGATTTATTGTACAGCATTAAGTTTCACTCTAACAGATAAAATTCAATGCCTGAGATAAACAAGGAATAAGCAAAAAATTAGATACTGGAAATGAAAAGACTAGTATACTTGAAGACGTAAATAAACATTATTTAAAATTAAACAAGAAAACAAAAAAAGACAAGGAGAACTTCATATATGTTAGGTATTATAATGGGGCTTAGGAAATAAAAAGTAAACAGAAGAAAATTTAAAATAAAATTGGAAATGATAAAGCAATATCAGAAGATGCTACTGACATGTCAGGCCCAAATCTTAGCCCAAAAGGTTCCAAATATTCTTATTACTTTTTCCCACACTTTCTCTGGATACTATTGATTCCCCTGCCAAAAAAAAAGGTATTAACTGAATCTATTTTAAGGCACCAACACTGGGGAAGAATTGTTTTATTATGTCCAATGAAAAGGAGTCATCCATGACTAAGAAGTGTTGGCTGTGCTTCTGGTGATAATAACTAGTGGATATAGGAGGAGGAACAAGAAATGAAAAAAATAAAATAAAATAAAATAAAATTGGTGATATAGACTTCAACTTCCAAAATTTGAACAAGGTTGCTTTTCCCTGTATGTTTCCAAAGTGTGATTACAAAACGGAGTCTATTATTTTTATTTCGTAATTTATTCTCTGATGTTCACTCCAGCCATTCTCTAATTGGATAAAAGCCGTTTTCTTACAGGGAAATGCTTAGTTTAGCAACATAAATAACATTCAAGTTCCTGGTTGTTGACTCTACCGCAATTTAAAGAACTCTTTAGCACCATTACTTTTCCTGCTTTCTACTGATAGTGCGATCTACTAGTGATACATATTTCTGATAGTATTATCAATTCAGATAGACATGAACTTTGGCAGGATTGTTACTGTAGATATTTTATCATTTACAATATTAAATTTAAAAAAATATATGACAAAAGGTAAGGTCCCTTAGAACAGAATGAAAGACTTAGCATGTTTCTTAAGATTACATTATTTGAGAAGATAGACATCTAGGGAATATTTACTGATTGAGGATATAAGAAATTTATAGAATGTACTAAAATTTAAGAGGCACATATGATGTGATGAGTCTAAAAAAGAGCAGAGATTTAAAAGAATAGTGTTAGGAAGGGTAGAGGCAAGACTATGCTTTGGAAAATGGGAAAGATTTATTTAGAGAAAGAAAATCTCAAATGATTGAATGTCACTTTTTGCCAATTTTCAAACTGGCGCTAAAACTCAGTATCAGTACGTCCCCTTAATTTCACTTACCTCTATATTACTTAATCATTATTTTCTTTCAGCTTAAAAATGTTTCCTTTTAATTTTTAAAAATCCTACTGTCATAGTCATATTTAAGATGCATATTAGCATTGTCTAATGTTTGACAGTAAAGCAGAGTTCTAATAACTTTCCATTAGTCTTATGGCTTCAAAACCAGCCCCGTTACAGTTTCCCAGTGCATCTCTCTCAAACTCAAATTCAATATATCATTTCCTCCATGTAAAAATATTGATAGCCCTTTCTGTTTCTTGAAAATTTACTTCTAAATCCATTATGTGTAACCCAGTATGGTGAGAATGTATGGGAAGCAGAGGAACACTAAGGAAGGGTGGGAAGGGAAAGGGAGTGGAGTGACTCTAAGGCAGTGTTTCCCAATCTTTTTTGTGCCATGCCCCACCTTAACCTTTCTAAAATGTTTATGTCCCCCCCTATGTAACATACATAATTTTTAACATTAAAAAATTGATTTGTTTACTTAATAAACATAAATGATAGGTTCTAGGAAGAAATCACTATGAAATTGTTAACAAAACACAGTAAGTAAAATTTCAAAACATATAATGAAAAACAGAAATTTAAATTCCAAATAATTTTAATACAGATTTTTCTATATTAATTTATTATTTTAATTTAGTGTGATCCTTGCGCTTGATGCTTGCTGCACAGAGATTTTATATTAGGTTCCAATTTGGTTAGCTTTAGTCTCAAGTCTCCACGTTGTGTTATATCCAGATGATTTCTTTTTTTTTACCAGTAAATCATTTACAGCACTAAATCCACATTCAGCTAAAAATGAAGATGGAAACGGTAGCAATAGTTCTCTTGCACATTTGGTTGAATTTGGGTATTTGATTTCTGTTTCCTCACAAAGCCATGCCACTGCTCCTTTGATATTAAATAAAGCTTTAACTGACTCATCATTTTGCAATTCTGTGAGTTCTTCTTGATACTGCATATTTGATATATCAGACAAATCCACTAACATTGGCTGCATCATCCATGTTGGGAAATCAATTTGTTTTAAATCAGAAAATCTTTTTTTAAATCAGCCGATAGAATATTCAAATGATTGACAATAACAAGTAAAGCGGTATCAGTTACTTCACATTTTTGGAGCCAATGAAACTGTTTAAAGTTTTTGTTGTTAATATGTTTCTGACATAACTCAATATTGGAAATGAAACCAAATATCTTTGCTTTTGCATCGACAAGAGTTTTATTTGTTCCTTGAAGTTGCTTATTTAATATATTTAGTTTTTCAAAGATATCGGCTAAATAACTCACAAATGCTTTACCATGTATTGTTAACAGATACTTCATTTCAGGTTTGTCGCTTAAAAAATCACTAAGAGTATCAAACAGTTCCATAAGTCTTTTCAAACAGTTTCCTTTAGATAGCCATCTTACTTCAGTATAAAGTAAAAGCCTCACATGGTCTTAATTTTGTTCTTCACAAAATAGCTTGAAAAGATGCTCACATTTGGTACTAGCTTTAATAGCATTAACACACTTTATTACTGTATGTAATACTTCATTCAGAACAGGCGAGATGTTTTTAGCTACCAAGTTTTCCCTATGAATAACACAATGCACAAGAATCATTTCTGGATTCGCATCTTTCATCAATTTTAAGCAGCCATTTTTCTTGCCCATCATATTAGGAGCACCATCTGCAGCACAAGATGTTATATTTTTCATTGGTATATCATTGACATCTAAGTAGTTTTTTAGCTTATTATATATATCTTTGGAGGTAGTGGTGCTTTCTAATCTTTTACAGAACAACATTTCTTCAGCAAAATGTTCTTTATCAATATATCTTACGTAAGTTATCAATACTGCCTCACTGTCTCTCAAAGTTGATTCATCCATTTGCAAGGAGAATTTTCTTGTTTTCAGCTTTTCAATAAGTTGTTTTTCAATATCCTCACTCATTTTGTCTATTCTTCTGCTAACAGTATTGTCACTGAGTGGCATAGCTTTTACATCTTTGTCATCTTTTTCAAGAACCGTTTTAAGAAATGCTGATATTGATGGTTTTATTAAATTCTCTCCTATAGTGTGATTTTCTCCAGTTTTAGCGATGAATAAAGAAATTTGATAACTAGCCTCAAGAACATGATTATTAGTTGAAGTATGAGCAGTAAATAGAGATTTTAATGTTCTTTTTTCAAAATTTTTCTTTAAAGTTTTAAAGTAACTCAAATCTGAATTAATATGAGCACTATGTTTTGCCTTCAAATGCGCCTCAAGACGACCTCATTTCATTGATTCCTTGGTCAAGCATTGTTGGCATAAAAGACAAAAAGGAATCTGCTCATCATGAACAGCGGGTATGAACCCAAATTTTAAATATTCCTCCGAATATTGATGAGTTTTTTTCTTGCTTGCACCACTCATTTTACTATGGGCTATAAGAAATAAAAATAAGATCAATTAAAAACTAATATTAAAATATGTGTTAACATGTAGCCCCATGTTCATAGCAGCACTGTTCACAGTGGCCAAGACATGGAAACAACCAAAAAGCCCTTCAATAGAAGATTGGATAAAGAAGATGTGGCACATATACACTATGGAATACTACTCAGCCATAAGAAATGATGACATTAGATCATTTATAGCAAAATGGTGGGATCTTGATAACATTATACGGAGTGAAATAAGTAAATCAGAAAAAAACAAGAACTATATGATTCCATACATTGGTGGAACATAAAAACGAGACTAAGAGACATGGACAAGAGTGTGGTGGTTACCAGGGGTGGGGGGAGGGAGGACGCAGGAGGGAGGGAGGGAGAGATTTAGGGGGAGGGGGAGGGGCACAGAGAAAACTAGATAGAGGGTGACAGAGGACAATCTGACTCTGGGCGAGGGGTATGCAACATAATTTAATGAGAAGATAACCTAGACATGTTTTCTTTGAATATATGTACCCTGAATTATTAATGTCATCCCATGAACATTAATAAAAATTTATTAAAAAAAATAACTTTAAAAATAAAAAAATAAAAAATATGTGTTAAAATATATTCAATGTGACATAGAGTAAATGTATACTAAAAATTCATATTTATTTAAATGTATATAACACATTTACTACACTACCACTGAATCAAAAGGTATCTATATTTTTTCCACTTAAAATTTTCTGGAAAGTTATGCTTCTAAAATTAAAATTGTCATGCATGCACTATTATAGCCCCAATAATATTTATAAAATATTAGTGCTTTCTAGCCCCAATGCAAGAAGTACTTAATAAAGAGTTTAATATTGATAAAAATAAAATAAAATACTTACCAATTATATCTATACAATACATATATGTATATTTATTAAACCAACGAGCTTTTACAACAGTTTTGACTGACACTTATTTCAAATTAACACCAACTGAATGATGTGAAACACTACAGAAGTTGAGATGGGCCAATTAGGTGAGAATAACTGCATTGTTTAGCGAGTTTTTAAAACGTCCAGGGTTCCCTGTGGCAGACGGCACGCTCCGCAGTGAACCCAGGACGAAGTTTACTTGACGACACCAATCACCCAGTTGATATTTTGGTCTCGTCAAACAAAATTATACTTAATAATTATTTGCCGCAATTATTTAAGAATTGCATTTTTTGTTAAATTTGGCACCGATATCTAGCATTGCATTTAAATGGCCCGGGGTAAAAGAGTTAAAGTTGTGTCGAGTCCATTTTTAAATTGCCCCCCTTAACTATCGAATTGCCTCCCTGTGGGGCATGGGCCCCAGGTTGGGAAACACCGCTCTAAGGGGAAGTTAAAGACAGCAGGTGGGGGTTTGTTGGAGCCGTGGGGCAGCCTGTTGTGGGATATCAGAACCCGGAGAGGTGAGGGAGGCATCCATGCAAGGTGTGGGGCCAGAGGCCAGCTATGAGAGCCAGGGCACAGTGAGGAAGAAATCTGTGTGGGGTTGGGAGTGGGAGGGATCCACTTACATGACTTGGAAAAAAAGTAAGGACGGTAATTCTGGGAAAGGCTGTCCAACACAGAAATTTAAGCCCAAGAAGGGTGACAGGGGCTTTCTTATCAGGGACTAGGCTGGCCCTGTGTTTTCGAGCCCAGGCAGCATGAGGAGGACTTGTTCATGGGTGCTGGTGGCGGAACGTGGAGGATGTTAGAGCCAGCGTAGGGTAAGTAGATTATTAGTAAGTTTGGTATGGGCAGGCTTGATGGCAAAAATAAATAAATAAATAAATAAATAAATAAATAAATAAACAAATAAATTTGAAACATAACAGAAATATTAATCAAATAAGTAAATAATGAGAGTTATGCTTGTTAATCCCAGAAAATTTCAAATAGAGAAGGGGGACAGAATAAAAGAAAACAAAATGAGTCCAGTAATGCTGAACTAGTGTTGAAGGTATTGGTGTAAATTCAACAAGCATGTATAAAGGATTGACATCTAAATGTGTGTGAGTACGCACATTTGTACATTCATGTACAGATATAGTCACATATTTCTTAGCTCTGTCCACTGAGAGGATTTAGGAGCAATGACATCCCTGAGTAAAGCCTATGCTTGAATCTTGGTTCATACATAAGGTCCTGCTCTTACAAAAACTAGGTTGATTCCAGGTGTGGAGCAGGAAAATTGTAAGATGGTATTAGAATATCATGTTTCTAAAACTACAGAGGTATGTTCTGAAAGAATGAAAGAAACAAGTAAAAGAACACAGATGCCAATCTGAAGGAATTCTTCCTGGTTGGACCATCAAAATAAATAACAGGAAATTATAACTCATGAAACAAAACTGCATAAAATTGGAATCCAGGCACAAATTAAAATGTGATGAAGAATGGGAAACATACATGTACAAAAACACCTTTCCTATAAAATATGTATTAATTACATAAAATGAAAAAGGAACTTTATAGCAGAAAGGCTTTGCAGATACCACATAAATGAAGTGATCAAAGTTAATATCCCAGTTTGAGGACAAATCAAAATCATGTGTGTCAGGTGGTAAGATACAAAGAGAAGAACCATGTAACTGAAGTGAAATTTCTGTCAATGATGCATAGCCTGACTATAGTCATAAAGGGACATCCGAGAGAAAGCAGCTGAGAAACATTCTGCACAGTTCCTGTACCATAGTCTTCAAAAGTGTAAGACGAGGAAATGAAGGAGAGACAAAGGAGTTACTTCTTACTATACACATGCATTTTAAAAAATAGCTGTTAACCCTGATATTGCATTGTAATAATTGGTTTATGACTTGTTTTTTCTCCCCTAGAAAATAAATTTATTTAATTGACACTGTTATATTTCCAGTGCTCACTGCCTATAAAACCTGACATGTAGCATGTTCTTAAATATATTTTGAATAAGTAAAGGAATATTCTCTGTCAACTCAGTGTTTTATACGTTACAGCTATCAGCCCTTCAATCTTTGCTAGCAATATTTTAACTAGACAAATAAATAGACATACTTCTGAACAAAGTATGACTGCCAGGAAACTTTTTAACATAGATGATATTTTATCATATATTTTAGTGCTTTCTGGTTGAAGATCATTAGAAAATCCACTGCTTTGTCTCTTGGCCTGCTATGCCTGCAGATATTGTTGAGGGTATGAAGGAGAAAATTAGGGTTAATAATAAAAGCATTAAATTTCATCTGCATTCTTGAGAGCTTTTTGAGCAATGCATTTGTTTTTTCTCTTGCTGATTATGATGAAAGCAGTGTAAATAGTATAGAAATTGATAGATTTACACAGTGACTGGCCTCAACTCTCCTGCATGATGCTATATGTAAAGATGCTTTCTGGAAGCAGGGTTATTGGTATTACAACAGTACTATTTATTTTAAAGAGTAATGCATCACAAAATAACTTTTGTTGGACTAAAGAGAATAATCCCATTTTGATGTTACAAACAATGTAGAAAATGACAGTCACTTGATAGATTTTCCCACTGAGCCATCTGTGAAACTATTTGACCCATTGATTATAGTGTAAGTTCATTAACCTAAGATTTATTCATGAGGCATAGTGGAATGAGCTCTCAAATTGTATGAGTTATTGAGATATAAGTTTCTATAAGCTCATTAATTTTCAAAAGTTATTTAAAAGCCTCCAGGGGCTTCATTAAGCTCACTCTACAGCCATATCTTATGGGAAGGGAGTAGGGAGTGGGGAGATTACTTTTATGTATATAATTTAGAGGTTTGGTGTCAACCTTTAGTTTAAAGTCCAACCCTACTGATTATTATGAGTATGAATTTGCTAGAAGAGCTCTGTGCATCTGCAAAATTCAGGAAATATTTCTTTTTTAAAATTTTATTTAAAAATTACATTTAGAGGGGTGACATTGATCAATAAGAGTATTACATAGGTTTTAGGTAAATATTTCTATAGTATTTGAACTGTTAGTATGTTGTAACCAGCCTCAAAATCTCAGTGATTTAAAACATTAACAATTTATTTTTTGTTCTTGGTCTTCTATTTCATGCATATTCTGCAGGACAGAGCTTCAGTTTGGTATCCCCCTGTCATTCTCCCATGTTAGTATGTGCATGCACAATCTCTGACTCAATAGATGAGAAAGACGGAGTTTTGCATCTTCAATGTCATCACAGACTAGTAGAATAGACCATCTGACATTGGATCAACTTGTCATTTGTGTAATATTTATTCTTATTTTATCTCTAATTGTTATTTCAATTGAAGTGATGCTTTGTTGCATTTAGCAATGACTTCTGAACAAAATTATTTACTTTTTCAGAAGATCTTCTATATGAAATTTTTAAATTGTATGGAGTAATTCTACATATACTGGATATTCATTCTACTAATATTAAAAATATCCTACCATATTTTATTTTCAATCTTCACTGTTATTAAACCAAAACATATTCTAATTTTGGGGTATTCTATTCTTTGAACAGTAATAGAAAAACAAAAGAAATCTCATACTTTACAAATATGTTGCCAAAACTTTTAAGGGTCAACCTGATTGACAGAACTATAGTTTATATAACTGCTGCTTATATGGAGAATATATATTTCATTATTTAAGTATCATTTTCATGAAGAAAAAAAGAGGAAGTAAATTGTAGACTTATTCGTTAAAATGTGAACATTTGAAGTGATTAAAAAATCATTTTCTTCTGAATGTTTAACCTTATAGTTTATACCAACATAGATATTAAAATTAAATATAAAATCTACTTAATTAAGATATTCATTTGTTTATGAGTACACATCAGTGTCTCTAAAAAATGAGTGTAATTTTTTTTCCGCATTATCAAATAGAAACACTCCTAGTATCAATACATTTGTTAAGGAATGTTTTGAGCATAATAACTAAGACAAAGTTACTTTGATTTACTGAGAGTTTATGTTTATATGAGGCTAATTGCTGTACCCTTTGAAAAATATTGACTATGACAATAGATTTCCTAATTTCAAATTTAGGGAAATTACAAAGTCTGATTGTTAATATTCTTTATTCTTCATGCTATTAAATAAACCAATATTTCTAGAATGTCAGAGAAAAGACTTAAGCACCTACTTATATTTGCCAAATATTTTTAAATTTTTTTCTTTATTAATTTTAGAGAGAGAGGAAGGGAGAAGAGAGGGAGACAAACATTCTGGTATGTGCCCTGACCGGGGATCAAACTCACCACCTTTGAGTATGGGAACAATGACTTAAGCAACCAGCTATCCAGCCAGGGCTAAATATTTTAATACATTAAAAATATTATATACCAGTGCTATTGTTTTTATGTTAATTTCTTCATTTTTATATTCATAAATTACATTCATTGTAAATCATTTGAAAATCCTCAGAATTGCTTGTATATTAATCTTGAAATAAGCCATTCTTATAAACTCAAGGTATGTGTATAAATCAGATCAGGAATTTACAATTTATTTTTGAAAGATGCAGTGTCTTTATGCTCTACTGGCATTAGAAGCAAATCTTAGAGTAGTCTTTCAATGGTATGAAAGCAGCAGAACTTAGATTTAAGGAGTGGTGGTGACAAGATCAATCAGAAAACCATAATTACTTCTTTGTTCCAGATATCTTTTCCAAAGTCATCTCATACTGCAAAGGCATTTCTAAGTCTTTGTCCACTTATTCAGAGAGATAAGATGGCTCAGGGGTCTGAAATAACAGGCTGGAAGATCAAGGACTGTGAGTTCTAAAATTACATTGAAATAAAAATGCAAAAATGTTGTTTGGGTTTCTTAGCTACCTTTAAAATTCTTCTTTAATATTGTGTTCCATTTCTTCTTTCCTTTTTTGTTATTGTTCAGGTAGCATTTATCATATGGGTCATGGATATAAAAGTAAAAGTCAAGGCTGCCCCAATGACTAAAGACAGCATAGAAACATGTAGGAATGGATCTTGTGGATGGCAGCCATGTCCTTGTTGGATTAACACCTGCAAGATTCCCAAAAGAGTGGGAAAGTAAATTTGGCTTAATGGAGGAAACAGGATGCAATTAAGAAAAAAAAAGATCAGAAAGCCATTGTAAAAACAGTGGGTTATTGAAAAATTGAAACTATGGGGATATTTATGTACTATTAATTTAAAATGGGGTCTAAGAATTTGTCCTATTGAAGATATCAATTTCCTTCTACATTCCTCTAAAACTGTAAGGATAATTCATTCAAATATTGTTTCCTTTTCAGATCATATGCAAATTTTAATGTGTTTGGCTGAGCTATATCTGTAAACATACATCATTTTTTTCTTTTCATGCTTGATGTTGGCTTTCATCATTCTTTTATGAAATTAAAAATAAATGATTCAATAAATGCAAAATTGAACGAGAGCCAAATAAATGCTGAGTAGAAATGAGCTTCAGTGGTTTCTGACAGATGAGACTTGGAACTACTCTGATTTATAAGGCAAGGCCAAAGCACTCTCTCCTTGTAACAGTTTTTAAGAGTAGTGAAAATTATTTACAAAACAGCAATATGCATCTTGCAAATATTTTCTTTCTATTACTTTTTAGGGCCTCCTTTATGACCCTAAAATATAATTAAGCTCAATTAAAATCATATAATTATCTGTCCTAGACTGATGTTTTATTTTATAGGATCTATGGTAAAAATTCTGGTGTGATTTCAAGTGTTATATGTCATGGGAAAGAATTCCATTAAATAAATATTATATAAATTACAAATAAAAACTTTGTCAGTATAACACTATATATTATTCAAAGTAAAATATTTATATGGCTCAGTTAGTTTTTTAATTCCCAAAAAGTTATTTTATAATGTTAAAAGAAATTCTAATGTGAAATAATTTAGGAACTTTAATCAATAGGAAAATAGATTATGATATTCATGTAAACACTATAATTACCATGTTTGTGACAGCCTCCTTCTGGAAAAAAAATCAATTGGTTTAAAGAAATAATGGATACATCTTATTTACTTGGTATCTAGTCCCAGGAGAATCATACCAAACTTCTCAGCTAGAAATATTTTGTAAATGTGCCTGAATTTTTCAATTTTACCTTATCAGAATAAATGTCTTATATTAGTAATAGTTCACCAAAAAAAATTAATGCAGGTTTATAAAAATTTGTCAACATTTTAATCAGTGAATATCCATTGCAGAACAGACTTCTTTTTCATGGTCAATCACTGTCCCAGAAGTCTAAAAGATTCAAAGTATTTTTTGTTTGTTTATTTGTTTTTTGTTTTGTTTTGTATTATTAATTTTAATGGAGTGACATTGATTCATTAGGGTACACAGATTCAGAGAAAACATTTCCAGGTTATTTTGACATTTGATTATGTTGTATACCCCAAAGTCAAATTGTTTTCTGTCACCTTCTATTTGGTTTTCTTTGTGTTCCTTACTCCCAGATTCAAAGTATTTTTATGAGCAATTTTAAAACTACGAATACTTTCATAGTTACAAAACAGATTTCATTGCTTAGAAATACCTAAGTCATGAATCTTCATGATTAAACTTATAGGAATTTTGTAAGACGGCAAAGTTTGAAATAAATTCTTGTTAATGAAGTATTTTTATGTAGTTTGGGCAACCATTACCATCACAGGATTTAAAAAAATCATTAATTATAAAAATATTTTTAGAATAGTGAATACTCAACAATTATTCTCTATTGAAGCCCAGGAGAAAACTGATTAACTGTCTTCTAACTCAATAATGTTCTAGAGGTAGTAATTCATTGCGACATCTCTGATAGCTATCTTAGAAATCAAAGGCATTCTGGCTCATTCTTTTTATTTTTGAAATGGAAAACTCTGGTCCTGTTGAAGTGATTAGATCAAAATTGCATATATAATAGCTGAAAAAAGCAAGAATCTAAGTTGTTTTTTTGTTTTGTTTTGTTGTTTTTTTTTGTTTTTGTTTTTTTTAGGACTTCAGCATGTATTTCTCGCAGGGATGGGGGGAGCACTGTGCAACCCCACCGGAGGTCTGACCTCCCAGAGAACCACAGTGTGACCTTAGGTGTGCTCCAAAAATATGGAACGCTTCACGAATTTGCGTGTCATCCTTGCGCAGGGGCCATGCTAATCTTCTCTGTATCGTTCCAATTTTAGTATGTGTGCTACCGAAGCGAGCACAAAGTTGTTGTTTTTTTAACCAAATCTACAATGCAAGTAGATTTTCAAGTCTGATGATACTGTGTCCTTTGTTTTTTTAAGTATTAAAATAACTAAAAAAACCCTATGGGAACTAATGCCACCACATAGAAACAATAATGTATGTTTCATATTTATTATAAAATATATATACTGCCTTTTTCAGCATTTGACAAGAAATATCTTTGTACTGATGCTGCCACACACACACACACACACACACACACACACACACGCACGCACTTCAGCAGAGGTTCACATGATTTCTTTCACCAAAGGTTGTAATAGCCTTCTTGTAACTGTATTTAAGCTCATCATAGTACCCTTCCTGCTTTTTGCTCTGTTAGCTTCTAATCAATCCTTTCCCCATAGTACTTCCCATTTAATCTTTACAGAATAAAAAATTTATGATGTTTTTTCTCCAATCAAAATTCTTCAAGTTCCTCACACATGGCATATACAATTCTTGCTGATAAGTCCATTACCATGCTGTTGAACCAAATTTGGTTCCACTCTCTCTTCAATTTTTTTAAAAGAGATTTTTATTTTGGAATAATTTTAGACTTACACAAAAGTTGCAATGATAGTACAAAAAGCACTCGTAGACCCTCACCCAGTTTTCTCTAAGGTAAATATCTTACCTTAACAAGGCAGTTAAAAACCTAAGAAACCAACACTGATGCATGACTATGAACTAAATTCCAGATTTTATTCAGATTGTACTAGTTTTTAACTAATGTCATTTTTCCATTCTAGGACTCAACCCAGGCTACTATATTGGATTTTTTCATCATGAGCCTTTAGTCACTTCTGACTTGAGTACTATTCAGGTATGTATAGAATGCTCCTTGACTTGGGTTTATCTGTAGTTTCCGTCATGGTTAGATTGGGGTTATAGGTTTGGGGAGGAACAACAGAGATGAAGTGTTCCTCTCATCACATCATATCTGGGGGTTCATGATATCAACATGGTTTTGTTAACCTTTGTGACTTAGTCA
The DNA here is from genome assembly GCF_036850765.1 of Saccopteryx bilineata. Classification (NCBI taxonomy): domain Eukaryota; kingdom Metazoa; phylum Chordata; class Mammalia; order Chiroptera; family Emballonuridae; genus Saccopteryx; species Saccopteryx bilineata. The sequence goes on from NC_089494.1 coordinate 152,130,268, forward strand.
AGATAGTGTTAGCCAGGCTTCTCCACCATAAAGTTACTGCTTCTCTCTATCCATACTCTATCTTTGGAAGTTGGGGAGTATACTTGTCCATATAGGGTGGTTCCTTTTCTGGTCTATGGAATTCTGAATGTAGGAGACCTACATTACTATCTCATGACCCAGGGCTTGATAGAACAGTAATATATTGTCTCTGGGAAGAGTAAGAAGAAAGCCTCACCCCATCACAGCATTATGTAGTCCTCAGAGAGTGAACAAAAGAGCCTCAGTTTTTTCCTATGGCTCTGCCTGGGAGTCCACAAGAAGAGATAGACATTTGATGTATGGCTGCTTATTGACTGCTCAGCCAAATAATGGGAAACCCAACCTGGAACAGATTAGGAATATTTGCTGCAAGCAGAGAAAAAGGGAGTTCATGCTGTTTCTCTGAAAAGGGGTTTCTCAGAAATGGAGATACAGAGTGAGGTTGAATAAACCTCCCCCCAAAATTTACAGACAGCACACATCACCTACATGAAAAGAGTTCCTGCAGCAAAAGCCATCAGCACCAGATGGAACCAGCCAGGCTAGCAAAGTCAACTACATGAGGGGGCCTCCATATCCCCAACTGTCTGGCAGATAACCCAGCGAAAGTTCTGTGAGCACCAATTCAAGCCAAGCTCAGGGAAGAGAAGACCTGGAGTCTAACCTGATTATTGCACAGAAGTTTTAAAAATGACAGGACTCTAGGGTAAGGCATCAGCAAAATAATTACACTTGCAGATTTCCCCACCAACCTGTTTATTCCTTGGAGTTAGAAACTATAGTGTTTATTTTCTATCAGCCTCTTTTAAGACTTTTCAACCTGAAGGTAAAGAACTGCTTCTTCCTCTTCCAGAAGGTTTAAAAATGAATTAAGGTTCCTTTGTTTTTTGTTGTTGTTGTTGTTGTTATTTGTATTATTTTCCATTTAGACTGTTACAATGACTGAAGACTGCTCAAGGCATTTAGTTGGTGGAGACCAATAATTCTAAATAGCCTGCAAAATCATGCTGCAGAATGAATGAGTAAATGAATGATTTTATCTATTGTTTATATAATAATTGCTAACAATTTTTTTAATGGAAAATATGGTTTTCAGAGCAAATGAATAGGATTTTAAAATCTTAAAAATTCAAACATTAATAAGAAAATAAAGCCATACTTTGCATAGAACAAAGAAGTTATCTACCATTTTCTATAGTTTCACTTTAATGTAAATTTTATTGATTTGCTTACTAAAAAGCATTATATTTTTAAGCAACTAAAATTACAGATTTCCTTCTCTAAGTGTACCTCCTGAAGAATCTCCCCATAGTATAGCTAATACACACACTGTCCTAAAATTAGAATTGCTACCCAATGTGCCCCTTTCTCTTCTCTAACCTATTTCTTGTTATCACTTTCCCCTCTCACCCCTCCCCATCTTCCATCATCCAAAATCTAACACTACTGTGTGGTTACTATTAAGAAGTATGGATCCAAATAGAATGTGGTTCTGTGTTTTATTTTTGTTACCCAGTGTACTCAGCTTATTTCATCTGCATGCCTGCAAGAGCCTCTGAGAATGCTGTATTTTGTAAATGTACTTAAGAAATGATGTGGTTGCCTTACCCTAAAATGATAGGAAGGAGTCAGAAGCTGAACATGCCAACATTTCTTAACAAAATCACTGTGATCTTCTATTAAGTGTTAATGCCTTGGTCTTTTTTTTCTGTGAAAATTGTGCATGTATGTGATTCCAGCTTTCTTTACAAGAGGAGCCATAACCCCCATAGGGCTTCCATCTGTCTGCTTGGAGCAGGTGGTGTAACAGTTCACTGTGGTTATAGCTCATTAGAAGATGTGCTGACATTGATTTCAGGTCTGCATATTCAATTATTTTCTTCAATCTTATTTACCTATGCATTGAGGGAATCTGTGATATAATAAAAGAAATGGACATTTTTCTATGCTTAAAATATGCTGTTACATAAATGTAAACTACCTATATCCAGGGATATCAGAAGGTATGACTTCTAAAGCATTGCTTAAATAAAGAACAGTCTATTTGAAATATTTCTATAATAAAAAATAGTCAATAGACTTTTTACCTAACCAGGAGCTACCACCTCCAACCCCAAATAAGTACGTATTTGGAAATCCTTCATTTTTTCTTTTTTTTTCTTTCTTTCCTTCCTTCCTTCCTTCCTTCCTTCCTTCCTTCCTTCCTTCCTTCCTTCCTTCCTTCCTTCCTTCCTTAATTCCTTATTTCTTTATTTCCTCTTTCTTTTCCCCTCTTCTCTTCTCCTCTCTTCCCTTCTCTAGCTATTTCCTTCTGCTAGAACCTAAAAGTCTATATTCTTAGTCAAATCTGATTCAAAACATGACTAGAAATAACCTGACTACTGGCATATTGTGACATTATAATTCCTAAAAGTTCCAGCTGGAATTTCAGAGGGGAAAAAAAAGAAGAAGCTTTGGGTGCTGGCACTTCCCCAGAAATGTCATGAGTTTCAGTGCTGAAGTAGAGAAATGAATGGAGACCCACCACCACCAAAACAATAACAATAAACAACTATTGAAATATTTTGATATCTAGGGTTCAGTTTTTTATTTTTTCAGTTGCAGCAGGAGAGCAGTCTCAATATCACAGACTACATAGAGATAAATATTGATTTGGAGAAGGGTGGAAACTTTATTATTTCATGGTTGAAAAACCAGCAACAATGGGAATATTTTGCATTAACCTAAAGCCTTTAATTCTCTGCCCATGTCTACCAGATGCCCCTCACCAGTGAATTGGCATTGCCACTTGGAATAGGCAGTGTGCAAATAGGGCTCCTCAGACACATTTTCTCCTCCACAGACCATCGCATCAGAGGAAGGAAGCCCAGTGGTAGTCTAGTTCACAGCTTGGAAAGCTCTTATCAGAGTCTCATGACCACTGGCTATTCTCCATGACCCTGACAAGTTCATATCTGGAATATTTTAAGAACCTAAGTTTTTAATGCTCTGTCCTCACTGTTCAAAATTACATTTTCACTTGGTGTATCACAAGCCCTAATTTCTTTTCTTTTTGAATGAGAAGGGAGAAGGAAGAGAGACAGATTCTGGCATGTGCCCCAACTGGATCCACACAGCAAGCCCCCTAGCGGGACCATGCTCTGCTTATCTGGGGCCACCACTCCGCTGCTTGACAACTGAGCCATTTTAGTGACTGAGGTGAGGCCATTGAGCTATTCTCAGTGCCAGGAGCCAACTTGCTCCAACTGAACCATGGCTGGGAGAAAGAAAGAGAGAGAGAGAGAGAGAGAGAGAAGGAAGGAAGAGGGGGAGCAGTAGAGAAGCAGATGGTCGCTTCTGTGTGCCCTTACCAGAATAGATCTGGGATGTCCACACACCAGGTCTATACTCTACCACTGATCCAACTGGCCAGGGCCTTATTTCATTTTCTACATTAGAATTTTAATCATGGTATTTATATCTAATTCATTGTCTATTGGAATTCTTGGAAAACCTTTCAGTATCATTTTTCTCTGAAAGTTTACCTTTGTATGTAGTCCTGTCTGTCTTCGTGTGTGTCTGTGTGTGTGTGTGTGTGTGTTTAGGTGTCTATGTGTGCCTGTCTGTATTGTCTGTGTGTGTGTGTGTATGTGTGTGTGTGTGTGGCAGGGAATAGGGGCCTGGGACTGGGGATAGGACATGAGGATGTAAACCACATGGAGATGTCACAGGGGTTTTCTGAATGATTATCTGGTCACCTGAAATCACAAAGCTCCTCAAACAGATATTCTTCTGCAGTCAAATACAGAAAGGAATGCTCAGCGAGGTGCTATTTTCTCCATCTAAAGGAAGGCTAACATTTCCCAGTAGGGTATATAGTAATGAATCAGATGACAATATGGCACAGTGGTTTTCTTAGGAAAAATGCTCTGGAAAATTAACACTTTTTGACAATATAAAGACTAACACCCTTAATCCTTGCCCTAGAAGGGCATAGGAACCCAGCATGTGCACGGGCTGCTCTAAATCTCAAACAATGATCTCTCTGAGGTGGTAATATTGCCGCTACCATGCACTCAAGAGTGCAGGGCTAATTGTATGGTGTCAGATGGTAGGTGTGTCGGTGGTAACATTTTAAGAGGCACATCAGCACTGCTTTCTACAGCATAATAGGCCCTGATTAGCCAGCCATGTGGTGAGGAAGCAGTGTACTTCACCACCGACTGATAGCTGCAAATGCTGAGGCCAACTTGAGCTGCAGAAAAACACAATATTTCTCTGGGATAAGGTGACTGCATCTCTAGTATTTTTCACAGGGTTTAGCAATTGCTCTGGGAAAAGATGGGGAGGGGAACACAGCCAAATACACCTTGCAGGTTTCTGAGATACTTGCTTGTCTCATTCTGATCAGCTCTGATTTGAGCAGAGAGCCCTCAGAGAGCCCTTTGTTTACTGGACTCACTGAGGCAGGCAATGCTACACATGGATGGGTTCCTTTGAGACTGTCCAGCCCAGCCTTCTCTTTCCAGGCAGGACTGTAGAGAAACCACCCAAAGTCTTTGACAGATGTGGAAAGCAGGGCTGCAGAGTTTAGTGTTGCTGTTTCTATCCCCAGACAACATTTCCTGAACCCTAGTATTATAGTACCTCATCCAGCATAGAACCAGGATAGTGTGGACAGGGGCTGACTTTTTTCTTTCTGTATCCTATACGTGATGTCACCCAGCTGAGCACAATGCTCCCTTTGTGAACATTTTCCCCTGATTCACTCCAAGTTTTCCATGTCCAGTGTTTTCCCCCTTACTAGGCCCTGCTGCCTTTATTCCAGGATTCTAGGCCCTAAAAATTAAACTAGAACCTACTATTGCCATAGCAGAGTGCCTTAAACAGCAGGTGTAAAATCTGCTTCCTCTGCATTTCAGGCTGTTCATCAATTATCCACTCTTCTCTGCCTCTTCTGCCTCATCTCTCCCTAATTCCCCAAACAGAGCTTCCAATACTGATAAGCCAGACATCTTTCTCTCTTGTGCACATGGCTTGCTTTCTTTTCATGTCTTTGCTCTTGACTCTCCAGTCCACAGCAGAAATATTTGTGAGTGAAGGGCTTAGCACAAAATAAGTGTTGGAATCACAGTGACATAATGAACTTAAAAAACTGATAGTCTGGTTTTAGAGTGCATAACTGGTAGGTAGTATGTAGGTAGATGAATAGCTAGTACCTAACTAGATACAATATAAAGCAAAGTAGATTAGTAGGTATAATATACAGTGTTATCAAATTTAAATTTTAATTGATTCCATCTCTTATGTCATAAATAATTTATAATTTCACAGATAAGTTATAAGATGTCATTATTATTATGTTTGGAGAATGCCTTGTAAACTTTGATATAGAGAGCTTTAAAAAATATTGAGATATTTAGGGGGGAAAAAAGAACTTCAATTTGTTTTCTTTGTCATAAAATCAGCCACTTAGCTTGATGATAAATGATAAAGTTCATTCTTCAAATAAATAAATAATAGGAATCTTCTAAATTGATGCTTAATTTTTATCAATCAATTTTCTTTTTTAAAAAAATATTTTATTTATTGATTTTAGAGAGAGAAACAGAGGGAAGAGTGGGGAGAGGGAAGGGAGAGGGAAGCTGCAACTCATAGTTACTTCTCATATGTGCCTTGACCAAACAAGTCCCAGGGTGTTGAACTGGCAAGCCCATCATTCCAGGTCGATGCCTTATCCTCTGTACCACAGAAGTCAGGCAACCAATTTCCTTTTGAAAATTCTTTATTCTATGGCTGAATCCCACAAAAGTACCAGTAATTGCCTCAGTTTTTATTTTTCATTTATTTTGCCTATCCTCTCATTACTACTTTATATACTTCTATTGGTCACTTGTATTGGTTAGGATAAACTAAGGTGAAGTAACAAAGAAACTAAGACATGGAAGTAGTCAGGATGAGAGAAATGTTTTCCTCCATGAGATCATACAGGGATCCTAGCTCCATACATTTTGTGGTTACTTCTGTAAGAATAATTTATGGTGGTCCACAATCAGTGTGTTTTTATGGACCAGACCTAGATGTGGTACATATCATTCTTGTTTACATCCCATTTGAGGGCCCTAATTCAGATGAACACATCTAACTTCATGGAAGATTTGGATATGTAGTTTAGTTTTAGGCCCAAAAGAGTGGCCAATAATTTTTGGCTAGCTAGTTACTAGACACTGTCAAGTGATCTATAATGTTCTTGTAATCTTCTTAATACTCCAAGTTCTCTCAGTTAGGATCCATATCCTTCTTAACCTTCTTAGTTTTAGACAAATTTCAGAGGTCTTTCTGCACTATATAAAGCTTCATTTAAATGTCTAGGTTAAAAAGTTGTGATTCTGACAAGCAACTTTTGCTGCCTTTCTCATCATGACCAATTATTGTATTTATTTGAGCAAGTTATTTCAGAAAAACAAGTTTATTCACAAATAGTACTCATTCAAAGATGGTCATATGACCATTAAGGAAAAAGCCTTCACTCTCCTTTGTATTGACCATGCTTATACTTCAGGATATTTTTAAGGTACCAGTATGAGCATGACCCATTAGGTAGAGACTATTTCCTTATTATCACCAGAATACCTTGAATATTGTAGTTGTGTGTGAACAAGTAGAGTGAACATTAGATTACAAATTAGAAAAAAAGTAAATTTAGTTTCAAATCTGCTACTTTTTTGCCATGGAAATGTAAAAATGTCATTGATCTTTTTAAATTTATGTTTCCTCAACTGTACATATTGCCCCTTTAGTTTCACAGTTTTGGTGGTAAAGGTATGTGAGTGTGCTTTGAAAACCATGGCTCAGGTGCCAATGATAGTTATCTTGGTTATAGTCACATAAAAAGATAACAGATCAACCTTCATTGGGCTCCTAATTTGTTCAGTTTCTGTCAAGGCACTCTAGAATGATAAACATGAATTAGGAGATATAAGTTAAGTGCTCAAGAAAAAAGAAGCACAAAATATGATAAAAGTTAAAACATAGAGGCTCAAAGAAAATATAAAAGCAACTGCTAACTAGAACAGTTTGACAGAGCTGAGAAGGTGCTGGAGCTAATCCTTTGATCAGTGTGGTTGGGATGGATTAGAAAAACCTCTCTGATCACCACTGCTGCTGTTTGTGATCCATGCCTTGAAATAACCAACACTGCTGGAGTTGTTAGTCCCATATCACATTCCCTGTGTTCATCCCTTGGTTTTTACAAAGTCAGTAATGGTTTCTTTAAATGACCCAGACCCTGAACCTTCAGTGAATATCATCAGGACAGGGGTGAGGACAACTTATTAATGTGAAAGCTATATTTTTACTATAACTGAGAGTCCTTATATTTATACCAAAAACTTTTAAAACATCCATGGAGCTGCAGAGGTCATATGGCATTGTGATGTGTGCGGTAAAACTGGCTTTGCATATGAATTAAGAGACAGTTCACATGGTTAGCAGAATGTGCAATAATTTGCTTCCTAGGAAAATATAGAAGCAAAGTGAGGGAAGTAACAGGATTACTCAAATAAGTATATAGGGCTAAAGTATGACCAACTAAATAGTGCAATAACTGGGTGGTTTATAGATGCTAGGGCACTGTTACATTGCAGGAGTGAGTGTACTGTAATTATTGCTGGCTTGTGTTTTTTGGGGCTCCTTTAATTTTTTAAGTTATTGCTAAAAATTCTTAAAAGTATTTAAAAGTGTTCTGGCAATGCAGAAAGCCTGAAAAGAACAACAGATATTAGAATAAAGTGATATTGGCTAACATTTAATAATACTTTATAGGTTAGGCTAAATGTAGCTGGACAAAATGTATACAGAATGGGGCAAAAGTAGGTTTAAAGTTGTATGTAAAACAAAGTTTATCCTTGTATTATTATTTATTATTTATTAATTACTGTATTATTTTCTATACAAAAAACTGCCCCACCCTGTGAATATATTCATCGACACAATTTAGGTTTAGCTCTTGTGTACTGAAAGTCCATGGTTACTACAATGGGATGTGGACTCTGTTCCAAGTGGTTATTTAGGTATGCAGGCTGTTGAAGGTTATTTTTTAAAATACTTTTAAAATATTTTTACTAATTTATTGGAGTTGCACAGGTTAATAAAATTATATAGGTTTCAAGTGTATAATTCTATAACGGACCATCTGTATAGTGTATTGTGTGCTCACTTCTTGAAGTCCAGTCACCATTTGTCTCTTTTTACCCTCTTTTACCTGCCCTGACACCCTTTTTTTTTACAGTCAGCACACATTGTGTTTATGAGCAGTTTTTCTTGCTCCCCAACTCCTTCCCTCACCCTGACATCTATTAGTCTATTCCCTACTTTTTTCAAGTTATAGGTTCCAATGTTATTCTGGACATTAACATCTAACCAGTTTGTATGGGATAGTCTTTAAATCAGACCCAAAAGTGCTGTCTGTCACTTTTTATCCATCCCTTTGATCATAACTCAGACATATGACCTCATCAGCCTTGAAAGGATGCTTTGAAATATTTTATATCTGTGTGACCAAAAGTAAGATTTATTTCTAAAGATAAACTAATTAGTGTTTATTTGACACAGGAACTAACATTTATATGTCCTTATACCATTATAGATCTCTTTCATATGCTTTCACTCTTTGGATTACAAATGAGTCAAAATTCCCAGTACAGTATTCCAAACTCAAGTCTTCTAACTGACTCCAAAGCCTGTTTTCATTCTTTGCATTGTTCCCTGCATTCCAGTTTACCACATGCTCTAGCTGGAACAAAAGGAAAATACAAGAATAAGTGCATCCTGCCTTAAAATTTCTTATAGGAAAGCACATAAATTAAGCTGCTTAGGAATAATTACAGAGTTGTATATTGATAAGTGCAACTAATATATTTAGAGATAAAAAACAATGCAATTTTGTCAGATAGGTCATCTAAGGCAACACTCACACAGTATTTACTTAGCTGAAACCTGGGATTTCTGTTTAGGTTTTCAATAAGGTTTCTTGGAATGAAGAATGCTCTAAATACAACACTAGAAACTATTTCTTGTCCTAGTCTTGAGAACAGGTTCCACCAAAAACCTGCTTTCATTCTTGGGTTGCACTGTATCCTCAAGCAGTGTGTCACAGAGCATGCTAAAAGAAAACAGTTCAGGGAGGAAAACAAATGAACATAAAAACCCTACAAAAACCTCATGAGAAAAAAGTGGGTTTAATAGTTTTAGATTCAACTGACATATATTGAGTTCCTTATAGAAACTAGACACTGCAGATGATTTTACACATATTATTTTGTTAATTCAAATAAAATTATGTGGAAGCAAAATAGAATTTGTATTGTCTGGAGATACAAATTATTTATGTTACCCTTGGATCTTTTGAGTATGGGCAAATGATATTTGTCTTTAGTATTTTTTGCTGTTTATTGCAAACCTTCCAAAAGTTGGTGTAATTTTTAATATACCATAGATCATAGAGCATGAGTAAATATAAAAAGCACATCTGCTTTACCCATTTAACTTCAAGAAAGAGTGGTGTGTCTTTTCTTACTGTAGCCATGCATGAGTTGTGTTTTTAAACTTCGAGATCTTCACATTATGGTGCTTATTAGCTGTAAGCCTCAAATGTGAATTGTATGTTCTAAAACTGTAAAGCATTGTGTAGATACTAAGTAGTATCTGACCACCACTGGCCAGATGAGACTAGTTAGCCTCATAGCAATAACAGGACGTTCTAGGTGTCAGAGTCAGGTAGGAGACTGGAAACCTACACATCTCACTTTTAGGACCACCCTGTTTTTGACTTGAATTCTAATTGTTTTGCATTCAAAAGACTTGAACAAAATACAGACTATTCCGTTTCTTTTGTACCTTTCCCAAGATTAAAGTGGAGAAACTACAACCAGAGTCATTTTGTTCACTGGATAAAAGAAGCAGCAGCAACAACCTTCTTTATTATACTGAGCAGATGGCCCCATGAACAAGTGTTTGTGCATTTAAATCACAAAAATTTCAAGGAGTCCCACATTAGCTCTATTTGGTAAGAGCTTGAACAGGAAGGACATGCATCTTTTATCACAATTGGTAAAATGGCACCAATTTGTTTGAGGGACCAATTCTAGAAATTACTATGGTCTGATTTTTGTCCTGCGGCAAAATAAACATCAACTACCTCTTATATTGTCATTGCAGTAAGTGTCAGACATGCATATCTGTGGGCCAGCTTTGGGAATTCTCTTCATGTTCTGGTAAGAATGAGTCAGTAACAATTTGGAACACATAATTTTGGCTGAACAAATAGACACTCAAAGCAAGGTTTTTAAATAACTGGGGGGAATAGCACATTGGTAAATGTGCCCACTTATTGGGGCATTAGGTGCATTTTGATCATTTGAAATAACAAAGCAATTAACACCTACTGTGTGTGACAGCAGGGAATATGGTAAAATTGCCATTCTTTTGGAAGTCTCTGCCTTCCACAAATGCTATATTATAGGATAGACATCGCAAAGACTGAAAAAAAAGGGGGGAGAGCTGTAAAATCTATCTATTAATTTAAATAGACCTATATATGTATTGTTGCTCTCTTCCATAAAGATTTTGGTCTCAGAGAATGATATTTAAAAGCTAAAACAATTAATACTTAGCTTTGCTGGACATTTTGCCTCTTAGATGTAGCACTTCTATTAGTTTAAAAGAAATAGACATTTCTTCTATGTCAGTAAACAATGTTCCTCAAAAAACTGATGCTCTGGACCCCAAATTTATATGTTGAAATCTTAACCCACATATGTCAAAATGTAACAATAGAGGGTGGAAAAAAAGTAGGTTATGAGTTATGGGTATGTGAAATAGCTTATTTTTGTATTATTATTGACTGTTATATTATTGTATTATATATTTGTATTATCTGTCTTTTTCTTGTTATTGTTATTTTGTTTTCTTACTTACTATTTATCTTTTAGGTAATGATGGCTGGTAATTTTACCTACTTTTATCCACCCTTGTGTTTGGACTTAGAAGTCCTTAAAGAGATAATTAAGTTAAGTGAGGGTATGGGTGGGCCGTAATCCAATAGGACTGGTGTCCTTAGGAAAGGAAATAAGAATAATACAAAATTATCAATTTTTTTTAACAAGCAAAGGACTGGATTGTGTGTTTGGGTTGAAAAAACAGTGCTTTGAATCAGGAAAGCTTTAAGTTTTGCTTGGAGTCTATAATTATATAATTATTTTAGATAATATTTTTTTTATCTCTTTGGGCTTCAATTTCCTCTCAGATTCTTCAAACTGATGGTCTTCAATTTCTGGTTTTTACCCTCTTTTTTTCAAATGTATATTTTAAGTAATAGGTTTAAGTTTGTACACTATTTTATTACTGCATACTTGCTAGTCTACTTGGAGTACATGGTAGGATTCTTGAAACATGAAGGTTCAAATGGGGCCAGCGAAGTTTAAGTGGAAGTAAGCTGTGTTACTATCAATATATTTAATTTCAAGAATATAACTCAACAAAAACTCTTTTCTTTCTACCATAAAAATGGCAAGGATTAAGATAGTGCCTGTTCTATTAGCTTGTGTACTAGATTTTTATTACTCTAACAAGTCATCATGAACTTGACGTCTTTAGACAACACAAATTTATTCTTTTACAGTTCTTAATGCCAGAAGTTTAAAATAAGTATTACAGAACTATAAATCAAGATGTTGGCAGAATCATGCTCCCTCTGGAGACCCTAGGGCAGAATTCTAGATAATTAACCCTTACCTTTTCCAGAATCTATTGTTGCATTTCTTGACTCATGATTTCTTCCCTCATCTTCAGGACTATCAGAAAAGCATCTTCTTTCTCCAATTCTGCTTCTCTCTGTTTTTGTCATACCACCTCCTCTTCTGTCTATGGTCAATCTCTATTTCCTCTGATAAGGATACTCGTGATTTAATTTAGATACCACCTGAATAATCCAAGAACAATCTCTTCATCTCAAAACCCTAAATCACATCTACAAAGATCCTTTCTCACATAAGGTACTATTTACAGAATTCCAGAGACTTGAATCTGGATAGCATTGGAAGACATTATTCAGGCCACCATGGACATGTATTATGAGCAATATGAAAACCTATATATATTGCCATAAGCCATTAGGTTTTGAGAGTTTATTGTTGTTATCACAACATAGGACATACTGACTATTAAAGGTGTAATTTAATTTTTTTATCATTTTACTTTTAAAGGCTGAATCTTTTAAAAATATTTCCATAGAACTGTATCATAGTTATTTTAGTAATATTCTTATGGGAATTTAATTTTGTCTAATGTGTTGACAAATAACAGATAAATCCTTATGCACATCTTTTATTGCCCTCTTAGAGAAAAGTTCTAGATAACGAACTATTGGCTCAAAGGCTATATATAGTTTGAAGAATGTTTCACTTATAGTTAACAGGCTTCCAGAAATGTTAAGTCCATTGACACCTCACCTGTAGCCTTGGAACAGAACCACTATTTTTCACACTCTCTCAAGCAAGATTTTTTTAAAAACAACAAGGCAAACAGCCCATAAAAATTTTAATTAGTGCCATAAGATAAATTTGGAAAATGTATTAATCCTATGTGAAGTTGTTTAATTCTCTTGTTGATAAGACTAAATAAGGTGTGTGTGTGTGTGGGGGGTATCTTATGGTTCTTTTTCTTTTTTTCTTTTTTTTTTTACAGTGACAGAAAGAGAGTCAGAGAGAGGGATAGACAGGGACAGACAGACAGGAACGAAGAGAGATGAGAAGCATCAATCATTAGTTTTTTGTTGTCGTTGTTGCGACACCTTACTTGTTCATTGATTGCTTTCTCATATATGCCTTGACTGTGGGCCTTCAGCAGACCAAGTAACCCCTTGCTCAAGCCAGCGACCTTGGGTCCAAGCTGGTGAGCTTTTGCTCAAACCAGATGAGCCTGCGCCCAAGCTGGTGACCTCGGGATCTCGAACCTGGGTCCTCCGCATCCTAGTCCGACGCTCTATCCACTGCGCCACTGCCTGGTCAGGGTTCTCTTTCTAAAAGGGCCTACCCAGTATGTTTTTCTGTATATAGAATAGTGAGGAGTATTAGGGTAAAGATGATGGGTGAGGGGTTGAATACCGAATAGAAATTACTGAGTATATAACATTGACTGAGAGAGTCTGATTGAATGGGAAAGCAGAGAGCTACATATATTGGGGAAAATTTATGTTGCAAATGTCACCTATGTTTTCACTGACTTTATTCTTTCCCCACTCCTTTGTAACTCTTGAATGCCATCCACTTTTGTTTGCAGCATTGGTTCTCTGATAGGAGAAAGAGGACTCCGTTGGGTCAGTGGAGTGATGCCTTTCCCTTCACCCCATCAGTCATCAGGGTGGAGCTAACAAAGCACAGCAACTCAGCCTCCATCCCAGTAGGAACTAAGTTTATCATCTGCCTAAACACTTGATCTCTACTTGTCAGGGCTGAGACAATCCAAGAGCCCTAGAAAGGCAGATGCCAAAAGGACATACTGCCCTGTGGAGATGGCAATAATTTTTCCATGAATTGACTGTTTCTGCTTCTGTCCACTTCCCCCACCCCTGTCATACTTTCCAGTACTATTTACAACAATCCTTTCAGCCGTAGTCTGTTTGATCAGCTGCCCTTTTTGTCAGACCTGGTGAGCAACTTGGCAGTGATGTCAGGGGCCATCTGTGCTGTTAGAATGAAGCTTACCTGTCTCTCTCATTCCAGAGTTTTTTGGCTTATGGAAGCCAAGTGCCTCACTTTTCTGGGCTTGATGCCACCAAATCTTGAGCTGGCTTTTTAGGTAGGAGAGTCTATAGGGGATTATATTTTCTTGGCAATTTTCTTTTCATTTCCAGAATACTGAAATTTCCTAGGCTACTTCTCCCTTGACTTGATCTAATGAACCTTCCACTGAAAAAGATAAGCTCTTATCCTAAAATTCTGGTTAACCAAGGCAAGTGAGATTTCATATAATCTGAACAATAGAAAGTTATGAATGGACTCCTTCCCATTTCTTGGAGAAAAATATAAATCCATACTGGTGAGTGGAATTAAAATTATTGCACAAGGTATTCTAGGTTTTAAAATACTATTAACAGATACTCAGGTCTATAGAATACCCTCAATTAAGTATGAAACATTCACACTGTTTTCCTGGGTCACATATGCTTTCATTTTATGTAAAAAGCACACTTGGAAAACCAAAGTCCTTCATTTGTGGAACAAATATAGGGGAGTCTGTTTCATAAAAATGCACCAGCTGGGAAAAATGATTCCTATATAACTCAGAAACTGCGTGAGTTCAGCAGTTTTCTACCATGGATTAATTTTCTTTAAAAAAAATATAACCCAAATCAGTAAAATTAGTGGTTAAATTAGAATATTTTAAAATCTAAAGGCTATTTGGTTGGAGTGAGAGCACAACATGGAAACAGCTTTGTAGGGCAAAGCACAGTTTCCAATCTGGGTTCATGACTTGTCTCTACCTTATGAGTGCTCTTAACAAGTTCATTAAAGCTGTATGTCCCTTTCTTCATTTACACATAAACCAAGGGTAAATAGTATTTGTTTTTTTCCTAGCTCATAGCAATATCATATGCATAAATGTAATGAATAATTATGAAGGCCATTGCAGTATTATAAAAATAAAAAAAATGTAATAAATTCTCATTTATCTTCATACTTTTAATTTAGAATTTAGTGTAATGTAGAGGTAATACACTTCTGAGGTTTACATTTATGTTATATGGGAAAAAGTAATTTGCAAATTGAAAGAGTAAACAATTGTTAGGAGAATCTGTTTAACAAATACATATAATTAAAAGCTCTTGAGTAATTTTTTAAAGTAAAAATGAATATATTCAAATTAACTGACTATTGACACAACCATACCTTAGAAAAAATAATTCTTTATTTGAAATAAGTTAGGTATTGTATTAGTCATAGACATTTTAAAGTTTTTCTTCCTTTTCCCATCTCCATTTTACAAGTCAGCTATATAGTTACTAAAATATATATATATTTTTTTTTTAAGTGCAAAAAATCATGGCTCACATCATAATGAAGGGCTACCTATAAACATGCAATGAATATGGTTGTAAAATAATGTTATAGTATTATGGAAAAGGGAGCATTTAATTCTCACTAATAGCATTTAAGTTGGAATTTAGAAATGATTAGAATTCAATCACATAAAAGGGGATAAAAGCTTTTGGAAGGGACTGCATAAAAAGAAAGCATGTAAGTGCATGATGTATTCAGAAACTGCCAAATAGGTAATTACTGTTGAAAAGTAAGGTACAAAAACATAAATAATCAGGAGTAACTTCAAAAAATAAAGCATGTTACATGGACCTGTTTTTGGTCCAAAGTTTAGAATTTATTCTATAAACATGAGAACATCTGTGAATATTTAACAAGGGGGATAATATAATGAGGTACATGATTTTGAAAGAGCTTTCAGGATAAGATTTGAATATTACCTCAGACATGGAAAGGAATCTGAAGTTCATGATAGAGTAGGGTGTGAGAAATCAGCAAGGAAAAATACTGCATACTTAGCTTGGCAAAGTTTAATGGTCTGCTTCTGAAGCCACATCAAAGAAGCCTTAAGATGAAGCAGTCTATCAAAACAACAACATCCAAATTTTATGTTTCAAATATTGAACACTTTTTCAAATAGTTGAGGACTTGTCTGTGTAGAAATAAATGGAACTAAAAATAAAATTTGACAAAATTCTCAATGTCACTAATCACCAGAGAGTTACAAATTAAAAATATACATGTCAGAATGGCTATAATCAACAAATTCACCAACAAGTGCTAACAAGTATGTGGAGTAAATGAAAACCTCCATTGTGGCAGGCACTATGGAAAATAGTATAGAGTTTTCAAAAAAAAATTAGAAATAGATCTGCCTTGATTCCAAGATGGAGACAGAGAGGGCAGATGTTCTAACTGCCATCTTCCAGGACCAAATTGGAGTTACAACTATATTTAAGAACAGTCATCTTGAAAAACCAACTTCAGGCTAAATGTAAAGGAATCCATAACCAAGAAGTCACAGAGTGACATCAAGACTGGTGAACAGGGCTGCCTGCTCCCAGGATTCAGTGGGGCAGAGAGTCCAGAGGGAATTCTCACTGCAAGGATGTTTGTCCTGAGATAGGAGGGTCTTCAGCCCCAGGCCAGGCACCCCAGCCTAGAACACCAGAGCCTAGAACAGGCACCCATAGCATTTGGAAGTAAGCAGAGGCAATGTTTCTGTCTGCAAGAAAGAGATAGAGCTCTTGGAGACAGGCTCTCTCTTAAAGAGCCAATGCAGAAATCTCATTCACAGTCACTTACCCAGGGCTCTGGCGGGGGAGGATTGAAAGGACTAGAGTTGTGTGAGGAGAGTGTGAAGTTGGTGGCCCAGGGAGAAACACCATGGGGGACAGCCACCAGTACCCCTGAACTGAGTCATTATCTACTTCTTCAGCAGCCATATTGTTCAAATGAGAAGAAAAGTACAGTTGAATGGTCATATATTAGTCAATTAGGTAAGATTATGCTATAGAAACAAATATCTCCCATTTTGTAAGGTCTTATTATAACAAAAACTCATTTTTCTCTTTCCCAGTGTAGTTATTGGTGACTCTCCAGATAAACTTCCCTTTAAGTGGCACCTAAATTTAGTACTTCAAAAATGTATACAAAAGAAATTAATAAATCCATCATTGGAGCAGAGCTTATATACAACTGAATACCTTACCCTCAAACACATTTTTACTCAGTCCATAGTGGTAAACTAGGCTTGGTGTGCAATAATCAGTAATAAAAATAAGCTTACACCTTAACAATTATGTCTCTTTTTTCCAACTAGAAAGCTACCCTTCTAAGTTTTCATATGAAAGCAAAGTTTCATTTCTCACAGTAATAGGCTAGTGAAATTTTGCATTAGAAAAGTGCAACTATATCTCATATGTTTTTGCAGTATAGAGAATCTACTCACTTTCTTGCTCAAACAAAATGCACACAGAAATCAGATAATACATTGCATTTCAATCAAGAGTTTCACAGAGCCTCAGAGACACAATAAAAACAAAATTACTTCAAAAAACTCTTTTTTCTTGAAGTTAAATGCAAATTAAATAGGACCCAATCTACTCAGCCTTTATCTAGTGATATTTGCTAGTGTGTCTATAAATTTATTATGATTATTTAGCATTTATATGACACTTTCTATCTGTTTTTTTTTTTTTTTTTGTATTTTTCTGAGGTTGGAAATGAGGAGGCAGTCAGACAGACTCCCACATGCGCCCGACTGGGATCCACCTGGCATGCCCACCAGGGGGCGATGCTCTGCCCATCTGGGTTGTTGCTCTGTTGCAACCAGAGCCATTCTAGTGCCTGAGGCAGAGGCCATAGAGCCATCTTCAGCACCCGGGCCAACTTTGCTCCAATGGAGCCTTGGCTGTAAGAGGGGAAGAAAGAGAGAGAGAGAGAGAGAGAGAGAGAGGAAGGAGAGGGGGAGGGATAGGGAAGCAGATGGGTGCTTCTGCTGTGTGCCCTGGCTGGGAATCAAACCCAGGACTCCTGCATGCCAGGCCAACACTCTACCACTTAGCCAACTGGCCAGGGCTCTATCTGCTCTTTTAGAAAAATATTATGCTTAGTCATTTTTAATTTACTCCATGAGATTTGGTAGGCTACTTGGTCCCATTTTACAGTTGAGAATACTATGAGGATGTCAAGTTCCCATGGTGTCATAAGGATCCCCAGTGCCTGCTCTAGTTAGTCAACTATCTGAGAAGATGAAGCCTCTGCATTTATTGCCAATGCCAGTAAATAAGCTTGAATAGAAACCTAGAAATTGGGCATACCTCCAACATTCTTTGTTCTAGCCAATTGGTTTCAGTTACTCTCAGTCATTTTTTTCTTCACTTGTTACCTGCTTGTAAAAGTCATATCTCTTGTGACATCAGAGAAATGGTGCTGCGGGAGCGCGACCAACAAATCTCCCCAAAATTTCAACAAGTTCATCAACCAGAGACAGAAAAATCTATCTTTGGAGCATCTGGGAGTCCTACATACTGAAAATAAAGGTATGCTCGAGCAAAAAATTGACTAAATATATCATCAACCCTGAAGGAAATAAGACGGAGAAAGAAACACTGCCTTCCTCACTAACCTAAGCAAAAGCTGCTTTCACTTGGAACTGAGAGTTGGGGGGGCTAAGGGTGTGGAGGAAGCTAGGCTGTGGCACAGACATTCGTTCAATCTGAGGAAAGAGTTTGCCTGCCACAAATCAGCCCACGTGAGCTAACACCCATGCTGTGAGCAGCAGCTGCCATTGGCACACAGGGTGTGCACCAAAGCAAACTTTCCTATGCCTGAGCTTCTCTGGATGGGTGGGGTGCCTCACCCAGCCATTCAAACTAACAATCAAGCATCGGGGGAGGGGTGCGTGGGTAGCTTGCAGTCCTTCCTGGAGAAGATCAGGGGATCCAATTGCTGAAATTAGCTTAACTCACGGTCTGCTCACCTCCCAACTGACCTATGCAGCTCTAACTGACAAGATCTCTCTCAGTTCAGCGATCTCAGACAAGAGGTGTGATATTTTTTAGTGCCTCTTGCTAAAGGGGGTGGTGGCAACTTCTGATTGTCAGAGCTTTCATACTCAGGGATATACGCTAAAAAAAGGGACTTGGCAGATGTTAAGACCTCCTGTACTGCAGGCAGCAACTAGGGCATCTTCTTCCCAGCCAAAACAGGTTACAAAGTACAAAAAGCCTGGGGGGAGTGGTCCCACAGAGTGCCAGGCATGCTGAACAGGCCTGGAGGCTCATAGAAAGTCACTTTGAGAGCAATTGGCTCCCAGCCCCACCTGACTACGCTGGCGACTCTGACAGACAGAGCCTTACCCAGAGCCCTGCATTGAGTGGGGATAGAGTGAGGATTTGCCAGCTCTTTGAGCCTCTTATTCCCCAGGCAGAGGCAGTGACAGCCTCATAGCTGGATCATCAGGTTGCTAATTCAGGAAGGAGAGACTAGGAAAGAGACTCCGGGAAAACGGACTCTCTCATTGTTGGAGCCTGCAAACGCTAACAAGCCTTGACTACCAATGAGACTGAAGCCTAATATATGACATCGTCGCATCGTCGTAGAGTCTCATCAACTGCAAATCTCTACCTAAGCATGCCACAGGGGCAGAGCCTGTGGTACAGAGTCACCGACCAGGAAGAGGGAGAGGAAAGAAAAAGGAAGAGGTTAACCTCTCAAAATAAAGAAAAATCCATAGACTTTATAACTTGTTCCACTATTTTTTTATGTTTCTTTCATCGTCTGGCCTTTATTATTATTATTATTTCTTTTTCCTCCACCTTGATCCTTTTATTCTCTGCTCACCTTATTCTTTCCTCTTCTTGAACTACACTACCCATAAGTGTTACATTTTCCATTTTATTTCTTTTCTTCTTCCTTACTCTCCATGAGGGTTACACTCCAAAACCCTTAATCTCTCTCTCTCTTTTTCTTTTTTTCTGTTTTTCTTCTTTTCCTTTTTCCCTTTTTCTTTTTTCTCCTTCTCTATTAGTTTCTTCTTTTCTCTTTTTACTTTTCCTCTCATTCAATCCTCAATCACAAACAAATTAATTTATTTGGGACTTGTTTTTTTCTGTTTGTGTGGCATTTTGGGTGCTTTTTACTTTGCTTTTTAACACATTAGCATTCCTCCCAACCCAGGATCTCCATTCTATTTAGTTTTTGCTCCAATTAATACAATAGTAATTTTTTTTCTTTTTTCCTGTTTTCCTCTTATTCCTCTCATTATATCTCTTAGTTGACCATCACTTACAAGCAAACCATTTTATTCTTGACCCAATTTTTTTTCTTTTTTTGCATTTTGTGGGTCCCTACCTCCTTTTTTTCCCCTTGAACACTTCCCTCCAACTCAGGCCCTCCATTATAGGCAGTTTTTGTTCCATTTAGCATAATATAATTCACAATTCATCACAATATTTTCCTAAGGAGGAGAGAATAGGAGGGAGAGAGAAGAAAAAAAAGGGGGAAATAATAAATCATTATTGTTTTTTATTTTTATTTTATTTTATTTTTTCCAAATTTTTTTCATTTTTTTACTTTTTATTCTTTATTAATTCTTATTAGTGCTATCAATAAGACCACCCTCAGATATCATTAAGAAAAAGGAAATAGAATATCATGGATACAAAAGATAGAGAAGTAGCACAGATAAATGTGGAAAAAACTATGGAGAAAAAATTTAATATATTGGAAACCTTGGAGCTAAATGACAGAATTTAAAATAGAAATTCTAAAAATACTCAGAGATATACAAGAAAACACAGAAAGGCAATTTAGGGAGCTCAGAAAACAACTCAACGAACATGAAGAATATATTAACAAGGAAATTGAAACTTTAAAAACAAATTAAACAGAGATGAAAAACTCAATTCTTGAACTGATAAACGAGGTAACAAGCTTAGCTAATAGAACAAGCCAGAAAGAAGGTAGGATTAATGACATAGAAGATAAGCAACCTCAGGCACAACACAGAGAAGAAGAGAGAGACTCAAAAATTTTAAAAAATGAGAAAGCCCTACAGGAATTGTCTGACTCCATCAAAAAGAATAACATAAGAATAATAGGTATATCAGAGGGAGAAGTGAGAGAATGGAATGGAGAATATATTCAAACAAATAATAGACAAGAACTTCCAAGTCTGTGGAAAGAACTAAAGCCTCAAATTCAAGAAGCAAACAGAACACCGAGTTTTCTTAACCACAACAAACCTACTCCAAGGCACATCATAATGAAATTGGCACAAACCAATGACAAAAGAAAAAAACATTCTCAAGACAAACAGGGAAAAGAAGAATACAACATATAAAGGAAGGCCTATTAGATTATCATCAGATTTCTCAGCAGAAACTCTACAAGCTAGAAAGAGTGGACCCCGATATTTAAAGCCCTGAAAAGAGGTACTTTCAGCCAAGAATACTATACCCATCAAAGCTATTCTTCAAATATGAAGGAGAAATAAAAACATTCACAAATACAGAAAAGATGAGGGAATTTATTATCAGAAAACCCCCACTCCAGGAAATACTAAAGGGGGTTTTCCTACCAGATACAAAGACAAAAAACAAAACAAAATCACAAGTAAAAGCTCCACCAAGAACACAATAAAACCAAATTTAAACTGTGACAAAAAAAGGAAGATGGAGATTAACAGTAGCAAAGGACAATGGAGTACAGAAACACTCATAAGATAGGGTACTACAATGAATATGCTAGGTACCCTTTTCATTACTTAATGATAACCATCCTTGAAAAAACCACCACAAAACCACATGAATTAAAAAAGGTAGCAACAGAGGAAAGAAGTATGGAATACAAAAAAAAAACCCAAAAAAATGATAGAAATACAAAAGAGAAGAATCAAACAAGATACAAAACTAACAGAAAGCAATTTATAAAATGGCAATAGGGAACCCACAAGTGTCAATAATTATACTAAATGTAAATGGATTAAACTCACCAATAAAAAGACACAGAGTAGAAGAATGGATTAAAAAAGAAAATCCAACTGTATGCTGCCTACAATAAACACATCTAAGCAACAAGGATAAAAACAAATTCAAAGTGAAAGTCTGGAAAACAATACTCCAAGCAAAAAACATCCAGAAATAAGCAAGTGTAGCAATACTCGTATCTAATAATGCTGACTACAAGACAGCAAAAGTACTCAGAGACAAAAATGGTCATTTCATAATGATTAAGGGGACACTGAATCAAGAAGACATAACAATCCTTAATATATATGCACCAAACCAAGGAGCACCAAAATATATAAGACAGCTACTTATTAACCTAAAAACAAAAACTGACAAAAATACAATCATAATTTGAGACATCAATACACCGCAGATGGCTCTAGATCTTTCATCCAAACAGAAAATCTATAAAGATATATTGGCCTTAAATGAAACAGAGCACCTGGATATGAGAGACATCTACAGGACACTTCATCCCAAAGCAACAGAGTATATATTTTCTCTAGTGTACATGGAACATTCTCAAGAATTGACCATATGTTGGGCCATAAAAATAACATCAACAAATTCAGAAAAATCGAAATTGTACCAAGCATATTTTCGGATCATAAAGCCTTAAAACTAGAATTCAACTGCAAAAAAGAGGGAAAAAAACCCACAAAAATGTGGAAACTAAACAACATACTTTTAAAAAATGAATGGGTCAAAGAAGAAATAAGTGCAGAGATCAAAAGATATATGCAGACAAATGAAAATGACATGGTGTCATATAGGTACTAGCTTCACTGGGATTATCACTTTATTATTTATATAAATGTCTAATCACCATGTTGTATACCTGAAACTAATATAATATTGTATGTCAACTGTAATTAAAAAATAAAATATTATTTTAAAAAATTAAAAAACAAATAAAGTCATATCTCCTGGCCCTGGCTGGCTTGCTCAGTTCTAGAGCACTGGTTTGATTTCCATCCAAGGGCGCACAGGAGAAGCACCCATCTGCTTCTCCACCCTTCTTCTCCTTCCTCTCAATCTCTCTCTTCTCCTCCCACAGCCAAAGTTCCATTGGAGCAAAGTTGGCGGGCGTGCTGAGGATAGCTGCATGGCCTCTGCCTCAGGTGCTAGAATGGCTCCAGTTGCAACAGAGCAACAGCCCCAGATGGGCAGAGCATGGCATCCGGGTGGGCATGCCAGGTGGATCCAGTAAGGTGCATGCAGGAGTCTGTCTCTCTGACTCCCCGCTTCTCACTTCAGAAAAATACAAAAAAAAAAAAAGTCCTGTCAGTGTACCCCTATTGCTTGTGTTAGATTAGTAGAGGTTTCTATAAAATAATTTGCAAATGATGAATAATTTACATGGATTCCTTTCTTTCATTGGGTGGGTCTCATTGATATTGGTTTCCTCCACAGTGTAAAGAGATTCTATGATACATTTTTATAATATCAAATTTATAGCTGATTCAAACATAGGAACATCACATTATTCCATTTTTTATGGATTGCTCATATGTACATGATGCTCAATTTGTGAATTTACAATCTTTACACAGCTGATCTGGGACATATGTGGATCAGTACAATTAATTACTGGTACAATTGGGTCACTATGGTTGAGAAAATAATTCAAACTATGTGAATAGAAATCTTTATATCCTCTAAGAAACTTCTGAAGTTCTCCTTGAGAAAACTTTTCCTCTCTCATAACTAGATTATTGCTCTTTGTACCTGCACATAACTACTCTCACAGACATTTTTTGGAAACAAACTTTATTACTAGGTATACATCTTGCATTCTCAGATAGAAAGCACCTTGAAATCAAGGTGTTTGTCTTTGTATAAATACATTCACACAACTAATATAGAGTTTTTGCACATAAGCTTCCAATGCATGTATGTTTAATATAATTTAATAACATTAACTTTTTATTTTAGAGTTTTTTCAAGATGTTTTCATTTCTTGTTATTAGTAGGCCTGTGCTTAGGTGTAATTATTTATATTAAATTCCTTTTGGAGTGATTTTCTGACCCACTTCTTTTAAAAAGTTAGAATATGATTTTTTTTACCAATAAACAGAGATACAAGATAATCAAAATCTGATATTAGAACTTAAATAAAACTAAAATCCATATTTTTCTCATGTTCTCTAGGACTCTGTTTGTGTTATCTTATTAAATAAGCTTCTGCACATATTCCTAGATAGAGTCAGGCACTTTCTGCAAGGTTGCCCTCCTGGAGTACCTTGAACTCTGCTGAAATTATAGCATATGGTATCTTGTGTAACATTTTTTTATTTAAATCATTGCTTCTGATAATATAATGTAAATTCAACAGGGAGAGATTGCATTTTATTCTTTAACCCTAGTGCCTTACATAAAGCAGTGTTTATAATGATACTCAATATATTTTTGTTATGTTTAAGTCATTTAAACTCTGGGTATTAGAAAATGACATAGATAAATTTTCAGTCTATTTACAGTTTATAACAGAATGCTCATGTTAATAAACTAAAAAAGATTTTATGTAAGGCAACCATAAAACCAGCTAGTTTTTGGAACAGAATAAAAAAATGTGATTAATTAGATTAAAATAATGACATCCATTCTACAATTCCCAGTAGATTTAAAGTGAGATCTCTGTAGCAAATGTATATCAATTCTAGAAAGGTCAATATGTGTTGAGTTCCTCTAGAAAGATTTCTTTGCATTTCTAACAAATGAAATGCTGATAACATAGAATTTCCCCAAAACAATGAGGTTATAATGTGCAGATATTATAGCAGAGGGTAGTGGTGGCATACATATAATTGATGCAATTTCAAAATGCCACCAGAAATCTTTAAGGAACTCTTTTTAATCTCTTTTCTCATTTCTCATTTTGGCTGGAAGTGATAAATTGACAAACAAGCTAAGCTGCTTTTTAACTTTTTTCTCTTTTCATTGGCTATAACCTTGTTTTGTCCCTATTTACTAAGAACTCTAAAAGATTGGACTAATAGTAAGTCTTAATTTAATTAAGTTTTAGATGGCAATCTGCTTACTCCATCTTGCTTTCAATTTGCATTGATAAGCTCTTACCAAAAAAATATTCAGCAGGATTTTCATAGAAAGTTTGTTTTAGTAATTATGTCAACCTCAGCTTTTCTTGTTTTTCTTTCTTTTATTTTTAATAACTTTACTACAATACTTCTTATAGGTCAAAGTGTCTGATTTAAAAAGTTAACATAGATATCAAAACTGTTTTTTGGGGGAGAAGAAAAAATATTATTTCTATTATAAGACAAATTTTGATTCAGAAAAGCAAACCTATAAAAAATAGTCTTTTACAGCAATAGTTAGAATCTTACTTGCCTTTTATCTGGGATGTTTTAGTAACCTCAGAGCAGAGTTGTTTTTATTTTTTCTTCCAAAAAGTTCAAAAAACTGTCAAGCCTAGTGAAATACAGTGTGTCCGTAAAGTCATGGTGCACTTTTGACCGGTCACAGGAAAGTAACAAAAGATGATAGAAATGTGAAATCTGCACCAAATAAAAGGAAAACTCTCCCAGTTTCATACCTATTCAGTGCAGTTCAATTTGGGCTCATGCACAGATTTTTCAGGGCTCCTTAGCTAGCTATCCCGTATAGCCTCTACAGACTTGTCACTGACTGATGCCTACCAGAACGGGGTTTCTCCACCAAACTGCTGGTTTCCTTCAACTGCTTATCCCACCCAGTAATGTTATTCCTATGTGGTGGCACTTCGTTATAAACGTGCTGATACTCACGTTGCACATTGGTCATGGATTCGAATTTAGAAAGCCACAGAACACACTGAACTTTCCTCTGTACTGTCTACATCTCGACTGGCATGGCCATGGGCTGCTCCGCTGTATACATGGTGTTACGTCATCATCTTCACAAGCGCATATGCTGCCACATCCTACAGAAACTAGGAGGGTTTTTCTTGTATTTGGCGCAGATTTCACATTTTTATCGTCTTTTGTTGCTTTTCTGTGACCAGTCAAAAGTGCACCATGACTTTACGGACACACTGTAGTTTCTAGGTCCAGCAGGCTATTGCTGCTCTATTTAATTATGAAGAGGGAAAAACTTCTAGTCTTGTCAAATGTGAACAATTGTCTCTTGTTGACTGTTGAACTATGATCTGAGCTATTCAAGCTTAGTTTGTAGTCATTTAACTCCCCTAGTCTCTCACTGAAATTCCACCACTCTTCCTTACACCACCCCTTTTCAGTTTAAGTTACTGGGTCAATTTCACCATCTAGTTTTTCTCTTTCAGAGCTGCTGAATTCCAACCCTAAAAAACATAGTTTGTTCTTCATTGTCTGTTGGTCTCTCTAAAATGACTCTCCCTGGCTGGAAACTGACTTCCTGGAAATGGATCATCCAGTCTCACTGTCTACCAAGTAGCATAGCTCCTACTGATGGGCCCTCTCTAAAGTCTCAGATCTCAATATTTTTTAACTATGGTAATACTCAAGTTTCTTTCACTCTCAGCAGTCTGATCCTCTCCAACCAGTGGCTAGCTCTAGGGTACTTCATTCCTAAAATGCTTTACCAATTCTTCTTGATTTCTCTTTTCTTTACCAACATCTTTGTAAATTAACCCCTACTGAATTCTCTCTTTTATTTTAACCACGTTTGGGTAGCACACTCTCTTTTTCCCGCCATACCCTTACAATACACAATCACATTTACACACATATACATACACATACACATAGATACACACTCACATTGCTAAATTGATGGATAAAAAGATACAGTAAGACATAAAATAATTTATTTTTAATAATATAATCTTTTCCACTTTTTCATGCTAAGCATATTTAACTTTTATAAGAAAAAGGATCAATATGCATAAGGAAATACAGTAAAAATCATGTGTTTCAATATTAGCCTTGTTAGAAATGCTGCTAGCCAATATTTATTTTTATCCATAGTTAATAGCCCATTCTACAATCTGAATATTTCTAACCTTTTTTTATGCCCAAACAAACCTATTCTTATTCTTTTCCACTGATGAAGCTTCCATTTCAATGAAGATAGAAACATTACTACTTATGTGAATTTCGACACATATTTTTGTTTTACTTCAAAACTCCATACGTTTGATAATACTTTTTTCCTATCCAAAAATTTTTTTTTACATTTTTTATTATTAATTTTAATGCAGTGACATTGATAAATCAGGGTACATATGTAAAAAGAAAACATCTCCAGATTATTTTGACATTTGATTATGTTGCATACCCCTCACCCAAAGTCAAATTGTCTTCCGTCACCTTCTATCTGGTTTTCTTTGTGCCCCTCCCCTCCACCCCCCCCCCTCTCCTCCCTCACCCCATACCCCTCCACACACCCCCCAATACCATCACATTCTTGTCCATGTCTCTGAGTCTCACTTTTATGTCCCATCTATGTATGGATTCATACAGTTCTTAGTTTTTTCTGATTTACTTATTTCACTCCGTATAATGTTATCAAGGTCCATCCATGTTGTTGTAAATGAGCCAATGTTATCATTTCTTATGGCTGAATAGTATTTTATAGTATATACCTATCAAAGCTTTTTTAATCCACTCCTCCACTGATGGACACTTGGGCTGTTTCCAGATCTTCACTATTGTGAACAATGCTGCCACAAACATGGGGGTGCATTTCTCCTTTTGGAACAGCTCTATGGTGTTCTTAGGGTATATTCCTAAGGATTTGGGCTGCTTTAAAGTCTTGATTTGTTTGTTTTCTTAACAGGTGATAGTCTTGTTTACTGATCTCAGCAGGGGGCTTATTTAAAACTGTATTCAGGAATGCAGGTGGGTGTAACCTGAGACTCTGAAGGCTTCTTCTGCCAGTTACTCTCTCTGGGGGCAGGGTGTTTTCTCAGATTCAGTAGGGGGAGGTGTATCTCAGATCTCCATAGAGACCTGAGTTACTGCCCCTCCTCCCCACTTCTTGTTTTCAGCTGTGTCTTGGTGCGCTGATTGGAGCTAGAGAGATGTCTGTATCTCTGTGACCTGGAAGTACTTTTGTATTTTGCTTTGTGGAAGGATCAGCCCCTCCCCAAGTTATGGCTGCCTCCAGCACTGAATGAGTCAGCTTTTCATGCCATCACCTGTATTCCTCTCCCCCTCACCATCTGTCTCTCTCTCTCTCTCTCCTTTCTTTTTGGAAGACAAGCCAGCCCTTTCAACACACCTCGTTCCCTGGTTGCCAGAATAGTGACTGTGAGCAGTATTTTCTGCTCTTTTCCTTGGAGTGAGAGCCCTTCTGGATTCTCAGCCTCACCCCCCCCCTCTGTTCCTGTAAGCAGGGGAGATTCAGGCGCTCTCTACCAGGTTTGTTGTGGCTTCTTCTTTGCTCCTTGGTTTTTGAGAGCTGTTCTTGTAACCCAGAGTTGGTTTTTCATGCTGATTGTTCCTAAATTAGTTTGTAATCCAATTCAGTGGTGTGAGCTGAGTGTCTGTGTGTCTGCCTACTCCACTGCCATCTTCAGGTCCCTCTCTCAAAAAAATTTGAAGCTATTTTTCTCTCCAAGATTTATACCTGCACCTGGACTCATATAACCATCTACTCTTAAATTTCATAGGATGTATTTTTATGAACTACATCTTTGATCTCTTCAATCTTTAGTTTTACCCTCTCTGCTGATATTTTTTATCATCTATAAAAGTCCTCCATCTTCTGTCTTTATTTTTAAGAAAAAAAATGCCTATTCTCTATTGTGCTTCTTATTTAACCTCTTACTGTTTTCTCTGCTTCCTGTTGTCTACTTTGTCTTATTTCTCCTCTGAAATTGTGCTTATAAAGATCTTTGATGTCTCTATAGTTATCAAATATCAATGGCTTAATCCTCATTTGTGGCATCTAAAATGATGGCTGGGGATGGCTCCTTGGCCTCTGCCCCAGGCGCTAGAGTGGCTCTGGTCGTGGCAGAGTGACACCCCAGAGGGGCAGAGCATCGCCCCCTGGTGGGCAGAGCATCACCCCTGGCGGGCGTGCCGGGTGGATCCCAGTCGGGCGCATGTGGGAGTCTGTCTGACTGTCTCTCCCCGTTTCCAGCTTCAGAAAAATACAAAAAATAAAATAAATAAATAAAATCCCTTACTATTATAGTATTGCTGTTGTTCTCTCCCTTTATGTCCATCAAAATCTGCTTTATATATTTAGGTGCTCCTACATTAGATGCAGAGATATTTATAATGGTTGTCTCTCCCTGTTGGATTGCAACCTTTATTGTTATGTAGTGACCTTCTTTATCCCTTACTATAGTCCTTGTTTTAAAGTCTATTTTGTCAGATATAAGTATTGCTATCCCACCTTTTTTTTTTTTATTCCCATTTTCATGAAATATTTTTTTCCATCCTTTTACTTTCAGTCTATGTGTATTTTTGTTTTGAGGTGGGTCTCCTGTAGACAGCATATGTATGGGTCCTGATTTTTTATCCATTCAGTTACCCTTTCTCTTTTGATTGGAACATTTAATCCATTTACATTTAAGGTTATTCTGATATGTAGTTGTTTATTGCCATTTTTTTCTTTAAATCTACATTCCTCTTTTACTAGATTTTTTTTCCCCACTTTGTTCTGACTACAGCAGGCTTCTTAACATTTCTTGCAGCATTGGTTTGGTTGTGATTAATTCCTTGAGTTTTTGTTTTTTTATCTGGGAAGCTTTTTATTTCTCCTTCAATTTTAAATGATAGTCTAGCTGGATAAAGAAGTCTTGGTTGTAGGTACTTGTTCTGCATTACTTTGCATATTTCTTGCTATTCCCTTCTGGCCTCAAGGTTTCTGTTGAAAAGTCAGATGTCATTCTTATGGGGGTTCCTTTGTAGATGATTGACTGTTTTTCTCTTACACCTTCTAATATTCTTCCTTTATCTCTTAGCTTTGGTATTTTGATTATGATGCGTCTTGGTGTGGGTGTCTTTGGATTCTTTTTTAATGGGATTCCCTGTGCTTCTTGAACCTGTGTAACTCTTTCCTGCATCAATTTAGGAAAATTTTCAGGTATAATTTCTTTAAAGAGTTTCTCTATTTCTTGTTCCTTCTCTGCCCTTTCAGGAACCCCTATTATGCAGATATTTTTCTCTTCATGTTGTCACAGAGCTCTCTTAGAGTTTTCATAGACTTTTTGATCCTCTTATTTTTGCTGTTCTGCTTCTGTGCTTTCACTTAACTTGTCCTCTAAGTCACTGATTCGATACTCTGCTTCATCTAGCCTGCTTTAAATTCCTTCTAGTGTAGTCTTTATTTCTGATATTTTGTTTGTCATTTCTGTTTGGTTCTTCTTTATGATTTCTGTGTCCTTTTTGATGCTTACAATTTCTTTATTGAGGTGTTCATTAAGTCCATCCATTGTAGCTTTGAGATCCTTAAGCATCCTAACAAGAATTATTTTATACTCTCCATCTGGTAAATTGATTAGTTCTGTTTCATCCAGGACTTTTATTGAGGATTTGTCTTGTTAAAGCATATGACTTATGTTTCTCTGCCTTCCCATTATTCTGTGTATGGCTTGTAGGCTTCTTCCACTTGTGGTCTCCTTACCTAGTAGAGCCACCTTGAAGTCTTGATTTGTTTGCTTTCTTCTCAGTTTTCTTAACTCAGTGGTGATCTTGCTTGCTGATCCCAGCAGGGAGCTTATTTGAAATTGTATCCAGGAATACAATGAATGTAACCACTGGAACACAGAATGCTGTTCTGCCGGCTGCTCTTTGGGGGCAGGGTGCTTTCTCAGCTTCAGTAAGGGAAGGTGTATCTCAGATCTCCCTGGAGACCTGAGTTACTGCCCCTCCTCCCCACTTCCTGCTTTCAGCTGTGTCTTTTTGTGATGGTTGGAGCTGGAGAGCTTTCTGGAGGTAGGTCACCCAGAACCACTTTATGCTTGAGTTACATGGAGGGATCAACCCCTCCTGAAGCTATGGCCACCTACGAATTAGATGAGTCAGCTTCTTGAGTCATTCCATGCATTCCTTTGCCTGTCACCGTCTGTCTTGCTCTCCCCACTTTCCTTTTGGAAGACAAGCCAGTTCTCTCAGCCTTCCTTGTCTCCAGGTCCCCAGGCTAATGGCTGTGAGTGGTATTTTCTGTTCTTCTTTTTGTAATGAGAGCACTTCTGAGCTTTCAGCCTCAGCCCCCCTTTGCTCCTGGAAGCAGGGGAGCCCCACCATGACTCTGCATTCCCTACCAGGCTCAGTGTGGCTTCTTCTTTGCTCTTTGGTTTTTGAGACCTGTTCTTTTGATCCAAAGTTGGTTTTTCACACTGATTGTTCCTAAATTATTTTGTAATCCAGTTTGGTGGTATGAGCTGGGAGTCTGTGTGTCTGCCTACTCCACTGCCATCTTCGAAGTGGGTCTCTTGTAGACAGTGTGTGTGTATATATATATATATATATATATACACACACACACACACACACATATATATATATATACACATATATATGTCTTGTTATTTTACTCATGCAGCTATTCTATGTCTTAATTGAAGCATTTAATCCATTTACATTTAAGGTTATTTTTGACACATACTTATTTATTGTCATTTTATTCTTTAAACCTATAATCCTCTTTCTCTTGATTATTTTTTTCTCCTTTTCTCTTCTTATAGTAGGCCCTTTAACACTTCTTGCAGTACTAGTTTGGTGACAATAAACTCATGAGCATTTTCTTTTTTTGGTCTAGGAAGCTATTTATATCTCCTTCAATTTTGAATTAAAGCATTGCAGGATAGAGTAGTCTTGGTTGTAGGTCTTGTTTTGCATCACTTTGAGTATTTTTAATCAATACCTTCTAGCATGAAGTGTTTCTGTTGAAAAGTCAAATGTCAGCCTCACAGGGGTTCATTTGTAGATAATTAATTGCTTTTCTCTTGCAGTTTTTAATATTCTTTCTTTGTCTCATAGCTTTGGTATTTTAATTATGATATGTCTTGGTATGGTCCTCCATGAGTTCATCTTTAATGGGACTCTCTGTGTTTCTTGAACTTGTGTGACTTTTTTCTTCATCAATTTAGGGAAGATTTTTGGCTATGATTTCTTAATTTAAGTTCTCTATCCCTTGTTCATTCTCTTGTCTTTCAGGAATCCCTATGATGCATATGTTATCCCTCATCATGTTGTCACAGCCTCTTAGAAGTCCCTCAGTCTTTTTAAGCATCTTTTTTTTTCCTGCTCTGCTTTCATGCTTACATTTATCTTGTCTTCTAAATCACGGATTTGTTCTTCCACTCATCCAATCTGCTATTGATTCCTTCTATTGCAGTCTTTATTTCAGATATTATATTTGCCATTTTTGACTCATTCTTTTTTATAATTTCAGTGCTGTTTAATGCTTGCTATCTCTTTGTTTAACTTCTCGTTGTGATAATCAATTCTTCCTCTAAGATCCTTGAGCATCCAAATTACCATTATTTTAAACTCTGTGTCTGGTAGTTTGGTTACTTCCATTTCATTTAGTAATTTTTCTGGGGATTTCTTTTGTTGATTCATTTGGGTTATATTTTTTTCATCTGCCCATTTTTGTATGTGTATTAGGTAGCTTTGCTGTAACTTTCAGATTTGTTGCAGCATCTTTATGAGGAAGGTGGGCTCAGTGATACCGATTTTCAGGCCACCTAAGTTTTTTGCTTTAGGAATGCTTCTTGAGGGTTATAATTTACCTTCCTATTGTATATGAGTCTTAAATGCAGTTGGCTCATTCATGGGTGGGGTTATTCCTTCAGGCTGACTGGCTCTAATGGTCAACCTTGATCATGTGTATTAGATGCTGTGCAGTGTCTGTCCTGTTAGGTGTACTTAATCTTCACAGTGTTTGATGCCTGCTAGACTTCTCCTTTGGGCGTGCCACTTCTGTAGCTAGCTAAGCTTAGCATTAGTGCAGTCTGCCACCACTGCTGGTTATGTTGGTTCTGGGTCTTCTTGGACAGGGTTCAGGTATGTGTTGTTGTCAACAGTTCTTTGTAACCCACTGTGGGCTACTTGTCTGGAATTACTGCTCTGATTATTGTTTGTGTCTGCGTTTTCTGTGCCTGGGTGTGTGTGTGGAGGGGGGGCAACCTTTGTGTAAAAATCAGCTTCCTCTTGCTTAAAGCTGACAGCAGCTTCATAATAGGGCCCAAGTTTTGTAAGATTTACCTCCACTTTTCATCTGCTCACCACCTCTTTCAGCTGTCTGGTCTTCCCACAGAGTGTTCTGTAGAAAGACTGTAGTGTGGGCTCAGATCGGCCTCATCCCACCAACCCCTCCACAGGTTACAAATTTTGTGTGTTAAGGCAGCTGAGTTTGGGAATATGTTAGTTGGAGCCCCTACTTCAGGGGACTCTTGTTCAGGAGATCATCATGGGGAATGTGGTCCCTACTATAGAGCCTAATCCCTCAGACACTGCTAAATACCCAATTCTATTTTTCCCCAGCAAGATGAGCAGCAGATTCAGATTGGGTGGAGCCAACAGTCTCCTCTGCAGAAGTTATTCCAGCTGCGCAGTCCCTGGTCTCAGTGAAGGGTTGAAATGTTCCCTAAACAAATATGTATAAAATAATTTTAAAGGTGTTTGTTACTTTATTATTATTATTTAAAGGAAAAGAATGTTGGAAACAATTTGACTCAGTAAATGGTAGTACATGTAAAAAATGGAATATTATGGGGCCTAGCAAATGGACTCAGTGTTAGACCACCCCTTCTCCTTCCCTTCTTACTCTCTCTTTTCCTCCCACAGCCATGGCTTGATTGGCTTGAGTGAGATAGCATTGGTTGCGGAGGACAGCTTTATGGGTTCCACCTCAGGCACTAAAAGAAAGGTTCGATTGCTGAGCTACAGAGCAATGACTCCAGATGGGCAGAGCATCACCCCCTAGTTGGCTTGCCAGGTGGATCCCAGACAGGGTGAATATGAGACTCTGTCTCTGCCTCCCTTCCTCTCACTAAAATAAAAAAATAAAGGATTACTATGAGGCTCTCAAAATTGTATGGGAAATCACCATTAAGGAAAAAAAACCAGTCGTAGACTGAGATAACATTCATAATACAAAGAAGAAAAATAATTAATAGCAAAATATTTGAACACACTTAAATAACAATTATTTTTAATGTGCTCTACCTTATTAATAAAAAAAATGCAAGATAAAAACCACAATGTAATACCACAACACATATGTAAGAATGGCCAAAATTAAAAAAATTAATTTCCTAACAATATCAAGTGTTAGCAGCATGCAGAGAAACTACAACTCTCATACATTGCTGGTGTGAGCATAAAACAATATGCCATATTTCCCTATGTATGATATGCTCCCATGTATAAGACGCACTTGATTTTGAGGTCCAAAATTTGAAAAAAACTAGTATTACATAAAATTATTGAACCAAAGTTTTATTCATCATAAAATTCATACAACTCCTCATCATTGTCCTCAGTTCCATCTATGGCGTTTGAAATGCCACAACCACTGTATAAGACACATCCAGTTTTTAGATGCCAAATTTTTTGAAAAAGGATACATCTTATACATGGGGAAATATGGTAAGCCCTTAGCAAAACTGCTAGGAAGTTTTTAATAAAAGTTAATTAGACAACAATGTTAAATATAGTCATCATCATGTTATTTCTTTTTTTTAAATCTTTTTTCTTTTTTGCAGAGACAGAGAGTCAGAGAGAGGGATAGATAGGGACAGACAGACAGGAATGCAGAGAGATGAGAAGCATCAATCATCAGTTATTCGTTGCGACACCTTAGTTGTTCATTGATTGCTTTCTCATATGTGCCTTGACTGTGGGGCTGCAGCAGACCGAATAACCCCTTGCTCTAGCCAGTGACCTTGGATCCAAGCTGGTGAGCTTTTTGCTCAAGCCAGATGAGCCCGCGCTCAAGCTGGTGATCTCGGGGTCTTGAACCTGGGTCCTCTGCATCCCAGTCCTATGCTCTATCCACTGTGCCACCACCTGGTCAGGCTAGTCATCATCATGTTGTAACATTATTTTTTATTCTATAAATGAAAGTCTGTTCCTTCTGACCTCTTTCATCCAATTCTCCCACTCCCTTGTTAAATATTAATTGACTATATATGCATGGGATTCTTTTTGGGCTTTTAATTATTTTTCATTGATTGTTGAGCCTGTTTTATGCCAGCATCATACTGTTTTGATTACCATAACTTTAAAATATTGCTTGAAGTCAGGAAGTATGATGACTCCAGCTTTGTACTTCTTTCTCAGAACGATTTGTCTATTCAAGGTCCTTTGTGGTTCTATATAAATTTTAGGATAGCCTTTTCTACTTCTTTTTAAAGAAGTGCCACTAGACTCTTCATAGGAATTGCACTGAATCTATAGATGGCTTTAAGTAGGACAGGTAGACATTTAAACAATACTAATTTTTCTAATATGGGTCAGGGGATTTATTTATTTATATCTTCTTTAATTTCTTTCATCAACATCTTATAATTTTCAGGGCACAAATATTTTACCTCCTTAGTAAAAGTTATTCTGAAATAGTTTATTTTTTCCCAGGCCATTGTAAATTAAACTGTTTTCTTTTTTTTTTTTTCAGGTAATTTGTTATTACTATATAGAAATGCTACTGGTTTTATATGTTAATTTTATCAATATATCCTGCAACTTAATTTAATTTGTTCACTAAGTAAATTTTCTATTTATTTTTGTTGACATCTTTGATATTATTTATGTATAAAATCATGTCATCTGCAAGTAGAGACAAATTTATTTTTTTCTTTCCTATTCTGATGTCTTTGATTTTTTTTCTTGATTGCTGTGGCTAGGACTTTCAGTAATATTGAGTAGCAGTAGTATAAATGAGCACACATGGTCTTGATTCTAGAGGGAAACATTGTAATTTTTCTTCATTGAATGTAATGTTAACTCTGGGCTTGTCATGTGTGGCCTTTATTATGTTGAAATACATTCTTTCAATACCTAATTTGTTAAGAGATTTTTTATTATGAACAGATATTAAAATTTGTCAAATACTTTTCTGCATCTACTTAGATGGTCACATGATTTATTCCATTCTTCTAATCATATGTGTCACAATTATTTTTTGTGTGTATGTTGAACAATTCTTGCATTCCAGAGATAAATCTCACTTAATCGTGGTGTAATTACTATAGATTTTTTTCTTTGTGGTTAACATGAGGCTTACAAAAAATATCTTAAAATTTTATAACACACAGACCCCAGCATTAGAGTATCAGCCAGGGGTGTGGAAGTACCAGATTTGATTCCTGGTCAAGGCATACAGGAGAAGCACCCATCTGCTTCTCCACCCTTCCCCCTCTTCTTCATCTCTATCTCTGTCTTCCCCTCCCACAGCCAAGGCTCCATTGCAGCAAAGTTGGCCTCCACTTCAGGTGCTAGAATGGCTCCAATTGAAACAGAGCAATGCCCCAGATGGGCAGTGCATCGCCCCCAGGTGTGTATACCGGGTGGATCCTGGTCAGATGCATGCAAGAGTCTGTCTTTCTACCTCCCATATCTCACTTCAGAAAACTAACAACAAAAAAATTTATAACACCCTATTTTAAACTGATAAAATTTTAACTGTGATAACATTCCTAAACTTTATACTTTTACTTTCCCTTCTTTCACATTGTATTGCAGTTTTAATTCCTTATTTATAGACAAAAATTTACCAAAGAAGATATTGCAAATGAAATGAGCCTCATTCCATAAATCTTGATTGAGCCAAAAACTTGGACCCTTTACAAATATTCACATGAAGAAAGCTAAGTCAATGTAGATAACAGTTTTTGAGAATTATCTCAGCAGAGTAATAATGAGGGTCACTTTTAGATTCCACTTTCTATATAGGGATTGAAAAGTTGGCAACAATATATGTATGTAATTTTATATATTATTGTTAAATAAATAGAGTTTACTGTTGTTCAATTATACCTTAATGAAACTAAAGAAAGAAATACCAAAGATAAAATCACCTACAAATGTGCCCCTTTTCATAATTTGTACTTATAGTTATTCTTTATATAGGTATTATTTATTTAGTCTCTACTATGCTTCAGAAAGTGTCCTCCTTGCTGGAGATATGGCCAAGACTGAGACAGTCCCTCCATAAGGCTCTAGCAGGGAAGGTCTAGGTAGAGCAAGTAACTACAAAGGGGTAAAAAAACAATGGGAGTCTATAGTGATGATTGGTTAAAGATAGAAGATAGGACACATTTCTAGCCAAAGAACCTTAGTTGTTCATTGATTGCTTTCTCATTTGTGCCTTGACCAGGGGATTACAACAGATCAAGTGATCCCTTGCTCAAGCCAGTGACCTTGGGCTCAAGCTGGTAAGCCTTGCTCAAACCAGATGATCCCGTGCTCAAGCCAGCGACCTTGGGGTTTTAAACCTGGATCCTCTGGATCTGAGTTTGACACTCTATCCATTGCACCACCACCTCATCAGGCTAGGTGGACATAGTTTTAATGTGTTCATATATGAGAGATGCATCTTTACAGATCTCTATTTTTTCACATCTCTCTCCCATCTACTAATAAAATTACTAATTTCTTGATGCTTTTATGCTCCTTTGCATGTCATCTCCCATGAGGAGGGTAATATATATACTGACTAAAATAGTATAATGTCTTGTATTTTTGATCCTTAAAATACTTCATTTCAATTGATGATATACTATGAAAGCCTGTTTATCTTCTATTGATGCCCTTTTACCTTAAACTCATATTATGTCAGAAAATCTTGAATGGATGTCAGCACCTCTTAATTCTGTAACTATGTTTTGTTCTTTCCTCAAATTTAGGGGGAAGCTAAAAAAAAAGTGTCCTGTCCAAAAACAGCTACTGTGCACTCTGTAGTCAATTACATCTGTATTAAAGCTGACACGGAGAGATGGCTGTTCACTGCCAGCTCCTTCCCTCCTGCCCTCTTCTTCCTCTTCACTTTCCCCACTCCTAGTCCTTTCAGTGCACTCCAAATCATCTCATTCATAAAGAGGGAGGTAAAAGGGTAAATAAAAAATCAACTTAAGACTGTAACACATCATAACCATGTGACAGGAGTGGCAGTGATGGACTAAAATGACTGAATGCATAGTGATCACTTGGTGAGTGAACTGTCAGTGCTTGCCGCCCATTCCTGCTGGCCTTTCAGACTTCTGTTTAATGATATTCCAGTATGATCTGAAATAGGAAAAGTTTTAGTTGCATACCAATATGGAAATCCTAAAAATCTATGTATGTTCTCATGCATATTTAACTGAACTGTTTAACATATGGCATTGCAGGTTATTTTTAAAGAAATAAAACATAATCAATATTAAATAAGATTAGGATAATTTAGTAATTAGAATATTTTGTGGCACAGCTTGTTAACTGTGCTTTAATTATTTAGTGAATCATTCACACCAAATTTGAAAGAAATCACAGAAAAATCTGTTTGTGGGTCTTAGCCAGTGTGGAAAAAATTAAGAAAATATATGTTGTGAGAACATTCTAATTATATTTAGAAAAATTACTATCACTATACTGCTTTTGTTGTTCCAAATTCAGAATATTTATCATGAACTTAGCTTCATCCCCATAAAAATATGTGTAAGATGGGAAAAGTAAAAAAAACCTACAAGATTAGGAAGACTTCTCCCTAAACTAATACTTATAACTTTTTTGATTGCTTTGAAAATTTGTAACCCAGCAAAAGGCTCAGTCATAAGATTTAATATTTGTGAAGGGTATCCTTTTTTGTTTTTTGATTGTTTGTTTGTTTTGGTTTTGGGGAGGTGGTTTTGAAAAGAGGAAGAATAGTGACTAGGAACACAAATACGTGTTCAGGCAGTTTTAGAAAAGAAGATGGATTTGGTCATCCATGAGGGGATTTTGTCACTTGTTAAGTATTATCTTTTCTAACTGCACATTTTAAAATGAGATACAAACTTCTGATAAATCTGTGAACCCACTGGATACATCAAGAAAGTTAGGCCAGAAGCCTGTTTATCACTTACCCCTGCAAAGTTTCCTCCTTGACTGATAGACTTCCTTAAGTTTATTACCAGCTCAGATTCAGGGTCTAGTCACCCCAAATATTCATGCTTCTTTTTCAGAAAGGCAGTTATTCACGCTGACAGCTCCAGTTCCCTTTGAGAAAGGAAAGGAGGAGGTCAGACAGGGCACACTGTGACTGCACAGCAGCATATGTCCTCAAGAGGACACGCCATCATCCCATCCTGCAGATGATGTCTGCAGAGCTTTCTGAGGATGGCAGTGCTCTCTCCCTGAACATGATTTCATGACACTGAAAAAAGTGTCATTTGAGGCCTCCCAGGAGATGAGTGAGACAGTCACACATTAGAAATGCATTCCAACATTTCTGTTTCTTTAAGCCTTTAGAAGCATTTCTTTACCTTATAGCAAGGAAATCACACATCTCAATTTTGTTTAATGTTGACATTATGATCAGTGGTTCAAGCTGATGGAATCTGGATTTGAAGGAATCAAATGGGGTCAGAGACACAGCTACTTGGGGCATTCCTTTAGACTGAACTGTGTCAGAAACTGTGATGTTCTGAATTCAGAAGATATCCTGACATTTGCCTGATTCTTAAGCATTCTGATTGTGGAAGAAGTAGCACTCTGTAGATTCAGTTCTGTAATTCAATTCCATCCATCAAGTGGTATGGAATCCAGAATCCTTATAAGTGTACTCATACTGGTATTTTTGACGATTCCAATTTTAATATTTTCACCCTGATAATATACATATATTCCATTTTTACTCATATGTTAATTTCTGCTGATGTAAACTAACCAAACTTAGTAATTTTTTTCAGTGTGTAAGTTGACTTTTCCCACGTTCTTTGGTTAGGTTAGATTTGACTCGTATATGGATCTGGAAGCCATGAGGAATGATAATGTGGATTCTTTTCGAAATGAGCATACCCTTGCAATAGAAGATTTTTACAGTATCCTCATGCTAGAAACTACTGTTAGAAACAGGAGAAGGAGTGATACCTGCTGGTGAGGAAGGCATAATGAATTAATAGAAACTCAAGATACTTGGATTCATCTGAACCTATCATCATTCATCTTCACTCCAATTCTGAGGATATCATTTTTATCCTATTAATGCTATAACATCCACATAAGAAACCAATGAGTTTGATTAGGATGAGAAACCAATGAGTCAAACTTAGAGATAAAGGAGATTATGTTGTGATAATCAGAGATCTCTTTTCCAGAGATCTCAGGTGTGCCTGGAAGTATTCATGTTCATTCTACCACTTCTATGCAATTAAAAAGTGCTTTGAATGCTCCACCAGACTAGCAGCAATATTCCTATCATAATAGTCTTTTGAATCAGTCCTTCTGTTTTCCAAAATCTTCTCTTTGATAGGCACAGTCTATAAGGAAATATTTTGGGCTTATGCCTTTAAAAAATTGCCCATTATAGACATTATAGTGGGTTTTGGTAGATAATTTAAACAATGAAGTAGATGCTAGTGTTCTTTACTCAAACGATAACAACCTCATTGTGTTGGGTTCTGGAAGCAAATTTTTATTAGACACTTGGCTTAAAATTCAGGGTTTTGCCACCAAGTAATTAGACATCATCTTTGAAGAGGCTCAAAATAAATTCTTTGACTAAATCTAAATATCAAAGGCAGCTCAATCTAGCACATAATTTAGTTTCTTATATTTTGATTATAATGCATTAATTAAAACTACACTGTTATTTTAAGAGCAAAATCATAATTACATAGGCAAAAAAGGGAGTTTAAGTAAATACAATATATCTTGTTATTCTCTAGGATCATCTATTAATATTCCATGAAACTCTGAGTTCTTTGACTATGCTCTCTGTCTTACTCCATCAGGTTCTATTTCTGGCCAATTTAAGATTTTAATAGATTATAAATAGAAAGAAGACATTAATTTTCATCGTTGGCATTTCTAATTTTCTCTGGAGTCATTGCCCATTCACAGCTGACAAGGAATATAAGAGTGGATTTTTACTAGAAGTAACTGTCTCCTGTATCCCATCTCTGTTTTCTTTGCATTCTTTGGTGAGAAAAATAGTCAATATGTTCTTCTTGCTGAAAAAATGGAAAAAAAATGTACAGTTGTGTCTGTAAACTTGATTACCTCATGGTGGTCTATTGCAATCAAAAGAGACTTTCCTTGTAAATAACTCTGATAAGGTCATTATTCATAATTCATGACCCCAACAATGACACTTTTACATAGATTACTGAAGAAAATACAACATGTAGTCCACTACCTCCAAATAATTTTATTCTATCAATTAGGTTTCTGGCCAAAAGTCTGAAACAGTTTTCTCCCTTTTATAATTAAAAAGTAATTAAAAATAAAATAACTTATAAACAAAAAAATAGAATTTCTTTGTCTAAAATGGAAAATGTCATGCAAAACTTTAAGGTAGAATTGTGTGAAGAAAAATCCAGAACAGATTTTTTGTGTATAAAGTATTATGACTAGAGTATTCTCTTGAATTATAAAGGAAAAACTTTCAATATCTCATAATCTAAGACATAATGGTCAGCCAATACTTATGTAATATAGTCTTAGAGATGAAATCATAAAACATCTTTGACAAATTTATAAATACAGTCTTGAAAAAAAGAGGACATGTTGCAAATAAACCAAAAATAAAAATTCTCAGTAGTTAATTTTTCACTACCAAATGCTAGACTCCAGTTTTTTTCTTTTCTTTTTAACAGAGTATGGTTTCAGTGAGTGTGGAATTTTAATTTTTTCCCAACATATTTTTCTGGTTTAATTAGCATTCTGTAAAGTCCTTAAATGTATATGAGCAGTTTGGTTTTATGTATCTCCTTCCAAATCCAGGGACATAATACCATCTTTAAACACATTTAAATAAAATTTAAATGCTTTAAAATTTGCAACCCAAAGTATATGTTTTTAAGAGCTGTGGATAATTTAAGAGGCTCAGTGGCTTTGTCTTAAACAGATGCATGAGGACAATCTGAAAGAGAGTAGATTTAACAGTGAAATAGCAGATGATGAAATTGTGTATTTATTTATAGTACTTACATTGTTCACCAGCTCTTTATATAACTACCTTTTCACTTTGAGAGTTTTTTCATGGTATATGTTGTGATCTTATCTGTTTGCATTTCTTTTCTTTGGGGACAATGGGTTATTTAGTATCTCCTTTTAAAATGTGTTTGGGGTGTGCATTTTAATAGCCTTTTTCTAGTTATTTTTTTGCTTGATTTCCTCCCTGTAACATCTTTCCCTTATAAAGCAAACAAAGAAAATAATTTGGGGTTTTGCTATAAAAGAATCTAGTGATTTGAATAGCTATACGTCAAACCAGGGGAAGTTTTAAGTATCTTAAAAGAGTTTTGTCAAATACTCTTAGGTTTTTTACTGATTTATCATAAAATTAATTATATTAAGAATTACTAATAGAAATGAATTATTATTTATTATTATAATAATTTAAAATTATGGCAATAAATTATAAGCCTTTGTTTTTAAGAAACTATTCTTAGTGCTTTATACATATTTACCTACAACATACATATTATATTTAAATCCTCACAGACTTGGAATGCAAATGCTATTATTATCTTTATCTCCAGGTGAAGATGAATTAGACATGTATTAAGCATGGTCAAAGCATGAGAGAGCTCAGAAGGTAGCCTCATTCTCTTTGACAGAGAACCCTGTGCAATTAATCACAATCACAACCTGTGAGCAGTAAGGAACAAGGATTAGTTCATATTTTGCTACAATTATAGGTAGAAAGGGAGACAGTGGTGAAAGTTGCAACAGTGGTAAAAATAGTAATTACTACACTATTGCCATTAGGATCAATTAATGGTCAGGAACCAATCTAGGGACTTCATATAGAGTATATTTATTTTCCTCAGGACCATGAGCAATGACATTATTATTTTCAGTTTAAGATCACAAAGTTATTAAAGTCAAGAAAATTAGGCATTTCATTCAAAGTTACATAGTTAATATCTATTTTACAGATACAGACAGGTAACTGAGATACATGTCCAAATTCTATCCTTCACCTTCTATTCCACTGTGAACCGCATTTCTTCTGTACTTCTGATTTCATCTCAGAAAATCATCCTGCTAAAAGAGTGCTAGAATGCTAGAATAATGTGACATTTGTACAGCACAGTAATTGCATATATCATTATATTTACATACCTATTCATCCCAATCAATTCAGTTAGAAGAAAAAACTCTAAAAATAGTGGAGAAGGGCTTGCCACAGGTATGAAATTCTACTATAAGCTCCAACTCCCTTAAGGATTTGATAATATTCTTATTGGACAAATATAAAAAGTATGACATTAGGTCACCAAAATTTTGAGACTTCTCATAAAACTAACAGAAAATAAAATGAAAGAAATGTGAAGTTATCACTAAAGGCCCCATCTACAGACAGGTTTTATGAGGTTTTTTTTTTCTATTTTTCTGAAGCTGGAAACAGAGAGGCAGTCAGACTCCCGCATGCAACCGACCGGGATCCACCGGCATGCCCACCAGGGGGCGATGCTCTGCCCATCTAGGGTGTCGCTCTGTCACAACCAGAGCCATTCTAGCGCCTGAGGCAGAGGCCACAGAGCCATCCTCAGTGCCCGGGGCCAACTTTGCTCCAATGGAGCCTTGGCTGCGGGAGGGGAAGAGAGAGACAGAGAGGAAGGAGAGTGGGAGGGGTGGAGAAGCAGATGGGCGCTTCTCCAGTGTGCCCTGGCCGGGAATCGAACCCGGGACTCCTGCACACCAGGCCGACAGCCTACCTCTGAGCCAACTGGCCAGGGCCTCTCCAGGCAGGTTTTAATAAAACAAATGGTAGCGAGCAGACCAAATTATTTGGTAGCAACCTAGTGACAGGACCAAAATTCTGCCTCCCTGAAACTGCTTATTGGGATATTGATTTTAAGTTGTTTATTTAAAAAGAAAAAAAAGACTCGGAAATAAACTCTGACTCCCCC
Source organism: Saccopteryx bilineata (assembly GCF_036850765.1). Taxonomy (NCBI): domain Eukaryota; kingdom Metazoa; phylum Chordata; class Mammalia; order Chiroptera; family Emballonuridae; genus Saccopteryx; species Saccopteryx bilineata. The sequence goes on from NC_089494.1 coordinate 152,173,863, forward strand.
TGTCCCAGATCTCCTGTCCAAGAGAGTCAGACAGAGAATCTGCGAGAGGAAGGAGAGTTTAGTGCCCCTGCCAAACTTGAATTCAGTCTGGTAAACAGAAGGACTTCAGTCAGTGCCCAACTAGTTAAGTAGCTACTATGTTCCATTGTTTCTAAGTCACCTAGTAAGGATTTTCCTGACATGTGTGTTTCATTTTTCATCAACTACCTAAAAGTCTCCCACTTTCATGTATAAAATCTAGGACCTGTTTCCTCTTTTCTCCTTTGTCCACAAATGTCTTGTTTGCCTGGTGTTGCCTCACTGTCTTTGGAATATTTATGGAAGATTGTGCCTATGTGAATTTCCTATGCACATATATTAAATTTTGATTTTTTCCTCTTAATCTGTCTCTGTTAATTTGATAATTGTCCCAGCCAGAAAAAGAAAGTGGGAGGAAAAGTATTAATATTGCTTAGCCCCTGCACTAGAAATACTGGCACTACCAAGGCCCAGGATCTGAATCAAGAAGAAACAGGCTATTTTTCTAAAGCTTTCTTATAGGTCCGAAAGAAAGAATCCTGTGTTGTAATGTTAAATGTTTGGATAAAAATTTCATCAGGTTACACTATAAAGCTTTCTATTTTTGATAAAAGAAAACTATTTTCATTTGCGTGTGTATGTGAGAGTGTGTGTGCATGTTTGTGTGTATGTATGCTGTATTACCATTCTGGCCAGATAGCTTAATTGCTAGAGTATTGGCTGAGCACAAAAGTGCTGGTTCGATCCCTGGTCAGGGCACATTCAGGAATAGACCATTGTTCCTGTCTCTCTCTCTCTCTCCTTCTCTCTCTTTTCTTCCTCTCTATTAAATCAATCGATAAAAAATTAATAAAAAATGTATATATATTGTATTAGTCTGCTATGGCTGCCCCAACAAAATACCACACATGGGGTGGTTTAAACAACAGAAATTTACTACTCACAATTCTATAAGCTTCAAGGGTCAAGACCAAGATGTCATCAAGGTATATTATATTCCCAGGAGTTCTCTTGGCTCGTACTTGGCTGCCATCTCCCTATATGCTTATAAGGCCTCATCTCTGACTTCTCACCTAAGAAGGGCACTAATCTCATCAAGAGAGCCCCATCCTTAGCATCTCCTCTAACTCTAATTACCTCCCAAAGACTACATCTCCAAATACCATTATATTGGGTATTAGGTCCTAAATATATGCATGGGTGGGTTCCACAAACTTTGAGTCCTTATTCTTGTGGCCTGTAAAAATTCATATTCTTCTCACATGCAAAATGCATTTATCATGTCCCTACAACACCAAAAGTCTTTGTTTATTCTAGTGTCAACTTTAAAGTCCAAAGTCTTATTTAAATATTATCTAAAATCAGCTATGTTTGAGACTTGAGATACAATTTATTTTGAGGCCAATTTTTTTTTCAGCTGTGAACCTGTAAAACCAGATAAGTTATATGCTTCTAAAATATGAGTGGCAGGTATAAGAAAGACAATTTCATTTCCAAAGGGAGAAATAGAAAATAATAAGAGGTGATGGGTCCAAAGCAAGTCTAAAATCTTAAAATAAACAAGACCAATTCCATTAGACTGTAAGGCTTGAGAATAATCCTCTTTGGTTTGATGTTCTGCACTCCAGACCCACTGGCTCATTTAGCTCTTCTTGATACATCTTGTAAAATCCAAGAAGTCTGACAACTTTTCTTCATTCGTCCCACCTCTTCTGTCCCCTTTCATTCAAACTGGCAGTGTTTGTGTTGATATATGTAGTATCATCTCTTTTCTTGATTTATTAAATTTATAAGTTAAACTCATGATCTCTTTATCAGAATGTGTATCAACTACACCTTTAGTATTCTCTTCAGAACACGTTTTCTCATTTTTTTAATTTTAATTTTTGTTTTTATTTTTATTTTTTGCTATATGGAGAGGCTGAGAATTTCCCAAATCTTCATGTTCTGGTTCATTTTTGTGTAACAGATTTTTTTCTTCAAATCATCTCTCCTTTTTCTCATTTTATGTTAATTGTTTAGGAGGGAACAAGGCATACTCTAAATACTTGTTTAGAAATCTCCTGAGCTAAATATCTTATTTCATTGCTTACAAGTTCCACTTTCTACAAAACACTAGAATACAGTTTAGTTGAGTTCTTTGTCACTTTATAGCAAGGATCACCTTTCTTCCAGTTTTCAGTAACATGTTTCTCATTTGCATCTAAGACATCACCAGGATCACCTTTAATGTCTATATTTCTAGTGTACACCTCAAAATATTTTGGCTTCTACCTATTACTCAATTTCAAAGCCACTTGCACACACTTAGGTATTCATTTCAGCAGCACTCCAGTTCTTCACATCAAAATCTGTCTTAGCTTAGGTTTCTATAACAAAATAGCGTAGACTGAGTGGTTTAAACAAGAGAAATTTATGTCTTATAATTCTGAAGGCTGACAGTCCAAGATCAGGGTGCCAAAATGGTTGGATTTTGATGAAAGCTCACTTTCTGGCCTGTAAAGGGTAAGCTTATTACTGTGTTCTATATGGTGGTAAGAGAGAATGAGCAAGCTCTCTGCTGTCTCTTCTTATAAGAGCATTACCTCTACAATGAGTACCCTCCCTTGTTTTGACTCCATCTAAACCTCGTCACTTCCCAAAGGCCCTACCACCTAGTACAACTCCACTATAGGTTTAGAGCTTCAATGTATTCCGTTTGGGGGGAGACAAGCATTCAGTTCATAATATATACATATATACAAACATATATAGATATACATATATATGTTGATAGATTTATATTCTCTGCATATTTTGCTAACTATAGATGCAGAAAGAACTAGTAGAATCAGATATAAAAATAGAAGTGATGACATTTTCTTTCACTCTTTGCTTTTATATAGCACATAAGCTGTTTTTGAAACAGCTGGCAGAAGTGTTACTTTTTCAACTAGTGTGAAACTTAGACTTAGCATGGTGACATCAGCCATTTGTTCCTAATCAGCATTATAGATGGCTGACAGCAAAAGCACCCAAAATTGAATCTTCTGTTTCTCTTTAGAGACTAAGTAATACCCCAGAACATTATCCTAAATATTAAATTTGATGTCCATTGGCCACTGTTCAACCAACCCTCTCAGTTTTTTTTAAATGTGTCATATAATAATTTCAATTCCAGAATGCTTTTATGGAAGTAATTATGAATGTATAAAAATGTATATCTCTCTATGCCCATTCTAGTATTATTTACATAGTAAAACAGTTGATATGTCAAATGGTAGAGAATGGGCATACATATATAAGTTTAGCTAATATCCTTTTTTTTTCAACTGAATATATTGAGGTGACACAGGTTTTAGGTACCCAATTATATACAACACATCTTTGTACACAGTATTGTGTGTTCTCTCCTGCAAATCAAGTCTTTATTTACCCTTTCATACCCTACTCCACACCCCTGGCAATCACCACAGTGTTGTTCTTGTCAAACCTTTTTCTGCATTGATTGATATAATCATGTGATTTTTATCCTTCATTTTGTTTATGTGGTGTATTACACATATTGATTTGTAAATGTGGTAGCAACCTTATTTCCTTGAAATAAATCCCACTTGATCATGATGTATGATTTTTTTCTTGTATTGCTGGATTCACTTTGCTAATACTTTGTTGAGAATTTTAGCAAATATGTTCATCAGGGATATTATCTAATATCCTTCTGAGATGCTTGGAATATATGGAAATTTAAACATGTTTTCAAAATAAATTCTCAGCTGAATGTCTGAAAAGAAACAGTAATAAACCAGCCAATGAACTAGAATATCAAATAAAGTATTTCTCCAGAATGTAGACATTTACTATAAACATTAAGTATAAAACAATAAAGAAACACATAGGATATATATAGAAAATATAACCATCAAAATCAGAATATTTTGAAAAAGTATATTTATATGTAGATATAAATTTATTTATATATATATAATATAAAGGCATAATGGATAGACTGGAAATATTACTTTAAAAAATAGAATCTATAGAAGATTATAAAACTATTTTAAAAGTAGTAAATAAAACTTTGGAGAAATAAAAAAAATAGATTGTAAAAGTTCAATGGCTCAATTAAATCTAAGATAAATACATGTAACAAGAGAATTAGAAAACTAAAAGATATTACCAAGAGCAGTATTCTAAAAAGGCCCAGGAAAACAAAGAGATGGGGGGTGGGGGGAGAAACAACTAACACAAAAAAATAAGAATAAAAGAAATAAATGTTTAAATATTGTTACTACTATCTTTATGCAGAATGAATATAAAAACTGTTTACTTTGAATTCTGTACCCATCAACAGTATCTTTTGATTATGAGGGTGAAGCAAAGGCATTTCCAAACAAAAACTGAGAAATTGATTACCCACAGAGTTTCAACTTCTGTAAGTCTAACATGCAAAAGGAATGATGATCAAACATGTAGGAAAATCTTTAGGGAAATCAAAATAAAAATTGACTACACTTTAGAAGAAAAAAAATTAGACGACAATATTACACAAATTAGGAATTGTGGAAATTGGAGCTGAAGCTTTTTGAAGTCTTTGAACTAGATAAGAATAAAAATACATATAAAATTTAGATTTAAAATCTGTATAAAGGGATAGCCTCCAACTTCCAAATACATAAAGGAATAGAGAAATTAAACAAGAAGAAAATCGACACATTATAATGAAAGAAAGCAGGAAAGAAAAAATGAGAAAAAAGAACAGAAATAAAAAGGTAAGTTAATGGAAAATAATAAGGAAGAAAAAATGCTCATTTGATCAGAAGGAAACTCAAAGAAAGTGAGAGAGGGTCAGGACAAATAGAAACTATGTAATTTAATATAAGGTAGAAATAAAGCAGAAATCAAGTAAATACAAATGGATTAAATGAAAGAAAAGACAAATACTCTCTGAATGGATTAAAAACTTACTAATTGATGTGTCCAAATGCTCATTGCAAGATTTGGTATGCTATTTATTTTTGTTTTTGTTTTTTAAATCTATGTTTATGAGTAGAATTTCCAGAATGTAGTTTTCTTTCTTCATGCTCTTCTTACCTGATTTTCTTAACAAAGTTGTATTAGCTTCATAAAATGGGATGAAAATATACCCCCTCCTCATTTTGTTCTTGCTCTTGGGAATTTGTATAATATTTGAATATTTGATTAAGACGCCTAAAAAGTCGCCTGACCTGTGGTGGTGCAGTGGATAAAGCATCGACCCGGAAATGCTGAAATCACCAGTTTGAAACCCTGGGCTTGCCTGGTCAAGTCACATATGGGAGTTGATGCTTCCTGCTGCTCCCCCCTCCCCTTCTCTCTCCTCCTTCTCTCTCCTTTCTATAAAAATGAATAAATAAGAAAAAGAAAAAAAAAGAAGAGAGTAAAAAAAAAAACCCTGACCAGGCGGTGGCGCAGTGGATAGAGCATTGGTTGGACTGGGATGCCGAGGACCCAGGTTCGAGACCCCGAGGTTGCCAGCTTTAGCGCAAGCTCATCTGGCTTGAGCAAAATAAAAAATGCTCACCAGCTTGGCCCAAGGTCTCTGGACTTGCTCGGTCTGCTGAAGGCCCGCAGTCAAGGCACATATGAGAAAGCAATCAATGAACAACTAAGGTATCGCAACAAAAAAACTGATGATTGATGCTTCTCATCTCTCTCCATTCCTGTCTGTCCCTATCTATCCCTCTCTCTGACTCTCTCTTTGTGTCCTTGTAAAAAAAAAAAATGCCTAAAAAGTCATATAGACCCTACAATGTGTTACTGGTTTTTGTTGTTAAAGAATAATTTTTATCATAAATTCTTACCAGTAGGTTGAACTACTTTAATTATGAGACATCTCTTCAGGTTTTCTATTCATATATTTTTCAAGAAATGGCTATCTTTATCTTCAAATTTGTCATAGGGCATTTTTGTATTTTTCATATAATATTTAAGAAGTCTATAATTAGTTCTAGCTATAATTAATTCTCCTTTGCATTTCTAATATTCTTTATCTGCACTGTTTTTTTATCCTAGATTTGTTACACCAAAGATTTATCTACTTTATTAGTCTTTATAAGAATTAGCTTTCTTGTTCATCCTTTCTGTTACATATTTATTTTCAATTTAATTAACTTCTGCTTATATCCTTATCATTTCTTCTCCTCAACTTCTGTTGACTTTCCTTTATTTTTTGACTGAGAAGGGGAAAAACTCAATAAGGATAGAGAAAGCTCTATCTAATCTAGCTCTGCATTCTGCCACATACCACTCATTGGGAAAATTACGTAAATCTTTTGAATCTAGATATCCTCATTGGATAGAAGAGATTGCCATCCTTTCTACTTATGTATCCAAGTTTAAACAATCAGACAAATATTATAATATATCTGGTATAATAGTTGCCTGTTTTAAAACACTAAGTTGGAAAACCAACTAGAATGTGTATACATTTTCTTTTTTTCTTTTTTTTTATAAATTTTTATTAATGTTAATGGGGTGACATCAATAAATCAGGGTACATATATTCAAAGAAAATATGTCCAGATTATCTTATCATTCACTTATGTTGCATACCCATCACTCCGTCACCTTTTATCTAGTTTTTTTGTGCCCCTCCCCCTCCCCCTGTCCTCCTTCCCTCCCACACACCCCCCCCATAACCACCACACTCTTGTCCATGTCTCTTAGTCTCCTTTTTCTGTCCCACCAATGTATGGAATCGTAGTTCTTGTTTTTTTCTGATTTACTAATTTCACTCTGTATAATGTTATCAAGATCCCACCATTTTGTTGTAAATGATCCGATGTCATCATTTCTTATGGCTGAGTAGTATTCCATAGTGTATATGTGCCACATCTTCTTTATCCAGTCTTCTATTGAAGAGCTTTTTGGTTGTTTCCATGTCTTGGACACTGTGAACAATGCTGCAATGAACATGGGGCTACATGTGTCTTTACGTATCAATGTTTCTGAGTTTTGGGGGTATATACCCAGTTGAGGGATTGCTGGGTCATAAGGTAGTTCTATTTTCAGTTTTTTGAGGAACCACCATACTTTCTTCCATAATGGTTGTACTACTTTACATTCCCACCAACAGTTGAATGAGGGTTCCTTTTTCTCCACAGCCTCTCCAGCATTTGCTATTACCTGTCTTGTTGATAATAGCTAATCTAACAGGTGTGAGGTGGTATCGCATTGTAGTTTTGATTTGCATTTCTCTAATAACTAATGAAGATGAGCATCTCTTCATATATCTGTTGGCCATTTGTATTTCTTCCTGGGAGAAGTGTCTGTTCATGTCCTCTTCCCATTTTTTTATTGGATTGTTTGTTTGTTTGTTGTTGAGTTTTATAAGTTCTTTGTAAATTTTGGGTATTAGGCCCTTATCAGAGCTGTTGTTTGAAAATATCATTTCGCACTTAGTTGGTTGTCTGTTTATTTTGTTGTCAGTTTCTCTTGCTGAGCAAAAACTTCTTAGTCTGATGTAGTCCCATTCATTTATCTTTGCCTTCACTTCTCTTGCCTTTGGAGTCAAATTCATAAAATGCTCTTTAAAACCCAGGTCCATGAGTTTAGTGCCTATGTCTTCTTCTATGTACTTTATTGTTTCAGGTCTTATATTTAGGTCTTTGATCCATTTTGAATTAATTTTCGTACAAGGGATCAAGCTGTAGTCAAGTTTCATTCTTTTGCATGTGGCTTTCCAGTTTTCCCAGCACCATTTGTTGAAGAGGTTTCCTTTTCTCCATTGTGTGTTGTTGGTCCCTATATCAAAAATTATTTAACCATATATATGTGGTTTTATTTCTGGACTTTCTATTCTGCTCCATTGGTCTGAGTGTCTATTTTTCTGCCAAAACCATGCTATTTTGATTGTCCCTATAATATAGTTTGAAGTCAGGTATTGTAATGCCCCAGCTTCATTCTTTTTGCTTTGGCTAAATGGGGTTTTTTATAGTTCCATATAAATCTGATGATTTTTTGTTCCATTTCTTTAAAGAATGTCATAGGAATTTTGATGGGAATTGCATTAAATTAGTATATAGCTTTGGATAATATGGCCATTTTGATTGTATTTATTATTCCTACCCACGAACAAGGAATAATATACATTTTCAATCAGTTTAAGCTCACCTATAAAATTGATCAACCTCAAAGTGCCTTTACTAAACTTTATTATTGCTTAAAACTGAAAAAGAAAGTCCTTTAACTACTAATTTTAAAATTAATTTTTATGGATTATATATTCAAAGAATTTCTATGGTTTTATACTAAAATACTGTAGAATTATGTAAATTCCACAAAGAAGTTACATAAATATAAAGGGAATAATCTATTTCTATTCCATAAAAGAAAATTAAATGTTTGGTTGATAAGTAAAATTCCTGGCATGATATCTTTGCCCCTTCCTAGAAAGATATTTTATTAAAACACCATACAAATTAAATTCTTAAATTAACATTGATAACCCTTCCTTAAGGGAAGTATATTTAAAATTAAATTTGTGTGTGATTGCCTCAAACATAGCCTTATTAACAGCCACCTAGATGTTTGTGGATTTTCATGCATTAAATTTTTATTCCAAATTATTCACAGTTTGTTAATTGGTGTGATATTTGATGAATATTGATGGTGCGTACTGTGGAAATAATTTCCATATGAAAGGTGGGGGAAGCATTTCCTGCCCAGGCAACAATTTGGAAATAAAAATAAAAGAATTTTAAAGACTGAATTTAGAATATGAGTTGACCCTTTTATTTATTTAACAGTTGAGAATTTTCTATAACCAGGCATTACAAAAGTATGATATCAGATTATAGCTGAATACTTTAATGGTGTCCAAAACAAACTAGAAAACTAGTTGATTTATTATGGCCCTATTTAAATATCTAATGTGTAGGTTAATTTTTTTTATCTAGATGAGATGTTCAGGCTTTAGAAAAATCTACTAGATATAAATTAACCTCATATAAAATGCCATGTTCTAAGAGTATTTAAATTTTTTATTTATATCTTTTATAGTAGACACATAGATAAAACAAATATTATTGCATAGGAAAAACATTAATCAACTCTCAGGATCTTCTTTAGCTAGCATAAAATATTATTTTTTAAGATGATAAATCCACAGATTTCTGTATTTATAATAAGTATTATTGCAAATTTAATGAAATTGAAGTTTCCCCAGTGTTTGTGACACATTAAATGCTCAATAAATACTTAAAAATTTTTTCTCTCTTTAATATATTTTTAAAGAACTTACACTATGTTAGATGCTACTTAGACATTCTCTTATTTAATCTTAATCACTTCCCTGTAAATTTGTATACGCTTAAAACTTCATGTGAAATCTTAAACTTGAGAAATTAACTTGCTCATTGTTTTAGTTCCAGGATCGTAGTTCTAAAGTTTCATTCTTAAAAATAAATTACTTGTAATCTCATGTTAATTTTGTATTTTCAATTACTCCATAAACTCATAGAAGAGAGAGTTGATGGCAATGAAATAAAAGGAGTCAGGGGACAGAAAATGGGTAGTAAAGCCACTTTCTAATTCTTGGATACATTTTGGCAGCAAGACTCTCTTCCAGAGTTATGCTTCATTTATGGTCAATTTGCATTGTTTATCTTTGGCCTTCCATTAGTTCTAGTGTCCTTTTATTTTTTATTATATGTCAGTGCTTTGCCACTTTGTGTACTGTCCACTTTGTCTGTTAATGAATAATAATTAATTAGTTCAATTAATTATACCTAACATAGCTACTCAGAAGTTGTCCAGGACTTAATTTCCAAGTCTAATTCTTTTTCAAACACAAAAGTATTCTTGAGTTCAGTCCTTTGTGATCTAAACATGTGCATTATTCTTGCTAGAAATATGACTTACACTTGTATTTCTTTCTTTTCTAATATGAAATTAACACTGCCAAAAAGGCTAGAACATTCTACAAATCTTGAAATAATACTGGGTTTGAAATAATTTAAGTACTCTAGACAGTATTCTGAATTCCAAAACATATCCTTCTCCATTCTCATCATGTAGTAGCAACCCAACTACTTCTGCAAATCCAAGTTTTGGTCAGTCTCCTCTGTCTTGCCCAAAATACCCATGAACAAAGTGATCTTGATGGTATTCAAGCATAACAACATGGACTTTGCTTTAATTATTCAAAACTGGTCTGGATAGAGCCATCTCTAACTGTCTCACTTGCAAACAGCAGGATCTAAAACTAAATATCCAATATGGTACCATTCTCTGGGATCACCAGCAAACCACTTAGGACAGAATGATTACTTTCAACTACTTCCATCATGAAAGAGGAAATGGTTTACTCTCACTAGAAAGTCACGCTAAACACAAGCTTACTTGGCCTGCTGGAAAATTTTCTGCCAAAAGAACCATCAGTGGATTTATAGAATGCCTTGATCCTGGTCATAGTATTTCTTACTTCTGATGAAGCAACTCCATTGCTAAGAAGCCAATTCAACTCTTAGTGGTTTATTAAAATAATTATTTTATTAGCTTTAATGATGGTGAGATTGATTGCTTAGTAGGATAATTCTGTTTTACATGATGTCGGTTGTTATTGCAGTCATAAGACATCTTAGCAAGGCTAGAATATTTAAGTTGTCTGTCACTTAGGTGGCATATGTTTTAAAGGCTGGGGCTACCTGGTATGTCTGGGCTTCTCCCTTTCTGTATAGTTATAATGTCTTGATTCTTCATGTAGCCTTTCCACTTTGTCTGTCTTAAAGTTAGTCCAATTTCTTAGATGTTAACTCAAGACTCAAAAAACAAGAAATAGGAAAATTTGTCTGGTTTTCTTAAGGTTTAGACCCAGAACTACCTCAGGTTGTTTAAAGCATTTACATGCCAGAAGTTTCAAGGACAGGAAATTTTGGCTCTAGAAGGGAGTAACAAGGGGGGAAAAAAAAGAATTTTAACCCATCACAGTGAAGAAGACATTCAAGGTGGAATGAAGAGAATTTTCTTAGATTCTAAAGAAGATTAAAGCACCTTGTATTTGAGAGCTGGAGTGCAGGAAGTGAGGAAAAGAGTAGTATGGTATGAGATTGGCCCAGAATAATTCATGGTCTTACAGGTTTCATTGAGTCTGTGGGACTTCATTATAAATGATATGTAAGGAGGCCTTTCATAGATTTTAGATATGAAATTTAAATAAATAGATTTTTACTCTGAACAGGTAATGTGTCTAGAATAGAAATGGTTTAGCAGGGAGCAAGACTGGAGGCCGAAATCATATTCAGTAAATTGTGACCGTATGGGATATGGGTGATGGTTTCTTAGAACAGGGCAGGAATGTGGAAATGGAAAAAACAAAACAAAACAGGCTACTTCAAATGATATTTCAGGAATATAATCAAGAGGATTTTATGATTAATTAAATATGAGTATAACAATCTCTGCCTTAAATCACTAGGTAGATGGTGGCTCAATTATCAAGACAGGAAACCTGTAAAAGTAGGTGTGAAAGAGAATAATTGCTAGTTTTGTTTCAAATTTGTTGAGTTTAAGTTTCTGTGAGATATCTAGATGAAAATGTTAAGCAGGAGAAACATACTATGGTGTGGAATCCAAAAAAGATGTCTGAGGATTTAGAGTTAGTAAAATTGTGAATCATGATGATAATTATAGTAATGTGTGTAGGTGAGGCCATTTTCTATCAGGAGAATACAGTGGGAGAAGAAAGAGAGTTTACATCTTACACACTGGAAACCTAGTCATTTAAAGATTTGGTAGTAGAATGGGAGGAATTCATAGACACTTAAAAAGCAAAAGCCGTAAAAATTAAAATAAACTCCAAGGTAATATGTCATAAATTTTAAAGATAATGATCTAAGAATATGAGTCTAAGAAAAAAACAAAGGATGTTTCAGAGAAAGAGAGTTGAATTATGTTAGCAAATGGGAGTACAAACAAGTGACAAACAGATTAATAACTATTAGGAATGGTGGCAACATAGGTTGTGAGATTTTTATCTTGCATGTACCATAACAAGTTCACATGCCACAGCCTCATGCACACTAACTGAAGACATGAGATTCTTCAACAAAGATGAATATCGTAGTCATCACACTTGCATCAGTTCTCTGAACCTCAACTCCCATAGACAATACTCTTTCCACAGTGTTTCAGGATAAGAATCCTGAGTTTAGGTTACCCTAATATTTCTTAATAAGCAGTAAGCATGCTTGTTCTTTGCTCTGAAAGAAGAGGTATCTCTATCTTCTAAGATTATTTCCTATTTTACCATCCTTATAAAGATAGTCTGAGCCTGACCTGTGGTGGCGCAGTGGATAAAACGTCGACCTGGAAATGCTGAGGTCGCTGGTTTGAAACCCTGGGCTTGCCTGGTTAAGGCACATATGGGAGTTGATGCTTCCAGCTCCTCCCCCTTCTCTCTTTCTCTCTCTCCTCTCTCTCTCTCTCCCTCTGTCTCTCCTTCTCCTCTCTAAAAAAATGAATAAATTAGTCTGGAACAAAGTCCTCTGCTCCCAAAACATTCTAAACACAAGAGAAACATAAAGAATTGCCTGACCTGTGGTGGCGCAGTGGATAAAGCGTCGACCTGGAAATGCTGAGGTCGCCGGTTCGAAACCCTGGGCTTGCCTGGTCAAGGCACATATGGGAGTTGATGCTTCCAGCTCCTCCCCTTTCTCTCTCTCTCTGTCTCTCTCTCCTCTCTCTCTCTCCTCTCTAAAAATGAATAAATAAATAAATAAATGTATCTTAAAAAAATTAAAAAAAAAAAAGAAACATAAAGAATTATTTCAACTGAGGGAGCCCGAAACATTGGTGACTGGCTGAGTAAAACAGATTTAAGGAACATTTAGTGTTGACAATCTTTTTCAGAATTGTGGGTATTTGGACCCAACAGAATTTGGATTAGTCAAGAAGGTCCCCTCGTTATAATACACACATAAACATTTTAATTTCTATTTGTTCACAAAGTGGTCAGCTTTAGTAAAAACAGCAATGACTGTTATCTGGAGAGGCATATAGGTTGGGTTGTAAAAATGTGGTTAAGAGCACTATTTCTGGAGGGAGACTGCTTGGAACCAACTAGTAGATTTTATTTCATCTAAATTAAGGACCTCCTTTAAATAAAAAAAAACATCAAATGAGTAATCAATTGAGATACATGTGTTTTTATATGTGCACATATAAAATATGTTTGCATATATGTGTTTTTGCATATAAATTTAAAACAGCAGAATAGATACCTTTAAGAGGAGGAAAATAAAAGAAATTGGGAAGCCTAAGAGAGGGGAATGTAATCAAATCAAAAAGGGACTCATGATAAAACAAGCCGAGACTTAAAAAAGTGTTTACTTAACTCAATGATGGTAATGTGTTTTTTTTTAATGGAAAGAGAAATAGATAAAGAGAGGAGCAGAATGATAGAAAAAGATGGACATGTCTCAAACAAGTAAAGATATGCCAAGAAATATTTTCCTAATTATTTTGAGGAAGATCACACATTTAAAAAAAAACATAGGAGTAACATGGGACTTTCTGGATGCCATTTTTGTTAGAGCTCCTCAGTCATCCTTCTCCTTACAGAAGGACTGATTCTTACTTAAGCATCTTGTTAGTATTTGGTTTACGCTCTGGCTGAATCACAGAATAATGGAAATGTGGAATGGGGATATTGCTGTCCACCAAAGTTCAAACCATGTACCTCATCTCATTTTGTTTATTTCATCTGCCTATGTATTGGTTGCACATGAATTGCTTGCTGAAAATGTTGCTACTGGAGTTGGGAGGACAGGATAAGGAAAGGAGACTTTTCACTCTAAAATTAGTGCTGCTGCTTTGCTTTTTCATACATAGGCATTTGGAATTGTCACCCAGCTTCTCTGGATATTTCAAGAACTACTATAATTATTTTGCCAGCATTTTTCAAATTTGTATTTGTTCTGCTTTTCCCCACAATGTGTGAAATATTATCAGAACAAAAACTTCCCTTCAAGACAAATGTGGTCCATGCATCCTGATCCACTGTTGAGATGCCCAGTGATTTTTGCCAACTGAAAACTAAGGAAAATTTTGATGGCTTCACTAAATTAGCTTTTTTTTTTTTTTTTTTTTTTTGAGAGGAGGGATCCCTCTATAATCTTTTAATCAAGATTTGCCAACAATACCTCCCAAGTGTCAGGAAAGATCAAGTCAAGGACTCTTAGTTAGTGTTACATAAAAGTTTAGGCTAGGAGAGACAAGATGTCACCTTTGTAGTGAAAACAGGTCTTCCTTTACACAAACATGATCCTTGAGAAGCTGGTATGTTTATATTCTATACAGAACTCTAAGAGAGAGCTATTTCTAGGGCAGTCTCCTGCAAGAACAGAAAGCTGCTCTAAAACTGAGGAGGACATCCATGATCTGTTAAATTGTTACAGGAGTTAAGGGCTTTGATTGAATAGTTGTAATATGCATATCATTTTTTTTCATAGCTAACATATAATAATCATAGTGCCCTGCATAAATTATATTCACTACTCTACCTCACACAAGTCCAAGTCCTTTAATGAAAAGAATATATTTGGTGCTTGATTTGACACAGGTTCTATTTTCAAGAAAATAAAAGAAACTTCTGACTAAGAAAGATAAGAGAATTTCTTATTCCTCTATTGATGTAGTAAAAGACACATAGAGGATAAACCATAAAGACGTAACCACAAAAATATAAGCCAGGGGTCAGGAACCTATGGCTCACGAGCCAGATTTGGCTCTTTTGATGGCTGCATCTGGTTTGCAGACAAATCTTTAATAAAATAATAAAGTTAAAAATATAAAACATTCTCATGTATTATAATCCGTTCATTTTCTGCCGCTCATGTTCATGGTTGTAGGTGGCTGGAGCCAATCACGGTTGTCCTCCAGGACAACACCAAATTTTTATTGGATAATGCGTAATGTACACAGGTCATTGTAAGGTTAGGAAGTAAACTTTCCCCCTTTTACTCAAGTAGTCAGCTAACTAATTGCAGAAACCCTTTTGACAAAGAAGATGGCAAAAAGAAAAAAAGATGAAGAGTATCATACTTTTCAGCAGGAATGGACAGAGGAATTCACCTTTGAGGAGAGAGCAGGTTCTGCAATGTGTCTAGTATGTGATGATAAAATTGCATCGATTAAATGGTCAAATATAAAGTGGCACTTCACACACCCCATACTACATTTGCATTGAAATATCCAGTGGGGGACAGCAGGAAGAAAGCATGTCAAGAGCTACTGTGCAGAGTGCAAGCTAGTCAACAGCAACTCCGTGTTTGGACCCAACAAGGTGACTGGAATTCAGCTAGCTTTGCTGGTGCTTTAGCAATTGTGAGAGACAGAAAGCCATTCACAGATGGGGAGTATGCCAAAACATTCATGCTTGATGTTGCCAATGAACTTTTTGATGACTTTTTGGGTAAAGACAAGATAATCAAATGAGCAAAAGACATGCCTCTGTCAGCAAGAACTGTTCACGATCGTACCATCATGATGGCAAATCAAATTGAGGGAACCCAAGTCAAGAACATAAATGCAGCACCATTCTTTTCTCTCGCTTTGGATGAGTCAACAGACGTAAGCCATTTATTTATCTCAGTTCAGCGTGATTGCAAGGAATGCTGTCAGTGACACACTATGAGAGGAAAGTCTTGCTGTTTTGCCTATGAACGAGACAACAAGAGGGGAGGATTTATTCAAGTCTTTCACTGAGTTTGCTAAAGAAAAAAATCTACCAATGGATAAACTTATTTCGGTGTGTACTGATGGTGCTCTGTGCATGGTGGGGAAAAACAGGATTCGTAGCGCTTCTTTGTGAACATGAAAAGAGACCCATCCTAAGTTTTCACTGCATCCTACATCAGGAGGAACTTTGTGTTCAGATGTGTGGCGAGCAGCTTGGTGAGATGATGTCGCTGTTCATTCAGGTAGTCAACTTTATTGTTGCCCAAGCTTTAAATGATCGCCAGTTTAAAACACTACTAGATGAAGTTGGGAAAAATTATTCTGGTCTGCTTCTGCACAGCAATGTGCATTGGTTGTCAAGAGGAAAGGTGCTCAGCCATTTTGTGGCTTGTCTGAGCAAAATCTGGACTTTTCTTGAAATGAAAAGCATCGAGTATCCTGAGTTAGCTAACACTGAGTGGTTCCTGAAGTTTTACTATCTCCTGGACATGACTGAACATCTGAACCAGCTCAATATAAAAATGCAAGGCATTGGAAATACAGTCTTATCCCTTCAACAAGCAGTGTTTGCATTTGAACACAGGCTGGAACTCTTCATTGCTGACATTGAAACAAGTCGTTTACTACACTTTGAATAACTGGGAGAGTTTACAGATACATGCACAGCAAGTGACTCTGCTTAACATCTTGATCTCCAGCAGCTAGCAGGCTTCACATATAATCTCCTGAAGTCATTCAAAGCACATTTTGGAAAATTTCATGAGTGCACTTGTCTTTTTAAGTTCATCATTCACCCACACGAGTGTGCAGTGGACAGCACCGACCTGAGTTATATCCCCGATATCTCCATTCAAGATTTTGAGCTACAAGCTGCTGACGTGAGGCCTCAGACAAGTGGGTGAATAATTTCCAAGTCACTGAATAAAGATTTGGAAAGACTTGCACAACAGCAAGCGAGCAAACACAGTGGGGAGAAATGAAAAAACTTAAATCCTCGGACCAGCTGATTGGCAAAACTTGGAACGTGCCTCCCATCACATAACACACACTGCGCATGTGGGTATTGCTGTACTGACAATGTTTGTCTCTACGTATGCGTGTGTGCAGTCTTTCTCACATCTAAAGAATGTTAAGACCAATCTATGATCATGCTTAATGGATGGAAGTCTCAATGCCTGCATGAAGCTTAACCTCACCACATATCAACCAGATTACAAAGCCATTAGCAGAACCATGCAGCATCAGAAGTCACATTAATGGTAAGAAGTACTTTATTCATCATTGGTTAGCAACAGCATAACAATGTTATTAAAAAAATTCAGAGACTTATTGTACTTTAAAAGTGTTGATCTTACATAAAATGCACACATTTACTTGTATTTAGTGTTAAACATATTGTATGTCTCTCACAGAATTAGATTTTAAAATATGTGGCATTCATGGCTTTCTCAGCCAAAAAGGTTCCTGATCCCTGATGTAGGCAATAATATCAGAGCAACTTTTTATGGTGACAGATGGTAACTAGGACTATTGTGATTACATCATAAATGTTGAATAACTATGTTGTGAACATGAAACTAATATTATGTATATCAACTACACTTTAATAATAATTAAAAATAAATTGAAATGACAAAGAGAATATAACAGCTAAATTGCCCTTTTATAATTTATCCTTGCCCTGACAAATTAAAGCCTTTTTCGATCACTCAAATAAAGGAAAAGGAGGACCTCATCCACAGTCACAGGTGTGAACAGCATGAGCAGGTGAGCAGAAAGTTGAAAAATCTAAATCTCAGCAGAACTATTTCTCTGAAATAATTTTCCCCAGGACATGGGGTTGCTGTCAGGGATATAGAAGCTTTTAGGATGAACCCTAGTTCTGATCATGTATGTTTCATGTCTCTAAAAATTTAGTCTCATAGCTAAAAAATTATGTGTTTTTTTTACTTGATGTAGCCAGAATTTATTTGTTTAACTTAAATACTCCTTAGAAGACTTTTCCATGTTTATTTATCACACATAGAATAATGAGACATTAGTAAAGCTTTAGATTAATCAGTACATTTTTTGAAACTAATATAAAGAATAGTTTATTTAATTCAATATATTTGAAGTATTAATATTTCAACATGTAACAATATAAAATTATTAGTGAGTTAATTTGCCTTTTTTTTACTAAGTCTCCAAATCTAGTGTAATTTTTATACCTATAGAAAATCTTAGTTTAGAATATAGCTACATTTCAAGGACTCAATAGTCATGATTGGCTAGTGGTTTCTGTGTTAGCACAGGTCTACAGAGTTTGAATGACATAGTGTCTAAATATTAAAATGTTTCCTTTTTTAAAATTTATTGTGTTTACATAGATTCTAGTATTGCCCCGAATGCATCCCCCTCCCCAAATTCCCCTCAACATCTCCTTTGCCCCCTCTCCATAGCACCCTCCCCCCTTCCCTTCAGGTTTATCCCATCCTATCATCCCCTTTCTCTCTGTCCTCTTTTCCTCTGGTCTCTTTGATCTCTTCTCTGTCTCAATTCCGTTCCTCAGTTCACATTGTTCAGTGAATTCCTCAAATGAGTGAGGTCATATGATATTTTTCTTTCTGCCTGGCTTATTTCACTTAACATAATAGTTTCCAGGTCTATCCATGTTGTTGCAAAAGGTAAGATTTCCTTTCTTCTTATGGCTCCATAGTATTCCATTGTATTTATATACCATAGCTTTTTAATCCACTTGTCCATTGATGGACACTTGGGCTGTTTCTAGATCTTCGCTATTGTGAACAATGCTGCCATAAACATGGGGGCATTTCACCTTTTGAAACAGTGCTATGGTGTTCTTGGGGATATATTTCTAAAAGTGGGATAGCTGGGTCAAAAGGCAGTTCTCATAGCTAAAAGTTTATGTTTTAAAAAATTCCTTCAGCCTGTTAAAATTAATTTCCCTGACAAAAGGTCAGTTGCCATAAAATTTCAATAAACCCAGAATAGCCCATAATTTTCCCCACAGAGAACACTAGACACTTTAGAGAGACAACTGGATATCCCAGAAAGAACCATAGTTTGCAGAAAAAGGTACTCTCATAAATCTCATCTATGCTGCTATGAGTTATATAAACATAGATAAATTTTTAAAATTTTATGAGAGTCTCTGTGTCTACAAAAATGAAGGCCTATGTCCCTCAACATATAGAAGACTACTGGGCTCATAGTAAGGTATTCAATAGTTATTTCTTCTTTTCTACTGCCTGTAGGAGTTAAAGCCTTCATTCCTATTCCTAAAGCGTATTATTGTTCATGATTTAGTTCCTTATCTTCTATTTCCCTCTTAATTTTTTTTTAAATTTATTTTTATTTTTTATTTTTTCTTAAGCGATAAGCTGGGAGGCAGAGAGACAGACTCCTGCATGTGCCCAACCTGGATCCACCCAGCAAGCCCCCTATAGGGCGATGCTCTTCCCATCAGGGTTGTTGTTCCATTGCTCAACAACCTAGCTGTTTTAAGACCTGAGGGAAGGCCATGGAGCCATCCTCAGTGCCTGGGGCCAACTGGTCTAATTGAGTCATGGCTGCAGGAGAGGAGAAGAAGAGAGAGAGAGAGAAGTGAGAAGGATAGGGATAGAGAAGCAGATGGACACTTCTGTGTGTCCTGACTGGGAATCAAACCTGGGACATGCACATGCCAGGCGACACTCTACCACTGAGCTAACTGGCCAGAGTCTACCTTTTTTTTAAATAAACACTTTATTCATTACGTCTTAAATTTTATTTAGAAAATTATATGTAACAGGGTGACATTGATGTGTAAGAGTACATAGGTTTCAGATAAACATCTCTATAGCATTTGAACTGTTGATTGTGTTGTGTGTCCATCATGTAAAGTCAAATCATTTTTTGTCATTGTATATTTGAGCCTCTTTATTCCCCTTCCCGTTTGCCCCTCCCCCAAACTCCCACTTCCTGATAACCACTTCACTTTTATCTATGTCCTTGAGCCTCATTTTTATATCCTACCTATGTGTAAAATCATGTATTTCTTAGCTTGAGAACATTAAACTAAATGAAATAAGCAGATCAGAGAAAGCTAAGAACTATATTCATTATTTTATGGGAAGCAGGCCATAGTATTTTTCAACACTAACAGAGAATGAGTATTTTCTGTTAAGAATTTTTTGAATAGCCTATACCTTTTTAAAACCATAGTTACTGTAATAATTATAAAAGTTATTCCACAATACACAGATTGAAGAATGTATTCTTTTTTCTCCACCAAATTTAATCAACTCTGTCTGAGACTCTACTCTCCTGGATGAGAAAAAAAAAGTAAACTTTGTCATTATTTAGATGCCTTCATTTGTTCTATTGTATGAAGCAAGAATCCTGGACTTACATTGCTAGGGTAGGGGCCAGTTCTTGCTTCTGCCATGCTGCCCGTCCTCATCATTATTTCATGAGGCACTGGCTCCACCTGTCTACAAGGACTGGTTATGTGAGTGAGCTCTTTCCCACAGGTTTCTGGGCCAGTATAGCTTATTCTGTGTAGAGCAGAACTCACCCAACTGCTCTCAACACAGCTACATTTTGGGGGAATATGAGAAGAAAAATACCTCCCATCTTTTCCCATTTTTTCTGACCTTTTAAACAAAAAGATAGCATAAAAATTAGTCTGTCAATATCTTAGCTGACTCTTTTCTGATAACCTCTTTAGTGTGGTACTTTATTGGCATGCAAGTGAACTTAATACATAATTTATAGTATTTTAAATCAAACTCTTTGGTAGTTTTTTCCCCCTCAATATTCTAAGGTTGAAGAAATGGAAGTTCAGAGGCTTTTAGTGATTTACCACAGTTCACAAATCTAGTATATAGTAGAACAAACATTTAATACAGGATTGCCTACTTATAAAAAAGTTTACTCTTTCAAATGTATCATGCTATGTTCCTCTGAGAATCATTATGCCCATCATCTTTTTAATGTAACATTTTATGCAGATGCATCAGTGCCAGAAAGTTTCAGATTACTTCAGATATGGGTCTTTTAAGTTTCTTTTTGTTGAAACATCATAGTCAGAAGCTTGGAAATGTACCCTCACTAGTTTTAACATACTTCACTTTAAAACAATATGACTATACTATTTTAAAGAGCACTGTAATTGAAAGAAAGAAAAATAAATAGCAAATGGTTTATTTATTCTAAAACAGTTTTTCAACATCTCCCAAGGAGTGGCTAAATCAGTTACAGATAAAGATTGTATCTATCCAGACCACAAGTGTATATTCCATTGTCCTTTGATGGAATGGCCAATTTATGATAAGTTTTATACAGAGGCTATGCTACCATTACATCTGACT
Organism: Saccopteryx bilineata; assembly: GCF_036850765.1. Lineage (NCBI taxonomy): Eukaryota > Metazoa > Chordata > Mammalia > Chiroptera > Emballonuridae > Saccopteryx > Saccopteryx bilineata. Next base: position 152,194,934 of record NC_089494.1, read on the forward strand.
TAGTCTGTCATGCTATGCTGGTGGTGTGTTGGGCTAATGTCTGATGAGTATTAATTTCCATCCCTACCAATAATGGCCTTCTTGGTGGGCCAATATTCATAAAATAGTCTTTATAAGTGGTTCCTTCAGAAGTTTTTGCAGAAAAGCATACTTGGGCACAAGAAGAAGGGAGAAGGGAAGGCATTAAGGATAAGCACTATAATCATGTAATTGTTTCTATTTCTTTTAAAATTAAACATAACAAATTAACCTTATAATAAAAATAGAGTGCTGAAGCACATCAAATAAGCTGGGTGGTTATAATAATAGTAGCTAATATTCTAAACAACTGAATATTATAGAAACATCTAAGTGAGAGTTCCATTCTAAAGTTGACTCATAAAGTTACAATTAAGTATAGTCAAATTAATCTTCAAAATTTTCAAGTTACTCATAAAATGTAGTATAATGTATGGCATAATTGGTTGTATATTGCCCTAAGGTTAATATCAATTGAATTAAAAGAAAAGAAGAAATGAAAGGAAAGGTTTCACCCAGATGTCTGGGCATTCAGTAGTGAGTTTTGGGAAAATAATTTTTTTTTTTTTTTTACTTTTTCTTAAGTGAGAAGCAGGGAGGCAGAGAGACAGACTCCTGCATGTGCCCTGACTGAGATTCACCCTGCAAACCCCATACCAGGTGATGCTCTGCCAATCTGGGGTGTTGCACCATAGCTTAGCAACCAAGCTATTTTAGCACTTGAGGCAAGGACATGGAGCCATCCTCGGTGCCCAGGGCCAACTTTCTCCAACTGAGCCATGGCTGCGGGAGGAGAAGAGAGAGATTAAGAGTGAGAAGGAAGAGAGGGAAGGGTAGAAAAGCATATGGTCACTTCTCCTGTGTGACCTGTCTAGGAATTGAACCTGGGACATCCACATACTGGACCAATGCCAGTCAGGGACAAAATAATCAAATTCTAAAAAGTGATTGGAGATTAAACAAAGAATTTACTCAAATTGTTTTTTATTAAGAATAATAATTATATGTATATGTTACAATTTGTTTTTTAGAAGGACTAATATATAGACTACTATTAAATCTTAGAAATAGTACAAAACCAGCCATAAAATTATTATGTGCTGTGTAAAACCACAGCTATTTACAATGGAAATGAAACTTAAAATGTTTAAATATTATTCCTGATTTTATCATTAATAATAACCTTACATCAAGACATTCCCTTTAGTTTTTCATATCACAGCTTTCCTTGTATAAAATGGTGTTATAACCATAGTTTTAACACCTAATATGTTATTTGAATAAATTTTCAAGCTCTGGCCAGATAGCTCAATTGGTGGGAGCATTGTCCTGAAGCACAGAGGTTGCCAGTTGAATCCTCAGTCAGGGCACATACAGGAACAGCTCTATGTTCCTGTCTCCCTGCCTCTCTGTCAAAAAAAAAAAATGGAATAAGTTTTCAAATCCTCTTGCCTACAAAACCTTTTCCAACCTGACCATTTCATGAAGCTGTTCTCATCCTTTATTATTTAGCTTAGTATTCACTTCTTAAGGCAACCTATAATCTAAATTGATTCTATAGAACAGACTATAATTACCTGTTAAAGTTTGAACTCTTTATTATTTTTAATTTAAAAAAATTATTAGAATGACATGGTTTGCCATATAGGTTTTAAGTGCACAGCTCAATATAGCAACAACTACACACTGCGTCATGTGCGCCCTGCCCCTCATTAATTGTTCATTTGTTTACTGTTAGTCTAGAAAGTTTCTTGTGATTATTATCTGTTTTCTACTTCTTAGTACAGTGCTTGGTTAATATAAATGCTCAATAACATTTAACGAATATGGGCTTTTTTTTAACAGATAGAAAGCCCATATTCTTGTATATATGGTGCCTCCCTATAATTTCAAAAATTACTATTTATTTAAGAAGATTTGAATTTTAGTTCTATTTTAATAAATGTATATTTTAGTTCTATTTTAGTTCATATCTTAGTTCTATTTTAATTAATATAAGACTTCATCCCTGATTTCATAAAAGTTCTTAAGTTAGTAGAGAAAACAGATATGAACACAAGTAACTATACCATTTATATTTACCAAGTACAATATAATTTATAAACTAAGGTCTGTGCTATAAGACCAAGGAGTTGCTTCAATGTATTATTTCCATATCACACAAGATTATGTACATTATGTAGAAACTTTTACCATATGGCACTGCAAATGTATCACAGAAGAATAACAATAATAGATATGTTTATTATATGCGAGGCATTGTTCTAAGCGATTTATATCATTAAATTATTTGTACTGACACAGCACAGCGAGGTTAGTACTGACACACAAGCATGCAGCAGGGCCACAGTCTCCACGGAGGTGATCTAGCAATAGAGTTCACATTCTTAGTCACAATGTCAAACTGCAAGAGAGAAATTCTTTTCAATTGAAGTGTCATAAAAAGAAAATGTCATTTGCTTGAAATCTGCTACTAGTTAAGCAAAAAAAAAAAAAAGTAGAGAAGCAATATCTGTAATGAAATAAATACAAATTTTATATGTTGGAAGTTTGAACAGTAATATGAAGATAGAGATAATCTTTGGATCTGGAAGAAGATGATTCTTGAGTGTGTGTGTGTGTGTGAGGAGGGGTTGACCATTTAATACTATCATCAATGTAAGACCACACAGAAGAGAAACTAAAATAGAATTCAACTGAGGGAAGAAGAAACTCTGGACAAAACAGGACCACACACAATCCATAAGTTACATCTATTAACTGGTTGTATCAGTTAATTGGTGGAGACAAAGTAGGATGCATATGAATATTCCTTACACATATAAACACACACAGTATATAAAGATTACATCCATTATCTTGAAAAATATGCATTGAATATTTTACCATGTTAGTTAACTAATAGCTATCGAAAAGGTCAGCATAAAAAAATAATAGTTATTTAGTAGCAGTCAAGATTATGGAACCCAGAAAGGATAGAGCAAGTGAGCAACACACTTCATTAACTGATGCTTGAACACAGTCTTTCTTCACACATCGTGTGTCACACATTATGACAACACATATCACACTGTATTTATATGATGTTATGGAAATAGAGAGAAGGCAGGAACCACTGGGAGCTACATAGAAAACCAATGCATTTTTTTCATGATGGTCCTTCAAATATTAATCTCCCTGAGGCCTTTCTTCTCCAGATTAATTGTCCTCTTGTCATAAAAGTTTATCCTTGACAGACATGATTTCCTGGTCTTTCACTATCCTATTCATCCTTCTCTTAATATGTTCTCATTGGCAATATCTCTCTTCAAACAACCCAGAATTGAACGCAATACTGCAAATATTATGTATTCATGGGATGTACAAAAGCCTGATTTATCCACTTACCTGCATTTTCTTACCCAGTTCTATGATTATAGCATAAATTAGCATTTGCTATTGCTATCTGATGCATTTCCTGTTATACTATATTGACCTCATAGACTTTTTTTTTATATGAATAACTATTAATTTAGATTTTCTCTGCTCTGGAACTTACTTAATCTTGTTAACGGTTAGCCTATCTTTCTAAATCATGTGATGATAGGGGGTTGGTAGGTATCTCTTTATAGCAGTTCTATCAGCAAACCAAATCAATAATCTTCTCAAATTTCAGTCATTCATAAATTTAATAAGTAGAATATCGCTATCAGTAAAGTTGTTACTAAAAATATCAAGTGAAATAAAGGACAAAATAAACAAATGGGACTATATCACACTAAAAAGATTTTGCATAGCAAAAGACAACATGAACAAAATAAAAAGATAAAACCCACACAATGGGAGAACATATTCACCAATATGTCTGATAACGGGTTAATAACCAAAATTTATAAAGAACTTCTAAAATCCAATACCAGAAATGTAAACAATCCAATTAAAAAATAAGCAAAGGAACTGAACAGACATTTCTCCAAAAAGGACATACAGATGGCCAATTGGCAGATGAGAAAATTATCAAAGTCACTAATCATCAGAGAAATGCAAATTAAAACCACAATGAGATATCACCTGACACCTGTCAGAATGGCTCTCATTAGCAAAACAACACACAATAAGTGCTGGTGAGAGTGTGGAGAAAAGGGAACCCTCCTGCACTGCTGGTGGGAATGCAGACTGGTGCAGCCACTGTGGGAAACAGTATGGAGATTCCTCAGAAAATTAGAAATGGAACTACCTTTTGACCCAGCTATCCCACTTTTAGGAATATATCCTAAGAATACAAAATCACTGATTCAAAAGAAGATATGCACCTCAATGTTTATTGCAGCATTGTTTACAATAGTGAAGATCTGGAAACAGCCCAAGTGTCCATCAGTGGATGAGTGGATTAAAAAGTTGTGGTAGATATACACAATGAAATGTTATGTGGCCATGAAAAAGAAGGAAATCTTACCTTTTGCAATGATATGGATGGACCTGGAGATTATTATGCTAATAATAATCACAATAAGGCAGGCAGAGAAATAAAACTACCATATGATCTCACTCATATGTGGAATGTAATAAACAAGATCAATATTCGATACATAATTCACTCACTATAGAGGTAACTGGGTCCCCAAGAAAAAAGATTCTATAATACTATAACAAACCTATATGTTCCAAACCTATGGCCAACCCACTATAGAGGGTGATATTGCTGGGAATGAAAGAGTAGCAGTAGCTCCGTGAACAACAATGAAGACTTTGAAGCTGTCCACTGGAGGGGTCAAGAGGAGAGTGGTTCAAAACTACATGCACAAACAGAGTCATAGAAACCAGCCAGCCCAACAAGGAGAGACTGTGGAATTCAATCTGAGAAGACTCGGAGAAAACACAGCACCATTATCTCCATTTTTCTAGGTGGGGAAACAGACCCAGGAAAATGAAGAGACTGGAGTCCTTCACATTGATAATGAGCCTAGAGTTGGTGCTCACACACTTCTCTAGTAGGTTCTCCAGTTTGCCTATGTACCTATTTAAAAATATTATTTGACTCAAGAAAAAAAAATCAAATAAATCAAATCTGTTATAATTATTACAAACATCCTTTTGAACATTTGAAGAAAAAATTACAAATACAAGGCATATTTTAGTGTTTAACATTTAATGTTATTAATATGGTGAAGTTAAATCTACTATCTTATTATTTTCTCTCTGAAATTTGTTTTTTATTATTTATTTTCTCCTTTATTTTAGTTTATCATATATATTTTGATAATTTATTCTAATTCTTCTACTGGTTTTTTATCCAAAGTACTTTGTATAATTTTTTGACCTAGTTTCTTTGAGAATACAGTATGTATGTATATATTTATATATGTTAGTACTATACTACTTTGTGATTTTATTATTGAAGTGTTGACATGGTTTCAAGTGTCCCACTGAATATAGCACCCTCTGCACACCACATCATACCCACCTATGCTCCTTGCAAATTTTAAATTAAAAATTAAACAAATAAAATTTAAAAAGAAATTCTCCATAACCTTTTTTCCTTCCTTTATATTCTTGTGTGTGTGTGTATATACACATATATATTTTTAAATAAATTTTTTGTTTTTTTAAATTAATTTTAATTGGGGTGACATTGATAAATCAGGGTACATATGTTCAGAGAGAACATCATTATTTTGACATTTGATTATGCTGCATTCCCATCACTCAAAGTCAAATTGTCTTCCATCGCCTTCTAACTGGTTTTCTTTATGCTACTCCCCTACCCCAACCACTTCCCTCTCCTCCCCCCCACCCTGTAACCCCCACACTCTTGTCCATGTCTCTGAGTCTCATTTTTATGTCCCACCTATGTATGGAATCATATACTTCTTAGTTTTTTCTGATTTACTTATTTTGCTCAGTATACTGTTATCAAGGTCCATCCATGTTGTTGTAAATGATCCGATGTCATCATTTCTTATAACTGAGTAGTATTCCATAGTATATTTGTACCAACACTTTTTAATCCACTTGTCCACTGACACTTGGGCTGTTTCCAGATCTTCACTATTGTGAAAAATGCTGCCATAAACATGGGGGTACATTTCTCCTTTTGAAACAGTGCTACGGTGTTCTTGGGGTATATTCCTAAAAGAGGGATAGCTGGGTCAAAAGGCAGTTCAATTTTTAATTTTTTGAGGAATCTCCATACTGTTTCCCACAGTGGCTGCACCAGTTGGCATTCCCACCAGCAGTGCAGGAGGGTTCCCTTTTCTCCACATCCTTGCCAGCACTTATTCTGTGTTGTTTTGTTGATGAGCGCCATTCTGAATGGTGTGAGGTGATATCTCATTGTGGTTTTAATTTGCATTTCTCTAATGATTAGTGATGTTGAGCATTTTTTCATATGCCTATTGGCCATCTGTATGTCCTCTTTGGAGAAGTGTCTATTCATTTCTTTTGCCCATTTTTTGATTGGATTGTTTGTCTTCCCGGTATTGAGTTTTACAAGTTTTTTATAAATTTTGGTTATTAAACCCTTATCAGACGTATTGTCAAATATGTTCTCTCATTGTGTACTTTGTCTTTTTATTCTGTTCTTATTGTCTTTAGCTGTGCAAAAGCTTTTTAGTTTGGTATAGTCTCATTTGTTTATCCTGTCTTTTATTTCACTTCCCTTGGAGATAAATGGGCAAATATATTGCTGTGAGAGATGTCAGAGAGCTTAATGCCTATGTTTTCTTCTAAGATGCTTATGGTTTTAAAGATTGCTTTTAAGCCTTTTATCCATTTTGAGTTTATTTTTGTAAATGGTGTAAGTTGCTGGTCTAGTTTAATTTTTTTGCATGTAGCTGTCCAATTTTCCCAATACCATTTGTTGAAGAGGCTGTCTTTACTCCATTGTATGCTCTTACCTCCTTTGTCAAATATTAGTTGTCCATAAAATTGTGGGTTTATTTCTGGGTACTCTGTTCTGTTCCATTGATCTATGTGCCTGTTCTTATGCCAGTACCAGGCTGTTTGAGTACAATGGCCTTGTAGTATTACTTGATATCCAGAAGTGTGATACCTCCCACTTTATTCTTCCTTTTCAAGATTGCTGAGGCTATTTGTGTTCTCTCTTGGTTCCATGTAAATCTTTGGAATATGTGTTCTATATCTTTGAATTAAGTCATTGGTATGTTAATCGGTATTGCACTGAATTTATAAATTGCTTTGAGTAATATAGACTTTTTAATGATGGTTATTCTTCCTAACCATGAGCACGATATATACTTCCACTTGTTTGTATCTTCCCTGATTTCTATTATCAATGTTTTATAATTTTCCGAGTACAAGTCTTTAATCTCCCTGGTTAAATTTATTCCGAGGTACTTTATTTTTTTGCTTGCAATGGTAAAGGGGATTGCTTCCTTAATTTCTCTTTCTGACAGTTCATTGTTAGTGTATAAAAATGCCTCTGATTTCTGATATTAATTTTATATTCTGCCACCTTGCTGAATTCATTTATCAGGTCCAGTAGTTTTTTGACTGCGACTTTAGGGTTTTCTATATACAATATCATATCATCTGCAAATAATGATAGTTTTACTTCTTCTTTTGCAATTTGGATACCTTTTATTTCTGTTTCTTGTCTGATTGCTATGGCTAAGACTTGCAGAACTATGTTGAGTAAGAGTGGTGAAAGGGGACACCCCTGCCTTGTTCCTGATCTTAAGGGGATTGCTTTTAATTTTTGCCCATTGAGTATAATGTTGGCCGTGGGTTTGTCATAGATGGCCTTTATCATGTTGAGGTATGTTCCCTGTATTTCCACTTTGCTGAGAGTTTTGATCATGAACTCTGGATTTTATCAAATGCTTTTTTTGCATCTATTGAAATTATCATGTGGATTTCTCCTTCCTTTTCTTTATGTGATGAATCACATTGATTGATTTGCAAATATTGTATGAGCCTTGCCTCCCCAGAATAAATCCCACTTGATCATAGTGTATGATTTCTTTCATATATTGCTGGATCCCATTTGCTAATATTTTGTTGAGTATTTTAGCATTTAAATTCATCAGGGATATTGGCCTATAATTTTCTTTCTTGGTGTTGTCTTTACCTGGTTTTGGAATCAGAATTATGCTCGCCTCATAAAAAGAGCTTGGAAGTCTTCCTTCCTTTTGAATTTTTTGAATAGTTCTTCTTTAAATATTTGGTAGAATTCACTTATGAAGCCATCAAGCTCAGGACTTTTCTTTTTTGGGAGTTTTTTTATAACTGTTTCAGTCTCATTTGTTATAATCAGTCTGTTTAGATTTTCTGATTCTTCTAGATTAATTTTTGGAAGATTATATGTTTCAAGAAATTTTTCCATTTCATCTAGGTTGTCTAGTTTTTTGGCATACAGTCCTTTATAGTATTTTCTTACAATATTTTGTATTTCTGTTGTGTCAGTTATTATTTCTCCACTCTCATTTCTAATTTTATTTATTTGAGTCCTCTTTCTTTTTTTCTTGGTGTGTCTGGCTAAAGGTTCATCGATCTTGTTTACCTTTTCAAAGAACCAGCTCCTGGTTTCATTGATCCTCTGTATTGTTTGTTTAGCCTCTATGTCATTTATTTTTGCTCTGAACTTTATTATTTCCTTTCTTCTACTACCTCTGGGCTTTACTTGCTGTTCTTTTTCTAGTTCTTTTAGATACAGGGTGAAGTTGTTTATTTGAGCTTTTTCTAGCTTTTTAAGGTATGCCTGTAATGCTATGAACTTTCCTCTCAGGACTGCTTTTGCTGTGTCCTATAAATTTTGAGTTGATGTGTGCTCATTATCATTCATTTCTAGGAATTTTTTTTATTTCTTCTTTGATCTCATTGTTAATGCATTTGTTATTCAATAACATGCTATTTAGTTTCCAAGAGTTTGAGTATTTTTTAGTTTTTCTGTTGTGGTTGATTTCCAGTTTCATGCCATTGTGATCAGAGAAAGTGCTTGATAAGATTTTAATCTTTTTAAATTTGTTGAGGCTGCTTTTATGCCCTGATGTATGATCTATCCTAGAGAATGAATGTTGAGCATTTGAAAAGAATGTATATTCTGCTGCTTTAGGATGAAAGGTTCTGAAGATATCTATTAAATCGAGTTGATCTAGTGTGTCCTTTAAATCTGCTGTTTCTTCGTTAATTTTCTTTCTTGAGGATTTATCTAGTGATGTTAGTGGAGTATTGAAATCCCCTACTATTATAGTATTACTGTTGATCTCAGCCTTTAAATCCATCAAAGTCTCTATATATTTAGGTGTTCCTATATTAGGTGCATAGATATTTATAACGGTTATATCTTCCTGTTGGATTGCTCCCTTTATCATTATGTAGTGACCTTCTTTTTCTCTGACTATATTCTTTGTTATAAATCCCATTTTGTCTGATATAAGTATTGCTACCCCAGATTTTTTTTATTTCAATTTGAATAAAATATATATTTTTTTCTATTCTTTTATCTTCAGTCTATGTGCATCTCTTGTTTTAAGGTGTGTCTCTTGTAGACACCATATGTATGGGTCCTGTTTTCGTATCCACGCAGCTACTCTATGTCTTTTGATCAGATCATTTAATCCATGTACATTTAAGGTTATTATTGATATGTAGTTGTTTATTTCCATTTTATTTTTTAAAATTTCATTTCTCCTTTGCTATATTCTTTTTCCACTTTGATCTGTTTACAACAGGCCCCTTAGCATTTCTTGCAGAATTGGTTTTGTTGTAATAGATTCCTTGAGGTTTTTTTTTTGTTTGTTTGTTTTTGGTCTGGAAAGCTTTTATTTTTATTTTTATTTTTTGGTTTTTTTTGTTTGTTTTTTTGTATTTTTTCTGAAGCTGGAAACGGGGAGAGACAGTCAGACAGACTCCGGCATGCACCCGACCGGGATCCACCCGGCACACTCACCAGGGGCGACACTCTGCCCACCAGGGGGTGATGCTCTGCCCCTCCGGGATGTCGCTCTGCCACGACCAGAGCCACTCTAGCACCTGGGGCAGAGGCCAAGGAGCCATCCCCAGTGCCCAGGCCATCTTTGCTCCAATGGAGCCTTGGCTACGGGAGGGGAAGAGAGAGACAGAGAGGAAGGGGGGGTAGAGAAGCAAATGGGCGCCTCTCCCATGTGCCCTGGCCGGGAATCTAGCCTGGGTCCCCCGCACACCAGGTCGACGCTCTACCACTGAGCCAACCAGCCAGGGCTGGAAAGCTTTTATTTTTAAATGATAGCCTTGCTAGATAAAGTAGTCTTGGTTGTAGGCTCTTGTTCTGCATTACTTTGAATATTTCTTGCCATTCCCTTCTGGCCTCAAGTGTTTCTGTTGAGAAATCAGAAGTCATCCTTATGGGGGCTCCTTTGAAGGTGATAGCCTTTTTTTCTCTAGCAGTTTTTAATATTTTCTCTTTATCAATTAGCTTTGGTATTTTAATTATGATGTGTCTTGGTGTAGATTTCTTTGGGTTTCTCTTTAAAGGAGTTCTCTGTGCTTCTTGAACTTGTGAGACATTTTCCTGCCTTAATTGAGGGAAGTTTTCGGCTATGATATGTTTGAACAAAGTCTCTATCCCTTGTTCCCTCTTCTTCTTCAGGAACCCCTATGATGCGGATGTTATTTCTCTTCATGTGGTCACAGAGCTGTCTTAGAGTTTCCTCAGACTCTTTGAGTCTCTTTTCTTTTTTCTGCTCTGCTTCCATGCCTTCATTTATCTTGGCCTCTAAGTTGTTGATTCAATTCTCAGCTTCATCCATCCTGCTTTTAATTCATTCCATTGTGTTCTTCATTTCTGATATTGTATTTGTCATTTCTGACTGATTCTGTTTTATTATTTCAATGTCCTTTTTTATATCTGCTATCTCTTTATTTAGGTGTTCGTAATGACCATCTCTTGTTCCAATATCTTTGAGCATCCTAAAAATCGTTATTTTAAACTCTGCATCTGGTAATTCGGTTATATCTGACTCATTCAGGTCCTTTTCTGGGGATTTCTCTTGATTTATTTTGTTGCACTTCTCTGCCTTCTCATTTTGTCTGTGTAAAAGAAGGTTTTGGCCACTGGGGTCTACTGGGTGTGGCCTCTGTGTTCCTAGGTGTGATCTATCTGCAGGCCCACCACCCCTTCTGCTGCTGCTGCCTAGAGCACTCAGGTACGGACATTGCCAGTGCCAGCCTACTGGGGCTGTTGCTGTGGTTTCCGCCTCTTTTTCACAGGATGAGCTGTGATCACGTGCTCGGGTGTACAATCCTTGGTGGCCTCAGCCTTAGCCCTGCCCCCGCGGGTGGGGTTATGCTTGGCCCTGAGGGCAGAGGTGAGCACCTTTGCTCAGCTATGGGTCTCCACATGATTCTGGGCCTTCGCCCCACCCCTACAGGAGAAGCCCGCTCGCAGGACTGCTGCAAGCCTTGGCTCCATGGGCCGGGTGGGGCTGCATGCCCTCACTCAGTTGTGGGACTCTGCCTGTTCTGGGCTTTTGTTCCACCCTCCCAGGAGGAGCTGGCTCCTGCATCAGGCCACAAGCCTTGGTTCCATGGGCGGGGTGAGGCTGCACTCCTGCACCCTTGCTCAAGGGTGGGTCTCTGCCCCTTCTGGGGCTCCTGCCATTTCCCCACAGGCTGGATTGCAGGTGGCCCACAGCTGGGCTTGACAACTTTTGCACACTCCCTTCTCCCCAGCCAGGCAAGACCAAGCTGACACCTTGGCCTCAGTTGTGACCAGGTGGCTTCCACCCTTGCTGACAGAACCATGCTTCCATGTCCCGCTGCTGCCCACCCTCAGGTGAGCCCTCAGCTTGTAGGTGGGGGTGCTGCAGCTTAGACCCTAAGACTCACTACTGTAGTCCCAAAAGCTCCTCCTTCTAAGCGACTCTGCTCTAACTACCGCAGGAGAGCTTGTTTGGCTGGTGTCCTGCTTCCCTTTGCTGTTATTGCTGTTTCCAGGGGAAATGTTCACTTCAGATTTGGGGAGTCACTCTTCCCAGGGGTTAGGGTGGCTGTCTCTCAAAGTGTTTCTCCCTATGCCTCCTAGATTACACTCTCTTCCTGCTGCTCTGGTCCTCTCCTCTCTCCCTGTCTCTCAGAGCCCTGGGTGAGTAGTTGTGAGAGAGGTTTTCTGTGAGGTCCCTTTAAGAAGAATTCTGGGTCTGAGAAATCAGTCTCTTTCTCACAAACAGTATCCTGACTTGTTTCCAGCTAAATACTGTCCATATGCCTCTTCTAGGCTCTGGGGCTTCAGGCTGGGGCTTTGTTCTTGGGACTCAGGACCCTCCCCTCTGCTAAACTCACTTCCCGCCACGCGAGTCTTTCTAGGCTGCCGTTCGCTCTGGGGAGCTGAGCAGCCGTCTCTATGTTTCTGCTATTCCTACCAGTCTCAGTGTGGCTTCTTCAGTGTTCCTTGGTTAAAGAGTCCTCTTAGTTCAATTCAAAGTTGGTTTTTCCAGATGATGGTTCTTAAAATTAAGTTGTAATCCACTTTGGTTCTGGGAGGTGGAAGTTGGTACATCTGCCTACTCCATCGCCATCTTGTCACCTACTCACTTGTATATATTTATGTATAGGTATATGTATTCATAATTTCTGTAGATTTAGTGTATTTATTATAGATTATATAAAAAAATTTCTGCCCAAAAATGCATATGTATTTATTTTCTGTTGGTCTTTTTTGCAGACTAGTTTTTTTTTTCATATATATTTTCTTTGAAAAGGTACAGATTATATCTTGTTGAGACTCTATATTCTATTATACTTGTCCAAGGAATCTAAAATATTTTATTCTAGTAAGCAGTTAAATTGCTCCAGATCAATCTGATAGAAGTTTGGTTTTTAAACTTTTTTAAGGGGGATTTCTTTTAGTTTTGTCTTCTAATCTTAAAGTGAATACCCTAGTCCTTTAGTATTACTATAACCACCCTGGAGGATTGAATGAAAAGCCAAAAATAATTACCAAAGCCCTATAACTTGATGATACCTGATTCAGTCTTTTATGTGGTGTCTAGCTTCTGAAACTCCTGTCAACTCTTTCATCTTTAAACAGTGTTACCCTTCCTAGCTCCTTAATGTCTTGACTCACACATACATCATTCAAAGTTTGCAGTATTTAAAAGGAGTTTATATGCCACATTGAGGGATTCTACTTCAGTGGTTCTATTCTTTGGGTGCATCCTATATCTTTCAGTTTCCAGCCACTCTGCTTTTCCAGACTCTATCATTTTTCACAACAGCTAATCAAGCTGTGTCTTCCTGTGTGATCTTATCTAACCCCTCCCCTCACTAGGAGGACTAGAAATTTCCTTTAGTAGAAAACCTAAACAGCAGTATCTTTTATGTGTGGTTTTATTTTCCATTGCTTGTTACCCTCAATAAACTATTTTATGAAATATTGCATGGAAAATACCAGAAAAAAATAATGTATAAGTTTCAAATGTGCAGTGTTCTGAGTAGTATGGTGAAATCTTGCTCAGTCCTACTCTTTCTCTCCCAGGATGTGAATCCCTTTGTCCAGTGTCTTTATGCTGTATATGTTTTCCACCCTTTAGTCACTTAATCACTTAGTAGCTATCTGGGTTATCAGCTCAGCTGTTTGTGGCATCACAGTACTTGTGTCCAAGTGACTCTTCTAGTAGCCTAATATCATGGTACCTATGACATTCACCTTACTTTATCTCATCCTGTAGGCATTATGTCATCTTGTTGTGCCACACACAAAAAAAATAAATAAAAAAAAAGAGTGAGCACAGCACACACAATAAGATATTTTGAGAGAGATCACATTCACATAACTATTATTATACAGTGTGTCCGTAAAGTCATGGTGCACTTTTGACCAGTCACAGGAAAGCAACAAAAGGCGATAGAAATGTGAAATCTGCACCAAATAAAAGGAAAACTCTCCAAGTTTCATACCTATTTAGTGTGGTTTGATTTGGGCTCATGCACAGATTTTTTTAGGGCTCCTTAGGTAGCTATCCCGTATAGCCTTTACAGACTCGTCACTGACTGATGGACTACCAGAACGGGGTTTCTCCACCAAACTGCCGGTTTCCTTCAACTGCTTATCCCACCCAGTAATGTTATTCCTATGTGGTGGTGCTTCATTATAAATGTGCCAATATTCACGTTGCACTTTGGTCATGGATTAGAATTTAGCAAGCCACAGAACACACTGAACTTTCCTGTGTACCATCCACAACTTGATTGGCATGACCATGGGCTGCTCCGCTGTATACACAGTGTTATGTCATCATCTGTGCATGCGCACATGCTGCCACATTATCCTACAGAAACTGGGGGAGTTTTCCTTTTATTTGGTGCAGATTTCACATTTCTATCATCTTTTGTTGCTTTCCTGTGACCGGTCAAAAGTGCACCATGACTTTACGGACACACTGTAGTATAATATATTTGTTTTATTGTATTATTAGTTACTATTGTTAATCTCTTATAGTGACTAATTTATAAATTAAACTTTAGCATAGATTAGCACATATAGAGTGTTATAGCACCTGCAGTTTCAGACATTCACTAGGTGTTCCAGGAATGTCTCTTCTATAAATAATGGGAACTACTGTATTACCTGGGTCTCACCCACTGTAGTAATCCTTTCATCAATAAATGAAACCCCTCTAGTTTCACTCTCCAGAACCTTCAAACATCTTTTTAAATATAACTTATCAGTAAAAGAACTGGTCCAATGCACACTGCTTTGCAATTACTGAAAACAGAACCCCAAGATATACTTAAAATATGAATTTATTTTTATCTAAAAGAATTAATTATATTTTTAGAGAACAGAAGTAAATATAGTGGAAAGACCTGGCTCTGAATCACTGTGCTAACTTGGATTACATCTGTGACTACAGGCAAGTTGCTTTGTCTGTAAACTTAATTTCCCTCAACTCTAAAAATGGCTCTTTTATTTAGAGAAAAAATAAAATCTGTTCGCACCCCATCCCTCAACTATGAGGGAGAAGAGAGCTCTAAGAGTTAATACAGTTGCCCAGGTTGCCTAGAGGATGTGAGAGCAGAGTATATGCTGTAAGTATTTGACTCATAAGTTCTATAAATAACAACTTATAGCCTTACTTATTTCTTATTCTTGGTCTTGACTTTCTTCCTCCATGGGAAAAGAGGTAGGAGCTGGTAGAGATCAAAGTGAAAGTTGCCTTTCCTAATAATTTTTAACAGTAAATCAAAGTGATGTTGCTGGTATATTTGCTCTCATTTTCATTGAGTCTTCTTTGAGAAATAAGTTAAAGAAATAGAAATTAGTGGAGTTTTTTGAAACAGCATGGTCACAGAAAGAAAATATGACAGTGAGATGTTTAAAAAGAGGGAGAATTTTTTTCTGTTTGTATATATTTTAGAGGAGAATTGGTACATTGACATAGGCCAATAAGTATGCCATGTGACTCCTTTATAAGTTGTTTTCTGACCTGTGTATTGTGGTAATTTTTAGTCCTCCTATTTTTTCTCTGTATATACAATATTAATAGATTTAAATTAGATGTATTATTTGGAGATATGACTTGTGAAATGTTGGATACTGAAGCTCATAAACCAGAATTTAAGTTTGTAATACAATCCACATTCCTAAAATTTTGACTTTCCTATTCCATGAGTTTATTTATCTTTATACAAACTAAACAAAAAACTAAAATCAAGAAAGAAATTGGGGACAAAGCATGTGTGTTCCCATACTAATATTTAGAATTTATGTTCAAATTTGGCAGGAAGAAGTAAGGGGATCATGATGGGGAGCCCGAACATGATGAACTACATACTAAAAAGAGGGTTTTCACCTTTTATCAGAGAAAGAAAAAGCAGTAATACCTCTCAAAAGTCTTTTTCATACACAAAAATAATTACTATACTAAATAAATTACTAAATATTAGGTAGAAAGGAAGGTACTTCAGGCAGGAGAAATATACATGTGCAAAGAGATAGGAAGGGAAAGAGGGAGGCAATGAGGGGAAAATAATAAAGACCACAGAGCACCAGAGTTACAAAACTACTGAAATACCAAAAAGGAAACACATCATTATATCATGCGATAAGGCTCTGTCAGAGAAAAACAGTAGTCAGACAGCTAGCTGGGTGTGAATTTTGAACTTGCCTAATTCTTCATGTAATTATTAAAATTAATTTACTTCTCTGAATTGAAGCCTTCTCATCTGTAAAAATAAGAATGATTTTCAAAAATTTTTGTATACATTTTATTGTTATCATAAGGATTAAATTAGTTAACTGATATGAAAGTATTTGCCACAATATCATAATGAGACAATCTCAATAAGCAGAATGGAAATGAGAGAAACAAATCAGTAAATCAAAACTCCCTTCCAAATTCATTCTTGTTTAGACATACACTTTTGGTGTGTTTTTTTTGAGACAAGCAGAATGTGTGTGTGTGTGTGTGTGTGTGTGTGTGTTATAGTTGTCCCCATTGTCTTTATAAATCACTTTTTGTCCAGTATATAATTATCCTGCACAGTACAGATATATTACTAAAGATATTGCAGTGTTTTGTGTTTTCCAATGAAAGCGTTAGAACTTCAATTTCTAAATTTTAAAGAGCAAGTTGAATACCTAATGCTGTAAAATATATTCTTGTAATTTTATGTTTTGAAAAGGTTTAGAGCTAAAAAGATAGCTACAGTTATTAGTATTCAAAACTAAGTGATGTTCCAGATGGTAAAACAATTCAAGAGCTATTAATTCACTGATTGCTGTGATCAAAGCACTGAAAGGTTTAGCAGCAATTTTCACTTGAGATGACCTCATGCAGACTGGAGCTACCATGTTCATCTTTTCTTTATCTGCATTTTACCAAACATTTATTGACCTAAATCATTTTATCCACATAATCTTATATAACTCTGTGAACAACCCTCTAATGTGGGCACTATTTTCTCTATTTCACAAAAATGGCTGCTGAGGTTTAGTAAGAATTCCCAAAGTTACACAGCTAGCAAGAGGCAGAGCTGGATACAAACTCAGACCTCTGAGGATCAGCTCTCCACCACTGCATACACACACTTCAAGTGGGCAGTCTGTAAATCTCAGTGGTTTCTATATTAGGTAAGGAGATCAGAGAAACACACACTGTGTTTGCTCTAACCCTCCCACCCTGGCCCTTTCAGAGTTGTGTAAGCTGGAAATGTATAAAACAAACACAGAGGGATGAGAAAGTAAGACCCAAAGTGACAGCACTGTGGGTGAGTGACTGTATACATGCTGCCATCTCTGTAAATCAGAAGGACTATGTTTTGCCACATTCTTGTTTTTGAGATAATTGTATATATACTGTATATATCTTGGGAGTTTTTGCTTCTGATAGAAGCCACATGCTCACTTGTCCCCCAAATTCTCTTCTCTCCATTGCTACCAGAACACATGGGCTAAAAATTTTGCATCTCTTCCCAGCTCTCTAAGAGAGCAGTATGGGAAATACCCCAAAATACCTGGTCTAAGAAAGTCTCTTGAGAACATTAACCAGAGAAAATTTGTGTGCACATCATTAAACAAATGATTTCAAAGGAAGAGTGTTGTTCTACAGGCAATTAATGGTTAGAATAGACACCAGGTAAATGTTTCAAAGCAAAAAGTGATTTCAGTCAGAACACTTGGTAAATATTGCCTGTGGATATGAGTATACATGGGTTTGTATCATACCCTTAAACTTTCAGCAGGTTATACTCATCTATATTTTGTGATCCCACTGGCTCCCTGTTTTACTTGAAGATTTCATGTTATCCAATATAATTGTGAAACCAAAGGACTTCTGGATGCTTCCAGAAGGTTAATTGGCAGCAACTGAATTTTCATAAATGGAGGCTGGGTGGATGGAACTAAGTAAGTTTCCAAAGACTTCACAGGAATACCATGAAGAAAGAAGCTAAGGATTTTTAGTTAATGGTTTGTTGTATGTAGTGATCCAGCTTCTTTCATCCACAGTTCAATAAATATTTGTTGATGATGAAATAAGTAAATAAAATGATATGAGTTAGCCCTCTCAAAATGAGTAAAGTCAAGTAAATAGGCAATTACAGAGCATAGAATATGACAATTAGTAATTCAGCATGCTTTGGCCCATAAGAGGGGCAGCCAACTTCAGAAGGTTAAGGGAGCCTTTTGCTGGAATTATTGTAATGGACTAGTGAGGGATTTACTGAAAAGAACCAATGGGGAGAAACACTATGTGTGGGTGGAGCACAGAGAGCATTCCTAGCAGCTGTGGCTGATGCAATGCTGTGAGAACACTCCAGCTCCCAGAAGCCTCCTGGGCATATCCAGGAAGGAAGCTTATCCGCTGTAAGGAAGTGACTTAGCGCGAACCATGCAGCTCCCTAATCTTTTCAGCCATTGGCTATGAAGGACACACTGTAACACCCTATAGGTTGAACCCATGTGTATAAGCTAGCTTACTTCCTGAATAAAGTGGATCTGTGTCACTGAACCTGGTCCCCGGAGTCAGGTCTTTGTGTCTCCGTCGTCCTAACCCCTGGCAGGACTTGTCCACAACTGGTGCCCAACGTCAGGCAGGGACCTAACCAGCATCCAAGGGACAGGTGAGTGACCCTCTGCAATGGGAAACCTTCTCTCTCGAGCCCCACAGGCTCAAGCCCTGCATGCCCTTTTGCAGAGTAGGTGAGTTGAACTTTGTGAAAAGGATCTCTGTACTTACTGGGAGATTCTCTCTGGTCTCAATACCTGGATTGAGGACACGCCACTCTGGGACCTGAATACTTGGGCCTGAGCTCTCTGATGGGTTCATTCAGCCGAGGTACATGAGGGACAGGCCTTCCCTCTCAGCTCACTTCTGCCTTATTGGCAATACACGCCTGCTTCACCGGTGCTTCTACTGGGAACCCTCCACCAGTCCCTAAGGTCCTACAGGCTACTCCTCTTTCAGAGGAACCCCTACCTCCCTATTCACCCTCCTCCACTGAGGAGGAAAGTAGTTTAACCTTCGAGTTTGCAGCTGAGCACACAGAAACAAAACCAACAGAATTGCTAATTGAATCTCTAGCTCTGCTGCCAGAAAAAGCAGAAGTTGCTACTTCTGCATTCCCTGCTGGGGCTCAATGCCCCACCCCAGCCTCTCAGACGCCATTTTCTCCAACACGTGTTCCTGCTGCAGTCCCATGGGGCAGCCTATACGCCCTAATGTGTCTTTTTTCTTTCTGTCTGTCTGTCTTGTCTATTTTTCTGTATCTCTTGCTCTCTCTCTCCCCCGCCACTCTCTTTGAAATGACGCTGGAAGGACCCAGCCACGGCACAGTGGTGGGGACCACACCCTCTTCTAATGCAAGGGAGAGGTTATGCTTGTGTATTTCAGCCAATTTGGATCCCAGGAACCCCCCAACCTGCTTGACAGGGTTTCTTGGGCACCCACTAAGTGGTTTAGTCTTCACCTGTCCAAAGCCACAGCCCTGGCCTTCTCCACACCGACTATGCCTGAGGGGAAGAGGTCCTCGGCACACCCTTGTGACCGGTGTGCCGCCCCATCACCTGGGATGATGAGGAGGCTTTGGCGGGGCGGGCCCAGAGAATTGCCTCTGACAGGCCCCCCGACCCTGTTGCTCTGTTCTTACTCATGTGTGCTATAGTAACCACTGACTCCCAGACACAGGCAGTGGCAGCTGGGGGCTTGAGCCCAGCAGCGTGAGCTGGTGTTTTCAGTTCATCTTTGGAGGATGAGGAAAATTGGGCCGAAGTTGCGATTCGCAGACTCCAGAAGGTAGACGGCGGCAGCTGCATTGGGAGGATGAACGGAAGCCAGGCTTTCATCACCGAGTGGCCGCTGGAACGGCAGGGAGTGCCTGCTAAGCCGCTGGTGGGTTCACTGACATTTTGGGATATAGGGGTGGATGCCATCATGCTCTCCGGAGCAGAGATGGAAATGCTGACTGCCATTGCCATGTGCTCCTCTTTGGGACAGTGTAAGACCTGCCAGGATGGCGGGGATGAAGGGGGTGGCTGAGGACTCATGTTTGTGGACTAATTTCCTGGACTACGACCCAAGTGAGCACTGGCTCCTTTGTTGGATGGACTTACAGATTTTGGACAATGTGAAATACCCCGATGGGGATGGGGGAGGCTTTCCTGGAGGTCTTTCCCCTGCCCCAGGAAGCTTTTTCCATGGCTAGAAAGAAGGCTGAGGACATTTTGTGCTTTTGGCAAAGTGCTCAAAGACTGGTGAAATGTACCTTTGTAATTGTTGAAATTGTATGATTTGTCATGTTGTTATAATTTGTATAATGTGCCTTGCAACCATAAGCAGTATGCAGCCCATGGCAAACCATCCATTTCATGTTTGGATGCTGGAACCTTTGTGGGAAGGGGGCATGCATGAACCTACATCCATTTTTTACAATCAAAATGGAACTGTGTTTAACAGCACCTAGAAGGTCTCTATAACACAATGGGAGGGAAATGACATCCCGACCCCTAGGAGGAATCCTCTGTTTAAGACCCCCGTTCTATTTCCTAACTAGTCAAACATTACAGAAGCTTGCCTCATTGTTTAATCCAGCTAATCTATTAGCATATAGTATAATAGATATTATAGTTGTTTTAGTTCTACTAGGGTTCTATTGCATAATGCATAGCATTCAAAAGCTACAAGAGCAAGCTGTCATTCATCAAGTCCAATTGGCCTTAATTAAAAGAGAAAGTGGAGATGTGGGTGGAGCACAGAGCGCATTCCTAGCAGCTGTGGCTGATGCAATGCTGTGAGAATACTCCAGCTCCCAGAAGCCTCCTGGGCATACCCAGGAAGGAAGCTCGCCCACTATAAGGAAGTGACTTAACACCAACCACGCAGCTCCCTGATCTTTTCAGCCATTGGCTATGAAGGACACACTGTAACACCCTGTAGGTTGAACCTATGTATATAAGCTAGTTTACTTCCTGAATAAAGTGGATCTGAGTCACTTAACCTGGTCCCCGGAGTTGGGTCTTTGTGTCTTCGTCATCCTCACCCCCAGCCGGACTTGTCCACAACTATGGAAGAAT
This sequence comes from Saccopteryx bilineata, assembly GCF_036850765.1. NCBI lineage: Eukaryota > Metazoa > Chordata > Mammalia > Chiroptera > Emballonuridae > Saccopteryx > Saccopteryx bilineata. The sequence continues at coordinate 152,215,941 of NC_089494.1, forward strand.
TTGAGTTCTGCTTTGCACATGCTTTCTAATATATCTCAAATACAATCTTATAATAGCTAACATTTCTGCTGAGTGCTGGTAATGTCTCAGACAAGTTTTCAGTGTTTTCACCAGTACTCTCAGAACCACGATGAAGTAGGGTTTTTTTTTTATTTCTTTTTACAATGAGATTAAAAATAAATATTTGTGAGTCATTAGTGTGCTGGTAGTAATTGAAGCCATCAAGGGTTTGAGCTAGAAAGGGGAAGAAAAAGAAGAGGGTTTGTAAAAGAATCTGAGAAATATTACAAAGAGTGCAGAGGGTAAGTGTAAAGATGTAAAGAAAGCATCATAAAATGGAAACAAAGGAAAAGTTCACATGGTCAACATGCCAGAGAAGACATCCATGACTATGAAGACTGAGTGTCTTGACAGGGAGTGGGCACCATCTTGCAGGAAGCTGAAGAGAGAACAGAAAATAAAGAAGTAGAGACAGTGAAGAGAATAAAATTTATTTAAATACCAAGCTGAGAAGAAATGACAATATAAAGGTGGCACGTTGGCTTGGCAGCTTTGTTGATTTAAAGACATGATACCTATTGAAAGGTGCCTAGGAGAGCTGAAGAGGCTGGGAACTGAATCCAAAGAGGCATTGACATGGGCTGGGCTGAGGTACATTTCTTTATAATAGCAGGAGGGAAGGAGAGAAGGTTTCCTGTGGATACGGGTAGGTTTATATATTCTATATTCTCTGTTATAACTCCTAGTCTTCATGTAGATTGTACAACTAAATTCAAGAAGGTAAGTAATGAATTAGTCAACCATATCCTCCCCAGTTCAGCTGACATTCATAGAGGTATTAGGTTGTGTTTATCTGTTTCATGTTCAAAGTCAGTCAAATACTAGTTAGTATTTACTTTCAGTTGTAAGGAACATTTTTAGAAATAAAGAGTGAACATAAAATTAACATACCCCACCAGCTCACATATTTACTTTTTCAATTTGGTCACTGTTCTAAAACATTAGGGAATGGCTGATAAGATGCCCTGTCCATGTTAATGTGTTGAATTCAGGGGTAGATAAAAAAGTTTGGTGACTTAGAAATAGCTTCAAAACAATCATGTCTACACCATTTTGGTTCATATATTGGAATCCTTTTTGTTCAGCACTACCACTAAAGTTATTTTCAGAACATCATATGGATTTTTCATTGAAGCATCTCTGTTAACTTTTATTATCCCTGGCCTGCTTTGTAATTTTGGAAACAGATATAAAGAACGAGCAACTCAAAGCACAGTAATATAGTGGGAAGCATCCTTCATAAGTCAATTGAGGAATTTAATAATCTCTTTAGAAATAAGCTCTACAGCTATGAGAAAAATGTGTGGGTTAAAGGCCTTCCAATTAAGAAAGGTTTCTCTGTGGATTTATAGGCTGGTGGTTCGCTCTTCCTGTTCATGTTTCCATAGCAACTGTCACGTAGATTTTCTGCAACTTGCTAGGAAGTTGAAAATGTTGAGTCTGCTTGAGCCTTTTCAATTCAGTGATGCTTAAATGAAATTCTTTGCAGGAAACTGGCATTTAGTTTGGGTCATTTATTCATATCTACAAAAAATCAATTAAATAATCAAATGTGCAAATTTTTATTGGGATTATTTTTGGTACATGTTTTGTGCTGTAATCTCTTCTTAATGCCAGGGTACTATAGGTTTGAAGGAGCTGCAGCTGGCCTCTTCACTATCGATGGCTTGTGGCTTTAATTACAGCTCAAGACAGGGAAGGCATGCTCTTTTCTGGTTTCCTTTTGCAAGCAGTAATAACCCCTGGTGATATGCAGAAGCAGAATAGGATCCAGGAGACTCATTAGATTGAGACACCTATACTGCATGAAACATAATGTGCAACCATTTATCCTTTTATTTTTCCTGTCTTGTTGGTTACTTGAATTACAGCCTGGTAAATAAATAATTTATATGCTATTATTTTAATTTCTTATGAGTATAGTATCTTTATTTTTCCTTTGAATTAAACCTACTTGGACATCACCTACTATGGTTTATTTTAACCCACATTGACTGATATCTGACAGCTCCATATAAGATGTTGTCCTTTATTTCTTAAAACACACACACACACACACATATCAAGCAGCTGGGCAAAGTGAGTGCTCATTTCATTACTCTTTATGTAACATATAGTATATGCCACATAAAGGACAGACATCTAAGGGGCATGACTTAGGGGGTCTTTGGTTAGCATTATGGCTCACCGGCACAGAGAGAACCACTTCTACAGAAAATAAAGCACAGTCCTTATTTCACACTGTGATTCTATTTATACACCAGCTCCCCTGAGGACATTTTTTATAAGATATATTATTTAAAACAATGGTTTTGAATGCATATTTCAGTTCATTTTGTTCCATCCCTCTTTTTTTGTCATTTGTAGATCAGACTTTTACCAATTATAGTGATACTTCATATTATATACAATTGATTTTTGGTAAAAATACAAATAAAACAAAGAAGGGAGAGGAGGAAAAATGAGAGAGAAAGGGAGGGGAGGGAGGAAAGATTTCTTTTTAAATAAGTCAAAGCTGAAATGTCTTTTACTTACTTGCCTTGCCTTGTTTTATTGTCTTATTCTTTGGTCTAGAAACTGTGTTTTCTTCCATTAAGCCAGATAAAAACTTTCTGAGAAAAGCAATTGAAGCTGAAGGAAGCTCACATTTTAGTTGTTATACTGGGAAGTAGAAATGAAGTCTCAGCCTGCTCTCAACTTTATTTACTCTAAATGGTGGGCAATTTTCTCTTAAAATAAATTGTACTTGGAGTTGCATGGCTCCATCAGAAGGAGATGCACCTATAACACAGAACACACAGACATAGTAAAGTGAGGTTCTGAATGTTAGCAGGGATTTAGAGAGCTGGAGAGGGAACAAACTTGCTTAGTTACAGAAATATACTAAAATATGTATCTGGATAAAGGGATAAATTGTTTGACCACAGACATCATTCTGACTCTTGCTTGGACTTATAAACTGAGGCATTCTGGATAAAATAATAAAGAAGAGGCATTATTGCTTTGCGGGAGCATCAAGGGTTAAATTTTAGCTGCTACTACTCAGGAGAAGAAGAGAGACTATCTCTGCTGCTGGCATTTGCACATTAGTCTAGAGCTAGAGCGCTACCTTTTCTCTCTCCAAGACAGAAGGGGAGAAAGAGGAGGTAGAGGTCACCATCCCCTTGGGTCTAGCACGTGACCAGGCTGGGCACCCACTTGACAAACAGTTAAGGGGGTCACTTGACCCACCTTATGTTGGTCTTTAGCAGAGTGTGGTTTTTATTCAGTTGATGGGCCCTTACAGGTCCTCCTTGTCCTTGAATTCAGAGTTCCTATGTCCAGTCCTTAAGTCCATGGCTCCTACTAGCAGCCTCCAGTCTAGCCTGAACTCTCTTCTTCCAAACCTTTGTTCCTGAAAAAAAAAAAATGAAGTTTTTTTCTGAGTGGGCCTCAGACCCACTTCCTGGGCTTCACAGTGACACAACTTCCCTACCTGCTCAGCTCCCATCTATTCTCCAGGTAATGGCACGTGCCTTATGCAATGGGCTAAGATAGCTTTTCTTCTCCTCTTCACTTCCATTATTCTATCTCAATTTTTCTTCCTTCTATTCAAGGCTGTTACCCAATCTTTCTGCTCTGGGTTAATATGTTCTTCATTTTTCTCTTCTAACATCAGCCAGTGTCCACTCTCTACAGCCCAGGAAACCACTACCCTGCACATCACACACCTCCACCCACACACACAAAGGCTTACCTTAAATACTAATCTAAATGTTAGTAAGAATCTCTGTTTAATCCTGGCAAGCTTTCCTCTGATTTGTGTGTGTAAAGGGGAGGGTATTTGTTGTTTTTTGAACATTCGATTACTAGTACTGAGATCTTAGATAAGTGACTTAACTTCTCTAAGCCTTGGCTTCTGAATCTCTGGAATGGCTACACTTGTACCCATAAATCATAAGATTTCTATGGAAATTAAGTTAGTTGATTCATGTAAACTCTGTAGAACAGTGGGTGGCACCAGAAAGTTTTTCATAAATATTAGCTTTTCTTGCTTCATTGTTGGGAATTTTTGTTGTAAACAACTCAAGCTTTGTAATCATACAGATCTGTGTTTGACTCTCTTCTCCACCATTTACTGCTTATATTGCCTTAGTATATTTTAAAGATTCACTGAACTTGTTTCCCTTCTAATAGAATGAGGAGAATTATAGCCACCTCCTAAGACTGTTGCAGACATTACTTGAGCAGGGGGATTTTGACATCCCAATGTAATGTCTATCTCACAGTAATAATTTTCTCTCCTTAAGCGTGTTGATTTTCTAAAACTTGGATCAATTATTCCCTTTATCTTGTGTGCCTAAAACACTAACTCATAATCTTTCTTCATCTTATTGTCTCTTTTCTTTAAAATGATCCTTTCCTCTCTCACACTAAGGGAAATTTATTTCCTTGGGGTCACAGATCTTAGATTACCAGAAGGCAAGTGATCTGTCCTCTAGCTCTTTCCCCCTTATGAAGCTCAAAGCTTGATGAGTCTTTTTAAGAGGCTAATTCTAAAAGCAAAGGAGAATTTCTACTCACCGGGGTAAGATAGCAAGTCATGAAGAGAGTTTGTTTTACTAGAGTGCAGGCAGTGGAGATTAAGAGGGGTGTCTTCTGAGCACCTACCAACCCCAAGGAGCCCACTCCTGAGTCCAAGCATAAAGTTATTCTACTGTTAGTGTTGTGAAGCATGGGGGGTATTCTATATCCAATTCATGGCATCTTTATCTCACTTTTATATTTCAATTCTTTTCAATTATTTCATCAATCTCAAATGTGATCCTAATACCCATTGTGTTTGCAGTCTATGTTAAGTGCAAATTTTGAAATTATTTTTGTCAAATCTGCCCCTTCCAGATTTGCTACTCAAAGATCAGAGCATTCTGCAGAAGAAAAGACTTCCTGGCTCAATGTGTCAGTTCCTTTTCATGTAGCTGGATCTTTCAATTTGTAGCAGAACCCCTGCAGCACTATAGAGAAAGAATGATATGTCTGAAATACTGAACTGAGGTCACTTCTGTCTACCATTATGTTTCCACAGGCTTTCTATAAAAAGTTGCAAAACCAAGGGGTCTGAGATCTGATGCCTGAAATGGCTGCAATCACTCAAAGGCACCCCTTTTCCTGTCTCTTGCTGATTGACCCTATCCCGTTGTGCCTTTCAAAGCACAGCCCACAACTCTATAGCTAGGGGGAGATTAGTCATGTACTCAGGCTCCAAACACATCTCACTCCCCTCTTGGATAGCTTCCCCTGTACGTTTGGTGTTAGACTCAGAACTATGTTTCTATCTCAGCTAGGTCACTTATTGTGATGTTATACACTTTCTGAGATTTCATACCTTATAAAATAATAAGCAGTAGTAACAGCTAATATCATTGAATACTTACTGTTTGCCAGATATTATTCTAAGTATTTCTTGTGTGACTGGGTGGGTACATTTATTTCTTTGAACTTCACCACAATCTTATAAATTAGATCCTTCAGTTAGAGAGGAAATTGAAGCCCAAAATCTCCCAGGTGGTAAATGATAGATTTGAGATTTCAACTCATCTAGTCTTACTCCAGAGCACATGTGCTTAATCATAAGCTACTTATTTGTAATACATACAACTACAGTCAATTCTAATTATCCACAGAAGTTACGGTCATCATAACATCATAAACATTGTCCCAAATATTTGCTTAACTCAGAACCTCGTGATTCTCCAAACTAAAGATCAGAAGATTCAGTGAAAATTCCCCCTTTTTCCAATTAAACCCTCTTCTCTTCAGTTCCCCATTCTGTAGAATAATGGGAAAGAGCAGTGACTGCTCTATTCCACAGACTCTAGGTAAGCAAGGTAGGAAGTGGCAGAGTACTTTCAGAAGCAGAAAATGCTGTACAAATGTAAGTTATTTTTATTGCTGTTACTACCAAGGCTGACTCATAGTACTAATGCTCTAAAAATCAGCAATGTACTAATATACAGGAGAATAAATAGGTATATGATCATTTTCAGACAGAAAAAACAGTTTTTGGTATAACAAGTATATTACTATAATCACTAGTTGGAATCTAGTTTGAAGTTTTTGAGATTCACTGAATGTGCTTGGATAATTTTTAATAGAAATGTCATACTTGATATTTACAAAACCATCACAGGGATTGGCCAACTCTCTTAAATGCCTCTTTCCAAGTTGCTTTTGGAAAGCACAAACAGCCATCACATTAAACAGGCAGTCACAGTCCTGCCCTTCACACACAGCACTACATTCTTCAAGCAAGCTTATGAAAGGCTAAAGCAGATAACTCTGACTCCTCAGGTTCAGAATCCAGTTTTTCCCTTTTTTCAAAGATTAAGTAAGATGTATGTCATTTGGGAAGCCTTTGTCTGAATAGATAACTGAATGTTTCATCCCATAAAGTACCCATATGAGCACTTAACCCATATTGGTTAATGACCAGAGGGATCCTCAGTGCCTAAGTGATTTCCTAATTGTAACTAAGGTGTTTGGTGGGGCATACTTATTCATCTGAGCCATTAGAATTCAATTTAGTGCCTTCCTACTCCTGGAGCAGAATGTAACCAGCACATATGGCCATGTCTGCTCCAACACTAAATGGTGCCCAATGGAATAAAAGAGTGATGGAATGTGCTTCCCTGTGTGGAGAACAGGCTAGCAAACAGTGGGTTCATCACCAGAGATAACAGAACCTCAAGGTTGTTCTTTGCCTCTTTCCCTGATACTGAAGATATCCTTTATTAGTTAATGTCATGTGGTTCTGAGACTGTGTTCCTGCCCAGCCTGTGATTCTTCCACCTGGTGCTCACAGAAATAGCATCCCCAAACTTTTCTCATCTGTTACTTAAGGAACAGGCGATGGCTTCTGATGGCATTCTTTCTCTATTGTTCAGATTGTAAACTGCTTTTTTCACATGGTTCTGTTTGTTTTCTTTTTAAGTTTGATTCAATATGGGGTATCTGGTAAGAACTTTGGAAAAACATTATACCAGAAATAACAATATCACATAATAACCTTAAATTGCACTATCTGATATTTAAGCCTTCTCTCCTCAGGGAAGCTTCATGCCAGGCACTGAGAACTCAAATACAGGAAAGACCTTAGGATGGCTCCATACAGTGAAGGCAAAGGGTAGTTTCCACAGGGTGATAAGTGCTTTTTTAAAGGTTAGTAGCAATCACTTCAGAAGCAGAGGGGAAGAGAACCAGTGTGGGGCCCCCAGAGAGGCTTCCTGGAAGAGGCATTTCCTATATATTAAAAGAGTGGGTAGAAATTTATCAGATAAAGGAGGTGAGAATGGAAATTCCAGGAGAAAGGAATTGCACAAAGGAAGGTACAGAGGTGTGATGAACCTTCACATACAGTGAATGCCAAGCAGCTTAGACTCACTGAACGACTTGTATTTTGGAGAACAGAGAAAAATGACGGTGCAGAGGAAGGTGGTAACCAGGTAAATGTCATGCAAGAGTTTCACTTTTATCAGTGGAGAGGTGGCTGTTTAAGAGGTTTGGGTGTGAGGAAATAAGAGAATGGGAGTTTGATGTTAATGTCAGTGCTGCTCTACCATCACTCTGAAGAATATGAGGATGAGAAGCCAAAACCAGAGGGAGGGAAAGCCAGGGGGGGGGGGGTTGGGGGTGGGAGAGAGAAATACAGCAGTGAGGAAACTATCATAGTCACTCAGAGAGAATGAAGGATTTATCTAGGAAAGCTGTAGTGAGAAAGAAGATGGAGCCACTGACAGATTCAGGAAATAATTAGGAGGCAAAATCATCATCAGTTAGAAGTTGATTGGATGATTTTGAAGAAGTGGGAAGGGAGTTCTGAAGGAGAGGGTATAAAATGGCCATGATGTTTCTGGTTTTTCTGGGTAGGTGGTACTGCCATTTATGGGGCCAGGCCAGAAGAAAATATGTACGGTGGTTGGAGAACATAACTTCATCTGCAGAACATGTGAAACATCCAAACAGAATTGCATATTTAAGTGAAGTTCAATGTCTAAAGCGAAGTTTAATGTCTAAAGCTCAAGAGACAAACACAGAATATAATTTTAGGACTTTTTTTTAGCCCAGTAATGCTTGGTGACTCTCCAAATTTATGGTCTGCATGTTTCAATCCAATATTTAAAGAACTACTTTAAGTTTCTCATTAACCAGTTATAATAATGGTATGGTTATCATTCCAATAGCTGTAATTCTTGTGGTTTGTTGAGGATTTCTCTCGTTTTCTTCAATGATTAATATTTTGGCAATGAAGTAACTTTTGGTCATTGATTTTTTTCTTTTTAGATTTTATTTACTGATTTTTAGAGAGAGGATAGGGAGAAAGAGAAAGAAGGGGCAGAAGTGGGAAGCATCAACTCATAGTAGTTGCTTTCTGTATGTCCCTTGACCAGGCAAGCACAGGGTTTTGAATCGGTGACTTTAGCATTCCAGGTTAATGCTTTATCCATTGTGCCACCACAGGCCAGGAAATACTAATTTCTTATTTGCTTAAAAAGGTAAAATATACTCATTTGTGATGGGAAATTATATATTAAAAAATGAAAGCATTTAGCATGCTAAAGTTAACATGCATTTTTCTAAGTTTCAGATATTGTTCTCTTAAAACAAATCTGACTTCTTTTCAGATCCAAATAGCAAAAACATAATATTATTCATCCTACACTAGGTTTCATATTATTTGGAAATATATGTCACTTGGTGGTTTTTTGTGAATATTTTAATGACTTTTTATTAAGAAAGAATCTTCTATTCCCATTTGATCATATTCTTTCAAATATCTTAGATGATTGCAAAAATATTATTCTAGACAGTGATGGAAAAGTTTGTTTTAAAGTGTCTCAGCTTTTGCTTATTTTCCTTATAATATAAAAATAAGTGAATCTATATCCATTGTTGCTATGGTAACTAATATTTTTTCTTATACATTGAAAAAGAACATGAACATTTCTAAATACATTTCCATTCTTCAGATATATTTCTCTGTATATACAAAAGCATATATACAGGTGACTTTAAGTCCAGCAGACTTCAGAACAGGCCCTCTTATAGTTATTCCATACCATCAACTTTACATAAAAACAGATGCCATCAACCTGGGTCTTATTTAGTTTGGTGGACACAAACTGTTCACATTATATAAGAAAGCAATTGATTACTGTTATTTTTTTAAAAGTTTGAGAAACATTTCTGATATGCTTCAACTGTTTACCACATTCTATAAATATCTCTAGGTTCTTTTTAAAATCGGTTTCATATCTGAAAATCATTGGTAAACCATCTATCTGCCCAAGTCATAGATTGACTCTAATTAGGCACATTGTATGTACATTTATTCCTTAACAAATACTTATGACAAGTTTCTAAGTTTAGAATCTTTGCTAGATTAATAATTTAGAGGAAATAACAGTTGCATACCATATATTTATACAAAATATTCAAATGATATGTGCCCAGATGCAAACAGAAATAAGGCCTCATAGAAACAGTGGAGGGTTAACTAAATTAGCCTGAAGGCATCAAGGAAGATTTGAGGGAGAGCAGGAAAGGATGTATGAATAACATTTTAAGGAATGTCTTGCCCTGGAGGACATTTTTTAAAAATGTTATTGAATTTATTAGAGTGACATTAGTTAATAAAATGAACCAATAGGACATTTTTAACTGAAAATATTAATATTTATGTAGACAACCAAGCTAACATATAACAAATAACAAAAGAATATTCATTATGTACCTATAAGCTAGTTTGTGTGTATGTAGAAGAAAAACAAAATCAAAGCAGTTCAGTTTAACTATATTTATTGAACTTCTATTATGTGTCAGAAACTGGCTAGATTCTATGGTGACTCCCAAGGAGTTTATTTTTTGTGAAACTTAAACAATCGTACAAAGGTTTGATGGAGCAGTTCCATCTCTTGGAATGTACTCTAATTAAATAGTTAAATGATCATGAATGTGTGCACGAAGATGCAGTTTCTAGGGTTCTTTTTTTTTTTAACAGAACACCATATTAAAGATGAAAAACACCATTACCCAAAATGTCCCTAAATGGGGGATGATTAAATAAATTATAATATACACTGTGCATTTTTGTTATAGAATAAAATTTCTTATTTATTTTATAGTTTTTATTAAAATGTTTAATAATATTTATTTTCATGGGATGTTTTCATGAAAAAGTCTTAATGAACTAACAAAGCCCGATAGGTATAACATGGCTATGTTTTTGAGTTTCCTAAATTCTCTGCTACTCAGAGGTAACTTTTAGTAACATTGCCTATATTGTATTTTGTTCTTTTAAAAATGCATGTTGTATATAAAACTAAATTGAAATATAGAGGCCAAAACATGATGAAGAAGAGAACAAACAAGGTTTGAACCTGTGGCATGCTAGGAAAGAAAGATTTAGCGATGGGTAACAAGTATTTTAGGAAAGGAGAATTCAGCTTGGATGAGATGAAAACTGGCATAAGAATGTTAGAATAGTTACAAAGAATTAGAATAAATCAGCAGACAGTAAGAAAACACAGCAGAAAAAGGACAAAGAACAGGATATGAGGAAAAAGAATATTAATCCATTGATTATTCATCTAAGATTTCTGGTTTTGAAAGTCAGCTGTGAGTTAGAAAAACTAATCAGGAGAAAAAAGATGGAAGCTCAGGCAGAGAATAAATACTTTCTGAGGAAATGAAAACCGAGTGCTATCGAGCCTCTAAAACAGTGGTAGGTAAACAATGGCCCGCCGGTTTTTGTAGAAACCATGAGCTAAGAATTTTTAAGTGGTTAAAAAAATCAAAAGAATATTATTTCTTTACATGTGAAAACCTAAGATTCAAAGTTCAATGTCAATAGATAGTTTTATTTGCACAGCACTGTTTGTTTATGTATCACCACAGGTATGCTTTGTTACCATAAGGCAGAGTTCAGCAGTCACAACACATAGCCCATAAGGCTTCAAATATTTACTATCTGGTTCTCTGCAGAAAATTTTTTGACCCCTGACCTAAAGATTAAAGGAGACAAGAAGGAACAGGAAAATATTTAAGAAAGACATTAAATAAGAATTGCTTGCTTGAAGTCAAGAGTAAAAGAGAATTGTGAGAGGTTAAGTAATTGTAATTTGTGATTTAGAAGGTATGGAAGATTAGAACTTTGGTTCACACCCAGTCCTGTTACCTACTGGCTCCTCACCCAGCTTCATTCCACCCTGATGCCATAATCAGTCCCACACTGTCTCAAGGGTCTTTGGCTCTATTTACTTTCCTAAATCTTCAATATGATCATGGCCCTTTTGATTTCAAGAATCAGAACTCTCCTAACTAGCTCTAGTGAAAGGTTAAATGTGTATAAAGTCATACAAATGCTTTAGAAAATAAAGTTCAACTGGACCTTCAAGGAACATGTAAACCACCAGGTTCTAAGGTTTTCAGTTCCTCTATCCCCTTCCCTCAGGGTCCTGTATTTTCTCTTTGTTCTCTCATCGAAGACTGACTTGCCCTGCTTATTCTCTTACTTGCATATGGCTAAAGATGGCAGCCAACTCATCATCTCTATAGCAACCTCTCTACCTTAGAATCCAGCATTGAAACTGGACTGTCCTGCATCTCTCCTTTTTCAAATTACTGGGAAAAGATGAAAGGCTTATCCTAGTCAGTTTCTTAATTGTATTGGTGAAGGTGTGTACCTCTGATCTAATCAATGGTGGTGGGGCAAGTGAGTTACAAAAGCCGCTGGACATCTACTAGGGCCTTTTGGTGGGTAGATAATGATACCTAAAGGGGAGAAAAGAGTAAAATGCATACTACGTACACAGAGAGAGAACACTTCTTCAAACTTCATCTCTTCTGAAAAACCTTCACTTACTATACAGTCTGATTTAATTGCAATTTTTCTGCACTTCCAGAACACCTTGGTCATACCTCAAGCTTTGGCAAACTTTATTAAGGGTAAGGTTGCATCTTTATCATTTGGGTCACTCCCACATTTCCAAAACATAATATGTGATCAAAGAAGCTGAAAGGATTAATTAGTATACAAATCAATACCAAGCATTTGTGTGAACAAACTCAGGCAAGGTAAATTGAGATAGGGCTAGATATTTTGAGGATTTCAAATTTAATTTATAGGTTGTAAGCTATTCTTTATAAACCCTAAATATACATGATGTTAAAAAAAGAAAAAATTAATGAAGATAAAAAATAATTTGATTAGTTAAATTGCTACACTACGATTATAAAGTTGCTTCAACATTCAAAATCAATAATATATAATATATAATTTACCATAACAATAAAATTAAGATAAAAAATATAACCATCTCAGTAACTTCCAAAATCTTTCAGCAGATCAGAAGTAACAGGGAATTATCTTCACCTAATAAAGGATACCTATTTTAAAAATATCTGCAGTTAACAAGGGGAAATACTGAATAACTTTTCCTAAGATCAGGAACAAGACAAAAACATTCTCCTAACACTCCTATTCAAAATTATACTGGCAGTCCCATACAGTGTAATAAGACATATTAAAGACTTCTTAAAAAATCTACAAAAGCACTCTGAGAACCTATGAATGATTTTTTGAAAATTCATGGGATACAAGGTCATATACAAAGATCAATAGTATTTCTATACACTAGTATTAACATACTAGTAAGTAACATTTACAATAGCACTAAAACAAAGCAATAATAAGGTATACATCTAAAAAATTAAATGCAGGATCTATATACTAAAAACTAAAAACTAAAATATCAGATCTAAATAATTAGAAGGTGATACCTTTTTTAAGAAATAGAAATATCAATATTGTTAAAATACCAATTTGTACCAAATTGAACAATAGATTTAGCCCAATTCCAGTCAAAATCTCATCAGCATTTCTGTGACTATCACTGGCTAATACTAAAATTTATGTAGAAAGGCAAAGAAATCAAAATAGTAAAAACAACTTCTGACAAAGAACTTTTACCTAGATAGAGTACATGAAGAACTCTCAAAACTCAACAGGAAAATACCACACAAACATAAATCTTAATTTAAAAAGTTAGCAAAATATTTGAGCAGACACTTAACCACAAGAGACACTAAACCACAGATGGCAAATGAGCACATAAAACAGATGCTCAAAGTCATTAGTCATTTGGGAAATGCACCTTAAAACCACAATGAGACACCACTATAAATGTATCAGAGTGGCTGTTATCAGTACCAATATGTTGACAAAACCTAATGCTAACAAAGATTTAAAGCAAATAGAATTCCCATACACTACTGGTGGCCATACAAATAATACAGCAACTTTAGAAAATAGCTTGATCAGACTCATGGACATAGAGAACATTCTTACTGTTGCCAGTAAGGATGGGTGAGACAAGTGAAGAGATTAAGACCACAAATTGGTAGTTACAGAAAAGTCATGGGGATGTAAAGTACAGCATAGGGAATATAGTCAATGATACTTTTATTGAATTTGTTGGGTTGCCATTGATTAATAAAACTATATAAGTTTTAGGTATACAATTCTATAATGCATCATCTGTTTATTGTATTGTGTGTTCACCACCCCAAGTCAAGTCTCCATCCATCACCATTTATCCTGCTATTCCTTCTTCTACCCACTCTTCTACCTAATAATCACCATACTGTTCATACTGTTGTCTGTGTCTCTGAGGTATTTTTGGTCGTTTTTGTTTTGTTTTGTTTTTGCTTTACTTAATCTCTTGTACTTTCGCTTTACTTAATCTCTAACTACTTATGGTGTCAGATGGGTACTAGATTTATCAGGGTTATCACTTTGTAATTATATAAATATCTAATCATGATGTTGTTCACCTAAAACTAATATAATATTATAAACCAACTTTAATTGAAAAATAAAAAAGGAGTTTGGTAATTTTTTTGTTCTCTTTTATAAATTTTTTTAATTTTTAAATTAAATTTAATGGGATGACATTCATCAACAAGAGTACATAGGGTTTCAGTGAACGTTTATATAACCTTTAAACTGCTGACAGTGCTGTATGCCTACCACCCAAAATCAGATAATTTTCTGTCACTTTTATTTGTCTCTCTTTTTCCCTTCCCCCATCCTTTCCCCCAAGTAACCATTTTACTTTTATTTATATTCATGAGTTTCAGTTTTATATCCCACCTATGTGTGAAATTATATAGTTCTTAGCTTTTTCTGATTTACTTATTTCACTTAGTATAATGTTTTCAAGGTCCATCCAGTAGAGGACTTGCTGGGTCATATGATAATTCTATTCTTAATTTTTTAAGGAACCACCATACTTTCTTTTGTAATGGCTGTGCCAGTTTACATTCCCACCAGCACTGAATGAGGGATCCTTTCCTCCACAGCCTCTCCAACACTTATTACCTGTCTTGTAGATAACAGCCAGTCTAACAGCTGTGAGGTGATAGTTCATTGTACTTTTAATTTGCATTTCTCTAATAGCTAGTGAAGATGAGCATTTTTTCATATATCTGTTGGCTATTTCTGTGTCTCTTGGGAGAAGTGTCTGTTCAGGTCCTCTCCCCAATTTTTAATTGGATTATTTGCTTGTTTATTGCTGAGCTTTGTGAGTTCTTTATATTTTGGATATTAACCCATTATTAGAGCTGTTGTTAGTGAATATCATTTCCCATTTGATTGGCTGTCTGTTTTGTTCTTGATTTCCTTTGGCTGTGCAGATGATTTTTAGTTTGATATAGTCCTATTCATTCATTGTTGCCTTTTCTTCCCTTGACTTTGAGGTCAAATTCATAAAATGTTCTCGGTGGCAAAGATCCAATAATTTAGTACCTATGTTTTCTTCTATGTGATTTATTGTTTCAAATCATATATTTAGGTCTTTGATGCATTTTGAATAATTTTTTTTCATGGGGACAAACGTAGTCAAGTTTTATTTTTTTGCATATGGCTTTTCAATATCCCCAGCACCATTTATTGAAGAGACTTTCTCTTCTCCATTGTGTGTTTTTGTCTCTTTTGTCAAAGAATATTTGTCCACATATATGTGGCTTTATTTCTGGACTCTTGATTCTGTTCCACTGGTATGTATGTCTGTTTTTCTGCTGCTTTGAGTATCATGGCTCTGTAATATAATTTGAAGTTAGGTAGTATGATACTTCTAGTTCCATTCTTTTTTCTCAAGATTGCTTTTGCTATTCAGGGTCTTTTATGGTTTCATACAAATCTGGTGATTTTTTGTTCTATGTCTTTTAAAAATGACACTGAAATTTTGGTGGGAATTGCATTAAATCTGTGTATTGCTTTGGATAATATGACCATTTTAACTTCGTTTATCCTTCCTATCCATAAACATGGCATACTTTTTCATTTAATTGTGTCTTTTTCAACTTCTTTAAATAACGCCTTGTAGTTTTCAGTATATAGGTCTTTTAGATCCTTTGTTAATTTTATTCCTAGGTCTTTGTTTTGTTTTGTTTTCTGCAATTGTAAAAGGAATTGTTTTTTCAGTTCATTTTCTGAAGTTTATCATTGGTGAATAGAAAAACAATAAACTTTTATGTATTTACTTTGTATCCTTTAGCTTTACTGCACTGCTTTATTGTTTCCAATAATTTTTTTTGTATTTTTTATTATTAATTTTACTAGGGTGACATCAATAAATCAGGGTACATATGTTCAAAGAAAACATGTCCAGGTTATCTTGTCAATCAATCATGTTGCTTACCCATCACCCAAAGTCAGATTGTCCTCTGTCACCTTCTGTCTAGTTTCCTTTGGGCCCCTCCCCTTCCCTCTTTCCCTCTCCCTCTCCCCCCACCCCCCATAACCACCACACTCTTATCAATGTCTCTTAGTCTCGCTTTTATATCCCACTTACATATGGAATAATGCAGTTCCTGGTTTTTTCTGATTTACTTATTTCACTTTGTATAATGTTATCAAGATCCCACCATTTTGCTGTAAATGATCCAATGTCATCATTTCTTATGGCTGAGTAGTATTCCATAGTGTATATGTGCCACATCTTCTTTATCCAGTCTTCTATTGAAGGGCTTTTTGGTTGTTTCCATGTCCTGGCCACTGTGAACAATGCTGCAATGAACATGGGGCTACATGTATCTTTACGTATCAATGTTTCTGAGTTTTGGGGGTATATACCAAGTAGAGGGATTGCTGGGTCATAAGGTAGTTCTATTTTCAGTTTTTTGAGGAACCACCATACTTTCTTCCATAATGGTTGTACTACTTTAAATTCCCACCAACAGTGAATGAGGGTTCCTTTTTCTCCACAGCTTCTCCAACGTTTGCTATTACCTGTCTTGTTGATAATAGCTAATCTAACAGGTGTGGGGTGGTATCTCATTGCAGTTTTGATTTGCATTTCTCTAATAACTAAAGAAGATGAGCATCTCTTCATATATCTGTTGGCCATTTATATTTCTTCCTGAGAGAAGTGTCTGTTCATGTCCTCTTCCCATTTTTTTATTGGATTGTTTGTTTGTTTGTTGTTGAGTTTTATGAGTTCTTTGTATATTTTGGATATTAGGCCCTTATCTGAGCAGTTGTTTGAAAATATCATTTCCCATTTAGTTGGCTGTCTGTTTATTTTGTTATCAGTTTCTCTTGCTGAGCAAAAACTTCTTAGTCTGATGTAGTCCCATTCATTAATTTTTGCCTTCACTTCTCTTGCCTGTGGAGTCAAATTCATAAAATGCTCTTTAAAACCAACGTCCATGTCTTTAGAACCTATGTCTTCTTCTATGTACTTTATTGTTTCAGGTCTTATGTTTAGATCTTTGATCTATTTTGAGTTAATTTTAGTACAGGGGGATAGACTGTAGTCCAGTTTCATTCTTTTGCATGTGGCTTTCCAGTTTTCCCAGCACCATTTATTGAAGAGGCTCTTTTCTCCATTGTGTGTCGTTGACCCCTTTATCAAAAATTGTTTGACCATATATATGTGGTTTTATTTCTGGGCTTTCTATTCTGTTCCATTAGTCTGAATGTCTATTTTTCTGCTAATACCATGCTGTTTTGATTGTCGTGGCCCTATAATATAGTTTGAAGTCAGGTATTGTAATGCCTCCAGCTTCATTCTTTTTCTTTAGGATTGCTTTGGCTATTCGGGGTTTTTTATAGTTCCATATAAATGTGATGATTTTTTGTTCCATTTCTTTAAAAAATGTCAATGGAATTTTGATGGGAATTGCATTAAATTAGTATATTGATTTGGGTAATATGGCCATCTTGATTATATTTATTCTTCCTAACCAAGAACAAGGAATATTCTTCATTCTCATTATATCTTTTTTGATTTGCCTTAACAATGGTTTGTAGTTTTCATTATATAAGTCCTTTACATTCTTTGTTATGTTTATTCCTAGGTATTTTATTTCCTTTGTTGCAATCGTGAAGGGGATTATTTTTTTTTTTTTGGCTTTATTTTCAAATGTTTCATTGTTGGCATATAGAAAGGTTATGGAGTTTTGAATGTTAATTTTGTATCCTGTGACCTTACTGTATTGGCTTATTGTTTGTAGTAGTCTTTTTGTGAATTCTTTGGGGGTTTTGATGTATAGGATCATATCATCTGCAAAAAATGATACCTTTACTTCTTCTTTTCTGATATGGATGCCTTTTATTTCTTTGTCTTGTCTGATTGCTCTGGCTAGAACCTCTAGTACCACATTAAATAAGAGTGGAGAGAGTGGACAACCCTGTCTTGTTCCTGAATAAAGGGGAAAAGCCTTCAGCTTTGTGTCATTTAATATGACGTTAGCTAATGCTTTATCATATATGGCCTTTATCATGTTGAGATATTTTCCTTCTATACCCATTTTGTTGAGAGTCTTAAACATAAAATTGTGTTGTACTTTATCGAAAGCCTTTTCTATGTCTATTGATAAGATCATGTGGTTTTTGTTCTTTGTTTTGTTGATATAGTGTATTATGTTAACTGTTTTACGTATGTTGAAACATCCTTGAGATATTGGGATGAATCTCACTTGATCATGATGTATTATTTTTTTAATATGTTGTTGTATTTGATTTACTAGTATTTTGTTTAGCATTTTAGCATCTGTATTCATTAGAGATATTGGTCTGTAGTTTTCTTTTTTTGTGCCATCCTTGCTTAGTTTCGGTATAAGTGTTATGTTGGCCTCATAAAATGTGTTTGGAAGCATTGCTTCTTCTTCAATTTTTTGGAAGACTTTCAGAAGAAGAATAGGAACCAAGTCTTCTTTGAATGTTTGTTAAAATTCGCTGCTATAACCCTCTGGGCCTGGACCTTTATTTTGGGGGAGGTTTTTAATGGTTTTTTCTATTTCTTCTCTACTAATAGGTCTGTTTAGGCTTTCTGCTTCTTCTTGACTCAGTCTAGGAAGATTGTATTGTTCTAGGAATTTATCTATTTCTTCTAGATTGTTGAATTTAGTGGCATAAAGTTTTTAATAGTATTCTACAGTAATTCTTTGTATATCTACGATGTCTGTGGTAATTTCTCCTCTTTCATTTTGGATTTTGTTTATATGAATTCTTTCTCTTTTTCCCTTGGTAAGTCTTGCCAGGGGTTTGTCAATTTTGTTAATCTTTTCAAAGAACCAGCTCCTTCTTCTATTAAATTTTTTCTATAGTTTTTCTGTTCTCTATTTCATTTATTTGTGTTCTGATTTTTATTATCTCCTTTCTTTGGCTGGTTTTGGGTTGTCTTTGTTCTTCTTTTTCCAGTTCCTTAAGGTGTGAAGTTAAGTGGTTCACTTGGGCTCTCTCTTGTTTGTTCACATATGCCTGAAGTGATATGAACTTCCCTCTTATCACTGCTTTTGCTGCATCCCATAGATTCTGATATATCGTATTGTCATTTTCATTTGTCTGTATATATCTTTTGATCTCTGCTCTTATTTCTTCTTTGACCCATTCATTTTTTAAAACCATGTTGTTTAGTTTCCACATTTTTGTGGGATTTTTTTCCTCTTTTTTGCAGTTGAATTCTAGTTTCAAGGCTTTATGATCAGAAAATATGCTTGGTACAACTTTGATTTTTCTGAATTTGCTGATGTTGTTTTTGTGGCCCAGCATATGGTCAATTCTTGAGAATGATCCATGTACACGGGAGAAAAATGTATACTCTGTCACTTTGGGATGAATGTCCTATAGATGTCTATCATATCCAGGTCCTCTAGTGTTTTGTTTAAGGCCAATATATCATTATTGAGCAGTCAGCGGTGTATTGAGGTCTCCAAGTATGATTGTATTTTTGTCAGTTTTTCTTTTAAGGTCAATAAGTAGCTGTCTTATATATTTTGGTGCTCTTTGGTTCGGTGCATATACATTAAAAATTGTTATGTCTTCTTGATTCAGTATCCCCTTAACTATTATGAAATGGCCATTTTTGTCTCTGAGTACTTTTGCTGTCTTGTAGTCAGCATTATCAGATATGAGTATTGCTACGCCTGCTTTTTTTTGGATGTTATTTTCTTGGAGCATTGTTTTCTAGCCTTTCACTTTGAATTTGTTTTTATCCTTGTTGCTTAGATGAGTTTCTTGTAGGCAGCATACCGTTGGATTTTCTTTTTTAATCCATTCTGCTACTCTGCACCTTTTTATTGGTGAGTTTAATTTGTTTACATTTAGCATAATTATTGACACTTGTGAGTTTTCAATTACCATTTTACAGATTGCTTTCTGTTACTTTTGTGTCTTGTTTGATCCTTCTCTTTTGTTTTTCTATCTTTTGTTTTTATTTGGTTGTATTCCATACATCTTTCCTCTCTTGTTATCTTTTTTAAATTATGTGCTTCTGTGGTGGTTTCTTTCAATGGTGGTTACCACTAAGTAATGAAAAGGGGTCCTACCCTGTTCATTGTAGTGCACTATGTTGTGAGTACTTTTGCACTCCATCATCTTTTGCTACTGTTAATCTCCATCCTCTCCCCCCCCCCTTTTTTTGTTGTTGATACAGTTTAAATTTGGTTTTATTGTGTTCTTCTTGGAGCTTTTACTTGTGGCTTTATTTTATTTTATTTTTTTTTTTTTTGTTCTTTGTATCTGATTGGAGAACCCTCTTTAGTAATTCCTGCAGTGGAAGTTTTCTGATGATAAATTCCCTATCTTTTCTGTATCTGTGAATGTTTTAATTTCTCCTTCGTATTTGAAGGATAGCTTTGATGGGTTTAGTATTCGTGGCTGAAAGTTTCTCTATTTCAAGACTTTAAATATTGGGGTCCACTCTCTTCTAGCTTGTAGAGTTTCTGTTGAGAAATCTGATGATAATCTAATGGGCTATCCTTTATATGTTGTATTCTTCTTTTCCCTGGCTGCCTTGAGAATTTTTTCTTTGTCATTGGTTTGTGCCAATTTTATTATGATGTGCTTTGGAGTTGGTTTGTTGGGGTTAAGAAAACTCGGAGTTCTGTTTGCTTCTTGAATTTGAGGCTTTAGTTCTTTCCACAGGCTTGGGAAGTTCTCATCTACTATTTGTTTGAATATATTCTCCATTCCATTTTCTCTCTCTTCTCCCTCTGATATACCTATTATTCTTATGTTATACTTTTTGATGGAGTCAGATAATTCCTGTAGGGCTATCTCATTTTTTTTTTAATTTTTGAGTCTCTTTCTTCTTCTCTCTGTTGTGCCTCAAGTTGCTTGTCTTCTATTTCACTAATCCTACCTTTTATTTAGCCTGTCCTATTAGCTAAGCTTGTTACCTCACTTTTAAGTTCATGAATTGAGTTTTTCATCTCTGTTTGATTTGTTTTTATAGTTTTAATTTCCTTGGTAATATATTTTTTGTGTTCATTGAGTTGTATTCTAAGCTCCCTAAATTGCCTTTCTGTGTTTTCTTGTATATCTCTGAGTATTTTTAGGATTTCTATTTTAAATTCCCTGTCATTTAGCTCCAAGGTTTCCAATATATTAAATTTTTTCTCCATAGATTTTTCCTCATCTATCTGTGTTACCTCTCTTTCTTTTGTGTCCATGATAATTGGATTTTCTCTTCCTTAGTGGCATCTGAGGGTGGTTTTGTTGATAGTATTAATGAGATTTAATAAAGAATAAAAAGTTTATAAAATAAAAATAAAAAATAGAAAGAATTTTAAAAAATTTAAAAAAAAACAGAAAATTATTTCCCCCTTCCTTTTTTCCTCTCCGCTCCTTTCCCTTCTTTCTTAAGAAAATCTTGTGGTGAACTGTGAATTATATTGTGCTAAATAGAACAAACAATGCCTATAATGGAGGGCCTGAGTTGGGGAGAAGTAATAAAGAGGCAAAAAAAGGTGGTATGGACCTACAAATTGCAAATAAGGAAAAAATTTGGGTCAAGAATAAAATGATTTGCTTTTAGGTGTTGGTTGACTAAGAGATATGATGAGAAGAATAAGAGGGAAACAGAAAAATGTGGGGGAATTAAAAAATTACTATTGTATTTAGTGGAACAAGAACTAGATAAAATGGAGAGCCAGGTTTGAGAGCACTGCTAGTGAGTTAAAAAAGTGAAGTAAAAACCCCCCCAACATGCCACAAACATAAGTTTGAGTCCCAGATAAGGTAATTTGTTCATTATTGAGGATTGACTGAGAGGAGATGTAAAGGAGAAAAGAAGAAAGTAATATAGAGGGAGAAAAGAAAGAGAAAGAAAAAAAACAGGGAACCACTAAAAGAAGGGAAAAAAAGGAGGGAGAGAGATAGAGTTAAGGGTTTTGGAATGCAACCCTCAGAGAGAAAGGAAGAAGAAAGAAAAGATAATGGGAGATGTAACACTTATGGGTAGTGTAGTTCAAGGAGAGGAGAGAGTAAGACCAGTAAAGAATTGAATGAACAAATTGGAAGAGGAAAAACATAATCAAGACATGGAGATAAAAGAAACAAATGAACAAATATAATAAAATGGGATAGGTTATAAAGTCTGTGGATTATTCTTGATTTTAAGAGGTTATCTTCTTGCTTTTTCTTTTCTCTCCCTCTTCCTGTTCAGTGACTTTGTACCCTGGGTTCTGCCCCTGTGGCATGCTCAGGTAGAGGTTTGCAGTTGATAAGTCTCTATGGCCATGTCATATATTGGGATTCAGTCTTGTTGGCAGTTGAGGCTCATTAGCATTTGTAGGCTCTGACAGTGAGAGAGTCTGTGTTCCCGGAGCTTCTCTCCTAGTCTTTCCTTCCAGAATTAGTAGCCTGATGATCGAGCTATGGGGTTGGTGCTGCCTCTGCCTGGATAGTAAGAGGCTCAAAGAGCTGGCAAATCCCCACTCTATTTGCACTCAGCACAGGGCTCTGGGTAAGGCTTAATCAGTCAGACCTGCTACCATAATCAGGCGGGGCTTCCACCCACACAAAGACCTCTGACTCTGCCACTCTGTCTGGTTACACGAGCAGGCGCCCACTCCCCGGGTGCTTGGAGGAATCTCTCGCTCACTATCTGCGCAAGCAGATCGGGATATGGAGCAGGTCATCTCTTACTCCGAATGAGACCCCTGCCCACACAGAAAAGTTTCAGCATTGGAATTAGCTCTCACTCCCTCCCCATGCATGGCTTTTTCAGGGCACTGGGGTGGCCCAAGATTTCACTTTCGGCCCACACAGAGGCCCCTGATTCTGCTGCTCTGTGTGGGAACATGAGTGCCCACTCCAGAGGTGCTCAGAGGAATCTCTTGTCCACTCTTTGTGCGCGCAGACCAGGATATTAGGCCGGCCATCTCTTACTCTGAATGAGACCCCCACCTGCATGGAAAAGTTCCAGCATTGGAATTAGCTCTCACTCCCTCCCCATGCACGGCTTTTTCAGGGTGCTAGGGTGGCCCGGAGATTCTGCTTTTGGCCCACATAAAGGCCCCTGACTCTGCCTCTCTGTGGGGTAACACAGGTGCCCACTCTCGGGACTCTAGGGGGAATCTCTTGCCCACTCTCCGTGAGTGCTGACCAGGATATCAGGCCAGCCGTCTTTCACTCCTAGTGAAACCCACGCCCACACGGAGAAGTTCCAGCATTGGAATTAGCTCTCGCTCCCTCCCCATACGTGACTTTTTCAGGGCACTGGGGCGGTCCTGAGATTCTGCTTTTGACCCACACAAAGGCCTCTGACTCTGCCTCTCTGTGGGATAACACGGGCGCCCACTATCTGCATGCGCCAACCAGGAGATCAGGGCGAATGGCTGCCCCACTTGTCTTTCTTTGTCTGGGTTTGGCGTGAGTGCTAGCTTGTATTGTCTGGGTTGCCACAGGCACAGTTTTTCCTAGGCTTGGATCTCAGTGCCACAGCCTGGTTTGGCCATTTGTGCCACGGCCTGAATCTATTTACCCCCTTTGCCCACCTTAGTTTCTATACTCTCAGTTCCCAGTGAAAGTGGGCCTATTTAGGTTAGTGAGGAAGGCGGAGTATTTCTTACTCCCTATTTCCTTCAGGGTTTGATTATATATTTAGCCAACTTTTTGCTCGACCATTCGACCATACCTTCGGGTGTATTGCGGAACATCTGGAGGCTCCAAGAATAGATTTTTCTGTTTCTGGTTGAAGATCTTGTTGAGTTTTGGGGGAGATTTATCAGTATCACTCCCTATAGTGCCATTACTCTGATGTCATCCTCTAATAATTTTTTGGTGAAGTCTTTGGGGTTTTCTATTTTCTGGATCATGTCATCTGCAAAAAGTGATACCTTTATTTTTTCTTTCCTGATGTGAATGCCTTTTATTGCTTTCTCTTGCCAGACTGTTTGGGCTAAAACTTCTAGAGGTATGCTGAGTAATAATAGAGAGAGTAAACAACCTTGTCTTCCTTCTGATTTTAGAGGAAAAGCCTTCATTTTTTCACCACTTAGTACAATACTAGCTGATTGTTTGTCATATGTGGCCTGTATTATGTTGAGGGACTTTCCTTCTATTCCAATTTTATTAAGTGTTTTAAACATAAAGGGATGTTGTATCTTATCAAATGCCTTTTTCGCATCTAATGATAGGATCATATGATTTTTGTTCTTTCTTTTGTTGATGTGGTGTATTACATTGATAAATTTGCATATATTGAACCATTCCTATGCTACTGGAATAAATCCCACATGATCATGTTGTATTAATTTTTTAATGTGTTGTTGTATTTAATTTTCTAGAATATTGTTTAGAATTTTTGCATCTGTATTCATTAGAGATATTGGTCTATAGTGTTGTGTGTGTGTGTGTGTGTGGTTTTTTTTGCCAGGTTTTGGTATCAGGGTTATCTTGGCTTCATAAAATATGGTAGGGAGTATTGCTACTTCTTCTATTTTTTGGAAGATTTTGAGAAGAATGGGAACCAAATCTTCATTGGATGTTTGATAGAATTCACTGGTATACACATATGGCCCTTGAATTTATTTTCGAGAAGGCTTTTGAAATATGTTTTTGTTTACTCTAAGTTTTCCACTTCTTTGTGACTCAGTCTAGGAAAACTGTATACTTCTAGAAATTTATCCATTTCTTCTAGATTGTTGAATTTGGTGGCATATAATATTTCATAGTATTCTAATGTGATCCTTTGTATATTTATGTTGTCTGTGGTAATTTTACCTCTTTCATTTTGGATTTTGTATACATGAGTAATTTCTCTCTTTTTTTTTTAGTGAGTCTAGCCAGGGATTTGTCAATTTTATTTATTCTATCAAATAACTGGCTCTTTGTTTTGTTAATTTTTTTCTATAGTTTTTGTGTTCTCTATTTCATTTATTTCTCCTCTAATTTTTATCATTTAATTTCATCTGCTGACTTTGGGTTGCCTTTGTTTTTGTTTTCTCATTCTTTCAGATGTGATGTTAGGTTGTTTACTTGCGATCTCTCTTGTTTCTTGATATAAGCATCTAATGATATAAACTTCCCTCTTATTACATCTTTTGCTGCATCCCAGAAGTTTGACAAGTCGTATTGTCATTCTTGTTTGTCTGTATATATCTTTTGATCTCTGTTTTTATTTCTTCTTCAACTTAGTAATTTTTTTAGAAGCATATTGTTTAATTTTTATATTTTGTATGGGTTTCTTCCTTTTTGCAGTTGAACTCTAATTTCAAAGCTTTATTGTCAGAGAATATGCTTGTTATAATTACAGTCTTTTTAAATTTGTTGAGGTTGAGCTTTTGGTCCAATATATGATTTATACTTAAGAATGGTCCATGCACACTAGAAAAGAATATACAATCTGATGTTTGGGATGAAATGTTCTATAAATGTCTACTATATCCATTTATTCATTTGTGTCTTATAGTACCGATATTTTCTTATTGATTTTCTGTTTGGATGATCTATCTAACACAATCAATGGTGGGTTGAGATCTCCAACTATGATTATATTTTTGTCTGTTTCTATTTTTAAATCTACTAGTAGATGTCATATATATTTTTTGGTGCTCCCTGATTTGGTGCATATATATTAAGAAGTGTTACATTTTTTTGATATAAAATGTCCATGTTTATCTCTTGTTACCTTTGTTGTCTTGAAGTTGGTATTGTCAGATAATAAGTATGGCTATGCCTATTTGGGGAGGGTATTCTTTTCTGTGGATTTATTTTCCAGCCTTTCACTTTGAATCTACCTTTGTCTCTGCAGCTTAGGTGTCTTCTAAAGGCAGCAGATGGTTTGGTTTTCCTTTTGATCCAATCTGCTACTTTGTGTCTCTTTATTGGTGATTTCAGTCAATTTTTATTCTTATTAAGTAAGAGGTGGGGAGGCAGAGACAGACTCTTGCATGCTTCCTAACTGGAATCCACCTGGCAAATCCCCTACCAGGCGATGCTCTTCCCATCTTGGACTGCTGCTCCCTTGCTTGGCAACTGAGCTACTTTGCTGCCTGAGGTAAGGCCATGGAGCCATCTTTGGTGCCCAGGGCCAACTTTGCTTGAATCATTTGAGCCATGGCTGCTGGAGGGGAAGAGATGAAAGGAGGGGTAGAGAAGACGATGGTTTCTTCTCCTGTATGCCCTGACTAAAAATAAAACCTGGGACTTCTACACACCAGGCTGATGCTCTACACCAGAACCAACCAGTCAAGGCCACATCTCTGTTTATAAAGTTTTGATTTCCTTGGTGAGGTATTCAATTTTTTTCTGAGCTTATTAAATTCCCTATTTGTGTTTTCTCACCTATCTTTGAGTATTTTCAGAACTTTAGTTTTAAATTCTCTATCATTTAATATCAAGGTTTCCATGTGATTGAGATTGCTTTCTGGAGATTTTTATTTTATTTCTGAACTGTGTCTTTTTTGGGGGGTAGTCAGGGTATTTTTTCTTTTCTGCTTTGAGGATATCTGAGAGTGGTATTATTTTTAAAAAATCAAGCAAAGGATAACAACAAAAATATAAATAAAAGTAAATTTAAATGAAAGAATTGCAAAAGAACAAACACCAAATAAATAATCAAACTTAAACAATATAACAACAACCACAAAAAGAACTAAATAAACAAAACAAAAAAAATAGAAGAAAATATTTCTGATGGGTTTTTCTATTGTTTGCCAGTAGGTGGCATTGTATTACAAGACTTTGCTTTATAAAATCCCATGCTGGGTTCTGGCTGGCTGGTTCAGTCATAGAGCGTCGGCCTGGCGTATGGAAGTCTTGGGTTTGATTCCCAGTCAGGGCACACAGAGGAAGTGCCCCACCTGCTTCTCCACCCTTCCCCCTCTCCTTTCTCTCTTTCTCTTCCCCTCCTGCAGTCTTGGGGGGAGGGGCTGTACTTTGTATTTTTGTGTCTTTGTCTGAATTTGGGCTGTGGGCCACCCATGGGAACACTGGTGGTGACGTCAGGCTCTGATACTTTGTTTCAGTATCACACTAAATTCCTCCCAATCTCTCTGCTCCTACCAGTAAGAAGACCCAGTAATCCCGGATTTCCCCCTCCCCTGCAGATTAAAGCCAGACCAGTCCAGGCCTCTTCCCTCTCCTGAGTAGACAGCGAGTGTGTCTTATCTGCCAACCCCATTTCTTTTACCCTTCCCCATCTTTAGTTCATTGGATGTGCAAATCTTTTAGGCAAGACTGTGGGTCCAGCTGAGATTCCTTAACTATGTTATAGCTGTTTCATTTGTTGAAATTTCAAGGAGAGAGATCAAGGGTATCTCTCACACTGCCACTACTCTGACATCATCTGGCAATTTTTCATTAAGCTAAATATGTATTTATCATATAATCCAGCAAGCCAGTCCTTAATATTTACCCTAGCAAAGGAAAATCTTAAACATTCCCATAAAGAAATGTCAATGTGAAGTCAGTATTACTCATAATATCATAATTTGTGAATGTTTAAATGTGATCAGAATAAATAAAATACTACATAAAGATTTAAATTGATTTAAAGAGTTAATTGCAAATTTTTCTTAAAATAGGATGTAAATTTTTTTGTGTATTAGCATAATAAAAACAGAAAATAATATTTATACTAACATTAAAATTTCAAATTCTCAAAACAATTTAAATTTAAAATTAGAAATTAAAATAAAAAGAAGTGTGCAAATTTATTCAGCATAGTTAATTTTTGGACCAGTTGTTTAGATAAATGTCATTGGCAAAGTAAATTTGAGTCAAATTTCAAAATTTCCAATCTTTCGCATCAATTATATTATAAAATTGTGAGGATTGTTTGCTATATATTTCATGAACAAATAGACTAAGAGTTTGATCATTGTTATAGAAATGTGCACTGATTGAGGGATTTTTGGCCCTACCTATAATATAAAGCATTATTGTAAAGACTTTATAAATGATTTAAACTGTACCCAGCTGTTTTTTGCAGAATTGAGTATGTTCCATCTGCTAGAACCCTCAGAAGGTTACTATAGTGGTTTGATTTATGGATTATCAGTCTGTCATTAGGGTTGACAAGGCCATTCCACCATGGGTTCTTTTGCTGTCCTCAAGAGATTATAAAATGATGTTCAACAGATTTTAGATGTTTAAACCTGCTGGTACTGTTAACATTATTTTCTTTTCCAGTAGCAGAGCTAACTGCATAAAAATTCCCAAGACTCTACCTGGATTTCTATAAAGCAATGAAACAAGAATTTGCTTTTTTCCTCCCCTTGTCCAATACTCTTATCCTCTTTAATGGTAAAACTATCCTGTACAGTATGTTTCTATTTATTGCCCTGACAATTTAACTCCAAGCAGGTGGCTCTTTGAAAGATAAACAAACTTGTAACAAACCCCTACTGGTTCATAAATGGCCACCTGTGCTGACATGGCAGGCTGCAGGTGACTGAACCCATCCAGGGATGTTGGTCATTTACTGTAAGGCTGGGGAACTCACAGTGTCTTTGGCCAAAGAACAGCTGGTGCTCTCAGCATTTTTCTCTCTCAACAAAACTATAAGTCAATGATCATACAAACTGGTTAATAGTATCAGGTGGTGTGTCATCTAATACACCAAACTTCTAAAAATGTCATCTTTACTGCCTTTGCTAATGTGCTTATTGATTGCTGAGGATTTTAGAGGATTTTGTTGAAAAATCTTGCCTTTGAAAATGAGGTTTTGCCCACTTAGAGTGACCTCAGCTGTCTCAGAGACACAGGCCTTCTCATGTCTTCCCTTATTGCTTGTTCTTCCGTCTGCCCAGCATGGGGATGAGATCTTGTGTATTCTTATATAAAAGAAGTGGGTAAAGGATGACAGGAATTCCTCTTCCAGAAATGGATTTCTACATACTCTTAATTTCCCCCTCCCATTCATGGTTTCATTGTATTTTATACTGCCCAGCTCATGAGCTGTTATTGGATCCTCTTACCTTTTAATTAAGTTTACCACTATAGTATGAACTATTTTTTGTTGTCACTAATCCATTATTCACCATTTTATTTTGACTGCTTTCATTGGATGCTTTTCCTCCTGTTTATTTAAGTATCAATGTCTATTGGCAGCTTTTTTCCAAGGTGTGACCCAAGCTGATGCACAAACAATTACTGTTCCTCAAGGAAATGGGGACAATGCCCATGAGAAACATAAAGGGAAGATAAGTAGACAATTACAATGTAGATGGTATGTATTGATACGGCCCAGAAATGATACTTTGTGGTGCTGAGTACATTTTTAGACATGAAAGCGACGGATAAATTGTGGAAGCAGGGAAGCCTGGTAAGGTGTTTTAGGAGGCAAACACAGAGGCATTTACAGAATGATGGTGGAGCCTCTGAATGTTTATACCAGAAAAAAAGAGGCTCATCAGATTTTTATTTTAAGAGTGCACTCTAGTAAAATTATGAAGGCTGGGTTTGAGGCATATAAACACTTGGGCCAATAAAACATGATATTGTGTTGCTGTTGTCATTTAGGAGAGAGATATGTCAAGAGCAGTGGATGTAGGAAGATGTATCTGAGAGCTTTCAAGAAGTATTTTTTAAATCCTAGGTTCTCAGCTCCAAAAGCATTATAGATTGGTAAAACAGACAGGCTTAAATTTCAGAACAAAATCTGTCATTTCATTTTTGCTTAATCATTAGGATTATTATCTGGAGATTATGTATACTTTAGTGATGATATACAAACACAAAGTAAAAATAAAATTAAATTAATACTAATCATTGTTGAATTAGTGTAGCTCAAAACGGGGAATTTAGGTAGAATCTAAGATTGAAGATTGAATAAAACTTTCCTACATTTTAACCACCAATATTTTTGAACAGTGGGTTGTAAACATATATAGGCACATAATTTCTTGCCTATCGGGATGTCTTACATTTAGATTTCTATGATTAAGGGCAAGGTAGCCTACCAAGTCCACTTTATTATATTTTAAACTAGAAGGAAATGAGTTGCATGTTTTCTAAAGACAAATTTTATTACATACACTTTTCCTATTTTCCAGAGAGTAAGCTTATTTATTGATTTACAGTTTTATGCTCCATGTTAAGTTTATGTGGTCATAACTTCCTGTGTCATGGTAGTCAGCTGCAATTACTAAAAAACAAACAAAAGAAAAACCATAACGCTTTATAGCTGGAGGTTTCATGGGCTAAGATACTACAAAGCTATAATCAACAAGCATCATCTTCTTGCACTATTACCCATCTCAGTGTGCTCTTACCATTGCTTGTACTTCTGCTGGTCTAGGTTGTTTGTCCTGTGGAATAATCTAGACTCATTTCTGAAGGATCTGAGTTACTATGCACTCCTTGAGTTGTGATTGTTTCACTTAGCCATTCATAGCTATTACCAGGCATAGAAGCACCAAGAGGTGCCCCGGTAATTCCTGTAGGTTATAGACATTCTTATACCTGCCTTCATTATATAGAAATAATCTTACATCTTCATGACAGCCAGAATCAATTAGTCTTGCCAGTAAAGGAATTTGTTTTATGACTCTTGGACTACTGGCATAAGGAGCCCAAAATGACTATATGGCAGTTACTGATTTAGATTTAGTAGAATCCTTTTTGTGTCTGCAGAAAGAAATCCCTTTCTACAACAACTGGTTTATGTTAATGAGGTGTTATATTAATAA
This sequence comes from Saccopteryx bilineata, assembly GCF_036850765.1. NCBI lineage: Eukaryota > Metazoa > Chordata > Mammalia > Chiroptera > Emballonuridae > Saccopteryx > Saccopteryx bilineata. The sequence goes on from NC_089494.1 coordinate 152,246,463, forward strand.
GGTGACTTTTACAAAGCTCCTTTGGTGGGGTTGGTTGCCAGGAGAATCAACCACATGATTGCCGAGTTGGAACTGTCAATTTTGCACCCTTGACTTCCCGAGAGAAGAGAGGGGCTGAAGGTTGAATCAATCACCAAAGACTAATTATTTAATTAAGTGTGGCTATATGATGATGCTTCCATAAAAACCCAAAAGGATTAGGACTGGGAAATTTCTGGTTGGCAAACACATGAAAATGAAAACTCCCTACCCTTTTCCCCATACCTTGCTCTATGCATCTCTTCCACTTGGGCGTTTCTGACTAATATGCTTTTATAATAAACCAGTGATCTAGTAAGTAAATTATTTCTCTAAGTTCCGTGAGCCACTCTAACAGGCCAGTCAAATCCAAATAGGAGGTTATGGGAACCTGTGATCTTCAGCTACTCCGTCAGAGTATAAGAGACTTGGGCTTGTGACTGGCATCTATAGTTTCCAGGTTGATAGTGTGAGAACAGAGTTTACCATAGTTCTTAGATACTCTGCTGGTGTCTGAGAATTGCTTGGTGACTGTGGAGAAAACTACCACCACAAACACTGAAATTTGATCCAGGATCACCTTTTAAATAAACAGAATTATCCAAAGATAATCAAATCTAGTTACTATAAGAACTGGTTATTTCCTTTTCCCTATTTTACTCTGTTAAATGGCCTTAGGGAAGGAATGGAGGAAGTGCAATTGTATTGTATATCCTTTCCGTGACATTTCAGAACCCTTTTGTCAGAGACTCAAATTCTCTTTCAATAGATGGGCTTTGGTTTGAAAATTTGGTCATCTCTAGAATAGGTGGAAGGGATCATGATTTTCCATTGCAATGACACCTACCTTCTTCTTCCTTGCTCTTGATTTCTTGTCATTGTCGTTATAAATTCAAGTAGTACCCTTGTTGCTGGCTTATGTATCTCACACCATAGGTCTTAGCAAGCTAAGAAACCCTGGTTGTCATTCTGACTTTGCAGCATGTTATAATAATTATATTCATTCTGCTTCTGATGGTTACATGCTGTCACTTGGCCTTAAATATTCTAGAATCCTCCGATATCAAAGACACTAAGAAGCCCAAGTTCATATTAGCCTTTTCCCCTTTCAAGCCTGACTTACAAGGTATGGTCACTACTGAGCTTTCTCCACATGTAAATGAGATTGAAATCAAAGAGATACATCACTGGCTGATGTTTATTTTGCAAAGACAAGATTAGAACACTTGACTGAGTGTGAAGAAAGCAATTCATTGTCTTTTACAAAGTGAGTTGCATGTGCTTCTATTCCATTTCTGACTTAAGGAAGAGAACATATTCTTCCCCACGGAAACCATGAGGAAGTTCTTGGCTACCTCTCTTCATTTGCTACCTAAAGAATCATATTTTCCTTCCCAAGTGACATCTAACTAGTAGAATATATGGTGATAAAATTGGTGATATATGGAGTGTGAAAGCAATTTTTATATTGAATTTATTTAGTTCAGAACATGTCTTTTTGTACATATAAGTGCAACTTAAACAAGTCAATTCCATCTGATTAAGCTCACTTTACATGGTTAATGTACCGTGGAACACTCTTTCTCCTCCAGTGCTTTTCCCAAAGATCACAAGGATAGCATTTAGATGTTCGCTTTGTATGTCAGCCTGATGCATGCAAAATCCAATAGATTCAAGAGGAAAACTTGCATTAAATTAATTCAGCTTTAAGTTCAAAGGCTCATCATATATGATAAACAAATATAAAGACGCAGTGTCATATTTTATGTAATATCTAAATCCACTCACAACAAGGTACTAATTCTTTGTAGCCTCCCTGTATGCGTATATGGCATAGCATCTTAGGGAAAGAAAAAAAAGCTTAAAGAACCTGGAATTGGCAGTTGTGATATGAAGTTATAAATGATTAAAAGCAGTGGTTCTCAACCTTGGTTATAATTTATAATCACCTAGGAAACTAGCAAAAGTCCTGGTTCTCTGGCCTCACCCTACATTAATTAATTCAGAATTTCTGGGGTTAAGACCCAGCCATCAATGCTTTTTTTATTTGTTCATTTGTTTGTTTGTTTGTTTGTTTGTTTGTTTTTAAGCTCCCCAGGTAATTCCTATGTGAAAGCAAGGCTGAGATCCTATGATTTAGAGTGGTTCTTAAAGGTTCACATGCTTCAAATCACTTAAAAGGCTTACTGGACCCCCTGCCCAGTTTTTCAATCATTAGGTTTAAAATTTGCATTTCAAAAAAGTTCCCAGGTAGTGCTCTTGTTGCTGGTTCAGGGACTATACTTTGAGAACCACTGCTTTAGAAGAACTCAGAAACCTCAGATAAGAAGTGAATCCTATGAAGTTGCTATTGACAGTCCTAGATAGAGGGGGGAAAGCACCTCTCAGTAATTCTGCTGATGGAAGGGAACAGAAACCTCTACTACTTCCGAGTTCTGTAGGGGAAGATAAACTGATTAATGTAAATGTCATAGGAACCTGAAGTTTTATAGAAGGAAAAATTCAAGAAGCATGAGAACTTAAATATGAATGTGAGACTGAAGAGAACAGAAGAATATGTTCGTGATTTGAAATATTTGGGCCAAGGCCCTGGCCATTTGGCTGAGTGGATAGAGCTTCAGTTCAGAGTATGGATGTCCTGGGTTCAACTCCCAATTAAGGCATACAAGAGAAGCAACCATCTGCTTCTTTCCTCCTCCCTCTCCCCTTTCTTACCCTCTTTTGCTCCCACAGCCAGTGCCTTGATTGGTTTGAGCATGGACCCAGGAACTGAAGACACCTCAGTTGGTCCCAGTGCATCATCCTCAGGTGCTAACAATAGCTCAGTCAGTTAGACAGCCCAAGATGGGATTTGCCAGTCAGGGTGCATACGGGAGTCTGTCTCACTATCTCCCCTTCTCTCACTTGAAAAAAAAAAAAAAGGAAATGTTAAGGCAAAATAAGGAAAGGACAAAACTCTAAATCTAAATTTTTACTTAGGCAAACTCAGGAACAAATTGTTTTGCAGGTGGCTTTTATTAACAGATTAAGGGAACAATGAAAACTAGAAAATATGTCTCTATTAATGATAATGTTTATAAATTTGAATTGGTTTGGCATGTATTTCAAATAATATATCATTTTTTAGGTATTTATGTTCTGCAAATTTGACATTTCATACAGTATAACTAAGAATCAGAGGAGGATCTATTTCAATTTCTATTCCTTCCCTATGCTGATAAAAATATTGGGTAAAATTTCAATATGGTATCTATATATATTCTGAGATTAATAAAAAACATTTTATAAATTATTCAGTCTTATGTATTACATAGGTTTGAAACTGAAAATATACCCTAAACCATTATTTGTGTTTCTCTATGGGGAAGAATTTTAGGAGAACTTCAGGTTCAATATTTTTTATTTTTTATTTTTTATATTGTTTACTACATGAGTTTTTACTTTTATAGTGCAAAAACAATAAATACAACTATTAAAACTACATTAAGTCCCTGCCCAGTGGCTAAGTGGACAGAGCGTTGGCCTGGCATATGGATGTCCCAGGTTCAGTTTTTAGTCAGAACACACAGGAGAAGTGACCATTTGCTTCGCCCCACTTCTCTTCTTCTTCCTCTCCCACAGCCAGTGATTTGATTGGTTTGAGTGTGGCCCCAAATGCTGAGGATAGCTTGGTAGATTCAAGCATTGGGCCCAGATGGGGGTTGCCCAATGGATCTCGGTTGGAGCGCACACAGGAGTCTGTCTCATTATCTCCCCTCTTAAATCCAAATAATAATAATAATAATAATAATAATAATAATACATTAAAAAGTTGATGAAAATTAAAGGTAATGAGAAATTGAGAATACAATTGCCAAAAAAATAAAGACTACAGCTTCCTTTACAAAAAAATAATTATAATTGTGTATATAAACTGATCAAAGAAATGTAAACATGTGTTATATGTGCCTTCCACTAAGTAGATTTGAAGGGAAAGGAACATTGTTCCCCTCTCCCTTCCTTCCTTTTTTTTTAATTGAGAATTTATCATTTTAAGATAAGTTTTAAGTTCATGAAAAATTGAGAGGAGAGTATAGAGATTTCCCACATACACCTCGATCCTACACATGCGCAGCCTCCACCTTTATCAACATTCCCCACCAGAGTAGTACACTTGCTAAAATTGATAAGCCTATAATTGACACATTGTAATCATCCAAAATCCATACTTTCCATTATTGTTCACTCTTAGTACTGTACATTCTACTAGTTTGGACAAATCTACAACATATATTCATAATTACGGTAGTGTGTAGAGTATGTATACTGCCCTAAAAATCTACTGTGCTCTGCTTATTCATCCCTTCCCTCAACACTTAGCCTTGTAACCGCTGATCTTTTTATTGTGTCCACAGCTTTGCCTTTTCCAAAAGATCATATAGTTGAAATTATACTCTTATGTAACTTTTTCAGATTGACTACTTTTACTTAAGTAATATGCATTTAAGCTTCCTCTATACCTTGTAATGATTTGACAGTTCATTTCTTTCTTAGTGCTGGGTAATTTATTGTCTGGATGTACTACCCTTTATCTATTCACCTACTGGAAAACATGTTTGCTTTTGTTTTTCTGAAGTTAGAAGCGGGGAGGCAGTCAGACAGACTCCCGCATGTGCCCGACCAGGATCCAACCAGTATGCCCACCAGGGGGCAATGCTTTGCCCATCTGGGGCATTGGTCCATTGAGGTCGGAGCCATTCTAGCACCTGAGGTGGAGGCTGGTGGAGCCGTCCTCAGCGCCTGGGCCAACTTTGCTGCAATGGAGCCTTGGCTGCGGGAGGGGAAGAGAGAGACAGAGAAGAAGAAGAGGGGGAAGAGTAGAGAAGCAGATGGGTGCTACTCCTGTGTGCCCCTGAAGGAATTGAACCCGGACCTTCCACACACCTGGCCAACACTCTACTGCTGAGCCAACTGGCCAGGGCTCCTACTGATGAACATGTTTGATTACTTCCACATTTTGGCAATTATGAAAATAGTTGCTATAAATATTCATGAGCAGGTTTTTGTATGGACATAAGTTTTCAAGTCTTCTCAGGAAATACTAAGGAGTGCCACTTCTAGATTTTATGATATTAATATATTGTTTTTTAAGAAACTGCCAAACTGTCTTCAAAACTGGTTGTACCGTTTTGCATTCCCACCAGCAATAAATGAGTGTTCCAGTTGCTCCACATTCTGTCAACATTTGGTGTTGTCAGTGTACTGGATTTTGGCCACTGTAACATGTGTATAGTTATATATCATCCTTTTTTTTCAATTTTTCAATTACAGTTGACATTTCATATTATTTTATATTAGTTTCAGGTGTACAACATAGTGATTAGAGAATCATAGAATTTATAAAGTGATCCCCCTGATATTTCAGGTACACATTGAGAACTATACTTAGTACAATATTATTGACTGTGTTCTTCATATCCCACAATTATTTTGCAACTACCAATTTGTAATTCTTAATATCTTTATCTCTTTTATCCAGCTTCCCCAAGCACCTCCCTTTTGGCAACCATTAGTTTGTTTTCTGTACCTATAAGTCTGTTTTCTGTTTTTCATTTATTTTGTTCTTTAGATTCCATACATAAGTGAAACTATACAATATTTATTTCTATTTTTTTAACTTAATTTTACTTAGCATGATATCCTGTAGGTTCATCCATGCTGTTGAAATGATAATATTTTGTTTCTTATGGCCCAGTAATATTTTATTGCATATACATATTTACCACCACTTTTTTATCTATTTATTTGTTGATGAGCACTTGGGTTGTTTCCATATCTCAGCTATTGTAAATAACTGCAATGAGCACAGGGGTTCATATATTCTTTAAAATTAGTGTTTTGAGTTTCTTCAGATATATACCCAGAAGTCCTCTCTAAAATTAAAAAAAATATATTATTTTGAAGGTTTACTTATTTATTTTCATGGTAGTTGCACCATTTTATAATCCCACCAACAGTGCACAAAGATTCCCTTTTCTCTACATCCTCACCAACATTTCTTGTTTGCTGATTTATTGATAACCAATTTGACAGGTGTGAAGCAATATCTCATTATGGTTTTAATGTGCCTTTATCCAATGATCACTGACATTAAGCATCTTTTCATATGTTTGTCTATTGGCCAGTTGTATGTCTTACTTGGAGAACTGTCTATATCATTGTTTTAATTTGCATTCCCCTAATAACATATAATGTGGGAATATTTTAATATATTTATTTGCCATCTGTATATCTTCTTTGACAAGGTATCATTTAAGATCTTTAGCCCATTTTTTACTGGCATTGTTCATTTTCTTATTATTAAATTTTAAGAGCTCTTTGTGTATTTTGGAACAGTCCTTTATTAGAAATGTGGTTTACAAATACTTTCTTCTAGTATGTGCCTTACCTTCTTTTTTCATGATGACTTTTTTTTTTACAGGTACAGAGAGAGAGAGTCAGAGAGAGGAATAGATAGAAAAAGACAGACAGGAACGAAGAGAGATGAGAAGCATCAATCATCAGTTTTTCGTTGCTACACCTTAGTTGTTCATTGATTGTTTTCTCATATGTGCCTTGACCACGAGCCTTCAGCAGACCAAGTAACCCCTTGCTCGAGCCAGTGACCTTGATTCCAAGCTGGTGAGCTTTTGCTCAAACCAGATGAGCCCGCGCTCAAGCTAGCGACCTCGGGGTCTCGAATCTGGGTCCTTCCACATCCCAGTCCGATGCTCTATCCACTGTGCCACTGCCTGGTCAGGCTCATGATGACTTTTGAAAGAAAAACTTCTTTAATTTTAAAAAAGCTTAGCTTATCTATTATTTTTTTTTCATGATCATGCCTTTGGTGATGTATCTGGAGAAGTATCGCCATCCCCAAGACCATCTAGGTTTTCTCCTGTTATCTTTTAGGAGTTTTATAGTTTCATGCTTAACATTTAGATCTCTGATCCACTTTAAATATATTTTTGTGAAGAGCATAAGGTCTGTGTCTAGATTTCTTTATTTTTTGAATGTGAATATCCAGTTGTTTGGGTATCATTTGTTGAAGAGATCATCTTTTCTCCATTGTAATAACTTTGCTCCTTTGTCAAAGATTAGTTGACTATTTTTAAGGATCTATATCTGGGTATTATTCTGTTACATTGACGAATTTGTTTATTTTTCTTCAATATCACTCTGTCTTGATTACTGTAGCTTTATATTAGGTCTTGAAGTCAGGTAGTGTCAGTCCTCTTTGTTCTTCTTCCTCAGAATTGCATTGGCTGTTCTGGGTCTTTTTCCTCTCCATATAAACTTTAGAATCAGCTTATCAATATTTACAAAATAACTTGAGATTTGACTGGGAATGAATTGAATGTAAAGATCAAGTTAGAGTGAACTGACATCTTGAAAATATTGTCTTTTTATCATGAGCATGTAAATTCTCTTCATTTATTTAATTTTTAAAATTTTATCAGAGTTTTATAGGGTTTTTTTTGCTTTTACCTACTGTGTATGGAGTTTGTAGTCAAATGGAGCTGATGCATATTGTTACTATAGACAGTCAGGGAATCTCCCCCCTGCACCCCCCATTGAACAAGATGGCTCAGTAAGGTTCTTACACTGAATATCCCAAAAGCTAGGAAGATGGATGTATAGAACCCCAGCATCCATCAAAAGTTAGAAAAAAAAATGAGATGGAGGAAAAGAAGCATTTCTTCCCTATCTCTAAAAGAACTGCAGGCTTGAGCAGGAAGAGATGGTCTTTGAGATGGTGGTCCACCATTATCCCAGGTTATTGTACCTGAATAGACTTCTCTCCTTTTGCACCAGCACTTAACTCATGCATTTGGCTTTCATTCCAGCAGATAGTAGAACCTGCATTTTTCAGTTACAATATCCTAAACATTACAGTAATGGGGAATAAGTTATATACAGTGGTACCTTGAGATACGAACAGACCAACATACAAAATTTTTTAAGATACGAGCTGCGACTTGGTGTGTATTTTTGTTCGAGATTTAAGCAAAATTCTGAGATACAAGTCATAATTCGGGAAGCTGCTGCTAGTTGGCGCATTGGCGCATGGGTCCAGTATCGGCAGTTTAATATACGAGTTGACTGACTTACGAGCTCAGTTACAGAAGAAATTAAATTTGTATCTCAAGGTACCACTGTATTTCAAAATTTGTTTTTTAGGAGGATGTTGATGGAATTAACATAATATATAAGGATATCACAATTAGGGTGTGGCTTCTGTAGGAAAGGATAAACAATCTGTGGTAATTTCTGAAGCCCTATCAAGACTCTGAGGATCCATGACTGTTTACAGAAAAACAAAATCTCACCAATATCATGACAGTAATTTGGAAATACTCCTAGTGGAGTTGTATTCCAGATGCAGGAAGTTATCATTAAACAAGTTCTATTAACTTCCTAGAAAAACAGAAAATTAATACAGAGTAGAGGAACCTACGTCCAGTGAAAATACATTCAATTAGTAGAATATTAAAACTTATTTTCCTCACTTTATTTTTTTCAGTTGATGCCCCATTACACCATCTTAACAAGAACATGCAGAAAATCAATAAACTGAAAAGTTCAATGTAGTATAATATGACTAAACTTAGAAATATTGTGCAATATAGCACTATAGTAAGCTAATCCTACCAGACTTTTTTCTAGGGTTGTTACTACAACCCCTTTTAATGCATTGGAGTCCTCAGATAATGTAACTTTCATTTTGAAGTGAAGTCATTTCTGTACAGCAAGGAGTGATCTCTTGAAAAAAACTTGACGTGAAGATTGTTTGTTTGGTTTTTTAAAGCAAAGTGAATATCAAGTAAAGTATCACAATAGCCCCTGAAAAATATGGATTCATTTTAGTGAGTTCTCTGTGTAAACTCAAGAATTAGTGAAAATATAAAACACTATAAACAGCAGGGTTCTTTTTTAGATTAGTAAATAGGTTGTGCAAAGCTGAGATCATTCTGAAGTATAGCACTGTGTAGATATTCCACTTCTTTGAAAAAGAGAGATATCAGATTTAGGGGAGAAGGTTTTTTTGTTGTTGTTGTTCTTCAAATTTATCAAATTACCTTGCCTTTAAAATGCGTATGCTTCCCAATACAATTCATAGTTGACTCTGACTAACAGTAAATTCAAATGCTCTTATAAACCATTTCCTTCTGGTTTCTCAAATATGAGTACAAGCCCCCAAAATGTTAAGAAACTATTGAACTATTTTATTCAAAATGCACAACCATTTGCAAGTCCATGTAGCTACTAATAGGCCAGTGTAGCGTATCTCAGGGTTGTTCTACATCACTTGGCATTGTGTTTCTAAATGTGAAATGGGGTGGAGCAGCCAGGGATTTCCAGGCTCACCTACTAGGATGAGTCAGGAACTAAAGTAACTGTTCCTTCTTTTGGAACTGACAACAAAGAAGGCACAAGGGCAAAAACACAGAATGCATGGCATATGGCTGTGTCAGAATGTGATCATCACTGGGTCTCTATTAAGTCAGGCTAGCAGAAACATCTGGAAGGTGGGTTCTGGCAAAGAGAACCAGAAGAAAAAGAGTGCATAATGCAGTGTGCAGTTAATTTGAATTATGGTTGTTGCTGGAAAGCATTCAACATTGTGGCTTTTTTGATTTTAAGTCAGGAGTAGTTTTCCAGGACCTGGAAAGTAGACTGAAAAGAACAAGATAAGAAAAGTGTTACAAGACACGTATTCTTAGGCAGCTATCAGACAGATGCTCTGGAACATGACAAGAATAAATTCTTGTTTGAACTCAAATGGTTCAAGATGAAGAATTCTGCTCCAAAATCTTCATCATCAAAATTGAAGTCAGCTTTGGCTGAGAAGCAAGAAGGACCTCAGTGGTAACAGAATCCTTAGACATAGAACTAAATCTAAAAAGTTAGTGATCAAAAAAGAAAAGAAAAGAAGAAAAAAGTAGAGGAGAGAAGAGGAGGAAGAAGAAGATGGAATATAAGGAGAAGATGAGAAAGTTGGAAATATTTTATGAAACTTTATTCTGTACCAGGAACCCTTCTGCAAATTTTACCTGCATTTACTCATTGATTTCATACAACCCTAATTGTAGTGGGTTGAATGGTGGCCCTCCAAAAATGTATTCTTTACCCCAAATTGTGAATGTTATCTGATTTGGAAAAAAAGTCTTTACAGATGTAATTAAGTTAAGGATATTTAGATGAGATTATTCTGGATTGCCCATAGGGCCTAAATTACTTAAGGGAGATACAGAAAAGGTAGACAGAAGAGGAAAAGGGAGTGTAAAACTGGAAGTGGAGGTCAAAGTAATGCAGCCACAAACCGAAGAATACTAACAACCAGCAAGAGTCAGGGAATAGAATCTCTCTTAAAGCATCTGGAGGAAGTGTACACCCTCTGAAACCTGGATTTTGGACTTCTCGTTTTGACAACTGTGAACTGTTAAATTTATGTCATTTTAAGCAACCAGGTTTGAGAAGATTTATCACAGCAGATGCAGAAAACTAAGACATCCATGAAGTAGATTCCACCATTGTTCACGTTTTACAGATGAGGAAGCTAAGCCTTAGAAAGTATGGAAGAGACACTCAAGATTACCTAGCTAAGCTACCAGGTTGCTAAGCAATTATTGGAATCCAAGCATTAAAGCCCACATCCTCCATCCCTGTATTATATCACCAGTTTACAGAAACATGATGATTGCTCAGTATATAATCATAAAAGGAGACTGGAGCTGCTTTCTGGCCTTAATCAAAGGTCAGGAAACAGAGCAGCCTGGAATTTGCAAGTTATCAGTGACTTTAGCTGTGGGAAATCAGGGAAATAGAAGATGAGGAAATGATGTAGGAGCTACATAACTGCTCCAATGATTAAATATCTGTTAGGCGCTCTTATCTTATCTGGATCACATAAGTAACAGAGATTTAAAACCAAGAAGCATGGTTTTAGAAATGTAATAAGAAGCCAGAAAATGACAAATATATATATATATTTTTTATTTATATATATATATATTTTTTTAATCTAATGGAAAGTTTATAACTATCATTAAAAGAAAGTAGTTGTAGAGATTTATCATCTCCTTTGCCAAAAATACAGTTTTACTTAGTAACACAACAGAATTGGCTCAGGAAGGGGTAAAAATATCTGTGTTATTTCCTTTACAAAATAGAAGTAAATATTAGAAAAAAGATGTTTCAGTAGAAGATAAGCAATTGAGCCTGAGTTTATGGCCCACTAAGAGCTGAGATTTCAAGGTCTGAGCCCAAGAGTCGGTGATCATAAAACAAAGTATAGAGTGAGGTCATGAAACATATGTGCAACTCAATTCTCATCAGAGATTACCTGGTCCCTTGAGATTTTTGTCCTTTTATTTCTTTGCCAAAATGCCATGGTCCACCTAATTTATCTCTTGAAATTTTTTCACTTAAGCTAGGGGTGTAGACAGTAGTTACTGGTACATAATTAACAACCTGCTTTCTACAAAAATGCCCTACTTATAGCACTTGCCAGTATTTATGGTGTAAATACTCTCATTGTGGCCAATCTTAAACTACCAAAATACCATTACTAAATCTGGAGTAGAGAAGAGATGCACAATCACACACCATTATATTGTATTTCCACCATAGTGATGCAGTAGACATAAATAACTTCAAGTATATAGATACTATTAAAAGGTAGTAGAATTATTCAGAAGTGATGTTTTAAGTATTTATTACTTCTGTTTTAAATTAATTAGTTATGTTTCTATTATTGACTTTTTAAACATTTTAAAACTTTATTTACTTATGTATTTTAGACAGAGAAATAGGATGGGAGAGAGAGAGAGAGAGAGAAAGAGAGAAAAAGATTGATTTGTTCTTCCACTTATCCATGCACTCACTGGTTGACTTCCATATGTGCCCTGACTGGGGATCAAATCAACAACCTTGATGTATCAGGACAACACTCCAACAGCAGAGATATCCAGCCAAGGCTAATTTATTTTTAATAATGCCTATATTTAATAACAATCTCGCAAAACTCCCAAAAGCTTAACAATAAATTCTCTTGAACCAATACAAGCTAGCTCTGGCAGCCACTAGGACTACATGTGTTCTTAATCATCTCTGTCTTTAAATTCTTATTTCTGCTCAATTTAGATTTGGGATTAGTTCACTATTCCATGCCTGCTGTTCCTTTGTAACTTCACGCAGAGCCCATTCTGAATACTACTTCAAGTCTTTATTCTCTAAAATATGATTGATGCAATGCAATATTACTAATAAGTATTTATAAATATTTGAGAATTATTGAGATTTTTATATTGAAATACCCGACAGAACTAATGGATATTAGAATATCTTTAGTCTACAACCTTAACCATGGAATTTCTTTCTAACCACCTATCCTCTACAGACTTCTACTTTCTTCTGCTTGGTTCATAGACTACTTCTTTCCTTTTTCTTTTGTTTATTACTAAGAAATCCTGTTTACTTATTATACAAGATTTATTTCTTAGTACTCTTTCCTAGTCACATTTCAGGACAGGCCCCACAAGCTTCAACACTTTATATCTAAGGTTTATCAAGGTATTGTTTTAACATAAATCATCCTCAATCTAAGTGAAATTGTAGAGCTATTTAATAAATGACTATTGCTGATGCTTGCAATATCAACAGGCAAAAGTAAGGACAACTTCATTATCAGAAACCATAATGAGGTGGTTCTTTAGAGACCTTGCTGGTCACAACAGCAGTTAAGATATTCAGAATTAACAGATGCCAGGGAAAATGCACAGAAAGAAAGAAGAGCTGAAGGTGGTTGAGTTCACATAGACATCAGCATCCAGGAGTTTATGGGGTGACCTCAAAATGGAGATAAGTTTCTTATTCAAGAAAGTATCTCTAATATGCTTCCTCTTTCATCACAAAATAAGTGCAACCCAGCCAACAGAAGTGAAAATCAAAGCTAAAAATGTTTAGCCTTTGTAAAGAGAAACAGGTATGTTCATTACATTTTTCTAGAAGCCAAGCAATGCTATTCTCTTTGTTATCACCCATATTACTAAGTACAGAATATTTAATAACTCTAGACTAATTTTGGAGTAAAGTAGTTTAATCAAACATTCAGAATAGCTCTGGACACCACAAAGACACTGCATTGCCCTACTTCAGGTGATGCTATTCACTCTGGGCATGCTGCCATTCATCATTGATGAATGCCATTCATCATTGGAAAGTTATATAAAACCCCAAATTGACAACATATGTAATTTCTATTGCCTTAACTATAGTATATAACTAAGTCTCTGTGACATAAATAATAATACTATTTCTGCTGTCAGAGAGTATAGGAAACCTAGAGTATTCTTATACTGTATTAAAATACCCCATCACTTATAATTTAACCCAAATTCTTGTTTTCTGTATTATAATTTCAACCATGCTTATCTTATGTCATTGAGTTAGTTCCAACTTTTATATAAAAATAAATTAGTACTCCTTAAGAAGTACATGTGCATTTTTATAATCACAAAGTATTACAGAATATAAGCACATTACCTGATTTCTGTGAAAATAATCCTGTCTTATTATATTTCATATAAGAAAAGAACATGCTATATTAAACATGACATAATAGGCCTGTTAGTTTGAAATCCATTTTAGATAAAATTTCTATTTTGCTAATCTTAGTGAGATACCAAAACTGCTACAGTATAATCAAACATCATTAAGATAAAAGTTTGATTTTAAGACATACACATGGGAGAATTTATTTATTGGGTCTTTTTTATTTGTTTACATATTAGATATTTAATGCACAGTCTTTTTACAAATTGGCTCTCTATGCCAAGAGGGGCATATTATGATCTTACAAACTGTGTTTCCTAGGAGTAAAATGTATTATTACCTATATGGACCTAATATTCTCTACTTGTATTTGAATGTAGTATGAGAGATTTTTAATGAAATTTAATGGTATCTGAAATACACTCGTGGTATTAAGTGTACTTTTAAAATGTGTCCATTATTTAAATTTGTCCTTATATAAAGTATGCTTCCCATATTTTGCTGTACGTTGTGAGTTTTTTGAAAGTAGGAATGCATCTTATTGTTTTTTCTATAGAAGCAAATCTAGATATTTAATAGATATTCATAAATGTTTATTGAATAAACAGGATTGTAATAAGTCTGATCATTACTCCAAATGCCAGAACTATTTAGCAGAAAACTGAAAAATCTGATATGGCTGCAAGATCAAAGTCAACAACTGAATGTAAGTGCATTGGTAGAGTGAAAAGGAATGATAGAATGCAGCAGTAAGCTTTGGAGAGAAAACCTTGAAGTAGACAGGTGGCCAAGTGGTGCAATATTAGGTAATGCAACTCAGTGAAAGCTGTCCTGTAGACCAGGCAGAGGCCATTGGAGGCATTGCAACTTCTCCCCTAGGACTGGCCTTTCCATAATTTGATTTTTCTTTAGACCTACCAGTAACTCTCTTATGTGATCTGAGAATTTTACCCTGAGTTTTGCAAATACCCCCATCTCAGTCTTCTTTATTTATTTCCTGTTACTCACATTTTTTTTTACCCTGCGTCTCCCTGAGATCCCAAATCTCTCACACAAATCCAATGAAAATGAAAGTGTCAATGCAATTGCCAACATGTGAAACAGCAGATTCTCCTCCCATGGGTAGTACTCATATTAAAAAAAAAATGGAGGGAGGAACAAATGAAGGGAGGAGGAGAAGGAAGGGATAAGAAGGAAGGAAGGAAATGAGAAAGTAAGGAAAGGAAGAAGGTAGGAAGGGAGTGAGAGAGAGAAAAAAGAAAGGAGAAAAGGAGGGAGGAAAGGAAGAAGGAGAAAGAGAAGGGGGAGGGAGGGAGGAAAAGAAAATAAATATGCTTAATGATAACCTGACCAGGTGGTGATACAGTTGATTAGAGTATTGGCCTGGGATGCTGAGGACCCAGGTTTGAGATCCCAAGGTCACCTGCATAGGCTCATCTGGCTTGAGAGCAGACTCACCAGCTTGAGCACAGGGTCACTGGCTTGAATGTTGTACCATAGACACGACCCCATGGTCACTGGATTGAGCCCAAAGGTCATTGGCTTGAAGCCCAAGGTCGCTGGTTAGAACCCAAGGTCACTAGCTTGAGCAAGGGGTCATTAACTCAACTGGAGACCCCGGGTCAAGGCACATATGAGAAAGCAATCAATGAACAACTAAACGGTGCCACAATGAAGAATTAATGCTTCTCATCTCTTCTTTTCTGTCTGTTCCTGTCTTTCTCTCTCACTAAAATAATAATAAATAAATAAATATGCTAAAAGATAAAGTTTGGAGAAAAATATAAATGTAAAAATTTTTTTAATTTCTTATTGTAAGGACACATATAAACATGTTTGTTCATAAAAATTTGTTCTCTGCTTAATAACCAGAAATTTGTGAACACATTAATTTTAAACAGAATTTTATTGCATTTTATAACACTATTTCTTTATAAATCTAATGCTGTTGATTTTTTTCTCAGACACAATGCCCATAATTAGGTCACTAAAGTAAAATTGAATGGCAGTTATGGAATCAAGTGTAAATAAATTATCATGCGTTGTCAAAACCATAGATAATTAATCAAAGGATTTTTAAATTCCCAAATATATTACCTACCTTAAATGTAATCAAACATGTTTTATATATTGAATTATGTAGTGCTGAATTTTTTAAAATTGTAATTATTGATCATAGGATAAATTAAGTAATTTTTTCTTAATTATAAAACTAAATTTGTAGAATACCTCTTAAGACTTCATCTTCAATTAAATATCACTTTTATCTATATTATTTAATTAATTCAATAACCATATTTAGATGTTTCTGTTTAGGGCAATGAGCTCAGCATAAGAGTTATAGAGATGAAAGATATGGTTCTTGAATTGGATGAGCCCACACTCTAATAAGAAAAATGACAGATCAACAAAAAAAGATCACAGCCTGGAGAAATCAGGGAACATTTCTTGGGAAGAGAGGATGTTGGAATGACCTCTTATGTGTGTGTTGGGAAAGGACAGTAGTGATTAAAGCCAAGTGAAGTAAGTTATCACAAAGTATCTTGCATGCTAATTATTTGACATATTTTAAAAAGGGAATTACTTTTTCACATTTGCTCTTTTAATGACTGTGGTGAATTAGATAGAGTATGGATCTGTGATGAACAACAATAGTCAGGAGGACCAGTTAGGGAACCATTGCAGTTATCTGAGTGAAAATCATGAGGATCTAAATCAAATCAGTAACAGCAGGAAGAGAGGGAAGAGAGGGTAATGTGTTAGCCATCAAGGTGCCACTTGGGTTTGTTTTCAAGAAATAACTTGATTTTTCAGCTACAAGAAATGGTTAAACAAACTCTAGCTGCAATGCTTTTTATTACATTTATTGAGGTGGCTTTTTAAAAGATTTTATTCATTTTAGAGAGGAGAAAGAGAGAGAGAATAGAGAGAGAGGGAAAGAGGAGAGGAACAGGAAGCATTAACTCCCATGTGTGTCTTGTCCAGGCAAGCTCAGGATTTCGAACCAGCGACCTCAGTGTTCCAGGTTGATGCTTTATCCACCATGCCTCCACAGGTCAGGCTGGGGTGACTTTCTTTATAAAACTATATAGGTGTAAAGTATACAGTTCTATAGGAACATCATTTGTATTGTGTATTCATCATCTAAAGTCAAATCTCTGTCCATCACCATTTATCCCCCCTTTACCCTCTTCTACCTTTCTCTACCCCTTTCTCTCTGGTAATTACCATACTGTTATGTGTCTACAAAGTTCTTTTTTCTTCGTGGTCTGCTACACTGTTTGAATTGAGATCACACTTACCCTGAGTAGCCCCAGCCAGAAATGAGCATAGCAATAGCACTAGGTTTTGGTCATTTCTGCCAACATGGGACCCTTCTTATAGTCAATCCCTAGTAATGAATTCCCTGCTAAGCTGATTTGGACTTTGTAAGATCTGCCTTGTCTGAAACTCTCTGCCCAATCCTCTTTCCTTCTCCTTTTCCATTCATTGGTATCAGATCTGTAGCACAACCCAGCAGCACTTCCTGTCCAATTCTGCTTCTTTCCCTTCTTATCTCTCACAGGGGTTACACCCAAATAAACTACTTACATTCATATCTCTAGCTCAACATTTACTTCCAGAGAAAGATTTGATAGCCACAAGGTATTTGAGAAATAATTCGATGATAAAATTTACAGGAACTTTTATTGATTGGACATAAAATAAATCAGAAAAAATATTCAAAGACAACCTAGGATTTTTGCTTGGATGTCACTTCAGTCCACTAAAACATGGTTATAGGACGAAGAGCACATCTGGATGTAGTGGGTTTTAGATATGGTAAAATTGAAATTTCTGTGGGACACACAATAGTTTGGCCCCATAAGTAATTGCATACATAAGTTTAGTGATCAGAGAGTTCTCAAGTTTGTCAGTATGTGCTAAGGATTCGTGTCTTGTAGTCATAAGCATTTTGCTCAGCAACCCTGATTAATTAATGAAAATGCAAGTTCAGAATGTAATAATTTTACAATTTTACCATTAATTTGATTAAGCTTTTGAATATTTGTGATTATATTGTGACAAACATACATATATGTGTTCTACAGTAGAGAGAATCACAAATTGGTCAACATGTAGATTTTTCGGCTCATTGGTTTTACAAACTAGGGTAAACATTTTTGTGCCTCAGTGTTTTTAATTGTACCATGGGATCAATATAGTACTAATCTCATAGCCTTCTTATGACAATTGACTGAGAAAACAAATGATGAGCCCTTAGACTCATGCAGCTATTTTTCTACAAACAATTGCATGCTTTTGTATCCTTACATTGCCAGCAGAGTAATTTTTATTTAGTTCCCATGTACTATATACACTTGTCAAGATAATTGCTGGGATACAGGTGAAAAGAAAATAAGTATTTTTTTATTATCATACACACATTCACTAAATAACAAGAATTGACTTGTAAGGTCAAAGTTTAATCACAAGCGACTGTCACATCCTTTTCTGATTTTCCAGAGTTCATAACAAAAATGAAGGCAAAGTGCTAAATTCTCTCTAAATGACCAAAGAACATTATTGTCAGAATCAGTCTGCTCCCTCCCAGACCACTTAGAAATTTTATGGTTACCTGTTACAGGTTTTACAGGCATTTTCATTAGAAATCTTAGGCCTCAAAAGAAATGAAAAGTTGTATTTTGGCCCTGGCTGGATTGCTCAATGGATAGAGCGTTGTCCCAGCATATGAATGACCTAGGTTTGATTCCCAGTCAGGGCACACAAGAGAAGTGACCATCTGCTTCTCTTCCCTCCCTCTCCCCCTTTCTCTCCCCTTTCTCTCTCTCTTCCTCTCCAACAGCCAGTGGCTCGATTGGTTTAAACATTGACCCCGAGCACTGAGGATTGCTCAGTTGGTCCAAGCGTGTCAGCATCAGGAGTGAATAGCTCAGTACTGGAGGGTTGGCCCCAGATGGGGTTGCCAGGTGGACACTGGCTGGGGCACATGTGGAAGTCTGTCTCATTATCTCCCCTCCTTGTACTTAGGAAAAAAGAAAGTTGTACCTTTTGTAGGTTAATACTGACATTCTTCTAGGAATAATGAGTAAGTCACTCTCAAGTCATCTAACCACCATTTTTACATGTAAGCTATTAGTTTTGTCACAATTAATTAAACTATAGCTGAGTATTTTTGCAAATCAGTACTAACTGTAAGGGCTTAATTTTTGTTCTAACTCTTATATTAAGGATCCTAACTTTAATGCCAAGGAGGTTTACACATTTACCTCTTTGTCTCATTCCTGAAAATCAAATCTAATCATTGATGAAATTAAAATCATATTATTGTATTTTTAATTAAGCTATTGATATATATATTAATTTTAGTTGTACAACATAATGATTTGCTATATGTATATATTGCAAATCCATCACCACACATATTTATAATTTTTGTCCTTGTGATGAGAACTTTTATGACTTATTCTGTTAGTAATTCTCAAATATACCATACCGTATTCTTAGCTATAGTCACCATGCTGTGCACTATATCCCTAGGACATATTTATTGTATGGTTGGAAGTTGGTGCATTTTGATCCCTTCACTGATTTTGCTCTCCTATCTGGCTCTAGTAACCAGTAATATTTTCTCCTTATCTATAAGTTTTGGGGTTCTTTTGGGGAGGGAGTTGGGATTTTCTATATTTGAAATATGAGATTATACAGTATTTGTCTTTGTCTGATATATTTAACAGCATAATACCCTCAAAGTCCTTCCATGTTGCAAATGTCAAAATTTGTTCTTGTGGTTCAATAATATATGGTTTACCGGAAAGTTCTGTCCATTTTTGGAATAAAACAAAATACAAATTTTTCTTACCATCAATAAACTTATTAAATAATATAATTGCCATTATTATTAATGATTTCTTGCCAGCGTGAGGGCAATTTGTATATCCCTTTTTTTTTTTTTTTTGTATTTTTTCTGAAGCTGGAAATGGGGAGAGACAGTCAGACAGACTCCCACATGCTCCCGACCAGGATCCACCTGGCACGCCCACCAGGGGGCGACGCTCTGCCCACCAGGAGGCAATGCTCTGCTCCTCTGGGGCGTCGCTCTGTTGTGACCAGAGCCACTCTAGCACCTGGGGCAGAGGCCAAGGAGCCATCCCCAGCGCCCGGGCCATCTTTGCTCCAATGGAGCCTCGGCTGCAGGAGGGGAAGAGAGAGACAGAGAGGAAGGAGAGGGGGAGGGGTGGAGAAGCAGATGGACACTTCTCCTGTGTGCCCTAGCCGAGAATCGAACCCAGAACTTCTGCACGCCAGGCCGACGCTCTACCACTGAGCCAACCGGCCAGGACCTTGTATATCTCATTTTTGAAAAATATTTTATCTTTTGATGTGAAAAATTGAACCAGTGCTTATTTTATATCTTTTTCATTTTTGAATTTTTTGCCCTTCAAAAAATTTTGTAAGGACAAAAACAAGTGATAGTCAGAGGGTGCTAAGTCTGGGAAATATGGTGGATGTGACAGACATGCTTCTGTAGCATTTCTTCCTTGTTGAAATTTGTAAAAATTACAGTGGTGTAAATGAACTATATCAGTAGCCAGGGGTACACTATCGCTTCACACATAAGACTAACGTGAATCAACTTTGTTTCAGTTAATTTATACATTCAGTCAGTACGTATACATTAAGTGATAAAAATAGAGAGGCACACATGTGCCAAACAAACATGTGCTTACGTGTCAAAACTTGTTGTGATAGAAACGGTCAGAACTTTCCAGTAGACCTTATATTTTATTGTGTGTGTGTGTCACATTTTCTTTACTTGTTCATCTCAGTGGACATTTAGGTTCCTTCCATGTCTTGGCTATTATAAATAATGCTACAGAGATGGGGATGAAGAATGGACTAACAAGAAAAGAGAAATGAACTCACAGATAGAGAGCAGGTTGACAACTGTCGGGGAGGTGACTAGGCTGGAGGGTGGAGGGATTGAGTAAAAAAGAAAAAAACTCATGAACACAAACAGTGTGGTGAATGCTGAGGGAAGAGGGGATGGAGTGGGAGACAGTATAGGGGATAAATGGTAATAGATGGAGACTTGGGCTGATGAACACACAGTACAGTGCACAGATGATGTGCTGTAGAATTGTGCACCTGAAACCTGTATAATTTTGTTAACCAGTATCATCCCAAAAATGTAGTAAAAAGAAAAAAAATAGATGAGATCCAGATATTTTAGGGTTTTCCTTTCCTTTTGATGAGTACCCAGAAGTGGAATTGCTGGATTATATGGTTAGAAGTACCATATTAATATATTTAATTTTTGAGGTACCTCCATATTATCTTCCATGATGGCTGTAGAAAATTTTATTTCCACCAGCAATGCAAATTTCCTTCCCTTGTCTCCACATGCTCACCTTTCTATTTCTTGTCTTTTTGATGATAGCCATTGTAACAGGTGTGAGGTAATATCTTATTGTGCTTTTGATTTGTATTTCCCTGATGATTAGTGATGTTGAGCAACTTTTCATGCACCTATTGGACAATTGTTTGTCTTTATTGAAAAAATGTCTATTCAGGTCTTCTGAATAGGGATTTTTTAATTGGATTTTTTTGGTTTTCTTTTTTTCTCTATTCAGTTGCATGTGTTTTATTTATTTTTTACCATGTTTTAGATATTAACCCCTTACTAGATATGTCATTTGAAAATATTTTCTCTCTTTCAATAGTTGCCTTTCCATTTTGCTGATGTTTTGTAGAAGCTTTTTAGTTCCATGTAGTCCCACTTGATGATTTTTGCTTTTGTTGGCTTTGCTTTGGTGTCAAATCCAAAAAAATCACCACCAAGACCAATGTCAAGGAGCTTACCACCTATGTTTTCTTCTAGAAATTTTAGTTTCAGGTCTTACATTTAACTAACTCATTTTGAGTTATTTTTGGTATGATGCAAGAAAGTGACCCTGTTTCCTTTGCACATGGCTGTCCAGTTTTTCTGACACCATTATTGAAAAACTGTCCTTTCACTACTATATATTTTTGCTACTTTTTAATATATTATTTAACTATGCATATATGGATTTATTTCTGGGCTCTCTGTTCTGTATCACTGATCTACATGTCTGTTTTTATGTCAATATTATACTGTTTTGATTACTATAACCTTGTAGTATAGTTTAAAATCAGGGCATATGATGACATCAGCTTTGTTCTTTCTCACAATTACTTCAGCTATTTCAAGTCCTTTGTGGTTCCATAAATACTTTTAAAAATTTTTCTATTTTGAAAAAAATGACATTGGAATCTTTTTTTTTTTTTTTTTGCATTTTTCTGAAGCTGGAAACAGGGAGAGACAGTCAGACAGACTCCCGCATGCGCCCGACCGGGATCCACCCGGCACGCCCACCAGGGGTGATGCTCTGCCCACCAGGGGGCGATGCTCTGCCCATCCTGGGCGTCGCCATGTTGCGACCAGAGCCACTCTAGCACCTGGGGCAGAGGCCACAGAGCCATCCCCAGCGCCCGGGCCATCTTTGCTCCAATGGAGCCTTGGCTGCGGGAGGGGAAGAGAGAGACAGAGAGGGAAAGCGCGGCGGAGGGGTGGAGAAGCAAATGGGCGCTTCTCCTGTGTGCTCTGGCCGGGAATCAAACCCGGGTCCTCCGCACGCTAGGCCGACGCTCTACCGCTGAGCCATTCGGCCAGGGCCACATTGGAATCTTGACAGAGAATACATTGAATCTGTAGTTTGCTTTGAGTAGTATTACATTTAAACAATATTACTTCTTCCAATCCATGAGCATAGAATGACTTTTATTTCTTTCTTTTTCAATTTCTTTCCTCAATGCCATGTAGTTTCAGTGTAAAAATATTTTATTCCTTGGTTAATTTATTCTGAGATATTTTATTTTATAATGTAAATATAAATGGAACTGTTTCTTAATTTCTCTAATTATTTTTTATTAGTGTATAGAAATGCAACTAATTTTTGTATGTGAATTTTTGTATTCTACAACCTTACTGTATTATTAGTTCTAATAGTTTTTTTTGGTAAAATTTTTAGAATTTTCTATATATAGTATAATGTTGTCTGTCAATACAGACCATTTTACTTCTTTTCCCTTTTGGACCCATTTTATTTCTTCTTCTTGCCTAACTGCTCCTGCTAGAATTTCTAATACTATGTTGAAAAAGAGTAGAGATAGTGGACAGACATCTTGACTTGTAACTGATATCAGTGAAAAAATTTTCAGCTTTCACCATTAAATATGATATTAGCTGTGAGCTTGTCACATAGGACCCTTGCTATGTTGAATTGTGTCCCCTCTTTACCCATTATACTCTCTCTGTTGAGACTTTTTATTATAAATGGATGTTGTAAGATCATATTTTCTAAACCCTCTGTTAGAACACATGACCTGATAACAATATTTTGTTTCATTTATGAGTGCCCCTAGATAGTCTAGAAAAGGCAGTGTAGTTTTGTGGTATTTTAATTTGTAATAGAATGATTAAGTAGGCTATTTGAATGGAAGCCTATCCCTAAAGTAAATGACTGTCTTAAGTATGGTATCTATTCACTAAGAACAATCATACAATACTAAATTATTTTATGTGAAGAAAATTAGAGCCTAAATAAAAACATAGAGGTAAAAATTTGTATTATCAGAAGCCACTGAACAGTATATAAAAACACTAGCTGCAGAAAATAAGGTTTTAATGTTATTCAAATAGCATACATATTACTTACAAGTTAGTTCCATGTTTATTAATATACTAACCCTGGATGATTGTTTTTTTGTATATATAATTTAAATATAACTTGGCATTAACAACTGTTACATTGCTTTATTTCAGACAGTAGGTGTATTACAAGTTTAAATGCAAAATTATTATGTATTCTGAATAAAACATTGTATCTGTTTAGAAGTTTAATTTACATGATCTTTACTGTAGCTATATTCTGTGTTATAGTTAGTTTCTCTCTGGCATCTAAAGGCATCAAGTTCATTCTTATATGTAATTTCAGGTCAATATAGTATGCTTAAATTAGCAACTAGTTGAACTAGTAGCATTACAAAACAATTCCACTCTAACAGTTTTAACAGCCATAATATTTCATACACAGTTGGCTCATAGAAATGATACCTGATAGTCTCTGGCTCAAATTTCAACACAAAGCTAAAGTTTTTTGACAATTGGCCCTGTAGCTTCCACTTTAGCTCAGTGATGGAATTCTCACTACTTGATGAGGTGGTACATTTTATGGTATGACACATCCAGGTTTTAGACAATCTGACATTTAAATATTCAGACAGATCAGCATATATCTTAGAAATTAACTTGTGGCAGAAATAAAATTATTTCTAATAAGAAAATAATAATATTAATTCTCTTTACATAAATATGTATTTTATAAGAGAACATAAGCTATATAAATAAAGGTTATACTGTGTGTCACATTAGGGAGGACAAAGCATTGATAATTGCCCCCAAGAACTAAAACCAACAGACATTGCCTTTTCAATCCTAGTTCAAGGGTCCAAGCTTAAATCTCAAAATTTCTAGCCATTAGCTCTTTCTGTTTATGTCCCTAAGCATTCAACTGATGTTTGCCAGTATTATATTATATATAATAACTAAATTTCCTCACCCCAGACCCTTGTCCCAAGTTTGGTGGTATGACCTCTTTTGGGTTATTCTTATTTGAGGATTCAAATATACCATTTTGACAATATATGTATCCTGGGTTTTTTTAAATTGAATTTATTGGGGTGACACTGGTTAATATAATTATACAGGTTTCAGGTGCCCAGATCTACAACACATCTCTGTACTCCATATTGTGTGTCTACTCCCCATGTCAACTATTTGTCCAACACCATTTATTGACCGATTCCAGGTTCTGCATCAGAGACTCAAGGCTTTCTGCGACCATCCTTGTAGGTAGCTTATTAATGATTTACAAACAAAGAAAAACTTTAAAGAAATATTCAGGAAAGGATATAAGGCAGCAAAGGAGAAAGATATAAAGGTTATATCAGCTAACTAACTGCATAGATAAATATGATGTTAGCCAATTCTCACTGTTTTCATTTAAACTTACCACTTTCCTCCTTAAGTGAGCAAACATTGGATTAGAATTATGTAAAAGAAAAAAAGGGCCATGCCTGGAAAATTGAGCATGCTTCTTATGTTAATTAGATACCCTTAATATTTTTTAGCTGGACTTTAGTCTCAGAAATAAAGATCAAGTACATAGATGCCCCACGGAGGCATGGGTGGCCCTGGAGTAGGTGGATGTCTCAGGAGATCATTATATGGCTGCAAGTACCTTAAGAAGAATGTCTGTGGCAGAGATCTAAGGAGCTCACAAAATTCAAAGCAAGGTGTTTGGATCTCTATTCAAAAAATTTTGACAAATGCTTCAAGTTGCAGAAGCAAGAATTACAGAGGTCCCATTTCTCAGCTTCCCCTGTTGCCCTGCAGAGCTTCCATTGATTTCAAAGACTTGCCAGGCTTGCATCAACTCTGTGGGGCATGGAACCAGGTGTTAAACGGACCAAAGACATGGCATAAAAGAAAGGTTGAACAGGGGAATAGGAAAGTTCTGTGGATAAATTTTAGTACTAAAGAGTGCCCCTTTTTTCTGACCCACATGAGTGCTAATGCAACAGATAGAAGCATCTATTATATATTTAAAATGCATGTTTATAATAGAAATTATATCATATGTGGCTTTGGCCAGTTGGCTCCTTGGTAGAGCATTGGCCTGGCCTGTGGGTGTCTTGGGTTCAATTCCCAGTCAGGGCACACAGAATAAACGCCCATCTGCTTCTCCACCCTTCCATCTCTCACTTCTCTCTGTCTCCTCCACCCCTTCTTCAGCCAAGGCTCAATTAGAGCAATTTGGCCCTGAGCGCTGAGGATGACTTCATGGCCTTCACCTCAAGCACTAAAGAAGTGGCTCCAGTTGCAACAGACCAAGGGCCCCAGATAGACAGAATATTACCCCCTAGTGGGCTTACTGGGTGGATCCCTGTTGGGGTGCATGCGAGAGCCTATCTCTGCCTCCCCTCCTCTCACAAAAAAAAGAATATAAATTATATCATATGTAAGATATGGATAACCATGATTATGTAGCATATACAGAATAAAAAAATATACACTCTTTTTATCCAAAAAAATATTTATTTTTAAATTTTACTTAGAAAATTAATTTTAACAGGATGACAATGATCAATTAGAGTACATAGATTCAGAGAAAACATCTCTAGATCATTTTTACATTTGATTATGTTGTATACCCATCACCCAAAGTCAAACTGTCCTCCATCACCTTTTATTTGGTTTTCCTTATGCCCCTCCACTCTCCAATCCTCTCCCTCTCCTTCTGTTCCCTCCCCCTAGTAACCACCACACTCTTGTCCATGTCCATAGGTCTCAATTTTGTGTCCCACCTTTGTATGGAATCATACAGTTCTTAGTTTATTCTGATTTACTTATTTCACTCAGTATAATGTTATCAAGCTCCATCCATGTTGTTGTAAATGATCCAATGTCATCAGTTTTTATGTCTCAGTAGTATTCCATAGTGTATATGTACCACATCTTCTTTATCCAGTCTTCTATTGAAGGGCTTTTTGGTTGTTTCCATGTCTTGGCCACTGTGAACAATCCTGCAATGAACATGGGGCTGCATGTGTCTTTACGTACCAATGTTTTTTAGTTTTGGGGGTATATACCCAGTAGAGGGACTACTGGGTTATAAAGTAGTTCTCTTCTTAATTTTTTGAAGAACCACCATACTTTCTTTCATAATGGTTGTACTACTTTACATTCCCACCAACAGTGAATGAAGGTTCCTTTTTTCTCCACAGCCTCTCCAAACTTGCTATTACCTGTCTTTTTGATAATAGCTAATCTAACAGGAGTGAGGTGGTATCTCATCATAGTTTTGATTTGCATTTCTCTAATAGCTAGTGAAGATGAACATCTTTTCATATATCTGTTGGCCATTTGTATTTCTTGGGAGAAGTGTCTGTTCATATTCTCTTTTCATTTTTTATTGGATCTTGCTTGTTTGTTGTTGAGTTTTGTGAGTTCTTTGTATATTTTGAATATTAGGCCCTTATCTGAGCTGTTGTTTGAAAATACTATCTCTCATTTAGTTGGCTGTCTGTTTGTTATATTGTCAGTTTCTCTTGCTGTGCAAAAGCTTCTTAGTCTGATGTAGTCTCATTCATTTATCTTTGCCTTCACTTCCCTTGCCTTTGGAGTCAAATTCATAAAATGCTCTTTATGGCCAAGGTCCATGAGTTTAGTACCTATGTTTTCTTCTATAGAATGTATTATTTCAAGTCTTATATTTAGGTCTTTGATCCATTTTGAATTAATTTTAGTACAAGGGGACAAACTGTAGTTGAGTTTCATTCTTTAGCATGTGGCTTTCCAGTTTTCCCAGCACCATTATAGATGAGGCTTTTTTTTCTCCATTGTGTGTTGTTGGCTCCTTTATGAAAGATTATTTGACCATATATATGTGGTTTTATTTCTGAGATCTCTACTCTGTTCCATTAGTCTGAGTGTCATTTTTCTGCCAATACCATGCTGTTTTGATTATCGTGGCTCTATAATATAATTTGAAGTCACGTATTCTAATGCCCCCAGCTTTGTTCTTTTTCCTAAGGATTACTTTGGCTATTTGGGGTTTTTTATAGTTCCAAATAAACCTTATGATTTTTTTTTCCATTTCTTTAAAAAAATGACATTGGAATTTTGATGGAAATTGCATTAAATTTGTATATTGTTTTGGGTAAATGGTTATTTCGACTATATTTATTCTTTCTATCCAAGAACAAGAAATGTATATTTTTTCATTTCATTGTATCTTTTTTGAATTCCCTTAACAATGCTTTGTAGGTTTCATTATATAGGTCATTTACATTCTTTGTTATGTTTATTTCTAGGTATTTTACTTTATTGTGCAACCATAAAAGGGATTTTTTTTAGTTTGTTTTATGATTGGCATATAGGAAGGCAATAAACTTCTGTATATTAATCTTGTATTCTGTGACCCTACTGTATTGGTTTATTGTTTCTAAAAGTTTTTTTGTGGAGTCTTCTGCGTTTTCAATGTTCAAGGTCATATCATCTGCAAAAAGTGAAACCTTTATTCTTCTTTTCCAATTTGAATGCCTTTTATTTCTTTCTCTTGTCTGATTGCTTTGTCTAGAACTTCCAGCACTACATTGAATAAGAGTGGAGAGAGTGGGCAACCTTGTCTTGTTCCTGACTTTAGAGGAAAAGTCTTTAGTTTTTTTGCCATTTAATATGATGTTAGCTAATGGTTTGTCATGAGTGGCCTTTATTATGTTGAGATATTTTCCTTCTATACCCATTTTTTGAGTGTTTTAAACATAAAATGATGTATTTTATTGAATGCCTTTTCTGCATCTATTGATAGGATCATATGGTTTTTGTTCTTTGTTTCATTGATATGGTATATTATGTTAACTGTTTTACATATGTTAAATCATCCTTGTGATTCCAGGATAAATCCCACTTGATCATGATGAATTATTTTTAATGTGCCATTCATTGTATTTGATTTGCTAATATTTTGTTTAGGATTTTTGTATCTGTATTTATTAGAAATATTGGTCTGTATTTATCTTTTTTCCTGTTCTCCTTGCCAGGTTTTGGTATGAGGGTTATGTTGGCCTCATAAATTATGTTTAGAAGTATTGCTTGTTCAATTTTTTGGAAGACTCTGAGTAGAATAAAAACCAAGTATTCTTAGAATGTTTGATAGAATTCACTAGTATAGCCATCGGGCCCTGGACTTTTATTTTTTGGGAGGTTTTTGTAGTTGTTTCTATTTCCTCCCTGCTTATGGGTCTGTTTAGGCTATCTACTTCTTCATTACTCAGTCTAGGAAGATTGTATTGTTCTAGGAATTTATCCATTTCTTCTAGATTGTTAAATTTGGTGGCTTATAGTTTTTCATAGTATTCTATAATAATTCTTTGTATATCTATGATATCTGTGGTAATTTCTCCTCTTTCATTTTGGATTTTATTTATTGAGTTCTTTCTCTTTTTTCCTTAGTGAGTCTTGCCAAGGGTTTGTCAATTTTGTTGATCTTTTCAAAGAACCAGCTCCTTGTTTTATTGAATTTTTTATAATTTCTCTGTTCTCTATTTCATTTATTTCAGCTCCGATTTTTATTATTTTCTTTCTTCTGCTGGTTTTGGGTTGTCTTTGTTCTTCTTTTTCTATTTCCTTAAGATGTGAAGTTAAGTTGTTTACTTGGGCACTCTCTTGTTTGTTCATATAAGCCTGTAGTGATATAAATTTTCCTCTTATTACTGCTTTTGCTGCATCCAAGAGATTCTGTAATGTCGTATTGTCATTTTCATTTGTCTATATGTATCTTTTGATCTCTGCTTTTATTTCTTCTCTGACTCATTCATTTTTTAGAAGTATGATGTTTAATTTCCACATTTTTATGGGTTTGTTTACTTCTTTTTTGCAATTATGTTTTAGTTTCAAAGCTTTATGGTTAGAAAATATGCTTAGTATAATTTTAATCTTTCTGAATTTGTTCGTGTTAGTTTTGTGGCCCAACATATGGTCAATTCTTGAGAATGTTCCATGTACACTGGAGAAAAATGTATACTCTGGTGTTTTGGGATGAAATATCTTATAGATGTCTATCATATCCAATTTTCCTAGTGTTTTGTTTAAGGCAGTGGTTGACAAACCATGGCTCATGAGCTACATGTGGCTCATTGGCCCCTTGAGTGTGGCTCTTCCACAAAATACCATGTGCGGGGAAGTGCCCTAATTAAGCTAATAACAATGTACCTACCTATATTTTAAAAAATTGGCTCTCAAAAGAAATTTCAATCCTTGAACTATTGATATTTGGCTTTGTTGACTAATGAATTTGCCATTAAGGCCCATATTTTCTTATTGATTTTCTGTTTGTATGAGTGATCTAGAGCCATCAGCAGTGTATTGAAGTCTCCAAATATGATTGTATTTTTGTTGGCTTTTATTTTTAGATCAGTTAATAGATGTATATACTATGGTGCTCCTTGGTTTGGTGCATATATATTAAGTGTTATGTATTCTTGATTCAATGTCCCTTCATCATTATGTATGGAATGCAACCAAAAAAAAACAAATGACAGAAAATTAAAAAGAAGAACCAAACAAGATACAGAGCTATCAGTAAACAATATATAAAATGACAATAGAAAACCTTAAGTGTCAATAATTACATTAAATGTAAATGGATTGAACTCACCAATAAAAAGACACAGGGCAGCAGATTGGATAAAAAAAATCCAACTGTATGCTGCCTTCAAGAAACACATTTAAGCTACAAGGATAAAAATGAATTCAAAGTGAAAGGTTGGAAAATGATTCTCCAAGCAAATAACATTCAAAGAAAAGCAGGTGTAGCCATACTCATATCTAACAATGCTGACTACAAGACAGCAAAGATTATGAGAGACAAAGATGTTCATTTCAAAAAAATTTAATGTGAGGGAAACCTGTATAGGAACAGTAAGGATAGTAGAGAATGCCATCATAAATCCTAGTGTTTTTTTTCTTACCAGTTAACCACTGATGCCTATTTTTTATCAGTGAGATTATAATAAGAGATAGCACATTATTCAAATTGATGTAGAGCCTGAGTAATAAAAACTTAGAGTAAAAGATTTGCTGGGGAAATGTGTTTATATGAAGACTCTGGAGAATAAGTATTAATATATTTCTATTTGTTCTGGAAGTCTTAAATAATGGCATTTATTCTTGTGTATGCTGTGGCATGGGAATCTATTTTTTAAATTTTATTTAGGTAGCAATTTATCCCAAATTATTTAATAAATGACTTTCTTTTCCCAGTAATGTATAATAATACCTGTCTCATATTAAGTTTCCATATCTGTTTTATCTGTTTCTGATCTCTCCACTGAGTGTCATTTGTCTACCTTCTACTCTTATGCTAATACCAAACTGTTCTATGTGTTATAACTCTAAAATAGATATTGATATAATGTAATAACCTATATACAAGCACATGTCTCTTCTTTAAAATTGGCTGGTATTTGTTTTGTCAAGTAAATTTAGAATTGAGGGTCAAATTCCACTAAAACTCTATAGGGATTTTACATTAAAGTAAATTTAAATTATAGGATAATTTACAGTTTGCTCCTATGCACTTTTTAGTTTTCATATCTATTGGTATACAATAAGAAGAGAATTTCCATAGATTCTAAACAGCACATCTACTCAGCTACCAATGTCTGCATCAACATACTTTCTATGTTGCTGTAGGTGAACCTTGTTCCCATCTGAAGCCAGTTCTGTTCATTTTGTGCTCTTTTGCTTTATCAAGCACATCTCTCCAGCACTTCCATTCCTTCTTTAATTTTTAACATCTCTACCAGATTATTTTCATTTATTCTATAAATATGATACTACTATTTCTGCCATCTTAAAAAGAAAACCTTCTCTTGACCTCATTTCTCCCATCAGTTCCTTATTTTCCTATGACCCAAAATTTTTCAAAAGCATCATTTTGAATAATTCCAATTTCTCTCTTTATAATTGCTGTTAAACTTTTTTTTATTTAGAAACTAAATTTAAAGGGGTGACATTGATGAATAAGAGTAAAAAAGTTTTAGGTAAATATCTTTATAGCATTTAAATAGTTGATTATGTTGTGTACCCATCAGTCAAAGTCAAATCACTCTCCATTAGTACATACTAGTTTCTCTTTATTCCCCTCCCTAACTCCTCCCCCACAACCCCCTCTTCCTAGTAACTACTTTATTTTTATCTATGTCCATGAGTCTCAGTTTTATATTCCACTTATGCATAAAATCATAGCTTTTAGCCTTTTCTGATTTACTTTTTCACTCAGTATAATGTTCACAAGGTCCATTCACGTTGCCATAAATGTCAATATGTCATCATTTCTTTTGGCTGAGTAGTATTCCATTGTATATATGTACCACATCTTCTTTATCCAATCTTCTATTGAAGGACACTTTGGTTGTTTCCATGTCATGGCCACTGTGAATAATGCTGTGATGAATATGGGGTTGCATATGTCATTATGTACCAATGTTTTCAAGCTTTTGGGGTAGATACCCAGTAGAGGGGTTGCTGGTTCATATGGTAATTCTATTCTAAATTTTTTGAAGAACCACCATACTTTCTTCCATAATGGTTTGACCAGTACATACTTCTACTAATAGTGAATGAGGGTTCCTTTTTCTCCACAGCCCCTCCAACACTTGTTATTACTTGCCTTGTTGATAACAGTGAATCTAACAGGTATGAGGTCATATGTCATTGTAGTTTTAATTTGCATTTCTCTAATAGCTTGTGAAGATGAAGATTTTTCATATATATATTGGCCATTTGTATGTTGTCTTGGGAGAAGTGTCTGTTCAGATCCTTTCCGTATTTTTTAATTGGATTGTTTGCTTCTTTGTTGCTAAGATTTGTGAGTTTTTTATATATTTCGGATATTAACCCCTTATTGGAGCTGTTGTTCACAAATATCATCTCCCATTTGGTTGGCTGGCTGCCTATTTGTTTTGTCATCAGTTTCTTTTGCTGTGCAGATCTTTTTACTTTGATATAGTCACATTCATTTATTTTTGTCTCTACTTCCCTTGCCTTTGGGGTCAAATTCATAAATTGTCCTCTATGGCCAAGGTCTATGAGTTCAGTATCTATGTTTTCTTCTATGTAATTGTTTCATATTTTATAGTTAGGTCTTTGGTCCATTTTGAACTAATTTTTGTGCAGGGGAACAATCTGTAATTTAGTTTTATTCTTTTGCATGTGGCTTTCCAATTTTTCCAGCATCATTTATTAAAGAGGCTTTTTTTCCCTTCATTATGTGGTTTTGGCTCTTTTGTTAAAGATTATTTGTCCATATATATGTGGTTTTATTTCTGGACTCTTGGTTCTGTTCCATTGGTCAGCATATCTGGGTTTTTTTTGCCAATACCATGCTGTTTTGATTATTGTGGCTCTCAGTATAATGTGAAGTCAGGTTGTGTGATACCTTTGGCTCCATTCTTTTTTCTCAGGATTGCTTTGACTATTCAGGTTTTTTATGGTTCCATACAAACCTGGTGATGTTTTGTTCTATTTCTTTAAAAAAAATGGCATTGGGATTTTAATGGGGATTGCATTAAATTTGTATATTGTTTTGCATTTTTGCTTAAGGCCTGAGGCTGGGCATAGATATGACTTATGACCCAGTCTTTGGATGAGATTGCCCTGAGTATCATGTTTGTGGATTGGCAGACTCAATATTTTTCCATTTCTTTCCAAATTAATCAATAGATTTAGTACATTTCCAATCAGTCCCATAGTGTTTTTTTTATTTATCTTTTGTTTTTCATTGTTATGTGAAAATTGATCAGCATCTTCTAATATTCATGTTGAAGTGCAAAGAGCCTAGAATTGCTAAGACAATTTTGATGACAAAAGACAAAGAGAAATGTTTTATACAAACAGCTGCCAATAATTATTTTTCAATTACAGTAATTAAAATACAGGTTACCATCAGGGAAAAAGTAAATACCTAGAAAAATGAAACAGAACTGAAAGTTCACAAGCAGATGCACAATTATAGTCAATTGATTTATGACAAAGTTGACAGTGTAATGTATTGGGGAAAGAATTATCTTACAATAAATGTATAAGTGGATTGAATATCAGTATGGGAATAATATTGTGAGCCTTACCTCCTATAATATATAAAATATCAGTTTCTGATAGATTGTACATCTAAATGTGAAAGGTAAATTATAAAAATTCTAGAAGATAATATGGAAGAATCTCTTCTTAACCCTGAGGTAGGCAAAGGTTTATTAATCAGGATATGTAAAGCATCAATTATAAAGAAAAACTTTGATAAATTAGACTACATTAAAATTAAGAGGTTCTGTTCAAAAGACAATAGGTTAAACAACAAATTAGTAAGTAAAAAAGTAGTTAATTCTTATTATATATGGGTTTCACATTTGTGAAATATTTATTTGTAAGCCCAATATCAATACTACCAGTGCTTTCATGGTCATTCACAGATGTGCAGAGTGGCCAAATTTTGAGTCACTCACAGTGCAGATTCCTAGCAGAGATCAAACAAAGAGACACTGCCTTTTTGTTTCAGCTCCCGTAATGTAAACAAATGTCCTTTTCTCAGTATATTTAGTATCATATTTTGTGCATTTTCAGGTTTTTTTGGTTTTTATAATGCTGTTTCAAATGGCTCCAAAGCATAGTACTAAAGTGCTGTTCACTGTTATTAAGCACAAGAAGACCATTCTGTGCCTTACATCAAAAATACATGTGTTAGAGAATCTTCATAGGCATGAGTGATAGTGCTTTTGACCATGAGTTTAATGTTAAAGAATCAAAATATATATTTAAAGACATTTTATTAAAGGAAACACATAATGTGATATATTTTTTAAAATCTCTTTATTGATTGATTTTAGAGCATGATCAAGGAAGGGGAAAGAGAAAAACATCAATATTTTCTTCCATTTATTTATACATTTATTGTTTAATTCTCGAATGTGCCCTCTCCAGGGATCAAACCCACAACTTGGCATATCAGAACAATACTCTAGTCAACTTCACAACCCAGCCAGTGCTAACAATAAGGTGATAAATTGATCAGTTGACAAAAATGTTGTGACCAGAGGATTGCAAGAACCTAACCCTGTATTTCCCATAGAAATAATGGTTCATTATTCACCAATTCAGTCTTCATGATGACTTTATAGAACATAATTATTGCAAATAACAAGAACTCATTGTATTTATAATACACAGGTTTTGCAAAGAACTCATATACCTAATATATAAAGAAGTCTTATAAGACAATAAGAAATTAACAGGCAACCGAGTATAAACATAGGCAAAAGCTAGACAAGTAGTTCAGGTAAAGAAATATCCAAATGGTGAATATAGTTATGGAATGGTAGACTCAGATGTATATTCTTTATCTCTGCTCTGCCCTAATTTTATGTTCTAAAATGATAATCTATAATTTAGGTAATATAAAGTTATTTTAAAATAATGATTTTAATTTAGTGGGCTCTTAAAACAAAAGTATTGTGTCACCTTTATAGTAGTTTGCTCTATAAATGATGAGGGAGCCACGCTAATAAAGTCTCAAATGATATAACAAAAAACTAACCATATAACTATAATTATTTAAAGTCAATCAAATATCACTTGAGACTATATTTTATTTTAAAAACATAAAAAATGTCTGAAAGAATGTTTGTTGGGATTCATATAATAATTAAACATATGGGATTTTAATTCAGTGTCTTCGTGTTTTTCTGAAGAAATAAAATGAATTACAAACACTAAATTCTTGTGCAAAAACATAAATAAATAAATGTAAGATTATTAAATTCTACCCAGATAGCACTGTCAGGGTCTCTTTGAAACTGTTATTTGCTTTGCCACTGCTGGGTCTTTTCTCATGGATCTCCTTGTATACCTGTGCTTACTGCAGAACTAACCCTAACTCGCTGCCCAGCTAAAGATGCTGCTGCTCCTTGCATTATTCTGGTTTCTCAAGGAGTAATTCCTTCTTCTTAACTTCCACTGAACTTTTCATACATTTATCCCTTTCCATTCTGCATGACAAATACACACAATTATTTATGTATATAATCTATCATCCACTCTAGATTATAAAACTCATCCAGGGTAAAGACAATGCACAGTCCCTATGTGAATCTCCATTGTACCGATCTCACACAGAGACTTAAAACTTGAGAGGCATTCAATAAAGATATAACAACTTAGAGAAAAGTTACTGACTCTATATAATAAGGGTTTTTTGTTTTGTTTTGTTTTGTTGTATTTTTTTACTTTGTTTTAGTAATTAAATTTAATGGGGTTACATGAATCAATAAGAGTACATAGGGTTCAGGTGAACATCTCTATAGCATTTGAACTGTTGATTGTATTATGTACCCATCACCTAAAGTAAAATCATTTTCTGTCACTGTATATTTGTCCCTTTTTACTCTCCTCCCACATAACTCCCTCCCTCTGGTAACCACTTTTATCTGTGTCAATAAGTCTCAGTTTTATATCCCACCTATGTGTAAAATCATATAGTTCTTAGCTTTTTCTGATTTACTTATTTCACTCAGTATAATGCTCTCAAGGCCCACCCATGTTGTCATAAATAGCAATATGTCATCATTTCTTGTGGCTGAGTAGTACTCCATTGTATATATGTACCATATCTTCTTTATCCAATCCTCAATAGAGAAATACTTTGGTTGTTTCCATGTCTTGGCCACCATAAATAATGCTGCAGTGAACATGGAGGTGCATGTGTCTTTGTGTACCATGGTTTTCTAGTTTTGGGGGTAGATGCCCTGTAAAGGTATTGGTAGGTCATATGGCAATTATGTTCTTAATTTTTTGAGGTACTACCATACGGTCTTTTATAATGGCTATTCCAATTTACATTTCCACCAGCAGTAATAAGTTTTAATCATCATTTTCTAGGGAATGAAAAATAACCAAAAGAATTGAGAGTGGGTAGCATAGGACAAAAGCAAACAACAAAAGAAAATAAATAGGGCAAAGTTGACAAAATCAGTTAAGGACAATGTGTGATCAGGTAAAATAAGTTCCTCTTCATTATACGTTTTTTCTTCTACGTCCAGTTCTTCCTAGTTTTCTTTGCTTCAATTCTACCTTTCACTCTGCTTTGCCTTCAAAGTTCTGCCTTCCCTACCCCTCACGGCCCATCTGGTTTAGGTTCATGTCTGTCAGAGTGAAGCCTGACTATGGCCATGCCCCGACCTCCAGGTATATATGCTTTCATCATTTGCATACTGCTTCCCCACCTCACCATAAAGTTTAGTACCACATGAGCTTCGGGAGAACCTGACCAGTGAACAATAAGACAAGAACGTTTCCTGGATACCTTCAGTCAGGTAGCCATTTTTTAAAAAAAATTTGATAAATATTTGACTGAAAAACAATTGTAGATAATGCTACCTAAAAAAATCTATCTAATGTAAGGAAGTCAGTCAACAGTTTGCCAATAAGAGCACTGTTTCCAAAAATCATTTAAGCATTCAGAGCAATTTGAATCACATTTCTTATATTTATCCCAATAGATTAATACTTTTATTTTCTGTATACATCAGTAAACATATTATTGGAAGCTTTAAGTTTTGAACTGGATAAGGCCCACTTGTCTACTGGAATAGAGAAGAAATAAATAAATAACACAGCACACAGCACCTGGTAGAGTGCCTGAGGCAAAGGATTATTAATGTTAATGAATAATGATGTTTAAAGCAATCTTGTCTTTCTCCTCAGTTTTGAGGCAACGCACTATCCTAACACTTTGGAGACAGCTGTCTTTCTCATGGCAACAGCTGGAGCTATGGTACCCCATGGGTAGCATCATATCACTGCATGTACCATGTGTTTCCCAGGGAAGACTAGTTAGAGTCTCACTACAAACAAAGGACACATCAAAGAAAATGACACAACAGGACGAAGAATTTTAATGGAGCCATCCAAATTGTTTTAGGCCTAACCTCAGAAAAATATTCAACCTTACCTAAACTCTGTCACACTGATAAAATACACATTTTATTAATGATTCATCATCATTAACACCATAATTACTACCATCATCAAAGACCTGGAATGAATAGCTGCAGTCCAGGGCCGGATGGTAGGCTCAGGGGACACCCAGCCTTCTCCCCTGAAACTTCACATTGACATTTCTGATGGTCTACTGGGCAGTTGTCTTAGATGGTGCTGCAAGTAGAAATATGCAAAACTTTAACCTTAAAGGTCTAAAATAAAGTTTTTATCCTTTCCATTAAGCTTTTCTACTTCCTATTTCATTTTTTTCCTTATTAGTGGCAGCAGCATTTACCAAGGTAACCAAGATACATATATGGACATGATTAGATGCTTGCCCAATTCCCATACTTCTCACTCACCAAGTTGTTTAGGTTATGTCACGTAAATAGTTCTTTATGCCAAACTACCAGCTCCTTAGTCATTTCTTATTGAATTTATTGCAAAAAATACCCTATCTTGACCTATCCAGGCTGCTATAATAAAAATACCATAGACTGAGTAGTGTAAATAACAAACATTTACCTCTCATAATTCTGGAGGCTAGGAAGTTCCAGGTCAACCAGCTGGCTGATTCATTGTTCAATGAAGATCCATTTTATGGTTCATAGACATATTTTTGCTGTGTCCTCACAAAGTAGAAAGGGTAGGAGAGCTCTCTGAGCTATATTTTATAAAGTCATTAATCCCACTCATGAGGATTCCATCCTCAAGAACTAATTACCTCCTAATACCACCACCTTGGGGGTTAGGATTCCAACATTTAATTTGGGGTGAGAACACAAACATTCATTCCACAACATACACTTTCATTTCTATCATCCTCCAATCCATTCTCCATACTTCACCAAAAAATAATAATTTCTATTGCTGAACTATACAAACCATTGGCCTTGGAATAAAATATAAATTCTTTAGCATATTATACAATACTGTTAATCATCTGAGTCCAAGCATCGTCTCCTGCTGCTTTTCACCATTTTACATTTTATGCTTTACTGGTACTGAATGCCTTTCATTTCTCTAAATGAATCAGATATTATATGATTCAGTCCTTTGCACATGCTTCCCTTCTATCTGAAATGCGATTTTTCTTCCCCCACCCTTGACTAAGAAACATGACCTTATCCTTAGCCTATCACAGGTGTCACATCTCCAAAGGCTATTTCCTGACACCTCTTGCTTCAGCCCTGCTATTTGTTACTTTGGCCTTTAATGGTCGCTCTGATCCTACTATACTTGGATCGAGTGCTAGTTTCCTCATCTATATATTGTATTATACTGTTTACTGGAATTCAGGAACTATGTCTTAGGTATTTATCACCAACACCTCACACAGTCTCTGACTGTGATAGGTACAGAATAAATATTTTAAACTGAATGGGATTGAACTGAGTTGAATTATAATCTGGTGGCTAAGGGAACACATGCAAATAAAAAGATTTAAATACAAAGTGCCAAATGAAGGTTTATAGCTTCTCAAAAGAGAGAGCAATTATTCTGGGCCAGGGAGAGTGGATGAGGAAGGACATTCAATAGTATCAGTATTGTATTTCATGGGCTCTTATGTTCGTTCATTTCAGTCTCCACAGAGATATGGTCAATGTGGAAGTGGCTGGTTCAAAAACACAGAGATAGTATCTGCAGGCCCCTCTCTGGTGTGTAATGTGTTCCATAAAGCATTTGGAGAGTCAGACAATAGATGTGTTTGTGCATGCTTCTGTGGGGAAAGAAAGGAGTAATTTTATCCCCACAAAGGTGGAAAACTAGAAATTCTTTTCACATTTATTTTTCTTCTGTTGTGACAACTACTGCTTCATCCCCCATCATGGGACATAATTTTATAGGTATAAACAAAATAATTACTATCCCAATCTGATGTACACTCCTGTGGATCATGTTGCCAATATCCAGCATTAATCTAACCAGGTGTCCCCAAACTGCAGCGCCGGCTGCATGCGGCCCACTGAGGCCATTTATCCGGCCCCCCCGCCATACTTCCAGAAGGGGCACCTCTTTCATTGGTGGTCAGTGAGAGGGGCACTGTATGTGGCAGCCCTCCAACAGTCTGAGGGACAGTGAACTGGCCCCCTGTGTAAAAAGTTTGGGGACCCCTGATTAAGCAACAAATGCAGAAACTTGTCTTGCATTGTCTGATCATAAGGATAGACACCAGTGTAACTTCTGCCAGACCCAAGAGTCAGCCTATCAATCAGGCGGCCAATTCTGTCCATAGAGCATTAAGACACATTTTTATTGCAGTTTTGAAGAAACATTTTGTCCCTTTTTCCAGCCTTCACTTGTTCAGTAATGCTGAGTTCCAGCTGCAGAGCATCCTGTTGCAAAATAAATCATTTAATTGCCAAAAGGAAAAAAAATGAATATTTACATTTCTGATTCATTTATTTATTCTTTAACCAGAGAACTAAATAATGGATGGCCTCATACAATTTTTTGACACCCGCCAATCTATAATGATAGTTCATTCAGGCACTACCTCCTAGGCAACTCTTAATCTAATCGAAAGTGCCACAGATGCCAATTAGACCAGGAGGTTGCTCCCAGCTATCCCAGAAAACTGGGGATTCTGAATATCTTGTGCATGTCCACTACCCTTTCTGCCCATGACAGCTTCTACTCTTTATACCCGTCCCCCGGGTGCTTACCAGTTCCTGGAATATGAGGGAGGAACTGTCCTTCTTGGTCATACTTCCTCAGTAGTTGACTGAGACCATAATGGCCAACTCTCCCGAATGCTCTTGACAAAACAACTGTGTGGCTGCCTGAGTGAAGGACCCCAACTGACTTTCCCTGTTATGGGCTATGCTCTAGTGTAGCTGGAAGAGGAAGCAAGAGGATATGAACCTCCTGTGAGGAGACTAAGTTCCCTCTTAAGAGGCGAACACCAGAGAACGCAACTTGGATGAAGCCAGTTCCAGACCCTTGTTCTTATGGGTTTGGATCAGGGGCCCTCACCTTTCAGGAGAGGAGAACACAGATTTGACCATGCTCCCATTTTGTCTTCCTGTGTTTCTCAGGACCAGGACTCAGCTTGGTAAAAAGAAAACAAAACAAACAAAAACAATCATTGCAGCTGAGACTTCCCTCCCAGAAAAACAAACAAACTTTTTTTATACAGAGTTCCATTAGAAAGCCTGAAATGTTTATTCTTTAATAAGCCTTAATAACTAATTTCTGCAAAAGAAAGGGGACACAAGAGTGCCAGTACCTATTGTATTAAGTGGAGAGTTATGTGAAAGTTAAATATGGAATAGTCACATGTGGTGTGCACACAGTTTTCTTATGAAAATTTCCTTCAATTTGAAAAACACATGTTGCACCATCCTACCAACATAACACAGGCATGGGAAGCCCTTCCTTTTTCTTTTTGTTGTGACAGAAACAGCGAGAGAGAGAGAAAGAGAGAGAGAGAGAGAGAGAGAGAGAGAGAGAGAGATGGGAACAGACAAACAGGAAAGGAGAGGGATGAGAAGCATCAATTCATCGTTGCAGCACCTTCAGTAGACTGAGTGACCCTGTGCTCAAGCCAGCGACCTTGGGCCAAGCTGGTGAGCCTTGTTCAAACCAGATGAGCCCATGCTCAATCCAGTGACCTAGAGGTTTCGAACCTGGGTCCTCTATGTCCTGGTCTGATGCTCTATCCATTACGCCACTGCCTGGTCAGGCAGCGCCCTGGCATTTTCTGCCAGGATATTTGATCTTGCAGTCCTGACATGAGGGGCAGAGTCACCTCTTTACTGCACCAGATCCTGCTTTGTAGTTACTTATTTACTGGGAATGGAGGCAATGGATTTTCATTTCTGTCGGGGCCATGCAAGATGACAGAGATAGGAACCAATCACCTCCTGTGCCCAAATATATCCTGCTGGTCCAGTCTTGCTCAGATTACACACAAAGCATATTCCATGGAAGGACATAGACTTTTCTAGTCAGCAGTCAAGTAGACTTTAAAGATAGGACTGAGTAAGGTATATATGATTTCTACAACATTAATTCATATATGTATTATTTCATGTACATTTATAGTCACCTTAGTTCAGGCTGCTATAACAAAGCACCATATACTGGGTAGTTTATCAACAATAGACGTTTATTTCTTACAGTTCTGGAGGCTGGGCATCTGAAATGAGGGCTCCACATGATCAGCTCTGCTGAGGACCCTCTTCTGGGCTGCAGAGAGTTGTCTTCTCACTATGCCCTCACAGGCAGAAAGAGAGAGAGGAAGCTCTAGTGTCTTTTATAAGGGACACTAATTCCATTCATGAGGGATCCAACCTTATAACTTCATTCCTTCACAAAGGCCTCTCCTCCTAGTGACATCACCTTGGAGTGTTGGATTTCAGCAAATGCATGTTGGGGAAACACGATAAATCCTTAATAGTTATGTATATTTTGTGAACTAAGGAAGATGTATTTTGCATATTTAGTTCCTTGTAACAGGCGTCAGGAGGGTTAGGTTTTCTAAGACATAGGCTTTCTAAGAAAGGTGATCTTTTTTTTTGAGACAGAAAGAGGGACAGATAGAGACAGACAGACAGGAAGGGAAAGAGATGAGAAGCATCAATTCTTTGTTGTGGTTCCTTAGTTGTTCATTGATTGCTTTCACATATGTGCCTTGACCAGAGGGCTACAGCAGAGTGAGTGACCTTTTAGACTCGAGTCCAGTGACCTTGGACTCAAGCTAGTGACCTTTAGTCTCAAGCCAGTAACTATGGGGTCATATCTATGATCCCATGCTCAAACTAGATGAGCCCACACTCAAGCTGACAACCTTGGGGTTTCAAACCTCGGTCCTCCACATCCCAGTCCAATGCTCTATCCACTGCACCGCTGCCTGGTCAGGCAAAAGGTGATATTTTCTTAGATTCAAAGAAAGGTGCTCAGAAATGCTTTTCTCTATCAAGGCCCTTCCTCCCTCCACTTCTCAGATCTCTGTTTTACAAAGTTCAGAGTTCTCCTTTGTGCTTCCCAAATCCAGTTCAAGTTTCACTGTAGCAAGGCTGATGCTGGTCTTCTCATCAGTTGACTACAGAGTTGACTACACCTCAGCAAGGCCAGTGATGTATTTCACCAAAGACAGAGCCACCTGATCTCACTGGAGACGAGTCTATCCCTCCTGTTAGCATCATTTCAGATTCTTCAAAAACAAAATTACAATAGTATTATACCTAAGATTGCTTATATTGGGAGTCTTTCTTACCTTGAAAAATCCACCACATAGTTGTCAGTGGCTTTTTCTTTGACATCAGGATTGGAAGTATAGTTCTGATTTAATTCTTTTTAATCCAAATATGGCTCACCTACATTCCTCACAACAGTCCCAATTAAAGAGGAATGTCTAGAGCAGTGGTCCCCAACCTTTTTTGGGCCATGGACTGGTTTAATGTCAGAAAATATTTTCACGGACCGGCCTTTAGGGTGAGACAGATAAATATATCATGTGACCGAGACAAGCGTCAAGAGTGAGTCTTAGATGGATGTAACAGAGGGAATCTGGTCATTTTTTAAAAATAAAACATTGTTCAGATTTAAATATAAATAAAACAGAAATAATGTAAGTTATTTATTCTTTTTCTGCAGACCGGTACCAAATGACCCACGGACCGGTATCAGTCCGTGGCCTGGGGGTTGAGGACCACTAGTCTAGATTATTCTACCATATTAATTTAGTACAAAAGTATATTTTTAAAAATTTCTATTAGTATATCTAAAGACCATGTGAGAAGGTCAATATATTTGAGTTTGTATGCATGAGTCATGTAATGAATATCATTTTTAACTTGTTAAAAGCTATGTAGAATTGTGCTTTTTAGCTAACATCTCTACTCTGTGAAATGCTGGACTTGTATTTTCATGGACATATGGACAAGCTAATTTAGAAGAGCTCAGAATAGAGAGTCCTTGTAAGGAAGAATATATACCAACTCCCAAGTGGAGTGGTGGTCTGTAGATCAGGAATTCAGAAATATTATTGTCATTTACTAAGAGAATTTAACTCTTAGGTGACTAGAATGGGAATCAAATTGGAAGAGTGTATATAATAGGAAAACATGTGTTAAGACTATTTCTCTTGGAGAAATAACTGCATAGCAAAAAAAAAAAAAGTTTGTTTACTTTTCATCAGGACAAAAAACATGACTTTATCAAGCAAATGGTGCTTTTACAAAGTGCTCTGTGAACACTTTCTTCATTTTTCAAGTATCACTTTAAGGAAATGAGGGCATGAGTTTTGTTTTCTCCTAGTTTAAAAAGAAAAGTAAGTCATTCAAGGATGAACATTTTGAACTGCAAATGTAACGTTGAACTCATGGTTGTGAAAGTGGACCTTAGAGTCATAGTGAGTAACATAATTTTAAGCACAGAATCTTAACAAAATGTAGACTCTCAGAAATATTCCAAAAAATTCTATAGCTGTTCTAATGCCAGATGATCCAACTTTACCTTTTATTTTTAGTAATTTATTATTAGAGTATTTTACATGTTATTTCCATTAATAAACAAATAAATGCACAAGTGAATGAAAACTTAGATTAGAGCTTTTAAAACTAATGTTCTAGCCCTGGCCGGCTGGCTCAGTGGTAGAGCATCGGGCTGGCGTGTAGGAGTCCCGGGTTCGATTCCCAGCCAGGGCACAAAGGAGATGTGCCCATCTGCTTCTCCACCCCTCCCCCCCTCCTTCCTCTCTGTCTCTCTCTTCCCCTCCCGCAGCCAAGGCTCCATTGGATCAAAGTTGGCCCGGGCGCTGAGGATGGCTCATAGCCTCTGCCTCAGGCACTAGAATGGCTCTGGTCACAACAGAGTGCCACCCCAGATGGGCAGAGCATCGCCCCCTGGTGGGCATGCTGGGTGGATCCCAGTCGGGTGCATGCGGGAGTCTGTCTGACTGCCTCCC
Organism: Saccopteryx bilineata; assembly: GCF_036850765.1. Taxonomy (NCBI): domain Eukaryota; kingdom Metazoa; phylum Chordata; class Mammalia; order Chiroptera; family Emballonuridae; genus Saccopteryx; species Saccopteryx bilineata. The sequence continues at coordinate 152,290,649 of NC_089494.1, forward strand.
CGTTTCCAACTTCAGAAAAATAAAAAATGAAAAAAAAAAGAAAAAAAGCAAAAACTAATGTTCTAACTCATCACTTATTCATTGATTGAATAGATGTTCTCTGAATATCTTTGATGTTCAAAGTCTATATCAGAATGATAGCAAGGAGGTAAAAGATGCAGGAAAAAGTAAAAGGGAGTAAGACACTAGTTTTGCTTGCAAGATTCTTACAAAATAGTAGAGTAAATTATAGTAGAACTCAAAGAATTAAAATATGAGGCAGAGCCTGACCTGTGGTGGCGCAGTAGATAAAGCATCGACCTGGAAATGCTGAAGTCGCCGGTTCGAAACCCTGGGCTTGCCTGGTCAAGGCACATATGGGAGAAGCTTCCTGCTTCTCCCCCTTCTCTCTCTCTCTCTCCTTTCCAAAAATGAATAAATAAAAAATAAAAAATAAAAAAATAAAATATGAGGCAGAATGTTTATGTACTATGAGAAATGCACTGAAAATGCCATGAGGGTTTAGAGAATGGATCCTTCATATTCAGTTACTGAAATTAAAGAAGACAATGCAGGATCTCACATTTGAATTGGATCTCATAAAGTTACCAGGCTATGTTGGAAAAATGTAGATTATAGAATGGTATGAAAAAATATGCTAAAGCAGTAGAGTGCAGGGTACTTCCATAGACCCTCAGAGAGTCTATATATCTACCTAGGAAATTCAGTGTGTAATTTCTCCATGGGGAGGACCCCAAGCTTTCATCACAATCACAAAAGACATATTTGGTTTTATTTGAATATTAAGATTATATAGGGTTATCAAAATAAAATTTATGGCCTGACCAGGTGGTGACGCAGTAGATAGAGCGTCGGACTGGGATGCCAAGAACCCAGGTTCAAGATCCCGAGGTTGCCAGCTTGAGCGCGGGCTCATCTGGCTTGAGCAAAAAAAAAGCTCACCAGCTTGGACCCAAGGTCGCTGGCTCGAGCAAGGGGTTACTCAATCTGCTGAAGGCCTGCAGTCAAGCCACATATGAGAAAGAAATCAATGAACAACTAAGGTGTAGCAACAAAAACTGATGATTGATGCTTCTCATCTCTCTCCATTCCTGTCTGTCTGTCCCTATCTATCCCTCTCTCTGACTCTCTCTCTGTCTCTGTAAAATATAAATAAATAAATAAATAAATAAATAAATAAATAAATAAAATTTGTGGTTTTTTTCTTTGATAAAACAACAACAAAATTACATAAGAGGTCATGTTTAGAAACTTTCCAGTATAGATCATGACCTGGGAATATCAAGAAATTTGAGTTCTTTAATACATAATACACCTGTTACCCAATGAACAGTTAAGATATAAAGTCAACATATAGCCAAAAAGAAAAACAGTTTCAACCCCTTCATTTTTAAATTGAGAAAATGGGACTTTCAGAGGTGCTGGATTTGATCATAATTATTACAGTAATTACTAGATAGAGGTAAGGCTAATTTTTAGAAAGCCCTTCTTAAAAAATATGTGAAGAACAGACTTTTATTTATTGCGCACTCAAGAGTCATCAAATTGTTTTTGGGTAAGGGGTATGTTTAAATGTGTCTGACAGAACTGTTATTTTTATCAGAGAGGGCAGAAACTAGACTCAAGAAGAATTAGGCCCTGATCAGCTGGCTCAATAACAGAACATTGGCCCATCGGGCAGTCATCTCAGGTTTGATCCCCGGTCAAAGCACAGATGAGAAGCAACCATCTGCTTCTCTCCCTTTTCCTCTGCCCCATCTCTTCCTCTTTCCCTCTCACAGCCAGTGGCTCAGTTGGTTCGAGGGTCAGCCTCAGGTGCTAGGGACAGCTCAGTGCTCGAGCATCACCTCCCCCCCCCAGATAGAGGTTGCCAGGTGGATCCTAGTAGGGGCATATGAGGGAGTCTGTCTCCCTATCTCCCTCCTCATTTAAAAAAAATTAAAATTTTATTTTAATGGCTTAAAAAGAACTAAATATAGTCTAATTTATGATGGTGGCAGAGAATATGAAAAGGAGATAATAGAATCAAAAACTTAATGATGGTACCACAATATTCAGAACAGAATAGATATAAATAGCAAATGAGAGGTAGATACGTAAGATGACACAGATTTTGGTCTTGTAAACTGGAAAATACTTTTATAAATTTTTAAAATTTTAATTTATAGTTTTTATTCAATATTATTTTATATTACTTTCAGGTATACAGTACAGTGGTTAGATAATTATATACTTTACTGAGTGTTATCCCATCCCCTCACCCACGATATTTCTAGTACTTTTGAAATAGGTAACACATGAGAGAAGAACCAGTTTCAGGAGGAAGGCTTGATTAACAAAATAAATTATGCCAACTTCCTAATAGAAATTATGGCTCTACAGTTAGTTTTCAAGAGAAAAATGGCACCAGTCAATGACAGTTTCATGGTCAGAACTGACCTCCATTTATGGGCCATGTACTTACTAAGGCACCATGTGAAAGTAATAAAGTTCAGTTAACTGAGTATATCTTGTGGGCATTATATGGAATAGTTATAGGAAAAAATCAGAATAATTTTTATATTGCCCATAGCTTATGAATATTCATTAATAGAGTTACATTAATCTGCACAGCTTATAAAAATCATGCTACTAATTTCTTAAGTATCTAATTAGCTCCTCTGATATACCAGCGATTGTATGAGGTATTTTTAAGGAAATGTTAAAGAAAACAATAGACATAATCCTGAACCTTAAGTGATGGGTATTTTAGCTAGGATTGTAAGAAATAAATACAATCACTTATTTCCCATTGACACCATATTGTTTAGACCTAAAATGCTGGCAGCCTTGTAAAATATGTATACCCTTTTGCTCTTCCCTTTTAAAGAATTGTATTTTTTTTTAATTTGAAGCCTGGTTAGGATCAGCTGAACAGCCAAAACCAACCTTGTCACTAATTGATACAAAAAACACATGCAGTCTTCTTCCTTCAGCTTTGCACTTCTTCATGAAGTTGATAGTGGCCTTGTGCTGTCATAGTAAAAAAATAAAATTCAGTTTCAGCCCATGGGTGTGTGTTCTGAGTTCCAGTAGTAATCCATATGGATCATCCCAGCTCTGATTATTCATAGGTCTATGTCTGTGCAAACACATAAGACCTGACAAGTTCACTCCACCTTAAAATCTCTAATTTCTGTTAGAAAAGGTGTTCTTTAATATTATTATTTTTTAATTTTTATGAAGTGAGAAGCAAGGAGACAGACCTATAGACTCCCACATGCACCAGACCGGGATCCACCCAGCATGCCCACTAGGGAGTGATGCTCTGCCCATCTGGGGCATTGTTCCATTGCAAACTGAGCCATTCTAGAATGCACCTGAGGCAGAGGCCATGGAGCCATCCTCAGCACCTGGGACTTGCACACGCCTGGTCAATGCTCTACCACTGAGTCAACCAGCCAGAGCCTCTTCAATATTCTTAAATTTTGACTTTAGGTTGTCTCTTTTTCTCTGCCCAAATTATTTTTACTTTTCTATCCTATTGGCTATAAAAGTTTTACCATTCTTTTAATTAAATATTTTTAAGGTCAGAGAGAAACTAAATGATTCAAAATGAAATGGTAAAACCAGAATGAGTGCCAGTTTCTGAGAACTCTCCTTTCGTCATGCCTTTTGTCCTCCCTCAAGCTGCCTGTTTCTCTGAAGAGATTCCAGCATTCATTTGAAACCCTCGAGCTCTGGACCAGCAGCTGGCATATGTCATAATTACTTTAGAGTTGAACTATTCTGAGAACACCAAAGATAATGAGATTTGCCTGAAAATTATTATTAACACATCTTAAGGACTTAGATCAAGGTTGGCCAGTTCTTATGCAAAAAGTGTTAAATATGTTAATAGCATGGCTTGCCGGGAGAATTCTCTTCCTGCAAGTGTGAATGGCACAGAAATCAATGGAAGTAGTAACATCTGAACTGTGAATATATGTGTTGCCTTTATTGGCAAGTGGTTGGTTGGGGAGCAGAAATGACCACTTCCTGATGGTTGAACTGACAATAGAGGGGTACGTCTCAGGGGACTAAAGGAGCTTCAAAAGTAAATCATACCTGAAACTGTGTAGATTAATTCTCTTATTTCAATACCCTTTCTTACTGAGGTTTTCCAGTAGGTAAGGCTTTCCTCATAGGAGCAAATGGCCTGGTGGGAAGCATCTTTGCCTCTCTGAAGGCAGTGGAATATAATACTAAAATAAATTAGTGATCTGGAATTAAATGATTTTAACTTGAATCAAACTTTAGTCGGCACTTACTAGTTACTTGACCTTAAGCATTACTTAAGCCAAGTTGTCCTCATCTGTTTCATGAAAGCAATAATCAGCTTTGCTTACAAGGTTTTTGTGACAATTAAATACATTTAAATTGCTTAGCAGACTGCCTGGCTCTTAATAAATACTCAGTGATGTTACTAATGTTGTTGTTCATTCTATATTTCTTCAAGCGTATTCAGCCTTCTCTCTGTGAAATGTCTCCGCTAGGGATTCAGTTCAGTAACCCACCTGCCATATTGATTAATCTTTCTTCTCTAATACTCTGCTTCCATGTGTTGACCTCACAGTCTTTGCCACCTACTCATACCTACCTGAATCCTGCTACCATGACTGTGTAATATGTAATTTGTGATTAACTGATTGGCTCACCCTCTTTTTCTACTTCTGAGATTTGTCATGTCTATGACAAATCAGAGCTTTATCATTTACGACATCAACTTCTGAGAAAGAATCAACTTGTATATGTGCTTTTCTCTGCCAACAGGAAATAATTCTTTTCTATGTCAGCCTCCTCCTCTGTTAAGTTAAAAAATAGTTAGAAAAGGGAATCTATAAAAACAGTACTTAGGGCCCTGGCCGGTTGGCTCAGTGGTAGAGCATCGGCCTGGCGTGCAGAAGTCCAGGGTTCGATTCCCGACCAGGGTACAGAGGAGAAGCACCCATCTGCTTCTCCACCCCTCCCCCTCTCCCTCCTCTCTCTCCCTCTCTTACCCTCCCGCAGCTGAGGTTCCACTGGAGCAAAGATGGCCCGGGCGCTGGGGATGGCTCCATGGCCTTTGCCTCAGGCGCTAGAATGGCTCTGGTCGCAACAGAGCGACACCCCGGATGGGCAGAGCATCGCCCCCTGGTGGGCGTGCCAGGTGGATCCCGGTCGGGCACATGCGGGAGTCTGTCTGACTGCCTCCTCGTTTCCAGCTTCAGAAAGATATTGTACAAATAAAAATAAATAAATAAAAAACAGTACTTGGGAACATGTTTAATTTTTTAATTTAAGGACATAATTTGCTTTTAGACTTATAAGGGGAAAACATCCCATTTTAATAATTCCTAGTTAACAAAAAAGAGAGAGAGAAGAGGAATTTACAAAAATCTATGTCTAGGTCCTAAAGGTAGATCATTATCCCAAAAGTTGGATCATGGAAGTTTACATGTTTGCATGTAATCTGTTTACAAATATTGATTCCTCCCTAAGCAATGTGTAGTCTAGTAGGAGAAATCATGTGTATGTAAACATTATATAAGGTAGAAAATTGTTTATAGAAGATGTTTAGGTAAAGTACGATAAAAGTTCTGAGGAAAAAAAACAAACTTCCTGATGTAAAATTAGAATCAACTTCTCAGAAAGAGAATGAGCTATGTCTTGAATAATTAAGATGTGTGATTGTGTCTTGCGTTGTACAATCAGTGAGTTTGTCTGTAGTTGTGTGTTAAGCTCCCTCTTACCCTATCATGCAATTTCTATTTTATTTTCATCTCTCTACCCCAAATATTTTTATTTATTTATTTTTTTAATTATAATTTTATTTTTTTAATGGGGTGACATCAATAAATCAGGTTACATATATTCAAAGATCAACAAGTCCAGGTTATCCTGTCTTTCAATTATGTTGCATACCCATCACCCAAAGTCAGATTGTCCTCTGTCATCTTCTATCTAGTTTTCTTTGTGCCCCACCCCCTCCCCCTTTCCCTGTCCCTTTCTCCCCTCCCCCCGTAACCACCGCACTCTTATCAATGTCTCTTAGTTTCACTTTTATGTCCCACCTACGTATGGAATAATGCAGTTCCTGGTTTTTTCTGATTTACTTATTTCACTTCGTATAATGTTATCAAGATCCCACCATTTTGCTGTAAATGATCCAATGTCATCATTTCTTATGGCTGAGTAGTATTCCATAGTGTATATGTACCACATCTTCTTTATCCAGTCGTCTATTGATGGGCTTTTTGGTTGTTTCCATGTCCTGGCCACTGTGAACAATGCTGCAATGAACATGGGGCTGCATGTGTCTTTACGTATCAATGTTTCTGAGTTTTTGGGGTATATACCCAGTAGAGGGATTGCTGGGTCATAAGGTAGTTCTACCAAATATTTTTAAATGAACTGATTATGGCCTCACTTTTTGGTCACCTTCTTTGGTCTATAATAAAGTCTGCAAGAATTTTCTCTAAAGAGCCAGATAATAAATATTTTAGCCTTTGCAGTCCATATGATTACAACTATTCAATTCTATTGTTGTAACATAAAAGTAGCCATACACAAGATATAAACTGCTGTGTTGGAACAAAACTGTGTTTATAGAAACAGCTGCCAAGCCCAACTTGTTCTATGGAGAGGGGAAGGTGGATAGCAGGTTACCAATCTGTGGTGTAAAGCATAGTCTTACTGATCAGTACAAAGAAAATATCTGTTATCTAATATTTATGCAAATAATACTATAACAAGTAGGGAATCAACATTCCTACTAGCCCAAACACCCACCTGTCAATAACAGTAAAGGTTCTGGTATTTTACTCTGATTGCAAGTGAATATGTTAGCCTGACACATTTTTAAAGATGTTGGAATAAGACACAAGATTCCTGGGTCAGAAACAATGGAAACCTTGTTACACATAGTCATAGCAGAGTCAGAGCATCAACACTTCTCGTGCCACTCTTCAATGCTTGAATTCCCACGGGGAAATACCAAAAAAGCTAGATACATATGATACGTTGAATTATTGGGTGAGGGTAGAGTTTAGAGAACACGAATCTTTTATAACAGGCAATAAGCCTGCCTGACATTTGCCCCAGTGATACTAACTTTATTATACTACTCATTAACTATGCCTGCTTTTTGCTCTGGAGAAAGACACCATCCCTAGTTTTCAAGGCTGTTTAGCATACATACATACTTGAACAGATAATGCAGAACAAAAGCAGATAGTGCTTCTATTTGTGAGATGTGCAGATGCCAAAGACTAATGGAGCATTGTCTACCAACGCCAGCCTCCCCATGTTCTTACAGGTTTTGAATGCTTTGATAAAAATGCAGGGTTAGCCTAACCAGGCATTGATGCAGTGGATAGAGCATTGGACTGGGATGCAGAGGAATCAGGTTCAAAATACAGAGGTTGCCACCTTGAGCATAGGCTCATTCAGTTTGAGCGCGGGCTTATCCAACTTGAGTGTAAGATAGCTGGCTTGGGCGTGGGATTATAGACATGACCCCATAGTCACTGGTATGAGCCCAAAGGTCACTGGTTTGAGTCCAAGGTCACTGGCTTGAGCAAGGGATCATTCTCTCTGCTATAACCCCCCAGTCAAGGCACATATGAGAAAAGAGTCAGTGAACAACTAAGGTGCTGTAACAAAGAATTGATGCTTCTCATCTCTCTCTCTTCCTATCTGTCTATCCCTAACTGATCCTCTCTCTGTCTCTCTCTGTCCCTGTCACATACACTAAAAAAATGTAGGATTAAACTAAACATACTTAAACTTAAATGTTCACAGAATTTATCATAACTAGAACATGGGCAAAAACAGTTAGTACCTCTTTAATTTAAGACCCTGGCTAATTAAAAATGGACATCACCTCTTCTTCAATCCCATCTGTGGAACTAGATTTCTTTAGAGAAGATTACATTAAAAATAAACTACTTCAATGCCACTTATTTCTACTATTATTTTTAAAGTTTTATACATGTGTATATGGGTTTGTATATGTGTGCAACATGTATAGAAAAGAGTCCTTCTTGTACTTATCAGAGGTTAAAGGGAAAAAATATTAAACTAAAAATAAGTTAAGATGCTTCAAATTTTAAATAAACAGACGGGAATTTAAAAATTTTTTTGTTTTTTTAGGGTTTTTTTTTTTAATTTTACTAGGGTGACATCAATAAATCAGGGTACATATGTTCAAAGAAAACATGTCCAGGTTATCTTGTCAAACAATCATGTTGCTTACCCATCACCCAAAGTCAGATTGTCCGCTGTCACCTTCTAACTAGATTTCTTTGTGCCCCTCCCCCTCCCTCTTTCCCTCTCCCTCTCCCTCTCCCCCAACCCCCCATAACCACCATGCTCTTATCCATGTCTCTTAGTCCTGCTTTTATATCCCACCTAGATATGAAATAATGTAGTTCCTGGTTTTTTCTGATTTACTTATTTCACTTCGTATAATGTTATCAAGATCCCACCATTTTGCTGTAAATGATCCAATGTCATCATTTCTAATGGCTGAGTAGTATTCCATAGTGTATATGTGCCACATCTTAATCCAGTCTTCTATTGAAGGGCTTTTTGGTTGTTTCCATGTCCTGGCCACTGTGAACAATGCTGCAATGAACATGGGGCTACATGTGTCTTTACGAATCAATGTTTCTGAGTTTTTGGGGTATATACCCAGTAGAGGGATTCCTGGATCATAAGGTAGTTCTATTTTCAGTTTTTTGAGGAACCACCATACTTTCTTCCATAATGGTTGCACTACTTTACATTCCCACCAACAGTGAATGAGGGTTCCTTTTTCTCCACAGCCTCTCCAACATTTGCTATTACCTGTCTTGTTGATAATAGCTAATCTAACAGTTGTGAGGTGGTATCTCATTGCAGTTTTGATTTGCATTTCTCTAATAACTAAAGAAGATGAGCATCTTTTCATATATCTGCTGACCATTTGTATTTCTTCCTGGGAGAAGTGTCTGTTCATGTCTTCTTCCCATTTTTTTATTGGATTGTTTGTTTGTTTGTTGTTAAGTTCTTTGTATATTTTGGATATTAGGCCCTTATCTGATCAGTTGTTTGAAAATATCATTTCCCATTAAGTTAGCTGTCTGTTTATTTTGTTAACAGTTTCTCTTGCTGAGCAAAAACTTCTTAGTCTGATGTAGTCCCATTCATTTATCTTTGCCTTCACTTCTCTTGCCTTTGGAGTCAAATTCATAAAATGCTCTTTAAAACCAAGGTCCATGATTTTAGAACCTATGTCTTCTTCTATATACTTTATTATTTCAGGTCTTATATTTAGGTCTTTGATCCATTTCAAGTTAATTTTTAGTACAAGGGGACAAACTGTAGTCGAGTTTCATTCTTTTGCATGTGGCTTTCCAGTTTTCCCAGCACCATTTATTGAAGAGGCTTTCTTTTCTCCATTGTGTGTTGTTGGCTCCTATATCAAAAATTATTTGACCATATATATGTGGTTTTATTTCTGGGTTTTCTATTCTGTTCCATTGGTCTGAGTGTCTATTTTTCTGCCAATACCATGCTGTTTTGATTGTCATGGCCCTATAATATAGTTTGAAGTCAGGTATTGTAATGCCCCCAGCTTCATTCTTTTTCTTTAGGATTGCTTTGGCTATTCGGGGTTTTTTATAGTTTCATATAAATCTAATGATTTTGTGTTCCATTTCTTTAAAAAATGTCATTGGAATTTTGATGGGAATTGCATTAAATTTGTATACTGCTTTGGGTAATATGGCCATCTTTATTATATTTATTCTTCCTAACCAAGAATAAGGAATATTCTTCCATCTCATTATATCTTTTTTTTTTATTTCCCTTAACAATAGTTTGTAGTTTTCATTATATAAGTCCTTTACATTCTTTGTTATGTTTATTCCTAGGTATTTTATTTTTTCCTCTTGCAATCATGAAAGTGATTATTTTTTGGCTTCGTTTTCAAATGTTTCATTGTTGGCATATAGAAAGGCTTTGGAATTTTGTATGTTAATTTTGTATCCTGCGACCTTACTGTATTGGCTTATTGTTTCTAGTAGTCTTTTTGTGCATTTTTTGGGGTTTTCGATGTATAGGATCATATCATCTGCAAAAAGTGATACCTTTACTTCTTCTTTTCCAATATGGATGCCTTTAATTTTTTTGTCTTGTCTGATTGCTCTGGCTAGAACCTCTAGTACCACATTAAATAAGAGTGGAGAGAGTGAACAACCCTGTCTTGTTCCTGATTTAAGGGGGAAAGCCTTCAGTTTTGTGCCATTTAATATGATGTTAGCTGATGGCTTATCATAGTTGGCCTTTATCATGTTGAAATATTTTCCTTCTATATCCATTTTGTTGAGAGTCTTAAACATAAAATTGTGTTTTATTTTATTGAATGCCTTTTCTGCATCTATTGATAAGATCATGTGGTTTATGTTCTTTGTTTTGTTGATATGGTGTATTACATTAACTGTTTTACGTATGTTGAACCATCCTTGAGATTCTGGGATGAATCCCACTTGATCATGATATATTATTTTTTTTAATATGTTGTTCTTTCAATTTGTTATATTTTGTTTAGCATTTTAGCATCTGTATTCATTAGAGATATTGGTCTGTAGTTTTCTTTTTTTGTGTTTCCTTGCCTGGTTTTGGTATGAGGGTTATGTTGCCTCATAAAATGTGTTTGAAAGTATTGCTTCTTCTTCAATTTTTTGGAAGACTTTCAGTAGAATAGGAACCAAGTCTTCTTTGAATGTTCGTTAAAATTCGCTGGTATAGCCGTCTGGGCCTGGAATTTTATTTTTAGGGAAGGTTTTAATGGTTTTTTCCATTTCTTCTCTACTAATAGGTCTGTTTAGGCTTTCTGCTTCTTCTTGACTCAGTCTAGGAAGGTTGTATTGTTCTAGAAATTTATCCATTTCTTCTAGGTTGAATTTAATGGCATAAAGTTTTTCATAGTATTCTACAATAATTCTTTGTATATCTACGATGTCCGTGGTGATTTCTCCTCTTTCATTTTGGATTTTGTTTATATGAGTTCTTTCTCTTTTTTCCTTGGTAAGTATTGCCAGGGGTTTATCAATTTTGTTGATCTTTTCAAAGAACCAGCTCTTTGTTCTATTAATTTTTTCTATAGTTTTTCTGTTCTCTATTTCATTTATTTGTTTTCTGATTTTTATTATCTCCTTTCTTTGGCTGGTTTTGGGTTGTCTTTGTTCTTCTTTTTCCAGTTCCTTAAGGTGCGAAGTTAAGTGGATCACATGGGCTCTCTCTTGTTTGTTCATATATGCCTGAAGTGATATGAATTTCCCTCTTATCACTGCTTTTGCTGCATCCCATAGATTCTGATATGTCGTATTGTCATTTTCATTTGTCTTCATATATCTTTTGATCTCTGCACTTATTTCTTCTTTGACACATTCATTTTTCAAAAGTATGTTGTATAGTTTCCACATTTTTGTGGGATTTTTTTTCTCTTTTTTGCAGTTGAATTCTAGTTTCAAGGCTTTATGATCAGAAAATATGCTTGGTACAACTTTGATTTTTCTGAATTTGCTGACGTTGTTTTTGTGGCCCAACATACGGTTAATTCTTGAAAATGATCCATGTACACTGGAGAAAAATGTATACTCTGTCACTTTGGGATGAAATGTCTTGTAGATGTCTATCATATCCAGGTGCTCTAGTGTTTTCTTTAAGGCCAATATATCTTTATTGATTCTATGTTTGGATGACCGATCTTGAGCTGTCAATGGTGTATTGAGGTCTCCAAGTATGATTGAATTTTTGTCAGTTTTTGTTTTAAGGTCAATGAGTAGCTGTCTTATATATTTTGGTGCTCCTTGGTTTGGTGCATATATATTAAGAATTGTTATGTCTTCTTGATTCAGTGTCCCTTTAACCATTATGAAATGACTATTTTTGTCTCTGAGTACTTTTGCTGTTTTGTAGTCAGCATTATCAGATATGTGTATTGCTATGCCTGCTTTTTTTTTGGATGTTATTTTCTTGGAGTATTGTTCTCTAGCCTTTCACTTTGAATTTGTTTTTATCCTTGTTGCTTAGATGAGTTTCTAGTAGGCAGCATACATTTGGATTTTCTTTTTTAATCCATTCTGCTACTTTGTGTCTTTTATTGGTGAGTTTAATCCATTTACATTTAGTGAATTATTGACACTTGTAAGTTCCCCATTGCCATTTTATAGATTGCTTTCTGTTACTTTTGTGTCTTGTTTGATCCTTCTCTTTCGTTTTTCTATCTTTTGATTTTATTTGGTTGTATTCCATACATCTTTCCTCTGTTGCTATCTTTTTTAAATCATGTGCTTCGGTGGTGGTTTTTTCAATGGTGGTTACCATTAAGTAATGAAAAGGGTTCCTACCCTGTTCATTGTAGTGCACTATCTTGTGAGTACTTTTGCGCTCCATCATCCTTTGCTACTGTTAATCTCCATCCTCTCCCTCCCCTTTTTTTGTTGTTGTCACAGTTTAAATTTGGTTTTATTGTGTTCTTAGAGCTTTTACTTGTGGCTTTGTTTTTTGTTGTTGTTGTTGTTGTTGTTCATTTTATCTGATTGGAGAAACTCCTGCAGTGGGGGTTTTCTAATGATAAGTTCCCTCATCTTTTCTGTATCTGTGAATGTTTTTATTTCTCCTTCATATTTGAAGGATAGCTTTGATGGGTATAGTATTCATGGCTGAAAGTTCCTCTCTTTCAGGACTTTAAATATTGGGGTCCACTCTCTTCTAGCTTGGAAAGTTTCTGTTGAGAAATCTGATGATAATCTAATGGGGTTTTTTTTATATGTTGTATTCTTCTTTTCCCTGGCTGCCTTGAGAATTTTTTTCTTTGTCGTTGGTTTGTGCCAACTTCATTATGATGTGCCTTGGAGTAGGTTTGTTGGGGTTAAGAAAACTCGGAGTTCTGTTTGCTTCTTGAATTTGAGGCTTTAGTTCTTTCCACAGGCTTGGGAGGTTCTCATCTATTATTTGTTTGAATATGTTCTCCATTCCATTTTCTCTCTCTTCTCCCTCTGATATACCTTTTATTCTTATGTTATTCTTATGTTATTCTTTTTGATGGAGTCAGATAATTCCTGTAGGGTTATCTCATTTTTTTTTAATTTTTGAGTCTCTTTCTTCTTCTCTCTGTTGTGCCTCAAGTTGCTTGTCTTCTATTTCACTAATCCTACCTTCTGTCTGGCCTGTTCTCTTAGCTAAGCTTGTTACCTCATTTTTCAGCTCGTGAATTGAGTTTTTCATCTCCGTTTGATTTGTTTTTATAGTTTCAATTTCCTTGGTAATATATTTTTTGTGTTCATTGAGTCATTTTCTGAGCTCCCTAAATTGCCTTTCTGTGTTTTCTTGTATATCTCTGAGTATTTTTAGAATTTTTATTTTAAGTTCTCTGTCATTTAGCTCCAAGGTTTCCAATATATTAAATTTTTTCTCCATTCATTTTTCCTCATCTATCTGTTACCTCTCTTTTTTTTGTATCCATGATATTTGATTTTCTCTTCCTTAATGGCATCTAAGGGTGGTTTTGTTGATAGTATTAATGAGATTTAATAAAGAATAAAAAGTTTAAAAAATAAAAATAGAAAAGAATTTTTTTAAATAATTAAAAATTTTAAAAAAAGAAAATTATTCCCCCCCTCCTTTTTTTCTCTCCTCTTCTCTCCCTTCTTTCTTGAGAAAATCTTATGGTAAACTATGAATTATGTTGTGTTAAATAGAACAAACAATGCCTATAATGGAGGGCCTGAGTTTGGGAGAAGTAGTAAAGGGGCAAAAGAAGTGAGTATGGACCCACAAAATGCAAATAAGGAAAAAATTTGGGTCAAGAATAAAATGATTTGCTTTTAGGTGTTGGTTGACTAAGAGATATGATGACAAGAATAAGAGGGAAACAGGAAAATGGGGGGAATTAAAAAATTACTATTGTATTTAGTGGAACAAGAACTAGATAAAATGGAGAGCCTGGGTTGGGAGCACTGCTAGTGAGTTAAAAAAAGCAAAATAAAAAAACCCCAACATGCCACAAACATAAGTTTGAGTCCCAGATAAGATAATTTGTTCATTATTGAGGTTTGACTGAGAGGAGACGTAAAGGAGAAAGAAAGAAAGTAATATAGAGAGAGAAAAGAAAGAGAAAGAAAAAAAGAGGGAACCACTAAAAGAAGAAAAAAGAATAAAAGGAGAGAGAGAGAATTAAGGGTTTTGGAGTGCAACCCTCATAGAGAGAAAGGAGGAAGAAAGAAAATATAATGGGAAATGTAACACTTATGGGTAGTGTAGTTCAAGGAGAGGAGAGAGTAAGACCGGTAGAGAATTAAATGAACAAATTGGAAGAGGAAAAACATAATCAAGACATGGAGATAAAAGAAACAAATGAACAAATATAATAAAATGGGATAGGTTATAAAGTCTGTGGATTATTCTTGATTTTAAGAGGTTATCTTCTTGCTTTTTCTTTTCTCTCCCTCTTCCTGGTCAGTGACTTTGTACCCTGGGTTCTGCCCCTGTGGCACGTTCAGGTAGAGATTTGCAGTTGATAAGTCTCTATGGCAATGTCATATATTGAGTTTCTCTCTTGTTGGCAGTCGAGGCTCATTAGCATTTGTAGACTCTGACAGTGAGAGAGTCTGTGTTTCCGGAGCCTCTCTCCTAGTCTTTCCTTCCTGAATTAGTAGCCTGATGATCGAGCTATGGGGTTGGTGCTGCCTCTGCCTGGATAGTAAGAGGCTCAAAGAGCTGGCAAATCCCCACTCTATTCCCACTCAGCACAGGGCTCTGGGGTAGGCTCAATCAGTCAAATCTGCTAGCATAATCAGGTGGGCCTCCACCCACACAAAGGCCTCTGACTCTGCCACTCTGTCCAGTAACATGGGCGGGCACCCACTCCCAGGGCACTCGGAGGAATCTCTCGCTCACTATCTGCCCGCACAGACCAGGATATGGAGCAGGTCATCTCTTACTCTGAATGAGACCCCCACCCGCACAGAAAAGTTCCAGCATTGGAATTAGCTCTCGCTCCCTCCCCATGCGCGGCTTTTTCAGGGTGCTGGAGCAGTCCCGATATTCTTCTTTTGGCCCACACAAAGGCCCCTGATTCTGCCTCTCTCTGGGGTAACACGGGCGCCCACACCTGGGGCTCTAGGAGGAAACTCTCACTCACTATCTGCACGCGCCGACCAGGATATCAGGGCGAATGGCTGCCCCACTTGTCTTTCTTTGTCTGGGTTTGGCACGAGTGCTAGCTTGTATTGTCTGGGTTGCCACAGGCACAGTTTTTCCTAGGCTTGGATCTCAGTGCCACAGCCTGGTTTGGCCATTTTTTCCATGGCCTGAATCTATTCACCCCCTTTGCCTGCCTTAGTTTCTATATTCTCAGCTCCCAGTGAAAGCAGCCCTATTTAGGTTAGTGAGGATGGCAGAGTATTTCTTATTCCCTATTTCCTTCAGGGTTTGATTATATATTTAGCCAATTTTTCGCTCGACCATACCTTCGAGTGTATTACGGAACATCTGGAGGCTCCTAGAATAGATTTTTCTGTTTCTGGTTGAAGATCTTGTTGAGTTTGGGGGGAGATTTATTGGTATCACTCCCTACAGCACCATTACTCTGACGTCATTGTTAAAATGTTTTTATGAGAAATACCCTCTCAGAATTTTTAAATCTAACTTAGAACCTCTATAATCACAGTGCTTGATAGGATGACCTATGCTCTTTCCAACTGCAATAGTGGGAAATAGCAGTAGATATGAATAAAACTAAGCTGACCAAAGCCAACAGGCAGAGGGGAAACAAAGCCCTAATTTATTTATTTGTTTATTTATTTATTTATTTATTACTTTTAGTGAGAGGAAGGGATGCAGAGAGACAGACTTCTGCATGCGCCCCGACCAGGACCCACCCACAAGCCCATGAGGGTGGATGCTTTGCCCATCTGGGGTATTGCTCTGTTGCCCTGCAACCAACCTCTTCTTAGCACCTGAAGCAGAGGCCATGAAGCCATCCTCAGTGCCTGGGCCAACTAACTCCAATTGAGCCATGGCTGCAAGAGGGAAAGAGAGATAGAGAAAGAGAGAGAGAGAGAGAGAGAGAGAGAGAGGTGAGGGGGGAGGGGCAGAAACCCAGATGGGTGCTTCTCCTGTGCCCTGACTAGGAATGAAACCCAGGACATCCACCCACCAGGCCAACGCTCTACCACTGAGCCAATCGGCCAGGGCAAAATCTCTAATTTTTTTTTTTTTTTTGTATTTTTCTGAAGCTGGAAACGGGGAGAGACAGTCAGACAGACCTCGCATGTGCCCGACCGGGATCCACCCGGCACGCCCACCAGGGGCGACGCTCTGCCCACCAGAGGGCGATGCTCTGCCCCTCCGGGGTGTGGCTCTGCCACGACCAGAGCCACTCCAGTGCCCGGGGCAGAGGCCAAGGAGCCACCCCCAGCGCCCGGGCCATCCCTGCTCCAATGGAGCCCTGGCTGAGGGAGGGGAAGAGAGAGACGGAGAGGAAGGAGGGGGTGGGGGGTGGAGAAGCAAATGGGCGCTGCTCCTATGTGCCCTGGCCAGGAATCAAACCCGGGTCCTCCGCACGCCAGGCCAACACTCTACCGCTGAGCCAACCGGCCAGGGCCAAAATCTCTAATTTTTAATCTCAGGGTTTTTTCCAAACAAAAGATCTCACATATTTATTCCTGAACCATCCTACTAACAAGAGGCATAAAACAAAGAAAAAAGTCATTATTTTTCTAATAAATCATCTAACTATTCAGATAGTGATAGCTGTTTTATTTTGATATAGTAAGATGCTAATGGCCTTGATACAGTATAAATACTTGAGCTACTTATAGACTCACCTTGGGTCTTATCTAATGTCTATTTTGGAGTGGTACTTGATTTTATTACCATTTTTCATAAAAATTCATGGGTAGATAAGAAAGTTCTGCTTTTTTTGAGGGGCCAGAAATTGCTTGATCCTGAAAGCCTTAAGAAGACATAGTGAGGAAAGGGGCCAACCATTTACACCATGATGATACAGAAGGAGAGAGATTTTCAATAATTTTTTAACATACTAAATTTTGAAACACAGTATCTAGGTTGTTTTATTGAAATGAAAAATGTGTGAATTTTGCTCTTATAGTCACTATTTAGGCCTTCGTGTATTGCTATGACAGTATACTACATTTTATTGAGGAAACAGGATGTAAGATTATGACCTGTCCTTGCAAAAGTGCTTTGTTCCATCAGGACACATACACCATCCATGTAGATAAGGAGAATACATAAATCCAAGAGCAGCCTGGTCCACGGCAAGCAGAATGCTAATGCTAAGAACTGAGAGAAAGGTGTCTTGTGCTTCTCAGCCACCTTCCAAGAACACATTTGTATTTACTTGAAACAGTTTACTGATACGAGGAGAAATGTGCATGTGTGCAAAGGGCAGTTAGATGTAGGTGTGAGTGTGTTTTCATTTCTAAAGGCTTTTTCCTCTCATTCACATTGTTGACTCCTTGGGATACATACACCTATAACAGTGAAACTTCAGTCATTTTTAACTTGAAAGTTTGAAATTGAAGGTGACTGATTCATTTGAAACATGTTGGATTATTTCTTCCTTGTGTATAGGCATTTTTCAAGTATGTCCCTGTATATAGGGATGGAAATCAAGATTCTTTCAAAATGCTATTGATGTGTCCCTGTCATGTGTCATGGAAATGCCAGAAAGGATTTGCTGGTGAAAAATACAACTGTCACAGGCACCAGGTTTTAAGTTTTACTTGTACCATACATGTACTTTGTTCTGCTTTTAGTAGCAACATGATGTCAGCCACATTTAAAGCAGATGAAAACCTGAATTTTTATATTAATTAAAGTTATTGAACTTTAAAGAATACATAAAAAGATTAGTAGTGATGGAGATCGGATCAAGTCACGTGGGATGTATTTTCTGCAGATTAACGGTGGCTGAGTTGAACTTCCTTTTGGGTTTTCTGGATTGATTCCAAATTAGAAAGAGCTTGCCAAACAAGATTACTTTATCCTGCATTTTTTTTTCTCTTGTGAAGAGGACAATAAATAGAGAAGAAAAATGCTTTTAATGATAATGATGTGGACAAGTTTGTATATGTATATATGTGTATGTACTATGGTTCTCATGAAATATCACAAATTTGTACAAAAAAATAGCTGCTCAAGTTTCCATATCATCTCCACATAACCAGTTTAATCATCTGAGTTTAATTATTTATAGTCTAACTTGTAAATGGAGTTTTTTAAAACTATTATTTAACAAAGGCATAAATAAGGCAAGAAACACTATGTAGATATTTGTAGTCTTAACAAAACTAAATTTGAACTCAAAAGAAATTCACAGCTATAACTCTCACAGAACTGCCTGTTGCACATTCTGAACATTTATAAAATTTGTCACTCTATGAGAGTAAGATAGTTTCTGTTCTTGTTCTGGTCTCCTTGGTTTCTGCCTGTCACCATCCTGTCAGCTGTTGTCTTCCCATAGACTTTCCAGAAAGATCCTGACTATAGATTGCACAAAGATTCTCTGCCCTTGTGAGCATCATATTCCTAATGCCTAGGGCTTTCCACTTTAACAGTTACTGCTGCTATAGTTACTGCTATATTACTACTACTAATGTGCCTACTTTAACTATCTCTTTGTATTTTGACTGCTGATTATAAAACAATCATCTCTAGTTAAAAAACCTAAATTATCCTTTTAATCTTTCACATTTTTGCTTTCGGTACACTGCATCAGTCTGTGATAACCCCTCTTTCCCCAATTGAATTAATTCTTCTTGTGATCCTATTTAAATCTTCTTTCTTGAGGCTTTGCTTGCTGTTTGATCAGTTAGCCTAATCAAAGTCGAGTTTAAGATCTTCACTTCTAGGACACAATATATTTCTTAACAGTGATTCTCCAACTATGGAACAAGAATTGGTAATAATACACAAAAATAAACCAGGTGTGATGGAATTTACATAGTCATTAGTGGAGCATAAAAATCACATAAATATACAATTATGTTAATCTTTTTTTAAAAAGAAAAGCAAAAGCTTAGCTTTCTATCATGGTAGAACTGAGATTTTTTGATGTAGTGACTAAACTAATAAAATATAAAAGTTAAGAACTATACCCTATAGCCTGACTAGGTGGTGGTGCACTGGATAGAGCCTTGGACTGGGACGCAGAGGACCCAAGTTCAAAACACCGAGATCACCAGCTTGAGCGCAGGCTCATCTGGTTTGAGCAAGGCTCACCAGCTTGAGCCCAAGGTCGCTGGCTTGAGCAAGGGGTCACTCATTCTGCTGTAGCCCTCCCAGTCAAGGCACATATGAGAACGCAATCAATGAACAACTAAGGTACTGCAATGAAGAATTGATGCTTCTCATCTCTCTTCCTTCCTGTCTGTCTGTCCCTATCTGTCCCTCTCTCTCTTTCTGTCACACACAAAAAAGTTAAGAACTATAATTCTGGTCACTAAGCAGTGTGTTTTCACTAGATCCATCTGCCTTTTTACCATCGTATTCTCACAGATATAATTGTACCTCTATTGTCATTTAGTAGAATTTTTTT
The DNA here is from genome assembly GCF_036850765.1 of Saccopteryx bilineata. Taxonomy (NCBI): domain Eukaryota; kingdom Metazoa; phylum Chordata; class Mammalia; order Chiroptera; family Emballonuridae; genus Saccopteryx; species Saccopteryx bilineata. Next base: position 152,310,261 of record NC_089494.1, read on the forward strand.
TTACTCTGTATTTGTGCTTTTGATAAGAATAAAATGAATAATTTCCAAGGACAGTGCCTCTATGAAGTGTTTCTCCTCTGGAAACCATATAAATTTATCTCTGCTTGTTTTTGCTATTTCTTTAAATACCCCAAACCTCCATGCAGGAGGGCAATAGGTAACATGTTCAGGTGAATATGCATTTAAAGAGCTCTCATAATAACAAAAAAATATTTTAAATATTTTACTTTTTTATGCCTCTGCATTATAATAATACATCATTGAATTACCAATAGCAAATAAGTCAACTATTGGTAGGGTTTAATGGAGCATGTTGTTATTCACAGTTCTTTAAATTGTTGGAGAAGACAAGGGCTTTTTAAAACTAAATGAAACATGATCTAATACTTATAAGTTTAAAATAAAGAAGAAACAAAAACAGAAAAGAACAATAAAGTAGGAAAGGAGTTTGGTAGGATATATGAGAAAGAAATAAGTGGCATTATATATTACAATCATGTAGCTTGGTTGCAGTTAATATTTTAAAGCCCAGTTAATAGGTCACATGATATAAAATCTGATATGCTAAATAACGAGAAAAATAAAATTTTGTGGTGTTTTCTCAGCAGCGCATATTATTTAAGATAATATGAAAACTCATTTACACTCCACCTCTTGGTTACACCTAACTTGAGCACTCTGCCATCTTGGTTACCACTTAGTGAAATAGACAAGTAAATAATCATAACTGAGCCACTGGATAAATTCTACAGAGAAAAGACTTATTTTTTTTTTAAATGCTGATGGTCAAAATATGTATTTCTATCATAAAAATAAATTTAACTCAAAAAATAATTTTGAGTGCTTGTTATGTGTCTGTGACTATTCTGTACTGGCATGCCCTTAGTCAGCAAAATAAGGTTTAACTCTTCAAGGAATAGTAAAATTAAAATATGTGGAGATTGGGTATTTATAGTGAATGTTTGAGCCTTTAAAAATCATTATGTTTGGTTTGTACTGATTTATATAATAAGAAATAAAATATTTGTTTTCAAAATTATTTTTTAGCACTCAATCATAAATTTGAATAAAGCTAGCCATCATGAGTATGAAAAACTGGCTATGACACAAAACAGCTGGAACACTTTTGCCTTTCTTGACTTGAACAGTAAAAGACATGACTAAAATGGTTTATCTGATAATAATTGAAAAACCTTGGTATTGAGTAAATTTAATTTCTTTCTATTTGCAGCCTCTGCTCACAGAGTAGATGATAAGAACAACAAGATGTACTCATATACAAATCACTAATCCAAAGGAATATTTGAGAATATTTGGTAAAGGAGAACAATTTTTCCTTCATTTGCACTGACGGAGCAAACTCTTTACATCAAGATTTGAATGAACCAATTTATTTATGAAAACTTTTGTGGGGGCCAAAGATAATTTCTATTCTTGTTGGTAGTACCAGCAAATAACAATTGCAATGTTTATTTACTGCCTACTTTATAGCTACTGTTTTGTGTCCTTGTCTTTAGTTCTACAGTCAACTTTCAAGCCAGATTGTATTATTATGATATAGAAATGAGCAAAACAATGCCCTGACTGGGTAGCTCAGTTGGTTGGAGCATCATCTCAATATTGATCCCTGATCAGGACATATATGAAGATCAACCAATGAATGCATGAATAAGTGAAAGAAAAAATTGATGTTTCTCTCTCTTTCACTCTCTCTCTCTTCCTCTAAATCAATCAATCAAAGCAAAACAAAATAATTTTTTAAGAAATGAACAAAATAAGATTTGGGGAGGTTAAATGACACAATCAAAGACAAATGATTAGTCATTTTTAAAGGCAGGCTTTCAACAGAGCTGTTTTTCTCTGTTATAGCATGAGAACTATAATAAAAGTCTTTATATTTTTATTTATGTATATATATACATATTAATATTTAGTTTGGAAGTGATAAGATTTGCTTATACAAAAAGGGGAGGTGGATTTTATTTTTAAAATATTCTGTTATCCTGTGAAATGTAAAAGGAGAAATATAGCTGGGCTCAGGAAAAACCAGAAGCATAAATGGTATCAGAACTCTGTCTTCATTTTAATGTTTTTGCTCCTTTCTAATTTTTTTCTCTCCATTCTTCTATCTTCTCTCTCTCTCTCTCTCTCTCTCTCTCTCTCTCTCTCATTGAAGACATACTACCTTTCTTTTTCTAGTTCATATGACAAGATTCAGGATGAGCTGTAATACCCAAGCTGTTTTTCTTACAGAAACAATCTGGGTTCTAAATTCACCTGCATCCTGGAAGGGCTAAAGCTATACCCAGCATGAGTCAGATACCTTCTTCTGAATCAATCAGCTGTGTCTCAGTTTGCACATTGCTATGTGTATAAAAGGGATCACAGTGGTATTTATGTGAATAAAGGTTGTAAATCCCAAACTTGAAGTGCACATCTCTAAGAGTAAAAACTCATAAATGTCACTATTCTATATATTTAAATCACTTCTACATTGTCATCATGGATAGTAATCACATTAACTTATTCTTCTGCTTTTCAAGAGCAGTCCTACTTGACCCACCACAAATCCATAATCAGTTTTAAATGTTTTCAGGTTTTGGACTCATGAAACATTTCAACTGTATTTGGCACAAGTAATTGAGTACACTTAGAGAAGCTACCAAAATGTTCAGAGTGTCTTTGGCAGAAGAAAAAAACAGATGGTCTCATCAAATGGATCACATTCATGGACATTAAATTAGATTTGAATAGAAAAGAGTGATCTCTCCCTGGGGAGAAGTTTTCAAGGGTTAAGTAGCTCCGTTATCATAAGCTTGTACATAAAACTTCACGAGACTGATTATGAATTTGAGCATAAAGAGTGGATTCCAGATATTGAAATAGTGGCAGGAAAGAATGTATTATGATCAGAAACACTACAACAGAGCTGCTGGGAGCTGTGAAGAGGTTGATGAATTACACTGGCAAAGAGAGTCAGACATGGGCAAAGCCAGTATGAATAAAAACATCTGTGAAAAAGACCACAAGACAGGAGAGAAGAATTTCTTATGCCTAAGGTGGGCAAGCAATATTTGTAGGTTTCCACCAAATGCTTAGACTTAAAAAGATAAAAAGAAGCTGGAGATCCTTCAGTCTGAGCTCTTCGTTTGACAGTGAAGAAACTGAGGTCAAAGGAAGAAGGACAGAGGTGTTTAGTGACAAATCTCTTAATGAGAAGGATTGTGCTCTTCTTTCTAGTATTAAACAGGAACTTGGGGGTTAATCATCAAAAAAGGAAATAATCTACTGGGCGAGAATATCATATAAATTCATCTAGGACTGATTTATCTAGTAACCACTTTGCTTCTCGCATGCCCTCTTGTTTTAGTCATTCAAGTCATAAGTGGAGGAATAAATATACTGTTCTCAGTTGTGGGGTGAGATTCTGCCAAAAGGAAGTTGATAAAAACTCATGTGCAGGTAAGTCACTTAACAAAGAGACACAATGACCTGAGCATTAAAGGAAAAATCTACCACAAGCCTCCTCTACTGTTCATTGATATACCAAGTGGATCAGAGTTGGCTGTTGACAACCATACTTCTCCATAACACAGAGTCACTCTGAAGAGTAACTGCTCATTCAGGAACTTCAGTTCCCAGCTGCCCTTGCATTATGACTAGATTGAGAACAGAAGTGATAAGTGTGCTGCATCCAACCCAAGAAGATTAAGAAGCAGTGTGCTTTATTCATACTGTTTTCCCCATCCATTGGCTAGAAGCAAAGAACTCTAAGACCCTGAGGGATGATGGCACTACAAGTGGGAAGGAGCATAGGTCTCTATATTGCAGTATGAAATACAGTCTTCTAGAGTCCAGGAATGTCCATATTCCATTGTTCTTGAGCAAAAAACTAACCTCATTAGGATTGTACTACTGAAAGTATGGGGTTATTTGTTAAAGCAGCTAAAATTACAACAATTGATACAATAAACTATTTTCTTATGTGGATGCCATGTTGGATATTTCTGAAAATGCATGATAACAGGCCATGTTCCTAGTGAGATATATTTGAATGAGTAGAACTATTAGAAATGCATAATGCACAGAAATTATAGGCCTGAGCAGCTTTTATGTTTCCTAGCATTTCTTTAGAGGTTCAGAGATAATTGGTCTCTTCATATATCAGAAAATAAAGTTTTGCTTTAAAATAATGACTTATACTTTGATAGCATGACTTGAGTCATAGAATATTATTAGAGTGAGATTCCCAAAGAACAATTGGGGATTACATAAACTGGAGAAATTTCTAACATACTTCGTTGAGTCATACCCTTCAAGGTCAAAACAGCCTGATTTACTTGTGACAACAAAAAATTCTCAAAGAAGATGACCAAGGCATTTAAGTATCCTAACAAGTGGAACACAGCCTCAAGGAGTATGAATAAAGTAAAAAGTATACAGAATATCATATCACAACAGGACCCTAACAATCTTCTTACTTTCACTTTCCATAGGAGTAAACTGGCTTTACTTTTTAATGTCACTCAGCTAACAAATGACTTACAAATTCTGAAACCCCTAACTTTTACTAGAACGCTACAGAGATTTTCACTAAAAAACATTGTATCTAATTTGAATTTATCACAAAGTCATATTTTCTTTTTGTTATCTCTTCTCTCCTTTGTATCTCATACTGGTTTCTTTCACTGGGATATTATGTACATGGGGGACTTAATAACCAACTTAATAACCCAACACTGAGATCTTTTATAAGTACATAAGCTTTATATAACAATATTTATTTCTTAGAGTCTTCAAAGCTATTATAGAGAAATATGATTTTCCTTGCCACCAAATATTCCTTTGAATAGTATAAAAGCACGATTTCAGTTTATACATATTGTAAGTGAGTAAACATTTAATAGTACACAAGAATGTTGGCAAGCCCGACCAGGCAGTGGTGCAGTGGATAGAGCATCAGACTGGGATGCAGATGACCCAGGTTCAAACCCCCAAGGTCACCAGCTTGAGCACAGGCTTACCAGCTTGAACGAGGGGCAGAGGTGGATTAAGGTCGGTTGAGGCCCCAGGAACAGCAGAAAATATTGGACCCCTTAAAAAAAGGAGACAGGGAAAATAAAAATACATGTTAACCATCTTTTTAAATAAATAAAAAATATTATGTACTATAAATGTTGAAATTGCACATGTGAAACCAAACTTGGTGTCATTAAAAAAAAATGTAAAGTTGGGTTTTTGTGGGGCCCTTCAGAAAAGGGCCTTTAATGAATTAAAAGGCCTTTAATGAAGAAGTCGAGGTCCAGTGCGCCTGCCATTAAATCCGCCTCTGGTGAGGGATCACCAATTTGAGCATGGGATCATAGACATGGCCCCATGGTCGCTGGCTTGAGCCCAAGGTTGCTTGCTCTGCTGTAGCCCCACTTCCCGGTCAAGGCACATATGACAAAGCAGTCAATGAACAACAAAAGTGCCAAAATGAAGAATTGATGCTTCTCATCTCTCTTCCTGTCTGTCTGTCCCTCTCTCTGTCTCTCTCTGTCTCTGTAAAAAAAAAAAAAGAAAAGAAAAGAAACTTCTGCCAGTTCCTTTAGTTCCTTTTAACACCCACTCTGTGAGAGGTGGGATGACTAGCACAAAACTTCCCTAAATTAGAACAGACACCTAGAATTTTGATTCTATGTCTTGTACTTAGTTTCTTAAATTAGAGAAACTCTAGCTACTTGTATTCTAACCACATCATTCAGTATTTTTGTTGTTGTTGTTAAATAAAGCACGTTTGAGTACTATGTCACCTTTTGCATTAAAAGTTCATAATTAGTTGTGGAGAAAATAAATATAATATATAAATTTTCAGTTTTGTTTTACTTCAAACCTGAAAGATACCATGTTTTACCTTTTTTTTTTTTTTTTTTTTTTTTTACAGAGAAAGAGAGTCAGAGAGAGGGATAGACAGGGACAGACAGACAGGAACAGAGAGAAATGAGAAGCATCAATCATCAGTTGTTTATTGATTGCTTTCTCATATGTGCCTTGACCATGGGCCTTCAGCAGACCGAGTAACACCTTGCTCGATCCAGCGACCTCAGGGTCTTGAACCTGGGTCCTTCCGCATCCCAGTCCGATGCTCTATCCACTGCGCCACCGCCTGGTCAAGTAAATACCATGTTTTAATTCCAAGGAGAAGGGAAATAAGAATTGTGCTTAATTCATAAAGTAAGAAGCATGAATTCTTGAACTGTAGCAATGACTTGGCTGTTGGGAAGGGCCTGGAAACAAAAAACAAACAAAAAAATAAAAACAAGAACAAAATGACAATAGTCATGTGATAGATCCATGAGTGTGGGGGTAATCTAAACTTACCAAAAACAAGGACATTCAACAACTACAAAGATTGTGTTTAGTGATGAATATCAGGTAGACCCTATCCTTGACCATCTCCTATTTGTGCATAATTGACTCATAAATAGAGAATTAATGACAGAGATGGAGTGTACCATGAAGGTGTACACCTGAATCCTATATATTCGTATTAACCAGTGTCGCCACATTAAATTTAATAAAATAATAATTTAAAAAAACTATTTGGTCTGTTTTATACAATATGAAATTAGAATTTTTTAAGGACTTTGAATATATAATCACAACTGAGAGTGGATTCAAAATTTCCTGGTTTGATGTAATAAGTTGGAGAGTATTTTCACATTCATCTATATTCTAGAGGAAATAGAATAAAAGTTTAATGATCTTTTCCTTCAAAATTTTGTAGTGTTCCCTCACACCTGTTAGATTAGTTATTATTAACAAGACAGGTAATAGCAAATGTTGGAGAGGCTGTGGAGAAAAAGGAACCCTCATACACTGTTGGTGGGAATGTAAAGTAGTACAACCATTATGGAAGAAAGTATGGTGGTTCCTCAAAAAACTGAAAATAGAACTACCTTATGACCCAGAAATCCCTCTACTTGGTATATACCCCCAAAACTCGGAAACATTGATATGTAAAGACACATGTAGCCCCATGTTCATTGCAGCATTGTTCACAGTGGCCAGGACATGGAAACAACCAAAAAGCCCGTCAACAGATGACTGGATAAAGAAGATGTGGCACATATACACTATGGAATACTACTCAGCCATAAGAAATTATGACATTGGATCATTTACAGCAAAATGGTGGGATCTTGATAACATTATACGAAGTGAAATAAGTAAATCAGAAAAAACCAGGAACTGCATTATTCCATACGTAGGTGGGACATAAAAGTGAAACTAAGAGACATTGATAAGAGTGTGGTGCTTAGGGGGGTGTTGGGGGAGAGGGAGAGGGAAATGATGAGGGGGAGGGGCACAAAGAAAACTAGATAGAAGGTGACAGAGGACAATCTGACTTTGGGTGATGGGTATGCAACATAATTGATTGACAAGATAACCTGGACATGTTTTCTTTTTTTTTGTATTTTTCTGAAGCTGGAAATGGGGAGAGACAGTCAGACAGACTCCCGCATGCGCCCGACCGGGATCCACTCGGCACGCCCACCAGGGGCGACGCTCTGCCCACCAGGAGGCGATGCTCTGCCCCTTCAGGGCGTCGCTCTGCCATGACCAGAGCCACTCTAGTGCCTGGGGCAGAGGCCAAGGAGCCATCCCCAGCACCTGGGCCATCTTTGCTCCAATAGAGCCTCCGCTGCGGGAGGGGAAGAAAGAGACAGAGAGGAAGGAGGGGGTGGAGAAGCAAATGGGTGCTTCTCCTATGTGCCCTGGCTGGGAATCGAACCCGGGACTTCTGCATGCCAGGCCGACGCTCTACAGCTGAGCCAGGGCTGGACATGTTTTCTTTGAACATATGTACCCTGATTTATTGATGTCACCCTAGTAAAATTAATTTAAAAAAATAAATTAAAAAAAATTTTGTAGTGTTCACTGTTAAAATAAACACCAGTATCTATGGATGATTGGATTTTTTCCAAGCTCTCTGTGTTGTTCTATTAATAACTTTCTCTATGCCTGGGCCAATTCCACACTGTCTACTACTTAATAATAGGTTTTTACAGCTTGAAAAACAACCCTACACACATATGCATATCATATTTTTTGTTCAATATTTTTTAAATTTTTATTAAAAATCATTTAAGCCGGGTGACTTTCTTGTGAGATTTCATGAGAGCATTATTCATACTAACTTTATTGCTGTCATTATTATAAGACTGCTTGCTATTTCTTTTTGAACATTCTGCAATAATTTATATTTTTCTAAAAATTCATCTATTTGATCCAAGTTTCTAATTTAATGACATTAATTTGTTCATGATATTATCTAAATATATTTTAAATTTCCCATCTCTAAATACATCCTTTTTTGTTGCTAATATTGTATTTGTTTCCTTTGTTATAATTTATTAAGAAAAATTAAATGTAATGGGTTGACATTGATCAATAAGAATACGTAAAAATCAGATAAACATTTCTATAGCATTTGTACTGTTGATTATGTTGTGTACTCATCACCTAAAGTAAAATCATTTTCTGTCACTGTATATTTGTCCCTCTCTACACCCTTTCCCACAACCCACTCCCCCTGGTAACCACTTCACTTTTATCTGTGTACATGAATCTTATTTTTATATCCCACCTATGTGTGAAATTGTATATTTCTTAGCTTTTCTGATTTACTTTTTAACTCAGTATAATATTCTCAAGGTCCATCCATGTTGTCATAAGTGGCAATATACATCATTTTTAAGGCTGAATAGTATTCCATTGTATATATGTACCATATCTTTATCCAATCCTCTATTGAAGAATATTTTGGTTGTTTCCATGTCTTGCCCACTGTGAATAATGCTGTGATGAACATGGCATGGAGATACATATGTCTTTGTGTAGCAATGAGTTTTGAGGGTAGATATCCAGTAGAAAAATTTCTAGGTCATATGGTAAATGCATTTTTAACTTTTTGAGGAATCACCATACTTTCCTCCATAATGGTTGTACCTGTTTACATTCCCACCAACAATGAATGAGTGTTTCTTTTTCTCCACAGACTCTCCAACACTTATTACCTATCTTGTTGATAACAGCCAGTCTAACAAGTATGAGGTGATATCTCATTGTAGCCTTGATTTGCATTTCTCTAATATCTAGTGAAGTCAAGCATGTTTTTATATATCTGCTGTCTATTTGTATAGCTTCTTGGAGTGAAGTGTCTGTTCGGATCCTTTCCTCATTTCTTAATTGTTTTGATCGCTTGTTTCTTGCTGAGCCTTCTGAGTTCTTTATATATACTGCTCACAAAAATTAGGGGATATTTTATAGCTTCATGTTCATTTTGAAATATCCCCTAATTTTTGTGAGCAGTATATTTTGGATAATAACCCCTTATCAGAGCTATTGTTTGTAAAATATTATTTCCCATAAGGTTGGCTGCCTTTTTGTTTTGTTGTTAGTTTCTTTCACTTTGCAGAAGCTTTTTAGTTTGATGTAGTCCCATTCTTTACTTCTATTGCCTTTACTTCTCCTGCCTTTGGAGTCAAATTTATAAATTATTCTCCATGTCAAAGGTCCATAAGTTTAGTACCAGTGCTTGTTTCTATGTAATACATTGTTTCAGATCATTTTTAGGTCCTTCATTCACTTTGAATTAATTTTTTTGCTGAGGGACAAACTGTAGTCAAGTTTCATTCTTTTGAATGTTCCAGCACCATTTATTGAAGAGGCTTTGTTTCTTCATTGTGTGTTTTTGGTTCCTTTGTCAAAGATTATTTGTCCATGTATATGTGGCTATATTTTTGGGCTCACAACTGTTCAATTAGTCTGTATATCTATTTTGTGCCAACACCATCCTGTTTTGATTATCATGGCTCTGTAGTATAATTTGAAGTCAGGTAGTGTGATACCTCTGGCTCTATTCTTTTTCTCTCAGGATTGCATTGGCTATTCAGGGTTTTTTATGGTTCCATACAAACTTGGTGATTTTTGTTTTATTTCTTTAAAGAATGACATTGGGATTTTAATGGGGCTTGCATTAAATTTGCACTTTGCTTTGGGTATGATGGCCATTTTAACTATGTTGATTCTTCCAATCCATGAACAGGGAATATTTTTCCATTTAACTGGGTCTTTTTAAATTTCTTTTAGTAATGCTTTGTAGTTTTCAGTATATAGATCCTTCACATCCTTTGTTAAGTTTATTCCTAGGTATCTTACTTTCTTGTTGCATCTGTAAAAGGAATTTGTTTTAGTTCATTTTCTGAAGTTTCATTGTTGGCATATAAAGAAACAGTAGACTTTTGTATTTTGATTTTGTATTTTGATTTTGTATTCTGTAACCTTACTGTATTAGTTTATTTTTTCTAGTAGTTTTTTGGTGGAGTATTTGAGGTTTTCTATATACAGGATCATGTCATCTGCAAAAAGTGATACCTTTACTACTTTCTCATATGAATACCTTTTATTTCTTCCTCTTGCCTGATCACTCTGGCTAAGACTTCCAGTCCTATGTTGAATAAGAGTAGAGAGAATGGGCATCCTTATCTTGTTCCTAATTTAGAGGAAAATCTTTCAGTTTTTCATCATTTAGTATAATATTGGCTGCTGGCCTTTATTATGTTGAGGTACTTTCTATCTATACCCATTTTATTGAGTGTTTTAAACATAAATATATACTGTATTTTCTTCTATTTTTTGGAAGACTTTGAGAGGATAAGGACCAGATCTTCTTTGAATGTTTTGTAGAAGTCACTAGTGTAACCATCTGGTCCTGGACTTTCATTTTGGGGTAGGTTTTTGTTGGTAGTTTCTATTTCCTCCCAACTTAGGGGTCTATTTAGGTTTCTACTTCTTGGTGACTCAGTCTAGGAAGATTGTATTGTTCTTATCCATTTCTTATAGATTGTTGAATTTGGTGGTATATAATCTTTTATAGTATTCTAGTATAATTCTTTGTGTATCTATGATGTCGGTGGTAATTTCTCCTCTTTTATTTAGGATTTTGTTTATGTGAATCATTTATATTTTTTCCTTAGTGAGTCTAGCCAGGGGTTTGTCCATTTCACTGACCTTTTCAAAGAACCAGCTCTTCATTGTATTATTTTTATTATTTTTTTTTTGTTCTCTCTTTTATTTAGTTCTGCTCTAATTTTTACTGTTTTCTTTTGACTGCTGACTTTGGGTTACCTATGTTCTTCTTTTTCTAGTGCATTCAGATGTAATGTTAGGTTGTTTACCTGGGGTCTCTCTTGTTTCCTGATAATAAAATAAATTTTTCTGTTTTTGCTGTGTCCCAGAACTTTGATATGTTGTGTTGTCATTCTTGTTTGTCTGTCTATACCTTTTAAGCTCTACTTTTATTTCTTCTTTGATCCAGTGACTTTTTAGAAGTATGTTGTTTAATTTCCACATTTTTGTGGGTTTCTTACTTCCTTTTTAGAGTTGAATTCTAATTTCAAAGTCTAATGATCAGAGAATATGCTTGGTATATTTTTAATCTTTTTTAATTTGTTGAGGTTAGTTTTGTGGCCCAACATATGGTCTATCCTTAAGAATGTGCCATGTACACTGTGGAAAAAAAAGTATAACCTGATGGTCTGGAATGAAATATTCTGTGAATGTCTATTTCTTTATTGATTTTCTGTTTGGATGATCTAGTTAAAGCCATCAGTGGAGTGTTAAGATCTCCAAGTATGATTGTGTTTTTGTCTGTTTCTTTTTTTAGATCAGTTAGTAGATATCTTCTATATTTAGGTGCTTCTTGATTTGGTGCATATATATTAAAAAATGTTATGTCTTCATAATGTACTGACTCATTTATCATTATGAAATGCCCATATTTGTCTCTTATTACCTTTCTTGTCTTATAGATAGCATTGTCAGATATTAGTATGATTATACCTCTTTTTCTTTGGATATTATTTGCTTGAAGAATCATTTTCCAACCTTTCATTTTGAGTCTACTTTTGTCCTTGCAGCTTAGTTGTTTCTCTTGAAGGCAGTATGTGGTTGAGTTTTAATTTTTGATCCATCCATTCTGCTGCTCTGCCTCTTTATTAGTGAATTCAGTCCATTTATATTTAGGGTAATTACTAAGAATTTCCTATAGCCATTTATATTTTGTTATCTGGTAGATCTGTGTCTCCTTTACTTCTTCTCTTTTGTGTTTCTGTCAGTTGCTTGATAATATTCCATATTTCTTTCCCTTGTTTTTTTTAAGCTATGTGTTCCAGTAGTGACATTTTCATTAGATTATTAAGAGAAAAAGTTCTATATGAGTGCTTCTGCACTTCATCCTTCTTTGCTACTGCAGATATTTATCGTCTTTCCTTTTATGTTATTGTTGTCGCAGATTATCCTTGTTTTTATTGTAATCTTGTTAGAGCTTTTATTTGTAGTTCTTTTTGTTGTTTTGTTCTTTGTACCCAGTAGACAAACTCCCTTCAGTATTTCCTGCAGTTTGGGTTTACTGGTGCTAAATTCCCTCAGCTTCTGTATGTCTGGGAAAGTTTTTATTTCTCCTTCATATTGGAAGAACAACTTTGATGGATATAGTATTCTTGACTGTTAATTCCTCTCTTTCAGTACTTTGACTGTGTGGGTTCACTCTCTTTTGCCTTGCAGAGTTTCTGCTGAGAAGTCTGATGATAGTCTGATGGGCCTTCTTTATATGTTATGTTCTTCTTTTCCCTAGATGCCTTGAGGATTCTTTATGTATCATTGATTTTTGAAAATTTTTTGTGATATGCCTGGGAGATGGCCTGTTTGGGTAGAGGTAACTAAGCATTCTGTTTGCTTCTTGAATTTGAGAATCTAACTCTTTCCATAAGTTTGGGAAGTTCTGCTCAATTATTTGTTTGTATAGTCTCTGCATTCCCTTCTGCCTCTCTTCTTCAAAAATACCTGTTATTCTTATATTACTCTTTCTGATGGAGTCAGACAATTCTTATAGAACTCTCTCACTTTTTAAATTACTGATTCTCTCTCTTCTTCCCTCTATATCATCTCTAGTTGCCTGTCTTTGATGTCACTGATTCTTTCCTCTATCTGGCCCATTCTATTAGCTAAAATTGCTAGCTCATTCTTCAGTTCATGCATTGAGTTCTTCATCTATGTTTTTAAGATTTGGTCTCTTGATAAGGTACTTATTTTGTTTTCTGAGCTCATTAAGTTACCTATCGGTGTTTTGTTGAATTCTGGTTAGTATTTTTAGAACTTCAATTTTGAATTATCTATTATTTAATTCCAAAGTTTCCATGTGGTTGAGATTGCTTCTGAATATCTTCTATTTTCTTTCTCAACTATAACTCTTTCTTATGTAACCATGGTATTTGATTTCTTCTCCCTTGATGGCACTTGAGAGTAATATCATTAAAAAATCTAACAAAAAACAACTTAAAATTAAAAATACAATGAAAGTAAAAAAATTTTGAATAATAAAAAGTAAAAGAGAAACCCAAAGAAAAGGAGCAAAATAAAAATACCCACAAAAAATTAGAAAAAAATTTAAATTAAAGAAAATGAAATTCAAAAGAAAAAGATTTCAGTTTTGAGAAGTTTTTCTTTTATTTTCTTCCAGTAGGTAGCAATGTATTACAAGTTTTAGCTCTGTGAAATTTCTAAGGTGACAACTAATGAGATGTTGCTGTCACAATGATGGAGGCAGGGCTGCAGTCATGACGATGGATGTGGCCTATTGTGAGGGCTTTGGGGCTTTAATAATGGTGATCTCAGGCATCAGGGTGCTCCCTCCCATGTCTTCAAACCTGGGGTTCAGGCACAGAGAACCTCTATTTTTAGGGGAGAGAATGGCTCTAAATAGTTACCTGTGGGGTCTGTCTCTACCATTCATTGTACCCCATGAGATGAGGGAGGCAAGATCTGGGAGGTTGCAGGGCCACACTTTGTTTTTCTCTGTGTCTGTGCTGAGTGTGGGCTGCTGGCCAAGATAACACTAGCTGTGACCCCTCATTCTGCCAGTGCTTTGGTTTAATATCATCCTCACTGCTCCTCAATCTCTCTGCTCCTCCAGGCAGAAAAAGACCCAGTCACTTCAGGTTTCCCTCCTCTCCAGAGTTGGGCAGAAAATAACACAGACAATTTGGGTCTCTCTCTGGAGCCAACCATGAGTGCATCATATTTTCCATTCTCCTTCTCAACCCTTACCACCTTTAGTTGATTCCACATATGGATCTTTTCAGAAAAGCCTGTGAGCCCATCTACATTTCTTTCCCTGCATTGTAGCTGTTCAATTTGTTGAAATTTCAAGGGGTAAGATCAGGAAATCTCTCATGCTACCATTACTGACATCATCTTAATATTGTTAATTTTCAAATGGTTTGTCAGTTTCATTATTCTTTTGAAGAAACAATTATTGAGATTTTTAACAACTAGAATATTTATGTTCTATTTACTTGTTTCTAATCTTTGGTTTATTTATTGAACTTTATATTTATTTTGCTTTGTTTATCTCATGAAAAACATTCATGACTCTCAATTTCCCTGAACATACTATTATCAATGCATTCAACATGTTTAGGTTTATAATTTTATTTTACTTTATTATATTTTCATTTTATTCAATTCTAATTATTTATAAATTTTATTGTATTTTTATTAAAATATTAGTTACTTAGTTATAGATTTAATTTATAAGCATAGAAACATGAAAATTATTACATAATTTTTCAATGGTAAAAGACATTTTAACATAATAAGAGAAAATATATTTGAATACATATAAATTCTAAATTTCTTAATAACAAAATCATAGGTGGAATATAAGAGTCATGGACATTAAAAAAAAGTGAATTGGTTACCAGGCAGAGAGGGTTGTGAGGCAAGAGGTTGAGAAAGGGGAATAAAGAGGGATAACTATATGTGACAGAAAATGATTTGACTTTGGGTGATGGACACAGAACACAATCAACAGTTCAAATGTTATGGAAATATTTGCCTGAAACCTATATACTGTTATCGATCAATGTCACTCCATTAAATGTAATTCTATAAATAAAAATTTAAAAATAATAATAGTAAACTTGTCTATAAGAACACTTAAGTTATTTGAAAACTTGAAATAAAATTTACAACATATAAAGTTCAATATCTTTAATGAATGAAAGCTCTTACAAGTCAAAAAGAACATGAGCATCCTAACAGAAAATTAGAAAAAACATGAAAACAAACTCTCAACAATTTATATAAATGAGTAATATGAATTTAAAAAAAAGGCTTACTTACATAATCTAGAAATCAAAATTAAAATTTATGTAATTATTGTAATTTATCTATCAAATTAATAAAACCTTGGGGTAATAGGCACATGATGCAGTGTGCATATGATGGTTTGTTGAGTTGCACACCTAAAATCTGTACTCCATTGAATTTAATTTTAAAAAGTTATCTAAGGAATTCTCATATATCAATAATTGATTGTAAATTAGTTTAATTTTCTTGGAAGTAAATTTAGCAATACATGTAATATATGTCAAAATCCTAAAAATTGTACATAACTTCTAAATTAGTAATCTCTCCTTATAAATTTAATGCAAAAATAATAATAATGAGAAAAGATGTTACTGGCAAATGTGTCCATTACTGTATTTTTAAAACAATGTTAATTTATACATACAATTAATGTTTAAAAATATTAAAATATTTTACAACATAAATTTACCCAAGCTAGGACTCAAGCTCATGTCTGAATGACATCATCAACATTTATTTATCATTAGAATGGCCTGAATATTAAAAATAGTTCTATTTATTTTTGTATTATATTTTTGGACCTATTTTATAGGATGCATTCAAGTTTGCAAAGCTATAACTTTCAGGTGAATTGAATGTTTTATTATATAGTGATCCTCTCTATCTTCAATATGTTTTATCTTAAAGTACATTTTTATATGAATCTGGCTATTATTTTTAGTTTCTGCTTTCTTTATGTATCTTTTTCTATCTTTTTACTTTCAGCCTTTTTATTTTGTACATATACCACTCATAATGGAATAGAGCTATAACTTTTGAAATCCCATTGAAAAACCTTTTTATTAACAGCTTAAGTTCTTTTACATTTTTTCTAATTATTGCTATTTTGGGATTTCTTCACTACCTCTTTTAAATTTATCTTTGTTCTACTTTTTGGGGAGATGAATAAGATATTGGTTCTAAGAATGAATTTTGTAGCTTAGTTCTGAATTGTCATTTAGTAGCTTTATGAAATTATGTGTTACATTCACCTGCTCTATAAAATAAAGATAGTGATGAAACCATAAAGTTGTGGTGAGGGATTTAGTTAGTTAATATGTGTAAAGTGATTAAACTGTGCCTGGGTTGTAGAAATCACTATATAAGTTACAGTTACAATTCTTTCTCTTATTATAACCTTACAGTTTATGTGTTTGCTTGTTTTATTTTCCATATTTTTCTCTACTGATTGGAAATTAATCTCCCTATTTCTATTTTTTTTTTAGGAACCAATGCTAAAATTTCCATGGCTGTTTAACTTAATAAAGGTATAAACCAAATAAAGCCTTTTTATCAAATAAGATTTATTTTTGGAAACAAGTTTCTATAAAGACTTTCCCCTGACATACCTATTATTTTTTGTCTAATACTTAAATTTTCACTTTTGATGAAAATCTCAGTAATTGAACATTAATAATATGTTATACATAGAGAATTTAAGTTTATATATTTCAGAATATTTTTTCTTTTTGTGTTTTAAAGTTAATATTTTACTTTATTCTAACTTACATTGTTGTATTTAAAGTATATGCAGTTATTTCAATGGTCCTTTTGTAACTATTCTACCTATTCTCTGTTTTCTACAATTTTATTATAAAAACCTTCTCATACAAAATATACAAAAATGGACATTGATTTAAGTGTACATACAGTGCAATGATGTTATAACCACCCCTAAAATTTCCTCCTTCTCAGGAAGTGTCCGTCATACCTTTTTATTCATTCCCACAACCCTATCCATGTAACTATTAATCTCATTTCTATCATTATTAATGAGCTTTGGCTATAGAATTTTATATTCAAATAAATAAATTTTATGTATTACTTTACATCTGACTCCTTTCACTAAATATAATACCTATGGGAAGCAATTATGTGCTTGAGGATATCTTTACTTTTATGGCTAAGTATTATTCCATTTTATGAATCACAAAAATTTGTTTATCATCTGTTAAGCATATTCTTATTTCTAATTTCTGGTTATTGTGAATAAATCAGTTATTAACATTGAGTACAGTTATTTTGGGAATATGTTTTTATTTCTCTTGGCTAAATATCTGGGAATTGTATTGAAGAGCAATTGGGTAGAAATATATTTATGTCATAAAAGATTTCAGATTGTACATTTTTTTCTTGTAATGTCCGTATCAGCCTTTGTTATTATAATTACAATAACCTTATAAAATTAATTGGGCAGTTTCCTGTTTTCCCCATTTTTAAAACACATTGTGTAAAAATGGACATGATTTATTTGATAGGATTCACCAGTGTATCTGAGTCTGGCCTTTTTTTTTTTTTTTTTTTTTTGCTGAAAGATATAGTATTACAAATCTAATTATTTTAGTAGTTTCAATAATAAAAAGTTTTGGGGATTTCTATTTCTCCTAGTGTCAGGTTAATAGAATTTTAAAGAAAATTGTATGTTTTTTTTCTGATTCTTACTGACATTGAGTTTTAAACAACATTCCCTTATTCTTACAATATCTAGAGAATATGTAGTGATACCTCCTCTTTTGTTTCTGATACTGGTAAATTTTTCTACATTTTCTCATCTTTTAAATATATTAATTCTTCTTTTATAGCCCAATATACAGTAAATCAGTGACTGTTCCATGTACCCTTGGGGAAAAAAAGAAAGTGTTCTTCAGTTACTGGGTGTAGTATTCTGAGGTCAGATATCTTCTATATCCTTATTGATTTCTCGTCTACTTGTTCAAACCATTCTGAGAGAAAAGTCAAAATCTCTAACTCTAGCTTTGAATTTGGTCTATTTCTTTCTCTAGTTCTGTCAGTGTTGCTTTATATTTTTTTGACATTCTGTTATTAGGCACATACACACTTAGGATTATATGTTTTCCTGTTGAGTTTATCCTTTTATCCATATAAAATTTCTCTTTTTATATGTTTCATGATTTTTTATACTTAATGTTTGTATAGTATACCTTTGTCATTCCTTTAAACTCAGTTGTATGTTATTTTAAAGCAAATCTCATAGATTCCCTTTTGTTGGTTCTTACTTTTATACAGTCTGATAATCTCTATTTTTTAATCTGAGTGTTTTATTCATTTACATTTAATGTAGTTATTGATACATTTGGGATTAATTTAACCATCTTTCTATTTGTTTACTCTGTCCCATTTGTTGTCACCTTATTGTTTATCTTTTTATGACTTCTTTTGGGTTAAATAAATATCCATATTTAATTTCTTGCCCATTATAATGTCTATGGAATATGCAAGAATGCTGGTTAGTGTGGGCCATCAGTTGTAATAAGTTTGGATTAATGTTTTGGTTTTTTTTTTTTTTAAGAATTTGAGTCTTAATATAAGACAAAGTTAATTTATTGGCATCTTTACTCAATTTTGTTGCAGCTTACTTTTAGGTTTTGTTAATAAATATTAAGCCCTGGCCAGTTGGTTCACTGGTAGAGTGTTGACTGGGAGTGTAGAAGTCCCAGGTTCAATTCCCTGTCAGGACATACAGGAGAAGCAACCATCTACATTTCTACCTCTCTCCCTCTCCCACTCCTTCTCTCTCTCTCTCTCTATCTCTCTCTCTCTCTCATGGTTTGAGCAAAGTTAACCCCGGGTCTGAGGATGGCTTCATGGCCTCACCTCAGGTGCTAAAATTGCTTGGTTGCTGAACAATGGAACAATGCCCTAGATGGGCAGAGCATCACCCTATAGAGAGGGCTTGCCAAGTGGATCCTTGTCAGGAGGCATGCAAAAGTCTATCTCTCTGCCCCCCACCCTTAGTGCCTCCCACTTAATTTTAAAAAAAGAAATATTGCAGTAATTTTGGGGCATGATTGTTACCCTTAAGGTATAATCATTCTGGTATTATCTGTTGAACTTCAAGGGTGTTAACAAGGTCCTTTTATTATAACTTGGTCAGAGCTAAAAAAAAAAATAAAAAAAAAAAAATAATGAACTGTGTTAGTAGCTTAGGCCTGTCAGTGAGACCATGATGCTCTGCTTTAGTTCTACTTTTCTCTGTTTCATTTGGAAGCCTTTCCCTAGGCAGAAAGCTAGGGTAAATATGGCTCTCACTACGTGTTTCCCTTCTCTCAAGGATGACAGTTGTGAGCTGCCTATGGTTTAATATCTGCACGCAGTTGTTTTATACGTTTACCAATTTTATAATTGTTCCTGACAGAAAGCTAAGTGCAACAGTTAGTTCTTGAATCACAGCTAGAAGTTGAAGCCTTCTTTAAAATGTTTTCTCTTTTTGTCTTCATTTTGTATCATTAGAGAATTTATTATTTATTTCCTTTGATTGCTTCCTGAAACTGTGGTTTTATATTTTTTATCATGTATATTACTCCTTCAAATATTGTCCCTCATTGAATCTTTCCATTCTTATGTCCTGGTACTCTTATGATATATATGTTAAAATTCTTTCCCCTCATCCAAATTTCAACTGATCTATGTCGCTTGCTCAGTCAGCATTACCAATGCTATCACACCTGAAGGGTCTGAAACTTTTATTGTCTTGCCCTTGTCTTGCTGTGGTTACATCAATTGTCCATTTACTCTATTGTGAGCATGAAATGAATACTTATCAGGCTTTATACTATAAACCAACAATATAGTCCTTGGTATCTACTGTTTAAAAACTAAAAGAAGTATGTAGCAGAGTGTGCACTTTTTTTATAACAGAAAAATAACTAGAAATGTGGAACAGATAATAGATGATAAAGCAAAGGCAAATGAACAAAAATCTAGAAATAGCTCAAATATATATCAATGGGAGAGTAGAAAAATAAATTGTGTTATATGGACAATGGAACATTTTACATGAGTGACTATTCATTATCTACAGCTGTAAGAGCTACATGATTATTAGAAAGTTAAATGAAAGTGATGAATTATTTCAAAATTCAAACCTAGTCTTTCCCACTGTGTCATCCCCTTTGATTTTCTTCCTACATCTAAAATATTTTATGTTAATACTAAGTGAAACAACAAGTTCCAAAGGAGACCAAATGCAGAACAATATCATTATATAAAACTAAAGAAAGAAAGGCAGAAATAATGTTATATTTTGAAAAGGATAGGTTGGAGGTGTCCATAGCCCTCCAACTCTCATATTGAGAAGACTATGAAGAACCAGATACACTATAAAATTCAAACATTTAAATATACAGCAGAGCTGTAGAAACAATATAGACAACTTGCATATGAGCTATCTTACACTTCAGAATTGAATTCACTTCTAAAGTATAGTTTATTTGTGATATGTTTGTCAATGTAAGAATGTGGCAGCAAGATAGAAATCATCTACGGAATTTTAAATCAACCTTCTGCTCTTTGTTCTCTTCTAAACTAAGTATCAGTTTCTGAGGCAATCTGATTATAATTTATATACCCAGGCTATGCTGTCCACAAACCTTTATGTACTTTGATTCTAAAAATACAGTATGATCATGAGAATCTCATAATATTAAGAGATCTATGTGTATGTATATTTTAAAATTTTATTTATATTGATTTTTGAGAGAAACATTGATTTGTTGTTCCACTTATTTATACATTCATTAGTTGATTTTTGTATGTTCCCTGACCAGGGATTGAACCTACAACCTTGGCATTTTGGGACGGCACTCTAATCAACTGAGCTACCTAGTCAGGGTGTGTGTATTTATTTATGACAGCAGTGATATAATTCTGGTTATTCAGTTTTAAAAAAGTTCATTTTGATAGCTAAGTACTACAATTAATGTGAGCAATTTCTAAGAGTTCTATTGAAATTTTAAAAACATTACTAATTGACTATTGCAATCATTAAGACATCAGGGTCATAATATATCATTCATTAGGTAGTGTTTTATTGCCCCAAAGACAGAATAGTAAAATCACACAGAAGACAATTGATTTAAAATGAGGAAGACATTTATCAAAAACAATAAAATAATTTTAAAATATGCAATAAGCCTGACCTGTGCTGCTGCAGTGGATAAAGCATCGACCTGTAACTCTGAGGTCGCTGGTTCAAAACCTTGGGCTTGCCTGGCCAAGACACATATGAGAGCTGATGTTTCTTGCTCCTTTCCCCTTCTTTCTCTCCTTCTCTCTCTCTTCTCTAAAATGAATAAATAAAAAATTAAAATGTAAAAAAATAAAATAAGTTTTAAAAATATTGTCAATTGTAACTGAAAAGATAAAATATATTGACTTGATATACTTAAAAACATCATTTTTTAGCTCTACATATTTTCCTTCCACATATTTTTTCTTCTTTTATTTTTTTCTTCTATATATTTTTACCTCTACATATCTTTCTGGAACTCTTCTTTAGAAGAAAGGGATTGAGAAAATACCTCTTGAAATGACAGAATGCTTCAGGAAAATAAAATCTGTCTTCAATTAAATCTTTTGAAAACTTCTCCAGCCAATGCCTGGATTGGTTTTACTGCATTTTATGCTGTGACCAAGTACCATAATTAGTACATTTATGTAATTTACCACCACTTCATTAAAGCTGATTGCCTAACTACCTGGAAGTTAACATGGCTCCTGAGTGCTTGACCTGCCTCATCCTTCTACACTATCGCTATTTGTGGTGTCCAGTGAAGCATTTGTAGTTGAAAAAAATAATACTGATAAAGGTTATAATAAAAGGAAAATATGTCATTGTGCTCTTTGCCTCCTTGGTCCTTTTCATTTTTAGTTGATTTGGTTTTATAATGAGACCTGGATAGCTGGCAAACCATTAGTTTGTTTACCAATATGGAAAGATAAATTATGTGTATTTAATTTATATTGTTAATTATTTCTCTTTTAGAAACTCTGACTTAAAATATTCACCACACTAAAGTCCACTAGTCATGCCCATTCTAGACTTTCAGGGTTCTACAAGTTATGCAAAAATAGGTAAGTTCATTTAAATGGCTTGAGGGAAGGATAAGAAAAAAAATGTTTAAAAATTATAGAAACTAAGAGGCAAAAGTGAATTAAATAGTGTCATATCAAGTAACTTTCAGATATTCAGCCACTGATGAAGAACCATGTACATTTTTTACTTTTACTCATCATTCACCCCACCATCAACTTTGTGACAGGAAATATTCATTAGCATGGTACCCATGTTAGAGCAATAGGATAATTTAAGAAAAATTCAAATCTTAATAGAAGAACCAATGATATATTCCATTATAGAATCAGTGCTTCAGATCAAGAGGCTAACTTTATTGAGAATGCATACTGCATGCAGGCTGAGAATAATTTCAACACCAAAGTAGTCTATAACAGCCTCATTTGAAAAGCACATTTAGAAAACAACAATAAAAAAACTTGTTGTAAATTCTTAGTAAGCTATTTACATTCTGACAGAGGAAGGATGGGTTTTATGATCTTTAATAATTCCTCTGCTACCAACTGACAATGTGCTGCACGTTAAGTAACAGTTTTATTTTTGTTGCTAAAATTAACGTGTTTTTCTATAGGACACACCTTAAGTTAAATTTGCAAAATAGACCACATTTACCTCTATGATTTTTAAGCTCTTTGCCCAAATCATAAAAGTGAAAATGAACATTTTGAATTTGGTTGCAAAGACTTTTTGCATTAATATTTCATCCTTAGAAGTTTCTATGTATGGAATCTTCTTCCTAGGCCCTCTGTTCCTTAAATAATTCTGAATGCTACAGGCTTAAAAAAAATCAAAAGAGAAGTAAAAGCCCTGGTAATATTGGTATTTCTAAAATTCCTGGAAATTTCAATGTTTGTAAGTTAAAAGAAAAGACAGGAGAGAATGTGTCTTGGAGAAGAGGAGAGGACACTAAGGAATGCAAAGAATAGCACTAAAAATAATAATAGTAAAATACAGATAATAACAATAACTATTATTATTTCACATTTTTAGAAAAAGAAAAAATGAAAGGGAAAATACTGAATCTGTAATCAAAAACCATCACCATGAGCTATGGTGAATCAATTAAAATGGAAGGGAATTACATGCAGATGCTTCAAATAGAAAATATAGAATACCTTTCCACTGATGATTTTTAGTTGTCAGAACAAGTGAGACCCAAACAGCAGACAGAATGGTCCCAGCATGCTTGTTGCCTTTTTTTTTTTTGTTTGCACAGTAGCTGTCAATTCCAGGCTTGCAGGTAGTGGAACCCAGCAGGAAGAAGGGGCGGGACACAGCGATGCAGACTGAACTGAGAGCAAATTTAAATTACTGAGCTCTTTTTTCCCTTTTTTTTTAATTTTTCTACTCTGCGACAAACTGAAAAGATTCCAGCACGCTAATTTAAGCACCCTGCTTCTTCTTCTTCTTTGCTTCTCCCCCACCCTCTGCTTCCAGGATAATTAAAAGAGAAACCTGTAAAGGCAACATTCCTGTGTGCGAGTTGGTGCTGCAACGTGCTGGTAAGAAAATGAATTTAATTTTTAAAAATCTTTTCCTTTTCTTTTTTTTTTTTTTTTTTGGCTTTTCATTTTTTTTAAAGAGCTGGGGGCTTTGTCTGTCTAATGCAGTCATAAGTGTGGCTTCCCTGCCGTGAGGGGTTAGCATGCAATGAAAAGGTGTAATTGCCTGATATGTGACCTTCGCGTCATACTTATAATGGATGATAACAGCATTCCTGTGTACCCTGATGATGCTTCTCTCTGCAAATTGACTAGTCGCCCAGTTGCAACAGGGCTAAGATTGTCACACTATGTCAATGAGTTCTTGATCGTTTAGGGTTGGCATTTTAGTGTCCTGCCAGGGAGAATTCTTGAGTTGTCCAAGTTACTCCCTTGCAGGGGTGTTATGGGTTTTAATATGTTTGTGAGAGACAATAACTGTTTTGTTATTTACTTACCAAACAGTAAGTATAATAATGAAACTTTTTAAAAATAACACTGTAATTACTGTAGACTTCCTGAGTCCAGATAATGAAACAAACTAAAATGAATACTGAGTTAAAGTTATTTTAATCCCTTTCATCTGGAATGAGCCAGGAGTTGGTTAGTCAACTGTGGATAGCCTAGATCTTTTGTGGACTTTGTACTTGGGATTCTAATTTTATTCTTCAAAAGGACAAATTTTAAATCAATCCAATTAAATTCAACAAGTATTTCTATACACTCTGCCCCACACTGGTGCTGACAATGTTCTTGCCTGTTGTTCTGAGGAGAAACTGAAGCTTCAAAAGTGTAAATTTTCAGCAACCAACTATTTTTACTACTATTAAAACTGATCAAATAATTTAAGAAACATTTCAAAGTGCATGACTGTTGACTATGAGATAAAGTTCACCAGGTAACTCTCCTATGATCAATATACTTCTATTCCTTTCATGCTTGTAAATTTTGTTGATGTCAATTTGCAACTATAGTCAGTACATATTCAACTTCATTTTAATATTATAAAAAAGGAAGAAAACATAAAAATCTTTTTTCTTGCAAAACCAAACATGTCATTTGAAAATATGTCTATGTAGCAATATATTTTTCAGCTTACCCAGATTCTAGCTAGCCTCAGAAGCTGAAAGACACATGGAAAGGTTTGAGCTGTTCAATAAGTTTGCTTAGATTTGGGTCAAGAACCTTAGAAACAAAAAGATTTTTCTACCCTTTTTTTTTAAACATATAAAATATCAAAGGATATTCTCTGCTGTTCTCCAGTGTTGGTTATCAGCTATGAGAGTGTTTTAGTCTTTTTGTTTTGTTTTTTTTACTTTAGTTTTTAATAGATAAGTAAAAATATAATAGAAGATCATCAAAAAAGAGAATGTAGTTGCCAATGTCTGTTAAGAACTTTATCTAAAGTAAAGTTTGATGACTGGATGCCATTTGCATCTGGTAGAGAATGTGGCATTCCATACACTGGTAAAATTTGGTTTCTAGACTCTGTAGCTATTCTAATTGTGTGATTTCTATATTTAGCAGCTTTGAACAATACCTTCCCCCTTGCATCCTCTCCAATGCCCTCAGATAGATTTAGATGTCTAAAAAGACCTTGGAACTTTAGAAAATGTCAATTGTTAGAATAATTTCTGCCTCATACAACAAGAGATAATAGTATGGATTTAATAGTTCATTTTAAAAAATCTGTTTTTATCTACCAATAACTGTCTATTAGGGACATTTCAGTTATAATTGGAAAAAATGGTTGCCCAGTAACAAGCAAGTAACTGTGAAGCCACTTTCCATAGAATCAGTAACTAGAAATAGCTACAAAGAGCTAAATGCAAGTCAAATCACAGCACTTTGCTTTCTTATTTTTTAAAAAAGATGCATTTCATTATAATTTTACCTTCCTACTTAATTCATAAATATTTTACTCAAGTTTCCTATTCTTTATTAATTTCTACTTGATCAAAATCTTGTATGTGAAGAATAAAGACTTTTGGGGAGAAAAAAATCTTCGTCATTCAAAATAAGATTGAGAGAGGATAAGCAGAACTTCCTAGACTAGGAGTGTTAACAAGATTCTGGGCAGCAGTACTATTATATGTGAAGAACTGCCATCATCTCTTATAGAATATAATATGAAATTATGGGTTTCATTGTAGGACTCTGTCATTTGAACCAGTAATCAGTCCATAATTCTATAGATTGCTGTAGCTAAAATGATCCTTTTCCTCCATTAATAAATATTGTATAACACTGAAATTACTTTAGATATTTACCCTATCTATTTTTTCAATAGAAAAAGAACCAGTAATAAACCCAAATTCTGATTCCTAAGCATTAAAAAATATCAGAATGTCTTCTTCTTCCCTCACTGAGGTGCTATGACATTACAATTTCAAGAGAAAAATTTTTTCACAATAGCTCTGCATTTGCCGTTAAGCTCCTGTGGTGTTGGGGACTAGTTTTAAACTTATAATTGCACATGTGTTGAAATAAAATATACCTTACAAAGAGAGTAAACACTGTTATTTTACACACAGACATACAGACAAAATTTCATATGATTCCAGAATGAAAATATAAGTTACCATAAAAATATAAGTAATGTTTTCTGAAAACAGGACATTGGTATTTACTCAATTTATTTTAAATGTTTACTGAGTATCAACCATGCTAATCTAAAGAAAATTAAAAAATGAAAAAGCCATATACAGTGTTGTAATGACCATGTATTGGAAGTTCAACTGGTAAACTAGAAAGTATAATTAAATTAATTTTCCCATGATGAATATAGCATCATGTTAGGCGCTCAAGATTATGAGTAATTAAAGCATGTTGTTTCTAACCTCTTAGAACGAGCATATTCTTTACTTTCAACTTTTGCTTCAATTCTTTTCCAATAACAGCATATTTGTTTCCTTTTTCTTGTGTTTTTATAAAAAGTTATTATTGTTCATATAAACAGTATTAATACCTGTATTTTTATTTATTATAAAAAAAAAGAAGCAAGAAGTTTCATTATCAGGAAATATTAATCGTAATCACTAATTATCCACTGACTTTGTTAATCTTCTTAGGCCTCTGTCTCCTCTTTACAAAGGAAGTGGCCCAAACAGTAAAATGTTTTGATTCCTCCTGAACATGGGTAACTTCCAAAAAGAGAAAGAGGAATGTTACTTATGACCAGCACTGTGGATCAGTGGTTTAAACAAAATACAAGAATCAATGAATAAACTACAAATCATAGCCTCTGTATTTTGTCGAGTTGATATGTGGTTATGACAGTCCTTGATTCTGTTCCCTCCCTCTTTACTGACTTGGTCATGCCCATCAGACAAGAGCAAAACATTGCAGTAAAACAGTAAGTGTATATAAGGAATGGAGAGCTCTCCTAAAATGCATAGCAATGCTTTTCTTTTTTAATTTATGTAAACATAGTTAATAACATTATATAATTCTAGGTGTGCAAAACTATAATTTGATATCTGTAGCCTCTATTTTATACTTACCACCAAAAGTCTAGTTTCCATCCACTACCATATCTTTGACCTCCTTTACCCATTTTGCCCTCTCCCCATCTCTTTCTTGTCTCGTAACCACTGTTCAGTCATATCTATGCCTTCTTTTTTGAGGGGATGGTTGTTCACTTGTTACTTTTTGTTTTATAATCTACATATGAGTGAAATCATATATGTTTGTCATTTTATGTCTGACTTATTTCACTTAACACAATACCCTCAAAATCTATCTATGTTATTGCAAATGGAAATATTTTATCTTTTTTATGGCAGAGTAGTATTCCAAGCAATGCTTTTCTTAAACACATAAAAAATATTCTTAAAAGTACATTAGTAGCCTGACCAGGTGGTGGCGCAGTGGATAGAGCGTCGGACTGGGATGCAGAAGGACCCAGGTTTGAGACCCTGAGGTCGCCAGCTTGAGTGCCGGCTCATCTGGCTTGAGCAAAGAGCTCACCAGCTTGGACCCAAGGTCCCTGGCTCCAGCAGGGGGTTACTCGGTCTGCTGAAGGCCCGCGGTCAAGGCACATGTGAGAAAGCAATCAATGAACAACTAAGAAGTCGCAATGCGCAACGAGAAACTGATGATTGATGCTTCTCATCTCTCTTCGTTCCTGTCTGTCTGTCCCTGTCTATCTCTGCCTCTGTTAAAAAACAAACAAACCAAAAAAAAAAAAAAAGTACATTAGTACTTATTCTTGACACTTTTAGAGTAATGAAATAATTTTTAAATGTCACTGTTTATAACCTATTTATTAATAATATAAAATATATTATAAGTATAAATTTAGATTATTTCTGATTCTTACTTTAACAAAATTTCTAATATATTTATCTATTACTATTTATATAGTAAATATATAAATGCTTACTTATACTTTATCTCATAATCCTTTTGTTTTCTTCCTGACTCCATGGTTTTTTAGTATTTTTACAAAAAAGATGAGAGATACACAAAATATATGCATATGAGAAACTAGTTTACCTATTTTCCTTTATTCTCATCCAAATGTTAATTAATCTTTTAGAAATCCAGGTTGATGGGAGAAGGCAGAGAGAAGACTCCTTGTTCTTAGATTATTTTTGTCAGGAGAGTAGCAAGACTGAAGGACTTCTGATTCTTCATTGGTTCATTTATCTATTCACTCAGAATTTGTTCTTACATGTCAATTCTATACAAGGCACTGGTATACCCTTATTAAAGAGAAATATGATTTCTATCCTCAAGAGGCTTAAACTGTGAGACATTTTTAAACAAATGACCATAAAATACATAGTTATAAGTGATGTTAAGTGCTATTAAGAAAAACTTCAAGTGCTCTGATGGAAACTATAAAGGAGACAAGTGAAGATTGGTGGGTGCAGGAAAAACTGTTCTAACCCAAAAATATATATATAAGTTCTTTCTAAAGTTAAAAAATACATATTTTTATGTAGTAGAGTTAAGGAAATTCTTTGCTTACATAGATTATTGTAATCACTTCCTAAATGTTCCTATGCTTCTACCTGAGCCTCTTTTAAATACAGCAGCCTGAATAGTCCATTAGAAATAGAAGTCATACTCTGTCACTCCTTTAGTCAAAACACTGAAATAAAGATAACTGTTAACAGTGTTGCTTACACTGTACAGGAAGGAAACTGGATGCCTGGGGATCAGGTGTAAGAGGAAGGGCTTGCATTTACTCTTTTGCACTTTTTGAATTGGAAAATATTTATGTATTACCAATCTGATTAAATAAATGATTTTAACTTAACTAACATTTTACAAAAATCTTTTCAATGTTTCCCATCTTATTCAGAGCAAAAGTCAATTCCTTATAAAGCTCTGCAAGATCTATTTTAAAGTGAGTATATAATTTTTCATTTAAATATGGATACTTTTGAAAGAAGTGATAATATTAATAATTACCATGGGACAACCATCACAAAATAGAGTTGTCCAGAAACAACATAAACCTAATCCTGCATGTCTCCTTGACTATCTCTACTTTTTCCTAATACCCCTGTACTTCAGCCATGTTCACCTGTGCAGATGAGGACACAGAGAGAAGTGAACGCATGACAATATCAGAGGTGATAAGATCTAACAGGTGGGTTTCATAAAAGATATGACAAGTGAGGACAGTTAAAGAGAGATTTTTGATGTTCTGTCTGTGTGCAGAATCTACTGGAATGTGGGCTGGATCATCTGGAGTAAGTTAGATTCTTCTTATTCTATAACTGTGCCTTCATTAGATTTCTGGAAGACTTTCTTTATGAACTAGCTGACTTGAATAGTCATGAGCTGATCTGATAAGTGATAATCATATGAAAGAAATTAAAGTTCATAAGAGCCCTGGCCAGATAGCTCAGTTGGTTAGAGCATCCTTTCAAGGCACAGAGGTTGCTAGTTTGATCCCTGGTCCAGGCACATACAGCAAAAGCTTGATGTGTCTGCCTTGCTCTCTCTCCCTTCCTATCTTGCTGAAATCAATAATCTAAAAATATATATTTTAAAATATTTCTTTAAAATTCAAAAGAATTGGGCCCTGGCCGGTTGGCTCAGCGGTAGAGCGTCGGCCTAGTGTGAGGAGGACCCAGGTTCGATTCCCGGCCAGGGCACATAGGAGAAGCGCCCATTTGCTTCTCCACCCCTCCACCGCGCTTTCCTCTCTGTCTCTCTCTTCCCCTCCCGCAGCCAAGGCTCCATTGGAGCAAAGATGGCCCGGGCGCTGGGGATGGCTCTTTGGCCTCTGCCCCAGGTGCTAGAGTGGCTCTGGTCGCAACATGGTGATGCCCAGGATGGGCAGAGCATCGCCCCCTGGTGGGCAGAGCATCGCCCCATGGTGGGCGTGCCGGGTGGATCCCGGTGGGGCGCATGCGGGAGTCTGTCTGACTGTCTCTCCCCGTTTCCAGCTTCAGAAAAATGCAAAAAAAAATAAATAAATAAAATTCAAAAGAATTAAGAAAAATTTTACTAAAGTTTTTATAACTACCTCATATAATGTGTCATTTTCTATGTGTAATACTTTTTAAAGTAGCACTTGAGCAATACATTTAGTATTCCTGGAAATCTACTATGAGCAGGACATTGAGAAATGAACAAAACAAGTTCTTTTGTTTATCTTTGGTTCTACAATATTTGTATATAAAAACAGCCCTTTGTTTTGAAGACTATGTTAAAGGGAGACAATGCTCTCTAAATATTCATCTTTGGTAAAGGTTATTATAAGAAAACAAGGGTGTGATGACATGCTTTTCTGACAAGGAGATACATCTGAATATTTTTATTATGTTAGGCCTTTTATCTATCTGACTTATTTAATGAGGGGCTGGGGATGAATAAAAAAATCTGCCCTAATTATGAAAGATATTTGATAGGAATTTTAATCAACTAAATTGATTTGTAATTTACATGCAATGTGCTACATCCATAAGCTTCAGTTTGGAGTTGTCATTGATGTGCCTACCTGTGAAACAGCTACAACAATCAAGATACAGACATTCCAGCCTTACAAAATTTCCCCATGTCCCTATGCAGTCCGTTTTATCCTCCATACCTAGCTTCTAAGCAACCACTGATTTGCTGTCAGGACTGATTAATTTATACTTTATAAACTTCTGTGTTAATGGAATCATACAGTATGTCCTCTTTAGTGCCTGTCATCTTTCCCTCAAAATATTACCTTTGAAGTTTATATGTTATGTACATCAGTAGATATTTTATTGCTGAATAGTATTCCATTGTATGAATATGCCATTTGGGAACTATTATGAGAAAAGTTGTATGAACCTTCATATTCAAGTCTTTATATGGCCACAGGTGTTTGTTTCTCTCAGGTAAATACGTAAAAGTGAAATTGCTGGTCTTTTGTAGGTATATGATTGACTTTATAAGGAAAAACCAAGCAATTTTACAAATTGAGTAAAATTTTATGCACCCACAAAGAATAGAAGAGAGTTCTAGTTGCTGCACATCTAATGGTTGGTACAGTGTTACCAATTTTTCCATTTTAATCATTCTAATGTGCATATGGTGATATCTCACCATGGTTTTAATCAGCATTCATCTAAGATGTAATATGTATTTTTTTATTTCTTCATTGGCTTATTGTGAAGTGTCTGTTTAAATTTTGTCCATTTCTTATTGTGCTGTGTGTTCTTTTATTATTGAGTTGTAGTTTTATTTTCATACCTTTTTTATTTGATGGTTCATATTTTATGTGTTCTCTCTAGAAAATTTGGCCTATTAGAAGACTACAAAGATTATTTATTTTTTTCTAGAAGTTTTACAATTTTAATTTCTATATTTAGTATGAGATAAAAATAAATTTTAATTTTTTTATACAAATATCCATTATTTCAGCATCGTTACTGAAAAACGAACTCTTTCCCTCAATTAGTTACATTGGACCATTTACCAAAATTAATTGATCTTATATCCTGGTCATTTTTTGGAATCTCTATTCTATACCATTCAGTTACTAACCTATATATCCACTGCACTGCACTGGCTAGTTACCCTAGCTAGTAATCTTAAAAACAGGTAGTATAAGTTCTCTAACTTTGTTTTTCCTTTCAAAATTTCCTTGGATATTCTAACTTTTTCTCACTTCCATATAAAGTTTAGAATTACTTGAAATTTTATTTCCCCAAATAAAAGACTGCTGAGCCTGACCAGACAGTGGTGCAGTGGATAGAGCATCAAACATGGACACGGAGGACCCAGATTTGAAACCCCCAGGTCACCTTCTTGAGCGTGGGGATCATAGACATGACCCCAGGGTCACTGGCTCGAGCCCAAAGGTCACTGGCTTAAGCCCAAGGTCACTGGCTTGAGCAAGTGGTAACTCACTCTGCTATAGTCCCCGGGTCAAGAAACATATGAGAAAGCAATCATTGAACAACTAAGGTGTCGCAACGAAGAATTGATGCTTCTCATCTCTCTCCCTTCCTGTTCATTTACCCCTAGCTGTCCTCTCTCACTCTCTCTCTCTGTCCCTCTCAAAAAAAAAAAAAAAAAAAAAAAAAAAAGACTGCTGAAAAGTTTATTGGAGTTGCATTGACTATATAGTTCAATTTTTAGAATTGACGGTTTAACTACATCGAGTCTTCCATCCATAAATTTTTATTTAGTTGTTCTTTATTTATTCATTCTTTAGTTTTAGAAATGGATTGTAGTTTAGAGTGTATGAGTATTTTAACATTTTTGTTAAATTTATTCTTAAATATATAATATTTTAGATGTTAATTAAGAGAAATTGTTTTTATTTTATTTTCCAACTTTTGTTGCAATTATATGTAAATACTATTGGGTTTTGTATATTGACCTCCCATACTGATATCTTAGGAAATTCATTTGTTAGTGTGTGTGTGTGTGTGTGTGTGTGTGTGTGTGTGTATATATATATATATATATATATATATATATATATATATATTTCTTGGGAGTTTATAAATACCCTACTGCTTTTTGATCAAGACACTCATCCTTTCCCATCTGTATTTATCTCATTTCTTAACTTTGAAATAGGTAGGATATTCAAACAGTAGAAATAGTGAGAGTGAACATCTTTGACTTAAATCCAATTTTAGGGGGGAAATTCAGTTTTTCACCACAAACTATGGTTTTAATTGAGGGCTTTTCATGCATGTCCTGTATCACATAAGAAAGTTTCTTTCTATTTTTAGTTTGCTAAGAGTTTTTACATTAAAAGTGTGTTGTCTTGTAATATACTAAAGATTTGATTTGCTAATATTTTACTGAGGATTTCTGTGTTTCTGTTTATGTGGGATACTGGTTGGCACCTTTATGTAATTGTAATGTCTTTGTCTAGTGTGCTTTCAGAGTAATACTGATCTCATAAAATATATTTGCAAGTATTTCTTCCTTATTTTTGAAAAGATTTTGTGTATGATTAGTATTTTTTTCTTCCTTAAATGTTTGATAGATTATACCAGTATGCTAGCTGTATCTTTTGTTTGTTTGTTTGTTTATAAAGACTTTTAATTACAAATTCAATGTCATTTGTAGGTATTGTATGGAGTTATTTAAATTTCCTATTTCTTCTTATGTTAGCTTCAGTAATTTGTGTTATTTAAAGATGTTTGTTTATTTTCTTTGAGTTATTACAATTGTTACCATAAAATGTTCACATTCCCTTATTCTCTAAATGTTGTAGCATTTCTACTAGTATCCCCTCTATCTTTCTAAATATTAGTAGTTTCTGTTTTAAGCCACCAGTGGCTTAAACAATATAAATTTATTATCTTATATTTCTGTTTACCATAAGCCTGACCTTGATCTCAGAAGACTCAAAGAAGCATCAGCAGAGCCACAGTTATTTCTGGAAATTCTGCACAAGGATCTATTTCTTCACTCATTTGAATTGTTGGAAAAAATTGATTTCCTTGTCATTTTAGGACTCAGATTCTCATTTCTTTGCTGGTTATCATGGATTGTCATTCTCAGCTTCTAAAAATTATTTACATTCCTTGGTTTGTGAACTCCTTCCTCATTCTTCAAGCCAGCAATCTTGGGTCAGGTCCATCTTATACTTCAAATCCCCTTCCTTCTTCCCTCTCATCTCATTAACCCACTATTAAAGGTTCTTCACTTTTAGAAACCCATGTAATGAGACTGGGCCCACCCAAATATTTCAGGATAATCTCCCCATTTCAAGGTCCATACCATTAATCATATGTGTTAAGTTTCTCTTGCCATCTAAAGACATATACAGGGTGTGTCAAAATGCTAAGTAAAATAAGCCAGTCAGAGAAAGATAAGTAACTATATGATTTTACTTATATGTGGAATCTAATGAACAAAATAAACTAACAAACAAAATAGAAACAGACTCATAGATACACAGAGCAAACTGACAACTTTTAGAGGAGAAGGAGGTGGGGGCTGGGTGAAAAAGGTGAAGAGATTAAGCTAAAAGAAATATCGTAGACATAGGTAATAGTGTGGTAATTACAGGAGGGAATAAGTGGTAGAGGAGATAGAAAAGGGAAAAAGGGAGATAAACAGTGATGGAAGGAGACTTACCTTGGTGTAATGGACATGTGTTGCAGTACACAGATGATGTATTATGAAATGTTATTCCTGAAACCTATGTAATGTAAATGACAATGAGAGGAAGGGAGGCAGAGGCAGACTCCTACATGAGCCCCACCGAGATCCTCTGCCTAAGCCCACTTGTGGGCAATGCTCTGCCCATCTGGGGCACTTGCTTCCTTGCAACCTGAGCCATATTTTAGTGCCTGAGGTGGAGGCCATGAAGCCATCCCCAACACCCAGGGCCAACTCGCTCCAATCAAATCATGGCTGGAGGAGCAAAGGAGGAGAAGAGAGAGAGAGAGAGAGAGAGACACGTGAGAGGGGGAGAGGTGGTGAAGTAGATGGGCGCTTCTCCTGTGTGCCCTGACGGGAATCTAACCTGGAACATCCACATGCGTGCTGATACTCTACCACTGAGCAAACTGGCCAGGGAATGGGTGTAGTTTTCTATAATTGTGATTTAGGTTAGTAGTGTCCTCCTGATTTAATAGTTTCTTATTGATTTTTTTTTTTTTTGTATTTTTCTGAAGCTGGAAATGGGGAGGCAGTCAGACAGACTCCCGCATGCGCCCGACCGGGATCCACTGGCACACCCACCAGGGGGCGCCGCTCTGTTGCGACCAGAGTCAGTCTGGCGCCTGAGGAAGAGGCCATGGAGCCATCCCCAGCGCCCAGGCCATCTTTGCTCCAATGGAGCCTCAGCTGCGGGAGGGGAAGAGAGAGACAGAGAGGAAGGAGAGGGGGAGGGGTGGAAAGCAGATGGGCGCCTCTCCTGTGTGCCCTGACTGGAATCGAACCCGGGACTTCCACACGCCCGGCTGACTCTCTACCACTGAGCAAACCGGCTCTTATTGATTCTTTAATTTGCTTTATCAATTACTGAGAGCAGGGTAAAGTCTCCATCTATGATTGTAATTTGTTTATTTCTCCCCCTTAGGATTTTTTAGATTTTACTCCATGTATCTTGAATCTTTATTAGGTGTATATATATTTACAATTGTCATATATTACTATTGCATTGACCTTTTATATATGAAATGTCCTTTTTGTCTCTAGAAGTACTTAAATTTTATTATTTTTCTCTTTTTCCATTGCTTTGTATTAATCAGATGTTTTGAAATTTTAATTTTATTTATTGGCTTACTAGTTGTATTTCTCTTAATTACCCCACGATTGCTTAGGAATTATGCATTTTAAATGTAATATTATTAATATTTCAACACTATATTTACGTTTTTGTTTTTGTTTTTGTTTTGTATTTTTCCGAAGCCAGAAACGGGGGAGGCAGTCAACAGACTCCCGCATGCGCCCGACCAGGATCCACACGGCACAGTCACCAGGGGGTGATGCTCTGCCCATCCGGGGCATCGCTCTGTTGCAACCAGAGCCATTCTAGTGCCTGAGGCAGAGGCCACAAAGCCATCCTCAGCACCAGGGCCATCTTTGCTCCAATGGAGCCTCGGCTGCGGGAGGGAAAGAGAGAGACAGAGAGGAAGGAGAGGGGAGGGGTGGAGAAGCAGATGGGCGCTTCTCCTGTGTGCCCTGGCCAGGAATCAAACCCGGGACCCCTGCATGCCAGGCCGACGCTCTACCACTGAGCCAACCGGCCAGGGCTACATTTACTTTTTGAGCTATTGTCATATATTACATTTACATACATTATAAACTCATTGATAATTTGTATTTGTTTTTGCTTTACACAATCTTTTTTCTTTTAAAGAAATTAAAAGAAGAAAATATGTTTATGAAACCTAAATATCTTTCTTTACACTACTTGTTATATAATTTTCCTGGTATTTTCTTAAAATGTTTATCTTAAAATGTTTGATTTTTATGTTTATTTTTTTAGGATAGCTTCACTAAATATAGAATTTATTATTGACAGTATCTTTTTTCTTTCAACATTTTTATTGTATCTTCTGGTCTTCATTACTTCCGAGTAAAAGCCAGTATGCCATATTATTCCTTACCTGTTCTTAATGTGTATGTTTTCTCTGGCTGAGTTCAAAATTTTGATTAATAATTTCAGATTTCAGCCATTTAACTACAATATGTTTAAGAATGCTTTTTTTTAAAGGTGTATTTTTTAAAGATTTTATTTATTGATTTTTAGAGAGAGGAGAAAGAGAAAGAGATTGAGAGAGAAAGAGGAGAAGTAACAAGCATCAACTTGTAGTAATTGCTTCCTGTATGTGCCTTGACCTGGCAAGCCCAGGGTTTCAAAGCATCGAACTCAGGGTTCCAGTTCTACAATTTGTCTACTGCACAAACACAGGTCAGGCAAGAAGGCTTTTCTTTATTTAATCTGCTTTGAAGTTATTAAGTTTCTTGTAACTGAACTTAATGTTTGCCACCAAATTTTGGGAATATTCTACCATTATTCATTTAAATGTTAGGGTTTTTTGTTTTTCTTTTTCTGCTCATTTTTCCTCTCTCCTTTCTTTTGGGAACTCCAGTTGCATATTTGATACCTTGGTTGGTATTCTACTTCCACTGCTCAAGCTGGATTCATTTCCCTTCAATCTTTTTTTCTCTAATCTTAAACTGGGTCATTTATATTGATCTATCTTAAGTTTATTGAAACTTGTATTAACCATCTCCAATCTGTTGTTGATCCCATCTAATTAATTGTTTTTAAGTGAGACACTCTGTCTGTACCCCAACCGGGATCCACCAGGCAACCTCTCTTGGGCCTGTGCTGGAATCAACCAAGCTATTTTTAGTGAGTGAAGCTGATTCTCTCTGACCAACTGAACTATCCTCAATGCCTAGGCCCACACTCAAACCAGTTAAGCCACTCACTGCAGGAGGGGAAGAGAGCGAGAAAAGGGAGAAGGGGGGAGAAAAGCAAATGGTCACTTCTCTTATGTGCCCTGACTGGGAACTGAACCTGGGATGTCCATATCCTGGGCAACACTCTCCCCACTGAACCAACTTGCCAGTGCCACCATCTAGTTACCAGTAATTTTTAAAGTTTATTGAATTCTTAGTTATCAAGTTTCAATTTTATATAGATTTATTTCAAAAAATTCTTGTTTCACTTATTGCCTTCATTCTTTGAACATATTTATAATTGCTGCTTTAAAGTTTATATCTGTTAAAACTAACACCTGAGATCATTGAGAATCAATTTATATTGACTATCTTTGTCCCTATTTATAGGCCATATTTTCCTGTCTCTTTGCATGTTTAATATTCTTGTTTGTAAAATGGACATAAAGATAATACTTTTTATTTTTTTTGTATTTTTCTGAAGTGAGAAGCAGGAAGGCAGAGAGACAGACTCCCACATGTGCTCCAACAGGATCCATCCAGCAAGCCCACTAGGGGGCAATGCTCTTCCCATCTGGGGCATTGCTTCATTGCAACCAGAGCCATTCTAGCACCTGAGGTGGAGGCCATGGAGCCATCCTCAGCACCTGGGCCATCTTTGCTCCAATGGAGCCATTGCTGTGGGAGGGGAAGAGAGAAATAGAGAGAAAGGAGAGAAGGAGGGATGGAGAAGCAGACTGGTGCTTCTCCTGTGTGCCCTACCAGGAATCAAATCCAGGACATCTACACGCTGGCCAACGTTCTATCTCTGAGCCAACCAGCCAGGGCCATAATACATTATTGTGCAGTGTATCCTGTTAAGTTCTGAGAACATGATGTTTTGTTGTAATATTAAATTAATCTACGTGGACATTGGCTGCAATCTTTGTCTTCTCTATAGTATGCAGCTACTGATATCGCTGGTCCATTTTTATAGTTTTCAAATGCTAGTTTTATTAGTCTGACATCCTGGAAGTCTCCCCTGTGCCTTTATAATTTGACAACTAATGATTGGGACAAATATTTTACTGATATTTCAAGATTTACTCTTTCTCTGGTTTCTTTTCTTCTAAGAATTTCTTTTAAATCTAGCTTCCATGGCTTATCCTTAGGATCTCACTTCTAACACTTCAAATTCCTGAGACTTCAGCTTTCTGGTGCTATATTTCATACAACCAGAAAATATATTCATCTTAAAATGCAGCAAAATTATTTATCTTGACCCATGCCTCTTTTATCCTTGAAAAGTTTATTTCTTTCTGACTTATTTCTGGTTTTACCATGCCCCTTAGAATTTCCCCTCGTCATGTACAGTTTATCAGTCAGCCAGACACTGTGGGATTTTGGTCTCTTTCCTCAGCAGGATATATATTTTTTTAAATTTCAGGAGTTTTATCAGCCCTGAACTCTGATTTTTGCAAACATTTGTTGACAAGGTTATGGGTTTTTTTGTTGTTTTTGTTTGTTTTTGTTTTTGTTTTACAGAGACAGAGAGAGAGTCTGAGAAAGGGATAGATAGAGACAGACAGACAGGAACGAAGAGAGATGAGAAGCATCAATCATCAGTATTACGTTGTGACACCTTAGTTGTTCATTGATTGCTTTCTCATTTGTGCCTTGACCTGGGGGGGACAGCTACAGCAGGCCGAGTAACCCCTTGCTCGAGCCAGCGATCTTGGGTCCAAGCTGGTAAGCTTTGCTCAAACCAGATGAGCCCACGCTCAAGTTGGTGACCTCAGGGTCTCAAAGCTGGGTCTTCCGCATCCCAGTTTGACGCTCTGTCCACTGCTCCACCACCTGGTCAGGCGACAAAGTTTTATTTTTCAACCACTGTTTTTCTCTGCCATAGTCATAGGGATTGAGAAATAAATAACACTTACACTTTATAATTATTTTCTTTAAATTAATTTTCTCAAGCCTTTATCTATATTTGGATTCATCCCAGTGTCTTTAAACTATTAGTGTTTTTTATATTTTATCCATTTTTTATCATTGTTTTCTATAGGAGGGTTTTCACTCCACTTAACTCTACTGCCATGATTCTAAGTTTCTTTTGTGGCATATTTATACATTTTCTGTGTATGATGTGTCACGGAGACTCTTTAAAAAATAGAAAATAAACTATCCAAAGAGGAAATCTTTGGCCCTGGCCGGTTGGCTCAGCGGTAGAGTGTCGGCCTAGCGTGCGGAGGACCCGGGTTCGATTCCCGGCCAGGGCACACAGGAGAAGCGCCCATTTGCTTCTCCACCCCTCCGCCGCGCTTTCCTCTCTGTCTCTCTCTTCCCCTCCCGCAGCCAAGGCTCCATTGGAGCAAAGATGGCCCGGGCGCTGGGGATGGCTCTGTGGCCTCTGCCTCAGACGCCAGAGTGGCTCTGGTCGCAACATGGTGACGCCCAGGATGGGCAGAGCATCGCCCCCTGGTGGGCAGAGCGTCGCCCCATGGTGGGCGTGCCGGGTGGATCCCGGTGGGGCGCATGCGGGAGTCTGTCTGACTGTCTCTCCCTGTTTCTAGCTTCAGAAAAATGAAAAAAAAACAAAAAAAAACAAAGAGGAAGTCTTTTTATGTTTTTATGTATGTATGTCTATTTTAAACCTGCATTTTGTTATTATACTCTTATTAGATAGTTAATACATTCACATCTCACTCATTTTAAGAACCGGAAGCATTGAATTTTATATATTCTGTGAATAAACAGCATTTTGTGATGTATTTGCCATTGCACTTTTGGGTACTGTTGTGGGTAGTATTGTGTACACCCTTTCAAAAATATATATATAAGTTGAAATCTTAATTTCCAGTACCTCAAAATGTGACCTGATTAAATAGTCATTTTAGATGGTATTGGTAAAGCTAAGATGAGGTCATCCTAGTATAAGATGGACTCATTATCCAGTATGATTGGTGTCCTTACAAAGATGGTGATGTGAAGACAGAGACATACAGGCAGAACCCATTGTGACAATACATGCAGACATTAGAGTTATGCAGCTGAAAACAAAGGGATATAAAAAATGGCTGGCAGACCACCAGAAGCTAGAGGGAGGTATGAAAGGGTTCCCTTACTGGTTTCAGGAGGAACACAGCCCTGCTAGCACCTTGCTTTCAAACTTCTAGTCTCCAGAACTGTAAGAAAATAAATTTCTGTTGTTTTAAGCCACCCATTTTGTGGTAGTTTTTTACAAAACCCTAGGAAATAAAGGTGTCATTGCTAGAAATGCATTTTGTAGGTTTTAGTAGAGATAGGCACTTTTCTAAGGAAAAGTCTTAATAATGAAATCCTGGTAAGGATGACATAGGCCATAATGTGTGGAAAAGGTGTTTGATTGTTCTTGCTGTTCTTGAGGCAATTTTTTTTAATGGAATGATTATATGCCTATGTTTCCTACCATATTTATTATGCAGCTCAAGAGGAATAATTATTAAGCCACTGAAGAGAAAATTTAGGCTTCTTCTTCAAAATTCTTTATCCAGAGTCCCATACTAAGCTTTTGGAAGAGCTGAAAAGAGAGAAGCATGTCATTTTTCACTCTCAATTGTCCTCTACATTCCATTGAATATAAAATATCTGATATTTAACACTGATTTTTAACAATTTAACATCTAAAAGGGAGAGAGTTTAAACTCACACAAACCAGAAATCATATCTTAAAAAATTATTGTGTGCATTAAAAAATATTTTTAACAGCGCTATTTTCTATAAGATTGGTAAGGAAGACCTCTATGAGAAAAGTAACAAATTCTAGAGTGATATGAGAGAGGAAGTTATGGTATTTCTGGTAAATAGTATCCCAGAGCCAAAGGAAAGAGCATATAGAATAGCACTGTAGCAAGAACAAACATAAGAGAGTTCTCTGCCAGCACGACTGGAGTAGAGTAGCAATGAGAAGAGTGGCAGGAAGGGAGAGGGATCATGTCTTGAGTGCAGAGGTTGGCAAACTTTTTCTGTAAAGATGCTGGATATTAAACATTTTAGGCTTTCTGGGCTATAATATCTACGTAGCAACAACTCAACTCTGCATTGTAGTTGAATAAAAGCAACCATCAACAGTATGCAAATGAATACACATGGCTATATTTCAATAAAACTTTATTTATTGAAACTAAAATTTTAATTATGTACAATGTTCATATGACAACTATTTAAAATGTAAAAATTATTTTTAGCTCATTGGTTGTAGAAAAATATATTTGCTGCCTTATATCCTATGGGGTATTGTAAGACATGGTGAGGACTTAGGATAAAATTATCTGCATGAGAAAGAGTCATTGGGAGTGTTTTGAAACGAGGAATGACAAGTTACAATATTTACCTCCAAAGGATGGTAGTGGGTACTGTATAGGGAATAGACAGTTGGGGGAAGACACCTAGCAGTAAACAGAAGAGTTAGGTTAGTCATTAAGAGATGATGAGGCCAAGATAGGGTGGCAGCTCTGGAGGTGGTCAAAATAGGGAAGCCTTAGGAACTGATTCAAAAGTAGATCTGAAAGATGTTTTTCATAAATAAGGAATGGTACCCCCAAGATAGTGCTTTTTATATTGGAAAGGACGCTTATGAGCTATCTTTGAACAACTCCCTACAGTTATATTTCTGGAGCACTTTCCTATGAACACAGTAATGACTACCTTATGCATCTCTCTGAGTTGGATAGGGCAGTATTATTATAACCATTCTAAAAATGAATCTGCTGTGTACAAAAGGATTACAGAAATTTCTCAGAAGCATTCAGTAGGTGCCTATGGCCCTCTGGTTTCAAATTCTCCAACACCATGACCACAACATTTTCTACCACATCAGTCTGGCTCTGCCTAAGTCAGATGTAGATATGCAGAATGGCAACAATATTGACTTATCAATGTCTCAATCCAAGTATTGGCAGAATTATTCAAACTCTTGTGCTTGGGCACTCAGAGAAACAACAACAGAAAAGTAATTTTCTCTTTCTGCTTCCAGATCAACTATTCAGGTTGCCATCATTACCTAGGAAGAAACAAAAGTGCAATTATGTAATTTGACATCCTATTTCTGGGGAACAAGTGTAATTCAAACCATTGGTGGAAAAAGAATATAGAATCCATTGTTCCAAAATTAAAATATTTTGCCCCTAACTCATTTGCTTAATATATGTTATTCTCATAGGTAACTCATTGTGTAGAATGAATGACAAAATTTTGCAGCTCTATAACTTAATGGTTTCTTAATAAAAGGAATAATAAATGTAAGTAATAATAATTATTATTATTCACAATTTAATCCTGTTTGCAAGAGAAACTGATAACAAAATAAACAGAAATCCAACTAAATGGGAAATGACATTTTCAAACAACAGCACAGATAAGGGCCTAATATCCAAAATATACAAAGAACTCATAAAACTCAACAACAAACAAACAAACAATCCAATAAAAAAATGGGAAGAGGACATGAACAGACACTTCTCCCAGGAAGAAATACAAATAGCCAACAGATATATGAAAAGATGCTCATCTTCTTTAGTTATTAGAGAAATGCAAATCAAAACTGCAATGAGATACCACCTCACACCTGTTAGATTAGCTATTATTAACAAGACAGATAATAGCAAATGTTGGAGAGGCTGTGGAGAAAAAGGAACCCTCATCCACTGTTGGTGGGAATGTAAAGTAGTACAACCATTTTAGAAGAAAGTATGGTGGGTCCTCAAAAAAC
Organism: Saccopteryx bilineata; assembly: GCF_036850765.1. Lineage (NCBI taxonomy): Eukaryota > Metazoa > Chordata > Mammalia > Chiroptera > Emballonuridae > Saccopteryx > Saccopteryx bilineata. The sequence goes on from NC_089494.1 coordinate 152,352,907, forward strand.
TGAAAATAGAACTACCTTATGACCCAGCAATCCCTCTACTGGGTATATACCCACAAAACTCAGAAACATTGATATGTAAAGACACATGCAACCCCATGTTCATTGCAGCATTGTTCACAGTGGCCAGGACATGGAAACAACCAAAAAGCCCGTCAATAGATGACTGGATAAAGAAGATGTGGCACATATACACTATGGAATACTACTCAGCCATAAGAAATGATGACATTGGATCATTTACAGCAAAATGGTGGGATCTTGATAACATTATACGAAGTGAAATAAGTAAATCAGAAAAAAACAGGAACTGAATTATTCCATACGTAGGTGGGACATAAAAGTGAAACTAAGAGACATTGATAAGAGTGTGGTGGTTAGGGGGGTGTTGGGGGGGAGGGAGAGGGAAAGAGGGAGGGGGAGGGGCACAAAGAAAACTAGATAGAAGGTGACAGAGGACAATCTGACTTTGGGTGATGGGTATGCAACATAACTGAACGACAAGATAACCTGGACTTGTTATCTTTGAATATATGTATCCTGATTTATTGATGTCGCCCCATTAAAAAAAATTATTTAATCCTGTTCACCTTTTTTTGTGCAAAAAAAGCTTAACTATGTGTTAAACATATTAACCAAGCATAATCAAGCTTGACCTATAGATTTGACCTGGTTCCCAAGACCCCTCCTATAATATCTGGCACCTAGAATCTTTGTGGACTCTTGACCTTGCCTGGTCCATAGAAATATAATTCCCAGCACTCTCTCCACTGCATAATTTAAAGGGCTTTATCCTTTTATAAACAACTTTATTTTCTGAGTAGTATTATATATTTAACCCCAATATATAAATAGTAAAAGAAAAAAAGAGTTACTCTCTAGTTTACACAGAAATGGAACCCAAAGTTGCACCTGACAGGCCTCTGAGTAATGTTGAAGGACCCTAGACTTTCACCAGTTTCCTTAGAAAACCCTAGTGTGGTGAACCCCTTGACCATAGCTCAATGTACAGGTACACTGAAGAACAAGCTCTCCCACGGCCTTACTCAATTTCTTTCTTTGCGTGCAGATACCTACAGCTCAAGCTCTGCTGGTCCAGCCTATTGCTCCTTCGGTTTGAGATAAAGCCAGAGCAATACTGGGATCTAATATATATTAGAATCACTGGAGGTACAGATAAGCTATTTGTATTTTAACTAGCTTCCCAAGTAAGTGAAAGGCTCCTTCATATGATAATCAGTGCTATAAAAGACAAGGTCACAGATTTCCTAACTCCAAAATTGAAGGGAATAAACTCCCTCTGTGTGGAGCTTAAGCATTTGAAGATGGTTGTTAAACAACTGCTTTATCTGTATCCCAATAAACTGTTCTTTTAAGACTTTTTTCTAAACATTTCATTCGTTTATTTTTTTACCTCCAAATACTATTAATCATATTTTATTATTTACACATCAATATTTTTTAGATGTTTAAGAATCTTGCCTAATATATTTTGAAAGAAAAAATATTTGAATGGAATGCTTTACCGTGGCTGTTTCTTGTCATTCAATTTAAACTGTCATCTCCTTAGAAAGTTCTTTCTTGACTGACCAGGCAGTGGCTCAGTGGATAGAGTTTTAGTCAGACTGGGACGCAGAGGACCCAGGTTCGAAACCTGGAGGTTGCCAGCTTGAGTACAGGCTTATCTAGTTTGAATGGGAGCTCACCAGCTTGAGTGAGGGGTCACTGGCTTGAGCGTGGGATCATAGACATGACCCCATGGTCGCTGGCTTGAGCCCAAGGCCACTGGCTTGAACGAGGGGTCACTCACTCTGCTGGAGCTCCCCAATCAAGGCACATGTGAAAAAGCAATCAATGAATAACTAAGGAGGCTAAGGAGCTGCAACAAAGAATTGATGCTTCTCATCTCTCTCCCTTCCTGCCTGTCTGTCCCTCTCTCTCTGTCACAAAAAAGTCCTTCCTTGACCATTGAATGCATAGTAGCCAATAAGATATTCATCTCCACATCATAATTTTGATTTTCTGTATATCACATTTTGCTATGTATTTTAATGTTTATTTACTTATGGCCTTAATTATTTGCTCCATGAGCATAGGGACTTTGCCTTCCATCAAGTGCCTGATCATTTTGCTTCATAGTAAATATGTATTGAATGAAGAATGAATTAATAAACTAGTGAAGTGAGCCCTTGCTTTTAACTACCATAAAGAAAATTTTGAGGGAGTGAGAAAGGCATAAGAAAGAAAAAAATTATGTTAGTAACAATGTAATTCCAGCTGAGGTAATAGATTTTCTCACTCTCCATTTTTCCCATTTTGAGTTCGGTCACTTTAGACTCAAAGATATCATCCCTGTCACAGATATTCTAGAAAGATTAAAAGATTGCCAGCACTTTTTCCATTTAAGTCATATATGATGCTATTGGAAATTTTACAAATGGGTCAGCAAGGCTTGAGAAGATGATGAAGACAACAATATCATTTCTTTGTTTTCAAAATTTTATGTAATAATTCTTCCCCTTTTAATTGTAAACTGTAGACACGATTCTGTAGTATAGAAAAAATCATGCAAATGTTATGCTTCATTTTCCTTCTAATAACTCAAAATAATTATTCAGTGGCAGAAACATGAGCTTAGTGGCACATGAAATAAAACAGCATTAGGTCTCATTGCATATGGAGAAGGTCCAATTTGGGCAAAAGTTATTTCTAGCAATTCATGATTCTGAATCCTCAATGACCATGTTTTGGATCTTCTTAAATTTATTAATGTTAAGAATCATTTTTCTTATTTTTTTAAGCAAATATAAGAGTGAGCATTGTAGGAATTGCTATAAGTGGGTGAACAATACTTACTTGTACATATACTCAGAATAAAGAATTGCAAGTGGCTTGCACATTCATTGTCTTTAAGGAAATGAATTTGTTTTAGAAATTGTTGGTTGTAGTCATACCTTTCATTTTATGGGGAAAATCTCTGTTTAGAAGAATAATTATTCCAAAATATCCCACTATATATGGTGAGTTTTGAAACACAAATTATTGTCAATACACAGAGTGTGTGAAATATGTGGTTATTTATTTATTTATTTATTTATTTATTTATTGTATTTTTCTGAGGTGAGAAGCAGGAAGGCAGAGAGACAACTCCTGCGTGTGCCCAACTGGGATCCACCCAACAAGCCCACCAGGGGGTGCTGCTCTGTCCACCTGGGGTGTTGCTCCATTTCAACCAGAGCCATTCTAGCGCCTGAGGTGAAGGCCATGGAGCCATCCTCAGTGCCTGTGCCAACTTTGCTCCAATGAAGCCTTGGCTGTGGGAGGGTCAGAGAGAGACAGAGAGCAAGCGGAGGAGGGGTGAAGAAGCAGAGGGGTGCTTCTCCTGTGTGGCCTGGCTGGGAATTGAATCCAGGAGTTCCACACCCTGAGTGATGCTCTACCACTGAGCCAGCTGGCCAGGGCCATATGTTTTGATTAATGTGCAACAAAAGATTTATAAAAACAATGGAATTTAAAATATGAAAAAAAATGGTGTTAAAAATGTAGTTTTGTAACATTAATGTTCTGCTAAAAATCAATAGAAATTTGCTGTAAGGGGTCAAATTAATTAAAGGAACTCTGGGTTAAACACTGTTAAAAGATTACTTAAATATGCTAATCGGCATTGTGAATATTCAAGTCAACTATAAAGTTTGTATGGTTTACCAGATTCACACCAAAGACAGTTTTCTTTTTCAAACAACAGTTTTATGTTGTTGTTTATATTTTATTATACTATGACACCTTGGGGGTCTTGGTAATTCTTGACAGACTGATCCTCCCAAGTAGCTGATTCTTTTTTTTTTTTTTTTTTTTTCTGAAGCGGGAAACGGGGAGAGAGAGTCAGACAGACAGGCATGCTCCCGACCGGGATCCACCCGGCACGCCCACCAGGGGCGACGCTCTGCCCCTCCGAGGCATCGCTCTGCCCCGTCCAGAGCCACTCTAGCGCCTGGGGCAGAGAGGCCAAGGAGCCATCCCCAGCGCCCGGGACATCTTTTGCTCCAATGGAGCCTCGGCTGCGGGAGGGGAAGAGAGAGACAGAGAGGAAGGAGGGGGGGGGGTGGAGAAGCAAATGGGCGCTTCTCCCATGTGCCCTGGCCAGGAATCGAACCCGGGACCCCCACACACCAGGCCGACGCTCTACCACTGAGCCAACCAGCCAGGGCCCCAAGTAGCTGATTCTTAATGACAGTAACCCTTCTAGCCATGTTAGGCCACTTGGGCTTCTGTAACAAAATACTGCAGACTGGGTTGCTTATAGTCAACATAAATTTATTGCTCACAGTGTTTAGAGGCTAGAAATCCAAGATTAAGGTGCCAGCATAATCTTGTTATGATGAGGACCTTCTTCTTTCTCAGCTAGTGCTTCTCAGCTAGCAATATCTTCTTCCCTGTATCCTCATGTCCTGGGAGGGAGTAGGAATCTCTCTGGGGTCCATGCTATAAGAACATTAATCCCATCCATGAAGGCTCTGCTCTCATGACCTAAAAACATCTCACAAAGGCCCCACCTCCTAATATGATCACATTGAATGTTAGGATTTCACCATATTAATTTGGGGAAAACACAGTCAGACCATCTCACCTGCAAACACCTGAAAACCACAGGCAAACCAAGCAATCAGCAAGCAGTCTACATTCCTAACTACCTTCCTTTTCTAACTCTTACACATCAGGCCAATTTGGAGCATCCCTGCTCCAAATCACCCCAGGACCAGGTACTAGGTAACAAGAGACCACCCTGATAACCCACTGAATTATTCAAACTATCCAATCCTAAGGCTGTGCTTCTGCTTAACCTGTGTTTCACCTTCCCATTGAAAAAATATAGGCACTGGGCTATAAACTTCTTTCACTCCTTCTGCCCCCTGACCAGACCTGGTGCTTCTCCAGGCACCCCTACATAGCCTGGGGTGCCTTCTTCTCTTGAAACTATAAGTAATAAAAATTTATTTCCAATGGCTTTACCTTTATATGCCATCACTCAGTCACTTTCATACATTTAAATCTCATAGGTTACTTGAGATAGTTTGGTAAACAGGTAAGAAGGAGCATACACTTTGGACTCACACTTAGGTTCAAAGCAGGCTCTGTTACTTCCTACCTAAAATATCAGGGAGAACTTCTTCAAGTGTTCATTTCCTCATTTGTAAAATGAAGAAGATAGTAATAATCCCTCAAAAGGTACTTTGAAGATTTCATAATATAATAGGACATGTGAAACACAATCCCTGGTAACAGATAAGAGTTTAGTGATGATGCATATACATAAATTCAGTTTATATATATATTATATATGGAGAAACGCTCATACCTAAGAGTGAATACAGTTCTATATTAGCCAATTTTACCTTCATGATATGAAAACATTTTTATTTGCCCATAAATAAAATCAAGTAGTTTGATAAAGACCATTTTAAGATCATTCTCTGTCTTTGGTTTCGATTCACTTTAGTTAGATACTGAAATGAAAACAGAAGTCAGGGTTTCCATAGATCAGTTTTCTTCTTCTTCCATTCCTTCTACTAGGCTATTCCCTACACTTTAGTTTGTCCAATGAGAAAATTGAAGGAGGACTCCAAAAAGGCAGCAAATTAAACAATTCAAAGTATTCTATAAAGAAAATGTTTTCTCCTTAACTCTATAAGTTATAAATTTTTATTTCTCAAAACAGCTTTCAACTAGCATACTGGTGATCTCTTAGTGTGTTAGAAATACAAGCCATTCTCCTATCTATACGCAACTAGCCATGTTGGTACATTTTCATGGCAAAAAAGTAACTTGACTTCCAAAACATGAAGATCTAAAAATTAAACATACCAAATAAAACACTGACATAAATTATATAAGGTCATTCATAATTAGTACACCTAATAATTAGGCAGAGATTATGTCTGTTTTCCTGGATATGGGTTTGTTTTAAAATTGTTCATTCCAAATTTGTCATGAGGAACAGGGTATTTTCCAATGGAATTATGATCCCTTTTGTTTAATAGTTCTTTTTAAGTAGCTTCTTGATGATGCTTTATGGTCAGCCTGTACTTTATCTCTCTTTATATACTCTTTCTGATGCTGCCAGGCATTGCCCTGTAGGGAAACTATGACATTTCACTGGGGCATTTGAGTAATATTTTTTATGTGGTCTGTTAAAGTGATTGGTCTTTTATAAGAGTCAATTTCTTTACTCCATAGAATCACTGACAACAGATGCAATTACGTGAAGTTCCATTTCTGAGCCTTATTGCTAAAATAAAATTCATGTTGTTACAGCACAATCTTTATTAAAATGTTAAAAACAATAATGAGTAATACCAAGGACCTGCATTTATAAAGTGTAACTGTCCACAGGCAACATGTATTTTTTTTCTTGCTCAGTGGATATTCTCTGTAAAGAGTTCTACCCCTTTCTTTTCAGTATGCCATATTAATATCTTCCAACTGGGTTTGCAGTAGAAAGTGCCTGCATATGTATAAACTTTTATGCTTAGGACATTTCTTTAGTTCTGAACAAGTCTTCAGATAACATTTGTAGCCATCAGACAAGTACATATAGGCTGGCATGCACAAAGCAACCCAACAGATAATTTTGTTTAAGAAGTGTGAGGGGAAAGTTGTCATTTCTCATGCAGTGAAAGAGAACCATCTCTGTTCTATTTGTGGCACTGGCAGCTTTGTATTAACTACGTTACAGTATACCCACCTCATGAGATGTTATGAGGATGAATCTGACCATTTTTGCAGAATGCTTTGTGTTTATCTAGCACTTCTTCCCAGCATACACCCAGGGGCAGTGCAGCATTTATCACTGAAAGGAACTGTCTCTGCCCTGTCCATCTCCCAAAGAGATGCCAAAAAAATGTAGAGCCTCAGTATAATCAAGATGAATAGGAAGCTTATTTGTGTAAAAAAATCTGAAGATTTCAATGTAGGGAAATACAGGAGAGCAAGTGAAATCACCCACACAATCGTCAGTGTTTATGATCAGAAACTTTAGTTGCTATACTTTCCAGTCATGTGAAGGCACCATTTTAAAATGAGTTAATTGCATCCATTAGAGCAGAGAGAAGAATTAGAATCAGAGAAATGTAGAGTAGCAGCATCTGGAAATTGAAGAATCCTTATAGCTTCTGCAGGATTATCCTCTTTATTCTCCTAGAAAGGTCAAAGAGACTCCAAGAGTGGATGAGCTCGTAGTGGGGAATTCAGGGTCCTAATCTTCTTGCTGCTAAATTTGGACTAGACAAAACAGTAAGAAAAGCCATGAACTGATACTGTAAATACAAAAGCAGACCTTTCCATTTTCCAACTAATTAGTTTAAGCATACATGGACACACAAAAACACATACACACACACAGAAAAGCTTAGATACTGACCTCTCTGATGACCTTTTAATACCATGATTTAGTTATTTGTGATTTAGAGACAGCAACAGCTAAACATCACAGCTCACACGAGTATTTCATTATAAACTCTATATTTTGTCTTCTATGCAAAAGTAGCATACACATTTCGCACCACTGAATCCTATTTTATTTAATGTTTACTATCTTTATACTAATATCCTTAAAAATAATTGAGGTAAACATGGCTGAGTTAGTTTTCCCAGGGTTTAAACATGAATTTAAGAGTCTGTTACCAGAAGGTTAAAAGCAGAAAGATCCTATAGCAATAAGGAAAAATTGGCTGAAATTCAGTAAAAAGAAAAAGAGAGGACTTTAAGAACTCAAAACAAGAAGTTGATAAATAGGTCGACTATGTTTTCTGTCCTTCCTCCCCTCATTCCCTCCAATATGAAATGAAATTTTTTTCCTATAGTATATATCTACGGGTGTTTTTCATAGGGGATACAAAGGCATTTTCCAGTTAGAGTTGTCAGGGTGAGACTGTTGCAGAAACGGAGAGGATTTCTTCCATGTTCTCTGGAATGCTCTCAGAGCAACATATGGGTGTGCAATGTCTTATTTTAATCTTTCCAGATGCCTCTCTTTGGTTTTCATCTTCGATTTTATTATTATTATTATACATGAATTGCCAGTGTCTCAGTCACAGCACAGGTATAAAGTGCCAAATGACCATATGAGAAGTCACAGACACATTAAGGCTAGGTGGTTATTACCAAAACTTCCCTTTCTTATATGTCAGCTATTTTTAAGCCAAACTGATAATTTTTTTGTTTGTTTTTTTGTTTTTGGGGGGTTGTTTATTATTATTAATTTTAATGGGGTGACATTGATAAATCAGGATACATATTCTCAGAAAAAACATCTCCAGCTTATTTATTTATTTATTTATTTATTTATTTATTTATTTTGTATTTTTCTGAAGCTGGAAACGGGGAGAGACAGTCAGACAGACTCCCGCATGCGCCCAACCGGGATCCACCCGGCACGTCCCCCAGGGGCAACGCTCTGCCCACCAGGAGGCGATGCTCTGCCCCTCCTGGGCGTCGCTCTGCTGCCACCAGAGCCACTCTAGTGCCTGGGGCAGAGGCCAAGGAGCCATCCCCAGCACCCGGGCCATCTTTGCTCCAATGGAGCCTTGGCTGCGGGAGGGGAAGAGAGAGACAGAGAGGAAGGAGGGGGCAGTGGAGAAGCAAATGGGCGCTTCTCCTATGTGCCCTGGCCAGGAATCGAACCCGGGTCCCCCACACGCCAGGCCGACGCTCTACCGCTGAGCCAACCGGCCAGGGCCATCTCCAGCTTATTTTGACATTTGATTATATTGCATACCCCTCACCCAAAGTCAAATTGTTTTCGGTAACCTTCTAACTAGTTTTCTTTGTGCCCCTCCCCTCAACCCACCCCCACCCCAGTAACCACCACACTCTTGTCCATGTCTCTGAGTCTCATTTTTATGTCCTGCCTATGTAGGGAATCATATAGTTCTTAGTTTTTTCTGATTTACTTCAAGGTCCATCCATGTTGTTGTGAATGATCCAATGTCATCATTTCTTATGGCTGAGTAGTATTCCATAGTATATATGTACCAAAGCTTTTTTTTTCTTTTACAGAGACAGGGAGAGAGTCAGAGAGAGGAATAGACAGGGACAGACAGACAGGAACGGAGAGATGAGAAGCATCAATCATTAGTTTTTCGTTGCACATTGCAACACCTTAGTTGTTCACTAGCTGCCTCCTCAATATGTGCCTTGACCGCAGGACTTCAGCAGAGCGAGTAAGTAACCCCTTGCTTGAGCCAGTGACCTTGGCCTCAAGCTGGTGAGCTTTTGCTCAAACCAGATGAGCCCTCTCTCAAGCTGGCGACCTCAGGGTCTTGAATCTGGGTCTGCCACATCCCAGTCCGACACTCTATCCACTGCGCCACCGCCCAGACAGGCCCAAAGCTTTTTAATCCACTTGTCCACTGACAGACACTTGGGCTGTTTTCAGATTTTCACTATTGTGAACATGCTGCCATAAACATGGGGGTGGATTTCTCCTTCTGGAACAGTTCTATGGTGTTCTTGGGGTATATTCCTAAAAGTGGGATAGCTGGGTCAAAAGAGAGTTTGATTTTTAATTTTTTGAGGAATCTCCATACTGTTTTCCACAGTGGCTACACCAGTCTGCATTCCTACCAGCAGTGCAGGAGGGTTCCCTTTTCTCCACATCCTTGCCAGCACTTATTCTGTGTTTTTTGGTTGATGAGCGCCATTCTGACCTGTGTGAGGTGATATCTCATTGTGGTTTTAATTTGCATTTCTCTAATGATTAGTGATGTTGAGCATTTTTTCATATGCCTATTGACAATCTATATGTCCTCTTTGGAGAAGGGTCTATTCATTTTTTTCACCCATTTTCTGATTGGATTGTTTGTCTTTCTGGTATTGAGTTTTACAAGTTCTTTATAAATTTCGATTATTAACCCCTTATCAGATATATTGTCAAATATGTTCTCCCATTGTGTAGTTTGTCTTTTTATTCTGTTCTTATTGTCTTTAGCTGTGCAAAAGCTTTTTAGTTTGATATAGTCTCATTTGTTTATCCTGTCTTTTATTTCACTTGCCTGTGGAGACAAATCAGCAAATATATTGCTGCGAGAGATGAGCTTACTGCCTATGTTTTCTTCTAAGATGCTTATGGTTTTATGGCTTACATTTAAGTCTTTTATTCATTTTGAGTTTATTTTTGTGAATGGTGTAAGATGGTGGTCTAGTTTTATTTTTTTGCAGGTAGCTGTCCAATTTTCCCAACACCATTTGTTAAAGAGGCTGTCTTTACTCCAATGTATGCTCTTACCTTCTTTGTCAAATATCAATTGTCCATAAAAGTGTGGGTATATTTCTGGGTTCTCAGTTCTGTTCCAATGATCTATATGCCAGTTCTTATGCCAGTATCAGGCCGTTTTGAGTACAATGACCTTGTAGTATAACTTGATATCCAGAAGTGTGATACCGCCCCCTTCATTCTTCCTTTTCAAGATTGGGTAGGCTATCCATGTTCTCTTTTGGTTCCATATAAATTTTTGGAATATGTGTTCTATATCTTTGAAGTAAGTCTTTGGTATGTATGTTAATCGGTATTGCATTGAATTTATAAATTGCTTTGGGTAATATAGACATTTTAATGATGTTTATTCTTCCTAACCATGAGCATGGCATATGCTTTCACGTGTTTGTATCTTCCCTGATTTCTTTTATCAATGCTTTATAATTTTCCGAGTACAAGTATTTAATCTCCCTGGTTAAATTTATTCCTAGGTACTTTATTTTTTTGGTTGCAATGGTGAAGGGGATTGCTTCCTTAATTTCTCTTTCTGACAGCTCATTGTTAGTGTATAAAAATGCCTCTGCTTTCTCAGTATTAATTTTATATCCTGCCACCTTGCTGAATTCATTTATCAGGTCCAGTAGTTTTTTGACTGAGACTTTAGGGTTTTCTATATACAATATTATATCATCTGCAAATAATGATAGTTTTACTTCTTTTCGAATTTGGATGTCTTTTATTTCTTTTTCTTGTTTGATTGCTGTGGCTAGGACTTCCAGAACTATGTTGAATAAGAGTGGTGGAAGGGGGCACCCCTGCCTTATTCCTGATCTTAAGGGGAATGCTTTTAATTTTTGCCAATTGAGTATGATGTTGGCTGTGGGTTTGTCATAGATGGCCTTTATCATGTTGAGGTATGTTCCCTGTATTCCCACTTTGCTGAGAGTTTTGATCATGAATGAGTGCTGGATTTTATCAAATGCTTTTTTTGCATTTATTGAAAATATCATGTGGTTTTTCTTCTTTCTTTTGTTTATGTGATGAATCACATTGATTGATTTGCAAATATTGTACCAGCCTTGCCTCCCAAGAATAAATCCCACCTGATCATGGTGTATGATATTTTTCATATATTGCTGGATCCAATTTGCTAATATTTTGTTGAGGATTTTAGCATCTAAATTCATCAGGGATATTGGCCTATAATTTTCTTTCTTTGTGTTGTTGGAATCGGAATTATGCTCACCTCATAAAAGGAGCTTGGAATTCTTCCTTCCTCTTGAATTTTTTGAAATAGCTTGAGAAGGATAGGAGTTAGTTCTTCTTTGAATATTTGGTAGAATTCACTTGTGAAGCCATCAGAACCAGGAATTTTTTTGTTGGGAGTATCTTTTTTTTTTTTTTTTTTTTTTTTTTTTTTTTTTTTTTTTTTTTTTGTATTTTTCTGAAGTTGGAAATGAGGAGGCAGTCAGACAGACTCTCGCATGGAGCCTTGGCTGTGGGAAGGGAAGAGACAGAGAGGAAGGAGAGGGGGAGGAGTGGAGAAGCAGATGGGCACTTCTCCTGTGTGCCCTGGCTGGGAATCGAACCTGGGACTCCTGCACTCCAGGCTGACCCTCTACCACTGAGCAAATCAGCCAGGGCTGTTGGGATTATTTTGATAACTGTTTCGATCTCATTTGTTATAATTGGTCTGTTTAGGTTTTTTGATTTTTTCAGATTAATTTTTGGAAGATTATATGTTTCAAGGAATTTGTACGTTTTATCTAGGTTGTCTAGTTTTTTGGCATATAGTTCTTCATAGTAGTTTCTTACAATATTTTGTATTTCTGTTGTGTCAGTTGTTATTTCTCCACTCTCATTTCTAATTTTATTTATTTGAGTCCTCACTCTTTCTTTCTTGACGAGTCTAGTTAAAGGTTCATCGATCTTGTTTACATTTTCAAAGAACCAGTTCCTGATTTCATTGATCCTCTGTATTGTTTCTTTGGCCTCTATGTCATTTATTTCCACTCTGATCTTTATTATTTCTTTCCTTCAACTACATTTGGGCTTTACTTGCTGTTCTTTTTCTAGTTCTTTTAGATGCAGGGTCAAGTTGTTTATTTGAACTTTTTCTATCTTTTTAAGGTATGCCTGTTATGCTATGAACTTCCCTCCCAGTACTGCTTTTGCTGTGTCCCATAAATTTTGAGTTGATGTATGCTCATTATCATTTGTTTCTAGAAATTTTTTATTTCTTCTTTGATCTCATTGTTAACCCATTCATTATTTAATAAAATACTATTTAGTTTCCAAGTAATTGAGTATTTTTCAGTTTTTCAGTTGTGGTTGATTTCTAGTTTCATGCTATTGTGATCAGAGAAAATGCTTGATATAATTTCAATCTTCTTAAATTTGTTGAGATCAGTTTTATTCCCTAACATGTGATCTATTCTAGAGAATGTACCATGAACACTTGAAAAGAATATATATTCTGCTGCTTTAGGGTGAAAAGTTCTGCTTTAGGGTGAATATCTATTAAATCCAGTTGATTTAGTGTGTCCTTTAAGTCTGCTGTTTCTTTGTTAATTTTCTTTCTTGATTATCTATCTAATGATGTTAGTGGGGTATTGAAATTCCCTACTATTATAGTATTGTTGTTGATCTCGCCCTTTAAGTCCATCAAAGTCTGCTTTATATATTTAGGTGCTCCTATATTAGGTGCATAGATATTTATAACAGTTACATCTTCCTGTTGGATTGCTCCCTTTCTCATAATGTAGTGACCTTCTTTATCTCTTACTTTGTTTTAAAGTCTATTTTGTCTGATATAAGTATTGCTACCCCAGATTTTTTTTCATTTCCATTTGCATGAATATATTTTTCTATCTTTTTACCTTCAGTCTATATGCATCTTTTGTTTTAAGGTGTGTCTCTTATAGGCAGTATATGTATAGGTCTTGTTTTCTTATCCATGCAGCTACCCTATGTCTTTTGATTTACATTTAAGGTTAGTATTGATATATAGTTGCTTATTGTCATTTTATTCTTTAAAATTTCATTCCTCTTTTGCTAAATTCTTTTCCCCCTTTGATCTGTTTACAACAGGCCCCTTAGCATTTCTTGCAGAATTGGTTTGGTTATAATGAATTCCTTGAGGTTTTTGTTTTGTTTTTGTCTGGGAAGGTTTTTTATTTCTCCTTCAATTTTAAACAATAGCCTTGCTGGATAAAGTAGTCTTGGTTGTAGGCTCTTATTCTGCATTACTTTGAATATTTCTTGCCATTCCCTTCTGGCCTCAAGTGTTTCTGTTGAGAAGTCTGATGTCATCCTTATGGAGGCTCCTTTGTAGTTGATAGCCTTTTTTTCTCTAGCACCTTTTAGTATTTTCTCTTTATCACTTAGCTTTGCTATTTTAATTATGATGTGTCTTGGTGTAGATTTCTTTGGGTTTCTCTTTAATGGAGTTCTCTGTGCTTCTTGAACTTGTGAGACTTTATCCTGCATTAATTTAGGGAAGTTTTCAGCTATGATATGTTTGAACAAAGTCTCTATCCCTTGTTCTTTCTCTTCTTCTTCAGGAACCCCTATGATGCAGATGTTATTTCTTTTCATGTTATCACAGAGCTCTCTTAGAGTTTCCTCTGACTTTTTAAGTTTCTTTTCTTTTTTCTGCTCTGCTTCCATGCCTTCTTTATCTTGTCCTCTAACTCGATGATTTAGTCCTCAACTTCCTCCATCCTGCTTTTAATTCCTTCCATTGTGGTCTTGATTTCTGATGTTGCATTTGTCATTTCTGACTGGTTCTCTTTCATTATTTCAATGTCCTTTTTTATATTTGCCATGTCTTTATTTAGGTGTTCATAATAACCATCTATTGTTGTTCAAAGATCTTTGAGCATCCTAACAATCGTTATTTTAAATTCTGCATCTGGTAATTTGGTTATATCTGACTCATTCAGGTCCTTTTCTGGGGATTTCTCTTGATTCATTTGTGTTGCATTTCTCTGCCTTCCCATTTTATCTGTATATAAGAAGGTTTTGGCCCCTAGAGTCCAATAGGTGTGGCCTCTGTTTCCTAGGTGTCATCTGTCTGCAGGCCCACCACCCCTTCTGCCACTGCTGCCTAGGGTGTTTGGGTATAGGCTTTGTTGGTATCAGCCCACTGGTGCTGTCACTGCAGTTTCCGCCTCTTCTCTCTTAGAGGGGCTGTGATCATGTGCCCAAGTCTACAAGGCTTGGTGGCCTCAGCCTTTGCCTACCCCCATGGGTGGGGTTATGTGCTATGCCAGGGCTGCAAGCCTGGGCACTGCAAGCAGGGTTGAGCACCTTTTTGAGTTGCAGGAGCCCACCTGTTCTGGGCTTTTGCCCCACCCCCTTCAGGAGGAGTCTGCTCAGATACTCTGCCAGCCTGGCTCTGCCAGCCGGGCGGAGCTGCGCACCCATACTCTGTCGTGAGTCTCCGCCTGTTTTGGGCTTTTGTCCCACTCCTGTGGGAGGAGCTGGCTGGTGCATGGGGCTACAAGCTTCCATTCTGTGGGCTGGGAAGGGCTGCGCACCTGTGCTCCCTTGCTCAGTGGTGGGTTTCCGTCCCTTCCAGGACTCCTGCCCTACCCCTGCAGGTGGTATTGCAGGTGGGCCCACAGCTGGGCCTGACCACTTTTGGGCATCCCCTCCACCCTTGCCCCAGTGAGACTGAGCTCAAGCCCAGACCCCAGTAATGGTCAGCCAGCTTCTGCCCTTGCCAAGGGAACTGATAATGGAACTGCATTTCCGCTTCCCACCATGGCCTGCCTTCTGGCAAGCCCTCAGCCTGTGGGTGGGGGCACTGCAGCTCAGACCCTAACACTCCATACTGTAGTCCCGAAAACTCCCTCCTTCTAAGCGGCTCTGCTCTGAGTTCCATAGGAAACCTTGTTTGGCTGTTTTCCTGCTTCCCTTTGCTGGTATTGCTGTTTCCAGGGGAAATATTCGCTTCAGATTTGGGGAGTGACTCATCCCAGGGGTTAGGGTGGCTGTCCCTCAAAATGTTTTTCCCTGTGCCTCCTAGATTATACCCTCTTCCTGCTGCTCTGATCCTCTCCTCTCTTCCATTCCCTGGAGCCCCAGTGGGTGGTTGTGAGAAAAATTTTCTGCGTGGTCCTTTTAAAAAGAATCCTGGGTCTGAGAAATCAGTCTCTTTCTCACAAACAGTATCCTGACTTGTTTCCAGTTAAATACTGTCCATACGCCTCTTCTAGGCTCTCGGGCTGCAGGCTGGGGCTTTGTTCCTGGGGCTCAGGACCCTCCTCTCTCTGCTAAACTCACTTCCGACCTCGCAAGTCTCCCCAGATTGCCATTCACTCCTGGGAGCTGGGCAGCCCTCTCTGCATTTCCATTTTTCCTACCAGTCTCAGTGTGGCTTCTTTGGTTTCCTTGGTTAATGAGTCCTCTTATTTTAGTCCAAAGTTGGTTTTTCCAGATGATGGTTCTTAAAATTAAGTTGTAATCTACTTTGGTTCTGGGAGGTGGAAGTTGGCACGTCCGCCTACTCCATCACTATCTTGCCGCCAATTTTTTTTTTCATATTGGTCTGTCTCTCATGGATTGGAGCAGTTCTGAAGGTTTGTATTTTAACCTCCAGAAATTTTTATATAAACACACCACAACATATTTGTTTGTATTGTTAACTGTGGACAGTTGTAGACCAGATTTTTCATGATTTCTATGCTCACAACCTTCCATTGGATATTATGCTACTGCATATACACTCTGAAGAAAGAAAAATACTTTGGTTCTTTCCTTAACTTTGGCTATTTTGTAAAAAAAATAAAACATTATACTTTGATGCATATTTGAGAAGATATTGAAATAACAATAGACTATTTAACTGGTAAATTATAATGGTATAACTTAGAAATTATACATTATATCCACATTTATATCAAATTAATTCATCATAATTAAAAGTTTTATAATGAATACCAAAATAATTAGTAGTGACAATTTTTATGCTTAACCATTTAAATTGTACAAAAATATATTGGTAGCAAAATAAGAGTGAGAAATTGAAGTCAAGTAAATTGTATTTGTAAGTGACGTCACGGAAATGGCGCCATGAGCAGAGCGTCCGACAGATCTCCCCAAAATCACAAAAAATTTATCAACTAGAAACAGAAAAATTTATCCTCGGAGCATTCCGGAGTTCCACACAAACTGAAAGCGAAAGGACTGTTATCACTTGAATCTGAGAAAGGAGTGTGGAGGAAGCTACCGCAGGGATGTTCATTCAAGCTGCGGAGGGAGTGCACCTGTGGTGAGTCAGCCCACACTCGGGAGCGGCGAGCAGCCGCCAGCGCGCGCCCGGTCCAGTTGCAGAGCGAGCACCGCTAACGTTCCCAGCGGCCCGCGCACTGCGAGTGAGAGTCGCCAGACATCGGGGCCCGGAGCACTCCATTTGCGCGCGTGCCCTGGGCATTCCACGCGCCCAGAGCGCCCTACTGGCCCGCACACCCAGGGTGCCCCATTATCCTGCGCCCGGTGCGCCCCAGCCACCAGCAGCGGGGCGAGCGGGAGAGGCGCCAGGGCGGTCTTCCCTACTTGGGAGATTCTCTCCGTGGGCGGGGCACCTCACCCAGCCATTCAAGCTAACAATCAAGCGTTGGGGGAGGGGCGCGCGCAGGCAGCCTGAAATACCTTCGGGAGCACAGCTGCGACCCAATCACTGAAATTAGCTTAACCCATGAAATCTGCGCACCCACGGGTTCTAATTGATAAGATCTCTCTCAGTTCAGCGATCCAAGACAAAAGGCGTGATATTTTTTAGTGCCTCTCGCTAAAGGGGCAGGGGCAACTTCTGATTGATAGAGCCTCCATATTCAGGGATAAATGCCAACAAGAGGGACTTGGCAGATAATAAGATCTATACTACACTAGTCACAAGCAGAGACTAGTGCCTCTTCTTCCCTGCAAAAACAGGCTACAAAGTGTGGAAAGCCTGGGTTGAGAGGTCCAACTGAATGCTAGGTGCTGAACAGTCACCTTGACAACAATTGACTCCCACCCCCGCCTGATTACGCTGGAGGCTCTGACTGCCAGAGCCTTTCCCAAAGCCTTGCACTGAGTGGGGATAGAGTGGGGATTTCCCAGCTCTTTGAGCCTCTTACTCCCCAGGCAGAAGCAGTTGCAGCCTTATAGCTGGATCACCAGGCTGCTAATTCAGGAAGGGGGGACTAGGAGAGAGACTCCAGGAAAGCAAACTCTCTCATCGTTGGACCCTGCAAACGCCAACAAGCCTTGACTACCAGCAAGACTAAAGCCAATTATATGACATTGCCATAGAATCCCATCAACTGCAAATCCCTACCTAAGTGTGACACAGGGGCAGAGCCTGGGGTACAGAGTCACCAACCAGGAAGAGGGAGAGAAAAGAAAAAGGAAGAAGTTAACCTCTCAAAATCAAGAAAAATCCACAGACTTTACAACTTGTTCCACTAATTTTTTTGTTGTTGTTGTTTGTTTCTTCTATCTTATTGCCTTTATTTCCTCCACCTCGGTCCTTCTATTCTCTGCCCATCTTATGCGTCCCTTTTCTTGAACTACACTACCCATGAGTGTTACATTTTATTTCTCTTCTTCATCCTCACCCTCATTTAAGGTTATACTCCAAAACACTTAACTCTCACTCTCTCCTCTTTTGTTTTTTTTTTGTTTTGCTTTATTTTGTTTTTTTCTCTTCCTTTTTTTTCTTCCTTCATTTTTCTCTTTTTCTTATTTTTTCCTTTCTATTCGTTTTTTCTTTTCTCGTTTTACTTTCCTCCCATTTAATCCTCAATCACGAACAAATTAGTTAATTTGGGACTCAAGGCTTTTTTTGGCTTTATTTTTCTTTTTCACCTTTGTTTTTGTTTTTTTCTTGTTTGTTTGTTTATTTTTGTGGCATTTTGGGTCCTCCCAACCCAAGGTCTCCATTGTATTTAGTCTTCGCTCCACTTAATACAACAGATTTTTACTTATTATTTTTATTTTTTTCTTCTTCATTATTCTTTTTTTTTTTGTCCTTTTTTCTGGTTCCCTCTTATCCCTCTCATTATATCTCTTAGTCGACCATCACTTACAAGCAAATCATCTTATGCTTGTCTAAGATTTTCTTCCTTTTTTTTTTTTTTTTTGCATTTAGTAGGTCCCTACTCCCTTTTTTTGCCCCTTGAACTCTTCACCCCAAATCAGGCCCTCCATTATAGGCACGATATGTCCCTGAGGAGGGAAGAGGAAGGAAAGAGAAGAAAGACAAAAGGGGGAAATAATAAATTATTACTGTTTTATTTTGTGGGGTGTTTTACCTTTTTTTTTTTTTTTTTACTCTTTATTAATTCTAATTAGTGCTATCAACAGATGCCAATAAGAAAGAGGAAATCGAATATTATGGATACAAAAGAAAGAGAGGTAACACAAATAGATGTGGAAAAATCTATGGAGAAAAGACTTAACATATTGGAAGCCTTGGAGCTAAATGAGAGAATTTAAAATAGAAATCTTAAAAATACTCAGAGGTATACAAGAAAACACAGAAAGACAATATAGGGAGATCAGAAAACAACTCAATGAACACAAAGAATATATTACCAAGGAAATTGAAACTATAAAAACAAATCAAACAGAAATGAAAAACTCAATTCATGAGCTGAAAAACGAGGTAAAAAGCTTAGCGAACAGAACAGCCCAGATTGAAGATAGGATTAGTGAAATAGAAGACAAACACCTTGAGGCACAACAGAGAGAAGAAGAAAGAGACTCAAAAATAATAAAAAACGAGAAAACCCTACAGGAATTGTCTGACTCCATCAGAAAGAATGACATAAGAATAATAGGTATATCAGAGGGAGAAGAGAATGAAAATGGAATGGAGAATATACTCAAACAAATAATAGACGAGAACTTCCCAAGCCTGTGGAAAGAACTAAAGCCTCAAATTCAAGAAGCAAACAGAACACCAAGTTTTCTTAACCCCAACAAACCCACTCCAAGGCACATCATAATAAAGATGACACAAACCAATGACAAAGAAAAAATTCTCAAGGCAGCCAGGGAAAAGAAGAGTACAACATATAAAGGAAGGCCTATTAGATTATCATCAGATTTCTCAGCAGAAACTCTACAAGCTAGAAGAGAGTGGACCCCAATATTTAAAGCCCTGAAAGAGAGGAACTTTCAGCCAAGAATACTATACCCATCAAAGCTATCCTTCAAGTATGAAGGAGATATAAAAACATTCACAAATACAGAAAAGATGAGAGAATTTATCAACAGAAAGCCCCCACTCCAGGAAATACTAAGGGGGGTTTTCCAACCAGATTCAAAGAACAAAAGAAAACAACACCACAAGTAACAGCTCCACCAAGAACACAATAAAACCAAACTTAAACTGTGACAACAAAGGAAAAAAAGGGGGGAGAGGATGGAGATTAACAGTAGCAAAGGATGATGAAGTGCAGAAATACTCATAAGATAGGGTACTACAATGAATATGGTAGGTACCCTTTTCATTACTTAATGGTAACCACCCTTGAAAAAAACACCACAAAAACACTTGACTTAAAAAAGGTAGCAACAGAGGAAAGAAGTATGGAACACAAACAAACAAAAACAAATGATAGAAAAACAAAAGAGAAGAATCAAACTAGATACAAAACTAACAGAAAGCAATTTATAAAATGGCAGTAGGGAACCCACAAGTGTCAATAATTACACTAAATGTAAATGGATTAAACTTACCAATAAAAAGACACAGAGTAGCAGAATGGATTAAAAAAGAAAATCCAACTATATGCTGCCTACAAGAAACACATCTAAGCAACAAGGATAAAAACAAATTCAAAGTGAAAGGCTGGAAAACAATACTCCAAGCAAACAACACCCAAAAAAAAGCAGGTGTAGCAATACTCATATCTAATAATGCTGACTACAAGACAGAAAAAGTACTCAGAGACAAAAATGGTCATTTCATAATGATTAAGGGGAAGTTGAATCAAGAACACATAACAATCCTTAATATATATGCACCAAACCAAGGAGCACCAAAATATATAAGACAGCTACTTATTGACCTTAAAACAAAAACTAACAAAAATACAATCATACTTGGAGACCTCAATACACCGCTGACGGCTCTAGATCGGTCATCCAAACAGAGAATCAATAAAGATATAGTGGCCTTAAATGAAATACTAGAACACCTGGATATGATAGACATCTACAGGACACTTCATCCCAAAGCGACAGAGTATACATTTTTCTCTAGTGTACATGGAACATTCTCAAGAATTGACCATATGTTGGGCCACAAAGACAATATCAGCAAATTTAGAAAAATTGAAATTGTACCAAGCATATTTTCTGATCATAAAGCCTTGAAACTAGAATTCAACTGCAAAAAAGAGGGGGAAAAACCCACAAAAATGTGGAAACTAAACAACATACTTCTAAAAAATGAATGGGTCAAAGAAGAAATAAGTGCAGAGATCAAAAGATATATACAGACAAATGAAAATGAAAATAAGACATACCAGAATCTCTGGGATGCAGCAAAAGCAGTAATAAGAGGAAAGTTCATATCACTTCAGGCCTATATGAACAAACAAGAGAGAGCCGAAGTAAACCACTTAACTTCACACCTTAAGGAACTAGAAAAAGAAGAACAAAGACAACCCAAAACCAGCCAAAGAAAGGAGATAATAAAAATCAGAGCAGAAATAAATGAAATAAAGAACAGAAAAACTATAGAAAAAAATCAATAAAACAAGGAGCTGGTTCTTTGAAAAGATCAACAAAATTGACAAACCCTTGGCAAGACTCACCAAGGAAAAAAGGCACAGGACTCAAATAAATAAAATCCAAAATGAAAGAGGAGAGATCACCACAGACATCATAGATATACAAAGAATTATTGTAGAATACTATGAAAAATTATATGCCACCAAATACAACAATCTAGAAGAAATGGATAAATTCCTAGAACAATACAACCTTCCTAGACTGAGTCATGAAGAAGCAGAAAGCCTAAACAGACCAATCAGCAGGGAGGAAATAGAAAAAACTATTAAAAACCTCCCCAAAAATAAAAGTCCAGGCCCAGATGGTTATACTAGTGAATTCTATCAAACATTCAAAGAAGACTTGGTTCCTATTCTACTCAAAGTCTTCCAAAAATTTGAAGAAGAAGCAATACTTCCAAACACATTTTATGAGGCCAACATAACCCTCATACCAAAACCTGGCAAGGATGGCACAAAGAAAGAAAACTACAGACCAATATCTCTAATGAATACAGATGCTAAAATACTAAACAAAATACTGGCAAACCGAATATAACAACATATTAAAAAAATAATACATCATGATCAAGTGGGATTCATCCCAGAATCTCAAGGATGGTTCAACATACGCAAAACGGTTAATGTAATACACCATATCAACAAAACAAAGAACAAAAACCACATGATCTTATCAATAGATGCAGAAAAGGCTTTTGATAAAATACAACACAACTTTATGTTTAAGACTCTCAACAAAATGGGTATAGAAGGAAAATATCTCAACATGATAAAGGCCATATATGATAAACCATCAGCCAACATCATATTAAACGGCATAAAACTGAGGACTTTCTACCTTAAATCAGGAACAAGACAGGGTTGTCCACTCTCTCTACTCTTATTTAACGTGGTGCTAGAAGTTCTGGCCAGAGCAATCAGACAAGACAAAGAAATAAAAGGCATCCATATCGGAAAAGAAAAAGTAAAGGTATCACTTTTTGCTGATGATATGATCCTATACATCGAAAACCCGAAGGACTCCACAAAAAGATTATTAGAAACAATAAACCAATACAGTAAGGTCGCAGGATACAAAATTAACATACAAAAGTCCATAGCCTTTCTATATGCCAACAATGAAATATTAGAAAACGAACTCAAAAAAATAATCCCCTTCACGATTGCAACAAAAAAAATAAAATACCTAGGAATAAACATAATAAAGAATGTAAAGGACCTATATAATGAAAATTACAAAGCATTGTTAAGGGAAATCAAAAAAGATACAATGAGATGGAAAAATATTCCTTGTTCTTGGATAGGAAGAATAAATATAATCAAAATAGCCATATTACCCAAAGCAATATACGAATTTAATGCAATTCCCATCAAAATTCCTATGACATTTTTTAAAGAAATGGAACAAAAAATCATCAGATTTATATGGAACTATAAAAAACCCCGAAGGGGTTTTGATAGCCAAAACAATCCTAAGGAAAAAGAATGAAGCTGGGGGCATTACAATACCTGACTTTAAACTATATTATAGGGCCACGATAATCAAAACAGCATGGTATTGGCAGAAAAATAGACAGACCAATGGAACAGAATAGAAAGCCCAGAAATAAAACCACATATATATGGTCAAATAATCTTGGATAAAGGGGCCAACAACACACAATGGAGAAAAAAAAAGCCTCTTCAACAGATGGTGTTGGGAAAACTGGAAAGCCACATGCAAAAGAAGGAAACTCGACTACAGCCTGTCCCCGTGTACTAAAATTAATTCAAAATGGATCAAAGACCTAAATATAAGACCTGAAACAATAAAGTACATAGAAGAAGACATAGGTACTAAAATCATGGACCTGGGTTTTAAAGAACATTTTATGAACTTGACTCCAATGGCAAGAGAAGTGAAGGCAAAGATAAATGAATGGGACTACATCAGAATAAAAAGTTTTTGCTCAGCAAGAGAAACTGATATCAAAATAAACAGACAGCCAACTAAATGGGAAATGATATTTTCAAACAACAGCTCAGATAAGGGCCTAATATCCAAAGTATACAAAGAACTCATAAAACTCAACAACAAACAAACAAACAATCCAATAAAAAAATGGGAAGAGGACATGAACAGACACTTCTCCCAGGAAGAGATACAAATGGCCAACAGATATATGAAAAGATGCTCAGCTTCATTAGTTATTAGTGAAATGCAAATCAAAACTACAATGAGATACCACCTCACCCCTGTTAGATTAGCTATTATCAACAAGACGGGTAATAGCAAATGTTGGAGAGGCTGTGAAGAAAAAGGAACCCTCATCCACTGTTGATGGGACTGTAAAGTAGTACAACCATTATGGAGGAAAGTATGGTGGTTCCTCAAAAAACTGAAAATAGAACTACCTTATGACCCAGCAATCCCTCTACTGGGTATATACCCCAAAACCTCAGAAACATTGATACGTGAAGACACATGTAGCCCCATGTTCATTGCAGCACTGTTCACAGTGGCCAAGACATGGAAACAACCAAAAAGCCCTTCAATAGAAGACTGGATAAAGAAGATGTGGCACATATACACTATGGAATACTACTCAGCCATAAGAAATGATGACATCAGATCATTTACAGCAAAATGGTGGGATCTTGATAACATTATAAGGAGTGAAATAAGTAAATCAGAAAAAAACAAGAACTACATGATTCCATACATTGGTGGAACATAAAAATGAGACTAAGAGACATGGACAAGAGTGTGGTGATTACAAGGGGTGGGGGGAGGGAGGACATGGGAGGGAGGGAGGGAGGGAGAGAGTTAGGGGGAGGGGGAGGGGCACAGAGAACTAGATAGAGGGTGGCGGAGGACAATCTGACTTTGGGCAAGGGGTATGCAACATAATTTAATGACAAAATAACTTAGACATGTTTTCTTTGAATATATGTCATCCCATTACCATTAATAAAAATATATTTTTAAAAATTGTATTTGTAATACACCAATAGCAAACTTTTATTTTTGATCTTTTTAGGCCCCTGTTTTAGTATAACAATTTTTCATTGCATTATTTCTTTTATATAATAATGAAAGCCAGTATATCATTTATTACATAAATAAGAATTTTTTATTTTTATTTTGCACCTTTTTAAATTTTAATTAGAAAATTAAACATAACACGGTGACATTGATCAATAAGAGTACATATTTTAAATAGTTTGCATGAACACAAACATCCCCAAAGTAGTAACAAATGAGTTAGAATCTACTTCTTATAAAACATTCATTTTAGTAAGTCAACTTGATTTACTATTTTTTTAAAAAAACATTGATAGGAGTATTTTCTTATTCTATTGTCTATCAATTCAATTAAGTGGAGTTGTTAATCTTAATTTTCATTCTGAAGAAAACATACAGTGTCCAAAACAAATGACTAAACTATTCCGCTCACAAAAATTAGGGGATATTTTATTGCTTCATATTTAGTTTGAAATATCCCTTTAATTTTTGTGAGCAGTATAGTTAAAAAAATTGAAAAACATAGACCTAGAGGAAATGTACTCAGTGTATGACCTGGTCAGATTTTCTAACTTTCCAGTTCCTCAGTTTTGTCACCTGTAAGAAAGGAACTAAAAATACTAACTTCATAGACTTCAGAAGCAAAGTGTTCTGAAGCAAATAAGATAGTTCATGGAGAGTGCTTGGCCTGGTGCCTGGGATCTAAATCTTTTGAATTTTACTGAGCATTTGGCCATGTGCTATTAGGCACAATATGTGCACTTTACATGTATTTTCTCATTTAATCATTACATAGTTACCAATATCCCCTTTTTATAAACAGAAATTAAAACACAATGAGATTAATTATTCAATAAATGATGGATGGTATTATTATTATTATCATTGTATTCAACATTTTGTTATTTTAAATATTGTCTCAACATAGAGCTTTATTTTTATGGAAATACCATATTAAGAAACTGAACAGATATATTCTTGGAAATATGTAATAATTTGAACTAAAAAATAACTGTAAATACTAAAGTAAGCATTGTGTTTAATATCAAATCTTTCAATTCTCTTTTAAGGATAAAAAGTATATAGTAGAGGGAAAAGGAGTTTGGGGTCAAAATCACCAGTGAAGACACAGAGATGACATACCTGAGCAGTCTCTCCTTCTGAAAGTGGCAAAATTAGGAGTAGGGAATAGTGATGGTAGCAAAATTAACATGCAGACAAAGCTGTGGGAGTCTTCTGTTCATTTTTGTTTAATCTTCAGAGACCAAACACAGTTTCAAATGGAGCCCAAACACCCAGTTCTGTAAAATGCCTTCTAGGGGCTCCATAACATCTCAGTGATGAGTAACTTTTTTTTTTTTTTTTTTTACAAAGACAGAGAGAGAGTCAGAGAGAAGGATAGACAGGGACAGACAGACAGGAACAGAGAGAGATGAGAAGCATCAATCATTAGTTTTTCGTTGCACATTGTGATTTCTTAGTTGTTCATTGATTGCTTTCTCATATGTGCCTTGATCGTGGGACTTCAGCAGACTGAGTAACCCCTTGCTGGGGCCAGCGACCCTGGGTCCAAGCTGGTGAGCTTTTGCTCAAGCCAGATGAGCCTGCGCTCAAGCTGGCGACCTCGGGGTCTCGAACCTGTGTCCTTCCACATCCTAGTCCAACGCTCTAACCACTGCTCCACCGCCTGGTCAGACCGTGATGAGTAACTTATTTTCAAACCAACTCTTTCATCAAAAGTCCCCTTCACATAATCCACATTCTACAGAGCATGAATATTGAAGGATAAAAATTCAACCTAACAAGAATGACATCTAAGCTCCATAAAGCACCTCTCTTACAAAGAGTCAAAACATGTTAGGCCTGTCAGTTTTTATCCAGAATGACAACCAGTCCCAGGACTTCAAAATTCTAATTAGAAAAGTCTATGTATACTTATAGTACATGGAGAATCCTCACCACCAATCACTTAAAAATAGACAAATATTTTAGTGACAGCTCAGTCTAGCATTTATTGTTTTGACAGCATCCTATCACATATTTTGTTATTTATTTTATAAAAAGATTTATTGATTGATTTCATAGAGATAAAAGAAGTAGGAGAGAGAGAGAAACATTGATTTCGTGTCTCACTTATTTATCTATTCATTGGTTGATTCTTATATGTGTCCTGATCAGGAATCAAACTTACAACCCTGGCACATTAGGATGATGCTTAACCAACTGAGCTACCTGGCCAGAGCTGTTGCATTTTTCATGTATCTTCACTCATTTTTTAATTTCCATTATTTAATCATTTTAATTAAGGTCCCCAAAATATTTATATAATTCAAGGAATACATAGCATGTATTAGAAATTCTCTCAATTTTATTAAACTTTGATTTTTACATAAACCAGTCAAGTAAAAATAACAACTCTAGGTAAAGATTATCATCTCAGCATAAGAGACCAAAAATTTTGCCATTTTTGGGACAATATTTTCAATTTTCAGTATGCTGAAGAAATTTTATCATAAAGTAGACCATGGATTATTTGAGAGAAATTTGTGCTAATATGTTTGCTATGGCTTATCATTAAAAATTAAATGTGGAAAAGTCAGCAAAATGGCAAAAATTTAAAAACCAAGTTGATTTCAATTCAATAACCTTATGAACTCTATAATTTTAGCAACATAATTCTTCGTTTTCCATTTGTGTTCTTTAATTTTAATTTTTTAAATCTACATGAGTATATTCTAGATTTTGGGAGGTGTGGCAGATTTATCTTTATACATATATTTTTGACACTTGTCATTATTTAGAATGAATGTTCATTTTTGTACCCACTTAGTAAAAAGGTTCAATGGCTCTGGGGAGGATTGCAGAGTGTTTTACGGCATGATTTAACATCTTCTAATCCTTTATTAGTTATCTGAAAAATCATATCTGATGATTCTTGCATTAAAATTCTCTGGCATATCATGGAGTAAAACATCACTCCTGCCATGTTATAAGAACACAAAACTGTTAAAAACACTTGCATTTAAGTAAATTGTTCATCATTTCTTGGGCTGAGATCCATTTGATAGTAAGACATGGGTATGTGAGCTTTGATTTGCCTGATTATCAGATAGCAGAATAAGTCAAACTTGCCCAAATTGGAAACAAACCTATCATTAAAAGATATGGAGGGTGGGAACTAAAGTTAGAAATTTTGGTTTTAAATCTTGAAAAATTGCTGTGAGCAGAAATCAGTTTTTACCTTTTATCACATGATACCTGCCAGTTATTCTAATAAGACTATTCTCTGGAAAATGTTCTCTGACCCAGAGAGTTTTATAAAAAGTTACCTTTTTAGACTTCACTCAACCAGGTACACTAATGGGTCATTCACCATGAAGTCAAACCTATCTTTAACGATTTTAGAGAAGAAGAGATATTAAAAAAAATAAAAATGAAGTACCTTACATGTCATCACAGAGACTATAATCTATAATGTATCTGTCCATGGAGAAAGCACATATGCAACAAGTTAAAATTATTTATGCATACACATATACATTAAAATGTAAAATAATAGATGATAGATAATAGATATAGATAGATACAGATAGATAGATGAAATATGGAATAAAGAAGAGGAGGCAGAAGTGAAGGGTGTACGAATTTGTGGGGAGATTATGAATTATTGCAAGAATCTGGACTGAGAATGATCATCTCATTCCTTTCTCTGATCCTATGAGGTAAAATGAATTGTCAACATGTGGAAACCAAGAAGCTGAAATTGACACAACTTGCCCAATAGAATTAAGACTGGCTACTTAGAAGTGAAGATAAACTTTTATTTAAATGGAAGGGTCTTACAATTGGATATATTTCACCTCCAAAAGATGACCTTCCAAACTGAAAATAAGAAGGTCACATAAAAATACAACATTATTTGGGCAAATGGTATGATGTTTTCACAAAATTAGTCATCATTTGTTCTCTGGTGGCTATTGTAAGAAAAAAATCAATACTATTTAAATGTCTATAGGGGACAAGCTCAAGAAAACTTAAATCTCATCACAGTTAGAAAACCACTTGATTTCTCCTCCTCTGAGGCAGTTTATCTCCCAAGGTCAAGGTTAGAGGAACTTGCTTGGCAAGGAAATATACTCCACAGAGTATAAAATGAGTTAGGTACTTCTATCTAGCTCCTTTATCTAGCTCCTTTCACTAACATTACATCTATTCAATATACCGTATTTCCCCATGTATATAACGCACCCTTTTTCTAAAAATTTGGGGTTTAAAAACTCAATGCATCTTCTACAGTGGTTGTGGCAATTCAAATGCCATAGATGGAACTGAGGATGAGGCAATATATGAAGACAGTGATTCGTCATCAGACACAGATGAGGACAAGCTAATGGATGGGAGTTTTGACAGTGATGAGGAGTTGTATAAATTTTATGATAAATAAAACTTGAGTTCAATAACTTTATGTAGTACATTTTTTTTTCAAATCTTGGGCCCCAAAATTAAGGTGCATATTATACATGGGAGCATCAAATACGTGGGGAAATATAGTATGTTCTTCAGTTTGCTTCAAAAACTCATCCAGACACATTCAATAAGGCAGAATTCTTTGCATTGCATAGTCACTCTACAATATGACTAAATGAGGTTCCAGCAGCATCTGCACTAGACATAGTTTTGACTCACTTGGTAATCTTTTGCTCTTTCTCTTCAATATCTTCAGGAAGATGATCTTCATTCTAATTACTCTTAAAAACATAAAAAGAAGGCCCTGTGTTTCCCTGAATATGAGCAGCAACAGCCCTGTATTTCTAAATTTAGGATTTTCTCAGCTGAACTACCAGTCCATTGCCCCAAACTCTTTATGGTGAGTTTCTGGCTTTCATGATGGAGTATTTGTGAATCATTTTGGAAACATTTTCTACCTCCAATCTCTGAAACAAAAATGTGTTTCACATTTACAAGCAAAACCAGTGTGATATTCTTACTCCATTCATTATGCAATTTAGTTAAGCCATAATGATAAAAGTGATTAAATTAGCAGGACATTCCTAGAACTATCCTATTTGAGAAACATTTATACCTCCCTTGCCCCTTGCTTTGTCCACCATTTGTCAAGTACATCTTAATAAATTTCTAAAAAATTTTATGTTGCATATAAGCCCATATGGTCATCTTTTCATAAACATATACATCAGCTCAGTTTCTTCATGGTTTTTTTTTCCTTGAATTTCCGCATCCCACTCTCTCCATTTTCTTTTATTTTATCCCTTTCTCTCTCTCTCACTTTTTGTGTACATTCTTTACCCCTTTTGAGGTAATACAAACACTGAGAATTTATTTTTCCTTAATTTTTCCCATGGCAAAAAGTTTTTATCAGTGATACAATTATGGCATAGCTTGATTAAGCAGTTGATTGCTCTTATCAAAAAAATCTCTGCAAATTATCTATTTTTTAAATTTTTATTGAATTTGGATGACATTGGTAATAAAGTTATATAGTTTTCAGGTATACAATTCTATAATGTATCAGCTCTATATTGTATTGTGTGTTCACCACCCCAAGTTGTCTCCTTCCATCACTATTTATCCTCCCTTTACAGTCTTCTATCTCCCCGTACCGCCTTTCCTTCTAGTGATCACCATATTATTCTTGTTCACATAAGGCCAATCTTAGTTCACATCTTCCTTATCTCTAAGCTGGTTACATGAGAGCCTAATTCCAGCCTTCCTGCCTCACATCCATTTTCCGCATAGCAATAAGACAGTGAGTTCTCTAAACCAAACTGATGAATCTCTTGCTAGCTTAAAATCCTGTAAATATCAAACCTCATTTGGCCATGTAAAATTGTGCATCTGCTGTGGAAAACAGTATGTCAGTTCCTCAAAAAATTAAACCAAAAAATAATTCTTATGTCTTCCAGCAATTCCACTTTTGAGTTCATATCCAAAGGAAATAAAATCATTATGTTAAAGAAATTATGTATACTCCCATGTTTAGTGCAGCATCATTCACAATAGCCAAAAGATGGAAGGAATCCAAATCCAATGACAGAAGAATAAACAAAATATTATATATACATACAGTGAATATTAGTCATCATTAAAAAGAAAGGAAATTCTGACACATGCTACAATGTTGATGAATCTTAAAGACATTGTACTAAGTGAAATAAGCTAGTCACAAAAGAACAAATATTGTACAATTCCATTTAGATGAGGAAACTAGAATAGTTAAATTTATAAAGAAAATAAAATAAAATGTTGGTTGCCAGGAGTTAGAGAAACAGAGATTTATGTAATGAGTAAAGAGTTCCAGTTTTTCAAGATAAAAAATGTTCTGGGGATAGATGGTAGTGATAGTTGCACAACAATGTGAATGTACTTAATGCCACCAAATGTACGTTGGTGAATGCATGTGTGGATGGATACAACCATGAATAGTTGACGCTTCTTGCTCCTAAGCAGATTAACAGACAAAAGGAAAGAGAACATATTCATTTATTCCTATAGAATTCCTATAACACCAGATAGAAACTAAGGGTCACCTGACCTGTGGTGGTGCAGTGGATAAAGCATCAACCTGGAACGCTGAGGTTGCTAGTTCAAAACCCCAGGCTTGCCTGGTCAAGGCACTTATGAGAGCTGATGCTTCCTGCTCCTCCCTCCTTCTCTCTCTCTCTTTCTCTCTCCCTCCTTTCTCTCTAAAAAAATTAATAAATAAAATCTAAAAACTGAGGGTTTTTGATAAACAATACTGAAACAGTCTCCCCATGGATGCCATCAGCTCACTTGCTCCTCTTACTCTGTATGATCTGGAGTGTTTAACATCCCTAACCACAGTCAGAGGCCTGTCATAGTTTGAGAAGGCAAAAAGGGTGACCGTGCATTAGAAGCTGGGGTCAATGGCCAAGGGAGGTAAGATGGTAAAAAAAGGAAAGGGAAAGGAATATAATAAAAAAAGATGAGAGCACCAAGAGAAACTCTTGGGACATTCCTACATTTAGAAAGCAGAGGGGCCCTGGCTGGTTGGCTCAGTGGTAGAACGTCGGCCTGGCGTGCAGAGGTCCCGGGTTCGATTCCCGGCCAGGGCACACAGGAGAGGCGCCCATCTGCTTCTCCACCCCTCCCCCTCTCCTTCATCTCTGTCTCTCTCTTC
Organism: Saccopteryx bilineata; assembly: GCF_036850765.1. Classification (NCBI taxonomy): domain Eukaryota; kingdom Metazoa; phylum Chordata; class Mammalia; order Chiroptera; family Emballonuridae; genus Saccopteryx; species Saccopteryx bilineata. Next base: position 152,384,112 of record NC_089494.1, read on the forward strand.
CCCTCCCGCAGCGAGGCTCTATTGGAGCAATGATGGCCCGGGCGCTGGGGATGGCTCCTTGGCCTCTGCCCCGGGCGCTAGAGTGTCTCTGGTCGCAACAGAGCGACACCCGGGAGGGGCAGAGCGTCGCCCCCTGGTGGGCGTGCCTGGTGGATCCCGGTCGGGCGCCTGCGGAAGTCTGTCTGACTGTCTCTCCCTGTTTCCAGCTTCGGAAAAAAAAAAGAAAAGAAAAGAAAAAAAAGAAAGCACAGGGCCAGGAACAGAGAGGACATAACAAACAGAGGCAGAAATGAAGAGACACAGGAACAGAGAAAATAATCATTAATTCAGTTCATGCAAAAATACTTAGTGCAAGTCTACTATGTGCCAGGTTCCCATCTGAGTGCTGCAAACAGAGCTATGAAAAAACAACCGAAAATATCTGCTCATTGAATGTGCAGCCTAGTCAAAGAGAAAAACTCTAAATCAGATGAAGTTAAATATATGCTCTGTGAAATAGTGAAAAGTGCTATAGGATGAAAAATAAAACAGAAATGGGAGAGAGGAAGTGTCAGGGATGGGGGTTTTCAGCTTCTACATAGGTGGCATGGGATGACCTCAGGTAACCTGCTAAAGCCTGGCAGAAAGAGGAAGTCAGCACACTGCACCCTGGAAAAGAGCATGTCAGCGAGAAGGAACCAACGGCAAGTGTGTGGCCCTGATGCATGAGTCTGCTTAGCCTGATCTAGAAGAGCAAAGAGGCAATGTGGAGAGATCTGAGTAAAGGAGGGAGGAATATAGATGGAATGAGCCAACGGGCAAGCTGTCACAAGGACTGCAGGGCAGGTAGCTGTTGGAGGGGTTTGAGCAGAGACTTGGCCTGCCTTACATTCTCACATAATCACCCTGGCTCTTCTGTTGAGAATAAATAGATGAGGGGCAAGGGCAGAAGTCAAGAGACAAGAGAGGAGAATACTGCAACAACCCAGTAAGAGGCAAAGGTGGCATGCACAGGGGTCATGATGAAGGAGGTGTTAAGAAGTGCTCAAATTCTACATGTATTTTTAGGGAAAACAAGCAGGGTTTGTTTATGGGCCAGATGTGAGGAGGAGGATGAAGAGGGGTCAAGAATTATACTGAAGTGTTGGGCCTGAGCAAGTGGAGCTGCCATTCAGTGAAATGGGGAAAGCTGCAGAAGGAGCAGGTTTATGGGAGTATCAACAGCCAGTTACATGTGTGTTAAGCTTAAAATGCAAATGACCTATCAAAAGGGCAAAGTATAACCAGACAGCTTGCAGCCCTATATTAATGAGACCAGGGGAGGGCAGCCTTCATGAAATTGAGGCAGCAGAGTGTCAAAAGTAAGAAAGTGGGTGGTTAGGCCAAAAGCTACAAATTGGCTAACAATGGGGAAACTGGGCCAAGTCTCTTGGGTTTGATTAGGAGAGAACACTTGGAGCTCAGTTACTAAGGGCAGAACTCTGCCAGTGGTTGAGAAACAAGTCAGAGGTGAGGGGAGAAAATGCAGCATAAGAAGACTGCCGTTGGGTGAGCGGAACTAGACATGTATAGTGCATGGGGCCTTCTAATTTCATGAGACAATGCCGTTTTGACAAGTGTTATTTTGCTAAGTGTAAATCAAGCTTCACCTTCCTCTACCATCTTGCCCATCACAGAGCCAATAACTAATGCAGAGGCAGGCTGATGGAAAGCACCATGCAACAACAACCCATGTGAGATAGAGTTATAATCAGTAAGAATTAGGGAATAGGAATTTGTAGCTCAAATTTGATTATCTCATTTTTTTTAAAAGGGCATTTACACATAAAACAATGTAAAACAATTTATGCTCTTATTAAATGATTTACTCACAAATTTGAGGAGGACCACAGGGAGGTGGGATAGAGTTAGAGGCAGAAGGGAGGGTAGGTCAAATATACACTTTGGCATTTTCTACCCTGCTTTATTATCTTTCACTAAAATTCTAATACAAAAAAAGTTAGAGACTATATTTTCCCTTCCCTACTCCTTTACAACTACTATACCCTTACGAACAACAGAATCTTCCCAAAGCTTTCTACCAACAGGAGATTAATTTAAATTATTTTTGTTTCTTTTAAAATAAAGACATCCAGAAGGAGGATTACACTTACTGGTAATTCACACTAGATTACGTACTACTTTGATAAATTTGTTTAGTAGCTTGGATTGGTGGGTTAGGTTGGGGCAACAGTGGTAAAGGAAGGAAAGAGTGTTAATGTGGGTCTTTAAAAGGGAAGCAGGCTAAGATGGTGCTGTGCAGAAATGAAGGTCCTGCACCATTAATGGTGGTATAAGGCACCAGAAACCATGACTAGGGCAAGAGATATATATGGAGGCAAGGCAAAGTCAGTCTTCATTTCACTTTTGCTAAATGTAGTTTCCATGGAACATGAGGATAAGATACAGCTTCACCATGTAAGTGAGAAAAAGGAACAGTGTTTCAATAACATTTACTGGAGTAGTGGGAACTGCAGCCTGTAAGGGGAAGCCTCTGACTATCTCAAATCTCTTTGGGGCATGACATAATAATAGTGTGGCATTTACTTTGTTGCCTGAAACATTATGACTTATTGTATTCACTTAGTTTTTTATAATTTAATTGAACTTTTAATTGATATTGTTGTAGATTCATGTACACTTGGAATAAATAATACAGAGAGATCACATCATATTCTTTACTCAGTTTCCACAAAAGGTAACATCTTGCAAAACTATAATAGTAAGTCACAAATAGGATATTGACATTTCTATCACCACCAAGATTTCTCATGGTACCCTCTTATATCCACACTCCCTTCACTCCATCCTGTCCTTAATCCTAGACAACCATTAATCTATTCTCTATTTCTTTTTTTTTTTTTCAAATGATTTTATATAAGTGAAATCACACAATCCCTTTTAGGGACTGGCTTTTTTTACTAGTATAATTCTCTGAAGATTCTTCCAGGTTTGTGGAAGTAATGATAGCTCTTTTTATTTCTGAGGAGTCCATGCTGTGTACCAAACTGTCCACAGTTTGTTTAACCATTCACCTGCCGAAGGACATCGGAGTTATTTTCAGCTTATTGCTGTAAACATTTTTAATACAAGATTTTGTATTCATTTAGTCTTTATTTCTCTATGATAAGTGCCCAGGAGTGCAACTGCAAGGTTGTATGGTATTTAAATGTTTAGGTAGTTTAAATAAAAAAAGTAAAGTCTAACTTTTCCAGATTAGCTCTAACATTTTACATTCCCCCAGCAATAGAAGAGTGATCCAGTTTGTTTTCATTTTTGCCAATATTTGGTTTTGTCACTATTTTTTTAATCATTCTAATAGGTATGCAGTGACACCACTTTGTGGTTTTAATTTGCATTTTCCTACTGGCGATAAATTAGTGTTGAACATCTTTTCATGTGCTTATTTGACATCTGTATATTCTCTTTCATGAAATGTTTTTACATTAAAATTAATGGAATTTTGGGTTGTTTTTTCACTGTTGATTTTGAGAGTTCTTTATATATTCTAAATAATAGATTTTTCTAAGATATGTGGTTTCAAAAATTTTTTTCCTTCTCTGTTTAAGTTGTCTTTTCATCCTCAACAGGATCTTCTACAAAAGTTTTACACTTGGATCAAGTCCAGTGTGTCAGTTTTTTTTCTTTTATGGATTATGTATTTGGTGCCAAGTCTTAAGAATCATTTGCCTAGTTCTAGATTCTGAAGATGTTCTACTATGTTTTTCTTTAAAAGCTTTGTAGTTTTATGTATTAAATTTAAGTCTGTGATGTATTTTGAGTTAATTTGCATGAAAGATGTAAAACTTGGGTTCATTTTTTTAAATTTTCATTATGGAATATGCAGCTCTTTTTAATTAAAGTATAGCTGGCATACAATATTACTTTAGTTTAAGGTGTACAACACAAAAAGATTTGACATTTATATACCTTAAAAGGTAATCTCCACAAAAAGTCCAATATTCATCTGTCACCATACAACATTATTGTAATATTATTGACTGTATTATCTGTGCTGTACTGTACATCCCCATGACTTATGTTATAGTAAGTTTGTACCTCTTAATCCCCTTTACCTTTTTTCCATCACCCCCACTATGCAACCCTCTGGCAACTCTTAGTTTTCCTGTATCTGAGTCTGTTTTGCTTATTAATTTGTTTAGTTTTTTAGATTCTACATATAAGTGATATGAAAAAGTATTTGTCTTTCTCTGACGTATTTCACTTAACATTATACCTGTAGATCTATCCATGAAGTTAAAAATGGTAAGATTTGATTTTTTCATGGCTGAATAATATTTCAGTGTGTGTGTGTGTGTGTGTGTGCATACACACATTTATATATACATATATACACACACACTTTTTTATTTTTTTTTATTTTTTATTAAGTTTCTTGGGATGATATTGGTTAATAAAACCATACAGGTTATAGGTGTACAATTCTATAATACATAATCTATATATTATATGGTATGTTTACTACACTAAGTCAAGATTCCTCCCATCACCATCCCCCTTTTTTCCTCTCCTTTTTCTCCTCCACCCCCTTTCCCTTTGGTAATCATCATACTATTATCTGTATATAAGGGGGTTTTATTCACTTCTTTATACATTCATCTACTGAAGAAGATCTAGGGTGCTTCCATATCGTGGCTATTATAAATAATGCAGTGAATATAGGGGCACATATATCTTTTTGATTTACTGTTTTGTTTTCTTCAGATAAACATCCAAAAGTGGACTTGCTGAATCCTCCTTTGTCTCTTGTTATAACCTTTGTCTTAAATATGGGGTCCTGGTTGGTTGGTTCAGTAGATAGACTGTCAGCCTGGTGTGTGGACATCCCGAGTTCAATTCCTGGTTAGTACACACAAGAGAAGGGACCATCTGCTTTTCTCCCTTCTCTTTCTTTTCCGTCTTTTTCTCTTCCCCTCCCATAGCCAAAGGCACTATTGGTTCAAGCATTGGCCCCTGGCACTGAGGATAGCTCAATTGGTCAAGTGCATTAGCCTCAGGCACTAAAAATAGCTCAATTGATGGGAGGACAGGTGGTTAGAATTCTGTTGATTGATGCTATTCTTAAGTTCTTCTATATCCTTGCTCATTTTCTTTCTAGTTGTTCTGTCAAGTCTTCTTATGTTTGTTTTATATATAATATCCAGGGATTCCAGCAGGAATAATAAGGGAAGGTATATCTATTTTCTCTATTCAGAAGGAGAAGTCAGTATTCACTTATTTTAAAAAATTATTTTAGCCTGACCTGTGGTGGCGCAGTGGATAAAGCGTCAACCTGGAAATGCTGAGGTTGCCGGTTCAAAACCCTGGGCTTGCCTGGTCAAGGCACATATGGGAGTTGATGCTTCCTTGTTCCTCCCCCCTTCTCTCTCTCTCTTTCTCTCTCTCTCTCTCCCCTCTCTATAATGAATAAATAAAATCTTTAAAAAAAAAAAATATTTTAGTTGTGAGTCAATTGTTAAGCCTCTTGGAATAATCAAATCAAGAAGATAAACTTCTTCAGGATGTTTATTTTAGTAAAAAATCATCAGTTATTTTCACTCACCTCTCATCAAATCCTCAGGATTATTATATTGGGTATGTGCAGGTGTGTGTGTGTGTGCACGTGCAGATATATATCTGATGTTAAATAATCCAATTCATACTTAATCTGTAAGGCCTACTGATTTTGCAGTGAGTGAAGGTCCTTAAAATCCTCTTCAAATAATACAAAATGTTCCTCAAACATTTGTTGTTCTTCAAATAATACCAAAGTGTCATACCAGAAATAACTCAGTAGAACTTGAATTCCAGAGACAGTCATCATACTGACCCACCCTACTTTCTATTAAGGAAGAGAGAAGGCTCCAGAATGTGATGGAACTTAAGGAAGAGAGGAGACTTCTGAACTTACCCTAGGGAAACATTAGTTCTAATCCTGGGTTGTGGGAGAATACATACATGGAGCACCTATCATTTGCCACACCACTCCATGTCCTGTGAAAATTAGAACCATCCTCGACAGTGGAGGTCCAGAAAAGGCTGTGCTGTTCAGGCTGGATGGTATGGGTTTGGCAATGTTTGATGTTCAGTTTATAGGATTGGCCAGAAGCAATCCACTTATTTATTTCAGTTGCACCTACCTCAAGTTTCAAGGACTTCAATATTACCTTAAAATAAGCCTTTTTCTTTCCTTCTTATTTTTCAGCAGCCTAACTATAGTTATTTGCTGTTTCTATAGCACTCTAAGTCCAAAACATGAAAGGCAGCATCTAAGCCTATCTCATTAACATCTAGAAATATCTAGAAGTACTTCAGGGAAACAACAATTTTGTAAAACAAAATATCCAACAGCTTTTCACTGACACTATCACCAATTTTACAGGCCTATTTGTTTTATTTATTTTTTCTTCCAAGCTGCACTGTGTTAAGTAATGGGATTGCTTTGCCAACCCCCTGTTGGGACAGAGATCATGGAAACCATTTGCCAAAATATGTGGGCCAGACATTGTATATTTTCTAGGTCCCATTTTACAATTGCCAACATGAAAGAGAATAAGCAGCTATTTCATCTTCTTGAACCACTCCCTGTCTCTGTGACAACACCATTTTAGTATATGTTATCTGAGATATAGGACATACTTGGTTATCATCTTTTGGCAAATTTAAACTCTGAGTATAAATGAGATAACTTGAATAAAACAAGCTGGGGAAACCACTAAACTCTGCCTAATTGAAAAAGATTGTTCTCAAAGTCTCAAAAGGTCAGCTACAAATGAAAATAAATAAATAAATAAAAGGAAAAAATAGAGCACAAATATTAAGAATCATTCCTGGGATTTGGAAGTTCTGATAGCTGCATAATCTCAGGCAGGGGTCCCCAAACTTTTTACACAGAGGGCCAGTTCACTGTCCCTCAGACCATTGGAGGGCCGCCACATACAGTGCTCCTCTCACTGACCACCAATGAAAGAGGTGCCGCTTCCGGAAGTGCGGCAGGGGCTGGATAAATGACCTCAGGGGGCCGCATAAGGCCCGTGGGCTGTAGTTTGGGGACGCCTGATTCTAGAGGATATGGTATTCTTTAGCATAACCCCATGCAGTTACCTACCATGTTTGAAGGAGTCAACTCCTATTCCAAGGATACAATTTAATTTAGTCTCAATTAATACTGGACTGGTGATGAAATTAAATAGAAATAACTAGCTTTCCATTGTGTTTAACTTTGGTTTTATGTATTATAGAAGGCACCGGGGAAAGAACACTTATAAAAATACTTAAAAAAATAAGAAACCTGAACAATTTGGGAATAATACCTAATCTTACACTGGTCCAAACTGGAACTCCTAGGAGGTCTCTGTGCTGTCTCATGCAGAAAATAAAAAGTTCATGTGGTCTGCAATCGACAGCCAAAGTGTGCTTCCTGCCTCCAGCTGGTAAGCCGTGACGGTTGTGTGATACTGTCTAGCAGGTGAAAGGAAAACCACTGACCCCACTGAGCTACTTGCAATACTACTCAAATATAAAAATACCAGATGGATTGAAAGTGACAGACCTAATAAGCAACTTCCCAAATCTGCATGAACCTAATTGCAGAAAATCTTCAGTGCAGCTGCTTCTATTTTCTTTCTCAAGTCCTTAAGCCAAGCAACTTAGATCAGAGAGCCCCAGCATGCACTTGAACTGCCCAAGCTATCTATAACATACTGTCAGATTTCTCAGAGCTATAGCTCCAATTAGGAATTATTCAAGGAGATTTCCCAATATTCCACAGGGAGGAGTATCACTCAGGAATATTGGTGATGTCTGGATCTAATTGTTTATAGTGTCGATACTATAGCATATTTTTAATTAATAACATAATGATCAAATGTTTTGATTCCAAAGATAGCTGTATAGTTGAGTAAGATAAGAACAGTCTTTCACTGAGAAATATATAGTTGCTTTTTTTATGAATTAGACAATTCAAGGATAAAAGTCTCAGTTTAACTTTATTTTTTATTGTTTTGTTTAATTCCCTTTTTTTTATAAATAATTTCATGTACTAGAAGAATCAAGAGGGGGTTGCAATGAGATGGCCAGGAATTAATTCACTCAGTCTTTGAGTAAACTGTCTTATTTCCATCATGTCTGCTGATGACATTCTATTACAGAAAAATTCCCAGCCTGTCCAGGAGAAAAACTTTCATTCTAGAGAATGATCTTTGAGACTTGCCTGTCATTTTTTAGCAGAATTTCTTTAAGATTAACTATATGTCCTGCCAAGCCACTATTTTGGCTTTGGTGCAGTCTTGAAAAAGTGGGTCAGTGTCCATTGCAATTCCACTGCAGAAACCCTGTTATCTTAAAAACACATTCCTGGAGGACTCAAAGAATTAGGTGTTGTTTTCAGTTTCCCTATCAACATGTACCATAGTGAATTAGAAGGTAGAATGAGCACCAGAGACCCTGCATGGATCTTACCAATGAATTTGACTTGTGCTATTTCGACAACCAAGGCTGAGCATCTGCATAGGCATTTCTACATGATCAAGGGAGAATTTGGCTTCTGAACCTGTGTGTCCCTGCCTACGCATTATATGACTAGATGCTTCCCCTCTTTTTCTGGAAAATAAATTGCACTTATCTGAACCATAATTGCTGTTAATATTAATTTATTAGATATTTCTTGGTTGGGATTTATTTTAGTAATGATCCTCTGGATCTATGTTTCATCATGATATTCACTTCCCATTCACAAACTTCAAAGTGCTGTTACTCTGAATAACAAGTAGACATTTTCACTGATGAAAAGTCATTCTTTGAAACTTGATTCAGAAAGGCACCTAACTCTCTAGAAAAAGAAGTTTTGAGCCAAGCTCCTTTTAGGTTGTACTATTTAGAGATGTGGTGCTGAAAACATAACAATGAGGAGAAATGTATGTAAAATATAAAAATTTTTAAGCTTATTTTTACTTTGACAAAAAGTTTATCTTCCCTGGAGTAATATTTTGTCACTTTGTTTACTTTGTCATTTATTTCTTTACCAAACTTATCGGACTAACAATATGTGAGGCTGTGTTCTTGTCACTGGATAATAGCAATAAACAGGCCTGACCTGTGGTGGCGCAGTGGATAAAGCGTCGACCTGGAAATGCTGAGGTTGCCGGTTCGAAACCCTGGGCTTGCCTGGTCAAGGCACATATGGGAGTTGATGCTTCCAGCTCCTCCCCCCCTTCTCTCTCTCTGTCTCTCCCTCTCCTCTCTAAAAATGAATAAATAAATAAATAAATAAATAAATAAATTTAAAAAAAAAAAATAGCAATAAACAAAACGGATGCAATCCCACCCTGCTTGGGGCTTGTATTTGAATAGAAGTGACAGACAATGAAAAAGCCCTTAAAGAAAGAAATTTTAAATAGTGATAGTGTCATAAAACAAGTCCAACAATAAGAGAATGTGGAGGTCAGGTGATGGGGTGACCATTGTAGATTGTATCCAAGGAATCTGAATGAAAAAGGAGTGAGCTATGCACACAGCTGGGGTACAAGCTTTCTTGATAAAGAGAAGAGCAAATGGGCAAGGCTTGAAGAGAGAGTGAGCATGGGATGTTCCCAGGTTGTAAAGGGGCAAAGGATAAGGGAGAAAAAGAGAAAAAGGAGCTCAAAATAACATAGAGTCTGTGTAAACCTGTGAAGGAGTTTGGATGGAGTTCTGCATGAAATCGGCAGTAGTACAAAGGTTTTCACCTAGATTTGTTTTTAAAAACACATTACTCTCACTGCTGATTGCAAAGCAATCTATAAAGTAGAAAGAACAGACCCTCATAATAAGTAAATAAACTGAATATTTGAAGTCCCTTATTGCATGGGTCTTTTTGTCTGGGACTGTGTGTGTGTGTGCGCGCGCGCGCGTCGCAGTGGTAATCAATACAGACCTGCAACTGCTCTTGTGATCTGGGGTGCTGCTTCTACCATAAAGCCTTAAATAAATTATATCAGCTTATCTGTCCTTAAGTTTTCTCATCTATAAACCATCACCTACTCCAAGGGTTATTGTCAAAATTAAATGAGTAAATATAAACCACTTAGAATAGTCGACAGCCCACAGTAAGAACCATACAAAGGCTTACTATTATTATTTTCTTTATGGAGATTAATGCTTTGCACTCATGGTTTCTATTTTAAAATTGATTAAAAGACTTTTTAATGCAAGAATGATGCCTTATTCTTCTGACTTTTTTTAATAGATCTAGTAAGAGTTTGCAATTGTTAGAACTTCAGTAAATAGTTATCTGCAGAATTGAATCATTGTAGCCCTAAAACACATGGATATTGATGCAGGTACATTGCTAAAGAACCATGGGAATCTGGCAAAGTTACCCTTATTTTTCTTTTTGGTTATTCAATTTTTTATAAACCAACAAGCTTCTTGTTTCAGGATATGATTAAAACAAGCAATTTAAGACATTCCGTGATTGAATAGCATGCTTCCTCCTCTCTCTCTCTCTTCTGTTAATTGGAACTCATAAATATTTGTGTTTCTGATGGCAACACCTATAGAAACAAGATTTAGAACACAAGACACCAAGTGGCAACAGTCCCATGCTACGGCATCAGGAAAAATTATTTCTTTACTATCAATGTACATTTAACATCAGCTCTTTCTTCAGAAAGGTGCAGTGTAGATATCTTTGGGAACTCTTAACAGGATCAGTTAAAGACATTTTGGTTTCTGCTGCTTGGAAGGTCTTACCCTTCTGTTAATCCAGTTTCTTCTTGGAATTTTCTTTGTCATCAGAAGATAAAAACATCAGCTATTTGCCTTAGTTGGTGGTCAGATCAACACTCTGTCCTCCATATCAGGCTTCAAAGAAATACTCTTCTTATTATTTTAGCCAACTTCTTTATGAGAAGCTGCCTGTTACATAAAGGAGAGGTCTATCAGTTCAGTAATTCATTGACACAGTGACAATGATGTAAAGGTGGTTGTTTTCTGGAGATACATAAGGTCTCCCAGAGTACCCACTCTTTTGCTTACTGAGTATAATACAATGCTAATAATCAGTGCCCTTTAAATAATCAAGTTAAGCAAAAATAATGGACCAAATGGTGTGTACCGAAACACATTAACAGTTCAGGAGGTACCGAAGATTTTTGTCTCCTTTTTTTCTCAAGAATTCGCTGTGACATACTTAATAAAGAACATTACATACCAGCTCTAGCTATTGAAGGGTGATGATGTCACAACCAGAACACCCTCACAGCTAGTCCTATCAGTCCTGATTTGCTGAGAAGGCAGCATCTTTTTTGTCCTCATTTGGTCAACTTGTTACCGTCAGAGGATTTTCCACTTTCTTATATTTCAAAGCTCTTTAAAGAAGAAAATAAACTCGATCAACTCTTAAGAGTAAATACTTTTGTCCAATTAAATGAAATTTCATTCTTCATTCAGTATAAAGAGAGAGGGAGAAAAAAAAATGTAATGCCAAATATCAGAGTAATACAGAGACCTCAGTTTATCCCATGATTTCAAGATTGTTTACCCACTGATAATATTTCAGATTGTAGTAACAAAGCCAGAATGAGAGCAACATATTTTCTAAAAGATATATCATAAATCTAAGTTATAAAGCATGTACTTTCTTTAAAGACTTTAAATTTTTAAAACCACATTCAGATTTTACTTTGCTGACCCTTTACCCTCTAAATTAGCTCCAAAGAAAGGGCAAAAGTGATGTATGGAAGCAAAGCCTAGATTCCTAAACAAAAGTCTAGAGCAGTGGTAGTCAACGTGGTCCCTACTTCCACTAGTGGGCGTTCCAGCTTTCATGGTGGACGGTAGTGGAGCAACCAAAGTATAAATGAAAAGATAGATTTAACTATAGTAAGTTGTTTTATAAAGATTTATTCTGCCAAACTTAGCGAAAATTTGACATAAAGTACTTGGTAAGTAATTATTATTATATGCTTTAACTTGCTGTAACTCTGCTTTATAAATTTTATAAAGTAAAGTTACTTCTCTACTTTATAAATCACTATTACTGTGGAACCGGTGGGCGGTTAGAAAATTTTACTACTAACAGAGATACAAAAGTGGGCGGTAGGTATAAAAAGTTGACTACCCCTGGTCTAGATTCTTCCTCTTGCCAGCAGACCTCCCACCTGCCATCACCTACTCAAATACCCTAAAGCAATCCACTCCTGATGGTTGCCTTCCTGACAGGTTCATTTACATTCATTACCAAACACACAGAACCCCCGAAGGCTTTAGAAGATGTTATCCCTAGGTCCTCAAGGGATGTTTGAAAATATAAAATTTTTTATTTCACATATTCTGGAGTGAGAGATGGTAAAACTCAGTTTGAAACAGTGGAAAGGGAGAAATTTAATAAGAGAAATAGCCCTAGACTAGCTGTAGACAGATTTCATTCATGGGATACAGCTGACCTTCTGATGGATAATGATTAACTGGATCAAATACAGATTTTGTTATGACTTAATAGTTATTGAGGAGGATCTGTATGTTTCTCAAAATCTAGGCAAGGTTGCCTGACCTGTGGTGGCGCAGTGGATAAAGCGTCGACCTGGGAACGCTGAGGTCGCCGGTTCAAAACCCTGGGCTTGCCTGGCCAAGGCACATATGAGAGTTGATGCTTCCTGCTCCTCTCCCTTCTCTCTCTCTCTCTCTCTCTCTCTCTGTGTCTTTAAAAAAAACTGAATAAAGTTAAAAATAAAAATATTTTTTAAAAATCTAGGCAAGGTAGAGAATAAAGGAAAATAAAAGACATGCCCCCCTCCCCCTGCTCCTAAGTAACCCATTTAAAGAGCATGAACACATGAAGCAACAAGCACAAGGCAGAGAAGATGATCAAGTTCTGGAAACTTCACAGTCCAGAAAGTACCCTAAGGGTGATGCCCTGTGTCTTGGCTGAGAGCAGAAGCCTTAGGTGAGCCGGAGAGATTCAGTAAACTTGTGGATTTATCACCCGGTGAGGGGAGAAGCTGGTGGGTTTGGAAATAGCTGGAAGCCCAGGCTAGTCAGATTGGCAAGCAAGATGATTTTTGGATCCTTTTCCAAAGAAAACAAGTAGCCAGACATTGTTTAATCCACAAGTTAAACATAGAACCAAGGAATCAAGAACACGAGTGTTAATTCCTGAAACTACTATTGTGTCACCATTGGGTGTGATTCACATTATTACTCCCAAACAAATCTTACCCTTCATTTCCTCACCCGCCAAATCAGAATGATGTCGGGATGCCTCACAAGGCACAGCTCAGTATCATTTATGACAAACAAGGAGTTACATAACGGGTTATGTACATGTGTAATAGCAGCAAGGACCAAAATGCTTTGCCTGTAGCATTTGACTTGAAAGAAGATATAAAAATACAAAATAATAATAATAGTAATAAAACCAAAAACTCACCAAGTAGAGTAAGAGGGTATTGAACACATGAAATACTCTCTGTGTTATCTGCAGGGATGCTGGACTCTACAGTAGTATCTAATCACACTTTACAGACATCGTACCAAGTCCTCACAATAGATTCCATATATAATGAACCTGACATACACTAGCTATGTAAACTCAGCCATATTCATACAATGAGATCATCCAAAACTCTTTATTGAAGTCATATCATGTATTGTCTTACTTAATTTGACTAAAAGTCATTCATTTGAGCTGAAATCTCTCCTACTACAGCACAATTTTCAAACACTAATATACAGTAGTTTAATAATAAATTTAATAATTAGGAAAAATAAACCTCATTCAATCTGGTAAAAAAAAAATCAAGTGACCTTGAAAGGAGCAAACAGGATCATTCAAATTCCAAAACCCTTTATAGCCCAGTATCCCACTGTGCCTTGCTAATACTCTATTATTACCACTGTTTATTTCACTTTAAACAAAGGAGGAAAAAATGTAGCACAGGGAGAATTCATGACTACTCAAAGTCACAATAATGGACAAGCCAAGTTGGGAAGAGCTGTAGAATCAGAAACAGGAGATTCTTGTCTCCTATTGTTGCCACTTAGTGGCTTTGTGAACTTTGATGAATCACTACTAGTTTTCCCCTCTGAAAAGTAAAAATGTCATTATTTCAGGGATTCTGAGATTACATTTTTTTCTCATTGAACCTTTCTGTGACTGGTAAACATCTTAATAACTACTGGTGTAGCATATTTTAGTGGACAGCACTTTTTCTTTGCTTGGTAGTAAATGAAATGATGCTGGCTCTTAAAATCCACACATCTTAGATTTGATAAGCAACAGAAATAATAACCAGCTTGGTGAGAATATGTGAAAGGGCTACAAACATGGAAAATCACATGTATGCAGATTATAAGGGTGAGGAAGCTGCTCCAACCAAGGAAACTTACTCAGTGACTGGAATTTGTTAGGTGTATAAAAAGTTAACTTTAAATAAAGTCCTCACATTGGTCTAGCACTGACTTTTAGAGTGCATGACTATTAAATCTGACACTCTTCAAATACCTGGCCATGAGTAAGAAACAGGCATTGCTTGGTCAGTGCAAGCAATACAATCAGAAATTTCATGGAATATGTCTAAAAAAGCCTATCATTTAAATCTGAATTCTATATTAGCTTGTCATTTTGATATGTTTGACAAGTGCATGTAAGGATTTTGACACTAAGGAAGTTTCCAAAATACTTTTATTATATGAAAAAATAAATGTAAAATACATAAATGTGTTTCTAAGTTGCTACTGTTTATTTTAAGAAATAAAACATTCATCATCTTCAAATTCTGTACTTCTGTACACTGATTGCTACATGGTAAGGGTGAGGGTAGTAGCAAATTATAGTCAACTTGGCAGCCCAGATGAACTGCAGCTGTTTTCAGTTCTGTTTCTGCAACATCCGTAGTGGAATTCAGAATTTACTGAGAGTTGGCTTTTCTCATTTTCCTGGCAAAGAAATTGCTGGCTTAATTACCCCTTGGGGGTCCTGTGCCAATTATATCCATAGATGTGGAGAGAGAAGATGACCAAAAATAAATATTCAGCAGCATTAACAGAGAGAGAGAGAGAGAATTTCACTTCTGCTGAGCAGGCATTTCCTCCCTTGACTTCTCTGAAGCTTAAAAGGGGGACAAGTCCCCTTCAGTCTGTATAAAATCATCAGTTCTGACACACCATACTCACCTCAGAAGTAGCTATCTCAGCCTAGTATCTACAGTCACCATCACCAAACCAGCCTGACCTTGCTTGGCATTTACCTCCATTATCTAACACAGGCTGACATTCCCACTCTTTGAGGAACCCCATGATCTTGTGTCTGACCTCACTTATTGTCTAAAGCTAAAACTGCTAGAGAGCTGCATGAAAACATTTATGAATGAATTAAAGTGACTTAATTTTTCCTATGGAATAACTACCAGTGACAATAATATTTAACATTTATTGAAAATGTGCTCTCTGCCATTTATCTCATCCAAGCCTCACAGTCACTGTGGTCATCAGCAGGTGTTACTGGGGGTAGTCTTCATTCAGTGACTGAATTTCCGAACAGCTTGAGGAGAACAGAACTAGAATACCCATATCCCAGGCTGAGTGGTGACTGTCAGGAAGCAGAAAGAGGCGGAGCCCGTTTCCATCCAATCCCAGGCTGACCCTTGAACTCATTCTTTTAGCCAATTTAGGCATATTTGCCTTCCTGGTGTGAGAATTCTGGGTATAAAGAAAGAAAGAAATGTATAGTAAGAAAATGAGAGGCTGTCAACCCTTCACAATCTCGACTATGGTCAGCTCAGCGCGTATAAGAAATAGTGTTTTGACATGTGACTCTATCCTGCAGTTTAGGCTGACACTTAGAGCCTGTATTTTACATTTGGAGCCAGGATCCCTTAGTCAAGTGCATTGAAGACATCAGCAAGGGCTACTGTCAGACTGCCTCATGAAATAAGCCCTGTTTTAGGGAGCGACTTTGATTGGCAACACTAAAAAGGTGAAGGGAGCAGGATGAAGGTGTGGTCTCACTAGGTGCAGAAATGCTGCCATGAGGCTCAAACAAGAGCTTTGAAGTTCTTCCAAAAGCAATCCCACTCCGCAATTATGTGGGAGATGGCTGCACCTTGCACAGTGCTCCTGATCCTGCTGAGGAATTATGCAGTTAATGTGCTAGAAAATCCTTTCTAAAATGGCATTTCCTTTACTGGCTTTCTAGCCGCCCACACCTGGGGTGTGCCAGTTTTTGTACAAATACAATGGCCTCGCTGGCACTATTGTATTTCATTTCCATTGAAAAGGTGACAAATCATGTCATAACCACCCGCTATTTTCTTGAAACCAACCCAGCTCTCCGGACACCCCAGTCATGCATGTGTCTCCATGTCATTAATAAGACAGGGTGATCTCAGCAACAGCACCCAGCCCATCTTCTACCATTGCCCCCAAAACAATGCTTCCCTTGATATAACTGCTTTTTCTTTCTCTCTGAGCTAAATGATATTGTTGTGAGCTGTGTGAGAAGATGATTTTTTTCCTCTAGAACAGCACTATATCTAGAAATATTGGCCTTTCTCCAGATGAGATTTCATACAAACATGTGTATGCATTTATTGTGACTGATAAAAACAACTGTAATAAAGAAAAACAACAATAGAAAGCAAGAGATTATGGGTCAGCTTTTTGGATTGCCACTTTGTGACTTCAGAGAATTTATTTAACCTCTCTGGGCTCTAGTCTTCTCATAGATATTGGAAGAGGATTGTACTGGAGAATGTTTACACACTCTTTTATTATAATGAATCTATAATTCCAAATGCTACAAGAGTAGGTATTCTCTCTTATTATCTTAAGCTGCAAAGTATTAACCAAAAATCAGTAAAATTCTTAATTAAGTACTAAGTGGTGATGCTTTGCATCTGAAAGAAACTAAATGTTTGAGCCCAGTGTTGGCAGGTACTTCTCTCTGGTGGATGTCAGAATAGTACAGTAAACCACAAAATGGTGAGAGAAAAACAGCACCATACTTAACAGGAAAGAAGCATCTTTACAGGGCCAACCTATTAGTGACCCAGGCCCCAGAGATGCAGAAGAGAACGAGGAGACTGAGAGGCAGCCATCTAAGATTGATTTCTCCAAGTGGATAGGGAAGCACCTTGCTGGAAGCCAGGCACCTGAGGTGAGACCAACCAAGTTTTCCAAATGGACAAAAATTTGACAGCATTTTAATCCAAAAATAATCAGGAAGGGGATGAATAAGAGCCAACTTTTAAGAAAAATAAGCAGAATTCCAGTAAATCAATCAAAAAGTAAAAGAACATTGAATAGGATGATTGGAGGCTTCATGTGAACGCCAGGCTGACAGCCACCTGGCGTGGATACTTGGGGAGATAGACCAAGTAGCAAACTAGAAACACAATTTTGCATAAAGGGAATTGCTGAAGTGTCAGGATAGGAGTTGGGCAGGTTACTTGGCTGCTTAGAGGGGCAAGTTCTATGTGTTTATAAAACAGAACTTCTACTGATCTCTAGAACCAATTCTTATAAAGGGTCAGGCTCAGGAAATCCTGTTAAAACAGGAATGTATGAATACTTTGGATCAATCTTCTAAGAAAATAAATGCAGCTTAATACGAGGCTAAATCAAAAAAATTAATGAAACTATGAGTGAATGAATTGGAATTTTAATAAATGAAATGGCCCACAACATTTCTTTTGACAGCTTTTATCATATGTAAGATGTGTCTGCTTTATTACCATTTAGGATAACATTATGGAAGCTTTGGAACTTCACAAGTCAACAGCTAATCTGACTTCCTAGTGGGAGAAAAAGAAAAGAAAAATAATCCTGACAGATGTATCCCTTGAAAGCGAAGTGCTGAAAATTAAAGAATGCCTACAATGTTTCTGTCAGGCTGCATTCTCCTCAAGAAAGTCATCTTATAGGTGAACAATTTCAGGGTTTTTTTTCCATTTGTAAGAACCATGTCCCAGATGCCAAGTTAGGCCAAACCGCAAGGCCATCCCTGTGCACAAAGCCTGGCGAGAACACTGAGTTGGACCTGATGGCTTTCAGTTGTGTTTACTGTTGAACCAGCAAGCATTCAGTTCTGGAGACACTCATGGGACACAGGTGAATAGGAGAGGCTCTCTGCCTTTCAGATATACTCCAGACTGCCAGACGTGGTCTGTATAGCCCAAGGCAAGTAAGGAGTCCTGCAGTTTAGATGAGCCCAGAACCTCCAGCTGGTTACTGTATGTGAGCAGGTTAAACAGGAGAGGGGCCACAGCTACCCTTGTGGGTTCCCCTTGTATTACCAGGTGAAGAAAGCTGCACCACAATTACTGACCTCACTGCTCTATATTTCACTTCATAATTGGGTCTACTAAATTTTTCAATGCACTAGGTCATGCAATGGACAAAATATTTGAGCTTGTTCTACATTTTAAAAATGTGACAACATTAAACTGTTCCCAGACAACTTTATAAGCAATTATTTAAAGACCTATAGAGATAGAGCATTGGCCCGGCATGTGGGCATGTGGAAGTTCCAGGTTGCATTCCCGGCCAGGGCACACAGGGGGAAGCACCCATCTGCTTCTCCACCTTTTCCCCTCTCCTTCCTCTCTTTCTCTTTCTTCTCCTCCTGCAGCCAAGACTCCATTGGAGCAAAGTTGGCCCCAAGCTAAGAATGGCTCTGTGGCGGGGGTTGGCAACCTTTTTGGCTGAGAGAGCCATGAACACCACATATTTTAAAATGTAATTCTGTGAGAGCCATACAACGACCCGTGTACCTCACGCATTATCCAATAAAAATTTGGTGTTGTCCCGAAGGTCAGCTGTGATTGGCTCCAGCCACCCACAACCATGAACATGAGTGGTAGGAAATGAACAGATTGTAATACATGAAAATGTTTTATATTTTTAATGTTATTATTTTTATATTAAAGATTTGTCTGCGAGCCAGATGCAGCCATCAAAAGAGCCACATCTGGCTCGCGAGCCATAGGTTCCCTACCCCTGCTCTATGGCCTCCACCTCGGGCACTAGAATGGCTCCCTTTGCAGCGAAGCAACACCACAGATGGGTTATTTCATCACCCCCTGGTGGGCATGCGGGGTGGATCCCAGTCTGTCTGCTGGCCACCTCCCCACCCCTCATTTCAGAAAAATAAAAATTGAAAAACAAAAAAGACCTTTGGAGAAACTTAAAATCTCTACCAATTTTCATGGCAGTAAAAAGGGCCAGAAGAGCCTGACCAAGCGGTGGCACAATGGATAGAGCGTCAGACTGGGATGCGGAGGACCCAGGTTTGAGACCCCCGAGGTTGCCAGCTTGAGCACAGGCTTATCTGGTTTGAGCAAAGCTCACCAACTTGAACCCAAGGTTGCTGGCTTGAGCAAGGGGTTACTCGGTCTGCTGTAGCCCCACAGTCAAGGCACATATGAGAAAGCAATCAATGAACAACTAAGGTGTCTCAACAAAAAACTAATGATTGATGTTTCTCATCTCTCTGCATTCCTGTCTGTCTGTTCCTATCTATTCCTCTCTCTGACTCTCTCTCTGTCTCTTTAAAAAAAAACAAAAACAGAAGAACTAGTATAAAGCCCTTTCATATGTGACACTTTGTCCTACTTTCCCTGAAGCCAACAAAGGCTATTACTGAAGACCTTAGAATACCTGGACCAGGACCAAACACCAAACTTGCTGGGTCAGCGTAGGTCGACTTTCCAGAACATATTGGAATATTTCAGGTTTTGTGCTTAGCACTAGATACCATAAGAGCCCAATATCCCTGTTCTCCAGTGCATGAGATCTTATCCTCCAGCCTTCACCCAGCCAGTGATTCTATGGAAAGCAAAACCCACGCTGAGTGTTAAGCTGCCAGGAGAAAATGACATGGAAAGGGAAAATGAGGGCACAGTGCTGAAGGCAAGGGTACGAGAATAGGGTATGTGTAATACGGGGACAGCAGCCGGAAAGCCGAAGCACAATATGAGATGCAACTAGCAAGAGAAACAAAGGGCAGCCAGACAATATTTCACAAATACATTAGGAACAAGACAAAGGAGACTGTAGACCCACTAATTAGGAGGGAGGGAAAACAAATAGCAGATGCATCAGAAGGCTTGAGTTTTTAATACCTATTATGCTCTAGGCTTCACAGAATGGTTAGCTATCATCAGAAGCTGAATATAAACCACAGTAATGAGCACATGGGGTGGGGGGAGAGAAGTTTAAATGGAAACCAAACAGATTAGTAACTACTTAGTCAAGCTCAATGGTTTCAAACCTGGCCCTGATAAGAGCCAAAGCGCTGTAGTAATATAACTAGCTTCTGAAATGCAAATTCCTGTTAAAAATCCTGTTGAAAGAGTGGGAAGATTTTAGACGGCCAAGTCTGAGGCAAATGCAGAGTCTGCACTGAGCAAGAGGAAATGAGAGGTGGTTGGAAACAGAATCATTGACCCCAAAAAGGGGCATGGCTATCCCCACCCAGTGACACTCAAAGCAATTTAAAGAGATAGACTCTCTACCCCAGACCAAGCACAGAAGTGAAGGAAACTCAATTGGCCAGGGTGCCACTGTACTCAAGACCTTGGGATGAGGTCCTGGAAGTATCACATTCCAAAATAGAATTGCCTTGTCTGTTTAAAAATGTTGGGCACTTGACCAAAGAAGGTTAAAATGGGAGCTGTAAATGAACTTGGGAAGCTTCACATGGAGAACATACGTGGGGGAAGAAGGCCTGGCAATCTGAGTTAAGTGCCTTTCATTTTCAGATTAATATAGCTAAAATAGTTTGCATCCCTACTCTTTGTCATGCGCTGTACTAAATGTGCATTTTTTAATATTCTCAATAACTTGATAAGATAGGTACTGCAATGATCTATATGTATAAACTCTAAATCTTCCTAGACCTCAGATCCTTCATGTAAATGATCTAAAGAATGGAGTAAGAAAGGGAAGTGGCTGCATTTATCTGTTTATTTGCTCACTCTAAGGTGCATATTCTATACAACCTCTTTGATTTATTAACTAAAGCAAATACATGAAATTTAGTTTATTATATGACTTTGTCATCTAACATGTAATTCCTGGGGCTTTTTCAAGGTATCCATGCTACTTTTTTTTAAAAAAAAAAAAAGCCATACACAGATATGTCACTTTATTTATTTTTCCATTCTTTAATTGAATTTATTGACTAGTTAAAATTATACAGTTGTTAGGTGCATAATTCTACAACACATCTCTGTACACCATATTGTGTGTTCACTACCCCAAATAGAGTCTCTGTCCATCACCATTTGTCCCCCAATCCCCTCCTCCACCACTCCCTCAGCAACACCATACTGTTGTCATGTCCATGAGCTCTTTCTGTTTAATTTGCTTAATCCCTTCACTTCCCTTACTCAGCCCCCTCCCCCTGGCAGCTCTCAGTCTGCTCTCTATCTATGAATCTGTCTCTATTTTTCTTTTAAAGAGAGATAGGAGAGACGTGAGAAGCATCAACTCTTAGTTGCTTCACTTTAGTTGTCTATTGATTATTTTTAATATGTGCCTTGACTGGGGGGGCTCAAGCCAAGCCAGTGACTCCTTGCTCAAGCAAGCAAACTTGGGCTTCAAGCCAGTGACTTTGGGCTTCAAGCTAGCAACCTTTGGGCTCAAACCAGAGACCTTGGGGTCATGTTGATAGTCCTACACTCAAACTGGCAAGCCTACACTCAAGCCAATGAGCCTAAACTCAAGCTAGCAACCTCTAGGTTTAGAACCAGGACCCTAAGCATCCTGGGTCAGGTTGACCCTCTACCTATTGTGCCAACACTGGTCAGGCCTGCCTCTATTTTGCTTATTAGTTCATTTTGTTCATTAGCATCCATATACGAGTAAAATCATATGGTACTTGTCTTTCTCTGACTGGCTTATTTCACTTAGCATAATATCTACTTTCCAGGTCCATCCATGCTGTTGCAAAAGGTAAGATTTCCTCCTTTTCTATATCCAAGTAGTATTCCATTGTGTGAATATAACACAGCTTTTCTATCCACTCATCTCCTGATGGGTACTTGGGCTGCTTCCAAATCATGGCTATTATAAATAATGCTGCAATGAACATAAAGGTGCACATATTCTTTCAAATTAGTGTTTTAGTATTCCCAGAAGTGGGTATATTCCCAGAAGTGGAATCACTGGGTCATAAGGCAGTTCCATTTTTAATTTTTCAAGGTAATACCATATTGCTTTTCATAGTAGCTGTACCAATCTGCATTCTGATAGTGTATGAAGGTTCCCTTTCCTCCACACCCTCACCAACACTGTTGTTTATTGATATATTGATGATAGCCCTCTGACAAGTACAAAGTAATATCTCATTGTGGTTTTAATTTGCATTTCTCTAATAGTGACATTAAGCATCTTTTCATGTGTCTATTGGCCATCTCTA
Source organism: Saccopteryx bilineata (assembly GCF_036850765.1). NCBI lineage: Eukaryota > Metazoa > Chordata > Mammalia > Chiroptera > Emballonuridae > Saccopteryx > Saccopteryx bilineata. The sequence continues at coordinate 152,406,529 of NC_089494.1, forward strand.
TGTCCTCTTTGGAGAAGTGTCTATTCAGGTCTTTTTTTATATATAAATTCTTTATTTTTAGATTTTATTTATTAATTTTAGAAAGAGGAGACAGAGAGGGGGGGGGGAGAGAAGGGAGAGAGGAGCAGGAAGCATCAACTCCCATATGTGCCTTGACCAAGAAAGCCCAGGGTTTCGAACTGGCGACCTCAGTGTTCCAGGTTGATGCTTTTTACCCACTGCGCCACCACAGGTCAGGCTCTATTCAGGTCTTTTGCCCACTTTTTAATTGGATTGTTTGGGTTTGTGTGTGTGATTTTGGTTTTCTCAGTTCCCTATACATTTGAGTATCAACCCCTTATCAGATGTGCCAGCAAATATGTCCTCCCATTCGGTTGGCTGTCTTTCCATTTTGTTGGTGGTTTCCTCTGCTGTGCAAAACCTTTTTAGTTTGATGTAGTCCCACTTGTTTATTTTTCTTTTGTTTCTCTTGCCCTGGAAGATATATCAGAAAAGAATATTGCTACAAGAAATGTCTGAGATTTTACTGCCTGTGTTTTCTTCTAGGATTTTTATGGTTTCAAGTCTAATTTTTAAATCTTTAATCCATTTTTTACTGTATTCTTGTGCATGGTGTAAGAAGGTGATCTAGTTTATTTTTATTTTTTGCACATATCTGTTTAATTTTCCCCAAACCATTTATTGACTATGTTTACCTCACTGTATCTTTTTGCCTCTATTCTGTTCCATTTTTGTATATGTTTGTTTTTATGCCAGTATCATGGTGTGTTGATTACTATGAGCTTGTAATATAGTTTTATATGAGGCTCTGCAGGCTTATCACTTCCTCCCCTAACTACCAGGTAATGAAGAAGAAATGAACAGGGTAATTGGGTGGTAATAACTTATACTTGGTTGTAATTAATGAAAGAAAATGGCCCCAGTCCAGCCAGGATCTTGGTGCGGTCACTCTTACCTGAGGGCAAGGGTGACAAAAATGATCAAGTTCCTCATATTTGCTGCACCCTGGCAAATATTGCAAAATAATCCCAGAAAGCACTCTTTTAGAGCTCTTGGGCCCCTAAAGTTTTTCTCTACACACAATACAGTATTCTGTTTGCTACAATACCTACAAGTACATTATAGAGTAGTTGTCCTTGATATCAAGGTATTTTGGGCATCAAATTAACTATCTAGTGAGATGTTCTTGAACATGGACATAGGAAGTAGAGTACCTAACTTGATTTTTTAAAATTAATTCATTCACAAAAACTAGTAAATTTGGGCTCAAACAGACAAAATAGATTTTTTTTGCCATGTCACTTCTCAATCTTTGACATGCTGATTTTAATTGTAAACCTACACACATTGGACATAGCATATAGCATTTCTCAAACTTGGAGGTGATTAGAACCATCTTCCCACAAAGCATGTACCATCCTATAGGTGACATTCCACAGTCCATATTTTTGAAAGGTCAATAACATATTCCTGTTGGAGAACCAAAGGTTATAATTTCTTGTTTTTTCCTTAGATGACATTAGAATAATAGTCAGACCTGGATTAAGTTTAGGACAGAGCCATGCAAACAGCAAACATACTCAATCTTGAGGTCCATACAAAAGGATCAGAACTCTTTTAATATCCCCTGCTCAGAATAAGGATTAATTCTAAGGTCTCCTGCAGAATCGTGCCTGACTATGGAAAGTAAAGAAGTCCACCTCTAGAAGATGAATCATGGAGGAACTAACAGCCAACAGTGACCTAATGAATAAACCCTGACAAATTCTTATTATCCAATTTCCCTTTTTGTATGCACCATGCAGTTACTTCAGGCCACTGAGGGATAATGCAATTTATTGGATTACAATGTTCTTTAGTAACCAGGTTTGCTTGAATATACATATGTCTTTCAATATATATCTGGGAACATTGTAGATACTTCAATAAATGCACATAAACCATTTTTAAGAGTGGGTTAGTCTACAGATGGCTGCTTATATCCATTGTACTTCAACTTCTATTAATCAGTAGTCAGAAGGTAACTTGTCCCAAGAATTTGGAGGCATCTTATTATAGTGATGTACACACTTAACTATATGTGACTGGTAATCAAGTGAAACCTTGTTAACTTAGAATAAAACCAGTATAGAAGACCCTCTTAGCCTCTACAACCAAAACTTTTCTTCCCCGTGTCAAAATAAGAAGCGGATCCTTGTGATTGGGCTGGGGACATCATAGATCCATCTGATCTTCATTCAGCACTCACTCACTTATCAAATATTTATTGAGCACAATTCTTCATTAGTGGTAGAAATGCAACAACCAAACATATACAGTCTCTGTCCTCACAGAGATGGTGGTCTCAGTGCACTCTCAGTAGTAAAGCTGTGCAGGAGTAAGGATGGAACCTCTGATGGGAGAGCCAAGGAATTACCCACGGTTTTCATTTTGTATGTGAACAATTTCATGCTTCAGTTTGGTTGGTCATACAAAACATCGAGGTCATTTTAAACTTTTGACCAGCACAATCCAGCTTCTACTGCAAGTCTTGCAGCCAGCAAAGTTGCCACAAACTTTAATTTCTGTATTTAAATTGTGTTAATGATTAAGATAGATTTAGATTCAGTTTTGCACACACAAATAGATATGTAATCTCTATCTACATATCTATTTAGCAGGAGGACTTTCAGTGAATGACATTTAATGTAGACAGTTGGTACTTAAAATAATAAGGAATGAGGAAAGATGAAAATAAAAGAAAATGGGAGGGATAAGAAAACACTAGAGTGACAAATTCCATGGGAACCTTAAAAATTATTTGCTCTTAAACTAAATGTGTTTCTCAGAGGGCAAGGTTCATCAGAGAAATTTGAAAGACTATGTCTCTTCTGTCTCTGTGTGTGTGTGTTTACATAAATTCAAAGAAAAAATAATCTTCTCCTAGAAGATTCAGAGATCTTGATGCTCGATCAGTTTCTGCTTTGTATGAACACAACAAGATGGACAAACTCTTGAATAGATGTTCAATCATTGTTAACATAGGGTTGAGATTTGGTGACTATCTCCATTTGTATACACACAAAACTGCATTGAAGGCAATTTATGAACTTAATTTTAAGTTCCTTTAAAGGAGATTTTACTTTCAAAAAATAATGATTTAGGATACAGCTTTTAGGAGTGATAGAACTTCACTCAGGAATACCTTCAGAAATGGATAAATGGTTTTCTTAAGAGATTGAAAACAATCTTCTATTTTCTATTACAATAGTATTTAAATGATGTTTCACATTCTGAGGGTGTGAGTATATATTATGGAGCTAATAAATTACTAAGGTGGTTTTCAAAAATTTGGATGTAGCTTAAGAGCTTTTGTTTAGAAGTATATGTTGTATATTTCTTGGAAACAGGAGCATCTACCACTTATTTAGATAAGTGCCTAGAGGCCTAGAAAAATCTCCTATAGACAGTGAGAGTTAAATACTTGTGTTTGTGAATATATGATATATTTCTGATAACATTATTGTTCTAGTCCTAACAATAAAGGCTTCTGAAATGGTGTTACATTCTTAAGTTGTTCAGCTCTTTTTAAAAAATAGCTTTTAAGAGAAAGAAAAATATTATATGATCTCACATATATGTGGAATCTAATGAACAAAGTAAACTGAGGAACGAAATAGAGGCAGAGACGGGATCACAGGGAGCAGAGGGACAGCTGTCAGAGAGAAGGAGGATGAGGGGATGGGATCAGAGAAGGTAAAGTGATCAGTGAAACTATATAAACATAACACAGAGATATAGATAACAGGACAGCAAATCCTAGAGGGAAGGGGGAAAAGAGTTAGGGGAGAGGGCAAAGGGGGTATAAAAAGGGACACAGCAGTGGGGGGGTGAGGGAATTATATTCAGTGGGACACTTGAATCCATGTAAACACAATAAATTAAAAATTAATAAAAATTAAGAAAAATAAAATAGCTTTTAAAACGATGCTTAATGAACATGTTAGATTTTTTTATCTAGTTATAAAACAAGTATATATTCCTTTATTCTCTTACTACAAAGACATCATAGAATAAAATATAATAATAAACTTTAATATGCCAAACAACATTCTCATTAAAAAAATCATTGTGATTTAAAACATACAAATTCCCCTAAATATCTGTTTTATGGAATCAAACTTCAGATAAAGTTATATGGAGAAACGGTACAAGTAATGTTACAAAAGAGCAAATGGGACTGGTTTTCTTACCTGTCTGATGGCTTCTTAGCTCTTTCTGTATACCTTCAATTTTCACTATTTAATAGGCTTCCCTCCATCATCGTTTGCCAACCTCATAATTGTTCAGGGTGACTTCACACATAGACAATATTAATGGCTTCTAAATTAGCTTTTAAGTCCAAACATGAATGTCCAGCTTCCTGCTGGACATCTTTTGAACAACTAGCAGACATCACAAACTCCACAAGTTTATTCTGAGCTTATCACCCACTACTTTTTCACTTTTTATTCTTCTTTTACTGAATAAATGTTTGTTGAATAAATGAATTAATGATTTTTAACAATCACTAAATGAATTTCATGTGAAAGACAAGTCTTTATTTCTATATATAATGAGACTTAAATTGGATGGGAATCTGTCTAAATAAAGTTGGTTCTCCTACAATTTCTGGAAATCACAGACTAGATAAATACTTGGAAACTGAACTTCTAGTCATCTGAGGAAAGAATCAAATAGCAAGCTAAAGCCAAAGGGAGCCACAATTTATAAAACATCTGTGGTGTTTTCTTTTGACCCATTGAGAAAAATGTTATAGTTTCATTACAAGGAAAAAGTATATGTGTGTATGTGCGTGTGTGTGTGTATCCAGATGAGCCAGATGTATTTATTCATGCACACACTTACATAAAAGGAATACAAGTCAGTCAATATTTGGCTAACCAGCTTCCATCACTGTGGTGCTAACGGTGTCACACTCCAGTAATGTTTGAAGCTGTGAATCTGGACTACTCTTAATTCACCAATCTATAGGTTAGAATATTGTGTTAATGCATGATACTCCTTTTAAGATAATAACAGCAAGAATATGTATAATTATTGGACTCATACAGGTATCTCCAATATCTGAGTTTTTCTAAAAGATGCTTATATTTGTTTTATGAGTCTTTAACTTCTTACTTGGCTGGAACCCAAGAAGGCATTCTGGCTAACATCCAGGGAATCTCAAACAGTGATTGAGGACCAACTATTACTTCTAATTGAGACAATAGTTCTTTACAGGAAGAGGAGTACTGTTGCTTACATAGCTGTTCTTGTCGGGGTTTTGACATCCTCAGGAGTAAACATATGGACATGATCAAACTATCATGAAGCAGTCATTACAATGAGTCCTAAGTGGTCAACACTCCTTTGACGTATCACCTTATTCATGAAAAGCGTTCATTTCAGGGAAGGCAGGAAATTGACTCTATGACAGGTATACAGGATTTTCTTTTAGTTTTCTTATAAATTGTTTTTAAATTTTAAAATTAAATTTAATGGGGTGGCATTGATCAATAAGAGTAAATAGGTTTCTGATGAACATCTCTATAGTATCTGAATTTTTTATTGTATTGAATGCCCATCACACAAAGTCAAATCATTTTTGTTACCCTGTATTTGTCCCTATTTTCTCTTCTCCTTCTCACCCCCTCCTTCAGGTAACCATTTTGTTTTTACCTATTTCTATGAGTCTCAGTTTTATATCCCACCTATGTGGAATATATATTTTCTTTAGTTTTGAAACATTTCTTTTAAAGTGAAAGGAAGATAGTGAAATAGATTCCCACATGCATCCCCATCAGGATACACCCAGCAACCCTGTCTGGGGCCAAGGTTTAAACCAATCAAGCCACTGGTTGTTGGAGGGGAAGAGAGGAAGGGGAAGGGAAGCAGATAGTCGCCTCTTCTGTGTGCCCTGGCCAGGAATTGAACCCAGGACATCCATACACAGGGCCAACATTCTATCCATTGAGCCAATTGGCCAGAGCAATAAGATTTTTTTCATGTTATCTTATTCTGTCCCCAAAGAAATTAAACAATTTGTCCAAGATCACAGTTAGTAGACATCCTCAAATTAGAGCCCAGGTTTCACATGTTTAGTTCATTGTGCAACATTCCTAAACAAACCACCTAACTGGATTTAATTTTAATTCACAGATGCTTGAATTTTTACAGTTCCACACATACCAATTTTCTTTATTGTCACAAAGCAAGTGTACCAGGAAGGGGTAAGGGAAACCACCAAATGCTCTGGGAGTAGATGATGATAAGATAAAAGGCATAGGGAATAAAAGGCACAGATTGCTTGAAGGGTAAAAGGAAGGCAGGTGTGAATGCTTAGAAAGGTGATCCTACAACATCAGACACCCTTTCTCACTATCATGTCTGTAGCTGGTTGACATTGACATTTATTTAGTATTATTGTGGAAAGTTTTCTATAAAATGAACACTATCTGTATATCATAATGAAGAAAGCCTTAAGCTTAGAGTACTGACTCTTGACCTAAGGAATTAATATATTAATCTATCTTCCTAAATTGGCAGGAGAATTTTGGGATGAGGAATTCTATAGCATGGACTTCACTCAGGAGTCTATCTGGACAGCGGGCTTGTGTCAAAGCTGAATTGATGTTAAGCCCACACTCACTGTAATACATTTTTCTTTATTTACTGAGTGTTGATAATTACTATGGTGCTTATACTCCTGAAAAGCATTGCTGTTCTATCACATGTGGCAATGGTTATTTAAGATCCTTGATCACCAAACAAGTGAAAAAAGAGTGCAAATAGTTCACTCAGGACTCATTGATATGGAAGGAACTCAGAGGAGTGTATGTCATCTTAAAAAAAAATTTTTTTTCCTGAAAAAAAATTAGTGGTAGTGTCAGTTTAATTTTGACACCGCTTTTACCCAGGAATATTTATCACGGCACAGCCAAGAATGGTAATTGAATGAGAAATTGATTTTTATTATAGCTAATAAAAAGCAACTCTTACTATCATTATAAATTTTCCATAATTAATATTGTCTGGAGACTGTTTTATCAGCCTGAGTGGAATAGAAATAAGATATATGTACAATAGTACTTCCTTGCTGTGAGTTAGATATGTATGCTCATTACTGGCAATGTAAATTAGCATTATAGCAAATTTCATCTATTTCACTCTGTTGGACAGAGTCTAATACTGCTGATGAGAGATATTTAGTAGACATGACATTTATTTCCATTCTGTAACACTCAGAGGTACATAAATGACGGCCCTGGTGTGTTCTTTCTAGTTAGAGGAGATTCTGTCAGTCTTCCACATCAGGTCTTGGTTCATAAAATATTAAGCAGCTGTCATACTTTCTTTGTACATCAATCTTGAAGATTAGTAACCTATTTACTAGCCATATTTTGGAGATCACCTATTTTATGAACATGTCATCTGGCCATCTGCTTATCTGGTTCCTTGGTGGACAACTAATATAATGAGACCAACTTCACCTCAGTTGAAATTAAAGAATTCCAATGCAAAGACAATAAATCATTCTATCCCAGACTCTTCATTATTAATTCTGAACTAGACACCCAAGCAGTGCCAACACTACCAAGCTGTGTTTTAGCAAGAACTTAAGGATTATTGTGTATTATCTACATAACACTCAAGCCTTGTAAAAGCTGAGCAATTTTTAGTGCTTTTCTGCTGCCTTCATGGGAGATGAGATAGATGTTTACCTCTTTCCCTACTCAACCCTTCATACACATACTTATATATACACACATACACAAATACACACTTACAATCCAGGAAAACTCTCTTTGGATGTCTAGAAGTCCTCTCTGCCTGTCAGGCTGAGAATGCAGGGAAGGGAGGAACCATTCCAAGTTGTTAAACTATCACCTATTTATATCTAGTTATTTACAAAGTTGTCTGAAAGCAGTGAGTGCTGAGATGGGCTGGGTGTTTTGAATAGGAAAACGTTTCTAAACTGGCAAATACAGCATACTATTCACTAATTCTTATTAGAAACTATTTTTAGTGTTGGATTAGTATTGTTTTATTATCCTAGAGGCAGAAGAAGGGCTTCTTTAATGTCGTATCTTCAAATTACATAGGAGTAAACCAGAGGGTGGACCTACAATTGCCACTGATGACTGCTCATAGTATTCATAATGCAAAATTGCTAATTAACATGATAGCCAAGTGGTAAGTTTCTGCTGATATTAGCACAGAAAATCATAGTTGTTTTCTATTTGTTTTTACACTGCACAGTATCAGCAAGCTAAAAACTAATCATTAATTTCAACACCAGAAATTTCAAAAATGAGTTAGCCACATCTAAAAATGCATTGGATTGGAATTCACTTTTAGTTATATATCATCTCAGTCTAAACTGATATTCCTTTATACAACAGTCTCTCAAAGTATGATGCATGGAACACATATATCAGAATCAACTGGAGACATTTATTATTTAAATACAGAGTCCTTGATCTCACTCTGGATGTACTGAGTTAGGTTCCAGGAATCTGCATGTTACCAATGTCCCCCAGGTGATTTCAATGGAACACCATGCATAAGAATCACTCTCTCACCTGACCAGGTGGTGGTGCAGTGGATAGAGCATTGGACTGCGATGCAGAGGACCCAGGTTTGAGACCCCCTAGGTCGCCAGCTTGAGCGTGGGCTCATCTGGTTTGAGGCAAAGCTCACCAGCTTGGACCCAAGATCGCTGGCTCGAGCAAGAGGTTACTCGGTCTGCTGAAGGCCCATAGTCAAGGCACATATGAGAAAGCAATCAATGAATAACTAAGGTGTCGCAACAAAAAACTGATGATTGATGCTTCTCATCTCTCTCCATTCCTGTCTGTCTGTCCCTGTCTATCCTTCTCTCTGACTCTCTCTCTGTCTCTGAAAAAAAAAAAAAGGAATCCTCTCTAAAATAGAATAGGGAGAATCCAAGATAGTGACTGAGGAGGCTGACATTCCAGTTGCCACCTCCCAGGACCAAACTGGAATGATAACTAAGTTTAAGGACAATCATCCTAAAAATCAATTTAGGACTAAATAAAGAGGAATTGATAACCAAGGAATCTTATAAGAAGCCACAATAACACGGGTAGGAAAGATGGAGACAGAAAAAGGGCTGCCTCACTCCCAGGAGCAAGTGGTGGCTGAGAGTGTGGGGGGCTTAGAGTGGAGAGGTTCACTCTGAGAGGTGTGGGTCCTCAGCCCGAGGCTGGGCACCCTGCCTAGAGCATCAGAGCCTAGTAGAGGTGCCCACAGCATTTGGCAGTTCAAAGAGGTAAGGTTTCTGTCTGTAAGAAAGAGATGGAAGATCTCAAAGACTCAGGCACCTTCTTAAAGGGCCAACACAGAAAATATCCTTCACAGCCATTTACCCTGGGGTCCAGCAGAAGGAGGGCTGAAAGGATTAGCATCACGTGAGGGGAGTGTGAAATCTGTGGCCTTGTGGACAGACACAGTGGGGGACAGCCATCAGAACCCTTGCTAAATCATTCTCTAATACCACAGTTGCCCCTTTCTGGGGTGGAGCAGTCCCCTCTGTGTGGCATCAACATGGGAAAAAGAAAATGTCCCACCCTCAGTAATCTCTCTTGCACCACCCTATGGAGAGTAGGCTCTGCTGAAAAGTAAGCAGCATTGGCCAGGAAGCAGAGAGCTGAAAAGGCTCAGGGGCTGACAATGACTCAATTGCCTGGCATTGAGGCTAGAGCTTCCCCCCACACACACACTTTCTTGAGAACGTGACTGGTGCTTCTACCTCACAGAAGATTCAGTAGAAACTGTGTGAACTGTGGGCAGACCAACCAAATCTCTGGGTTTCAGAGGACTCACCAATCAGAATCCTAATGACCACACCTTACAGAATTTTGGAAAGAATCCAGGATGGGACTCACACTTGGGTCTCTTGGGTGGAAGCCATATCACCACCTTTTCTAGTCCCTGAGCTGCTGCAGCCCTGCAGCTTCTAGACCAGGGGTCCCCAAACTTTTTACACAGGGGGCTAGTTCACTGTCCCTCAGACCAATGGAGGGCTGCCACATACAGTGCTCCTCTCACTGACCACCAATGAAAGAGGTGCCTCTTCTGGAAGTGCAGGGGGGGGGGGCGGATAAATGGCCTCAGGGGCTGCATGCGGCCCACAGGCCATAGTTTGGGGATGCCTGCAGACTCTGCCAGAGGTTTTTTCAGGGGCTGATTCTAACAAGCATCCAGCAGACAGAGGCAGCAGGAGATGGGTCTCAGGGAACCTTGAGTCTTTTGCTGACTTGCCTCCAGACCTAGAGCTGGTAAAAGCCAGCCTAGTTGTGCAGTTTAGGTGCTTCCATGTGCACCTAAGTCCAACAGAGGCAGCCACAAACTCTGGTTTGCTTATAGCTCCAAAAAGGTTGCTGAGGGACAGTCACAGGCAGTGTCTTACACTGGTCTGCATCACATTCCCTCCTAAAGGCCCAGAGCCAACAAATCCAGTGGCCAGCTACAGAGTACATCAGAGCAGGACCCAACTACCCTTTCTAGCAGCATATCTAAAGGGAGAGCTTGCCAGACACTAAACCCAGCTCAGGTGATTCTGCTTTCTATGGTTAGCACCTGCACAGCAGCTTGCACACATTGGATGAGGTAGAGCTTCACAGTCAGCCAACCCAAGTCCCGCATATCCTGACCTGCTGGGCTAAATTCCACAGGGGGAAGGAAAGAGGCTTAGAGCTCAGACATTCAAAGTGTGAGTTCCTTGGAGCCTATTGTTGGGACCAGTCAAGGGGATTAGCCACCTTCTGGGGAGACACTATGCTCCAATGGAAGAATCTTTCAATCCTCCTCACTGAGACCAGTGGCTCCCCAGCTGAAATAACTTAAGCAGAGGGAATGGTCAGCCCCACACAATCTGAACTGGCTGCTCACCCTACTGGGGAGAAATAGAATTGGAGTATCCAGCAGTGTCTGAAGGATTAGTCTCTGAAGTAGGGACCACTTTCCCTGTATTGAGCTGCTAACCAAGAGACTATCAAATTAGGGGTCTCACTAACATTGTCATTTCAACCCCAGCTTTCCTAACCCACCAAGTTTGCAAACTGTGGCAGGGTTGGTGGGCTGAGGCCAGTCTGAGCCCAGATTATACTCTTTCTACAAAAGAACCTGTGTAAAGATCAGGTAGCTGAAAGATGAGGTGGAGCAGCTGAAAAGTTCAAGCTAATCTTAAGTAACTTGGGCCTTTTTATAGAGCTGCTATCAGCTCTAAGCAGGAGGAAGCTGATCATTATGCAAGTATTGGCACCTCCCACACACACCTAAGCACAGAAAATGCACACACACACAGCAAACAGAGCAGTAACTCCAGAGAGGTAGCTCACAATGAAATAGAAACAATATATGATGTCAACCCATACCCAAAACCCACCCAAGAGGATCCAGAACCAACATAACCAGTAGTGTGTGGCAGACCACACCAATCCTAAACTCAACTTGCTACACAAGGGGCACACCCAAAGGGGGAGTCCAGCAGGCACCAGACCCTGCTGAGAATAACTATAAGAACAAGACTTCCTTGTTTGTATATTGGATTAAAGGTTTTGATTTCTACACTATAAAATGGGGCGGACCGAGAGCTTGCTCTCTCTCAGTTCCTGAGATTAGCATTAGAGGGGAGAGCAGAGAAAGACCATGTAGAGGATAGGAGAAGCAGCCAAGATGGCAGAGTGCTGAAGGAGAAGCCAGTTTGTGCAGAGTTTGTGCAGAGAGAAGGAGATGAGGAACAGAGGTGAATAAGGCTGGTGAGGTAGAAAACTTTGATTCTAGGAAACTCAGATAAGTCAGTGGCTTTGGAAGCCCCGAATGGAAAGGGAAGTGTTTTCCCACTGTGTGTATTTCTTGCCTGCCTGGTACAAGCTAGGATAAAGATGATGGCCTACCAGTTCTTGGCTCTGTTGTTTCATTACCATCTGTCCGAATCAAATGCAAACCTGCCCTGGCCAGGCGTCTGTGATGGTGGCTGTGGATACTGGCTTTACAGCCCCATAGGACAGACTCTGCACAGTGCCTAATACACATGACCCTTAGAGACAGCCAGCCTAAAGGCTTAACTCTATCCACAAAAGGCCAATAGCATTCAAGACTCACATACAACTGGAGGGTAAATATAATCCTTCTTCTTAGAGCAAAGAGCTCTTGTGGACTGGAGGTTGGTATCACTGAGCCTACCTTCCTCATAAAGATACCACAACACATTTGAGAGCCAGAGCAGAGCTCCCTAATACACCAACAAAATGGGAAGCCAAAGAAATATGACCCAAATGAATATAAGACAACTCCCCCCAAAAAATAATTAAATGGAGGTAACCAAACTACCAGACACAGAGTTCAAATTAATGGTTATTAGGATGCTCAAAGATCTTAGAATAAGAATGGATGATCATATTGAGAACATACATAAATATATAGTAAGCATTAAAAAAGGACATTGAAACCATAAAAAATAACTAGTCAAAAATGACAAATACAGTATCTGAAATGAAGACCACACTAAAAGGAACCAACAGCAGGCTAGATTAAGAGGAAGATCTTATCAGTGATTGGAGGATAAGATAAATGTAAGTATGGAAGCAGAGCAGAAAAAGAAAAGAAGCTCAAAAGGATGAAGGAAATGCTAAGAGATCTCTGTGACAACATGAAGAGAAACAAAATCTACATCATAGGGGTAGTGTGTGTCAGACCACACCAATCCTAAACTCAACTAGCTACACAAGGGGCACACCCAAAGGAGGAGTCCAGCAGGCACCAGACCCTGCTGAGAATAACTATAAGAACAAGACTTCCTTGTTTATATATTGGATTAATGGTTTTGATTTCTACACTATAAAATGGGGTGGACCAAGAGTTTGCTGAAATAGAAGAGAACGATCAAGGGATAGAGAACTTGTTTAAAGAAATCGTAGCCAAAAACTGCCCTAAAGTAATGGAGGAAAGAGTCACACAAGTTCAAGAAGCACAGAGAATTCCATTAAAGATGAATCCAAAAAGGCCCAAACCAAGACACATTACAATTAAAATGCCAACACTAAAAAAAAGAAAGAATACTAAAAGCTGCAAGAGAAAAGCAATTAGTTATCTACAATTGAATCCCCATAAAGCTGACATCTGACTTCTCAACAGAAACAATACAGGCCAGAAGAGATTGGCAAGAAATAGTCAAAGATGTAAAACAAGAATCTACAACCAAGACTACTCTATCCAGCAAAGGTTTCATTTAAAATTGAAGAAAAAATCAACAGCTTCCCACACAAAATCAAAAGTTCAAGATTGTAATTATCACCAAACCAGTACTGCAAGAAATTTTTATGGAGCTGCTATAAAAAGGGGGGGGGGAAGAAAGTGAGAGAAAGAGGAGTAGAGGTTTAAATATCCTGTTTCCCTAAAAATAAGACATCCCCCAAAATAAAACCTAGTGCAACTTTTTTCAAGCTTAGAAATATAAGGCCTCCCCTGAAAATAAGACCTAACACGTCTTTAGGAGCAAAAATTAATATAAGACACTGTCTTACTTTCGGGGAAACAGGGTAGATTGTTGTACATGGAAATAGAGTCACAAGTAATTCTTTATGGCATTCAGAGTTTGGCAGGTTATGCTGATGTTTGTGATGACATGACTACAGTATATTAACAAATGCTGATTTTTTGTTCAACAATAAATGTAAATTCTTGTTCATGGAAAAATAAAACATCCTGTGAAAATAAGACCTAGTGTGTCTTTAGGAGCAAAACTTAACATAAGACACTGTCTGTTGGGCAGATAAAATGTATTATGCTCACTTTGTTAAAGTGGCGCTGCCCACGTGGAGGCTGTTGCCCAGGTGATATTAATGTGTCTCTATGGGCAATCCTTGTAGCCTGGGGCTTGGTTTTGGGATTAAGCCTTTCCCACCCATTTTGATGTGGGGTGGTACAATCCAATCATGCCTCAGAGAAGTGACTTTGTATTAGACTTCCCTATTTTGTATATTGAATTAAGGGTTTGGATAGCTACAATATAAAATAGGGGCAGAACGGGAGCTTGCTCTCTTGGTTCCTGGGATGATTAGTATGAGAGAGCAGAGGGAGCAGAGCAGAGAGCAGAAAGAGGCCATGTGGCCAGGAGAAGCAGCCAAGATGGCGGAGTATTGAGTGAGATGCCAGTTTGTGCAGTTTGACGCTGGAGAAGGAAGGAGATGGGGAACAGAGATGAGTAAGTCTGGTGAGCTAGAAACCTTTGATTCTAGGAAACTTGGATAAGTCAGTGGCTTTGTGAGCACTGAATGTGAGTGGGTTTTGGAGCCCAGTGTGTGTTTTTACTTGCCCGCCGGGTGCAAGCTAGAATTAAAGAAAATGGCCTATCAGTTTTTGGCTCCATTGTTTCTTTACTGACTGTCCGAATCCAATGCTAACCTGCATGGCCCAGGCGGCTGCTGTGATAGTGGCTCTGGCCCTGCCTACTGGCTTTACACTGTCTTATTTGGAGGGAAACATGCTAATGAGAGATGATAAATAAGTACATATCAATAATAACCTTAAATGTAAATGGATTAAATGTTCCAGTCAAAAGACATAGTGTAGCTGCATAGATAAGAAAACAAAACCCATATATACTGTCTACAAGAGACCCACCTCAGAACAAAAGATACATATAAACTAAAAGTGAAAAGATGGAAAAAAATATTCCAATATTGGAAATGAATAAAAGGGGTCACAATACTTATATTTGGCAAAAGATCTTTTAAACAAAGGGAAAAAATGGTCACTAGATAATGATAAAGAAAGTAATCCAACAAGAGGATAAAACCATTTTAAATATTTATGCACCCAGTATAGGAGCACCTAAATATATAAAGCATTTTTTGATGTACATAAAGTGAGAGACCAATAATAATATGGTAAAAACAGGGGAATTTAACACCCCGCTAACATCAATGAATAGATTCTTCAGAGAAAATCAACAAAGAAATAGCAGCCTTAAATGACACACTAGATAAACTGGATTTAATTAATATCTTCAGCACATTTCATTACAAAGCAGCAGAACATATGTTCATTTCAAGCATTCATGGTACATTTTCTAGAATAGACACGTATTAGGACACTGTTGGTCAAATAAGTTTGTAACTAAGATATATAGGTTTGCTCACTTATAGTTTGCATTGGGTGTGGGGGACAGGCTGTAAGCAGGCAGGGTTGTTATATCCTAAGGCTTAGTTTTAAGACTAAGCCTTTCCCACCCTAAATGACTTTGTATCAGAGACTTCCTTGTTTGTATATTGGATTAAAGGTTTTGATTTCTACACTATAAAATGGGGCAGACCAAGAGCTTGCTCTCTCTCAGTTCCTGAGATTAGCATTAGAGGAGAGAGCAGAGAAAGGAGAGCAGAGAAAGGCCATGTGAAGAAGAGGAGAAGCAGCCAAGATGGCGGAGTGCTGAAGGAGAAGCCAATTTATGCAGAGTTTGTGCAGAAAAAAGGAGATGGGGAATAGAGGTGAATAAGACTGGTGAGGTAGGAACCTTTGATTCTAGGAAACTTAGATAAGTCAGTGGCTTTGGCAGCCCTGAATGGAAAGGGAAGTGTTTTCCCACTATATTTCTTGCCCGCCAAGTGCAAGCTAGGATTAAAGGTAATGGCCCACCAGTTCTTGGCTCCATTGTTTCATTACCGTTTGTCCAAATCAAATGAGAACCTGCATGGGCCAGGTGGCTGTGATCATGGCTGTGGCTACTGGCTTTATAGACACAAAACAAATCTCAATAAATTTAAGAAGATTGAAATTATATCAAGCATCTTCTCTGACCACAATGACATGAAACTAGAAATCAACTACAAGAGGAAAACTGAATAACATTTAAGCACCTGGAGGCTAAATAGCATGTTATTAAATTACAAATGGGTTAACAGTGAGATAAAGAAAGAAATAAAAAAAAACTTTCTTGAAACAAATGAAAATAAGCATACAACAACCCAAAATCTACGGGACACAGCAAAATCAGTCCTAAGAGGGAAGTTCATAGCATTACAGGCATGCCTTAAGAAGGAAGAAAAAGCTAAAATAAACTTTCTAACTGAGAACCTAAAATACCTAGAAAAATAACTACAAACAAAGCCCAAGGGAAGTAGAGGGGAAGAAATCATAAATATTAGAGCAGAAATAAATAACACAGAGCAGGGGTCAGGAACCTATGGCTCACGAGCCAGATGTGGCTCTTTTGATGACTGCATCTGGCTCACAGACAAATCTTTAATAAAAAAAAATAATGTTAAAAATATAAAACATTCTCATGAATTACAATCCATTCATTTCCTACCACTTATGTTCATGGTTGCAGGTGGCTGGAGCCAATTATAGCTGTCCTCCGGACAACACCAAATTTTTATTGGATAATGTGTAACATACACAGGTTGTTGTTATATGGCTCTCACAAAATTACATTTTAAAATATGTGGTTCATGGCTCTCTCAGCCAAAAAGGTTCCCGACCCCTGACATAGAGACTAAAAAGCAAAAAAAAAGATCAATGAAACCACTGGTTTTTTGAAAAGGTAAACAAGGTTGATGAACTTTTAACCAGACTCATTCAAAAAGAGAGAAAGAAAAAAGGGAGAGGACTCAAATAAATAAAATTAAATACAAAAGAGAAGTAACAACTGACATCACAGAACTACAAAGGATTGTATAAAAATACTAAGAAGAACTATATGCCATAAAATTGGACCACCTGGGCAAAATTCATAAATTCCTAGAAATATACAATCTTCCAAAACTGAATCTGGAAGAATCAGAAAATCTGAGCAGACCAATTAAAACAAATGAAATTGAAAAAGTTAACAAAAAAATACCAGGAGACAGAAGTCCTGGACCAGATGTCTTCACAGTCAAATTTTACCAAACTTTCAAAAAAGAAGTAATACCTATTCTCAAGCTATTTCAAAAAATTCAAGAGGAGGCAAGACTTACAATTTTATTTTATAAGACGAGAATTATCCTAATACCAAAACTAGGTAAAGACACCAGAAAGAAAAAAAAAAACTGTATGCCGATATCCCTGATGAACATGGATGGTAAAATTCTCAACAAATATTAGCAATCTGGATCCAGCAATACATTAAAAAGATTATGCACTATGATCAAGTGGAATTTATTCTGGGGAGGCAAGGCTGGGACAATATTTCCAAATAAATAAATGTGATTCATCACATAAATAAAATGAAGGATAAAAGTTACATGATCATATCAAAAGAATGCAGATAACCTCAGCAATCTTGAAAATAAAGAACAAAGTGGGAGGTATCACACTTCCTGATATCAAGCTATATTATAAGGCTATTGGATAGACCTGGAGATTATTATGTTAATTGAAAAAAGCCAGGCAAAGAAAGACAAATATTATGTGATCTCATTTACATGTGGAATCTAATGGAGGCTATAAACTGAGGAACAAAATAGGAACAGAGGCTGGGTCACAGGGAACAGAAGGGCAGCTATCAGAGGGAAGGGGGAAGAGAGCATGAGATCAAAGAATCTGAAGGGATTAGCCAAATTATATATACATAACATGTAGATACAAACAACAGGGTAGTAATTGCCAGAGGTAAAGTGGTGTTGGAGGAAGGGGGAGGGGCAAAAGAGGTGAAGTGGCAGAAAATAAACTTTCCATGGTTTGTGGGGTACAACATGGTGTGTAGAGGGTGTTATATTGGGTCTGTGGGGTACAACGTGGTATGTAGATGGTGTTATATTGGGTCTGTGGGGTACAACGTGGTGTGTAGAGAGTGTTATATTGGGTCTGTGGGGTACAACGTGGTGTGTAGAGGGTGTTATATTGGGTCTGTGGGGTACAACGTGGTGTGTAGAGAGTGTTATATTGGGTCTGTGGGGTACAACGTGGTGTATAGAGGGTGTTATATTGGGTCTGTGGGGTACAACGTGGTGTGTAGAGAGTGTTATATTGGGTCTGTGGGGTACAACGTGGTGTGTAGAGGGTGTTATATTGGGTCTGTGGGGTACAACGTGGTGTGTAGAGGGTGTTATATTGGGTCTGTGGGGTACAACGTGGTGTGTAGAGGGTGTTATATTGGGTCTGTGGGGTACAACGTGGTATGTAGAGGGTGTTATATTGGGTCTGTGGGCTACAATGTGGTGTGTAGATGGTGTTATATTGGGTCTGTGGGGTACAACGTGGTGTGTAGAGGGTGTTATATTGGGTCTGTGGGGTACAATGTGGTATGTCGATGGTGTTATATTGGGTCTATGGGGTACAACGTGGTGTGTCGATGGTGTTATATTGGGTCTGTGGGGTACAACGTGGTGTGTAGAGGGTGTTATATTGGGTCTTTGGGGTACAACGTGGTGTGTAGAGGGTGTTATATTGGGTCTGTGGGCTACAACATGGTGTGTAGATGGTGTTATATTGGGTCTGTGGGCTACAACGTGGTGTGTAGAGGTTGTTATATTGGGTCTGTGGGGTAAAATGTGGTGTGTAGAGGGTGTTATATTGGGTCTGTGGGGTACAACGTGGTGTGTAGAGGGTGTTATATTGGGTCTGTGGGCTACAACGTGGTGTGTAGAGGTTGTTATATTGGGTCTGTGGGGTAAAATGTGGTGTGTAGATGGTGTTATATTGGGTCTGTGGGGTACAATGTGGTGTATAGAGGGTGTTATATTGGGTCTGTGGGCTACAACATGGTGTGTAGATGGTGTTATATTGGGTCTGTGAGGTACAACGTGGTGTTTCGAGGTTGTTATATTGGGTCTGTGGGGTACAACGTGGTGTGTCGAGGTTGTTATATTGGGTCTGTGGGGTACAACGTGGTGTGTAGAGGGTGTTATATTGGGTCTGTGGGGTACAACATGGTGTGTAGATGGTGTTATATTGGGTCTGTGGGGTACAACGTGATGTGTAGAGGGTGTTATATTGGGTCTGTGGGGTACAACGTGGTGTATAGAGGGTGTTATATTGGGTCTGTGGGGTACAACATGGTGTATAGAGGGTGTTATATTGGGTCTGTGGGGTACAACGTGGTGTGTAGAGGGTGTTATATTGGGTCTGTGGGGTACAATGTGGTGTGTAGAGGGTGTTATATTGGGTCTGTGGGGTACAACGTGGTGTGTAGATGGTGTTATATTGGGTCTGTGGGGTACAACGTGGTGTGTAGATGGTGTTATATTGGGTCTGTGGGGTACAACATGGTGTATAGAGGGTGTTATATTGGGTCTGTGGGGTACAACGTGGTGTGTAGAGGGTGTTATATTGGGTCTGTGGGGTACAACGTGGTGTGTAGATGGTGTTATATTGGGTCTGTGGGGTACAACGTGGTGTGTAGAGGTTGATATTTTGGGTCTGTGGGGTACAACGTGGTGTGTAGAGGGTGTTATATTGGGTCTGTGGGCTACAACGTGGTGTGTAGAGGGTGTTATATTGGGTCTGTGGGGTACAACGTGGTGTGTAGAGGGTGTTATATTGGGTCTGTGGGGTACAACATGGTGTGTAGATGGTGTTATATTGGGTCTGTGGGGTACAACGTGGTGTGTAGAGGGTGTTATATTGGGTCTGTGGGGTACAACGTGGTGTGTAGATGGTGTTATATTGGGTCTGTGGGGTACAACGTGGTGTATAGAGGGTGTTATATTGGGTCTGTGGGGTACAACGTGGTGTGTCGAGGTTGTTATATTGGGTCTGTGGGGTACAACGTGGTGTGTAGATGGTGTTATATTGGGTCTGTGGGGTACAACGTGGTGTGTAGAGGTTGTTATATTGGGTCTGTGGGGTACAACGTGGTGTGTAGAGGGTGTTATATTGGGTCTGTGGGCTACAACGTGGTGTGTAGAGGGTGTTATATTGGGTCTGTGGGGTACAACTTGGTGTGTAGAGGGTGTTATATTGGGTCTGTGGGGTACAACGTGGTATGTAGAGGGTGTTATATTGAGTGGGTCACTTGAAACCATGTCAACACAATAAATTAAAAATAAAAATGTTTAATTATAAAGAATTATACTATTAATAAATAATAATACAAGATTTTAAAACCAATAAAACAAAATAGAATAATTGACCAAATCATTATAGTGCATTTATGATGAAAAAATAACCAGCATCTACAGCCCTATTAAAGGAAAATACTGTTTACCAGGCTCTGATACATGACCACATGCTCCAGACCCTGACCTTGGATTGTATTCCAATCCCTCTGTCTGGGACCTCTTCTGGTAGTTGGGAACTGCAGCCTCAGCTACTCCTGACCCTCCCACACTGAGCCAGCACTGCCCAGTACATGGGGCACCAGGCAAGGCACTCTCTTCACTTATGGTTGAGACATCCTTATCCATGAACTCTGAAGGGAGAGCCTGAGGCTTATGTTTCTTATTTTCAATTTCTTTTTTCATTTCTTTCTTAATAAATTTTTTTAATATTTTTTAATTTATTTTAGAGAGGAAGGGAAGGAAAGGGAGAGGAAGGGGAGGAACAAGAATCATCAACTCCCATATGTGCCTTGATCAGGCAAGCCCAGGGTTTTGAACCAGTGACCTCAGCATTCCAGGTCAAAGCTTTTTCCACTGTGCCACCACAGGTCAGCCTGTAATAAATTTTGAATCAGAATTAATCACCTGAACTAAAATTTCCTTTCAGACGTTTTTTTAATTGGAAAGATGGTAGTTACCATCCTTTAGTCCTGTGGAAGCCCCCAGCATGTCAATGTGTTCCAACCCCACTCATGGTATTACAGTTGCATTAAATGGCTGCATCCACTCTACCTAAAGGGAAACGTAGGCAAGCAGAGAGGTGAGTGTGCTTTTGGAGATCACTAGATAAAAAAGACTAAGAGAAAAGAAAATACACAATATTTTGCCTTAAGTGTTGTGAATTTGCCCAATATCCAATGTAGTAAAGGTCCCCCAAATCCTCAAAAAACAGGCAACATCTTTTCCATTCTTATTGCACCACTGTGGTTGAGAAGCGCTTAAGTGGATGTCCTCACAATAAAGTTCAGCTGATGCCACTGTAAAACTCCTTAGTCATGCATTTGAAGATTTTTTAGTAATCGTTTGTTCCAATTTAATTAAAATATAAGCCACACATCTGTTTGAAAACATATCTGCAGAGATAGAGGAGCTGTTCTTGGGATGGTGATTGACAGGGAGAAACAGATTGACTTGGCATGTATGTAGAGCTCATTAATTTTCTTCAAGTACATTCTGGGGAATCATGGAGTTCTCTCAACAACTGTTACCAAAACAGCATTTTTATTTACACAGTTGGAATTCTAACAGTTTAAGTGGAAGTGACAAGGGAGAGAGAAATACTCTCCTGTGATTCAGTTTTCCATGATTATATGACTTAATGGTGTAAGCAGGACAACACGAGTTAAATATCACAGCCTTTTTTCAGTTACTGCAGTTTTAGTATGTAAATAAGATACAGCCACTTGTTAGGTCAGTCATTTGATAAATGTTGATCCTTTCATGTTGGTGAATTTTGTAAATCCTTTAGGTATCAATATTTGTGTTTCAAAAATAATTATGTACTCACTAGAGATCTGGGAGCTTTCTGAGCTATTCTGGTATATCATTGGGAGATTAGCTGCTACAATGACACAGAGGGAATAAATTAAAATGTAGCTATCATTTTCTTGAAGAAGGAAATTAGTCATACTGAAACAATGTAGAGCATTTACCCTCAAGTAGACACCCTCCAAATATTGGCAGGAGATTTAGGCCAACAGAATTTTCTCTTCTTCCTTCCTTCCCTCCTTCTTTCCTTTCTTTCTAAGTGAGAGGAGGGGAGATAGTGAGGAAGATTCCTGCATGTATCCCAACCAGGATCCACCCAGCAATTCCATCTGGGGCCAATGCTCGAATCAACCAAGCTATTTTTAGCACCTGAGGCAGATGCACTCAGACCAACTGAGCTATCCTCAGCACCCAGGGCTGACTCTTGAACCAAGGGAGCCACTGGCTATAAGAAGGGAAGAGGGAGAGAAGGGGGAGAGGGAATGAGGAGAGAAAGGGGAGAAAAAAGCAGATGGTTGCTTCTCTTGTGTGCCCTGACCAGGAATCAAACCTGGGACATCCATATGCCAGGCTGACACTCTATCCACTGATTCTACTGGCCAGGGCCAATGGAATTTTCATAACTTAGCTTTCTGGCTTTCTCTGAATGCTATCTCTGCAGATTTAAATCCATCTTACTTCAGAAATGCTGGGTTTGTAATTGAGTAGAAATAGTACAGATGGCTAAATTATCCTCACTTGTTCAAAACCATAACAACTTACCATAATATAGCTTTAAGCACTTGAAATTAATTCGAGTACATTTGAATGTGAAGAACTTGATTTACAGTATGTGTTTTAATACAGAGACGTATTTTGATTTCAGGTCATCATTTATTGCTTGAGATATAAACAGAATTTATTGCTTGATCAAACAGAATTTGCTTTGTCTTTTAATAAAGACTATTTTAAGAGACAGTGGGAAGAGTTATACTGTCTAATATTTAAAGCATATAAATTTAGGAAGAGACAGAAAATTTTCTTATAATCATGATACAAACCTTTGCTGTTTATTATAGAGGTAGAAAGGTACATTAACAATTTAAGTACCTACCAAGGGTCATTAAAAATTTTAAAGTTATTAAGTCTTCTTTTAATGTCAGATATACTGAAGTATAATTTACATAAAGAAAAATCCTTTTTAATGTACTTTCCAATGATTTTTTTCTTTTTTAATTACACTTGACATTTAATATTATTTTATATTAGCTTCATGGATAGACATTTACATAATTTACAAAGTAAATTTGAACCCTGATAAGTCTGGTATTCACCTGACACCATACATAATTATTACAATGTTATTGGCTACATTCCTTATACTGTACTTTCTATCCCATGACTATCTTATTACTACTGATTTGTACTTTAGTCTCTCCCCCTTTTTACCATGTCCCCAAAATCCTTCCCCTCTGGCAACCATCAGTTTGTTCTCTGTATCTATGGGTCATGAACTTTTTATGGTGGTACTCCCTGAACTTTATTAAGGCCCTTTATAAACTGAAACTAGGCCTTATGAATTTCTTTGCCTCTGAGTAACTTATAAGGGAAAAAGCATAGTATGTAGTGGAGTCAGACAAACTGTACTTTGAATCTTGACTCCATAGCTGACAAGCTGTATTACCTTGGGCAGATAGCTCAACCACTCTAACAGAGAGAGAGGATTCCAAAGAAGAGATATAGAATCTGAGATAATGGGACAAAGACTATCCCAAGACAGGGCACTCTTTTTGAGGAAATAAATACAGACAGTCCCAGGTGATGAATAAGATAGGTTCTGTAGGTTTGTTCTTAAGTTCAATTTGTATGTAAGGTTGAACAGGCACATTTACCTATTAAATGCAACTTAGATATTGTTTTACCATATGTGACCATGCACATGCTGGTTCACATTGAATTCGAGTAAACAGTTAAGAAACAGTAGAACCAAAAAATAGTGAGCCATTCCTTTATTAAAATCTCACACCAGCTGAAGAGTAAACACACAGGGCTCCCAAAGCCACTGACACAGTCTCTGGTTCCCCAACCAGGAGAATCTTCTCTGGTTTCTCTTAGACTGAAAGGCCTCTCCAGTCTCAGTGGAGCTCAGAAAGCCCCTCACCTCTGGTTCCTCATCTGCACACCTTCTCTTTCTCTGCCATCATGGCTTCTTCCTCAGCACTCTGCATTCTCTCTGCTCTCACTCTGCAACCATGGCTTCTTTTTGCCTCTTCTCCTACTTCTCTCTCTTTTCAAAACTTCTTGGTGCAAAATCCTCTCCTCCAGTAAACATTAACAAAACAATGGACCTTCCCAAGCAGGAAGGTAATTTGCAATTTCACAGACCACATATACCTGGTGCTGCCCAGCCCCTGATGAAAACTGTAAGCGAGCAAACATAAAAATCACATTTTACAAACTTATTTGACCAACACCATAGTATTTATTTTTATCTTCTGTGCATTTAAATACTTAAACATTTTCAAACTTACAGAACATATCTTGTTTGCAACCTGGGGACTGCCTGTAATTAGTTAGGGTCTAGGTAGCCGAGGGGCCAGCAGGACATTCAGAGAAAGTTATGTGGCAGGTAGCAAGGAATGGGGGTCCATGAGAAAGCTGGGCACACAGACATGCACTTGGAAGTCACTGACAGATAATATTTCAATTTGTGAAAGTTAATGAGATCAGCAAAGGAAAGAACATTAAAAAAGAAAAATATTTAGTGATATCCTTGGAAAATTGAAAGATCAAGAAACCAAGAAAGAACAATCTGAAAACAGTAAGAAAATCAAGACACCACCACTTCACAGAGCATTTGAATGGGAGAAAGTAGGCCATAAGATCAAATACGTTCAAGTAGCCAAAAAGATCAGGACTGGGAAAATAAAAAGTAAGAGGTTAGCAGTAGGTATAGTAAGAAAAAGCAGGCACTAAATATAGATATGCTTTTAAGAAGTTTAGTGTAAAAGAAGAGGGGACAAATAGCAAGATGATTTGAAGCAATCTGGATAACTTCTTTTCAAGTTGGTAAAACAAAGTGTATTTGTTGATGGGGCAGAGAACTCAGAGAGAAAGAAATTGAGAGAGTTGCCGGTGAGCCAAAGAAGAAATAAGGTAAGGGACAGAGGGTCATCTTGAGACAGAGAGAATCTATCTCTGAGCCAGAGATACAGGATAAAGGGAGATCCAGGTAAACGTGATGATGGTTCACTAAACTGAATTTCTCTTCCCTCGCTTCTCTGCTATTCAACTAAAATTCTATCTTTGAGAATAGAATGCATTAATTTTTAAGAAATGGTTAATGTTAGGTCATTGAGGCATTTCTAAGAACCCAGAAGTCATACTAAAACATCACTGTGGCCTAAAGAACTGATACCCTTGGATAAAGGGGGCAACTTAATTCTTACCTCTAGCAGTGCTTGCCCTGGGTTTCTATGGGGCTGGCTAGTATAGAAGTGGGCCCTTTGTTCAACCAACTTCAGAGGAAATCTCTATGACTTTCCAAGAACTAGAACACTCCCTCTCTGTGCTACTTAGTAATTTAGTTCCCCATTAGAATTTCACTCATCACCATTCCAGCAAAAGAAGGTGGGATAGGTATTTCTCCCCCACTATCCAGATGGAAAGTTAAGACACAGAAGGGAACACTCCCTAAACTAGGGCTGTATTGTGCCTGGCTGCCAGAGCTACACAGTAAACTGAACTACAGCTCTTAAGATATCATTTTTATTTCTATCCTGTGCCGCTGATTTTACTCAGCATGCATTGAGAATGTCTCCCAGATAGAAATTTTACCACCAGGCATTAGAAGAACTATGTGCAAATGCCATCATTGAAAAAGGTTGAGCCATAATAGAAGACATTTGAAATAGTTCAGCAAGTACACATGTTTAGTTATAGAAGCTTTCAAAGTCAATGACTTGGCTAGTTGCAGCAGAACGTAAGACAATAAGTGGCTAAGTAAGGGAATCCTTTCTAGATTTTTCTGTTTCCTCTCTGGTACTCAGGGAAAACTGCCAGGTATAGTTCTAGCAAATTTAGAAAACAGATGATTACAACAGAGGTAGAGAGAAAACTGGACCTGTCTGGCTCCTTGGTTTTTTAATCATTTTTGTTCGGGGGGGTTTTGTTTGTTTGTCTTAATTTATACTCCAACTCTTTCCAAATGACCTTGAGACAGTAATGATTCCTCTTCCGTATCTCAATTTTGAATAGCAGAGTTGGTATTAAGAGCCCAGTGAGTTCTCAGCTTTTGCTGGAGGCAACCTTCCTCAGTTCGGTAATGAAATTCAAGGTAAAGTTTTAATTCGGTGTCACAGTCCAAGGTGTTTAACTGCAAAGTCTGGAAGCACACATGTCAGTACACACAGCATAATACATCTAACCCCACACTGAAATCCCAAGGACTGGGTTCACTTAAATGTGATACAATGGACTGCATGCTCCTGGCTTTCAATACCCACTTTAACCTTATCTCCTCCACACAGTTCTGTCCTCAAGGTTCTGGCACTGAGAGGGTCTAGGAACTTTTTGCTTTGGGGACTGTTCACAATAGCCATCAAGAGAACTCTCATAGATTGACTATTTTCTAGCCAAATATCTAAGTTGGGTTTGCCTTCGACAGGAAAAAAAAAAAGACTTTTTAAAATCCCTAAGCTCTTGAAGACCTGCTGCCCACACAGTGATTCATGACTGAACAGGAGGAGGTTGCAGAACAGCAGAGAAGGAGAGGTTAGTCCTTCAGTACAAACCAGCGAATGTTACCAACAATAAAGTCTTCAGGTAACTTTCTGATGACCAGAGATAAAAAATCTGCACAAGACCACCACTTCTTTTCAAGGAAGGGGTCTATCTACTTTCACCAATAATGAAAACATACAGGGCAACCAGGACTGCGTCCACTGTGAACATCCTGGCCTCATCAAATGGGTGGATTTTGTGATACTGGTGTCCGTTCTCCTGCCTCCTCTCTGATGACCCTGTACACATCCTAAAGAATTCAGTGTCTTTTTACCATTCTTGCCCCTTTGGTGTTCGTCTGACACCCACTGAAGTTCCTACCCATCTCACAACCCAAAGACCCACACATGTGAAGTCTTTTTAAGCCCAGCAGATATCAAATTTCAGGATTCTTCTTGGGTTAATAAAAATTATATACTGATTCAGGTAAACTTGTGAATAAATGCCAACAGTTTCGAGTGCTGCCTCTCCCAGATAGAATTTACATATTAATAGGTTTTATACCTGATAATTCAGGTCAAAGAATGGGGTCAGAGGACAATGGACTTAATTATAACAGGGCTGATAAAAAAAAATCTGCCACTAGTACTTAGGATAGTGTTCTGGCTACTTAATGGGTATCATGTCATCTACTTCACATCTAACTTATGATACAAATCCAGTTATCATCCTCATTTTACATATAAGAAAACTGACACACAGATGCTTAAATAACCTACCAAAGGCCACACAGCAGCAGTGTAAATATCTGTATTCAAATACAGTAAGTGTGGTTCTAGAGCACCATACATAACTGCTATATAGCACAATGGGAAAAGAACTTTTGAGACATATGGAAACAAATGAAGATCAAGCCAATAAAACCTGACAGAGATTATTTATTGATCTATGTAAATATCAATAAATATCTATGTTAAAAAGAGTTGGTCACCATTTCTTGTGTTTTGGGCTAAAATTCAAAGGCAGGGAGAGGAGTAAGAAAGCTTTATAGGGGAAAAGGAAAGAAGGCTTTAGGGACGCCCTGGTTGGTGGCCATTGGTGCAGCAAAGCTGTAGGTGAGCTAACTAGAAGTGGGACTTCCTACGTGATTAGTTAGAGGCATATCTTTGGCTTCCTCTTGTTGGTACTAAGTTGGAGCTGAAACAAAAATTAGGAAAGCTGTCACTTATTGATCAAGTCCTGGTTGTTTCAGTCAATTGTTATAAGGATTATTGTTTGACTTCCTGGACAATGTTCTAGAAATAGTAGCTTGACTTCTTACAAGTGTGACCTATGGATGGTGGCTTCCTGAGCTGTTATGGAAGATAAGAGGTTGATTTCCTGAACTGGTTGCTGTAGATAGTGAGTCAGAGTTCTATTTTTGTACATAGTCTGGCCATTGTTACTTTGTATATTTAGTCTCTCAGGCAGAAGAATCTTCTGGAATCACTCATTTGCCCCCAGCATGGAAGGAAGCCTCCTTCTGGAAAGGGGTCTTCCTGCTGACACCAGATTTTTTTAACTGAAACAGATTTGTAAATTAGATTAAAATCTTGATTTCTGGCAAACAAGTAGCTGTGGAATTCCCTTGTGAGGATTTCTCCTATGCTACCTAATATTTGCCTGGTGGTTAGGAGCCAAAGGGCAGAGAAATTGTTACCCTTAATTATTCCCCCAAAGGAAATGTCAAAGGTTGGCCAAGGTCTTAGCTGGTAAAGAAGGAGGGGAGAATGTTCTTTTTCCATTTCCTCTCAGTTAAAACACAAGTCTCGAAATGATGACATAAGTGAACTGGAGGTGAACAAACTCGGTCAACTTCCTTGCTCCCAAAGACTACAGCCCTTTGCAGCAAGCTGGCCATCTGCACAGCAGCCTATGACCTTTCACTAAGTTAACAGATGGTTCTGATGGCAAGGGGACCAGGCATACCCAGAGAAACCCAAATATGAATAACACAGTTAGGTGATAAGTGTTTTCTGAGCACATACTCTGTGTTTATTGTGATAAAGGAAGTAGAATATAATGCCTACAGCTTTTATGTGCAGTACCATTTTTCACTGACTAGAGAAAATGATAAACAAATGCAGCACTATGAATCCAGTGAGTTTTGCCTTGAGAAATACATGAGCCCCTAATGAGATATGGCTCTAGCTGTGATTTTATTGCTTCTTTCTAACACGAAGTTAATATGAAAGTGCTTTCATTTGTGGACATGAATCAATTACATACCTACAACAACTACAGATGTATGTTCTAAAGACATTAAAGGTATGCCAGCATGCTGTCTATTATGAATGTTCTGATGTAACAAATGACAGGGACCAGCGTTAAAATTAGAATCTAATACAAAATAAACATTATGCCACCAGGTGAGCATAAACCCAGAGAAGCACATTTCCCATTGGCAATGTAACTTTCTCACCATTAACTATGAAGACAGATATTAGAGAAAGAAGCATTTTCCTTTTGGAATCCACAAATGTACAGAAAAGAAAGTGTAAGAGATTGCCTACCAGCCAGTAGTGAAACCAATGTAGACATTTCTTCCAATGGCATATGTAAAATAATTCTCTAACTTGATATTCTGTTGGTCAAAAGTGACAAAATAAACTTAATGCAGTCTTTCTGAGACCCTTGAATGAATATCTAGGTTTCCACGGTGAAAAGAAAAGATTTTGTCCAGAGTCATCTCTGTGAATCTTAAGCCTAAAGAGCCTGGCTTCCAAATCACTGTGATGCACATATCTCAATGGGCTTTCTGCTTCTCTTTGGATAAGCACATAGCCCTAAGCAATCAGCCCACAAAATATCTAAGCTCTCCTTGAACACTTGATGAATAAAATGAAAGAACACAATAAGACCTGTAAGATTATGTTTTCTATTTTTAATGTAAAGATTCCTGTTTCTTTTGTGATTTATTTTGATGCATGTAGGCAGATGTGTGTGTGTTTGTCTATATGTGGGTGTAAAGAAATGCAATTACATGTTCCCACTCAGGTTACAGTGGTTACTCTTACATAAACATTGCACTTAAACCTAGGATGGCTAGTAGTCCTGTGGCTAGTAGACTGGATGAACTGGATTCTGCCTCAGAGTCAAAAGAAATCCAAACAAGGCCCACTTCAAAAGAAATGAAACCAAGTACATTTCTCTAAATAAGAAAAATGATGCTTTTATTAATGAAAAAGATGTGCTATCATATAACTAATCATTGATCACCCACTGCATTATTCTCAACAATGAGCCTGAAAAAATAAGCAACACAAAGCCTCAAAATGATGTTCTTAGAGTGACATCACGGAAATGGCGCCGTGAGAAGCACGTCCGACAGCTCTCCCCTAAATCACAACAAATTTATCAACTAGAAACAGAAAAATTTATCCTCGGAGCATTCCGGAGTTCCACACAAACTGAAAGCAAAAGGACTGTTATCACTTGAATCTGAGAGACGAGGGTGTGGAGGAAGCTACCGCAGTGACGCTCATTCAAGCCGCGAGGGAGTGTGCCTGCAGTGAGTCAGCCCATATACTTGGGAACCGCGAGCCGCCACGAGCCCCCGCAAGCCGCCGCCTTGAGCCGCGGCGAGCAGCCGCGTGCGCACAGTTCGGTTAGTCCGGTTGAGCACCGCTGACGTTCCCAGCGGCACGCACACTGCGAGTGGGGGTCGCCGGCCACCGGTGCCCAGAGCGCCCCATTCGCGCGCGTGCCTTGGGCATTCCACGCGCCCAGGGCGCCCTGCTGGCCCGCACACCCAGGGGGCTCCATTATTCTGCACCTGGTGCGGTCCAGCCGCCAGCGGCGGGGCGAGCGGAAGAGGCTTGGGAGATTCTCTCCGTGGGCGGGGCACCTCACCCAGCCATTCAAGCTAACAATCAAGCGTTGGGGGAGGGGCGCGCGCAGGCAGCCTAAAATACCTTCGGAAGCACAGCTGCGACCCAATCACTGAAATTAGCTTAACCCATAAAATCTGCGCACCCTCGGTTCTAATTGATAAGATCTCTCTCAGTTCAGCGATCCAAGACAAGAGGCGTGATATTTTTTAGTGCCTCTCACTAAAGGGGCGGGGGCAACTTCTGATTGATAGAGCCTCCATATTCAGGGATAAACGCTAACAAGAAGGACTTGGCAGATAAAAAGGTCTATACTACACTAGTCGTAAGCAGAGACTAGTGCCTCTTCTTCCCTGCAAAAACAGGCTACAAAGTGTGGAAAGCCTGGGTTGAGAGGTCCAACTAAATGATAGGTGCTGAACAGTCACCTTGACAACAATTGACTCCCACCCCCGCCTGATTACAATGGAGGCCCTGACTCTCAGAGCCTTTCCCAAAGCCTTGCACTGAGTGGGGATAGAGTGGGGATTTCCCAGCTCTTTGAGCCTCTTACTCCCCAGGCAGAACCAGTTGCAGCCTTATAGCTGGATCACCAGGCTGCTAATTCAGAAAGGGGGGACTAGGAGAGAGAATCCAGGAAAGCAAACTCTCTCATCGTTGGACCCTGCAAACGCCAACAAGCCTTTACTTCCAGCAAGACTAAAGCCAATTATATGACATTGCCATAGAATCCCATCAACTGCAAATCCCTACCTAAGAGTGACACAGGGGCAGAGCCTGGGGTACAGAGTCACCGACTAGGAAGAGGGAGAGAAAAGAAAAAGGAAGAAGTTAACCTCTCAAAATCAAGAAAAACCCACAGACTTTACAACTTGATCCACTAATTTTTTTTGTTGTTGTTGTTGTTTGTTTCTTCTATCTTTTTGCCTTTATTTCCTCCACCTCGGTCCTTCTATTCTCTGCCCATCTTATGCTTCCCCTTTCTTGAACTACACTACCCATGAGTGTTGCATTTTATTTTTCTTCTTCATCCTCACCCTCCTTTAAGGTTATACTCCAAAACACTTAACTCTCACTCTCTCCTCTTTTGTTTTTTTTTTGTTGTTTTTTTTTGTCTTGTTTTATTTTGTTTTTTTCTCCTCCTATTTTATTTCTTCCTTCGTTTTTCTCTTTTTCTTATTTTTTCTTTCTATTCGTTTTTTCTTTGCTCATTTTACTTTCCTCCCATATAATCCTCAATCACGAACAAATTAGTTAATTTGGGACTCAAGGCTTTTTTTTGGCTTTATTTCTCTTTTTTGCTTTTGTTTTTTTTTTTTTTCTCTTGTTTGTTTATTTTTGTGGCATTTCTTTTTTGGTCCTTTTTTCTGATTCCCTCTAATCCCTCTCATTATATCTCTTAGTTGACCATCACTTACAAGCAAATCATCTTATGCTTGTCTAAGATTTTCTTCCTTTTTTTTTTTTTTTTTTTGCATTTAGTAGGTCCCTACTCCCTTTTTTTTGCCCCTTGAACTCTTCACCCCAAATCAGGCCCTCCATTATAGGCACGATATTTCCCTGAGGAGGGGAGAGGAGGGAAAGAGAAGAGAGAAAAAAAGGGGGAAATAATAAATTATTACTGTTTTTTTTGGTGGGGTGTTTTACCCTTTTTTTTTTTCTTTTTACTCTTTATTAATTCTAATTAGTGCTATCAATAAGACCACCCTCAGATGCCGATAAGAAAGAGGAAATCGAATATTATGGATACAAAAGAAAGAGAGGTAACACAAATAGATGTGGAAAAATCTATGGAGAAAAGACTTAACATATTGGAAGCCTTGGAGCTAAATGACAGAGAATTTAAAATAGAAATCTTAAAAATACTCAGAGATATACAAGAAAACACAGAAAGGCAATATAGGGAGATCAGAAAACAACTCAATGAACACAAAGAATATATTACCAAGAAAATTGAAACTATAAAAACAAATCAAACAGAAATGAAAAACTCAATTCACGAGCTGAAAAACGAGGTAAAAAGCTTAGCGAACAGAACAGCCCAGATTGAAGATAGGATTAGTGAAATAGAAGACAAACAACTTGAGGCACAACAGAGAGAAGAAGAAAGAGACTCAAAAATAATAAAAAATGAGAAATCCCTACAGGAATTGTCTGACTCCATCAGAAAGAATAACATAAGAATAATAGGTATATCAGAGGGAGAAGAGAAAGAAAATGGAATGGAGAATATACTCAAACAAATAATAGACGAGAACTTCCCAAGCCTGTGGAAGGAACTAAAGCCTCAAATTCAAGAAGCAAACAGAACACCAAGTTTTCTTAACCCCAACAAACCCACTCCAAGGCACATCATAATAAAGATGACACAAACCAATGACAAAGAAAAAATTCTCAAGGCAGCCAGGGAAAAGAAGAGTACAACATATAAAGGAAGGCCTATTAGATTATCATCAGATTTCTCAGCAGAAACTCTACAAGCTAGAAGAGAGTGGACCCCAATATTTAAAGCCCTGAAAGAGAGGAACTTTCAGCCAAGAATACTATACCCATCAAAGCTATCCTTCAAGTATGAAGGAGATATAAAAACATTCACAAATACAGAAAAGATGAGAGAATTTATCAACAGAAAGCCCCCACTCCAGGAAATACTAAGGGGGGTTTTCCAACCAGATTCAAACAACAAAAGAAAACAACACCACAAGTAACAGCTCCACCAAGAACACAATAAAACCAAACTTAAACTGTGACAACAAAGGAAAAAAAGGGGGGAGAGGATGGAGATTAACAGTAGCAAAGGATGATGAAGTGCAGAAATACTCATAAGATAGGGTACTACAATGAATATGGTAGGTACCCTTTTCATTACTTAATGGTAACCACCCTTGAAAAAAACACCACAAAAACACTTGACTTAAAAAAGGTAGCAACAGAGGAAAGAAGTATGGAACACAAACAAACAAAAACAAATGATAGAAAAACAAAAGAGAAGAATCAAACTAGATACAAAACTAACAGAAAGCAATTTATAAAATGGCAGTAGGGAACCTACAAGTGTCAATAATTACACTAAATGTAAATGGATTAAACTTACCAATAAAAAGACACAGAGTAGCAGAATGGATTAAAAAAGAAAATCCAACTATATGCTGCCTACAAGAAACACATCTAAGCAACAAGGATAAAAACAAATTCAAAGTGAAAGGATGGAAAACAATACTCCAAGCAAACAACACCCAAAAAAAAGCAGGCGTAGCAATACTCATATCTAATAATGCTGACTACAAGACAGAAAAAGTACTCAGAGACAAAAATGGTCATTTCATAATGATTAAGGGGAAGTTGAATCAAGAAGACATAACAATCCTTAATATATATGCACCAAACCAAGGAGCACCAAAATATATAAGACAGCTACTTATTGACCTTAAAACAAAAACTAACAAAAATACAATCATACTTGGAGACCTCAATACACCGCTGACGGCTCTAGATCGGTCATCCAAACAGAGAATCAATAAAGATATAGTGGCCTTAAACGAAATACTAGAACACCTGGATATGATAGACATCTACAGGACACTTCATCCCAAAGCGACAGAGTATACATTTTTCTCTAGTGTACATGGAACATTCTCAAGAATTGACCATATGTTGGGCCACAAAGACAATATCAGCAAATTTAGAAAAATTGAAATTGTACCAAGCATATTTTCTGATCATAAAGCCTTGAAACTAGAATTCAACTGCAAAAAAGAGGGGGAAAAACCCACAAAAATGTGGAAACTAAACAACATACTTCTAAAAAATGAATGGGTCAAAGAAGAAATAAGTGCAGAGATCAAAAGATATATACAGACAAATGAAAATGAAAATAAGACATACCAGAATCTCTGGGATGCAGCAAAAGCAGTAATAAGAGGAAAGTTCATATCACTTCAGGCCTATATGAACAAACAAGAGAGAGCCGAAGTAAACCACTTAACTTCACACCTTAAGGAACTAGAAAAAGAAGAACAAAGACAACCCAAAACCAGCCGAAGAAAGGAGATAATAAAAATCAGAGCAGAAATAAATGAAATAGAGAACAGAAAAATTATAGAAAAAATCAATAAAACAAGGAGCTGGTTCTTTGAAAGATCAACAAAATTGACAAACCCTTGGCAAGACTCACCAAGGAAAAAAGACACAGGACTCAAATAAATAAAATCCAAAATGAAAGAGGAGAGATCACCACAGACATCATAGAAATACAAAGAATTATTGTAGAATACTATGAAAAATTATATGCCACCAAATACAACAATCTAGAAGAAATGGATAAATTCCTAGAACAATACAACCTTCCTAGACTGAGTCATGAAGAAGCAGAAAGCCTAAACAGACCAA
Organism: Saccopteryx bilineata; assembly: GCF_036850765.1. Lineage (NCBI taxonomy): Eukaryota > Metazoa > Chordata > Mammalia > Chiroptera > Emballonuridae > Saccopteryx > Saccopteryx bilineata. The sequence continues at coordinate 152,441,042 of NC_089494.1, forward strand.
TCAGCAGGGAGGAAATAGAAAAAACTATTAAAAGTCTCCCCAAAAATAAAAGTCCAGGCCCAGATGGTTATACTAGTGAATTCTATCAAACATTCAAAGAAGACTTGGTTCCTATTCTACTCAAAGTCTTCCAAAAAATTGAAGAAGAAGCAATACTTCCAAACACATTTTATGAGGCCAACATAACCCTCATACCAAAACCTGGCAAGGATGGCACAAAGAAAGAAAACTACAGACCAATATCTCTAATGAATACAGATGCTAAAATACTAAACAAAATACTGGCAAACCGAATACAACAACATATTAAAAAAATAATACATCATGATCAAGTGGGATTCATCCCAGAATCTCAAGGATGGTTCAACATACGCAAAACGGTTAACGTAATACACCATATCAACAAAACAAAGAACAAAAACCACATGATCTTATCTATAGATGCAGAAAAGGCTTTTGATAAAATACAACACAATTTTATGTTTAAGACTCTCAACAAAATGGGTATAGAAGGAAAATATCTCAACATGATAAAGGCCATATATGATAAACCATCAGCCAACATCCTATTAAACGGCATAAAACTGAGGACTTTCTACCTTAAATCAGGAACAAGACAGGGTTGTCCACTCTCTCCACTCTTATTTAACGTGGTGCTAGAAGTTCTGGCCAGAGCAATCAGACAAGACAAAGAAATAAAAGGCATCCATATCGGAAAAGAAGAAGTAAAGGTATCACTTTTTGCTGATGATATGATCCTATACATCGAAAACCCGAAGGACTCCACAAAAAGATTATTAGAAACAATAAACCAATACAGTAAGGTCGCAGGATACAAAATTAACATACAAAAGTCCATAGCCTTTCTATATGCCAACAATGAAATACTAGAAAACGAACTCAAAAAAATAATCCCCTTCACGATTGCAATAAAAAAAATAAAATACCTAGGAATAAACATAACAAAGAATGTAAAGGACCTATATAATGAAAATTAGAAAGCATTGTTAAGGGAAATCGAAAAAGATACAATGAGATGGAAAAATATTCTTTGTTCTTGGATAGGAAGAATAAATATAATCAAAATGGCCATATTACCCAAAGCAATATACAAATTTAATGCAATTCCCATCAAAATCCCTATGAGATTTTTTAAAGAAATGGAACAAAAAATCATCAGATTTATATGGAACTATAAAAAACCCCGAATAGCCAAAACAATCCTAAGGAAAAAGAATGAAGCTGGGGGCATTACAATACCTGACTTTAAACTATATTATAAGGCCACGATAATCAAAACAGCATGGTATTGGCAAAAAAATAGACACTCAGACCAATGGAACAGAATAGAAAGCCCAGAAATAAAACCACATATATATGGTCAAATAATCTTTGATAAAGGGGCCAACAACACACAATGGAGAAAAGAAAGCCTCTTCAACAAATGGTGTTGGGAAAACTGGAAAGCCACATGCAAAAGAATGAAACTCGACTACAGCCTGTCCCCGTGTACTAAAATTAATTCAAAATGGATCAAAGACCTAAATATAAGACCTGAAACAATAAAGTACATAGAAGAAGACATAGGTACTAAAATCATGGACCTGGGTTTTAAAGAACATTTTATGAACTTGACTCCAATGGCAAGAGAAGTGAAGGCAAAGATAAATGAATGGGACTACATCAGAATTAAAAGTTTTTGCTCAGCAAGAGAAACTGATATCAAAATAAACAGACAGCCAACTATATGGGAACTGATATTTTCAAACGACAGCTCAGATAAGGGCCTAATATCCAAAATTTACAAAGAACTCATAAAACTCAACAACAAACAAACAAACAATCCAATAAAAAAATGGGAAGAGGACATGAACAGACACTTCTCCCAGGAAGAGATACAAATGGCCAACAGATATATGAAAAGATGCTCAGCTTCATTAGTTATTAGAGAAATGCAAATCAAAACTACAATGAGATACCACCTCACTCCTGTTAGATTAGCTATTATCAACAAGACGGGTAATAGCAAATGTTGGAGAGGCTGTGGAGAAAAAGGAACCCTCATTCACTGTTGGTGGGACTGTAAAGTAGTACAACCATTATGGAGGAAAGTATGGTGGTTCCTCAAAAAACTGCAAATAGAACTACCTTATGACCCAGCAATCCCTCTACTGGGTATATACCCCAAAACCTCAGAAACATTGATACGTGAAGACACATGTAGCCCCATGTTCATTGCAGCACTGTTCACAGTGGCCAAGACATGGAAACAACCAAAAAGCCCTTCAATAGAAGACTGGATAAAGAAGATGTGGCACATATACACTATGGAATACTACTCAGCCATAAGAAATGATGACATCAGATCATTTACAGCAAAATGGTGGGATCTTGATAACATTATAAGGAGTGAAATAAGCAAATCAGAAAAAAACAAGAACTACATGATTCCATACATTGGTGGAACATAAAAATGAGACTAAGAGACATGGACAAGAGTGTGGTGGTTACCAAGGGTGGGGGGGGAGGGAGGACATGGGAGGGAGGGAGGGAGAGAGTTAGGGGGAGGGGGAGGGGCACAGAGAACTAGATAGAGGGTGACGGAGGACAATCTGACTTTGGGCGAGGGGTTTGCAACATAATTTGATGACAAAATAACCTAGACATGTTTTCTTTGAATATATGTACCCTGATTTATTAATGTCATCCCATTACCATTAATAAAAATTTATAAAAAAAAAAATGATGTTCTTGTTACATATCTTAACTTCTAAGTATAATTTCTTCTTGGACTGATTATTATCATAAGAATAGAGACATATATATGTAATATATTTATGTTAAGAAAGATTAAACCTTGAAATAGAAGACTTTTAAAAAGAGAGAGAGAGAGAAGTTCAATACTTTGGGGATGAGCAAGATAGCAAAGCCACATGAGGAGGCATCTGGCACTGCACTGAGAAATAATAGCAGCAGATGCATGAGTTCTGGCAGAAGCAGCTCTTAAATGAAGAGCATATCAAAATAAGGCCATGCCTATGGTTAAAGCTCTGAGACAAGTGGGAATATGCTTGCGGAGGAGTGTGATTTTGGCTGTATTCCTGGAAAAAGGTACAAATTCAATGAGAGCTTTAGAGAACAGACCATGTGCCAAAAACCCTCAAGATATAGGATGACTCTGATAACAATAACCAGGGAAATAAATTTGACAAGCAATTTAAAAAAATTATTCATGTCTAAGGTACATGGTATGAATAATCCACACAAAATAGCATTAGAGTACTGGGGTTATAATCTTTTTTTTAATGTTTATTTTATTGATTTTAGAGAGAAAGGAATAGAGAGAGACAGAAACAGGAACATCGCTCTGTCCCTGTACATGCCCTGACCAGGGATCGAACCAGCAAACTCTGTGCTTCAAGACAATGCTCTAACCAACCAAGGTATCTGGCCAGGGAATAGGGAAGTACTGGGGTTATAACCTAATGGCAGTTATCTACAAAATTGCTGTTACTTAAACCATTGCTACAGATTGTCACACAGTGGATGTATGAAAATTTACACAGTGGCACTCATCACCAAATAATCCCTATATTGCTAATTATACTCACCAAATTTTGGTAAAGAATCTATAAATAGCATAACATATACTTTTGTTCACAGAGTTAAGTAGATATCTTTTTCAAGAGCTCATTTTGTTTTGGTTAATTTGGACTGGAACAATGCAGGTTGTGAAGAGAGGGTTCTCATGGTCATTGGTGAGTTTAAGTCCAGCACACTTAGGTAGATGAACCCTGTATTTTTAATGGTATACTGACCATATTATAATTAAACTGGCTGTAAGTGACTGAGTGAGTCAAAGTATGCTCCACTGTTACTATCAATGGCCATGTACTGTGAGGTGATGAGCCGTCTCATCCAGACAGTTACACGCCATAATTACTCTCTGGTCAAGAACACAATGCATTAGAATGGATTTGTATGTTGTAGGTAAATTGTTTTTGAAAAAGCACTTGACACAAACCTTCTAAAAAGAGAGAGAGCCCTGGTCGGATAGCTCAGTTGTTAAAGCATTGCCCCAAAGCACAGAAGTTGCCAGTTTGATCCCTGGTGAGGACACAAACAAGAACAGTTTGATGTTTCTTTCTCCCTCTCTCTCCCCCTTCCTGTCATACTAAAATCAATAAACAAAAATTAAGAAAAAAAATTTAAAAATAAAATAAAAGAAAGAGAAAGAAAGGAAGAGCAAGTACCTAATAGACATTTTTTCCCCATAACTGTTCCTTGAAACTTGATTTTTAAAGAGGCACCTATGAGTGAAAATGACTTTGTGTGTGTGTTGGGAAGTGGGGATCGTGAAGATCCTCGGTTTGAATCCTGACCCTACCACAACCCTCACCTATTAAGAAATATCCATGGCGAACTTGAGATATTTTTACCAGAGTGACAACCCACCTGAGGCTATCTGACCAGCCAAGCTCTATAGTGGGTTACCACATCACAGAACAATTACCTTAATTGGTGCTACAAATGTCAGAAACATGTTTTGGACAGAAAGAGATTTTATTTCTGTTGATTTTTTCAGCAAAAGAGTTGACAAACTAATGTTGGCTTGCCTTACAAATGGATACCACAGGACATACAAAAGCAAAGCACAGAAAAATGAGGTCCTACACTTTATACCTCAGTGTCATTTTAATATGCAAGTTCTTCCTTAAGTGTATAGAGCAAGTTGCCTCTTATTTTCACAGGATGTCACCCATGTGAGAGCCACTTGGTCTCTGTGAAAATGTCACCACTGTTGGTCCCTTCTCCCAAGGAATATCACTTTCTTTGTTCTTAGAACACCAAAGAGTACAAGTAGCTTCATAGTGCAATAATTTATTTTTCACCTCAGTGAAAAGCTCTATTTTAATGTCCATTTTTCTGAACAGCTGATTCATCAAATCAGTGAAATTATCAGGCCTATTATTCTCTAACCTTTACTATTGAGCAAGTTTTGCTCTGTTCTATATAAAGTATTTATGATTCCACTCCTGAAAAACTAATATTTTATCATGTGACATAAAATATAGGCCTATGCACAAATTAATCCCATTTACAACATACAGAGATGAATATCATTTATAAAAGGCATGGATCTATTTAAAAGCTGATTTTTTGAGTTTAGCTTCTATAGAAAGAATAGGCAGCAAGTTATTTGTGCTATTTCTCTAAGGATTTTTTAATTATAAAAAATATTTTGCACAGCAAGAAAAAGAATGAGAGAAATAAAGAAAAGGGAGCAAGCTGTGGGTGAGAGAACCGTGGATGATCAGCCAGGGGCTATTGGTTCTAGTCCTGGCTCCAGCACTAATGATCTTATGACTGACACATCATTTAATCACTCTGGGCCCCAGTTCCCTCATCTATTAAGTGGACTAGAGAGTCTCTAAGGTCCTTCCCAGGCTAATATACATTCCTAAATCATTCATTGTCAACCTCCCTACTTATAATTACTACTGCAAGCATGCTTTTGCTAGTCATTGTTTCTTCCTGAACGAGATTTGTCATAGTCTCAGCTTCAGATCTCAACCTTCTATGGCCTAAACATGAGATAACCGTTCAGCCTTTCCAAGTGCAGAAAGTAACTCAAGGTAGAGAGACAAACCTTTAAGTCATTCTAGGAGGATTTCATTTTTAAAAATTGTATATTCTAAGAAATATCCTGAGTAGAAATAATTTGGTGTGTTTGACATATTTGAACTTAGATGACTTAAACTAAAGTCATTATTATTTTATGGCTAGAGGAATCAGTATTTTGCCAAATTAAATATAAATAGTTTTTATCTTCAAGGGTAGATCAACAATTTACCGTTGGCTAAGATTAGATCATGATTTCTCATTTCTTAGAAAATTTATCAATTTTCTTAATGTCTCTTTTGAGATTGCTTTTGTGTTATTTTAGTTTTCCTAAGTAAATGTCTACTGTATATCGTGGAATTCTTTTTCATGCCCTGTATTGCCTTGAATTGTAAAGTATGGTTAGTGTGAGGAAACACGCATTTTTAATGATTAGCAAAGTAAATAAATAGCAATTTATGACTTGTTCTTCTTAATCAACCCCAATTAAAAGAAACTTTCATTCTGGACAGAGGTTAAATGAGATTGAGTGTGAATTCATTTCTTAGAATCAGTTGGGAGGCTTAACAGTTGTTGCAAAGCAATCAGGAAGTGAGAGTAGGAAGTTTAGATCTCATATCCTATAGCAGAAAGACAAAACTTTGGATCAGAACTTTTTTGCATTCTGGTTCTGTCACCTTAGGACAATCATTTAACCTCTCAGTTCCTCGGGTTCTCATTTATAAAATGTAGAGACAGAGACAGCAAAGATATCTTAGGTGGTGTATTAATTTGCTAGGGCTTCCAAAAAACTTCTTTTGTGTGTTGTTCTGGAAGCTACAAGTCCAAGACCAAGGTGTGGGGCATGGTTAGTTCCTCTGAGGTGTCTCTCCTTGGCTTGCAGATGGCAGCTTTCATCTGTGTTACCATGGTTGTCACACTGTGTGCACATATCTGGTATCATTCTCTCTCCAAAATTTCCCTTATGACATGAGTCCTGTTGAATTAGGGCCCACCTTAAAGACCTCACTAAATCACCTCTTTAAAGAACTTATCTTCTAATACAGTCATATTTGGGGAGGTAAGGACTTCAACATATGAATTTGGAGGGAACACAGTTTGTAACACATGAGTTCCCTGGGTAACTGATTCTAAGATGCTATCTGCATGCTGCAGATTTACTGGGGGTAAGGGAAAGTCTCAGTAACAATATCATTAAGAAGCAAGTGAGG